>NC_138769.1:373000128-374288754 GCF_965119305.1 Pelophylax lessonae | reverse complement strand
GCTTCAATCCGTTGACTGAGTACGTTTCTAAGAAAATATATGGTATATAATAATTTCTTGGTCAGCTATTGTATTTAAAAGTAATCAATAGTGACAGTATTCATTTTTAGGGTGTATATTTCAAATAAAGTATTTTTGTATTATTACTTGTGTATCCAGTGTTGAAAATCCTGGTTACTTTGAGGCAGAGAGATGCAAACTGTAGGGGTAAAAGTATAGGTAAAGTTCCCATTTGAATAATGGAGCAGCAATGTTTCCTTTTCCCAGGAGCTGGAATGAAGCTTACCTAGTTGTCCACAGCAGCATCTACTTCCGTGACCTCACCGCTCCCTCTGTTGGCAGCAGAATGAGTGTCTACGGATGTTCCCCGGCCTTTTATGTGAGCCGCACATGCACTCATTGGCTGTGCGGCATCACATGACACGGACTGCGAAGACAGCGAAGTTTTTAAATGCTGCAGACGTCCTTCTAACTGGAAGTAGCCATCTTAAAGCCGCTGGACTGCTTGGGTCAGGGGTGGCGACTTGTTGACATAGCGCCTCGAGCGGGGAAGCACCTCTGTCGGCCTCAGACATGGCTGGATTATACTGTCACAATCTGGATGGAGGCCGAAGTGCAGAGAGGGCTTCCCTTGCGGCTCAGTGCGAGTCACCCCTGGAATTGGTACAGGAAGTGAAGCGTCCCAAGTAGCACAGGTCGTCTGTGGTGAGCACCAGATGATTGCAGGAACTCTGGGTAAGGCAGGCAACTAGAGGAGTAGTAAAAGCCAGGCCGAGGGTCATGCACAGGTGATCGGTCCAAGAACAAGGTAAGTAGCAGAACAGGGACGAGCCGGGGTCATACACAGGTGAGCAGGCAGAAACAGAGTCCTTAGGCAAGCCGGGGTCATACACTGGGAAAACAGGCAGGTAGTAGCAAGAGCAAAGTCCGAGAAGCAAGCCAAGGGTCAAACACCAGGAGGAGATCAGATGGTTCAGAAACAAGCCGGGTCACAAGAGGAAGTCCAAGAAGATAACAAGGTTCAGGTCACAGGAAGCTGACGAGATAATCCAGCAATGAGGCTGATCATATGGCCACCTTTTATAGGCCAGCAGAGGGCAGTGTCAATTGAGGCAGGAGCGACTATTGCTATTACTGGTAATGTTGCCAGTTCTCCTGCGGCCATTTCCCTGACGGGCCAGCAGAGGGCTGTGTCGATTGAGCCAGGAGCGTCCATGACTAGTACTGGCAGAAATGCCAGTACGGCTGTGTCCCTGACAGCCAGATTTTTACAGTCTGTCACAGAACTGCTGTGTGAGTAGAAATAATTTTTAACAGTTGTTATGAGAATGTAGTTTAGTGAAGAAAAGTGGTAAAGTACGTGATGGCCACACCTAGTCCACTAAATAAGCAAATTCAACTCAAACTAAGCACATGCAGGTGGTCACAGTTATTAACAGTCTGAAGCAATGTTAAAGGTAAGCTACACTAAGAAGAAGAAAGGAGGTGTTGTACTGTGGAAGAAGGGATGTCTGCTTCACAGTGATCAGTGCAAGTGTGCTTTCAAGTTATGGTCAAAAAAGCAGTAACCTGGGACACAGGGAGTCGGCGCGTCAGGGGTTGTGTCAGTTGGTAACAGCAGGACAGTTTTCAGCAGCAGTGGGGGAGTTTGGCTGACATGTAAAAGAAAAGGTGTAACCAGAGCTCAAGTGAAGACAGTAAAGGCAGACGTACAGTATGTGTGTCTGTGGCAGGGAACAAAATCTGCAATGCAGTACCATTCGTGCAGGCTGAGCAGTGTTATGGCAGCAGCAAAGGGATTACTGTTCCGCACGGGAGAGAGCACGCCAAAGAGATCTGCCTAGCAGGAGGAGCCACCGCTAGAGAGTCAGCTAGTCTGGGGACGTGGGCAGAGTTGCCGTCCGCGGGCCACCAATCCAAATTTAGGAAGTGAGCTGAGACGTCACTTCCGCCATCGGGTGTAGCCGAGGAGGAGACACGTGTGTGGAGTAGCAAGATGGAGGATGCCGGGGTGAGCCGGAGTGCGGAGGCTATCACATGTGTTGGCGGAGAGCATGTCGCAAGGATTGCGATGCATAATCCGATCCTGTTGGACACAGGAGTCCAATTGATGCCCAAAAGGAGTCTGGCATTGTGCAGCGGAGGGGACAAGGAGAACCATGGACTTGTATGTGGCAGATGCCTGAATGTAACTGTGCGGCTGTGAGCGTGGTGTCAGTGGTGCAGACCATAACCATCTGCCAAACCAACATTTCAGAGGTGCAATGCACACAAGTCGTGAGTTCCAGGCAGCAGGCACAGGGTGCATTGGTTACAGTTGCAGCAACAGGAGGTCCAGCTCTCCTTAAGTGGCAGAGGGGCTTAAATGGATCCAGAAGCTGAGGTCCTCCAGTTCGTCCAGTGAGAAGGAGGCAGGGATCATTGATGTGGGATCATCCAGTTTTGAGTGCCAATTCTAAACCCTGGAAGAGGGAATCGGTGAATGGGGATCAGATGTGGAGACTGAGCAGGACTGGGGAACTGAGAGAAGAAGAAGAAGTTCTCCAATTTCCAATTCACTTAGTGAAGAGACAGAGGCAGCGGTCATTCGCATGAGGTGTGCGAGGAATCTCAGGTTCTGTAAGGCCTATGCCAAAAGGGTCCCAGACTTATCCTCACCCCGCACTTATGCTCATGCTCGAACACAGAATGACTCCAGTTCCAAACTAATCTCTAAAGTTTAGACCCCGTATGCCCCACCTGGGAGAGGAGATGAGTAGAAACTTCCCAGGTCCTCTCGTTTCCAAAGGCTCTTTCAGAGGAAGGTGGCCATGGAATACGAATACGATTATCCATATGCTCCAAGGGAAATAATGGAGGAAATTGAAAGCAAGAGGAAGGCTTGGTGTGAAGAAGCAGTGGGACTTTCTCTATGTCCCCAAGCTGCATCGAAACCTGTCCAGGCCTCAGCTGTGGGAAACCTTCCTCTCTATCAAAGAAAATTGGAATCTGGGGCAGTTAATATATATATCGAGTGGAGGTCAACCATCCAGGCAGGAAGGGCCCAGCTTGGGCCATCAGCATCTTGAGTCCTGAAGGCAAGAAAGTTTGTGTACCTCATCCTGACCATTCCTATAGAGGTACATTGAGTTCTTGGTCTGTTTAAAGGGTTGCATGTTACAAAGGGGCTGTTGAGCCCGAAGCATTACCACCGCTAAAATGTTGTTATTGGGGCTAAAGGCCCTTTTCCAAAATCCCCTTACTGTCTATCCTTGCAAATGAAGGAGGGGATCACTGAAACTGCCATTGTTTCATCACCAGGGAGAAAGGAAATTCTGCCACAGAGGACTTCTCCTGTTAAAGCCAGGGGCTGTTACCTGGAGGGGGTAAACCCCTAGTTCCCAATGACACTTTGTGAAGATCCTTTGGGCCATGAGCCATTATCGTTGCTAAAGCAATACTTAATTTAAGGACACTTTGCGTAGATACTTCATTAAGGACACTTTGCAAAGATTCCTTTGGGCCAGTGGGCCAGTGTTATGTTGAAGGAAAATATGAGTTGTTACCTTGTGAGCAAAAAAAAAGGTAGTGACTCATTGTCTCTTCAGAGAAGGAGATTTTGGAGAGAAAGGTCTCAGTTGAAGAGTTCTTACAGACACTCACAAGTGGGCCAGCTATTAGTAGATGTATTGCCTCGGTGCTGCAGACATGCTTTTTAAAAGTAAGGTGCACTTGTCCTTTAAGGGAATCATAACCTGTGCAGTAATCTTTGGGATTTACTTTTACAATATTTTTATTAGATTGGAGGGGAGTTTATGTCTCAGTTGGACCCTATAGTAGGTTTTTGCCACCGTCCCAGAAGATTCTAAAATTGTGGTGGATGTGGGTGCCTCAAACCCAGGTAAGGGGACTTTAAGGGCAAGAGTAGGTTAGAAAATAACGTTGAAAAAGAAGAAAATTTATTGATAACAATAATAATAATAATAACAGATTACATATTAAAGATAGACAATTGGTGTATGGGTAAAGCCCATAGTGTGAAGTCAGATAAAGTATGGAAAAATTGTGACTTGAAAACGGTGATAGAGATCCACCTATTTTGCTGTTTCTATTTTCCAGGTTGGGGATAAACAGAATCCAAAGCAAAATAAGGGAAAATGATCTTGGGTATGATCCTAGTAAGTCCTACGCGTTTCGGCCCGATGGGGGCCTTTCTCAAGGATAAATCACCAATTCTACAAAGCAATAATAGAAGTGTTATCATTTGATGCATAAACTCATAAAGTGAAATTTATGCAAAACAATGAAAACGATAATAATGAAGATTAATAACATACATGTTTTTAAGCCCGAATGTTGCATGTCAATGCACCTTTCTTTGATACTCAAACTGCAGCGGGAACCGTATGCTGCTAACAGGCGGCGTCACCCTCCTGCGTTGTGAACGAAAACAGAATGTTTATGGGAATTGAGTAGGGTTGATTTAGAAAAAAAAAAAAAGTGATAATAAAAAAATTACTTTACTTTTGCAAAGAACTGTGTGATCCTGGTGGATTTTGTCACAGTTTGCATAATGTGTCAGAGGCTTCAATCCGTTGACTGAGTACGTTTCTAAGAAAATATATGGTATATAATAATTTCTTGGTCAGCTATTGTATTTAAAAGTAATCAATAGTGACAGTATTCATTTTTAGGGTGTATATTTCAAATAAAGTATTTTTGTATTATTACTTGTGTATCCAGTGTTGAAAATCCTGGTTACTTTGAGGCAGAGAGATGCAAACTGTAGGGGTAAAAGTATAGGTAAAGTTCCCATTTGAATAATGGAGCAGCAATGTTTCCTTTTCCCAGGAGCTGGAATGAAGCTTACCTAGTTGTCCACAGCAGCATCTACTTCCGTGACCTCACCGCTCCCTCTGTTGGCAGCAGAATGAGTGTCTACGGATGTTCCCCGGCCTTTTATGTGAGCCGCACATGCACTCATTGGCTGTGCGGCATCACATGACACGGACTGCGAAGACAGCGAAGTTTTTAAATGCTGCAGACGTCCTTCTAACTGGAAGTAGCCATCTTAAAGCCGCTGGACTGCTTGGGTCAGGGTGGCGACTTGTTGACATAGCGCCTCGAGCGGGGAAGCACCTCTGTCGGCCTCAGACATGGCTGGATTATACTGTCACAATCTGGATGGAGGCCGAAGTGCAGAGAGGGCTTCCCTTGCGGCTCAGTGCGAGTCACCCCTGGAATTGGTACAGGAAGTGAAGCGTCCCAAGTAGCACAGGTCGTCTGTGGTGAGCACCAGATGATTGCAGGAACTCTGGGTAAGGCAGGCAACTAGAGGAGTAGTAAAAGCCAGGCCGAGGGTCATGCACAGGTGATCGGTCCAAGAACAAGGTAAGTAGCAGAACAGGGACGAGCCGGGGTCATACACAGGTGAGCAGGCAGAAACAGAGTCCTTAGGCAAGCCGGGGTCATACACTGGGAAAACAGGCAGGTAGTAGCAAGAGCAAAGTCCGAGAAGCAAGCCAAGGGTCAAACACCAGGAGGAGATCAGATGGTTCAGAAACAAGCCGGGTCACAAGAGGAAGTCCAAGAAGATAACAAGGTTCAGGTCACAGGAAGCTGACGAGATAATCCAGCAATGAGGCTGATCATATGGCCACCTTTTATAGGCCAGCAGAGGGCAGTGTCAATTGAGGCAGGAGCGACTATTGCTATTACTGGTAATGTTGCCAGTTCTCCTGCGGCCATTTCCCTGACGGGCCAGCAGAGGGCTGTGTCGATTGAGCCAGGAGCGTCCATGACTAGTACTGGCAGAAATGCCAGTACGGCTGTGTCCCTGACAGCCAGATTTTTACAGTCTGTCACAGAACTGCTGTGTGAGTAGAAATAATTTTTAACAGTTGTTATGAGAATGTAGTTTAGTGAAGAAAAGTGGTAAAGTACGTGATGGCCACACCTAGTCCACTAAATAAGCAAATTCAACTCAAACTAAGCACATGCAGGTGGTCACAGTTATTAACAGTCTGAAGCAATGTTAAAGGTAAGCTACACTAAGAAGAAGAAAGGAGGTGTTGTACTGTGGAAGAAGGGGATGTCTGCTTCACAGTGATCAGTGCAAGTGTGCTTTCAAGTTATGGTCAAAAAAGCAGTAACCTGGGACACAGGGATCGGCGCGTCAGGGGTTGTGTCAGTTGGTAACAGCAGGACAGTTTTCAGCAGCAGTGGGGGAGTTTGGCTGACATGTAAAAGAAAAGGTGTAACCAGAGCTCAAGTGAAGACAGTAAAGGCAGACGTACAGTATGTGTGTCTGTGGCAGGGAACAAAATCTGCAATGCAGTACCATTCGTGCAGGCTGAGCAGTGTTATGGCAGCAGCAAAGGGATTACTGTTCCGCACGGGAGAGAGCACGCCAAAGAGATCTGCCTAGCAGGAGGAGCCACCGCTAGAGAGTCAGCTAGTCTGGGGACGTGGGCAGAGTTGCCGTCCGCGGGCCACCAATCCAAATTTAGGAAGTGAGCTGAGACGTCACTTCCGCCATCGGGTGTAGCCGAGGAGGAGACACGTGTGTGGAGTAGCAAGATGGAGGATGCCGGGGTGAGCCGGAGTGCGGAGGCTATCACATGTGTTGGCGGAGAGCATGTCGCAAGGATTGCGATGCATAATCCGATCCTGTTGGACACAGGAGTCCAATTGATGCCCAAAAGGAGTCTGGCATTGTGCAGCGGAGGGGACAAGGAGAACCATGGACTTGTATGTGGCAGATGCCTGAATGTAACTGTGCGGCTGTGAGCGTGGTGTCAGTGGTGCAGACCATAACCATCTGCCAAACCAACATTTCAGAGGTGCAATGCACACAAGTCGTGAGTTCCAGGCAGCAGGCACAGGGTGCATTGGTTACAGTTGCAGCAACAGGAGGTCCAGCTCTCCTTAAGTGGCAGAGGGGCTTAAATGGATCCAGAAGCTGAGGTCCTCCAGTTCGTCCAGTGAGAAGGAGGCAGGGATCATTGATGTGGGATCATCCAGTTTTGAGTGCCAATTCTAAACCCTGGAAGAGGGAATCGGTGAATGGGGATCAGATGTGGAGACTGAGCAGGACTGGGGAACTGAGAGAAGAAGAAGAAGTTCTCCAATTTCCAATTCACTTAGTGAAGAGACAGAGGCAGCGGTCATTCGCATGAGGTGTGCGAGGAATCTCAGGTTCTGTAAGGCCTATGCCAAAAGGGTCCCAGACTTATCCTCACCCCGCACTTATGCTCATGCTCGAACACAGAATGACTCCAGTTCCAAACTAATCTCTAAAGTTTAGACCCCGTATGCCCCACCTGGGAGAGGAGATGAGTAGAAACTTCCCAGGTCCTCTCGTTTCCAAAGGCTCTTTCAGAGGAAGGTGGCCATGGAATACGAATACGATTATCCATATGCTCCAAGGGAAATAATGGAGGAAATTGAAAGCAAGAGGAAGGCTTGGTGTGAAGAAGCAGTGGGACTTTCTCTATGTCCCCAAGCTGCATCGAAACCTGTCCAGGCCTCAGCTGTGGGAAACCTTCCTCTCTATCAAAGAAAATTGGAATCTGGGGCAGTTAATATATATATCGAGTGGAGGTCAACCATCCAGGCAGGAAGGGCCCAGCTTGGGCCATCAGCATCTTGAGTCCTGAAGGCAAGAAGGTTTGTGTACCTCATCCTGACCATTCCTATAGAGGTACATTGAGTTCTTGGTCTGTTTAAAGGGTTGCATGTTACAAAGGGGCTGTTGAGCCCGAAGCATTACCACCGCTAAAATGTTGTTATTGGGGCTAAAGGCCCTTTTCCAAAATCCCCTTACTGTCTATCCTTGCAAATGAAGGAGGGGATCACTGAAACTGCCATTGTTTCATCACCTGGGAGAAAAGAACTTCTGCCACAGAGGACTTCTCCTGTTAAAGCCAGGGGCTGTTACCTGGAGGGGGTAAACCCCTAGTTCCCAATGACACTTTGTGAAGATCCTTTGGGCCATGAGCCATTATCGTTGCTAAAGCAATACTTAATTTAAGGACACTTTGCGTAGATACTTCATTAAGGACACTTTGCAAAGATTCCTTTGGGCCAGTGGGCCAGTGTTATGTTGAAGGAAAATATGAGTTGTTACCTTGTGAGCAAAAAAAAAGGTAGTGACTCATTGTCTCTTCAGAGAAGGGGATTTTGGAGAGAAAGGTCTCAGTTGAAGAGTTCTTACAGACACTCACAAGTGGGCCAGCTATTAGTAGATGTATTGCCTCGGTGCTGCAGACATGCTTTTTAAAAGTAAGGTGCACTTGTCCTTTAAGGGAATCATAACCTGTGCAGTAATCTTTGGGATTTACTTTTACAATATTTTTATTAGATTGGAGGGGAGTTTATGTCTCAGTTGGACCCTATAGTAGGTTTTTGCCACCGTCCCAGAAGATTCTAAAATTGTGGTGGATGTGGGTGCCTCAAACCCAGGTAAGGGGACTTTAAGGGCAAGAGTAGGTTAGAAAATAACGTTGAAAAAGAAGAAAATTTATTGATAACAATAATAATAATAATAACAGATTACATATTAAAGATAGACAATTGGTGTATGGGTAAAGCCCATAGTGTGAAGTCAGATAAAGTATGGAAAAATTGTGACTTGAAAACGGTGATAGAGATCCACCTATTTTGCTGTTTCTATTTTCCAGGTTGGGGATAAACAGAATCCAAAGCAAAATAAGGGAAAATGATCTTGGGTATGATCCTAGTAAGTCCTACGCGTTTCGGCCCGATGGGGGCCTTTCTCAAGGATAAATCACCAATTCTACAAAGCAATAATAGAAGTGTTATCATTTGATGCATAAACTCATAAAGTGAAATTTATGCAAAACAATGAAAACGATAATAATGAAGATTAATAACATACATGTTTTTAAGCCCGAATGTTGCATGTCAATGCACCTTTCTTTGATACTCAAACTGCAGCGGGAACCGTATGCTGCTAACAGGCGGCGTCACCCTCCTGCGTTGTGAACGAAAACAGAATGTTTATGGGAATTGAGTAGGGTTGATTTAGAAAAAAAAAAAAAAGTGATAATAAAAAAATTACTTTACTTTTGCAAAGAACTGTGTGATCCTGGTGGATTTTGTCACAGTTTGCATAATGTGTCAGAGGCTTCAATCCGTTGACTGAGTACGTTTCTAAGAAAATATATGGTATATAATAATTTCTTGGTCAGCTATTGTATTTAAAAGTAATCAATAGTGACAGTATTCATTTTTAGGGTGTATATTTCAAATAAAGTATTTTTGTATTATTACTTGTGTATCCAGTGTTGAAAATCCTGGTTACTTTGAGGCAGAGAGATGCAAACTGTAGGGGTAAAAGTATAGGTAAAGTTCCCATTTGAATAATGGAGCAGCAATGTTTCCTTTTCCCAGGAGCTGGAATGAAGCTTACCTAGTTGTCCACAGCAGCATCTACTTCCGTGACCTCACCGCTCCCTCTGTTGGCAGCAGAATGAGTGTCTACGGATGTTCCCCGGCCTTTTATGTGAGCCGCACATGCACTCATTGGCTGTGCGGCATCACATGACACGGACTGCGAAGACAGCGAAGTTTTTAAATGCTGCAGACGTCCTTCTAACTGGAAGTAGCCATCTTAAAGCCGCTGGACTGCTTGGGTCAGGGTGGCGACTTGTTGACATAGCGCCTCGAGCGGGGAAGCACCTCTGTCGGCCTCAGACATGGCTGGATTATACTGTCACAATCTGGATGGAGGCCGAAGTGCAGAGAGGGCTTCCCTTGCGGCTCAGTGCGAGTCACCCCTGGAATTGGTACAGGAAGTGAAGCGTCCCAAGTAGCACAGGTCGTCTGTGGTGAGCACCAGATGATTGCAGGAACTCTGGGTAAGGCAGGCAACTAGAGGAGTAGTAAAAGCCAGGCCGAGGGTCATGCACAGGTGATCGGTCCAAGAACAAGGTAAGTAGCAGAACAGGGACGAGCCGGGGTCATACACAGGTGAGCAGGCAGAAACAGAGTCCTTAGGCAAGCCGGGGTCATACACTGGGAAAACAGGCAGGTAGTAGCAAGAGCAAAGTCCGAGAAGCAAGCCAAGGGTCAAACACCAGGAGGAGATCAGATGGTTCAGAAACAAGCCGGGTCACAAGAGGAAGTCCAAGAAGATAACAAGGTTCAGGTCACAGGAAGCTGACGAGATAATCCAGCAATGAGGCTGATCATATGGCCACCTTTTATAGGCCAGCAGAGGGCAGTGTCAATTGAGGCAGGAGCGACTATTGCTATTACTGGTAATGTTGCCAGTTCTCCTGCGGCCATTTCCCTGACGGGCCAGCAGAGGGCTGTGTCGATTGAGCCAGGAGCGTCCATGACTAGTACTGGCAGAAATGCCAGTACGGCTGTGTCCCTGACAGCCAGATTTTTACAGTCTGTCACAGAACTGCTGTGTGAGTAGAAATAATTTTTAACAGTTGTTATGAGAATGTAGTTTAGTGAAGAAAAGTGGTAAAGTACGTGATGGCCACACCTAGTCCACTAAATAAGCAAATTCAACTCAAACTAAGCACATGCAGGTGGTCACAGTTATTAACAGTCTGAAGCAATGTTAAAGGTAAGCTACACTAAGAAGAAGAAAGGAGGTGTTGTACTGTGGAAGAAGGGGATGTCTGCTTCACAGTGATCAGTGCAAGTGTGCTTTCAAGTTATGGTCAAAAAAGCAGTAACCTGGGACACAGGGATCGGCGCGTCAGGGGTTGTGTCAGTTGGTAACAGCAGGACAGTTTTCAGCAGCAGTGGGGGAGTTTGGCTGACATGTAAAAGAAAAGGTGTAACCAGAGCTCAAGTGAAGACAGTAAAGGCAGACGTACAGTATGTGTGTCTGTGGCAGGGAACAAAATCTGCAATGCAGTACCATTCGTGCAGGCTGAGCAGTGTTATGGCAGCAGCAAAGGGATTACTGTTCCGCACGGGAGAGAGCACGCCAAAGAGATCTGCCTAGCAGGAGGAGCCACCGCTAGAGAGTCAGCTAGTCTGGGGACGTGGGCAGAGTTGCCGTCCGCGGGCCACCAATCCAAATTTAGGAAGTGAGCTGAGACGTCACTTCCGCCATCGGGTGTAGCCGAGGAGGAGACACGTGTGTGGAGTAGCAAGATGGAGGATGCCGGGGTGAGCCAGAGTGCGGAGGCTATCACATGTGTTGGCGGAGAGCATGTCGCAAGGATTGCGATGCATAATCCGATCCTGTTGGACACAGGAGTCCAATTGATGCCCAAAAGGAGTCTGGCATTGTGCAGCGGAGGGGACAAGGAGAACCATGGACTTGTATGTGGCAGATGCCTGAATGTAACTGTGCGGCTGTGAGCGTGGTGTCAGTGGTGCAGACCATAACCATCTGCCAAACCAACATTTCAGAGGTGCAATGCACACAAGTCGTGAGTTCCAGGCAGCAGGCACAGGGTGCATTGGTTACAGTTGCAGCAACAGGAGGTCCAGCTCTCCTTAAGTGGCAGAGGGGCTTAAATGGATCCAGAAGCTGAGGTCCTCCAGTTCGTCCAGTGAGAAGGAGGCAGGGATCATTGATGTGGGATCATCCAGTTTTGAGTGCCAATTCTAAACCCTGGAAGAGGGAATCGGTGAATGGGGATCAGATGTGGAGACTGAGCAGGACTGGGGAACTGAGAGAAGAAGAAGAAGTTCTCCAATTTCCAATTCACTTAGTGAAGAGACAGAGGCAGCGGTCATTCGCATGAGGTGTGCGAGGAATCTCAGGTTCTGTAAGGCCTATGCCAAAAGGGTCCCAGACTTATCCTCACCCCGCACTTATGCTCATGCTCGAACACAGAATGACTCCAGTTCCAAACTAATCTCTAAAGTTTAGACCCCGTATGCCCCACCTGGGAGAGGAGATGAGTAGAAACTTCCCAGGTCCTCTCGTTTCCAAAGGCTCTTTCAGAGGAAGGTGGCCATGGAATACGAATACGATTATCCATATGCTCCAAGGGAAATAATGGAGGAAATTGAAAGCAAGAGGAAGGCTTGGTGTGAAGAAGCAGTGGGACTTTCTCTATGTCCCCAAGCTGCATCGAAACCTGTCCAGGCCTCAGCTGTGGGAAACCTTCCTCTCTATCAAAGAAAATTGGAATCTGGGGCAGTTAATATATATATCGAGTGGAGGTCAACCATCCAGGCAGGAAGGGCCCAGCTTGGGCCATCAGCATCTTGAGTCCTGAAGGCAAGAAGGTTTGTGTACCTCATCCTGACCATTCCTATAGAGGTACATTGAGTTCTTGGTCTGTTTAAAGGGTTGCATGTTACAAAGGGGCTGTTGAGCCCGAAGCATTACCACCGCTAAAATGTTGTTATTGGGGCTAAAGGCCCTTTTCCAAAATCCCCTTACTGTCTATCCTTGCAAATGAAGGAGGGGATCACTGAAACTGCCATTGTTTCATCACCTGGGAGAAAAGAACTTCTGCCACAGAGGACTTCTCCTGTTAAAGCCAGGGGCTGTTACCTGGAGGGGGTAAACCCCTAGTTCCCAATGACACTTTGTGAAGATCCTTTGGGCCATGAGCCATTATCGTTGCTAAAGCAATACTTAATTTAAGGACACTTTGCGTAGATACTTCATTAAGGACACTTTGCAAAGATTCCTTTGGGCCAGTGGGCCAGTGTTATGTTGAAGGAAAATATGAGTTGTTACCTTGTGAGCAAAAAAAAAGGTAGTGACTCATTGTCTCTTCAGAGAAGGGGATTTTGGAGAGAAAGGTCTCAGTTGAAGAGTTCTTACAGACACTCACAAGTGGGCCAGCTATTAGTAGATGTATTGCCTCGGTGCTGCAGACATGCTTTTTAAAAGTAAGGTGCACTTGTCCTTTAAGGGAATCATAACCTGTGCAGTAATCTTTGGGATTTACTTTTACAATATTTTTATTAGATTGGAGGGGAGTTTATGTCTCAGTTGGACCCTATAGTAGGTTTTTGCCACCGTCCCAGAAGATTCTAAAATTGTGGTGGATGTGGGTGCCTCAAACCCAGGTAAGGGGACTTTAAGGGCAAGAGTAGGTTAGAAAATAACGTTGAAAAAGAAGAAAATTTATTGATAACAATAATAATAATAATAACAGATTACATATTAAAGATAGACAATTGGTGTATGGGTAAAGCCCATAGTGTGAAGTCAGATAAAGTATGGAAAAATTGTGACTTGAAAACGGTGATAGAGATCCACCTATTTTGCTGTTTCTATTTTCCAGGTTGGGGATAAACAGAATCCAAAGCAAAATAAGGGAAAATGATCTTGGGTATGATCCTAGTAAGTCCTACGCGTTTCGGCCCGATGGGGGCCTTTCTCAAGGATAAATCACCAATTCTACAAAGCAATAATAGAAGTGTTATCATTTGATGCATAAACTCATAAAGTGAAATTTATGCAAAACAATGAAAACGATAATAATGAAGATTAATAACATACATGTTTTTAAGCCCGAATGTTGCATGTCAATGCACCTTTCTTTGATACTCAAACTGCAGCGGGAACCGTATGCTGCTAACAGGCGGCGTCACCCTCCTGCGTTGTGAACGAAAACAGAATGTTTATGGGAATTGAGTAGGGTTGATTTAGAAAAAAAAAAAAAAGTGATAATAAAAAAATTACTTTACTTTTGCAAAGAACTGTGTGATCCTGGTGGATTTTGTCACAGTTTGCATAATGTGTCAGAGGCTTCAATCCGTTGACTGAGTACGTTTCTAAGAAAATATATGGTATATAATAATTTCTTGGTCAGCTATTGTATTTAAAAGTAATCAATAGTGACAGTATTCATTTTTAGGGTGTATATTTCAAATAAAGTATTTTTGTATTATTACTTGTGTATCCAGTGTTGAAAATCCTGGTTACTTTGAGGCAGAGAGATGCAAACTGTAGGGGTAAAAGTATAGGTAAAGTTCCCATTTGAATAATGGAGCAGCAATGTTTCCTTTTCCCAGGAGCTGGAATGAAGCTTACCTAGTTGTCCACAGCAGCATCTACTTCCGTGACCTCACCGCTCCCTCTGTTGGCAGCAGAATGAGTGTCTACGGATGTTCCCCGGCCTTTTATGTGAGCCGCACATGCACTCATTGGCTGTGCGGCATCACATGACACGGACTGCGAAGACAGCGAAGTTTTTAAATGCTGCAGACGTCCTTCTAACTGGAAGTAGCCATCTTAAAGCCGCTGGACTGCTTGGGTCAGGGTGGCGACTTGTTGACATAGCGCCTCGAGCGGGGAAGCACCTCTGTCGGCCTCAGACATGGCTGGATTATACTGTCACAATCTGGATGGAGGCCGAAGTGCAGAGAGGGCTTCCCTTGCGGCTCAGTGCGAGTCACCCCTGGAATTGGTACAGGAAGTGAAGCGTCCCAAGTAGCACAGGTCGTCTGTGGTGAGCACCAGATGATTGCAGGAACTCTGGGTAAGGCAGGCAACTAGAGGAGTAGTAAAAGCCAGGCCGAGGGTCATGCACAGGTGATCGGTCCAAGAACAAGGTAAGTAGCAGAACAGGGACGAGCCGGGGTCATACACAGGTGAGCAGGCAGAAACAGAGTCCTTAGGCAAGCCGGGGTCATACACTGGGAAAACAGGCAGGTAGTAGCAAGAGCAAAGTCCGAGAAGCAAGCCAAGGGTCAAACACCAGGAGGAGATCAGATGGTTCAGAAACAAGCCGGGTCACAAGAGGAAGTCCAAGAAGATAACAAGGTTCAGGTTACAGGAAGCTGACGAGATAATCCAGCAATGAGGCTGATCATATGGCCACCTTTTATAGGCCAGCAGAGGGCAGTGTCAATTGAGGCAGGAGCGACTATTGCTATTACTGGTAATGTTGCCAGTTCTCCTGCGGCCATTTCCCTGACGGGCCAGCAGAGGGCTGTGTCGATTGAGCCAGGAGCGTCCATGACTAGTACTGGCAGAAATGCCAGTACGGCTGTGTCCCTGACAGCCAGATTTTTACAGTCTGTCACAGAACTGCTGTGTGAGTAGAAATAATTTTTAACAGTTGTTATGAGAATGTAGTTTAGTGAAGAAAAGTGGTAAAGTACGTGATGGCCACACCTAGTCCACTAAATAAGCAAATTCAACTCAAACTAAGCACATGCAGGTGGTCACAGTTATTAACAGTCTGAAGCAATGTTAAAGGTAAGCTACACTAAGAAGAAGAAAGGAGGTGTTGTACTGTGGAAGAAGGGGATGTCTGCTTCACAGTGATCAGTGCAAGTGTGCTTTCAAGTTATGGTCAAAAAAGCAGTAACCTGGGACACAGGGATCGGCGCGTCAGGGGTTGTGTCAGTTGGTAACAGCAGGACAGTTTTCAGCAGCAGTGGGGGAGTTTGGCTGACATGTAAAAGAAAAGGTGTAACCAGAGCTCAAGTGAAGACAGTAAAGGCAGACGTACAGTATGTGTGTCTGTGGCAGGGAACAAAATCTGCAATGCAGTACCATTCGTGCAGGCTGAGCAGTGTTATGGCAGCAGCAAAGGGATTACTGTTCCGCACGGGAGAGAGCACGCCAAAGAGATCTGCCTAGCAGGAGGAGCCACCGCTAGAGAGTCAGCTAGTCTGGGGACGTGGGCAGAGTTGCCGTCCGCGGGCCACCAATCCAAATTTAGGAAGTGAGCTGAGACGTCACTTCCGCCATCGGGTGTAGCCGAGGAGGAGACACGTGTGTGGAGTAGCAAGATGGAGGATGCCGGGGTGAGCCGGAGTGCGGAGGCTATCACATGTGTTGGCGGAGAGCATGTCGCAAGGATTGCGATGCATAATCCGATCCTGTTGGACACAGGAGTCCAATTGATGCCCAAAAGGAGTCTGGCATTGTGCAGCGGAGGGGACAAGGAGAACCATGGACTTGTATGTGGCAGATGCCTGAATGTAACTGTGCGGCTGTGAGCGTGGTGTCAGTGGTGCAGACCATAACCATCTGCCAAACCAACATTTCAGAGGTGCAATGCACACAAGTCGTGAGTTCCAGGCAGCAGGCACAGGGTGCATTGGTTACAGTTGCAGCAACAGGAGGTCCAGCTCTCCTTAAGTGGCAGAGGGGCTTAAATGGATCCAGAAGCTGAGGTCCTCCAGTTCGTCCAGTGAGAAGGAGGCAGGGATCATTGATGTGGGATCATCCAGTTTTGAGTGCCAATTCTAAACCCTGGAAGAGGGAATCGGTGAATGGGGATCAGATGTGGAGACTGAGCAGGACTGGGGAACTGAGAGAAGAAGAAGAAGTTCTCCAATTTCCAATTCACTTAGTGAAGAGACAGAGGCAGCGGTCATTCGCATGAGGTGTGCGAGGAATCTCAGGTTCTGTAAGGCCTATGCCAAAAGGGTCCCAGACTTATCCTCACCCCGCACTTATGCTCATGCTCGAACACAGAATGACTCCAGTTCCAAACTAATCTCTAAAGTTTAGACCCCGTATGCCCCACCTGGGAGAGGAGATGAGTAGAAACTTCCCAGGTCCTCTCGTTTCCAAAGGCTCTTTCAGAGGAAGGTGGCCATGGAATACGAATACGATTATCCATATGCTCCAAGGGAAATAATGGAGGAAATTGAAAGCAAGAGGAAGGCTTGGTGTGAAGAAGCAGTGGGACTTTCTCTATGTCCCCAAGCTGCATCGAAACCTGTCCAGGCCTCAGCTGTGGGAAACCTTCCTCTCTATCAAAGAAAATTGGAATCTGGGGCAGTTAATATATATATCGAGTGGAGGTCAACCATCCAGGCAGGAAGGGCCCAGCTTGGGCCATCAGCATCTTGAGTCCTGAAGGCAAGAAGGTTTGTGTACCTCATCCTGACCATTCCTATAGAGGTACATTGAGTTCTTGGTCTGTTTAAAGGGTTGCATGTTACAAAGGGGCTGTTGAGCCCGAAGCATTACCACCGCTAAAATGTTGTTATTGGGGCTAAAGGCCCTTTTCCAAAATCCCCTTACTGTCTATCCTTGCAAATGAAGGAGGGGATCACTGAAACTGCCATTGTTTCATCACCTGGGAGAAAAGAACTTCTGCCACAGAGGACTTCTCCTGTTAAAGCCAGGGGCTGTTACCTGGAGGGGGTAAACCCCTAGTTCCCAATGACACTTTGTGAAGATCCTTTGGGCCATGAGCCATTATCGTTGCTAAAGCAATACTTAATTTAAGGACACTTTGCGTAGATACTTCATTAAGGACACTTTGCAAAGATTCCTTTGGGCCAGTGGGCCAGTGTTATGTTGAAGGAAAATATGAGTTGTTACCTTGTGAGCAAAAAAAAAGGTAGTGACTCATTGTCTCTTCAGAGAAGGGGATTTTGGAGAGAAAGGTCTCAGTTGAAGAGTTCTTACAGACACTCACAAGTGGGCCAGCTATTAGTAGATGTATTGCCTCGGTGCTGCAGACATGCTTTTTAAAAGTAAGGTGCACTTGTCCTTTAAGGGAATCATAACCTGTGCAGTAATCTTTGGGATTTACTTTTACAATATTTTTATTAGATTGGAGGGGAGTTTATGTCTCAGTTGGACCCTATAGTAGGTTTTTGCCACCGTCCCAGAAGATTCTAAAATTGTGGTGGATGTGGGTGCCTCAAACCCAGGTAAGGGGACTTTAAGGGCAAGAGTAGGTTAGAAAATAACGTTGAAAAAGAAGAAAATTTATTGATAACAATAATAATAATAATAACAGATTACATATTAAAGATAGACAATTGGTGTATGGGTAAAGCCCATAGTGTGAAGTCAGATAAAGTATGGAAAAATTGTGACTTGAAAACGGTGATAGAGATCCACCTATTTTGCTGTTTCTATTTTCCAGGTTGGGGATAAACAGAATCCAAAGCAAAATAAGGGAAAATGATCTTGGGTATGATCCTAGTAAGTCCTACGCGTTTCGGCCCGATGGGGGCCTTTCTCAAGGATAAATCACCAATTCTACAAAGCAATAATAGAAGTGTTATCATTTGATGCATAAACTCATAAAGTGAAATTTATGCAAAACAATGAAAACGATAATAATGAAGATTAATAACATACATGTTTTTAAGCCCGAATGTTGCATGTCAATGCACCTTTCTTTGATACTCAAACTGCAGCGGGAACCGTATGCTGCTAACAGGCGGCGTCACCCTCCTGCGTTGTGAACGAAAACAGAATGTTTATGGGAATTGAGTAGGGTTGATTTAGAAAAAAAAAAAAAAGTGATAATAAAAAAATTACTTTACTTTTGCAAAGAACTGTGTGATCCTGGTGGATTTTGTCACAGTTTGCATAATGTGTCAGAGGCTTCAATCCGTTGACTGAGTACGTTTCTAAGAAAATATATGGTATATAATAATTTCTTGGTCAGCTATTGTATTTAAAAGTAATCAATAGTGACAGTATTCATTTTTAGGGTGTATATTTCAAATAAAGTATTTTTGTATTATTACTTGTGTATCCAGTGTTGAAAATCCTGGTTACTTTGAGGCAGAGAGATGCAAACTGTAGGGGTAAAAGTATAGGTAAAGTTCCCATTTGAATAATGGAGCAGCAATGTTTCCTTTTCCCAGGAGCTGGAATGAAGCTTACCTAGTTGTCCACAGCAGCATCTACTTCCGTGACCTCACCGCTCCCTCTGTTGGCAGCAGAATGAGTGTCTACGGATGTTCCCCGGCCTTTTATGTGAGCCGCACATGCACTCATTGGCTGTGCGGCATCACATGACACGGACTGCGAAGACAGCGAAGTTTTTAAATGCTGCAGACGTCCTTCTAACTGGAAGTAGCCATCTTAAAGCCGCTGGACTGCTTGGGTCAGGGTGGCGACTTGTTGACATAGCGCCTCGAGCGGGGAAGCACCTCTGTCGGCCTCAGACATGGCTGGATTATACTGTCACAATCTGGATGGAGGCCGAAGTGCAGAGAGGGCTTCCCTTGCGGCTCAGTGCGAGTCACCCCTGGAATTGGTACAGGAAGTGAAGCGTCCCAAGTAGCACAGGTCGTCTGTGGTGAGCACCAGATGATTGCAGGAACTCTGGGTAAGGCAGGCAACTAGAGGAGTAGTAAAAGCCAGGCCGAGGGTCATGCACAGGTGATCGGTCCAAGAACAAGGTAAGTAGCAGAACAGGGACGAGCCGGGGTCATACACAGGTGAGCAGGCAGAAACAGAGTCCTTAGGCAAGCCGGGGTCATACACTGGGAAAACAGGCAGGTAGTAGCAAGAGCAAAGTCCGAGAAGCAAGCCAAGGGTCAAACACCAGGAGGAGATCAGATGGTTCAGAAACAAGCCGGGTCACAAGAGGAAGTCCAAGAAGATAACAAGGTTCAGGTCACAGGAAGCTGACGAGATAATCCAGCAATGAGGCTGATCATATGGCCACCTTTTATAGGCCAGCAGAGGGCAGTGTCAATTGAGGCAGGAGCGACTATTGCTATTACTGGTAATGTTGCCAGTTCTCCTGCGGCCATTTCCCTGACGGGCCAGCAGAGGGCTGTGTCGATTGAGCCAGGAGCGTCCATGACTAGTACTGGCAGAAATGCCAGTACGGCTGTGTCCCTGACAGCCAGATTTTTACAGTCTGTCACAGAACTGCTGTGTGAGTAGAAATAATTTTTAACAGTTGTTATGAGAATGTAGTTTAGTGAAGAAAAGTGGTAAAGTACGTGATGGCCACACCTAGTCCACTAAATAAGCAAATTCAACTCAAACTAAGCACATGCAGGTGGTCACAGTTATTAACAGTCTGAAGCAATGTTAAAGGTAAGCTACACTAAGAAGAAGAAAGGAGGTGTTGTACTGTGGAAGAAGGGGATGTCTGCTTCACAGTGATCAGTGCAAGTGTGCTTTCAAGTTATGGTCAAAAAAGCAGTAACCTGGGACACAGGGATCGGCGCGTCAGGGGTTGTGTCAGTTGGTAACAGCAGGACAGTTTTCAGCAGCAGTGGGGGAGTTTGGCTGACATGTAAAAGAAAAGGTGTAACCAGAGCTCAAGTGAAGACAGTAAAGGCAGACGTACAGTATGTGTGTCTGTGGCAGGGAACAAAATCTGCAATGCAGTACCATTCGTGCAGGCTGAGCAGTGTTATGGCAGCAGCAAAGGGATTACTGTTCCGCACGGGAGAGAGCACGCCAAAGAGATCTGCCTAGCAGGAGGAGCCACCGCTAGAGAGTCAGCTAGTCTGGGGACGTGGGCAGAGTTGCCGTCCGCGGGCCACCAATCCAAATTTAGGAAGTGAGCTGAGACGTCACTTCCGCCATCGGGTGTAGCCGAGGAGGAGACACGTGTGTGGAGTAGCAAGATGGAGGATGCCGGGGTGAGCCGGAGTGCGGAGGCTATCACATGTGTTGGCGGAGAGCATGTCGCAAGGATTGCGATGCATAATCCGATCCTGTTGGACACAGGAGTCCAATTGATGCCCAAAAGGAGTCTGGCATTGTGCAGCGGAGGGGACAAGGAGAACCATGGACTTGTATGTGGCAGATGCCTGAATGTAACTGTGCGGCTGTGAGCGTGGTGTCAGTGGTGCAGACCATAACCATCTGCCAAACCAACATTTCAGAGGTGCAATGCACACAAGTCGTGAGTTCCAGGCAGCAGGCACAGGGTGCATTGGTTACAGTTGCAGCAACAGGAGGTCCAGCTCTCCTTAAGTGGCAGAGGGGCTTAAATGGATCCAGAAGCTGAGGTCCTCCAGTTCGTCCAGTGAGAAGGAGGCAGGGATCATTGATGTGGGATCATCCAGTTTTGAGTGCCAATTCTAAACCCTGGAAGAGGGAATCGGTGAATGGGGATCAGATGTGGAGACTGAGCAGGACTGGGGAACTGAGAGAAGAAGAAGAAGTTCTCCAATTTCCAATTCACTTAGTGAAGAGACAGAGGCAGCGGTCATTCGCATGAGGTGTGCGAGGAATCTTAGGTTCTGTAAGGCCTATGCCACAAGGGTCCCAGACTTATCCTCACCCCGCACTTATGCTCATGCTCGAACACAGAATGACTCCAGTTCCAAACTAATCTCTAAAGTTTAGACCCCGTATGCCCCACCTGGGAGAGGAGATGAGTAGAAACTTCCCAGGTCCTCTCGTTTCCAAAGGCTCTTTCAGAGGAAGGTGGCCATGGAATACGAATACGATTATCCATATGCTCCAAGGGAAATAATGGAGGAAATTGAAAGCAAGAGGAAGGCTTGGTGTGAAGAAGCAGTGGGACTTTCTCTATGTCCCCAAGCTGCATCGAAACCTGTCCAGGCCTCAGCTGTGGGAAACCTTCCTCTCTATCAAAGAAAATTGGAATCTGGGGCAGTTAATATATATATCGAGTGGAGGTCAACCATCCAGGCAGGAAGGGCCCAGCTTGGGCCATCAGCATCTTGAGTCCTGAAGGCAAGAAGGTTTGTGTACCTCATCCTGACCATTCCTATAGAGGTACATTGAGTTCTTGGTCTGTTTAAAGGGTTGCATGTTACAAAGGGGCTGTTGAGCCCGAAGCATTACCACCGCTAAAATGTTGTTATTGGGGCTAAAGGCCCTTTTCCAAAATCCCCTTACTGTCTATCCTTGCAAATGAAGGAGGGGATCACTGAAACTGCCATTGTTTCATCACCTGGGAGAAAAGAACTTCTGCCACAGAGGACTTCTCCTGTTAAAGCCAGGTGCTGTTACCTGGAGGGGGTAAACCCCTAGTTCCCAATGACACTTTGTGAAGATCCTTTGGGCCATGAGCCATTATCGTTGCTAAAGCAATACTTAATTTAAGGACACTTTGCGTAGATACTTCATTAAGGACACTTTGCAAAGATTCCTTTGGGCCAGTGGGCCAGTGTTATGTTGAAGGAAAATATGAGTTGTTACCTTGTGAGCAAAAAAAAAGGTAGTGACTCATTGTCTCTTCAGAGAAGGGGATTTTGGAGAGAAAGGTCTCAGTTGAAGAGTTCTTACAGACACTCACAAGTGGGCCAGCTATTAGTAGATGTATTGCCTCGGTGCTGCAGACATGCTTTTTAAAAGTAAGGTGCACTTGTCCTTTAAGGGAATCATAACCTGTGCAGTAATCTTTGGGATTTACTTTTACAATATTTTTATTAGATTGGAGGGGAGTTTATGTCTCAGTTGGACCATATAGTAGGTTTTTGCCACCGTCCCAGAAGATTCTAAAATTGTGGTGGATGTGGGTGCCTCAAACCCAGGTAAGGGGACTTTAAGGGCAAGAGTAGGTTAGAAAATAACGTTGAAAAAGAAGAAAAATTATTGATAACAATAATAATAATAATAACAGATTACATATTAAAGATAGACAATTGGTGTATGGGTAAAGCCCATAGTGTGAAGTCAGATAAAGTATGGAAAAATTGTGACTTGAAAACGGTGATAGAGATCCACCTATTTTGCTGTTTCTATTTTCCAGGTTGGGGATAAACAGAATCCAAAGCAAAATAAGGGAAAATGATCTTGGGTATGATCCTAGTAAGTCCTAAGCGTTTCGGCCCGATGGGGGCCTTTCTCAAGGATAAATCACCAATTCTACAAAGCAATAATAGAAGTGTTATCATTTGATGCATAAACTCATAAAGTGAAATTTATGCAAAACAATGAAAACGATAATAATGAAGATTAATAACATACATGTTTTTAAGCCCGAATGTTGCATGTCAATGCACCTTTCTTTGATACTCAAACTGCAGCTGGAACCGTATGCTGCTAACAGGCGGCGTCACCCTCCTGCGTTGTGAACGAAAACAGAATGTTTATAGGAATTGAGTAGGGTTGATTTAGAAAAAAAAAAAAAAGTGATAATAAAAAAATTACTTTACTTTTGCAAAGAACTGTGTGATCCTGGTGGATTTTGTCACAGTTTGCATAATGTGTCAGAGGCTTCAATCCGTTGACTGAGTACGTTTCTAAGAAAATATATGGTATATAATAATTTCTTGGTCAGCTATTGTATTTAAAAGTAATCAATAGTGACAGTATTGATTTTTAGGGTGTATATTTCAAATAAAGTATTTTTGTATTATTACTTGTGTATCCAGTGTTGAAAATCCTGGTTACTTCGACTTTTTGTTACATCAGCAGAGAGATGCAAACTGTAGGGGTAAAAGTATAGGTAATGTTCCCATTTGAATAATGGAGCAGCAATGTTTCCTTTTCCCAGGAGCTGGAATGAAGCTTACCTAGTTGTCCACAGCAGCATCTACTTCCGTGACCTCACCGCTCCCTCTGTTGGCAGCAGAATGAGTGTCTACGGATGTTCCCCGGCCTTTTATGTGAGCCGCACATGCACTCATTGGCTGTGCAGCATTACATGACACGGACCCATTATGCAACCAGCCGAGAAGTAGAAGTGCGCATCCCCGGCGGCCCTCTGGTCGTGCCATAACGGCCGCCGACACTGTTTTAAATTGTTCCTCTGATGGAAATCGGAATGGGGTGCCAATCACCCTGCTTGTGCCCCAAGCACCCCGACCCTTGGATCGGGGTTATCCGTGCCGGGTGCAGTGTTAGAGTTTTAAAAGAATCGGTGTTGGCAAATCGGGCTGTACAATATATGCTCAATATTCAATCATATGTTTACAATACGAATGACATACATGATTACAATTTTGTTCGTTCCTAGGAACATACATAATATTATTTTGGTGTAGTTTTAACAGCAGTAAAAGTTTGTTGAGGTTTAGAAAGTGCACCGAATCGGTGCTTAGGTTAGTCCAGAAGGTGAACGATATGGTTAGTCTGATGTGTGCATTCATTGAAAATCCATATGGGAGAGGACAAACATCTATATATAGGAACGAACAAAATTGTAATCATGTATGTCATTCGTATTGTAAACATATGATTGAATATTGAACATATATTGTACAGCCCGATTTGCCAACACCGATTCTTTTAAAACTCTAAGACTGCACCCGGCACGGATAACCCTGATCCAAGGGTCGGGGTGCTTGGGGCACAAGCAGGGTGATTGGCACCCCATTCCGATTTCCATCAGAGGAACAATTTAAAACCATGTCGGCGGCCGTTATGGCACGACCAGAGGGCCGCCGGGGATGCGCACTTCTACTTCTCGGCTGGTTGCATAATGGGTCCGTGTCATGTGATGCCGCACAGCCAATGAGTGCATGTGCGGCTCACATAAAAGGCCGGGGAACATCCGTAGACACTCATTCTGCTGCAAACAGAGGGAGCGGTGAGGTCACGGAAGTAGATGCTGCTGTGGACAACTAGGTAAGCTTCATTCCAGCTCCTGGGAAAAGGAAACATTGCTGCTCCATTATTCAAATGGGAACTTTACCTATACTTTTACCCCTACAGTTTGCATCTCTCTGCCTCAAAGTAACCAGGATTTTCAACACTGGATACACAAGTAATAATACAAAAATACTTTATTTGAAATATACACCCTAAAATGAATACTGTCACTATTGATTACTTTTAAATACAATACCTGACCAAGAAATTATTATATACCATATATTTTCTTAGAAACTTACTCAGTCAACGGATTGAAGCCTCTGACACATTATGCAAACTGTGACAAAATCCACCAGGATCACACAGTTCTTTGCAAAAGTAAAGTAATTTTTTTATTATCACTTTTTTTTTTTTTTCTAAATCAACCCTACTCAATTCCCATAAACATTCTGTTTTCGTTCACAACGCAGGAGGGTGACGCCGCCTGTTAGCAGCATACGGTTCCAGCTGCAGTTTGAGTATCAAAGAAAGGTGCATTGACATGCAACATTCGGGCTTAAAAACATGTATGTTATTAATCTTCATTATTATCATTTTCATTGTTTTGCATAAATTTCACTTTATGAGTTTATGCATCAAATGATAACACTTCTATTATTGCTTTGTAGAATTGGTGATTTATCCTTGAGAAAGGCCCCCATCGGGCCGAAACGCTTAGGACTTACTAGGATCATACCCAAGATCATTTTCCCTTATTTTGCTTTGGATTCTGTTTATCCCCAACCTGGAAAATAGAAACAGCAAAATAGGTGGATCTCTATCACCGTTTTCAAGTCACAATTTTTCCATACTTTATCTGACTTCACACTATGGGCTTTACCCATACACCAATTGTCTATCTTTAATATGTAATCTGTTATTATTATTATTATTATTATTGTTATCAATACATTTTCTTCTTTTTCAACGTTATTTTCTAACCTACTCTTGCCCTTAAAGTCCCCTTACCTGGGTTTGAGGCACCCACATCCACCACAATTCTAGAATATTTTTATTAGAACGGCCTGTATAATTCAGTAAGTGACAGTGTTATAATAGCACTAGCAGTTGAAAAATACTACTGACAGAGTAAGCAAGGCAAATTGTATTATAACCAAAAAAATAAGATTAAACAAGAGTAAAACAGTTCCTATGATTTGAGCCCATTACCTTTTTAAACCAATGATGAACCTATGGATGCATCTTTTTAGTATTGAATACAATGTTAATGTTTTCTCTGTGATGATGGAACAAGGGAATAATTGGCATTGAAAGTGGTGGTAGTGGGAAGGCCTCATTTCAAAGTGTAATTAAAGGCATGGATATGTTACACCACATGGACATGTTACATCACTCATGGCTTGCTCACAAGAATAGAGAACTTTCACCTAGTAGTGAAATGATGAGTGAGGCTGGTTTTAGTTTTCCAGTGACAGCTCAAAATTTTAGATTTTTCCTCACTTTCTGTTTTAGTGACAATGGTCACCAGGTCATAGAGAGGGTGAATCTCATACCACTGGACTAGAGTCAGTGCAGTGTTGGGGGTAACTAGTTACAAAGTAACTGATTACAGTAACTACATTACTTTTTTTGGTAACTAAGTAAAGTAACTAGTTACAATACTAATATTGGTAACTACACTACTTTACTAGGCTATAGGAGGTAACTATACTACTTTACTAGACTATAGGAACGCGCTTTCCTGCGTTACCCAAGCCGTGCGATACAATCGTTATTTCAAAGAATAGAGAGGGATGAAGTTTATGACTTTTTGTTGCACTTTATGTTTTATTCTGTTTTTTCAGGTTTTGTTCTCATGTTTCCCAAAGCCTGTGTTTATACAATAAACTCTATGCAGAAAGAGTGTCGTGTATCTTCTTCTACACGGTCAATTAAGAAAGAGGAAAGTAAAGTAATAAGTAGTGAAGTTACTTTTCAAATGCAGTAACTAGTAAAGTAATCTCATTACAATTTACAGAAGTAACCAGTAACTAGTAACTAGTTACATATTTCGAGTAACTACCCCAACACTGAGTCAGTGTCATGTTTTACATGCTTTGTGATATGCCTTTAAATGTTGTATGTATTCTCCTGCCCCTGGTTCCTCTCCTCCCCTTAGCTCAGTTTATACTGTATAGATAGCTCCACTCCTTTAATATTTTTTCCAGTAATGCATCTCAGCCTCATGTCTCATGGAGTGGATCACTTATGATCTTTTGACCTATCCGATGTTCATTGTTGTAGGATCCTTACAGTTTATGGATTAAACTTCACAAGATCTTCAAGGCTTCGTCTGAATCGAGTCACTGTCTGTTAATTCAGCTAAGATTGTGGGTTATCGCTATCTTATTACAACTGTGAGTTACAGAGATCACACTTTCAATGCTTAGACCTGAGAGGCAGAATAGTCAGAAATAGTTTTTCATTATTAGAAGATCAAATGGATAAGAAGAAAGCCAAAATGTATTGGTGGACCCAAAATCCCCCTTCATCAGGGTTTTAGGTTTTGATACCAATAAATATATATAATTTTACAGAATTTATACAGTGTACTGCCAGCAGTTTGCACAGCTCTTTACAAAATAAAGGGATACAGTATAAGTCAGTACAAGAGGAATTGGAGGATCCTGCTTGTGATAGCTTATGATCAAAAAGGAGGGCCAAGTGATACAAAAGCTAATAGTTGGATGAGGGATGAGCTGATGAAGAAAGTACAAGTATAGATTATTAACTGAAGGTGAAGGTGAAATAGGCCTCCCTGAAGAGATGAGTTCTCAGAGATTGCATCAAAACAGACAGTGTAGGTGACAGCCAGATCGATTAGGGTAAGGAGTTCCAGAGGTTGAGAGAGGCTCATAAAAATCCCAGAGATGGGCAGGGGAGGTGACAAGGGAGCTAAATAGCAGGAGATCTTGGGAGGAGCAAAGAGGACAGTTTGTTTGACATTTTGGTAATGTAGCACGAGGCAAAGTTCCCGGATAGCTTTGTATGTTGTCAGTATTTTGAATTGTGATTGTTGGGTAAACAGAAGCCAGTGGAAGGATTAGCAGAGTGAGGTAGCAGACACCAAGTGGTTGCTAAGGTAGAAGAGTTTGTCAGCAGCATTTATGATGCACTGAAGGGGGATAGCCTATGTAAAGTTAGGCCAATGAAGGAACTTGCTTTCCATTGCTTGTAGTGTTATTTTAGGGCTAACACAAACGCTATGGCTTTGGGAGCTCTGTATGCTCACTAACTGTAATGGAGATATGGTCTATACCAAACATTTGTCATCTATGCTAACAAAGGAACCTCTGTAACACTATTGCATAGTCCTGAAAATAAATAAATAAATAAATAAATAAATAAATATTGCAAATGAAAAGATTAATTCAAGAATAACAGCAACATGTAAGAAGTTGAATACTGACAACATGGGTCTGCATAAATTCATCATTTCTTCTTTGAGAATAAAATACACAGATCTCTTCTACCAGTGTATTGAAGAATATTGGAAGAATTGTGGTGTTAGTGGAAGGGTGATACGGACCTTCTGTGATAATTTGGGATGTAACTAAAAATCTTAGGGACAAACAACATAACAATAGGTGCACTCATAAAAAAGGTGACCTAAAGACCACCGTCAAAAAGTAATCATCAAAAAAAGCCTCCAGAATATACAGCATAAAAAAAACATGACAATCCAAAATGTCTTAAACAATCTACATAGATCCTTGCAGCTCCATAAATAGCACAAAAGGAAGCTAGTGAACACTAAAACAGCAAGAAAAAAGGCAAGTGAAGCTTAATGCATAGTTTACATAATTCACCTAATAATAATAATAAAATGAGAAAAAAGAATTGTACCTACAAATAATGTATAGGCCACAGACAAAAGCTGACTTCACCAGGTATAAAAATGTAAGAAACCTGGACTCCCCCACTATCAGTTGGCATGTGGGGATAAATAGTCCAAACTGCAACTTGGCCATCCATACAATTCAGACAAAACCTCAATAGGAACAATAGTTAAATCACAAAGCTGATACACACATTGTCAAGGCCTGGATTTGAACCTGAAACCTCTGCTGTGTCAGGCAATGCTTATTCTTGTTGAGCTACCTGGAATGCTGGACGTTTCACTCGACATTTCCCTGGATAATTCCTTGAATAATCCTGCCTTGAACCTTGTTTGTCTTGAACCTTGAACTCTTAGCTCCTCCCTGATTTAAGCCATGTCTCTGCATTTCCTGTTTGCCAGATTATTGTGCTCTTTTCAGCCAGTATCTCGCTCCTGTCTTCCCTGTTACTGTCCATATTTTGCTACCACTCATTATCACCCTTGGCTTGTTCCTCGACTACGCTTCTGCCTGATCACAACCTGAAACTACTCGTTACTGACCTTTAGGCTTTTTTACTGAATACTCTTCTGTTTGATTCCCCTACCTGCTTATCCGCTACTGGACCCCAGCTTGCTCACCTCCTGATGGGGCAATCCTGAGGACCGTGACCTGGTACTAACATGCAGTGCAATCCATCTCCACCATCAGGAGCTCTGGTGAACACCAGTTAGTAATTAGACTCCGCACATCAGGTGAGCCCAGGGCCGTCGCGTCAAGGCAGGCAAACCAAGCAATTGCTTGGGGCCCCGAGCTGGCCTGGGGCCCCAAGACCCGACACAGACTGACATTATCATCCAGAGCTCTGAGTCCGGCTGTGGGAACGTATGGGAACGATGACGTTTCTGCACTCTTTCCATAGCAGGAACGCAGTTCCCATTACCTCCTGTAGGGGGCCCGGCCGGCAACTGTGTTTCACAGAGCATTCAAAGTGTGCGTGCAGGCACTTTTTTTTTTTTGCTTCTGAAGTTCTGCCTGTTTGCCGAGTTCCCTGCTGCTCCCATGTGATCTGACTGACCAATGACCATATATCCTGGGCCCCAAGTTCCAGTCCTGGTGGAGTGATGTCTGTGTCACACAGGGAGCAGAGGCTGTCAGCAGACAGCAGCTTCTTCACTGACGGTCTCTCGTGTCTCCTTCAACAAGTAAGTGCTAAGCTGAGGAGAGGGCAGGCTCTGGGGAAATCAGCAGCAACCAAAAGCCATCAAAGCACAGAGGGACAGTATGAGGAAAGTGGGGACCTGGACCAGCAAGTCTGCAGTGAATGTTGCTTAAATAAGGTATTGTCATTGTCACTAAAAAAACAGCTTCTTTCTTCACCTATGCCATGCCTCTGTTGCACATGATTGATGATACAGCAGCTAAATGTGATCATTATCATCATGTTAATCACAGTGCAGTTGCATTGAACCACAGCATCTGTATTGTGTAATTATTATCATGATGATAATGATGATCACAGGACAGACAGTGAAAAGCATTCTTAGGCCTCATTTAGGGCCCTTTTAGGGACACTTGGCGTTGCAGATATGTGTCTCCTGTGCAGGGCCATCTTTTACCAGCATGGGATGCACAAAGTGTTGTGTGCGCATCCGCCTCGCCTGCCAGTGTCGTATTCATTTCTACTGGGAAACACAGTTGCATGGGTACAACCACTGGATCCTATTCTAACATGCAGGTAGGTGTGGGTGCAGGTCCAAATAGAAATGAATGGGAAGCTGGCACGTGGACGCCCACAATACTTTGTGCATCCCAATGCTGGTAAAATACAGCTCTGCACAGGAGACACAACCTACACTTGCTTCATGTGAATGAGCCCCTTACACTTGTGTTTAGGGTGTGGAAATTTATTTATTTTTTTTTTTTTTTACCACCCCAAACATTCACCCTCATACTGCAAAACAGCAGAGGATGAATACTATATGATGTGGCCATGATGCTTTTTGTGTAGCAAAAATGATCCCCATGGTTGTGTTCAGCTGCCACCTGCACCTGTTTTCCTGGGCTCTCCCATTCCAACAGGTTGGGTTGGCATTGCACAAAGGAGAAGAAGGAACACATGTTTCCTTCTCTCCTCTGTGAAAAATAAAGCTGGAGGCTTTGCGTGTGTGCGGGGGGGGACCTCCATGTCCATTTTGCTTGGGGCCCCCAAATTCCTTCAAACGGCCCTGGGTGAGCCAGCGTCAATCACCATGGTGACTGCCTGTGTACATATCCTGCTGGTCAATGGTAGTTCAGCTGCTGCTAAAGGCAATTGGGCTTCGAGCATGACCTCTGATCGTGACACACATCCCATGACCTTGTACAAGCCCAACATCTAAGACACTGCCACTGACATGTTTCAAAGCTCCATTTTTTTCCTCATTGAGGTTGTCCTCAGGAAGTGATGGAATCTTGAAACATCGGATTTGCACAGGGTCCTTGCTCTGTACTGTAGATTTGGTATTTGTTTAACAAATAAATATTTAATATACAAAAAGGTTTCCCAGAGAATTAGGGGTAAGCTAAAGAGACAGCATAGCAGACAGTGTCTGCTTGTAGGCTTGGTTTGTCTGAGGAAAACTTTGTACTAAGATGCCAGAGAAGGTATTATTCACTGTAATAGGCCATTCACAGGTATGTATAAACCATAGTTTTTTTTTGTCCTGACCGTAATATACAGTAGAACGATAAACCGGTATAGAATTCCTTCCACTTCTTCCACAGAGGACTGACAAGAAACACATGTAGACCCTACCTAGGACTAAGAGATGGGACTGTAGCTGATCCTTCGCAAACCAAAACAGAAAAGCAACATTGTCTAAAACACGGAGAAGGACAACATGCATTTTGTAGATTTCCACATGGGTTTCTGAGATGAACTGCAGTTTTTTTTGTCATAGGATTCTGTGCTGTTAAAGTGCAACTTCTCTCTCTGTCCGAGGGACATCAAAAAGCCCACAATGGCTGCAGCTGGGCATACTTTACATTTATAGGCTCAGCAACTTGTGAACTCAAAATACCAGATAACCACCAACAAGGAGATTTTAAACAGTAGGGTGACTTGGTACGCTACAGCTACGTCTAAATAGTTCAGTTTTGTTTCCTGTATGTATGTTTAATTTTCCATTGTGGCTGGAATGTACATTTAAAGAAGCCTGCATTTCTCAAAAAGAAAAAAAAACTTCTTAAAGTGAATTTAAACTATGTTTATCTGCAAAATAAATAATCAATACACATCCACTACTTAATGACCTTGTAATCTATTTTTCATAAAATTGTTTTTCTGCCTTCTTGTAACATCCTTCGTAAGCTCCCGAGCCTCTCCTTTTCCTCTTATTTCTGTTTGTTTGGAACAAGCAGAGCACATTAGTTGTGGTTATGTCCACTGCTCTATGCACTTTACAAATCCAAGACGTGAGGGTGGCTCCGTTCCCTCATACAGCGGGGCCATGGAGAATGAACGTAGCCACCCTCTAACAGGAAGCCAAATCACTGCAGCAGAAAATAAATAAATAAAATTAAATTTTTAAAAAATGGGAGGAGGCTGAGGGCAATAGAAGGTATTTTTAAAGCTAAGAATACATACTTGAATACATTCTTTTTTTTTTAAACAGATTTGTTTCATTTTAAGGCATAAAATTGAGTAATAATACTGAATAGTAATTTATAAGAAGAGTTATTTGTTGCTATGTTTTTGCATGAATCTGCCAAGATTGAGACACTGCATTAATACTTTTACAGTAGAATTGTTTTTGCATCTCATCTTCCTAAACTCCATACTTGTCCTGTAAAAGGTTCTCTTAGGATTTGTTTGAGGCTCCAACGAGGTTTGACATTATTATAACCTTGACCACTAGGTGGCAGTCTTAATGTATTTTAGCATCATATTAAAATTAAATAGAGAAATGAAAAATAGAAGACATACAATATACACAAAGGATTGCTCAGTAGTGCAATTTGTGCAAACTGTGTAGCATAGCAATCACATTAATGCACAACTAAAAGCAATATATAGCATGTTTTTTTCCCTTTTTTAAAAGACTGGTCTGTTTGGTGCAATGCACTGTGCAAATTCTAAACCAAGTCAACCAGACAGGGATTAATATAAATTGAACTATAAAATTATGGTAACATGTGAAGTGTTTGACTGATCGGACGTAAGTCATGTACAGTTTTCTTTTTATTACGTTTTATTATGCTGTATGTGCATTCGCCTCAATAAAACAGAAAATTTCCCATCAAATACTTACCTTAATTTTCCTTTCCTGATGGACTCCATGGCAGCATATGTAGGGGTTAACCTCACCTCCTCTCCTACCCTATAGGACCCCATTCCCATAAATGTTGTCTCAGTACCAGAGGCCGCATTCTATTACTAGCCAATTTGAGATATTGGGAGGGAAATCCTGCTGCCATGGAGTCCATCAGGAAAGGAAAATTACGGTAAGTAATTGATAGGAAATTTTCAATTTTCCTGACAGACTCCATGGCAGTATACATATGGGAAATAACTAGCAATACACACCCGGGCAGGCAGTTGCTGATCAAAAAGTTTTAATTTGCACCGTCAGCAGACAGGACTTTAAAAGCAAAATTAACAGAGGATAAAGAAGCAGGCACTACACGTCAATGAGCCCTAAAGGTGTTGATCGAGGACCATAAGGCCGCCCTACAAATCATCTCAGGGGCAACATGCCGCAAAGCGGTCCACGACATGGACAAACTCCTGGTCACTCTTTCCGGAGGTGTCAAGCCCTTAGTTCTGTAGGCCAGTTGAATGGACTGAACAATCCACGCTGTAATCGTTCTTAATGAGGCATGATTTCCCTTGTTCTTCCCGTGAAAGACAACAAAAAAGACGATCAGACAGTCAGAAGGGAGCTTTAGCTTGCAGATACAGCTTTAGAGCTTCTCTCACATCCACCCAATGTACATTATTGCTTCCAGATGATCATAAGGTTGGCAGAACAATCTCTTGGTTCTCATAAAAGACTGATGTTACCTTAGGATTTGAGTCAAGCATAGGTATGAGTACCACCCTGTCTGGGAAGAATGTTAAGAACGGTTCTTTACAACCAAGAGCTCCAATTTCAGAAATATTTTTTGCTGAAATTATAGCCTTGAGAAAAGCAGACTTGAGGAAAAGCCCTCTAATTGAAATCGGGCTTGTATACTCTGTCCCAGCTTCCAAGATAAAATCCAGGGAGGTTCTACCTGGGGAGTCTTGGCTTTCTCTGAGGTCTAAGTCTCACAGCTCTGAGAAAACTGACGGACGAAGACACCCCAGTAAAGGCCAAAAGGCCGACAGCTGCACCCTGGTGGAGCTAATTGATAAGGCAAGGTCTAAGCCTGTTTGCAGGAAGCCTAGGATATCCTGAATTCTTGGGTCATGGTATGACCCGCCAGTAGCAGACATGTGTTCTACAAACCTCAACCAGATTTTGCCATTGACTTTGTTTGTGCTCATTCTTCTGGCATTCATCAAAGTAGAAATGACTTCAACAGCACAGTCTAGGGCCTCCATTCTCAAACCTCTCAAGAACCAGACCATCAGATGTAGCTGAGCGGGGCTTCGATACAGAGTTGACCCCTGCAATAGAAGGTCCGGTCTGAGAGGCAGAGGAACTGGATCCTGAAAGCTGAGATGCATCATCAAGGGGAACCATGGCCTGTTTGGCCAGTAAGGAATTCCCCCCAAAAAAACATAGAAAATGTGAAGTCCATGTATAAATCCCACAAGTGAATGATGGCCACAATAAGTATAGGAAAGGTTCCTCTCCACCAGCATGCAGACAAACTATGCACTCACCAGACCTTATTGACCCCTATTACAGGGAGTCAAATTACACATTTGGAAAAAGCAAGATGTCATTCATGAGGTCACAGGATTGAATTCAAACCACTGCTGTCATCCATTCAATATAAATAGATCACGTATTCAAAGCTCCAGTGTTGGCATATAGAGAGAAAGAGGAAAGAACATTCTCATGGTGCAGTACAGCCTACGACTGACGTTATCAGGGGTTACGTGCTTGGATATCTCTGACTGTTTTGTCACCTGAAGCAAAACACCTGAAGCTCAAATAAGTACATGAGCTTCTTTTTTGGCAGATTACAAGCATTTTTGTTAGATGTTAATGCCTGCCTCTAATCACCTGCAAAAAATGCTCCAAAAAAATGCCTGAAAACGACAACACAGATGTGAATGGAGCCTTAAAAAAATACAGTGGTGTAGTGGTTAGCACTTTCACCTAGCAGCAAGAGGATGGCTGGTTCAAATCCCAACCACGACACTACCTGCCTGGAGTTTGCATGTTCTCCCTGTGCCTGCGTGGGTTTCCTCCGGATACTCCGGTTTCCTCCCACACTCCAAAGACATGCTGGTAGGTTAATTGGATCCTGTATAAAAAATTGTCCCTACTGTGTATGTATGGGAGTTAGGGACCTTGGATTGTAAGCTCCTTGAGGGCAGAGACTGATGCGACTGTACAATGTATATGTAAAGCGCTGCATAAATTGACAGCGCTATATAAGAACCTGAAATAAATAAATAAAAACAAAATTCTTTAATCATAAAGTTAAATGGTACTGGCCTCTAGTGGCCATTTTATATATTAGCACTAAAGGATTAAAGTAAGGGGGACCTCAAGTGGTCATTGAAAATATTACATTCTCCTATACTAATTTAGAGGCAATAGAACAAACTCAGACTTTACAAAGTAAAAATCATAACATTAATTGGTACTGGCCACTAGCGGCCGTTTACTATATTACAACTAAAATATTAGGGTAAGAGGGACCTCAAGTGGTCATTGAAGATATTACAATCTACAATACCAATTCAGAGTCAATAGAACAAACCCAGACTTTACAAAGCAAAACTAATAATAAATCCAAAATAATAAAAGTTTTAATTTGTAAAGCCTGGGTTTGTCCCAAAGAGACTATTTTGACAGTCCAATAGTCCTGGATTGAGGCTGCCCGGACATGCCGAAAGTGGAGAAGACATGCCCCCAACTGGCCTGCCTAGGGGGCCCAATCTCAAAAGGACTTAGTAGCCTCCCGAGGTTGAGCTTTTAGATTACTTCTGAATGGATGACTGGCTTTTCCTCCAGCTCCTCTTAAATTCCCGACCTGGCCTGGATCTTCTGAGGACGCTTCCTGAATGGAGCAAAATGCATTAAGCAGGTGGATACTTCTTGTTATGTCACGTTCGCTCTTTGGAACGCAAACTGTGACTTTTGAATTCCAGAATGGCGTCATTACATGCTCACATGCAAGAGGAGAGTTTTGTAAGTGCACAATTAGCTTTTATAGTTTTTTTTAACAATAAAAACAGAATTACACTATGGATTTCTCCTAATTTTATCTCCCTACAATCATATGAGGTTCTTTGACCTACTTGCCGGAGTCACAAAAGAAAGAAAAAAACATTTTTTGCCACTGGAGGATTATTCTGAAACACAGGCGTTTAACCAATCTCTAGTCCATGAGTAAGGGCACATAGGGAGGGGAGCATAAGGGCACTTGTTGGAACATACTGGCACTATTTAGAGGATATGTAAACTCAAGGTCTACTCACCAACACTAACCAGTATAAAGACATGGGGGTATTTCTGTCTCTTCTCCCATCTATTAGCCACATATAATAATGAGATGAACAAGAAAAAGAGAACGTATACTAGTAAATATTGTCTTACTGAAGATATGGGCCATCTGTCTGCTGCCCTATGAAAATATCTATCTCTCAGATAAGCAATACAGGTACACTCATCCACGTGGACACAAACCACCACTAATGGACGAGCCCCATTTATCACCATACCCAAAAAAAAGCTTCTCTGATAACCATGACTGCATTGACACAAGGCATATCTCACCCCACAAAAATGAAAAAGGGGGTGGAAAGAACGAGTCAGGACAAAAATGTGAACCTAAATGAAAAAAAAGTCAGAAGGTGCTCCTAAAAAAAAAGTCAACCAAAACTAACATGTTTTACTCTTCAAATAGAGCTTCGTCAGGGATAAGAAGTAAAAGAAAAATGAAGATTATGAGAGTAGCTGACTGTCTCATTGTGAAAATAAAATGGCATATTTTGTTTGTATTCCCTCTTTTTATAACCTGACCATCTAAGATGGCCGCCGCACATGCTCATTACTGAGGGGAATCCTATCACCATCTTGTGGAGGAAAATCAAAACTACAAGACAATAACTTAATATTGAATGCTCCTAACCCATATGCCAATGTGCTGTACATATGTACAATTCCTTGTGAGTAAAAATGGATCAAAAGTAAGTGTAGATTCTTTTTCTTTCCTAAATACCAATATGATCCATACAAATATTAATATTAAGACTATTAGACAATAAATCCAAAGATTTTTAATCACGTACGAAAGGTAGAAATGTAAAGCTTTCATTAAAGCCAGATGGAGCTCGAGAATTAAGATGGAAGATCCATCTCACTTCCAGTTTCAATAGATGTTTATCCAGGTCAACTTGGGCCCGATTGATGTCCTGGATTTTGAGCGGGGATATCTGAATGATGCCTGCAGCACACAGAAGTGAACGCATATGTACATCGCACCCGCATATGTAAATGGCGTTCAACCACACATGTGAGGTATCCCCATGCATGTTAGAGGGAGAGCAATACTTCTAGCCCAAGACCTCCTCTGTAACTCTAAACAGGTAACCTGTAAAAATTTTCCAAGCGTCGCCTATGGAGATTTTTAAGTACCAAAGTTTGGCGCCATTTCACGAGTGTGCCCAATTTTAAATAGTGACATATTAGGTATCTATTTACTCGCCGTAACATAATCTTTTACATTATACAAAAAAATCAGGCTAACTTCAGTGTTTTGTTTTTTTCAATTCATGAAATTTTTTTCCAAACAAAAAACGAGTTTGAAAAATTGCTGCGCAAGTAGGGTTCCTGGAGAACTGGGCTGACTTCTCAGTCGGCTACCGGCTCTTTAGTAAGGATGGGCTGCACCTTAATGGGGACAGTACAGCTCTTTTGGGGAGAAAGATGGCCACCAAGTTGGAGGGGCTTTTAAACTAGGAGACGGGGGGAGGGCTCAGAAGTAGAGTCAGTTAGGAGGGAGCAAAGGACTGAAGGCAGTTGTAGGGTCAGCAGCGACAGTAGGTCCACAACGTCAATCGGTAGGTCTGTGCGGGAGAACCTCAGACCAAACAGGAATAAACATAACCACCAATCACGTTTAACTTCCGTAAAACTAAGAGGGGTATATGCTAATGCCAGGAGCCTAGCTAATAAAATGGATGAGTTGGAAATGTTAGTACATGAGGAGGACATAGACCTTGTGGGAATAGCGGAGACTTGGTTCGACCCCTCACATTACCGGCTGGCAAATATCCAAGGGTATTCGGTGTACCGGAAGGACAGGGTAGGAAATAGAGGGGGAGGGGTATGTCTCTACGTCAAGAACAATGTAAGGGTGATAGAGAGGAGTGACATTACGGAAGGGATGAGTATGGAGTTAGAATCCGTGTGGGTAGAACTCCTTAGGGAGGGAGAAAAGGGAAAAGTAATTGTGGGGGTTTGCTATAGGCCACCTAAACAAGGGGAGGAGGTAGAGGTAGAATTTTTAGCACTTTTGGGTAAAGTGGCAAAGCTAGGATCAGTCATCATATTGGGGGACTTCAATTATCCCGACATTGACTGGGGAGAGGGGACTACACACTCACATAAGGCCCATCTATTCACGGAAACCTTACAGGATAATTACATGTCACAGCTGGTGGATTCTCCTACTAGAGAAAACGCAATCCTGGATCTATTGATCACTAATGACCCAGACCGAATCTCGGAGGTAGGAGTCCAGGACAACCTGGGCTCTAGCGATCACAGGATGGTCACATTTAGCGTAAATAACAATATAGCAAGGCAAGTGGGGAACATAAGAACCCTTAACTTCAGAAGGGCAGACTTTCCAAAATTGTACGCATTGATGGAAAGGGTAAACTGGGACCGAACCCTGGGATCCCTGACCACAGAGGAAAAATGGGAATGCTTTAGGAACATATTAAGCAAAGGCATCTTGCAGTGCATTCCTATGGGAAATAAATTTAGAAGAGACAAAGCCAAACCTGGCTGGCTAAACCGTAGCGTTAAAAAACTTATTAGGGGAAAAAAATTGGCCTTCAGGAAATATAAATCAGAAGGCACAGTATTGGCTTTCGAAAATACAAGGAGGCAAATAAGAAGTGTAAACACGAAATCAAGATGGCTAAAATAGACTTTGAGAGACAAATAGCGGAGGATAGTAAAAAAAACCCAAATAAATTCTTTAAGTATATCAACAGCAAAAAAACTAGGGCAGAGCATATTGCACACATAACTAACGATGATGGGAGGATGGTTACAGAGGACACTGAAAAAGCAACCGTGCTGAATGCTTTTTTCTCGTCAGTATTTACACAGGAAAACGGAGGGGTACACTGACCATGACTGTATGGTTAGTAGTAATACACAGGACTTGCCACTATGGCTAACAGAGGGTGAAATCAGGGCAAGGCTGGATAAACTTAACACAAACAAATCACCAGGCCCGGATGGCGTACATCCGAGAGTACTCAAGGAACTCAGTAAGGTTATATCCAGACCACTGTTCCTGATCTTTGCGGACAGTATTAGGACAGGAGATGTACCAGGGGAGTGGAGGAAAGCAAACGTGATTCCGATATTCAAAAAGGGTCAGAGGCATATACCGGGAAATTATAGGCCTGTCAGTCTGACATCAGTAGTATGTAAACTTCTGGAGGGGATGATAAGGGACTATATCGTAGAGTTTGCTAAAGACAACAGCATCATCAGTAGTAACCAGCACGGGTTTACAAATGGGCGTTCTTGTCAAACCAATCTCTTAACATTCTACGAGGAGGTGAGCTGTGAGCTAGATAGGGGCAGACCAGTGGATGTGGTGTACCTAGATTTCGCTAAGGCGTTTGATACAGTTCCCCATAAGCGCTTAATTTATAAAATAAGGTCTGCAGGTATCGACAGCAGGGTTTGCTTTTGGATACGGAAAAAAAAAAACAGCGCATACTCAGACTGGTCTGAGGTAGTAAGCGGGGTCCCCCAAGGCTCAGTCCTGGGACCAACCTTGTTCAATTTATTCATAAACAGCATTGAGGTCGGGGTCAGTAGTTCGATATCAGTTTTTGCAGATGACACAAAAGTGGGCAGGGCAATAACTGCACAGCATGAAGCAGATATCCTACAGGATGACCTGGACAAAATAACGGAGTGGGCAACAACTTGGCAAATGAGGTTTAACGTAGAGAAGTGTAAGGTTTTGCACTTGGGGACTAGAAACATAAAAGCACAATACACGTTAGGAGGGGTACCCTTGGGGGAATCAAAAATGGAGAAGGATCTGGGAGTCTTGGTTGATGATAGACTAGGCAACAGCATGCAATGTCAGGCGGCAGCTGCCAAGGCTAGCAGAATATTAGCATGCATAAAGAAAGGGATGTATTCCAGAGATAAGACTATAATCCTTCCACTTTATAAAACTCTGGTCCGACCGCATCTGGAGTATTCTGTCCAGTTCTTGTCGCCAGTCCTCAGAAGGGATGTGTTGGAGCTGGAGAGAGAGCTGGAGAGAGTCCAGAGAAGGGCAACTAAACTAATTAGGGGATTGGAGGACCTTGATTATGAAGAGCGTCTGCAATCGCTTGATTTATTCTCCCTGGAGAAGAGACGCCTGAGGGGGGACATGATAGCAATTTTTAAATATCTCAATGGGGATCTCAGCTTAGAAAAAAAGCTGTTCAGTCGAAGGGATGGCATGAGGACTCGGGGGCATACAATGCGATTAGAGGAGAAGCGTTTTAACCTCAGGCAACGTGGGGGGTTCTTTACTGTTAGGGCTACAAGATTGTGGAATTCTCTACCACAAGAGGTGGTTTCTGCGGGTAGTATGGTGGCTTTCAAAAGACTATTAGACGTACATCTCAAGGATCAGAACATTCAGGGGTATGTGAGATGATTACAGCCACACACACCTACACAGGTTGAACTGGATCGACTATTGTCTTTATTCAACCTCACCTACTATGTAATACCGTGTGACATTAAAAGTTGCAATGACCACCATTTTATTCCCTAGGGTCTGAGTACAGTGAACAGCAAACACACACACACATCATAGGTTGAACTGGATGGACGGATGTCTTTTTTCAACCTCACTAACTATGTAACTATGTAACTATGAGTAATGTTTGGGGGTTCTGAGTAATTTCCTAGCAAAAAAAAAAAGAAGATTTTTACATGTAGGAGAGGAGTGGCAAAATAGGCCCGGTATGGAAGTGGTTAAATTGTTCTATGGCCCAAAATTTTAATACCTCAGCTTTACCACCATATTTTCCATGAACATGACTACCAATTGTGAACAATTGGTCTCTTTTTTTGTGCAACGTCATTTACGTTCTCTAATACTCTGCATCTAAATTGTTGAATTGTCTTTCCCACATACAAACCCAATTCCAAAAAATTTGGGACACTGTACAAATTGTGAGTAAAAAAGGAATGGACTAATTTACAAATCTCATAAACTCTCATATATTTTATTCACAATATAATATAGATAACACATCAAATGTTGAAAGTGAGACATTTTGAAATGTCATGGCAAATATTGGCTCATTTTGGATTTCGTGAGAGCTACACATTCCAAAAAAGTTGGGACAGGTAGCAATAAAAGGCCGGAAAAGTTAAATGTACATATAAGGAACAGCTGGAGGACTAATTTGCAACTTATTAGGTCAATTGGCAACATGACTGGGTATAAAAAGAGCCTCTCAGAGTGGCAGTGTCTCTCAGAAGTCAAGATGGGCAGAGGATCACCAATTCTCCCAATGCTGCGGCGAAAAATAGTGGAGCAATATCAGAAAGGAGTTTCTCAGAGAAAAATTGCAAAGAGTTTGAAGTTATCATCATCTACAGTGCATAATATCATCCAAAGATTCAGAGAATCTGGAACAATCTCTGTGCGTAAGGGTCAAGGCCGGAAAACCATACTGGATGCCCGTGATCTTCGGGCCCTTAGACGGCACTGCATCACATACAGGAACGCTACTGTAATGGAAATCACAACATGGGCTCGCCATAGCCGGCTAAAACTCTATAGGTCAAAAAAGAAGCCATATCTAAACATTATCCAGAACCACAGGGGTTTTATCTGGGCCAAGACTCATTTAAAATGGACTGTGGCAAAGTGGAAAACTGTTCTGTGGTCAGACGAATCAAAATTTGAAGTTCTTTTTGGAAAACTGGGACGCCATGTCCGGACTAAAGAGGACAAGGACAACCCAAGTTGTGATCAGTGCTCAGTTCAGAAGCCTGCATCTCTGATGGTATGGGGTTGCATGAGTGCGTGTGGCATGAGCAGCTTACACATCTGGAAAGGCACCATCAATGCTGAAAGGTATATCCAAGTTCTAGAACAACAAATGCTCCCATCCAGACATTGTCTCTTTCAGGGAAGAACTTGCACTTTCTAACATGACAATGCCAGACCACATACTGCATCAATTACAACATCATGACTGCGTAGAAGAAGGATCCGGGTACTGAAATGGCCAGCCTGCAGTCCAGATCTTTCACCCATAGAAAATATTTGGCACATCATAAAGAGGAAGATGCGGCAAAGAAGACCCAAGACAGTTGAGCAACTAGAAGCCTGTATCAGACAAGAATGAGACAACATTCCTATTCCTTAACTTGAGCAACTTGTCTCCTCAATCCCCAGACGTTTTCAGACTGTTATAAAAAGAAGAGGGGATGCCACATGGCCTTGTCCCAACTTTTTTGAGATGTGTTGATGCCATGAAATTTAAAGTCAACTTATTTTCCCCTTAAAATGATAAATCCCCTCGGTTTAAACATTTGATATGTCATCTATGTTGTATTCTGAATAAAATATTGAAATTTGAAACTTCCACATCATTGCATTCTGTTTTTATTCACAATATGTACAGTGTCCCAACTTTTTTGGAATTGGGTTTTTACAAAAATGGGCATGGGCATCTCATAACATAAATGATTACCTCTGTTGAATTGAGGGAATTGAATAATTCAATGTAAGAATGATTGTATTTTGATAATTTGTCAATTTTTGGGGTTCTCAAAATCCTTAACAGTAGGAATATGAGGGCATGCCTTACAATGTCCACATCTATGGCTTCCTAATGGTTTTTCCGGTAGCCATGTGAGAATAAATTTTTTTTGGACAGTTCCCAAATGATTATGCACTAGCATGTCTCTAAGATTTCTACCTCTTCTGTATGCGATCATTGGGATTTTTGGAAGGATTTTAGATAGATCTTTGTCATTATGTAGCACGTCCTAATATTTTTTAATGATGTTGAAGATTTCACCAGATTGATTTGAGTATCCCTTGAGACAGTGCTCACCTTTTCATAAGACTTTCTTAAATCAGAGTTCCACCCAAAAATGGAACTTCCGCTTTAAGGCCTCCTGACCCCCTGACATGCCACATCTGGCATGTCATTTTTTTTGGGGGGGGGGGGAGCAGGTACCTAGATTTGACAGGTACCTGCTCCCACTTCCTCTCAGGCCGCCTAGGTGGCTCAAGGGGAAGTTCTGTTTTCCCCCTCCCTCCCTGCAATCTTCTGGGAAATGTCACAAGTCCCAGTAGATTGCCCATCCACTCCGGACTCGCAGCGGGACTCACGCATGCGCAGTGCGCACCCGGCTGTGAACCCGCAAGCTGTCACAGCCGGGTGATCACACTAGAGATGCCGGCGCCATGGGGAGAAGAGGGAGAGAACCGAGACTCCCGCCGGCAGCATCGCTGGACCGTGGGACAGGTGAGTGTGTGTTTAACCACTTCTGGACTTGCCCCCTTAATGACCAGGCCATTTTTTGCAATTTTGCACTGCACGACTTTAATTAACAATTGCGCGGTCATGCAATTCTGTACCCAAAAAAATTACATCCTTTTTTCCCCCCAAATAGAGCTTTCTTTTGGTGGTATTTGATCAATATCAAACGATATAAACGAAAAAGGGGCTAAAATTTTGAGAAAAAAATGACATTTTCTAATTTTTCTTACAAAAAATATCCAAAATGTATTTAGCTACATGTCTTTGACAAAAAATCTCAATAGGTGCATTTTCATTGGTTTGCACAAAAGTTATATAACATCTACAAAACTATGGTGTATATACTGGAATTTACACAGCTTTTACTTTCTGACTGCCTATCTCATTTCTTGAAGTGCTAAAATGGCAGGGCAGTACAAAACCCCCAAATAACCCCTTTTTGGAGAGTAGACATCCCATGGAATTTCCTGAGAGGTATATTGAGCCCATTGAATATTACATTTTTTTGTCACAGGTGTTTGAAAAATGACTAAAAAAAATATATATTTTTTTTACACAAATACAGGTCCCTCTCAAAAAATTAGCATATTGTGATAAAGTTCATTATTTTCTGTAATGTACTGATAAACATTAGACTTTCATATATTTTAGATTCATTACACACAACTGAAGTAGTGCAAGCCTTTTATTGTTTTAATATTGATGATTTTGGCATACAGCTCATGAAAAAACAAAATTCCTATCTCAAAAAATTAGCATATTTCATCCGACCAATAAAAGAAAAGTGTTTTTAATACAAAAAAAGTCAACCTTCAAATAATTATGTTCAGTTATGCACTCAATACTTGGTCGGGAATCCTTTTGCAGAAATGACTGCTTCAATGCGGCGTGGCATGGAGGCAATCAGCCTGTGGCACTGCTGAGGTGTTATGGAGGCCCAGGATGCTTCGATAGCGGCCTTGAGCTCATCCAGAGTGTTGGGTCTTGCGTCTCTCAACTTTCTCTTCACAACATCCCACAGATTCTCTATGGGGTTCAGGTCAGGAGAGTTGGCAGGCCAATTGAGCACAGTAATACCATGGTCAGTAAACCATTTACCAGTGGTTTTGGCACTGTGAGCAGGTGCCAGGTCATGCTGAAAAATGAAATCATCTCCATAAAGCTTTTCAGCAGATGGAAGCATGAAGTGCTCCAAAATCTCCTGATAGCTAGCTGCATTGACCCTGCCCTTGATAAAACACAGTGGACCAACACCAGCAGCTGACATGGCACCCCAGACCATCACTGACTGTGGGTACTTGACACTGGACTTCAGGCATTTTGGCATTTCCCTCTCCCCAGTCTTCCTCCAGACTCTGGCACCTTGATTTCCGAATGACATGCAAAATTTTCTTTCATCCAAAAAAAGTACTTAGGACCACTGAGCAACAGTCCAGTGCTGCCTCTCTGTAGCCCAGGTCAGGCGCTTCTGCCGCTGTTTCTGGTTCAAGTGGCTTGACCTGGGGAATGCGGCACCTGTAGCACATTTCCTGCACATGCCTGTACACGGTGGCTCTAGATGTTTCTACTCCAGACTCAGTCCACTGCTTCCGCAGGTCCCCCAAGGTCTGGAATCGGTCCTTCTCCACAATCTTCCTCAGGGTCCGGTCACCTCTTCTCGTTGTGCAGCATTTTCTGCCACACTTGTTCCTTCCCACAGACTTCCCACTGAGGTGCCTTGATACAGCACTCTGGGAACAGCCTATTCGTTCAGAAATTTCTTTCTGTGTCTTACCCTCTTGCTTGAGGGTGTCAATGATGGCCTTCTGGACAGCAGTCAGGTCGGCAGTCTTACCCATGATTGCGGTTTTGAGTAATGAACCAGGCTGGGAGTTTTTAAAAGCCTCAGGAATCTTTTGCAGGTGTTTAGAGTTAATTAGTTGATTCAGACGATTAGGTTAATAGCTCGTTTAGAGAACCTTTTCATGATATGCTAATTTTTTGAGATAGGAATTTTGGTTTTTCATGAGCTGTATGCCAAAATCATCAATATTAAAACAATAAAAGGCTTGCACTACTTCAGTTGTGTGTAATGAATCTAAAATATATGAAAGTCTAATGTTTATCAGTACATTACAGAAAATAATCAACTTTGTCACAATATGCTAATTTTTTGAGAGGGACCTGTAAATGATATATTGCTCACGCATACCATGGGTATATGTGGAATTACACCCCAAAATACATTCTGCTGCTTCTCCGGAGTACAGGGATACACCATGTGTGAGACCTTTTGGCAGTCTAGCCACATACAGGACCCCGAAAACCAATGACCTCCTTCAGGCTTTCTAAGGGGGTAAATTGTCTATTTCACTCCTCACTACCTATCACAGTTTAGGAGGCCATGAAATGGCAAGATTGCACAACCCCCCCCCCCCCCCCCAATGACCTCTTTTCGGAAAGTATACACCCTAAGCTGTTTGCTAAGAGGCATGTTGAGTCCATGGAATATTTTAGATTTTGCCACAAGTGTCTGGAAAATGATAATTTGTTTTTCTTCGGTTTTCTTTTACACAAAGTTGTCATTTGAATGATATATTGCTCACACATGCCATGGCTATATGTGAAATGACACCCTAAAATACATTCTGCTGCTTCTCCTGAGCACAGGGATACCATGTGTGAGTAGTGATGTCGCGAACATAAAATTCGCTGTTCGCGAACCGGCGAACATTGCGAACCCCCATAGACTTTAATAGGCAGGCGAATTTTAAAACCCACAGGGACTCTTTCTGGCCACAATAGTAATGGAAAAGTTGTTTCAAGGGGACAAACACCTGGACTGTGGCATGCCGGAGAGGGATCACACAAAAAAAAGTTCTTAAAAATTGTAATTTTTTGATAGAGAGCCAATTATTGGAAAAATTAAAAAAAAATAAAAATAAAAAATTTCTTTGGGTTTAGCGTCTAGGGGGTCTAAAAAGTGTACCTGTGAAGTTTCAGCTCTGTAGCATGTCCAGAACCAGAAAAAAAAAGATAATTTTTCAGTAGAGCAGGGATGGTGGGAACCTATATGATCTTTTTTTTCTGGTTCTGGACATGCTACATATATATATATATATTAAAAAAATACTCAAATACCAGCCCTCAAAGGGGCTTTTGGGGACAATATATATATATATGTATATATATCACAGAACAAAAAAAATTACACAAACACCAGCCCTCAAAAGGGCTTTTGGGGACAATATATATATATATATATATATATATATATATATATATATCACAGAACAAAAAAATTTACACAAATACCAGCCATCAAAAGGGCTTTTGGGGACAATAGATATATATATATATATATATCCAAAAAAAAACTCAAATACCAGCCCTAGGAAGGGCTTTTTGGGGTGCTGTCCTTACAGCAGGAGTGTACCAAGAACACTGGCTAACAAGACCGGGAACTGTCCCCAGCTATAACAGCAGCAGCAGCACCAGCACTTTCCCTGCTCTCAGTAACACAGAAATGATCTAAGATGGATGCTGCCCTTGCTTATTTATAGGAGGTGGGAGGGTGTGGGAGGGAGGTATGCTGATTGGCCTGGAATGTTTCTGCTGACTGTGATGTTCAGGGTCAAAGTTTGCCTCAATGATGATGTATAGGAGGCGGACCGAACATCGCATATGTTCGCCCGCAGCGGCGAACGCGAACATGAGAAGTTCGCCGGGAACTGTTCGCCGGCGAACAGTTCTGTACATCTCTATGTGTGAGACTCTTTGGCAGTCTAGCCACGTACAGGACCCCGAAAACCAATCCCTGCCTTCAGGCTTTCCAAGGGCTTAAATTGTTGATTTCACTCCTCACTACCTATGACAATTTCGTAGGCCATGAAATGCCAAGACAGCACAACCCCCCCCCCCCCCCAAATGACCCCTTTTTGGAAAGTAGACACCCTAAGAGGCACGTTGAGTGCTTTGCAGATCTCACTTTTTGTCACAAAGGTTTGAAAATTGAAAAAAGAAAAAAAAATGCTGCAAAATACTCACCATGCATCTTAACAAATACCTTGGGGTGTCTACTTTCCGAAAACTGGTAATTTGGGTTTTTTTGTGCTATCTTGGCATTTCATGGCCTCCAAAACTGTGATCAGTAGTGAGGAGTAAAATCAAGAATTTACGCCCTTAGAAAGCCTGCAGGCGGTGACTGGTTTCGGGGTCCTGTATGCGGCTAGACTGCCAAAATGTCTCACACATGTGGTATCTCCGCACTCGGAAGAAGCAGCAGAATCTATTTTGGGATGTCATTTCAAATATATTCATGTCATGTGTGAGCAATATATCAGTGACAACTTTGCATAAAAAAAAGAAAATGTAATATTCCCGAAACTTGTGGCAAAATATAACATATTCCATGGACTCACCATGCCTCCCAGCAAATAGCTTGGAGTGTCTACTTTGAAAAATGGGGTCATTTGGGGGGGGGGGTTGTGCTATCTTGAAATTTCAGGGCCTCCGACACTGTGATAGGTAGTGAGCAAAGTAAAATAAGCAATTTACACCCTTAGAAAACCTGAAGGCAGTGATTGGTTTTTGGGGTCCCGTACACAGCTAGGCTGCCAAAAAGTCTCACACATGGGGTATCCCTGTACTCAGGAGAGACAGCAGAAAGTATTTTGGGGTGACGTTTCACATATACCCATGGCAGGTGTAAGCAATATATAATTTAGTGACAACTTTGTGTAAAAAAAAAAAAAAAAAAAAAACTAATTGTAATTTTCCTGACACTTGTGGCAAAATATAAAATATTCCATGGACTCACATGCCTCTCAGCAAATAGCTTAGGGTGTCTACTTTCCAAAAAGTGGTCATTTGGGGGGTGTTTGAACTGTCCTGGCAGTTTATGCTCAATCTTAGCCACACAGCACCCACTTTTCTAACCACTTAAAGACCAAGCCTTTTCTGTGACTTTTTTGTTTACATGAAAAAAATATATTTTGTTTACTAGAAAATTACTTTGAACATCCAAACATTATATAGTTTCTTAAATCAGAGGCCCTAAAAAACAAAATGGTGATTGTTGCAATATTTTTGTCACACGGTATTTGCGCAGAGATTTTCCAAACGCAATTTTTGCGGAAGAAAAACTTTTTTAAAATGTAATGCACAAATACACTTTATATTTCCTAATTGTTTGATATAATTTAAAAGATGATCTTATGCCAAGTACATAGATACCAAGCATGACATGCTTTAAAATTGCTCACACCCGTACAGTGGAAACAAACTATGTACATTTTTAAAAGCCTTTAAAAATCTTAACAGGTTACCACTTTAGATTTACAGAGGAGGTCTACTGCAAGAATTACTGCCCTCGACCTGGCGTTCGCGGCGATACCTCACATGCATGCTGCAATTGCTGTTTACATATGACACTAGACTGACGCTTGGTTGCGTCTTTGTGCGCAAACACGGGGGGACAGGGGTGCTTGAATTTTTTTTTTTTATTATTATTTTGCTTTTTTATGTTATTTTGACACCCTCCCTTTCATTTTTTTTTATAATTTTTATTGTTATCACAGGGAATTTAAATATCCCCTATGATAGCAATAAGTAGTGACAGGTACTTTTTTAAAAAAAATTGGGGTCTATTAGACTCTAGATAACTTCTCTGCCCTTAAAGCATCTAACCACATCAAGATTGGTGTGATAAGATGCTTTCCCAATTCTCCAATGGCGCTGTTTATATCTGGCGAAACGGAAGTCATGAAATGCTCATAGCTTCCGGTATCTTAGGCCATAGAGATGATTGAAGCCATTCTCGTCTCCAATCAGCTCTATGGTCAAATGATGGAACCACCGGGTGCACTCTCAGGTTACCCAGGGGCACAAGAGAGCCCGAGAAATCTGTGGAAGGCGGTGGGAGGGGGGGAGGGGGAGTGTCCTCCCACTGCTTGTAAAAGCAGTCTAGTGGCCATATTATCCACTAGGATCGTTTTTACATATAAGCCGACCGATGGCTGTAAAAAAACTATACCAAGTTGATGCCTAAATTTGCAGGCATCATCCTGATATGACCCTCAAAGTCCAGCAATGTACCAGTACGTTGCTGGTCCTTGTTGGGCATATATTGTAGGGTTCTTCTTTTCATGTAGCCTGTGGGCTCAACGAAAAAAGAGAACCTAACAGATTCCTCCATTCACATCGATCGATGTGGATGAAGAAATCTCTGGCAGAAAATGTGTGGTATGGCCACCATTAGACCTCCCAACATCCACCCACTTCTAATGAAGGGCAAACATGCAATGTTCTTTTATTTTCATGCAGCCCATGGGCTGAAGGAAAAAAAAAAAAAAAAGAACATAGCAGATTCCTCCGTTCACATCGATCAACGTGGATGAAGAAATCTCTGCCAAGAAAAGTGTTAAAAAAATTTATGGCGAAGCATAGGGGAGATCCTCCCTCTGTGTTCACACCCCATCCCCTATGCTTCGCCATATATGCTCCTTTTTTTAGCTGCGGTGGTGAAATCACCTCCTACAGCGCTGCCATCATAGATTTCCATATATGCTGAGAGCAAACACTGTTGCTGTCAGAATATATAAATCAGTGTGGCAGCTGATGGGCGTACCTGCAAGGCAAACAATGGTTAACAATAAAACAGTAACAATAAAACATTACATTATAATAGCATAGAATGTTGATATCTGAAAAGCAAAAAATCGTTAATAATGAAAAACAGTAACAATAAAACACTACAGTATAACACTATATTATAAAGTACAGTAAAAGTAGAAAGAGTAGAAAAGTAGAGTAAGAACAGGAAATTAACTCAAAAAACCAAAAACTATTTTTGCCTTTTTTATTTTATTCATTTTTTTGTAACTTTTTTTTACACTTTTTTTATTTAAACTTTAAAACGTTCCAGGTTAGGGTCTCTCAAAATGCGATCACCATCTAACATCTTTCGAGACCCTGTGTAAGTGTGCCCTAGACTGTGCCGTGCTGTACCCTATACTAATAGCGATGGAAACAGTCCCCAATGCAGAGACCAGGTTGGCTAGGACAGGAGGGACAAAAAAAGAAGGTGTCAAGCCTATATCCGCATTTCCTACAGACGCGACGTATTCTTTGGGGTGCTCTTCAGGTAGGGGTACTCGGGAGGAAATCTGGAAAATGCCTCTTATGCAGCCGGCTCACTGCATCTGGATTGTGAATTTGGGCCCCAGCACCTCCTGGATACAGAAGGGCTGTAATGATCTCTTCCTGGAATTTTAGGAAGGATCCACTTCTTCCTGACGCTTTGTATAGCACATAAGCGTTCAGCAGAGCCAATTGGAATAGGTACACAGACACTTTTTTGTACCAGCGTCTGGCCTTATGGGCAATTAAGTACAGCACCATCATCTGGTCATTGAAGTCCACCCCTCCCATGTTAAGGTTGTATTCATAGACACAGAGGGGCTTCTCAACAACACCAGTGGAATATTAAACTGTCGTGTCTCCGTGAATGGAGGACAGAACGAAAACATTCTGTGTGTTCCTCCACTTCACTACAAGCAATCTGTTAGACTTCAAGCAGGTTCTCTCCCCCTGTTTAAGTTGGGTATCTACAAGCCGCTGGGGGAAGCCCCGACGATTAGATCGCACAGTACCACATGCGCCAATTGCAAATTCAGAAAGGTGACTAAAAAGTGGCACGCTTGTATAGAAGTTGCCCACGTATAAATGGTACCCTTTTCTGAATAAGGGTGAGACCAAGTCCCAAACAACCTTGCTGCTGCTCCCTAAGTAGTCTGGGCAGTTGGGGGCTCCACATTGCTATCTTTGCCCTCGTAAACTCTGAAACTACATATATAGCCTGTTGCCCTGTCACAGAGCTTATATATCTTGACCCTGTATCTGGCACGCTTGCTGGGGATAATCTGATTGAAAGCAAGGGGGCCAGAAAACTTAATCAGGGACTCATTAACGCAGACAGCTTGTTGGGGCGTATACAAGGCTGCAAACTTCTGGTTGAAGTGATTTACGAGGGGCCGAATTTTGTGAAGCCGGTCATATTCAGGGTCACCCCGAGGACGACAGAGTTCATTGTCACTGAAGTGCATGAACCGCAGGATTTGCTCGTATCGAGTCATGGTCATGTCAGCAAAGAACACGGGCATATGGTGAATTGGGTCAGTGGACCAATATGACCGCAACTCACTCTTTTTAGTAATGCCCATGAAGAGGGATAGGCTCAGAAAGGTTTTAAATTCGGAAACAGTGATACGTTTCCATGCAAATTCTCTGGCAAGGGTAAAATTTGGATATGTGGCGATGAATTGATCAGCATATAAATTGCTTTGGTCCACAATAGATCTATACAGATCTTCTGTGAAAAACAGCTCGTAAAAGTCAAGGGAAGTAAAATTTGCTATTTCCACCTGAATTCCAGGTTGGCCAGTGAATGGGGGAAGTACGGGCGCTGCAGAAGTGGTGGGCTCCCAAAAAAGGATTTGCCAGCGCATCAGGAAGTACACTATGGGCTCTATGGGCCTGTCTTCGAAATTCTTGGTGGCTGCGGGACACTACTTGTGGTAGCCACTGCAAAAGCTTGAACTGCACTTATGGGACTCACCACGTCACAAAGTGATACTGCAGTGCTGGTTTGACTATGACCAGGATGTACTAGGCCACTGGTGCTTGCCAGTTCACCAGAAGGTTGAGCAGCACTAGTACCAACACTCTGCTGCATACGAGAACCCTGCCATTGTTGCACCTCAGCAACAGAAGAACGGGGTCAGGTATGCCTGACCTTAGCAGGGACCACTCTGTCGTCCGAGCTATTTGTCAGGGTACCACTGCTGTCTACATGTTCGTATACTGAGCCTGATTCTGACTGTGAGGCTTCCCCATCGCTCTCATCTGTCATGCTCAGTATCCTGTAGGCCTCTTCACTAGAGTACCTCTGACTTGACATTTTGCCCAATAAATTTACAGGTACCTAGTGTGACTCACAGGTAAAAAAGCACCTGGTTGTCGAGGACTGTTTAAATCGCTACGAAAAAAAAACCTGCTAGGACTAGCAGACATCAGGCCTGACTCTGCTAACGCTGCGGTTTTGTGAGTTGTGTATTGCAAGTGACAGTAATCTGTTGATTACTGCACTTTTGGGATGGGTAGATGGGCTAAACGCAGGTGCTGGCAGGTGTCGTGGCTGATCCTGCTAACGCTGCATTTTGTGAACACTAAACTATTGGGGACACTAGTATAGTTCTGATCAGATCAAAGATATTGATCCGTTCAGACACTATACTAGTAATGGAGGTGTTTTTTTGTGTGTATGTGTGTGTCACTGGCAATCAAAGGGTTAAATGATATTACTAAATATGCGGCGGGGATCTGATGCTGTCCTAGATTGAAGCTAACTAGGGTTAATGCTAACTGATGTCACCTGTGACACTAATATAGTGATCAGAAAAAATATCTGTACACTATAAAAGTGACACTGTGACAGGGAAATGAAGGGGTTAACTGGGGGTAATCAGGGGGTTAAATCTTTATTGGGGAGGGGATGGCGGGTACCCTAAACCTAGTTGGGACAGAAGCTAAAGGTCTCTAACACTTAATGAAGTCACAAGGCACACTATTACAGTAATCAGTAAAAAAGCTATATACTGTATATAGTGTGCACTGTGACAGGGAGTGAAAGGGTTAACTAGGGGGTGATCAAGGGGTTAAATGTGCCTATGTGTACTGGTGTCAGTGTAGTGATTGATGTACTCACAGTTAGATGCTCTCTCCTCTCAAGCTGGAACTGAAAATGGCTCCACGAGGGGAGAGAGCAGCATTTCCTGTGCCTGAGTTTACAAAACACAGGCACAGGACGGTCTGGCATTGGTCAGAACCGGTCACCAGGTCCAGGCCAAAAATCATTGGCCCCACACGCGACCGATGTAGTCCTACATCGGTTCGCACAGGAGAGACTGCCTGCCGCAGTAAAACTGCGGCGAGCGGTCTGGAACACTTTTGTAGCTGCTGACTTTTAATAAACACAAAAACGGGTGGAATTCTGCTTTAAGTTACTGAAATTATAACCACGTCTACTGAACCTGTCAACTTTCTTTCTGAAAGGCTACATCAGAGCAGTTTCTTTTTTAAATTGCCCAGTGGGAATGTCTTTTTTAAGGGATGTAGGGTATAGGCTCTCCAAATGTAGCCATTGGTTATTGGTTATTGGTATTGGTTGAGGTAAATTTCTGATTGATGGTTGTAATAATGGTACCACCGTCATTTCTCCCAATCCTAAAATCCAGGAAGTTGATACTATCATAATTAATTTCACTGGTGAAAAACATACCGATATCATTATTTAGACATGCTACAAATTCCTCAAATCTCTTATTTTGGCCCTGCCAAAGCATAAAAATATCATCAGTGAATTGTACCCATAGTAAAATGTGTACAGTAAATTGTTATAAATCTTCTGTGAACACTATGGTACCAGTGGCGGCCCGTGCATAGGGGGCGCCAGGGTGCCGCCCCCCTACCCCTAAAAAAAAAAGAAAAAAAAAAAAGAAAAAAATTACAAAGCGAACAAATAAAGTTGTAAAAAAAAAAAAAAATTGGGTTCGCCGGCCTCTGTGATGGAACTGGTGGCTAGGGGGGGTGGGGTTACGTCCCAGAAGAGGCACCGATTGGCTGCCTTCTGGGGGCGTAACCTGGGCGCAAGTCTTTGCGATTGGACACCCCCACTTTCTGATATCCTGGCTGTGATTGGTCCAGTCTACAGCCTGGACCGATCATCATCCAGGACATCCCATGGCCCCATACTGACCCCGCTGACGTCACGTCGCGTGCGTCAGTCACGCTGCCGCACCGAGTCGGAGACTAGTGGACGGACACGGCGGGAGACGGGAGTGACGGTGGCACCGGCAGAGAGCGGAGAGGAGACCGGAGTCACCGGACCGGAATCGGATCGATCCGTCCAGACCACCACCGGTAAGTAAGTGGTGCAGTTTGCAACACTACCTCAGAACTCCCATGTGCAGTTGGTTCAGCAGGCTGCAGAAATATCTTTAACTTAGCAGCTGTCTCACTGACAGGCACTCCAACCACTTCCTTTGCATCCATTTTCTCCAAACTTTATTTTATCTTTTTGCATTGCCAAGTGCAATCTAGTGTAATACCCTCTGCTCTGCTGCTCCACAGAGTTATGGGAGGAGGAGACCCCCAACCAAAGTGCAGTCATTAAGGTAAGCAGTGAGGACCCTGGGCAGTTGAACTCCCTAAGACCCTAAGCCTGCATAGGTGTCAAACTGGTGGCCCTCTAGCTGTTGTGGAACAACAAGTCCCATAAGGCATTACAAGATTGACAGTTACAAGCATGTCTCCCACAGGCAGAGGTATGATGGGACTTGTAGTTCCACAACAGCTGGAGGGCCGCCAGTTTGACACCCCTGTGCCTAATGGCACATGCACAAGTATCCACCTCCCTAGCACATGCCTGCTTCTGAGAATGAAACACATGCATATGAGAATCTCTCTGAGAGGCAGCTAATATGGCAAGAATATAGAAAGGTCTGTGGTCAAGATTCTGCAGAGGCAGTTAACCCTGTACCATTTATCAAAAATGAGTCCTTGAACTCCAGTCGGGTGGCTATGTCTGGTCAGAGATGATGTCAATAATCTGCTGCAAACGGGAGGAAGCATTTCCTCAGTCTCGTCACCACCAGGGTTCATTTAGACTGCTACAATGCAACCTTTTAGCCAGTTACCCCAACATGATTTGAAATCTTGGGGGTTGAAAAAGTTTTCTAATCAACATAACAGTCCAGGTGGTGATACATGCACTGCAGTGTTGCAAACTGCACCACTTACTTACCAATGGTGGTCTGGACGGATCGATCCGATTCCGGTCCGGTGACTCCGGTCTCCTCTCCGCTCTCTGCCGGTGCCGCCGTCACTCCCGTCTCCCGCCGTGTCCGTCCACTAGTCTCCGACTCGGTGCGTCAGCGTGACTGACGCACGCGACGTGACGTCAGCGGGGTCAGTATGGGGCCATGGGAAGTCCTGGATGATGATTGGTCCAGGCTGTAGACTGGACCAATCACAGCCAGGATATCAGAAAGTGGGGGTGTCCAATCGCAAAGACTTGCGCCCAGGTTACGCCCCCAGAAGGCAGCCAATCGGCGCCTCTTATGGTACACTCCCACCAACCAAGGAACAAATTTGCATATGTTGATGCAAAGGGTGAATCCATTGCAGTGCCTGCAGGATGAACAGAGAGCCTTGGCTTGGAACGCAGATGCACTCTAGCTGCCATGAGAGGCCGAAAACTACCTCCAGAGGAGAAAAAGGCAAAGACAAACATAAACACACATAAAAGGCCTCCATGTTGTATAAAGGAGAGCATGTAGTACATCATCATGGTAAAAGGCACTCACGCGACCCACCTGGAACAAGGAGATTTCTGCATCTGATCAGGGCATTACATGTCCACCAATAGCAGGGCTATCCAACTGGCCTACAGCTTACTCACCTGATATTTGACATATGTGATTATAGGAATGGGCAAAAATGAGCACATTACCATACCTTTATTCCTGCATGCCCTTAAGCAAAGATCAAAAGTGTGCTTATGAACAAGTGACCCAGGTGACAACAGTAGGATTTTACATGAATCAAGTGATTTAAACGTGAGGAGTACTGCTGCCTTCCAACACAAGGATTGTGGGTTCAGCTCCAACCAGTGATATGCATGTAGTTTGTATGTTCTGTTTCTGTCAATATCCTGTTGGTTTGGTGTTTGGATTTCTTTCCAGAATCCATAGTAGAATAATCCGCCTACCCCCAAAAAGGATGAATGTGTAGGACTGTTGCTGTAAGGTGAATGTCTCTATGAATGCAATAAAATGATGTGTGGTATAGTGAAGATAAAGTGGAAAAAAAGTTTTTTCCTTACTGAATGAGCCATAGTTCTTTTAAACTCCAGATGAGTTTATGTTTTGTGGCTATTTAATAACACAGGTAGCATTATAGGATTTGTACATGCTAAATGTTGGTTGGATACCTAATACTACACGTGTAACATTGACAGGTAGCTATAATAAATATGTGTAAAGTCTTATCTCTACTAACATGCATATATACGGTTATATCTGCAACTTCTTTATTTATAATTTTTTTTTAGTTAATTATTAATTTGCAAACATTGTTTATTAGTAAAACAAAATGCATATTTTGTAATTGGCAAACAAAACGCAATTTATTTCAGGCTAATTTTTTTGTTTTTTTTTATTTTCAATTAGAAAAATATAACAAGTCCACTTGTACTTTTCAGACTATAGTCTCACACACAGAGCAATTGAGGAATTGGGGACAAATGTAGCTAATTAGGTTTTCGGGGGAGGTTGAGCTTATAGGCCCTAAAGTGCTGACAAGAAGTTGTCTATTTGTGCATATCTGCAGATCTCAGAGTAATGGGCCATACACACTATACAATTGTCTTTAGATTTTTTTCCTTTATATTTACCAAAACCATATAATATGAGGTCAAACCTAAACCCTTTCAATTTGAATGTAATCTGGCAGGCCCTTGCACTACATAGTAAAGGTAAATCTAAAGGAAATCTAACAACAAAAGTTGTATAGTGTGTATCCAGCTTAAGGGCTTGTGTACACAGGAATTAGGCCCCTTTCACACGGACTTTCCGATCCGATCCGCCTGTCAGTTTTTCAGGATTGGATGCTCCATGCAGCCCTATTGAGCAGCGGATGTCAGCAGAGACATCTCCGCTGACACCCGCTTCTATCTGATCCGATCCTGTCCGTGAAATCCGGACAGATGAATACCCTATTTTCCATCTGTTTGGAGGATCGGATCGGATAAGACAGGTGGTCCGTTTTCGTCCGATCTCCTATAGAGGAGAGCAGATATCTGACAGCTCCGTCTCGGCAAAGAAAGCAGAGAAAGAGCTGTCATCTGCCTGCTCAGTGGGGGATCGGCGGATCGATCCCCGATGAGCAAAAAGGAGTCCGTTGGGTGCGCTGCCCATGTGAAAGGGGCCTTAGGCAGGCCATAGACGGTGCAAATTTCTTTCCTGCAACAATCAACACGCACAGTGCTGGCAGGGGAATCCCTCCTGCTGAGCAATTGTCTTCTCCCGGTGGGGGGGGGCGAAATAAGCCATTCCTCGCCAGGAGAAGACTGTGATTATAGCAGCCACTAGCTATAATCACAAGTGAATCTGGCAGGCTGGTTGTACCCAAGTTGATCAATCAATCAATTTTGTACATTCAGCCTCCCCACACATGGTTCAAATCCCTGCCGGTGTTCCGTGAGAATTACCTACCCCGTGAGAAAAACCTACCCTCGTCACTTCCGGCCAGGAACAGCTGAGCAGCGCAGTAGTGCGCATGCTCACAGCCCCAGATACGTAATGGAGCAGCTGAGGATCAGACTACTGCACATGCGCACTAGTATGAAACGATCACGGTGTCCGTGAAAAAAACCTACCCGCGCGGCGGGAACATTAAAACAGCTCCTCTGCAACATTAGTCATCTCCGCTCCTGTCCCTGTCACTTCCCTGATCTTGCCTAGTAAATATAAAAGCGGCTCTAGGCTCCGTGATTTATCTTTTCATACACCCGCCGCCTCTTTTATATTTACTAGGCGAGATCAGGGAAGTGACAGGGATAGGAGCGGAGATGACTCATATTGCAGCACAGCTGTTTTAATGTAACCGCCGCGTTACACACACTGCCGTGCACCGGAAGTGACGAGGGTAGGTTTTTCTCACGGGGTAGGTAATTCTCACAGAACACCGGTTCCTGCTGAACCGGCCAAGACTCAAACCATCTATGGCTGGCCTTAGTGATAGAAGCAAGTCAAATGCAGAAAGATGGCTTAATCTGATATGTGTCTGAGATGCTTCTGGGTTGCTTTTAACTTGCATTTGTTTGTTTTATAAAGGCATGTTAGAAGAAAAAAACAAATGTTTATGAACACAGCCCTGAAGAAGTAACGTGTAAATGCATCTATGAAAGTGATCAGAGGGCTACACCCTGCATATTTATTTAACACAGCCAGGGCCTGGAGGTAAGTTATTTTACATCAGCCATCGTAATAAAAAAAACACTGTTAGCCCGTCTCTCTAAACGCTAGTAGTGTGCAGGACAGTTGATAGAAAGCATTTATCTGTAGTGTGTTGTTAGGCTAAGGCCATCAACAGAGGCGTAACTAGAACCTTCAGGGCCCTGATGCAAGAAACCATGAAGGGCCCCCCAGACCCCTGGCCGGGGCCCTTACCTTCAAGCCCAGGGCTCTTCCCACTAATCCTGGGGCTCTTTACACTTGTTGCATGGCCTTTTATTACGGTCCCGCTGCAGGATTCTTTCACAAGTTCTGCAGTGGGCCCCCTTCCTGCAATCTTGGGGCCTCCCCACAGTGGTGCAATGCCAGGGTCCAGTTGCAAGTGTGACCTTTGCGATCCTGGAAGTTCACCCACTGGTTTGCTACCGGGCCCCCTGGAGCATGGGGCCCGGTAGCGATTGCAACCCCTGCAACCCCTGTAGTTACGCCCCTGGCCATCAATACATTGTGCAATCGTATTCATAATTGGGTAGTATATGAGAGGTAATGATGCAATTAAAGCCCTTCAAATTGGTTGCAGGAGAATAGCTTAAATTTTGTATATGAAGCTGCAACTCTGACAACAGTAGAAAGAATATACAGATACTGGATCTGTAGTTGAATCTGAAAAAGGTACAACCTGGGCATGATCTGACAAATTTACTTATAGCAAAGCTTCCAACTGTCCCTGATTTCGAGGGACTGTCACTGATTTGAAACAAAGCCCTTTGTCCCTCTTTCCTCATTTGTCCATCATTTTGGTCTGATCTATGTAGTTGTTTAAAAAAATGCACTATTTATTTTTTTAAAAAATGTTTCCCAGTGCTAAACCTTTCTTCCAATTTCTAAATTGTTGCATTGGAAAATTTCAAAAGCAAGTATAAAGGAATAGTAGTGGTAAACAAAAAAGGCCTTGTTGGTTTAACAAATATTTTTTTGTATAATTCTCCTTTAACCTCCCTGGCGGTATTCCCGAGTGTGGCTCGGGGTTAATATATAGTGCCAAAAGCGGTAACCCTGAGCCACACTCGGGATTACCCCACAAACACACTTACCTTCAGCTACTATCCCCCACCATCCTCCCCCGCTGTCCTCCAGCCATCCTCCCGCTGTTTGCTCCACCCGATGCCGGCACCTGTCTTCTGATTCCCTTCCTTGCGAGCGCCGCAATGCGGAGGGGGGGGGGGACCGGCGGGAATTTCAAAAAGTAAATAAAACAAATGACATGATACAGTGCCCTGCCTGGAAAATTGCCTACTTTTGTGGTTCTTTGTGCCTGGAAAATTGAAAACGTCCATTGGGTCCAAAAAGTGTTCTTTTAGTTCAAAAGGGCTTTTAGACAAACTGCAAAACAGGGACAGTGAATCGGAATTATTTGAAGAACTGAGCGATAGTGATTAGTGGGAAAATTCGTCATCAGGTACTGAAAGTGACGACATCGACGATTCTGCGATTCTGAGTTCTGCGATTTGAGAACTTAGTGCTCTATTGACTGCAGTACAGATCAGGCAGCGCCCCCAAGATTCCAATTTCCTGGAGCACCTGGTATGAAAATTGACGTTGACCATGACAATCCCTTGGCATACCTACAATTATTTCTGACCGATGGGGTTATTGAAAAAATAGTTACCAAGACAAACCGGTACAAAGAGCAACAATTGGCTACGCATCAGAAGTTTGCAAGATGCAGAAAGTGGGAATCAGTGACCAAAGATGACATTTGAAAATTTCTGGGCCTAATAATTCTTCAGGGAGTGGTGGGGAAACCCCTGTAGAAGTGGTGTTGGACAACCAATACATTACTTGCCACTCCATTCTTTGGCACGGTCAGAGTATAGATTTTCCCTTACAATTAAATATATACACTTTGAAAACAATGAAGAATTTGATGAAACTACTCATCCTGCACCAAAGCTAAAGAACATTTGTGAAGTATATCAAATGATTCTACATAATTTCTAATGGAGCTATGTGCCAGAAAGAGACATTAGCATAGATGAAAGTCTAATGGCCTACAAGGGAAGGCTCAGCTGGGTGCAATACATTGCATCAAAGATGGCATGATTTGGCATAAAATCCTACACACTATGTGAATTGTCAACTGGCTACATTTGGAATTTAGTGATATACACTGGAAAAGGAACAAAATTCGATCAAAAATACAGCATTTATGGAATGGCAACATCTTCTGTTCTTTCACTAATTGAGCCATTACTAAATCAGGGCTATTGTGTAACAGACAACTTTAATACATCTCCTGAACTTTATGAGGTTCCACTGCAAAACAAAACCAATGCCTATGGAACTGTAAGGGCTAACCGGTGCAACATGCAGCCAATGTTTGGCAAAAAAAGCTCAAGACAGGAGAAATGGTTGCCTGGCAGAAAGGCAAAATGATGGCTCTGCGATGGCGGGACAATAAAGATGTGTGCTTAATGGAGTACAGTGCATTATTCCTCCACTGTTATGGTACACATGAAAGGTGAGAAAGAAGTTATGAAGCCACAAGTAGTGATAGACTACAACAACACCATGGGAGTTGTCGACAGAGCTGACCAAGCAATGACATTCTACCCAGCAATGAGGAAACAGCCAAAGAAGTAATATAAGAAGGTCTTCAGACATCTTCTTGAGCAATGCTTGTGGAATGCCTACATTCTGCTAAAAAAAAAGAGTGACAAGTCTGTGGTTCATTTGGACTTCATTTGGAGGAAAGTTGGCAAACATTTTTTTTCTGAATCACCAAACACCATCAATGGCTGTGAATACTGTTAATAGATCTTGACGTCGTGCTGTTGGCGTTGTCAACCCGGAACGCCTGACTGGTGGTCACTTCATGGACTACATCCCACCAACTGAGAAAAAGTCAGCACCTACAAGGATGTAAGTGGTTTGTTGCTCGAAGAGAGATGACAGTGGAAAGAAAATAAGAAAGGAAATCAGATTCTATTGTCCCAATTGTGACGTCGGACTTTGTGCAGTTCCATGTTTCAAAATCTTTCAAACCCGAGATGTTTACTAAACCATTATTACAGTGACTAGTAATATTGCACCCCTTGTTTGTACACATTTCAGTGTTTTTGGTTTAAATAAATTATTGAATAAAATGTATTATTATATTATAATTTATATTTCATGTTTCAAACTTTATCATACCCGGGATGTCTAATAGACTTTTGTTTGGACAAATTTAGGTGAGTTATTCCTAAGAATTACAGGCCTAAAATATAAAACAACAGATTTCCAGGCAAAACAATGTACCGCTTTGAGATCAAAAATCCTGACATAATCAGACTGCCAGGGTGGTTAAGGGGCATGGGAGGAGGTGTGTCCGATACCTACATAGTTTTGCTAATAGCTGCCCCTCATTCCAATCTCAAAAAGTTGTGAGGTATGCTTATAGACATGTGATGAAAGGCTCCCGATCAGGCAGAATTTGGTGTCAAGGTAATGGGTCGTGCACATGAATGCTGACCAATCTCCAAAGGAATAATCGTTTTGGCAAGATAAAAACCTGGGCTGATTACTACTTTACTTCACTGTAAAAAAAAAAAAAAAAAAAATGCCATTTTAACTGGAACCACTCTCATCACCCTTCCTCCAGTAACTATACAGGATCATTCACTCATGGGCAACATTTCTGTTTAAGGGCATGCTGTCTTATTTTGGTTCCCTGGTGTGGTTGAATCCTGCATGTACATCCAGCAACCATGGTCTTTTCTTTAATAGCTTTTGAATTGACACAGAATTTTAAGTATTTCCAATACAAAATAAATTACATCCTCAGAATCACTTTAATTCAGAGGGTGAAATGTAGTACATTTTTTTTAACCACAGCAATGCTAAGATGAAAATTAACTGTAACTCAAAATAGACAATACATTTTAGCTGCTGTAAAAATGTTTGTGACAAGTTTATGTAATTGGAAGTTGTAGAGTTAGATTTGAACAGGTCCTTGGATTGTAGGAATAGCATTCTCCAATTTTATGTATATACGCTGTACAATATATACCCATTACTAGAAGCTCCCACTGAAGAACACATACTCAAGCATAAGATAATATACCTTGAGGGACATTTATCAATTCTGTCCCACAGTATGCAATGCTAAGCAGGAGCAGTGAAACAGCTTATGAGCAGGGCCTGACTGGCCTACCGGGATACTGGGAAATTTCCCAGTAGGCCAGCGAGTCCGCCTGTCTTGGCTTTAAGGGCAGCGGCGCCCGTAAAGAAGATGTCTCCCGGCCCGGCTGACGCGGCAACTGCGCATGCGCCGTTCCAAAGATTGCCGGGCTCGGGAAAGCATTTCTCGGCATTTTCGGCCATACAGCGCATGCGCAGGTCCCGTGACGTAACGGTGCAGGGTGGCGCCATTTTTAAATGTATCTCCATTCTCCACTCCTCTCCATGGTGGTGCGCGCTCATCCATAAAGTTCTTGGAAAAAGCTAGATAAGGTAAGATTTCTAATTATCTTAGCTCCATCTTCCGCATCATTGGTCGTGACGTCACTATCTTGCCGGGAAGATTCCCGAGTAGTGCAGAACAGGCAAAACTGCACAAGAAGTCATACAGTTTTAGACTGCACTTACAGCACTGAGACCAGTGTAACTTATAGGTGCTTGTAATGAATGCAGCTCATGGCAACATGCAAAACCACACTCGTGGACTGTGTCACATTGGGGAAGGAACCTGTGCATCCCCAAAATGCTGGCTATTTTTGACCTATGGGGTTTGACCAAATAAATACAGTACATATGAATCATTTTGTGCTTGTGACCTTCTTTCCTCAAGATCTTGCTGGAAGTGGTGTAACCTTGTTCTTGCCTAGGCACCACAGTAGGAAGCCAGGGCTGAGGTTTTTATAAATCTTTTTTTGTTTTTTTTACAGGTGCATTTCCACCTACTATCTGCTAGGGATTTATACAAGGGGAAGGGGGGCTGGAGTTTTTAAGTGGACCTTGCAGTAAATTAAAAGAAAAGGGTAACTAACTATTGCTAAAAATGTTCCCTCCGCCCTCTTCATACTTTTCTGCATACCCTGTTGAAAAAAGATCTGTGAACTTACCTATTTAAAATTCGGTCCAATCCAGTCATGTGCTTCCGCAGCTCCAGCTTCCCTGTGTCGGAGAGCAGCTGCTACAGGGGAGTGGAGGGAGGGCTACGGGAGCCTATGAGTGACTTCATGGCTCTGGGAATTCACAGCTGTTGTCATGTGCCCCTTTTACACAAGGATCCAGAGATGCTGAATCACATGACCTGACTAGAATGGATTAAAAAAGGTAAGTACGCAGATCTTTTTTATGCAGGGCTTGCAAGATAGGTAGGAGAAGGATGGAGGAAACATTTTTACCAATAGTTATAGTGGGCCTTTACTACCACTTTAAAAGACCAATAGGGAGTCAAAGGAGTGTGATCAAGCTTCACCAAGAAAGGTGTAGACAGACTGAAGTGAACCGTTGCTAAGAACCACCTCTTCTAAGTTTTTTACCAACATTATAGCCTTCTTTTCCTTCCTGTGTTTTCACAGGAATACTTTTTTACCTCTTCTAAGTTATCCTGAGCATGTTACACCTAACCCAAAACATGCATGGCTTGGCGCACCCACACTATACAAGTGAACAGGACCAAGGGGGTCAACTGTGTCTAAGTATAGTTAAAACTGCCAGTGTGAGGGCTACCTAAGCAAACCTGTTTATTTGCTCTTCAAGTGTAGGTACACTTTAATAGAAGCAGTCCTGATACATCAGTCTTTGCTTTGTTTCGAGGTTGAGTGCCTAGCAATGGTATAACACAATAATCTCTTTTATCAGGTATCTTTTGTTTAGACATTCTAGATGTGAGTTGCTTCTGAAGATCCAGATATGTACAGGTAGGTAGAAGGGCTTTAAGACAAGTGATGGCAGGAGAGAACATTATTGAAATAAAGTTATTTACAACCTTATGATGTAATAGCTCATGAATTCAGATACTTGAACTGATTTCATTGGAAAAAGAACATAAAATCACATTATTGAGCAACGCTCAACCAACACACAAATGAAAACGCAAATAAATAAAAAGGGAATATTTTGTTACATGTTTCAATTCTGAACTGTGTAAAACTGCTTGTTGCAACAGACCTCTGACTCCCGCTAAGAGCCAAAAGGTTAACATGCAAGTCTTGTGTTTCCAAATTCATATCACATGATATATTCAAGCTATTAACCTCATCATTGTGAATTAGGTCTATGTTTATGCATAATAATGTGATCTATAGGCTTGGTAGATGCAAATTCATAACACAGGGAGCACTGTCCATTGCTAGTGTTACAGCCACTAATACCCTTTAAGGGCCACCAGCCAGAGCTACACATTTGCTCTTTAAATCAATGACAGGTTTAAAATTTACCTGTCAGGAGAAGGAAAGTGAAGCTTGCCATTGTTGAAAATACTAGTTGCTTGGCTGTTATGTTTACAGGAGGAGAGCTCAGCAATGGCAGCCTCCTGTTTCTCTTGTGAAGGGTTTCATTTGAATAAATATTTATGAGGTCTATAAATGTTTACGATATTTACATTCCATACATCTCCTGTACCATGTCCGCACAGCCCAAGAGGTCCCCTGTACCATGTCCGCACAGCCCCTGACATCTCCTGTACCATGTCCGCACAGCCTCTGACATCTCCTGTACCATGTCCGCACAGCCCCTGACATCTCCTGTACCATGTCCGCACAGCCCCTGACATCTCCTGTACCATGTCCGCACAGCCTCGGACATCTCCTGTACCATGTCCGCACAGCCTCGGACATCTCCTGTACCATGTCCGCACAGCCTCGGAAATCTCCTGTACCATGTCCGCACAGCCTAAGATGTCTCCTGTTCAATCTAATGCACAGCCTCTGACCACCTGTCCTGTGTTGCTATCCTGTAGCATATATTGCCAGAACATATTGATCTTATCTATATATAATACACTCTTCAATGTGCTTTAAAATGCATGGTTTTCCCTTTTATGAACAAGAAAATAATGGCGTTATGCTGTTGGGCCAGTATAATAACGCTATGGGGCTGGTATGAAATTATTTCCAGGGCTGGTTTTTATTCCCAGTCCGGCCCTGCTTATGAGACATATTTGCTATAAGATTGCAGTTTGATGCATTCATTCCTCCCTCTGCTGCCCTAATGCAGCAATGTGGCAATATAAAACCTGCCCTTGACCATTTTGTAATTGAGCATGTGTTTTTAGTAAAATTCTGTTACTGATCTGTCTCAGTTTGCTTATCGGGATTCCAGACACAGGGGTCATAAATACACTGTCACGTGTAGTTTTCTAAATGATAGGAAGCCTGATTTGCAATAAACATGTACCTACATTTCATGATAATTTGCTGGATAAATGTCCCACACACAGCCGGCCACATATTTTTAGACAGGCTTTATCAAAAGCTCTAATTCACATGTAATGCACACAGGGTAGAAGGGTCTTCTTCACATAGCACATACTAACATAGTCACTACCAAAGAGAAGAATATTTTGGAGGATTATATTTAATTGCAATGGTAATTTGTATTGATCACTAACAGTGTCATTTCACCAACATTTGCTTGCATAGTGACAACAACTGTTACAAGGTTACAGTCACCTGACTTTTAACATGTAACCCAGATTTGGGTGGTCTAAGACAGAGCAGCTGTATTACATAGCATAAATGAAGTTGAAACTCAATAATATTACTTGTAAAAGGTGAATGGGAGTGGAATTTGGACCACTACCATTCGTAAAGAATTTGGGTCTTTACACATACAATAAAATTTGACATATACGATTTTGTTAAATAAAAAATTAAACACTGCATAATATACAAAAACATGTACAACAGAGCAAACACTTTGCTTAAAACAGTTCATATTTAAAGAACCATAGACTGTCTTCTTTAGGCATTCTCAGAGACAGGCATATATATGGATTATTTTACTTTAAAAATAGCTATGATAAAGGTTTAGGGAAAGACAGCTGAGATTGTGTGTGAATTCCAATTTACAGTGTATTCAGTCTCATTATCTAAGACATAGCCATATTGCCACCACCTCCATCTTATATGATCAGTGTGGTACTGATTATAACATTGATTAGGTGGAAGGCCCCATGATATTGTGTGGGATAGGAAAGGTGGAGAGGTGCATGCGGGGCATTCAGCTGAGCTGACAATATGAAACTGATACTATTTCTGCATGTCACACTGCAACAGAAGCACTATGGAGGGGTCACTCTTTGCTGCCTCTTTAAACTCTTCCAAGGTTATTTGATCATCTCTGTCCTTGTCCATCTTTTTGAAGATTTTATCAACTCTCTGTTGTGGAGTTAGGCCATCTTGATTCATGCGCATCATAATCACAGTACCCACCATCTTATAGATCGCCTAAAAGAGAAAACAAAGATAATATGAATGTCCACTTTTTATTAAAGTTGCTTTTATATTACTTCTAAATGCACAATTGGTAAGTACCTTCATTTGACTTGGTGTCAGCCTCTTACCATTACCTATGCAGCAGCACTCAGACTGGAGGAGGGAAGAAGAACCTTTGGAGCTAGTCATAGTTAAATAGTTGGTAAGGTTGAATAAAGACACCAGTCTATCCAGTTTAACTTGTGGTGTGTGTGAGTGTGTGTGTGTGAATTTATGTCTAAAGTAAGGTCCATATCACTGTATGTTGGGACCATAAGATGCCCATTTAATTGTTTTTTAAACTATCGAAGCTCCCTGCTGATAGGGAATTCCACATCCTTACAGCTCTGATAGTAAAGAACCCTCTAAACAGTTTAAGGTTAAACCGTTTCTCTTCTAGTTTCAATGAATGGCCGCGTGCCTTTTTAAACTCCTTCCCACTGAAAAGTTTTTTCCCTATGCTAGGGTCATCAGTAAGGTATTTGTATGTCGCTATCATATCTCCTTCCAAGGGTCTCTTCTCCAGAGGGAATATGTTTAATGCTTGTAGTCTTTCCTCATAGCTGAGGTCCTTTAGTTCAGTGTTTCTCAAGCTTTTTTCAGTCAAGGCACCCTTTAAAATTATGGACAGTCTTGAGGCGCCCCATTCTAAAATGTAAAAACTATTCCAATCGTTTTACATATGGCAGCAACATCAATACACTTAGGACACCCAACGTTAAAGGTGATATATTCTTTCAAAGCAAATACACTTTTGCAAACTGATACTGAATAGTATTCCAATGTTTCTCCTCTCTCCTCTCTCTCAGGTTTTCTCCATCACTTAGCTAATGAGACCCCAACGCTGATGGAGAGAGACAAGGGAGGGTCAAACGTGGATGAATTTCAGGCAACTGACATCCACCTTATCAACCGATGATGTAATTTGTTGTTAGGAGGTTGGCAGGTAAAAGGTTGTAATGGTGAACAATGAAAACGTCCAGCTATTGTGTAACTACAAGGCAGGTTTCATCCACCTGCTGGCTTGTATGCAATTTTGGGGTATTTGTTAGGCATTTTGCCAAAGCACCCCTGAAGAAACCTCAGGGCGCCATGGTTTTAAAAGGCTGTTCTAGCACTTTATAAGCTTTGTTGCCCTTCTCTGGACTCTTTCCAGTTCCAGCACATCCTTCTTGAGGATTGGTGCCCAGAACTGGATGGCCTTCTCAAGATGCGGCCGGACCAGAGTCTTGTAAAGTGGCAGAATTATTGTTTTATCTCTGGAATAAATCCACTTTTTAATGCATGCAAATATTCTGCTGGCTTTGCTTGCAGCAGCTTGGCATTGCATGCCATTGCGTAGCCTGTAATCTACTAGGACCACCAGATATTTTTCTATCCTGGATTCACCCAGTGGTTCTCCCCCTAGCGAGTAACTTGCTTTTTTTTTTTTGTTATTTTTAGCACCCAAATGCATTAATTTACATTTTCAACATTAAACCTCATTTACTATGTAGTTGCCTGACCTATTAATTTATTTAGGTCTTCTTGTAAGTGAAGATATTGCCCCGCTTAGCTTTGTATCATCAGCAAACACTGAGATTGAGCTATATATCCTATCATCTATATAATTTATGAATAAATTAAACATAATTGGTCCCAGGACAGATCCTTGGGGGATCCCATTTACCACACCAGACCATTCTGAGTGCTCACTGTTTATCACCATCCTTTGGACACACCCCTGTAGCCATTTTTTTTATCCAGGTACTTAGCCTATGGTCTATGGTACATGCCTACAGACCTCAGTTTGTAAAGTAAATGTTTATGGGGAACTGTATCAAATGCCTTTGTAATATCCAGATATACCACATCCACAGGCCTACCCTTATCTAGATGGCAGCTTACTTCCCCATAGAAAGTAACAGAACGGTTGCCAGCCAGTAATGTGCCCGGTAAACCAAGTTTCTGATATTGCCACAAAATCGAAATCTTCCTCAAAAATAAGCAGCTTAAATTCTTCTATTTTATTAGCTAGACTTCTAGCATTTGTAAATGTGTACATGCCTCTTAATTTTGTCCGGTCGCATACTATTTCCTTGTTATTTGTTATGAGATTGCAGTTAGGATTTGCCAATTTACATACCTTATGTTTAGGTATTCTAGTCACCCTACTATTAATGCCTACAATATACCGGCTGACACTTGCTCATTGCTGGCTATCATTCCATCTGGTCCCCCCCCCCCCCCCAGCACCAAGTTTAAAAGTCTCTCTAACTTTCTGGTTAACTTCTGTCCCAACAGAGCTGCACCCTCCCCATTTAGGTGCAGTCCGTCCCTGCTAAAGAGCTGATAACCGACTGAGAAGTCAGTCCTGTTCACCAGGGATCTGAACCCCTCCTGCCTACACCAGTTGTGCTGCATGCAAATGCGTTGTCAATAAACATGTTAATGGGAGAAGAGGACAGAGGGATCACAGCATTAGATGACTGCTGCTCCTTTGTTGCTCAGTCAACAGACTGAAGTAGAGTGTACACCACTGTATTTATTAAATTTCAAAGGTGTCATCCACTTTGCTGTTTTGTGCAAGGGGGCTGTATAAATGTCATGACTAGGTGGGCAGAAGTACAATTTTTTTTTGACAGGTAAGCATCTGACTTATTTGTACTGTATTGTATATGTATATTTAGCTGTTTGTCTGAAATTTAGCTTTAATAATACCATTTATATTGAAATGGCAGGAGAAAGGACCGTGAGTTGCAGTTAATTTGTTAGCTAAATGTTTTTTTACAGTTGTACTTAGTACCATCAGGTCAGCTGGTTCTGTTCAGCTCAGTAGATTGAAGAAAAAGGCCTGGATTTTTTCCTAAATGTACATAATATACGGTAACTGGATACCTAATTTATAGGTAAAGTTGATCCAGGGAATATCTGATTGCCTATTGCACATTTTAATGGGGGAACACCTATAAAATGCTAAGGATGCTTTTCCACATTTCACTGGAGACCTAGTAGAGGCATTACTTCTTAAGCAGAGTTACCAGAGCGAATCCTGCACTCCCAGTATAAACTAATAACATTCACTAAGCAGACAATACCAAAAGCATTAAAAACTTCTAATTTGAATCCAAAAGAAGTCAGGCCAAGAATATCATGAATGATATCCAATAATAAAGAGAAAGCCCTATTGAATGATAAAATGGCTCTTTTTAAGAAGGTGTGGTCCCTGTGGAGCCAATACTACCTTCCCCAAATTTTGTTTGTTGCCTCTGGTATACTTAAACCCCACTGATATTTCTCCAAGTTGACCCAGAAGATTAAGAAGCCCCTCACCTCCCCCAACCACAGACCCGCTCAAACCCTTAACCTTCCCTCACTTCCCAAATTTTTCTTTACCTCAGTTCTTCTCTTCTGCCCATTAATACACTGGTACACTACCTCTTATGGCTCATTGAAACTGTGTATATCTACAATACATTGGATTACATTGTACCATGTGTACTGTAACGTTTTCAATATAACCTAATGCACTGGGCTTTTCCTAATTCCTAGTATTTAGCTTTGTTAAAACCTCAAAAAATGATTGAACTGAAATGTCTTAATAGCTAGAAAAATTGTACTATACGACATATTGTTAAAATATTTTAATAATTTCTGTATCCAATTATCTTTTCCCAGTTTTTATGCTTTCCTAACAGTCTAGTTCAAACATACCTCAATAATCTCCAACATCTCCAGTCTGGTGATCTTTCCATCCCCATCTAAATCGTACATCTCAAAAGCCCAGTTTAGCTTTTGCTCAAAGCTTCCCCGTGATGTGACACTCAAAGCACAGATGAATTCCCGGAAATCAATGGTTCCATCCCCATTCTTGTCAAAAGTACGAAAGGCATGCTGTGCAAACTTGGAAGCATCACCGTAAGGGAAAAACTGTAGGAATAAAGTAACCAGACATAAAGAAGTCAGTTTTATAGATTTTAAATAGTAATCTTGACATAGAGAGAAAGCATTGAAAATCTTTACAGACAGTGAATATTTAAAGGAGCTGTAAAGTCAGTCAGTTATGCAGTAAGATAAAAAGCCTTCTGGGTGTAGCAGCCTCCCCCAGCACCCCCTAATACTTACCTGAGCCCCATCTCTGTCCAGCGATGTCCACATGTCCCTCAGCCGTCTGGGACTCTCTCTCCTGATTGGTTGGGACACAACAGCAGAGCCATTGGCTCCCACGGCTGTCAATCAAAGTTAGTTAAGCCAATCAGGAGAGAGAGGGGGCAGGAATGAACAGCAGCTCCGTGTCTGAATGGATACACACAGCTGCAGGTCAGCTCGGGTGCCCCCATAGCAAGCTGCTTGCTGTGAAGGCACTCAACAGGAGGGAGGGGACAGAATCAGCAATGAGGGACTCGACTTTACAATCACTTTAACAGCTGCAGGAAATAAAGTTAGAGATCAATCAAGTTTTTGCTGTTCTTTATATTATAAATGCAAGAAAATGGCTGCTACAATATGACTACAATATGACTGCTATGAGCAACACATCAATTTGTCCCACTGCCCACATGTTTTTAACATTAGTCTATGTGCAAATGAATGTAATTCTTAATTAATGACTACTGTCTAATGTTGTGCAGCAGCTTGTTTCATCGAAAATAAGACCTACTGTGATTTTTGGGGAGGGCTGCAATATAAGCCCTGCCCCGAAAATAAGCCCTAGTTTAAAGTGTTTGAAAAATCCTAGAATCCACTCTATTACTGTTTTATATAATGTCCAATGTGTGTGTTTCTGTATTATATTTGTGTCAAATACCTTCGGTACGGCGCTCAGCCTCTCTCCTGCTGCTCTCCTTCTCTTCTCCCAGCTGTCAGCGGGGGGAACTCAGCCCCTTCCCTCTGCAGTGCTTAGAACATACGGTAGAAGAGAGCTTCGGCGGGTCACGGAAGCACCGAGTGGCGCTGTAAGGGCTCACACGGGCGGTCCGATCAGATCCGCCTGTCAGTTTTTTAGGTGGATCTGATCGGATCCTCCATGCAGCTCTATGGGGCAGCGGGTGTCAGCGGAGACACCTCCGCTGACACCCGCTGCCATCCGCATCCGATCCTGTGCTGAAATCTGGACGGATGGAAACCCTATTTTTCCATCTGTTCAGTAATCGGAGCGGAGCGGATCTGATGAGAGCAGACAAGCGGTCCGCTCTCCTCCGATCCCCCATAGAGGGCAGCGGGTGCTGAGACACCTCCCTCTCCGCTCTGCAAGCGGAGACGGAGCTGTCGTCCGCCCGGCTCAGCGGGGATCGCGGATCGATCCCCGCTGAGCAACACGGATCCGCCTGCGGAGGCGGACCGTGTGAAAGAGCCCTAACTAGTGTATTTGGCACAAATATAATACACACATTGTACATGATATACTAAGAGAAGAGAGCTCCAGGGGGTCACGGAAGCACCGAGCGGTTTGTAACGAAGGTATTTGGCATAAATATAATACAAGAACACACACATTGGACATGATATACTAATAATAGAGTGGATTCTAGGATTTTATAAACACTTTTACTCGGTTCACACAGAGAATTCCTGACAGGCAGGGAGGGAGAGAGGGAGAGAAGACAGCACATTATATGTTAAGACTTACCCCAACAATAAGCCCTACTGTGTCTTTTGGTGCCAAAATTAATAAAAGACCCGGTCTTATTTTAGGGGAAACACAGTAAGTACTGTTTTTATATTACTAAAAAAGTCACTTTACACGAATTGTCCCTTATATATTTTACCATGTTTACCTCTACCTCAGTGTAAGACCCCGTTCACACTGGGGCGACCTGTCAGGCGTAGGTCGACTGCCATAGAGAAGCTGTGGACCCGTTCTAATAGGAGCGACACAAGTCGCTCCGACTTAGAAAAAGGGTCCGGAGCTTCTTTGGGGCGACCTGCATTGACTTCAATGTTATGATGTCCGTGCAGGCCGCTCCGAGGTCACGGTGCGGGCTGCGCACCGCGACCTGTGAGGTCGCCCGGCAAGTAGCGTCTCCCCAGTGTGAACGGGGTCTAAACAATATTTTCAGTAAGGCTTCAGAAATATGGGGGGGGGGGGGAACAGTATAATATTACAACTGTGCCAAAGTCAGAGTGCTCTGCCCTATGGTACCAAATCGATACTACAAGCATGGAGTGTGCTTTTTTATGCACAGGTAATAAGAACTGTTATGCAAATTTTATTGAGTTTAGAACCCACAATGTTATATTGTCTTTTTTGAAGCCCCAAGTACATAATCCCATATTATATGATGCATGTAGCCTTTCGGACGTTGCTAATGCATGGAATCTTGTGAAATAATAGCCTCCATATTTATGAAGACTAAAATGTTGTCATGTTGTTAAAAACCTTTACTATGCCCCATGTATGCAAAGCATTAATACGGCAGGTTGTCAGAGAGTTATCCTCATTCCCTGTATATTGCTAAGAACATTGCACATCTATGTCAACCAAACCACCATAATTGGCTGGATCCCAGATTGACACTGCTGAAATGCAACAGAGAAATCCCAACATGTAGACATCATTGCATTACATTTCAGAAGAATGTCAGTGAATGTGGCCATCACACTCTTATAACAATTCTTACAACAACAATAGCAAGGGGCATTATAATGAATTTGTGTGCTTTGAATGAACATACCCCGTGTGTTGTGAGTTTTATGTACGACTGTGGTCAGGGCCTACTCACCCTGCACGTTGGGGTACCTTTCATACAGAGCATGTTTATCAATACCCAGGACCAGGCGGAGACTGCGGTCATGTGAAGATGTGAACATTAGGGCAGTTCCCTGATTTAGAGATGAACTTCCATACTGTGTACAGTAAATACAGAGCTCCTCTGTAAAGTGCTGTCCCATCCCATGTCACTACACACTGTAACTTTAGTAGATGTTGCATTAAGAGGGACATGCGCCCACTCCACCAGTCCATTGTGGACCTGCTCACCTCACTTCCAGTAACAAAATGTAGTTATCACCTTGCTAGTATCTAAATGACAATGGAATCCTCTATAATAATCTAAGCAATTAAACCAATTAGTGAAGGGCTCCCACATCAACTAGACCAAAATTTCAGGAAAAAAGTGCAACCCTAATAAAATGTTTATGAATAGTGGTGGAACCTTTCTTAATACTGCATGTGCTAAATAATACCCTATATATCAAAATTAAAATAATAATACATTTGTAAAAAAATTGCAGTGTGTAAAGGATCCTCCTACAAATAAACTGCAATGATTGATTCCCAAGAGAATGTGCAAAATTACACTATCAGGGGTGTGTATCTATTTAAATACAAATCAAATATAAATGTGCAGTAATGAAATAGTGGTGGAAACCCCTTAACATAGAGCTTCCACTAACAAATATATAGATTGTAGTGAATAATCGAAATTAATGTCCAATTGTGTGTCTCCTCGTGTGCTACCAACTCCAACCTGCCACCAACCTGCCACCAGTCAACATATGCGCTCACCTTCCACTGAGACTTATTAACAGGTCCCAATGCACCTTCTCCCACCAAGAGTCCTATCCAGTGGCTTGAATATCTCCAGATTCACCAACACTTCACCACATTTAAAATGTCTGGCTATTAGATCAGCAATATTCAAGATGTATACATAAGCTCATTATTCAGGATCAGCACCAAAGCCATTCCCTCCTTTGCTTTACTGGAGACACTTCAACATTACGGTCCAATAACAACAAGTCCAAACCCTTATCCTAACTATAACTGTGTGGCTCCCCAGGCATACCTCCATGAAGGTGCTAGTCCATGCAGGTATTTTTTATGTCTTGGATGTCCTCCATAATCCCAGTGCCTTCAGCAGACTGCTAGGTGCAGAAGTCCCAGCACCATGAGCTGAGAGTAGGAACGGTAACCAAAAGGGAGCCCCTGGCCTTCATCCTTTCCCCTTTTTTATACCACAGGTGGGCTGGCTGGGATCAAAAAGCCCAGGCACTGAGCACACATAATTTAAAGTGGTTGTAAACCCTCACATATACCCAGTGAAGTGAACAGCCTCAGATGATACACAGAGATGAAACAAATCCTCCTACATAAGTTTTACTTGTTTATCTGCAGTCTTCTCTTGTCTACAACCCTTCAAACGTACAGATTTGTGATAAAATCCTCCTGCATCTGCGAGGAGTACAGAGGAAGGGGTGGAGAGCTGCAGTTACAGCATACACTGTGTGAGAGCTTAATGCAAGAAAGGGACACCCCACCCCCCCCCCCTCCTCCACATAGGAAGAGGAAGGAAACAACCTGCAGAGCTGTATTTTGAATAGACAAGCTGTGTGCTTATCACCCTCCCCATCACACATTTTATCTCATGTGTCGGGAACACTTCCCAGAAGTGACTCATGCTGATAACAGAGGAACAAGCACCAGAGAAAAACCACACTACAATCTTTGTTTAACAAAAAAAGACAATTAGACCAGTTTTACGCTGCCTTCAGTTTGTACAAGAGCAATGTGAACAACAAGTTTTTATGAAACTTTCAGCAAGAATTTGCAAAGCTTTCGGCAAGCTTCGAGCGGCTTTTTCTAAATCTTTAAAGCACCTTTCAGCTCCACTTTGGAAATTGTAAAAACAGATCTTAAAGGCTAAGTTCACATTTTTTCTAAAATCCAGCCCCTCTATGTACTAATAAAGTGTAATGTACCTCGGTTGCAGAAAAATAAAAGCTTTCTTTGATTTTGAGAACAAGGACTTACCTTAAAGTGAATGTAAACCCTGACATATACAGCCTTAGATGATACACAGAGATTAAGCAAATCCCCCTACATAAGTTTTACTTGTATATCTCCTGTCTTTAGCTTTCTACACTGTTTAGAAATTGAACATCGTGTTAGAATTTTTTCTTCCTGTTCCGGCTCTGGGTGTGGAGTCTTGGCATACACTGTGTGACAGCTGGTTGGAGGAAAGGCAAACACACCCCTCCACATAGGCAGAGGAAGGAAAAAAACATGCAGAGCTGTGCTTTGAATAAACCAGGTCTATGCTAATCTATCTCTATGCACCCACCTCAACACAAATTTTCAGCTGCTTTTATCTCCTGTGTCGGAGAACTTGTCAGAAGTTATCATGCTGATAATAGAGGTTCGGAGCAGCAGAAAGACACGGGACTTAGGGCTCTAAAAAGAGATATAAGTAAACACTACAGATATATGTGTCCACTTTAAATTTTATGAATGGAGTTTACATCCACTTTAACCCTTGCTATATTTATTAGAAAGCTTCAGAGACTCCCTGGTATGGATTTGAGACACAGAAACCAGTGAGACACAGGAAGAAGTTTACCAGCTGTCCTCATTAGCACATATCCCTCAACCATCAACTAAGTTTTCACAGCATCCCCGACACCTCTCCACACCTGCATTTGCCTGGCGTCCCATGCGTCCCTTCAGACGGGCTCAGGCTGCATGCTAAACTCCCTGGGGCCTCATGCAGCCCATGGTCTAGTGCAAGGGCCTGCCTGATTGGATACACAGTAATTGGATAGATGGTGTGACCTACTATTATATAGTTTTGTTAAATCTAAAGGAGATTGTACAGAGAATATACAATCTAATTGTATAGTGTATGGCCACATTTATTCACCTAAAATGATCTAGTTGCACATTCAGTGTCATTAATTGTTAACAGCACACCAAACACAGAAGCAAACACACATTTTGCCACATAAAACAGGTGACAAATGAAGTAAAAAACGTACCAACATGCAAAAATGTACCATGAGCTACTTTGTCTATGTAGAGAAGCCCATTGAAATCAACGGGCTGCCCTATGTGTGTCACTGGAAAAACAAGCCAAAACAAGCCAAAAAACATGCGCTCCCACTACTCTAGGTGTGAATGGGCCTGAAAGTGAAATTTACACAAGAACAATGAGGCTCCTTTCACATCTGTGTGTTTCAAAACACAGAAAATGCGCACTTTGCCATGTATTTCAGAAACGTTGCAAATGTGCATCGTGCTTGTGTTGTCATTACATGGTAAAGGCACCCAAAATGCGACAAACGCACCAAAAACTGCAGTAACGCACCATGCACTTCAAAAAAAGGTTCTGGAGCTTCTTTGGGGCGATTGTTGCGCGTAGGGCAGCCCATTCAAGTGAATGGGCTGCCCTATGCATGACGAGTGAAAACGCTTCAAAACACCCAAAACAAACGCATGCGGGAATGTGAGTTTTTGCTACTTGAAGATATAACTGCCAACTGACTGTCTCTGTCCACTTCTTCCTATGTACTTGTATAAAGATAGCCATACACTATGCAATCTCTTTGTACAATTTTCTTTAGATATACCAGAAGGATACACCTGAACAATCCATTCAATTTGTATCAAATCAGATAGGCCCTTGTACTACATATGATGGGAGATCTAAAGGAGATCATACAATCAGATTGTATAGGAAGTGGGTGGAAGATAGTATTGTAATGAGGGAGGTGTGGTCCAGAGTGTTGAACACACCCTATCACGCCCTCTTCTGTGAAGCAACAAGGAAGTAAAAGTGTTACTAAACCCATGTTCTTTTTTTTTTTTGCATAAAAAAAAAAAAACATGTTATATTTACCTGCTCTTTGTAGTGTAGTTTACCTCCTATATCTACTTGATAGTGGACACTGATAGAGTACAGGTGTGTGTGGGGGGTGGGGTGCTCAACCTCAGAAGTCTGGTCAGACCGAATACATAATAAACAAGCAAAAAATGATACAAGTAGATATAGGAGGAGTCCCCTGTAGTGCATTAGCAAATCTATCCCAGCAAGGAGTGTTGTCTCCAAGGGTTAGAGAGGCTGGATTCACCCCCTTTTCTATGGATAGTGTAGGACCCACTGATAATGGGGTACTTTGACGCAGTGGTGGGCTTGAGCACGATATGGCCATATGGTGGGACTAAATCCCCATTTTTTATTTATGGATTGTCTCCATGTTTGATAGTCATTTCTTTTGCATGTGTGCGCTATTCTCTTTTAATATATATGTGACAGTTGGCAATCCTGACATCATGTCAGGAATGTAACAGTTTAAAAAAAAAAAAAACATTCAATTGATGGGTTTAGCTCAACTTTATTAGAAGTGCTGACTGTCACTTTAAATAAGCTGCAAGCAGCTGCTTTCAACAACCTTGAAGTAGTGCTGAAGCCAGCTAGCAGCTTTTTTAAAGTGACAATTAGCACTCCCATTAAGATCTGTGTTCAACACTTACAAACTGGAGATGAATGGTACTTTAAAAGCTTTAACAAAGCTTGCTGAAAGCTCTGAAAATGCTTTGTAAAAGCTTTCCATTCATGCTTCTCTTATACAAACTGAAGCTTGTGTAAAACAGGCTGCATAAAGAGGTAGCACAGCAGATGCTGCCTGCTTTAAGGCTTGCTTTGTCTGACTGAAACTTTTAAATGAGCCATCCAATAAGGTAGAAGTCACTACTCTGATGACGCATCAACTTGAGCACATAAATTTTAGCTTCAGCTATTGAGTTCCAAAAACTCCAGGCTTTACAGCAACAAACTGCAGAAACCATGCACAGGAGCTATTGTTCTACCTTGTTGGTTCAAAATCCGATTACAAAATAATAAAATAAAAAATAATTAACCTGGCTAAAAAACAAATACAATTGTTTATAGCATTTTTATTTTTGTAATTCTTTGACCATAATAAATAAATAATTCACAAAGCATCTAAACATTCTCTTAAAAATTCTTTAGATACAGCATGTAACCACAACTATGTCAACGTAGTTGTCCAGTAATTTAACTAAGGCACTCAGATTTTAACAAAGTACGTTAAGATAAGTAAGGTTATGTAAGGTTCAGCCACAAAAAAATTATATTTACAATTCAGTACCAGAAGAATTTTGGGCTAACATCAAAACACTAATAGAAGGGAAATCTTCCAACAGGGGGCACTAGTTCTGATGACACGCTGGGATTCCTTCACTTTAGAAAGAGCTCCTCTCATTACCTGTTTTGGTTAGGGGACAGTAAGTGAAGGGAAATCTTCCCAACAGGACACAGATGGCAAAAAACGGTTTGCCTTTAGTTACACTTTACTAAATGTCAAGCGTCTTTGGCAGTAAGCCCTTGTAGATCGCCAACTCCTGGTTCCCCAGGGCGCAGAGTCTCAGCCCCAGCCTGCTTCTTCACCAGAGCTCCTAATGGTGAGGATGGAACCAGGACACGGCCCCCAGGTACACCCAGCTGAGGATGCAGAGATCACTCGTGTATAAAGCAGCAGGCAATCCAGGAGACAAGCCAAAGTCTGGATGGGTAGCAAACAAACACAGATAGTAAACGAAGTCGGGGTCGGTACACGGGTAACCAGACACAGTAACAAGCAATCGGGAGCTCAGAGAACTTTGACATTGCTGAGCCAATGTGGGCTGCACTGATTATGTTTTATATAGGCAAGCAAACGAAGAGGAGGGCCAGAAAGTGATAGAAAGGAAGGAAATAAAAGCCCGCAGAATAGTAGGTGATGCTCATAGATGAGCACAGCCAAACCACATATGTGAAAAGAATCGAGGTAGAAAAAAAAGCAAGGAAGTAAGAATACACAACCAGGAAACTGCAGGCTGACTTGTGGCAATAAAGCAGTTTGGCATTAAAAGAGAAGTGCATGTTTTCGAAAATCCTCTCTAATACCGAGTACTGAGAGAGTCAGTCACCGGCTCTCTGCTCTGTCTCTCTAGCGCTGGCTGGAGTGCCAGGCTGTGATGGGGGTGGGAGTGACTGGCTTAGGCTCTCGCTGAGAGGCAGAGCCAGCTGACAGTCGGGAATCCGGGCGCATCAAGACACTATTGTCAGGATACCTGCAGAGCCTGGACCAGCTCTTTGACGTCAGCCGACAGTGAACTTTAGCCCTCTGTCGGCTGAATAGGTGTCTCAGGAGTGCAGAACTAAGGGCATTCCCATGACCAACAGGAGAAATATGACCCAATGAGCTTTGGCCAAACTTCTACTTTAAATTAGTACAATTTATTGGCTTCACTTAATAGAAATAGACTGAAAATACAAGGTTTCTAAATACTTCAGGTTTATTCTGCATAGGAAGCTTACTTTTTTCAAACTTTGCATTTTTATCATAATGATGGCCAATAAAGAAAAACCACCCCAAAGTGTATGGTGAAGCCCATGAGGTTTCATAGAATGACACACCTGACAGCACAAACAACTCAGTGTTCAAAGTTCTTGACTGAATGTGCAAACTATTTTGAGGAAAAATGCTTTAGTTTTGTAGCACCCTCCTAGGTAGGTGCTAGGAAAACGCATTTGGTGGCTCTTTTTTGCTTCTCAGGAGAGCCTGATCTGTTAGTTTGGTCTTTCACATGTTTCCAGGTGTGATTTATTGGGTCTAAGGGAGTCTCCCCACTGTATCCAATAAGGGAGCTTGTTGGACAGTGGAGGAAAACTGACCAGTAGCACACCAGGATTTATGGCTGCCCCAGTGGGTGGGCATTGCCGCAATGCATCCTGGGATGGGCAATAAATCTTGAGGGGGCATGTGACAGGGTGTCTTTTGGCTGGAGCAAAGTCCCAGGAGGAGGTGAACGGCTGTCTCTCCTCCTGCAAGTGTGAGGAAGGTGGTTCGGGCAGTCGGCCTAGTGAACCAGGTGTGGAGCTGAGCTGCAGAGGATCCAGACTGCTGACAAGTGGAGCTGCTGGCAGAATCATCTTGGAAAAAACAGTATCGTGAGTACCAGGCGATCTGCCTAAGGGTCTGCCTAGAAGAGGGGACAACTCCAGAGAAGTCAGGGGATCAAGGAGCTAGCTCACACAAGGAGTGTATCAGTAAAGGGGGTGCCGTGTAGTTGACCCTGAAGATTAGGAACAAAGAGGGTGCCAGGAAGGGCCCTGAAGTTGTTCTGCAGCTCAGTCCAGTTTACCTCAGGATATAGTATACCCCAGGATACAGTGTACCTCAGAAAGCTCATTCAAATATACTTCACAGCTAAGGGCAAAGGGATACAGCGGCCTAGCCGTGACTAACATTACTCAGCTTTACTCAGCATTTTCAAGTCGTCCCAGCCTATTGTGCATAGTGTATAAAGTTGGAGTATCCCACTCATTCCCTTCTCCTATCCAAGTTCCAAATAAAAACACAAAAACAAAAGCTACTGGACTGTTTCCTGACTGAGCTAAAACACTTGGGAAAAATGTCAAACTGTCATGTTGTTGCTAATGGTAACCCAGGGAAACCCGTAATCAGCAGCTCCAAAGGGAGTAGTGCTACAGTTTCAAAATCATTCCTTATAAATTGATATTTAGCAACATGTTCACAAATGTTACCAGCATGACCATTTATGTTGCAATGAACAAGGTCTGAAAAGCACCAGAAAAATTACCTTAATATATAGCTGCTGAAACTCATCTAAATTGAGAATGCCGGATGGACAGTCCTTCAGGAACCCTTTATACCAGTGCTTCAACTCTTGCTCTGTGAATTCTGTGCTCTGCACTAAGTCCTGTAGCATCTCTGGGGCCAGCTTACTGTTTTGTTTTCCCATGTCTGAAAGAAAATTGAAGTAAATGTTAATATATAACCTAGAGAAACATGTTACAGTTTGTATATAAATCCATTTTCCTATGCAACTGAACAATTCATTTCTCAGCAAACACCCTTTTATAATTTTACACAACAGCATGATTGTTAGCTATATCTTCTAAATATTTATGGACATTAATGATACTAGGCAGAAAGATTGTGCCAAACTAGGTAACCACTCCCCCCCCCCCCCCCCCCCAAAATGTATTGGGACAAAAATTGCAGAGGAGGGGAGGGAGGAAGAGGCAGACAAGCTGAACTTCCCATTTTGGGTGGAGTTCCACTTTAAGTGTAAGGAAAGCAATGCCAATGGGATTGAAGAACATAAAAATGGATTGCTGCCTTTTTTTTTAAAGTTTTGTTAATTTTTTTTTCAAATCAGCAAAAGCATGGCTGATGACTGCTGCCCTACTCATGAATAGGGATGATCGAACTTTTGAAAAGTTCGGTTCGACCAGAACACCCGAACTTCACGAAAGTTCGGTTCGGATTTCAGAACCCCATTGAAATCAATGGGACCCGAACTTCTGTAATCAAAAAACACAATTTTTAAGCCCTAAAACCCAATAAATGCCCCTAAAAAGTGCCTAGGGTTCTGGGTCATGCCCCAGGGACTATTAATCACACAAAAAAAAGTTCTTAAAAATTGTCGTTTTTGATAGATAGACAATTATTGAAAAAATTAAAAAAAAAAAAAAGAGATTTCTTTGGATTTAGTGTCTGGGGGTTCTAAAAGGTGTACCTGTGAAGTTTCAGCTCTGTAGCATGTCCAGAACCAGAATTACAGCATACCAAACCTTCAAAAATGACTTTTTTGCTTAACCGCAACTTTCTTTTGCTCCTAATCAACGGCTCAGCCAATGTGTATGATGGGGACATAATGCAGTGCACTGGGAACAAGATTAGAGGTTTTTTTGGAAAAAGGTGCTGTCTCTTTAAATGTGCATATAATTAACGGGTGTATTTCCACAATGGGGCTTTTATTACCAAATGTTTCAAGAAGTCCAAAGATGTATGTAATTGCACTTTATTTCATGTAAAATGGTGTTTGGTGCACTTTAACTTGAAATCTCACAAGAAACAGACATATATGCACGGATACATTGAGGGTTAGGGGTAGGGGCCACAATGTAGTGCAGAGTGAACAAGATTAGAGATGTTTTGGATGAATACTGTTGTCTCTTGACTTTGAATAGAAGTAAAGGATGCTTAAAAATTGGGCATTTGGTGGTGCGGACGATGCCTTGACACCATATCCCTATGAAAGTGCTGGTAATGAAAGCAATAATTGCCTTTGTAAGGAAAAAAATTACAATGATATGCATCTGTGTGACAGGTGCGCAAAAATTGTTGTTTGGGTGTTGGCGGAGCCATACCACTGTAAGCCCAAAGAGCTGGTGTTGAAGAAGGCGTAAAAATTATGAAGGTGTGCACATGTGGAACAGGTGCGCAAACATGGTAGTTTTGGTGTTGGCGGAGCCTCCCCACCATAACCCCAAAGAGCTGGCTTTGAAGGAGGCCCAAAAATTGTAAAGGTGTGCACCTGTGGAACAGGTTCGCAAACATGGTAGTTTTTGTTTAGCATAGCCTCCCCACCTTAACCCCAAAGAGCTGGTGTTGAAGGAGGCCCAAAAATTGTAAAGGTGTGCACCTGTGGAACAGGTTCGCAAACATGGTAGTTTTTGTTTAGCATAGCCTCCCCACCTTAACCCCAAAGAGCTGGTGTTGAAGGAGGCCCAAAAATTGTAAAGGTGTGCACCTGTTCCACAGGTGCGCAAACATTGTAGTTTTTGTTTTAGCATAGCCTCCCCACCTTAACCCCAAAGAGCTGGCGTTGAAGGAGGCCCAAAAATTGTAAAGGTGTGCACCTGTGGAACAGGTGCGCAAACATTGTAGTTTTTGTTTTAGCATAGCCTCCCCACCTTAACCCCAATGAGCTGGTGTTGAAGGAGGCCCAAAAATTGTAAAGGTGTGCACCTGTGGAACAGGTGCGCAAACATTGTCGTTTTTGTTTTAGCATAGCCTCCCCACCTTAACCCCAAAGAGCTGGCGTTGAAGGAGGCCCAAAAATTGTAAAGGTGTGCACCTGTGGAACAGGTGCGCAAACATTGTAGTTTTTGTTTTAGCATAGCCTCCCCACCTTAACCCCAAAGAGCTGGTGTTGAAGGAGGCCCAAAAATTGTAAAGGTGTGCACCTGTGGAACAGGTGCGCAAACATTGTCGTTTTTGTTTTAGCATAGCCTCCCCACCTTAACCCCAAAGAGCTGGCGTTGAAGGAGGCCCAAAAATTGTAAAGGTGTGCACCTGTGGAACAGGTGCGCAAACATTGTAGTTTTTGTTTTAGCATAGCCTCCCCACCTTAACCCCAAAGAGCTGGTGTTGAAGGAGGCCCAAAAATTGTAAAGGTGTGCCCCTGTGGAACAGGTGCGCAAACATTGTAGTTTTTGTTTTAGCATAGCCTCCCCACCTTAACCCCAAAGAGCTGGCGTTGAAGGAGGCCCAAAAATTGTAAAGGTGTGCACCTGTGGAACAGGTGCGCAAACATTGTAGTTTTTGTTTTAGCATAGCCTCCCCACCTTAACCCCAAAGAGCTGGTGTTGAAGGAGGCCCAAAAATTGTAAAGGTGTGCACCTGTGGAACAGGTGCGCAAACATTGTCGTTTTTGTTTTAGCATAGCCTCCCCACCTTAACCCCAAAGAGCTGGCGTTGAAGGAGGCCCAAAAATTGTAAAGGTGTGCACCTGTGGAACAGGTGCGCAAACATTGTAGTTTTTGTTTTAGCATAGCCTCCCCACCTTAACCCCAAAGAGCTGGTGTTGAAGGAGGCCCAAAAATTGTAAAGGTGTGCCCCTGTGGAACAGGTGCGCAAACATTGTAGTTTTTGTTTTAGCATAGCCTCCCCACCTTAACCCCAAAGAGCTGGCGTTGAAGGAGGCCCAAAATTTGTAAAGGTGTGCACCTGTGGAACAGGTGCGCAAACATTGTAGTTTTTGTTTTAGCATAACCTCCCCACCTTAACCCCAAAGAGCTGGTGTTGAAGGAGGCCCAAAAATTGTAAAGGTGTGCACCTGTGGAACAGGTGCGCAAACATTGTCGTTTTTGTCATAACCAAAATGAGGTTCTGTGAACGTAAAGAGATTGAGAGGAGGGTTTGAGGGTGGCACCATGGTCCAGGCTTAAACTGAGGCTCAACTGCCACATCACAACGATAGCCTAGTCTACAAGGTCTGCATCAGGTGCATCAAAGCTTGATATCCACGACTGATTCATCTTAATGAATGTCAAACGGTCGACTGAGTCGGTGGAGAGTCTAGTTCGATGGTCTGTGACGAATCCTCCTGCTGCGCTGAATGCCCGTTCCGATAGGACACTGGAAGCAGGGCAGGCCAACAACTCCATGGCATACTGGGCCAGTTCTGGCCAGTGGTCTAATCTTAAGACCCAGTATGCCAGTGGATCGGATTCGTCACATGAAAAGCCCTCTGTGTCACTTTGTGCCCTCACGTAATCGTCCACCATGTGATGCAGACGGTGTCGATGCGATGTGGCAGCTGAGAGGCCTGGGCGGTGAGGACTAAAAAAAGACCGAAAGGCATCCGTCAACCGCACGCCTTCTCCAACGCTCCTCTCGTGACCACCAGTAGAATCCATGGTAGGTTGTCCCCGCCCCTGCACCATACGGGAGTCGGGGAACATGTTCACCAGATTCCTCTTGAGACTGTCCTCAAGGGATTTGATCCTGTGGACTCTCTGGGTGGATGGGAAAAGCTCAGAGACTTTACACTTGTACCGGGGGTCAAGTAGGGTGGCCAACCAATAGTGGTTAGTCTCTTTAATGGCCTTGATTCTGGGGTCCTTTCGCAGGCTCTGGAGCATGATGTTTCCCATGCGTCGCAAATTAGCGAAGGCCTGAGAAGCTGACTCCTCGGGGTCACTCATAACGACATTATCTTCAACGGGCTCCTCCTCCTCCCAGCCACGTACTACTCCAAAGTGTCCCGAGGGAGTCAAACTAGGCCTTGCAGATTGCCGCATGTCTTCCTCCTCCTCCTCCTCAAACCCTGCAAAAGTTCCTGCAGAATCGTCCTCCTCCTCCTCTTCCACCCCTGGATCCTGCTCGGGCCTCTGGGAGCTAGGCATAATGGGGTCAGGATTCTCAGGATAAAGGGGGCCTTGAGAGGCAAGGAAGTCCTCCTCTTCCTCCTGCTGCTCTGCCTCCAGTGCCCTGTCCATAATGCCACGCAGAGTGTGCTCCAACAAAAACAGTACCGGTAGGGTGTCACTGATGCATGCGCTGTCCCGGCTGACCATCCTTGTGGCCTCCTCAAATGGCGAGAGGACAGCGCATGCATCCTTAATCAAAAGCCACTGCCGTGGTGAAAAGAAGCCCAGGCGCGCAGAGCCAGTGCTGGTGCCGTACTCGCATAGGTATTCATTGAGGGCCCTCTGCTGCGTGTACAGGCGCTGCAGCATAGCCAAGGTGGAGTTCCAGCGGGTGGGCATGTCACAGATGAGGCGGTGTACCGGCAGGTGAAACTCGCGCTGCACTTCGGCCAAACGTGCAGTGGCACTGTACGACCGCCTGAAGTGACTGCACACCCTTCTTGCCATCCTTAGCACATCCTGCATTCCCGGGTACGAGTTCAAAAACCGCTGTACCACGAGATTCAGGACATGCGCCAGGCATGGCACATGGGTTAACTTTCCCTGACGAAGGGCGGCCAGGAGGTTTGACCCATTATCAGTAACCACCATCCCTGGCTGCAGCTGGCGTGGTGTCAACCACCTCTGGGCCTGTGCCTGCAGAGCCCCAAGAATCTGAGGGGCAGTGTGCTGCCTGTCCCCTAGACACACAAGCTGCAGCACTGCGTGACACCTTTTGGCCTGAGACATAGAATAGCCCTTTGAACGTTTACGTGGTACCTCATCATATTCAAAGGACCATTCTGCAGAGGAGGGCATGGAGGAGGTAGAGGAGGAGGAGCAGGAGGGGGTAGAAGTGATCGATCTACCCGGATCAGCGACACCACCAGCTGTTTGCAGACGTGGGGGCAACACTGGCTGCAGCACCGAGCCCTGGCTACAATCCCTTCCACTGGCAAGCAGTGTCACCCAGTGAGCAGTGACAGAAATGTACCGTCCCTGCCCATGTTTGCTTGACCAAGTGTCAGCCGTCAAGTGTATCTTACGGCTGACTGACTTGGCCAGGGACGACACTACATTGCCTTCCACATGTTGGTATAGGGATGGCAGGGCCTTACGGGAAAAGTAATGCCGACTTGGCACCTGCCACTGTGGAACTGCACATTTTGCGAAGTCACGGAAGGGAGCAGACTCTACCAGGTTAAATGGTAATAGTTGCAGAGCCAGTAGTTTAGCCAAACTACTGTTTAGACGCTGGGCATGTGGGTGGCGGGGAGTATACATTTTTTTTCGTTCCAGCATGTGTGGAATCGAAATTTGGCGTCTAGATGTTACAGCTGGTGGTGTGCTGGAGGTAGATGCGACACTGCCTGCTATATCATCATCCCTGCCAGTGGAGGCTGCCAACAGGTGACGAGTGACTATAGCAGGGCCAGGAACAGACTGATGTGCAGGTGGAGCAGGTGGAGCAGATGGAGCATGAGGAGGAGCGCGAGGAGAACTAGGAGGCCGACTGACCGATCTTTGGCCCTTTTGTGGGTTCTTTAAATGCTCCTGCCAACGGGCCGAGTGGTGGGTTGTCAAATGCCTGTTTAGGCAGCTTGTACCCAGGTGGTTGACATTTTTGCCACGTTTTATACCCTTCTTACAAATCTTGCAGATCGCAACTGTTTTATCTGCATGGGATGTCTCAAAAAAGGCCCAGCAAGATGAGGTGTGTATAGTGGCCCGGGAGACAACAGGTGCGGCCTTAGATGGAGTAGGCCGTCTGCTCTCCCCTCTTGCTTGCTCTGCCTCCTCCTCAACCTCAGACCCAACATCTGACTCCATCAAAGACTGAGCATCAGGCCTGGCCTGGGAGACAACAGGTGCGGCCTTAGATGGAGCGGGCCGTCTGCTCTCCCCTCTTGTTTGCTCTGCCTCCTCCTCAACCTCAGACCCAACATCTGATTCTATCAAAGACTGAGCATCAGGCCTGGCCTGGGAGACAACAGGTGTGGCCTTAGATGGAGCGGGCCGTCTGCTCTCCCCTCTTGTTTGCTCTGCCTCCTCCTCAAACTCAGACCCAACATCAGACTCCATAAAGGACTGAGCATCAGGCTGGAGTAGATGGCCGACACTGTGGTCAAACAGCTCAGCTGACTCCTCTGCCATGTCTGAAATTGGGTCTAAGGGAGGACATGAGGTGGACATGGACTCATCTGTATTTGTTCTGACAACTGCAGAAGACTGACCACTTTTCTCTGCCTGGGTCACTGTAGTTGCAGATGATGCCGATGATGAGGGTTTGTTCATATAGTCCACCACCTCCTGTACATACTGTGGACGTATAGCTTGGCCACTGCCGGAGAACAATCCAAATGGTGGCCTGGCTGAGGACTGACCACCACGTCCACCCCTGCCTCTAGACACCCTAGAAGCTGTGCCCCTTTCCGCAGCAGGGCCACGTATGCCTTTTCTTGGTCTACCAGGCATATTTCTCACTGATGCGTTGGCAACTGTGTGCGGTGAAAAACGCACACTGCTATGCGACCCACAGTTGTCGCTGGATACAGTACAGCAGATGTGTCACGCACAGTAGCAAAGCCTTTTGCACAGTGGACCTAACGCTTTGAACAACAGGCGTTAGGTTGTCACTGATGCGTTGGCAACTGTGTGCGGTGAAAAACGCACACTGCTATGCGACCCACAGTTGTCGCTGGATACAGCACAGCAGATGTGTCACGCACAGTAGCAAAGCCTTTTGCACAGTGGACCTAACGCTTTGAACAACAGGTGTTAGGTTGTCACTGATGCGTTGGCAACTGTGTGCGGTGAAAAACGCACACTGCTATGCGACCCACAGTTGTCGCTGGATACAGCACAGCAGTTGCGTGTCACGCACAGTTGCAAAGGCTTTTGTACAGTGCACCTAACGCTTTGAACAACAGGCGTTAAGTTGTCACTGATGCGTTGGCAACTGTGTGTGGTGAAAAACGCACACTGCTATGCGACCCACAGTTGTCGCTGGATACAGCACAGCAGATGTGTCACGCACAGTAGCAAAGCCTTTTGCACAGTGGACCTAACGCTTTGAACAACAGGCGTTAGGTTGTCACTGATGCGTTGGCAACTGTGTGCGGTGAAAAACGCACACTGCTATGCGACCCACAGTTGTCGCTGGATACAGCACAGCAGTTGCGTGTCACGCACAGTTGCAAAGGCTTTTGTACAGTGCACCTAACGCTTTGAACAACAGGCGTTAAGTTGTCACTGTATTTTGCTGCCTAGCAAGCACGTATACCTGCTGTGATAGAGCAGCACTGTGCCACGTGCTCACTAAACAGAACCCTCACACTTTCCCTACAGAAACTAAATTTTCAAATCTAACTAATGTAGTACAAAGTTCCCTAACTACACTAGATATCCCTTTCCACTAAATAGAAAGCTCCATACAGCAGAAGACTGACACTGTCCCTTAAGTTTTTTTTTTTTTTTGTAACTCTAAGAACCAGCACAATCACTGTATCTAACTACACTGGCTGTAAGCTTAATACAATTCTGCTATATGGAGCTTTAGAACCACTCGATATATAGGAAATGTAGTGTAGCAAGCAGGAGTCAGACAGAACTGCTTCAACTCTCTTCAACAGGCTCTGGATAACTGTGCTAGGGGTTAGGCGGGGCCATCTTATATAGTGTGGGGCGTATTCACTCCTGATTGGCCTCTGGTCCCCGTAGTCACTCCAATCACGTTCCTAGGAGACTCCTGCCCCCTCATTGGCTTTTGCAGAAGTTTCTGGGCCAATCACGGGCTTTTAAAGCCCAGTTCCTGTCCCAGTGCATTTTGGGCGGTTCTGGTGGCCGAATACCGAACTTTTGCCGCAAAAAGTTCGGTATTCGGCCGAATATCGAACATCCAATGTTCGGGTCGAACCGATGGTCGACCCGAACCGTTCGATCATCCCTACTCATGAATAGGTTCTAGCAGCGCGAAACACGTTGCTCCCAATGTGTCTCGCTGCTGTATATGGTGTTTCAAAGTTTATCAATAAAGTGGAAGCTGTTTTCAAGTGTGCAGCCCTTTGGATCCTGTTGCATTTGTTCCATATGTCTGGACGAGTAGAAAAAAGGGGTGGGACTTTATATGAGGTGGATGCAGCGAATCAACATAGTGTGTAAAATAGCAAATTTATTGAACATAAAACGTACAAAAATTGCATCAAACATCAATGTACAGCACAATAAAATTGTAACATCAATATTGCAATTGGATATCATACAATAAACTCATATTTATCATTTTGAGCTTGACGCGTTTTGTGGGTCTGTGAGCCCACTCATCAGGAGTATATATGAGATAACAAGTCTATCCATATTTAAATCAATAAACTCAGTATTAATATGCATAATATTGGCCAACAAGTGTGAGATTTCAACATAAGTATGTACTGTATAACCCAAGTGAGGAAATCGCACTCACATGTGGACAAAAAAGTAATGGTAAATGAGCGCTGCCATAAGGTAGGGGCACCAAAGTATGATCCGGGAGCTGACGGGACCTGGATGAACAGCAACAAGGTGGGGAGCCAGGCGAGGAGACAGATAATAGAGTGCAAGGACCTGCTAAGTAGCATAGCACTGACCGGAAAAATACAAATATGCCTGTCAAAATGTAGAAGTATCTATAGATTATCACATAGTGAGATCAGAAAAAGGTATATATATATATATATATATATATATAAAAGTATCAGTATGTATAAATATAATCCAGCCAGGGCTGGATACTTTTATATATAAACCTTTTTCTGATCTCACTATGTGATACTCTATAGATACTTCTACATTTTGACAGACATTTTTTTTTTTTTTTTTTCTGGTCAGTGCTATGCTACTTAGCAGGTCCTTGCACTCTATTATCTATGTCTCCTCGTCTGGCTCCCCACCTTGTTGCTGTTCATCCAGGTCCCGTCAGCTCCCAAATCAGACTTTGGTGCCCCTACCTTATGGCAGCGCTCATTTACCATAACTTTTTTGTCCACATGTGAGTGCGATTTCCCCACTTGGGTTATACATACTTATGTTGAAATTTCATACCTGTTGGCCAATATTATGCATACTAATACTGTGTTTATTGATTTATTTTATGGATAGGCTTATTCTCTGACATATACTCCTGATGACGCGTAGAGTTCAAAATTATAGATATGAGTTTATTGTATGATATCCAATTGCAATATTGATGTTACAATTTTATTGTGCTGTACATTGATGTTTGTTGCAATTTTTGTACATTTTATATTCAATAAATTTGCTATTTTACACACTATGTTGATTCGCTGCATCCACCTCATATAAAGTCCCACAGGGCCCCCCTTTTTTTTAATTGTATATAATTCGGGATGGAGGTGTTTGCACTGACAGTGCCAGACCATTTTTTATTTCATGTCTGGACGAGCGGTGCTTGCACCTGAATACCATGGAGGTAAAAAAAAGAAGAATGTGTGGTGGATCCACCTGGAGCAGCAGCATACACATTGGGGCTGCTGTCCTAGTTGAAATCTTCCATCCTTCCATCCTTAATAAAACTGCTGAAACCAACACAGGCATGTAGGGGGGCTTATGATTGGCTCATTGTTAGTGCCAAATCCCCAAGATCCCACCCACTCCTTCTTGGATAGGACAGGCACCCACCACTGGAAGTTCTTACTCTTTGCTAAATTGTGCCCAACTTCATATTGTGCCCGCTGGAAGTTCTTAGCCTTTGCCATATTGTGGTCATAGGCCACCCCGTGCCATTAGGCTCTATGCATTCTGCTCATGACTCCCTGCATGTCGTTCCTGAGATAGGAATGCTACAGCTGCTCCTCTAGTTTCTGTACACGTCTTCCAGGACCTCCAGGGGAATAGCACTCACTGCAGAGAACACTTGTCATGGCCTAAAAGGTCTTTTCCAACCCACTTTTAGCCTTCATCAACCATAAAGCATCAGGATTCGACTATGACTGGCTCTTGTATAGGACCATCTCAACTTATCCTACTGTCCTGTCCAGGGCCTCTGCGTTAGCTAACTAAATCTGCATGCTAGTGGGGTGTTTGACTCCCATTCCCGAACGCCACAAGGCTTCTCCCAACCTGGTTTTTATATGGGCTCTGACTATACCTATGACACCACTACAGGAAGGCTTTGCCTAAAAGGAACCTTACACCCACTTACATAATTTGCTATCACCACACTATTCTGGGACAGAGCTACCTAGTGGCAGAGTAGCTAACTGCACTTGTTTACAGGCACACATCAAGATTGCCAACTATGCCCATCCTTTCTGCCCACCTCCTCCATTCATAAAAACTATAGCTTCCATCAAGGAAAAGTGCTCTATAAATGAAGTAGAAGTTTCATTAACCCCTTGACACTGACATCACACAAATATACGGGCCCACTTTTTTTTCCATGGGGCCGCATATTTACATATCTCCTTTTGTGCTGGGAGCATGCTGCCTGGCGCACCCCCAGCATAGAGACCAGGGTCTCACCGAGAGCCCCGGGCCACGTAATAATCATCGGGATCTGGAACACCCAATTCCGGGTCACCTGATCACTGTGATAGCCTCTGATTGGCTACCACAGTGATCAGTCACTGTGAAGCCCGTCCCCATGTTTTCTCGCTCTGTGAATGGAGGAGAGAGATATGTCATATCTCTCTTACCTTGCAGAGAGAAAAAAAAATAATAATAATAAAAAAATGTTTTTGGTGTTTTCGGTAGGATAGAAAAAAAAAAGGAAAAAAAAAGCAAGATGCGTACTATTGGTTCTGGGCTGTACTACGGGTACAAACAATAACATACACATATGTAGTATTGCTGCAATCATCAGGAGCAGGAGAATTTATTTTGGGTCGTTCTTTGGTGGAAGGTTATGGTAGTAGCAAGAAATATACAGCTAAATTAGTTAATTACCATTTTGGGCCAGTCTTTCTTTGATAATAATAAAAAAAGAAAAAAAAAAAAAACACAGAAGATATCCAATACTATTTACCAGCAACTGAAAGCCCAATTTGTCCTATAAAAAAAAAACACAAGCTGGCTGCACAAAGTAGTTGTGATGATATGTACAATTTTACTAACACATGTCAAAGTTGCAAAATTGTGCGTAGGCATTAAGATTTGTTTTACCCTTAGGTGCTAAGGGGTTAATTTCCTCTTCTTCCATTCATATAGCGCCTTACATTCATTTAAAGATATAGAACAACTCTTATAAATGTAGGAGAGAGGTGGAAGGGACAGGAATATTCTGCATTTTCACAAGTACCTGTGACAGCTCCAGTGGCTGTTTTAACCCTGATAGCACCAGAAGATTACTAGTGTAGGAGGGATATGAGTGTGGGGGGGGGGGGGCAGTTGATGAAAGATTTAAACTAAGACAGGACACGCAATCCCTGGGTTACAAACAAGATAGGGTCTGTAGGTTTGTTCTGAAGTTGAATTTGTATGTAAGATGGAATAGGTACATTTTGTAAGTGTAACTCTAGCCAAACAAATCATTTTTGAGCTTTTTGGATGGCATAGGGAAGGGTTAAAAGTAACCCCTGTAAGGTTTGTTTTGTTGTCTGTGCCTATGTTCAGAAGATTTCCCCTCACTTTGTGTCTCCGTAACGAATGGATTTTAAAAATTTTGGGTTGTTGTGGAATTAAGGATTGGTGATAAAGCTTCAATGGAGACACCTTTTTCCCCATGATATTTTATACAGGAGTGAATTTCCCTTCCTAGGGGTAAATTTCCTCTCACTTCCTGTTGCCTCCCTTTTCTTTGTAAGTAGGAGTTGTATGTAAGACGAATGTATGTAACCCAGGGACCGCCTGTACTGTCCTATGCGCTGATTATTTAGAAAAAAAAAACAATTAAACTTGGGCTTTAAAGCGGTAGTATACCACTTTTTTTCACTTTTAACTACAGGTAAGCCTATAATAAGGCTTACCTGTAGGTACAATTAATATCTCCTAAACCGGCACTGTTTAGGAGATATTTGCAGTGCATGCAGCCGCTCTCGCGAGCGGCGCATGCGCGCTGAAGGTCCGGCGGACCTTCAGCTTCCCTTCCCAGGAGCTTACTGGAAAATGACTCCCGCGCACATGCGTCATCGCGGCTCCGGCCAATCACAGCGCCGGAGCCGCCGAACCTGGAAGAGACGCCGTGGGATCATGTCAGCGCCCGCAGCGTTGTAAGGTAAGTAATTCATAATGAGCTAGTATGCGATGCATACTAGCTCATTATGCCTTTGTCTTGCAGGTTTTTTTATTTTTTCTATTTTTTATTTTAGGTTTACAACCGCTTTAATGTTGATAACAGTGACTTAGCATATTGTAAAACCATAGAATATAAATATTCATTCATCATCTTCAGTGCTGCTAATTGATCCAAAACGATCAATAATTTTCCACCCTGGCTGAGTCTAAACTGAGCCTTACTGATTGAAAGAGAAGTTGTGGCTGTTTTAATATTTTGATTTGATCATTTTAATTAAATCACATATTGATTGGATAAAAAAATTGGTGTATAGCCACCGTTAGACAACTAGATTTTAAAGTGGAACTCAGGCCAAACATAAAATATAAATGGAGGAAGGTTTATTTACTAAAGGCTAATATACTATGCACTGCAAGCGCACTTTAAAGCAGTAGTAAAGTCCCCATAAAAGTGCTAAAATATGTTCCCCCTGCAGATAGAACCCTTGCAGATTTAAGTCATAAAGTACTAGTACGTACCGCATACTAGTATCTTACGACAGACTTACCTGCAAACAGAGCCCTCCAGAGCCAGCGCTGTAATGGCTCCTCTGGCCCTTCCCATCTTCACCCGGTCTTCCTTCTGGGTTTCTTAAGCTCGGTCACTTGAATGGCCCGGCCGCAGTGACATCACTCCGCATCGGCACACGAAGCGGGCCATAAATGTGGTCTGAGCTGCGCATGCTACTACTAACAGTAAAAAGGGAGATTTATGACAGGAGACACCTCTAGGGTCTATTCTGTTATATAAACCCTGCCTGTCAGCAGATTTTAAAATTTTGACTTTACTTCCACTTTAAGTGCAGCTGCTCTAGATCTGAGGGGAAGTTCTGAAATGAGGGAAAGCTCTGCTGGTTTCTATCATCTAATCATGCGCAAATCATCACGACATCAATCATGTACAATCAATCATGTACAAACAACAATGCTGTTTTTTATTTTCCTTACATGTGATTGGGTATTCTTTGCAAAGTGAAGTTTAAGGTCCCTTTCACACTTGTACGATCTGAAAGTCAGGCGACTTTCACGCGACTTTGCCGTGCGACTTTCACGCGACGTTGACGTGACTTGAAGCATTGCCTGTGTAATCTTGAAGGTCTATGGACCTCAAGTCGCATCAAAGTCGGACCAAAGTAGTGAAGGGACTACTTTGAAGTCGAAACAAATATGAACAGTATTCATTGGAAATCATTGGGTATGACTTGTCATGCGACTTTGCAGTCCCAAGTCGCAGGACAAGTCACACAAGTGTGAAAGGGGCCTTACTTCATTTAATAAGCTTGCAGTCCACAGTATATTTGCTTTTAGTAAATCAACCCCAATTTGTATATTTGCTGTGTTGCTACTGGACACCCCCCCCCCCTTCTATTTCCCTTCAAATTATGTGGGAGACACTGCAAAACACCTCTCTCTTATGTGCTTAACTGCTTGCCGACCGCCGCAAGTAGATTTACTGCGGCGGTCAGCCCCTACCAGGCAGAGTGACGTTAATTAACGTCACTAGCCTGGGAGGGTCTGGGGAGCGAGCGCGCGCCCGCGGAGGCGCGCTCCCGCTCCCGCGCGGTCACGCACCCCCCCGCGCGTGTGACCAGCGGACCCGATGTCCGCCGGCCACTCGGCGATCGTCGGGGGAAGAGGGAGAATGTCAGGCAGCTTGTGTAAACAAGCTGCCTGTCATTCTCCTCGCTGTAAAGACACTGATTACACGGATCTAGTATGTAGATCCGTTGATCAGTGTCCTTACAGCTCAAGCCACAGCCAATCACAGTAGAAACCACGCCCCTAGGGACACACACAGCCCCTCCCTCCCAAATAAAGTTAACCCCTTCACTGCCAGTGTATTTTTACAGTAACAGTGCATATGTATAGCACTGATTACTGTAGAAATGTCACTGGTAACCCCAAAAATGTCAGTCAAGGGTCCGATCTGTCCGCCGCAATGTCGCAGTACCGCAAAAAAAATCGCAGATCGCCGCCATTACGCGTTAAAAAAAAAAACAACAAAAATGACAAAAATCTTTCCCTTTGTTAGTAAACGCGATAACTTTTGCGCAAACCAATCAAAATACGCTTTTTGCGATTTTTTTTTACCAAACATAGGTAGGATAAAACAAATTGGCCAAAAATGTTAAAAAATTTTGTTTTTTACATTTTCTTTTGGGGAATTTCATATAAAAAAATGTGAAAAATATTGCTATTTTTGCAAAATTGTCGCTCTTTTTTTGTTTATAGCGCGTGATCAAAAAATCGCACAGGTGATTAAATACCACCAAAAGAAATCTCTGTTTGTGGGAAAAAAAGGACGTCAAATTTGTTTAGGTACAGCGTCGCACGACCGCGCAATTGTCCGTTAAAGTCGCGCAGTGCCGAATCGCAAAATACCCCCTGGTCTTTTAGCAGGAAAATCCTCCGGGGCTTAAGTGGTTAAAGTGTAACCAAAGTCAAAATTTTTTTTTTAGGTTTGGATAGAGGAGAGAGAGATTAGAACACCTGTCAGTTTTTATTGCAGTCTGTGTCCCCTTTCGTGAGAATCAGCCTCTCTATGTGTCCTGTTTACAATTATCATTAAAAGTGAAAGTAAAAGAAAATCCCAAATTTTGGGTTGTCCCCAGAAAAGTAATAAAGGGAAATGTTCTAATGTGGACCTCGGGGTCCCCAAGAGACTCCCTTAATTCTCAGGGATTTTCTTTCACTTCCTGTTTTGTCTGTGGGACAGGAAATAAAGTGACGGGAAATCTCCCCAATGGGACAAAGATGGCAAAAATAAACCTTACATGAGTAATAACCCTCCCTTACTCTATCCAAAATGAAAAAAAAGTTTTGCCTATAGTTCTACTTTAAAACATATACAGTGCCTTGCGAAAGTATTCGGCCCCCTTGAACTTTGCGACCTTTTGCCACATTTCAGGCTTCAAACGTAAAGATATAAAACTGTAATTTTTTGTGAAGAATCAACAAGTGGGACACAATCATGAAGTGGAACAAAATTTATTGGATATTTCAAACTTTGTTAACAAATAAAAAACTGAAAATTTGGCGTGCAAAATTATTCAGCCCCTTTACTTTACTGCAGCAAACTCTCTCCAGAAGTTCAGTGAGGATCTCTGAATGATCCAATGTTGACCTGAATGACTAATGATGATAAATAGAATCCACCTGTGTGTAATCAAGTCTCCGTATAAATGCACCTGCACTGTGATAGTCTCAGAGGTCTGTTTAAAGCGCAGAGAGCATCATGAAGAACAAGGAACACACCAGGCAGGTCCGAGATACTGTTGTGGAGAAGTTTAAAGCCGGATTTGGATACAAAAAGATTTCCCAAGCTTTAAACATCCCAAGGAGCACTGTGCAAGCGATAATATTGAAATGGAAGGAGTATCAGACCACTGCAAATCTACGAAGACCTGGCCGTCCCTCTAAACTTTCAGCTCATACGAGGAGAAGACTGATCAGAGATGCAGCCAAGAGGCCCATGATCACTCTGGATGAACTGCAGAGATCTACAGCTGAGGTGGAAGACTCTGTCCATAGGACAACAATCAGTCGTATACTGCACAAATCTGGCCTTTATGAAAGAGTGGCAAGAAGAAAGCCATTTGTTAAAGATATCCATAAAAAGTGTTGTTTAAAGTTTGCCACAAGCCACCTGGGAGACACACCAAACATGTGGAAGAAGGTGCTCTGGTCAGATGAAACCAAAATCAAAATTTTTGGCAAAACGTTATGTTTGGCGTAAAAGCAACACAGCTCATCACCCTGAACACACCATCCCCACTGTCAAACATGGTGGTGGCAGCATCATGGTTTGGGCCTGCTTTTCTTCAGCAGGGACAGGGAAGATGGTTAAAATTGATGGGAAGATGGATGGAGCCAAATTCAGGACCATTCTGGAAGAAAACACGATGGAGTCTGCAAAAGACCTGAGACTGGGACGGAGATTTGTCTTCCAACAAGACAATGATCCAAAACATAAAGCAAAATCTACAATGGAATGGTTCACAAATAAACATATCCAGGTGTTAGAATGGCCAAGTCAAAGTCCAGACCCGAATCCAATCGAGAATCTGTGGAAAGAACTGAAAACTGCTGTTCACAAACGCTCTCCATCCAACCTCACTGAGCTCTAGCTGTTTTGCAAGGAGGAATGGGCAAACATTTCAGTCTCTTGATGTGCAAAACTGATGGAGACATACCCCAAGCGACTTACAGCTGTAATCGCAGCAAAAGGTGGCGCTACAAAGTATTAACTTAAGGGGGCTGAATAATTTTGCACGCCCAAATGTTTCAGTTTTTTATTTGTTAAAAAAGTTTGAAATATCCAATAAATTTTGTTCCACTTCATGATTGTGTCCCACTTGTTGTTGATTCTTCACAAAAAATTAGTTTTATATCTTTATGTTTGAAGCCTGAAATGTGGCAAAAGGTTGCAAAGTTCAAGGGGGCCGAATACTTTCGCAAGGCACTGTATATGTGAAAAAACTTAATTTAATATAAATACCTTAGTACATTTCACATACTTTCACTATGTATATACAGTATATATATATATATATATATATGTATATATGTATGTATAAAACACCTCCCCCATATTTTAAAAAATCATATAATCAATCAATATGAATATTAATTCAATATAAATAATAGTGCAATCATTACAAAAAAGTCCTCAAAGAGTGGAGTCTTTGTTAAAGTGTTCTTGGAATAAAGTGCCTACCTATTTTACACACTTTGGTGTTTGTGACACACGTGTTCCTCTTCATTGAACCCCACTCACCAAGGCTCCAGGACCCCTTATATAAGCGAGTCAAATGCGATTGGTTCACCACTACTGTTCCTCTACCGGTTTATGCTCCTTTGCTGCTGGCACTGGATTTTCTTTTGCTCTTTTCCTCCATTCCAGTGTTTAAAAAGGGAACCAGAAAGCAATCTCCAATAGTGTTATACCGAAACGCGTTGGGAAGAGCCTCTTACGTCACTCTTGTACCTCACTGCCGGATCATGGAATGCAGGAGCTTCCCGGACATATGATTAAGCACTACTGTATATGTATTTTGTTTCTAACCATTTTTCCTGACGGGGCCACCCCAACCCTGCCTACACACCCCGGTTTTTCTGAACCATGTTTTTTTTAACCTTTTGTTTTCCTGTTATTTCTTGCATTTATTTTCTTTCTCTGTCTCTCTCTCTTTTATTTCATTGGGCTGTTCATTTATATTTTATGTTTGTCATGAATTCCTTTCTAAAATCTGGTTGTCTAACAGATTTATTTAAAAAATTTATTAATAGAAAAAAGATTAGTAAAAGCAGCCCATGAGCCAATGACTAGGTACTAGGATGCCATCAAAAAAATGTCACATGATCTACCGATCACAGCGATTACTCCATACACAGTTGACGTCACCAGGGGGGCTGGATCTTGGACTAGGTTAGGTTTACTGCCTGATGATAGCTTGAACTTAAGCTGGATACACACTATACAACTTTTGTTGTTAGATTTCCTTTAGATTTACCTTCAACTATGTAGTGCAAGGACCTGCCTGATGAATTAAAAGTGTTTATATTTGACCTCATATTATATGGTTTTGGTAAATCTAAAGGAAAAAATCTAAAGACAATTGTATAGTGTGTATGGCCCATTAGATTCACATAAACCTGCAAGGTAAAACACATAGTGACACTTCATTACTGTTGCTGCACAGCAGCATGGTGCGTTGTGCTGCTGTGTAGTGACATATACGGTGCCATACTGTGCGGTTAGGAATATTGCATATATGCTGCATTTGTCTGCACTGCAATGCACTACACCTCACACCAGCATTGTAGTGTGAACAGGGCACATAGAAAACAATTGCTTTCTATGTGCCAAGGTGCTGATCTGCATTTATCCAATGCAGAAAAATGCAGGTCTTGTCACAGTTTAAAGGGTAAAGTTGCCAGAGTGCACTTCTCCTGGCTGCATTCACACTTAAAGTGTCACTAAACCCACATCATAAGAAACTATCAATAAACAATGTATTACAGTCGGACTACAGAGTCACACATGTGGGCATATATATACAGAGGTAAATGACAGCCTACTCTATCCCTCCTCCTCCATGTCAATAACCAGCTAAACACAATGGGGGTGGGATATTACAAGTACAGGTAGATTAATAGAGGCTGCACCTCCTTCGTATTCTAATAAACAGGGCCTATGACTGGCAGTAACGTGCCCATACCATGGTATTTCCACAAAATAAAAAAGATTTTTTTTCAAATATATGTTTGTATGCCAATGTAAAACAGTTTATTGATATTATTTATTTATTTATTTTTACTCTTTATTCCAAAGGCTTTTTTTTTTTCTTTGAACATGTGACCAGCAGCAGAGGACTAGAATCTCCTCCTGCTTATGTTTCCCTGCAAATAGGCTGGTAAAGATCTGCCTCATGTGACAGCTGTATATCGATTAGGAAAAACGGTACTTAGATGTTTTTTTAAAATTTATTATTATTTATTAAAATATTTACAGTGTCATTTTCCATATAAGGAAATAGAAGGGGCAATATAAATGAAACATTGTGTGCTTCGTATAACTTTAAGCTGAGCGTCTCTGATCATTTTACAGGCTTTTCTTCAGTACATGAGTTTTTGCAGGCATCTGAGGATTGAGCATTTTTTTGTATTATTTTTAGCCAATGGAAACTTAATTACCAGGGAAAGAATGCACAATTATTACTCATTACTGTAGGTGTTCCCATCCCCAACTTGCGTTCCCTCTTTCAGTTTTTGGTGGGCGATTTTCATGTGATTTTGTGTGTCAATCAAAGGGCATCCTATTCACTTCAATGGGCTGCCCTATGTGGGTTTGTTGCCCAAAATGAAGCTCCTGCTCCTTTTTGGATGACAAGCTTCACAGTAGGGGTAGGTACACCGTGTGGTGCACCTCAGAACACAAGTCCGCAGATTCTGCTGCTCTGTGTCATTGCGCTCGCACATCAAGCTCATTACTTCCACCTCTGGCTACTTCCTGCATGCGCAGCCCTCTTGTGAGTGCTGCTTGTACTGTATTATGTACTGTGATCAGCTGCAGCTCCTCTGAGTCTCAGCAACATCTGTTAGCTTTATGTAAACAGGAGATGGGACTAGGAAAACCTCCTTTACAAGAAGGGGCTGCAAAGAAAAGGGAGGGGCAGTTTGTATACAGGGAGGGCCAGAGCAGTGTGTGTGTTTACAGATGTGTGTATGTGGGAGGTGTGTACAGGTGTGAGGGGGGGGGGGGGGGCTGGGTGCGTATAGGTGTGAGAGGGCTGGATGTGTACAGGTGTGAGGGGGCTGACTGTGTACAGTTGTGAGGGGGCTGACTGTGTAAAGGTGTGAGGGGGCTGAGTGTGTACAGGTGTGAAGGGGCTAAGTGTGTACAGGTGTGAGGGGGCTGAGTGTGTACACATGTGAGGGGGCTTACTGTGTACAGTTGTGAGGGGGCTGACTGTGTACAGGTGTGAGGGGGCTGAGTGTGTACACATGTGAGGGGGCTTACTGTGTACAGTTGTGAGGGGGCTGACTGTGTACAGGTGTGAGGGGGCTGAGTGTGTACACATGTGAGGGGGCTTACTGTGTACAGTTGTGAGGGGGCTGACTGTGTACAGGTGTGAGGGGGCTGAGTGTGTACACATATGAGGGGGCTTACTTTGTACAGGTGTGAGGGGGCTGAGTGTGTACAGGTGTGAGGGGGCTGACTGTGTACAGGTGTGAGGGGGCTGACTGTGTACAGATGTGAGGGGGCTGACTGTGTAAAGGTGTGAGGGGGCTGAGTGTGTACAGGTGTGAGGGGGCTAAGTGTGTACAGGTGTGAGGGGGCTGAGTGTGTACACATGTGAGGGGGCTTACTGTGTACAGTTGTGAGGGGGCTTACTGTGTACAGTTGTGAGGGGGCTGACTGTGTACAGGTGTGAGGGGGCTGAGTGTGTACACATGTGAGGGGGCTTACTGTGTACAGTTGTGAGGGGGCTTACTGTGTACAGTTGTGAGGGGGCTGACTGTGTACAGGTGTGAGGGGGCTGAGTGTGTATACATGTGAGGGGGCTTACTGTGTACAGTTGTGAGGGGGCTGAGTGTGTACAGGTGTGAGGGGGCTGAGTGTGTACACATATGAGGGGGCTTACTTGGTACAGGTGTGAGGGGGCTGAGTGTGTACAGGTGTGAGGGGGCTGACTGTGTACAGGTGTGAGGGGGCTGAGTGTGTACACGTATGAGGGGGCTTACTTGGTACAGGTGTGAGGGGGCTGAGTGTGTACAGGTGTGAGGGAGCTGACTGTGTACAGGTGTGAGGGGGCTGAGTGTGTACAGGTGTGAGGGGGCTGAGTGCGAACAGGTGTGGGGGGGGGGTTGAGTGTGTAAAGGTGTGAGGGGGACTAAGTGCATACAGGTGGGATGGCTAGTGGGCAGATTCAGTGGGAAAACCCGTGGGCAGGCCCTGGGGAATGTTGGTGGTCAGGCCAGGGTGGGCCAGGCCTAAAGCTGTGTAAGGGGTCCACAAATGGCTGCCTTGGTGGTGATTATGCCCACAATTCCAAATCGCCAAGTGTAAATGGAGCCTGAAGCTTGTAGCTTAAAAGAAGCTTTGAGTGAGAACAGGAACAACTGAAAACTATGGGATGTGGAACATTTTGGCATATGAGCTTTGAGCTACAAAACACTCAGGTGTTAATGGGGATTTAAGATTTTTAAGTTAGCATCACATTCACAAAACAGCCATTCCCATATCTTCCTATGCCGATGAAGGCACATTTAATTTTGACGATACATTGGATAATGTAATTCACCCAGCCAGGCTGCAGTTTGCCTATAATAATATGGAATGCAGCACACTGGTACATTGACCATAGTATGTGTATTGAATTATGTCCTTGGAAAGACACCTTTAACCAAGCTAGCAGTGTTCAAAAGCCCAAAGGTCAGCATTGTGTCCTACTTTTCAAGCGCAAGTGTTATCTGAGTCTAATAATTTACTGTCAGTGTAGCTTTTTCTCTGGTGACATGATGATTTGCATGCTGTTTTTCCAGGAGCTTCACTCATTCCCCGAAAGACAGAGAAGACAGTGTTTTATGATATATGTTGGCACTTTATAAATAAAAGATATTGGAATTAGCATTCATGCTGCTGTGAACACATCTACATCTGGTAATTAATTTCAAATATCTCTGGTGTATTTTAAATTAGTGGGATATGTTTAAATAATATGTCATCTACAGCATGCTAAATTAAAAAAAACAACTAAAAATGCATTTAGAATCGGTTAAAGTAGAAATAAGTATCACTGGTGACATTTGCTCTCTTTCTTACAAAGGTCCTGTGGGAAGCAGCTCAACTTTGGTAGTACCTTTTACTCTGAAACAAATAGTTTTATTGCTCCTGGTTGACCCAAGTCAGCCCTCTTGAATTTTTAATTACCTTTTAATTAATCCCTTTTAATTACCTTACTCCAAAGTAACAGAATGTGATTATTAAATGTAGATTGCATTGCTAGCTCTTTGGCAGATGGCATGTTTTTCTTGTGTCTTTTTAAAAGTTAAGGCGTAGGAAATATAAAAAAAAATGAAGTGATATAATATCTATTTCTCTGTTCTGTTCATACTGCAATGAATACCATTTGTCACACACAGAAGTGTGTTCATGAAATCCCTTTGCAAAGTAATTTGGCTGGTTTCTTGCCGAATAAAAGATTTTGTGACTAAAATCAACCCTAAAAAGCCCAAGATAGTATAAGAGCATATCTTCATTTCATTAAAGTGGCACTGTCACTTTGCCCATTTGCAAGCTTTACTGACAAATCAATGCTCCTGGTTCACATTTGTGCGATGCGGGACCGCTGCGAATATGCAGCGTGATCCCGCATCGCATCCGCACCTCTGGCAGTTCACACTGCCATATGCTATACGCAGGGGGTGTCAATTAAAAGTTAACGACACTCCCAGTTGAGATCGCATATCGCAGTGCGATCTGCAAGTTTGCACAGAATCGGATCTCACTAGTGTGAACCACCATGCGATCCGATTCTGCTGCGGATAAAAGCCTCATGTGCGAGTTTAGTGTGTATGCAGTGTGAATTCAGCCATATAAAGTGTATGGCTGAAATTTGCAACGCATATGAGATTGCATGTAATTAAGGAGCAGTGCGCTCCGAATTACATGCGATCTCCGCAATCGCACTAATGTGAACCGGGGCTCACCATCTTTCTGATGTAGGAGTCCACCCTCAGTAAGCTCATGTGTTGGCAGTTATGTATTCGTTCAAAAACCATTAAAGCATTAGTTACCCCAACATTTCATATTGCTGATATGTGCCTGCTGTACCATGTATGAGAAAGTCTCCTGTTCTACTTGTATTGCTTCCTTTGTGTGAATTTCCCCCCGGTGTTCCTGCCAGTCCCCTTGCTTTCCTTAAATAAATTGACCACACTAAGCAGCAGAACACAGCGTGGTCAGTTCTCTAGCTGTGCTGAGAACTTAGTGTGCTCTCCTCCAATGATCAAATTTGTCCTACACAGCCATTCACTGGGAAGCTCAGTGTGCTGCTGCTTCTCCTCCCCCAGCTCTTATGCAGCTGACAACAAAGGGAACAGAGGGAATGTGATCCCTTATTAAAAAAAAGGGGGAAAAAAAGTATTTATAGTGTTTTTTTATTATCTATACCCAAATGTTTTGCCTTTCATTTCAGTTTTAAACTGAATGGGTTGTTTTACAAGGTGATCGTTTACAATCACTTTAAATATATATTTAAACGCAGCTAGTTTAAAGCGGAGTTCCAGCCTGTATAAAAAATATTGAAGGTCAGCAGCTACAAATACTATAGCTGCTAACTTTTAATATAAGGACACTTGCCTGTCCAGGGTTCCCGCAAAGTCGGCACCCCAAGCTGATTCGTCTATCGGCTTCGGGTGCAGGTGCCATCATTGAAACTATGGGAAACCGGCGGTGAAGCCTTCAGGTTTCACAACTGGTTTTCTACTGTGCATGCACGAGTCGCACTGCGCTTGCATAGTGGTCCTCTCGTCTTCTGGAACACACACAGATCCCAGAAGGTAGCGGGGGGAAGGCCAAAAGCAATCGGGGGAAATTACATACCTCGCCGCGGTGAGGTACATAGGAAGTGAAGAAGAATAACAATGGAAAAGAGGGTAAAACAAACACAGAAAAAAAGTTAGCCAATACGTTTTTAAGATGCATTGATTAACTAGATGGCGCAAAGTCTTATATGTTGGGTGGAACTCCGCTTTAAGTACCTGAAAATGTCTTGATATCAACCTTTTCCAATTACCTATAAAACAGCACTTAGACTGGTAGAGGCAAAGCTAGTACACTAGGATAGACAGAATTTGCTGTATTATGCATGTGCATGCTGTAGTTTGTACGGGCTGACAGGAGGGGAGAGCAGAGTGAACTGAGCATGCTGCTCACTGTCCAATCTGCAGGCTTAGTCCACGAAGGTTAGGAATGAATAGTTCTCCAGCTTCCCCCTCTCTTTTTTTCCAAACCCCTGCCTACCCTGCTGGAACATTTCAGATACTCACCCGGTCAGTGGATCCAGCAGTGTCCTGCAGAATCCTCTCAGAATTCAGCCACGCTTGGTCCCGTGCTGCCATGTTCTTTTATCTCTATGGAGCACTATGCCTCCTGGGATATGTGACATGAATATCCCAAGAGTCAAAGGGAAGGTAGTGTGCGTCATTCGTCTAGGCCCGTGGTCTCTAAACTGCAGCCTTGGGTCTGGATGCGGCCTTTTGCTTGCCTTTATCCGGCCCTTGAGGCATTATACTTGCTACTAACACCAACAATGGAGCACTAATTCTTCCAGTGATACCAATGATGGGGCATAATTCCTTCCACTGATAACAAAAATGGGGCACTGTTCCTCCCAACTACACTGTTTCTCCCCCTAATGCCAAAGATTGAGCATTGTTTACTCCCACTGGGCATGGTTTGTCCCTCCTAACATTAGAAGGAAAGTAAACTGACCTTTTCTTTAGAAAGATTGGAGACCCCTGGCTAGGTGAAGGACGTGCAAAGGGGAGGGGGGCTGAACTTTAAAAAAAAAAAGGAAATAAACAACAGAAAAAAAATAGTGTAAAGGAGCGGTGGAGAGGAGGGAACTTGAATATGAGGGTGAAGATCCCCTTTATGGGCCTTGCTGTGCTGCTTACCTGAAAATTCAGCCTTGACGAACAACCTGATACCAATTAACCAGTTGCCGACCACCCGCCGCAGATTTACTGCAGCAAGGTGGCTCGTCTGCCTGAACATACGTAACTGTATATCGGTCGTGCACGGGTCTAGGGGGGTGCACGCCCACAGTCCCTGTGATGTGCTGATTCAGTTCAGAACCGCTCAGTCATCAGGTCCAGGCCAATGATTTTTGAGAATTGCAGAACGTCCTGTGCCTGTGTAATATAAACACAGGCACAGGAAATTATGAAATCTCCTCTCCTGGAGCCCTTTTCGGTTCCAGCGTGAGAGAAGAGAGCATCAGACAGTGAGTACACAAGCACTACACTGACACAAGCACACCTAGGCACACATTTAACCCCCTGATCACCTCCCAGTTAACCCTTTCACTCCCTGTCACAGTGTTACTATATACAGTATACAGATAATTTACTGATCACTGTATTAGTGTCACTTGTGACTTCAGTTAGTGTGAGAGACAGTGGTAGTTAGGGGCAGTCCCGGATAGGTTTAGGGTACCCACCATATATCCCTTAATAAAGATTTAACCCCCCTGTTCATCCCCAGGTAACCCCTTCATTACCCTGTCACAGTGTCACTGTTATAGTGTACAGATCTTTTTTATGATCACTGTATTAGTGTCACAAATGACATCAGTTAGCTTTAATGTTAGTTAGCATCAATACAGGAAAGCGTCAGATTGCCCACCGCATAGTTAGTAATACATTTTAACCCTCTGATTGCCAGTGACACACACACTAAACACCTCCATTACTAGTATAGTATCTGAACGGATCAATATCTTTGATCTGATCAGAACTATACTTGTGTCTCCAATAGTTTAGTATAGAGTTCCCAAAATGAATTGCTTACAGTGAAGTGGAGGGACACAGAGAATGTTTTCGTTCTGTCCTCCATTCACGCAGATACGACAGTCCAAATTGCAATGGCGACTGGTGTTGTTTGGAAGCCTCTCTGTGTCCACAAATTCAACCTTAACATGGGAGGGGTGGACTTCAACGACCAGATGATGGCACCATACTTAATTGCCCATAAGGCCGGACGCTGGTACAAAAAAGTGTCTGTATACTTATTCCAATTGGCTCTGCTGAATGCTTATGTTCTATACAAAGCGTCAGGACGAAGTGGATTCTTCCTAAAATTCCAGGAAGAGATCATCACAGCCCTTCTGTATCCAGAAGGTGCTGGGGCCCAAATTCCCAATCCAGATGCATAAGAGGCATTTTCTGGATGTCCTCCCTGGTACCCCTACCCAAAGAGCACTCCAAAGAAGATGAAAACGCAGATATAGGCGTGACACCCGCTATTTTTATCCCTCCTGTCCTGGCTAACCTGGTCTTTGCATCAGGGACTGTTTCTGTAGCTACCACACACTAGTAGAGTATTAGGGTACAGCACAGCACAGTCTAGGACACACTTTCACACAGGGTCTCAAAAGATGTTAGATGGCTATCGCATTTTGAGAGACCCTAGCCTGGAACATTTTAAGTTTTTTACAGTTACAAAAAAGGTTTAAAAAAAAGTTACAAAAAATAAATAAAAAAAAAAGAAAAAAAACAAAAGTAGTTGTCGTTTGATTGAGTTAATTTTTTGTTCTTACTCTTTTACTGTATTTTATAATATACTGGCATACTGTAATGTTTTATTGTTACAGTTTTTTTCATTGTTAAAGCGGAGTTCCACCCGAAATTTATACTTACCTCCATCTTCTCGCTCCCGGTCACCTGAAAAACAAATGGATAATCGCAATTTTTTTTTTTTTTTTCACTTACCTTTTAGAGAAAATATACTCACCTTACTTCCTTCTTCCTCCCCTCGGCGGCCACGGCGATTCGTCACTTCCTGGCTTTTGCAATGATTCCTGGGAGCTGAACGTCATCGCTCCCAGGAACCATTGCGCCTGCACCGGCCCCGACGTCAGTTCCGGGGCGCGCGCGTCATTCCCTTCTAAACAGCTTCTGGGCATGCCCAGAAGCTGTGGAGGGATGACGCGCGAGACCCGGAAGTGACGTCGGGGCCGGTGCAGTGCATCGTGGGACCAAAGAAGAAGGAAGAGGACCGAAGAGGACGCGGAAGAGGATCGCGCTGGCTTCAAGCTGCCCACACCTGAGATGGCAGCGCTGGACAAGACAATTTCAAGGTAAGTATTTCTCCTGAAAGGTAAGTGCAACCCGGGACAGATCAGAGGCTAGCCATTGTGGAATGTGCTAGCCCTGACTGTCCCGGGGATATTTTTATAAAAAAAATGTATAACGAGGGTGGAACTCCGCTTTAACCATAGTTTGCTTTGCAGATACCACCATTCTACTGTACTGTATGCTATTATAATGTAATGTTTTATTGTTGCTGTGTTTTTCATTGTCAACCATAGTTTTCTTTGCAGATACCACCATTAAACAGTTTTACTGCACTGTATACTATTATATTGTAATATTTTATTGTTACTGTGTTTTATTGTTAGCCATTGTTTGCTTTGCAGGTACGTCCATCAGCTGCAGCACTGGTTTGTTTATTCTGACAGCAACAGCGTTTGCTCTCATCATAAATGTAAATCAGGCATGTCCAAACTGCGGCCCGGGGGCCGCATGCGGCCCGGAAACGCAGTCAATGCGGCCCACTGCCCCCTGCCAATTTTTAGTTGTGTTAAATTAGTGCTGGGGGGGGGGGGGTGCAGCACCGCGGGAAGGGTGCGGCTGCGTTTTATTACTTATATACCTTAACTATAGTATATATTTTATATGCGGCCCGAGAAAATTTCTCTACACTCAATGTGACAGTGCAAAAAAACAGCGCAAAAAGGTTGTGATTATCATAAAAATATTAAATTATATATCAACATCAATTCACATAAATAGAACAAATGTCCAATGCACCCTGTGCAATTAATATCAATAAATAAGAATAAATATAATGTGAAAAAAAGTTCCTCATAACATTGCATATAAGTCCCAAAGTGCTTTAGCAAGTAGCCAGTGAAAGATAGTTCATAAAGGTGCTTAAGTGCTGAGGAATCTGTGCAAAATCATGCTGACACTGTGAAGTGAGAATGGTGAATATCCTCTCCCCTAGGATGTTCCACTTACCGGACAGTATGGACCCCTAGACAATACTGTGTAAGGGTCACTCGAGCTTAGTCCAGTAAGGAATCTGGGCAATATCCTCTAGACTGGCCCGGGACGCAAATGGACCTCCAATGTATGTGCTCAGCGGGATAAAGGGACCATATGGGGAAGGAAAGGCTCACAATAGTGTGATACTGATTTTAAAACGTTTATTGAGAAGAACATAAATGGATCACTCACATTTTGGTAAGAGAAAGCATGCTTGTTATGTTATGGGCTCCCTTGGTCCCGGCGTGCGTTCCACCGCTACCGGAAATGACGTCACAGCAAGCGTAGGACCGGAAATTGCGTTGACGCGTTTCGCCCTCCTCCAGGGCCTTATCACAGACGTATTTTATATGCGGCCCGAGAAAATTTCTCTACACTCAATGTGGCCCAGAGAAGCCAAAAGGTTGGACACCCATGATGTAAATCATGTAGGAGGTGATTTCACAACTGCAGTTAAAAAAAAAGAGCAAATAAGGCGAAGCATAGGAGGTGGGGTGGACCAGAGGACGGATCTCCCCTATGCTTCGCCATATATTTTTTAACACTTTTCTTGGCAGAGATTTCTTTATCATTAGAAGTGGGTGGATGCTGAGAGGTCTAATGGTGGGCATACCACACACTTTCTGGCAGAGATTTCTTCATCCCCATTGATCGATGTGAATCAGGAATCTGTTAGGTTCTCTTTTTTCGTTCAGCCCACAGGCTGCAAAAAAAAAAAAAAAAACTTACAATACAGTCAATACAGTATATGCCCAACAAGGACCAGCAACGTACTGGTACGTCGCTGGACTTTGAGTGGTCATACCAGGATGATGCCTGCAGATTTAGGCATCATCTTGGTATTGTTTTTTTACAGCCAGTGGTCGGCTTTCAAGTAAGAGCAATCCTAGCAGATAATTAGCCACTAGACTGCTTTTACAAGCAGTGGGAGGGGACTCCCCCATTCCACCACCTTCCACGGTTTTCTCTGGCTCTCCTGTCCCACCGGATAACCTGAGACTGGTTCCGTCAGCTGACCATAGAGCTGACTGGAGACCAGAATGGTTCCAATCTTCTCTATGGCCTAAGATACCGGAAGCTACAAGCATTTCATGACTTTGGTTTCGCCAGATATAAACAGCGCCATTGGGAAATTGGGAAAGCATCTGATCACACCAATCTTGCTGTGGTCAGATGCTTTAAGGGCAGAGGAGATCTACAGTCTAATAGACCCCAATTTTTTTTTTTTAAAGAGTACGTGTCACTACTTATTGCTATAATAGGGGATATTTCAATTCCATGTGATAACAATGAAAATGATAAAAAAAAAAATGAAAGGGAAGGTGTCAAAATAAAATAAATAAAGCAAAATAAATAAAATTACAAAAAAAACCCCTTCCCTTCCGTGTTTGCACGCAAAGGCGAACGCAAGCATCGGTCTGGTGTCATATGTATACAGCAATTGCAGCAGGCATGTGAGGTATTGCTGCAAACGTCAGATCGAGGGTAGTTATTCTTGCAGTAGACCTCCTCTGTAAATCTAAAGTGGTAACCTGTAAAGGCCTTTAAAAATGTACGTAGCTTGTTGCCACTGCACGGGCGTGCACAATTTTAAAGCATGTTATGCTTGGTATCTATGTACTCCACATAAGGTCATCTTTTATATTTTACTAAACAATTGGGCAATATATAGTGTATTTGTGCATTAAATTAATTTTTTCCAAAAAATTGCATTTGGAAAATCTCTGCGCAAATACCATGTGACAAAAAAAATTGCAACACCCACCATTGTGTCCTGTAGGGCCTCTGCTTTAAAAAAAAATATATAATGTTTGGGGGTTCAAAGTAATTTTCTAGTAAAAAAAATGTCAGAAAAGGCTTGGTCTTCAAGAGGTTAGAAGAGTGGATGATATGTGGCATAAGCTTTTAATATTGGGCATAAAATGCCAAGACAGTTCAAACAACCCCCAGATGGATTTCACTCCTCACTACCTATCACAGTTTCGGAGATCATGAAATGCCAAGATAGCAAAAAACACCCCCAAATGACATTTTTTCGGAAAGTAGACATCTCAAGGTGTTTGCTAAGAGGCATGGTGAGTATTCTGAGGCTCTCATTTGTTTTGGAAAATGAAGAAAGAAAAGGAACATTTTTATTTTTTATTTTTTCAAGCGAGATCTGCAAAATACTCAACATGCTTAGGGTGTCTATTTTCCGAAATGGGGTCATTTGAGGAGTTGGGGGGGGGGGGGGTTGTGCTATCTTGGCATTTCATGGCCTCTGAAACTGTGATAGGTACTGAGAAATCACATCAACAATTTCTGCCGTTAGAAAGCCTGAAGGCAGTGATTGGTTTTCGGGGTCCTGTACGTGGCTAGACTGCCAAAAAGTCTCACACATGGGGCATCCCCATACTTAGAAGAAGCAGCAGAATATATTTTGGGGTGTCATTTGACATGTACCCATGGCATGTGTGAGCAATATATAATTTAAAATACAACTTTGTGCAAAACAAAAAAATATAAAAAATTTGTAATCTTCCCAAAACTTGTGGGAGAATATAAAATATCCCATGGACTCAACATGCCTCTCAGCGATAAGCTTAGAGTGTCTACTTTCCAAAAATGTGTAATTTGGGGGGGGGGGGGGGGGGGGGGGTTGTGCTGTCTTGGCATTTCATGGCCTCCAAAACTGTGATAGGTAGTGAGGAGCGAAATCAACAATTTACACCCTTGGAAAGCCTGAAGGCAGTGATTGGTTTTCGGGGTCCTGTATGCGGCTAGACTGCCAAAAAGTCTCACACATGGGGTATCCCTGTACTCAGAAGCAGTAGAAAGTATTTTGGGGTATAATACCACATATAACCATGGCAATACAGTATAATTTCAATGACAACTTTGTGTAAAAAAACATTTTTTATTTATTTTTTGTCATTTTTCAAACACCTGTGACAAAAAATGTAATGTTCAATGGGCACAACATGCCTCTCAGGAAATTCCTTGGGGTGTCTACATTCCAAAAAGGGGTAATTTGGGGGGTTTGTACTGCCCTGCCATTTTAGCACTTCAAGAAATGAGATAGGCAGTCAGAAAGTAGAAGCTACGAAAATTCCAGTATATACACCATAGTTTGTAAACGCTATAACTTTTGCGCAAACCAATAAATATATGCTTATTGAGATTTTTTTTTTTTTTATCAAAGACATGTAGCTAAATACATTTTGGCCTAAATGTATGACAAAAATTGAGTTCATTGGATATTTTTTATAATAAAAAGTAGAAAATTAATTTTTTTTCTCAAAATGTTTGTTATTTTCCCGCTTCTATCACAAAAAATAAAAACCGCAGAGGTAATCAAATACCACCAAAAGAAAGCTCAATTGGTGGGCAAAAAAGGACATAAATTTGGTTTGGGTCCAGCATTGCATGACTGCACAATTACCAGGTAAAATCACACAGTGTCGAATTGCAAAAAAAGGCCTGGTCATTAAGAGGGTAAAACCTTCTGGTCCAGAAGTGGTTAAAGTATACATTAAACTTAAGCATGAAAAGCTGACAGACACTGCACACCACTAGCTCAATAGGTGAAGATGAATGTGAACAGCCTTGAACTCCTCCACACCCCTCTGATGCATTTTGCCCCACCCACTGGGGCTTAGTTATACATATCTCTATGACTAAGTCCTGAGTGGAGGAACTTAACTGGCCTGCACTGAGTCCTGACCTCAACCACGATAGAACACCTTTGGGATGAATTAGAGCAGAGACTGTGAGCCAGGTCTTCTCGTCCACATCAGTGCCTGACCTCACAAATGCGCTTCTAGAAGAATAGTCAAACATTCCCATAGACACACTCCTAAACCTTGTGGACAGGCTTCCCAGAAGAGTTGAAGCTGTTATAGCTGCAAAGGGTGGGCCAACTCAATACTGAACCCTACAGAGTAAGACTGGGATGCCATTAAAGTTCATGTGCGTGTAAGGCAGGTGTCCCAATACTTTTGATAATATAGTGTATTTGACAAAGGTTTTATTTGTTGTAGTTTGAATGTACTTAGGTCAAGATAGTGTGTGGAACTTGTCACTACTAAATGTTATGTTTAAGAAAACCCACTGGCTCTAGGTGATGTCTTATTTTTCCCATTCACATAGCACAGAAGTTAAAAAAATAAAATAAAATTCTTACCTTTCTATGTGTTTGTTTGGAGAAGGCCTCATACAGACTGCAGGTTCCTCTGACCATTTTGGAATGAGAAGCAACTCAGTTTGTCCCAGCTGACAAGGAAGGACACACTGAGTTTTCCCTCAATAACATACAATAAAGAAGTCCAGCTTCTAGATCTTTAACCACTTGACCTCCGGAAGATTTACCCTCCTTCATGACCAGGCCATTTTTTGCGATATAGCACTGCATCACTTTAACTGACAGTTGTGCAGTCATGCAACGCTGTACCCAAATTAAATTTATGTCATTTCTTTCCCACAAATATAGCTTTCTTTTGGTGATATTTGATCACTTCTGGATTTTTATTTTTTGTGCTATAACCGAAAAAATACTGACAATTAAAAAAAAAAAATAATATTTTTTTTTTCTGCTATAAAACACATACTATAAAAAAAATGTAAAAAAAAAAATGTCTTCATAAATGAAGGCCATTATGCATTCTACCACATATTTTTGGTGAAAAAAAAAATCCCAAAAAGCGTATATTGATTGGTTTGAGCAAAAGTTATAGCGTCTAAAAACCATGGTGTAGATATACTGGATTTTTTATTTATTTCTTTTTTTAAACTAGTAATGGCAGCGATCAGTGACTTCTAGCAGGACTGCGATATTGCCGTGGACAATCTGACACTTTTGTGTTTTTGTGTACTATGTGTGCTGTTTTTACTAAGGAATCTGATGGATTTTATTCCCTGCATTGAAAGGAAAGAAAATCCATCACATCCTTGCTGACAGAACAGAGCTCTGCCTTGTTTATATAGGCAGAGCTCTGTTCTGTGTCTCTCCTCCCTGATCAGCAGGTATGGGCGGCCATCCATTAGCTGACACCCGCTGATCGGATTGTGCTGTTTTAATTACAGCACAGTCACGGGGCCGAGTTTGCGCCCCCAACCGAAACTGCCGGATCACGTACTAGGTACATGATCCAGTGCAGAGCAGTAAAAGTATGTGGGGCGGCTGGCAAGCAGTTAACGCTTTGTTATGACAAAAAGTATTCAGATTTAGTTTATAACTGAGATATGACAGCATAGTGCAGTCAGGGTTAATTAATGGTAATCCTTAAAGTGATTGTAAAGGCAGAGGGTTTTTCACATCAGAGAGCCCCCCTTACATCACAGACCCCCCACACAAAGCCCCCTTACATCAGAGCCCCCCCACACAGAGCCCCCCACATCAGAGAGCCCCCCTTACATCACAGACCCCCCACACAAAGCCCCCTTACATCAGAGCCCCCCCACACAGAGCCCCCCACATCAGAGAGCCCCCCTTATATCACAGACCCCCCACACAAAGCCCCCTTACATCAGAGCCCCCCCACACAGAGCCCCCCACATCAGAGAGCCCCCCTTACATTAGACCCCCCACAAAAAGCCCCCTTACATTAGACCCCCCACAAAAAGCCCCCTTACATTAGAGCCCCCCACACACACAGAGCCTCCCTTACATCGCAGACCCCCACACAGAGCCCCCCACATCAGAGCCCCCCTTACATCACAGACCCCCCCACAAAAAGCCCCCTTACATCAGAGCCCCGCCCACATAGAGCCCCCGTTACAAAGCCCCCCTCACACAGAGCCCCCCACATCAGAGAGCCCCCCTCACACAGAGCCCCCCACATCAGAGACCCCCCTAACATTTTTTTGAAGGAGACCTCACTTACATTACCTCACGCTGTCTGCACTTTTCGTTAAACTTCCCGCCCACACATCCCCGGGGGGTGTGTGGGCGGGTCGGGAGGAGGAGGAGAAGGGGGGGGCGAGGAGGAGCTGACGATCCCTGCAGGAAGGAGGGATCTGTCACCGTGCGTGGATCGGAGGCTGAGCTGTGTGTAATACACAGCTCACCTCAAACAGGCTGCAGGCTGCAGCAGTAGGTGAGGTGACCGAGGCACAGCCGCACAGCGGGAGGAAGTGGCGGCCGCGGCCTGTGTTAACCCTGTCCAGGCCGCGGTCGCCGCTTACCTACCACTGTGCGGCCTGAATCTCCTGATCTTCTGCGAGCTGTGATGGCCGCACGGCGCCCTTGTTGCCCAGGGCGCCCTGTGCGGCCGCACAGCTCGCACACCCCAAAGGCTGGCTCTGCAGGTAAGTATGACATGTTTGCTATTTTTAAGCAAAAAAACCTGAGATTTTAGTATTACTTTAACTCCCCAATCCCCTCTGCATTGTATGAGGAATGTTTATTTTTTACTTTTAAGTTATACTATTTGAATAGGAACAAATAAACATACTGTGAGGTAGATTTATCCCAATTTGGCTGCAAACACGGAAATACACTTTGAGTGCCTGTAGTACTTCCTGTAAATAATATCTCTATAAACAGTCCAGACTTTTCATATAGTCAGACCACTGTAACTATTTAATAAATGCATTAAAATTTACCTTGTCCAGTGAGACAGCAAGTGGCTCACAAACAAATGCCATCTAAATATACTGTATGTATGGTATTAATACATTTATAATTAATATAAATTCGAGATACTGGCCCAGACTTCCCTCCAAGTTTTATTGACACACAGTTCAGAAGCCTAACATAGATGACATTATCTCAATTGGATAGTTAGAGGGCTATGCAAATAAAGCATTTCAAAAACACCAAACTTGATGAGAATAAATCAATGGTGCCCATGACTCATTTTTAAAAATAATTTGCCTAGAGACTGAACCAGTAAGACAAACAGTATCCCTGATTGTGCAGCTACCCCCTGAACCTTGAACACTCTGTTCCTTTAATAAATCTCAAGGTGTGAGGGTTACCTGGGACTGTGTGAAGCAACTTCAATCATCCATCTCTAATAGATACTGTATGTAGGGCTACCGTGTTTCCCCGAAAATAAGACCTACCCTGAAAATAAGACCAATTGTTATTTTTGGGGTGGGCTGCAATATAAGCCCTACCCCGAACATTAGTGTAGTCAATGACATAGAAGGGTCTGGGTGTGCCGGTAGATCATAGATTTAATATTAGCATGCAATGCCAAGCTGCAGTTTTTAAAGCAAGCAAAATACTTTCTTTTATTAAAAGTGATCTAGACTCCAAAGATAGAGAGAAAGAGAGAGAGACATCATTTTGCCCACGTACACAGTATTAGTAAGTCGCCAACTGGAATATGCAGTTCCGGTTTGCAAAAAGGATATTGGAGAAAGTGCAGAGAAGAGCATCCAAACTAATAAGAGACATGGAGGAGCTCAGCTGTGAGGAAATATTAGAAAAACTGAATTTATTCTCTCTTGAGAGGAGGAGATTAGGGGGATATGATCACCACCATGTATTTGTGTATTTACTTATGTTTACTATTGGTTGAATTAGATAGACTTGTCTTTTTTATCCTGACTATGTAATTTTGTATATTTTCGAAATGCTCTATCCTGGATAATTTCTGGTATGCGGTTAGGGAAATTAGACACAAACTCACAAACAAACAGCTGCATTCCTACTCTACTTCAACCACTTGAACAAAAAATTATAAACATTCATTGTCCTTAAGAACCCACCTCCAGCACACATCTTGGTCATTCCCCAGTCAGATCCCACTTCCAGCACAAGGATTGGTCATTCCCCAGTCAGATCCCACCTCCAGCACACAAGATTGGTCTTTCCCTATTCAGATCCCACCTTTGGCACATATATTGGTCTTTTCTGATTGGGTAACTACCTTAAGCACACACATACTCCAGTTTCATCTTCCGAAACACCTCACTGTGCAGTACCTACATTTCCACCATGCAAATCACATATTGAGGTTCAGCACTTAAAGTGAAGCTTATTTCGAAAGTAGTTCCTGCTCCCCTCCCTCTATGCAGAAGGAAAGGTTCTGTACCATGGATTGCAGAAAGGAAAATTGCTTGATATCCCCAACAACACAGTCATTGTTGATGGGTGGGATGCCTCTCATGGACCTATTGGGTTTTCCCAGGGGGTACGGGGGAAACATCCCTGCCAGGAGAACACAGTCATTATTGCTAGCGACTATAGCCGCTAGCAATAATTGCACCTTAAAAATCCAACATGCTGGTTTTACCCAAGTCGATCAATGAATTGACTTGGGTACAATCAGCTTGCCCATACATGGTTCGAATCTCGGCCAGTCCCTGCTGATCTGGCCTAGATTCAAACCATCTATAGCCAACTTAATTTGGGTTTATTTTCTCCGCTGGACCTGTGTGGGAACCACAGCTCCCATGCTTGGGATTTCCAATTAGCCAGTTTTGTGTGTAAATGGGTGCCAAATGCACAACAGACAAATTTCAAAGCAGTTAAGCTGGCCATAAATTGATTTTTTTTAATAGACAGCCAGCTGATTAAGAAAAAGCTAAACTGATTCCTTCATCCACATGCTTGTGGTGGATAAAGGAATCCTTTCCACTGCACCTATTGTATTCTGACAGCGGGACTCTTCTGCTGTCAGAATACACTGATTAGAACTGCAACCAATTGGTTGCAACTGCTGATAAAATGAAAATATACCAACAGTCCTGTTTTGAGAGGAGTTTTTCATTAGATTGACTCCTCTTGAACGGAAATGACCATAGATGGATCGAAATCTGGCTAGTCCCTGCTGAACCGGCTCAATTTTGATCCATCTATGGACAGCTTTATGCACATCTGAGCTAGACGACTGTTTAGTTTGTGGACATTGGGGTCAATTCACTAGCATTTACCACATGTAATAACATGGTCATATACCTAATTTGCATAAATGATCACATGCGGTAAATAAAGTCCAATTCACAAGAAAATGCCATATTTACAGCAAAATGAAAAACCTGCCGGTAAATATCGGCAAAAAAACATGCAGTAAGCTATTAAGTCCAATTCACAAATGGAACAGAGAGTAAAAAAACATGCAATATTGATCATTAGGGTTTTGCTGACGGTATCATATGTGGTATTTATCAGAAACAGCATGTGGGTCCCCTCTATTAGCTGGTTGCTAAGGAGCGGGCCGGGAAGCCGGCCACCGCGTCCTTAACTACGAATTACTCATCCGCTGTCAGTGGGTTCACCACTGGCAGCTAGATGTAAAAAAAACATGCCGGTAATAAAAAATTATGAAAATAAAACAGCGCCAAAATGTAAAAACAAAATGGTGTGGGGTCCCCCAAAATCCATATCAGACCCTTATCCGCACATGCTGCTCTGCAGGTCAGGAAAGGGGGGATACGAGCGAGCGAGCGCGCGCCCGCCCCCTCCTGAACCATACCAGGCCACATGCCCTCAATATAGGGGGGTCTTTGGGGCTGGGGGGCTCTGCCCCCACAACATTGGGCTGTGGTTGGTGAGGGCTTATCGGAATCTGGAACAAAGGGTCCCCAGATCCCGTATGTGAATGAGTATGAGGTTCATAGTACCAATTCACCGTAAAAGTGAATAAGTTATTAACAAAACTGTCCCTGATGTAGAATCATGACACCGCAGGTTCCGCAAAAATTTAAAAAGCTCCACTCGCCAGAAACACTCCCACGGTCTGCCCGGCCTGCCGTGTGACATTTCTTTAATAGCTATGGAGCGGACCCACCCGGCAATGTCACCTGGTGGCACTGCCCCCTTGTGATGTCACCCACCGCGTACATGCTGAATCGGTGACTTTACAAGAGGGAGGTGCCACCAGGTGATGTCGCCAGTCGGCTCAGCCACTTACCTGCAGTCAGGTCCATAAATATTAGGACATCAACAGAATTCTAATCTTTTTGGCTCTGTACACCACCACAATGGATTTGAAATTAAACAAACAAGATGTGCTTTAACTGCAGACTTTCAGCTTTAATTTGAGGGTATTTACATCCAAATCAGGTGAAAGATGTAGGAATTACAACAGTTTGTATATGTGCCTACCACTTTTTAACGGACCAAAAGTAATGGGACAATTGGCTGCTCAGCTGTTCCATGGCCAGGTGTGTGTTATTCCCTCTTAATCCCATTTACAAGGAGCAGATAAAAGGTCCAGAGTTCATTTCAAGTGTGCTATTTGCATTTGGAATCTGTTGCTGTCAACTCTCAAAATTAGATCCAAAGAGCTGTCACTATCAGTGAAACAAGCCATCATTTGGCTGAAAAAAAACAAAGCAAACCCATCAGAGAGATAGCAAAAACATTAGGTGTGGCCAAACCAACTGTTTGGAACATCCTTAAAAAGAAAGATCGCACCGGTGAGCTCAGCAACACCAAAATACCCAGAAGACCACAGAAAACAACTGTGGTGGATGACCAAAGAATTCTTTCCCTGGTGAAGAAAACACCCTTCACAACAGTTGGCCAGATCAAGAACACTCTTCAGGAGGTAGGTGTATGTGTGTCAAAGTCAACAATCAAGAGAAGACTTCACCAGAGTGAATACAGAGGGTTCACCACAAAATGTAAACCATTAGTGAGCCTCAAAAACAGGAAGGCCAGATTAGAGTTTGCCAAACAACATCTAAAAAAGCCTTCACAGTTCTGGAACAACATCCTATGGGCAGATGAGACCAAGATCAACATGTACCAGAGTGATGGGAAGAGAAGAGTATGGGGAAGGAAAGGAACTGCTCATGATCCAAAGCATACCATCTCATCAGTGAAGCATGGTGGTGGTGGCAGTGTCATGGTGTGGGCATGTATGGCTGCCAATGGAACTGGTTCTCTTATATTTATTGATGATGTGACTGCTGACAAAAGCAGCAGGATGAATTCGTAAGTGTTTCGGGCAATATTATCTGCTCATATTCAGACAAATGCTTCAGAACTCATTGGACGGCGCTTCACAGTGCAGGTGGACAATGACCCGAAGCATACTGCGAAAGCAACCAAAGAGTTTTGGGGGCAGGGGCAGTGGGATGTCGCTCCAGGCCAGCACACCCCATCAAGCTATGTACTCCAGCAGAGCTCACGAGCATATCAGGGCTTTACCCCTGTCAGAGATGAGAAACATATTCCAGTAACCCCATATTTTTTCGTATTTGTCACGTCTATGTAGCGCCGTGAGGGTCAGGTCCTCCATCTTATTGATGTCCTCCAACCTGCGCATGCAATCCCTGATGGTGGGTATCTGGGAAGTCTTCCAGTAAACCGGAATGCAAGACTTCGCCGCGGACAATACATGGGGTACGATCGATTTTTTATATTTCCTCAGCGGTATGCTCGACAGTTGCAGGAGAAAAAAGGCCGGGGTGTCTGGAATGTTGTGTTCCGTGAGGTCACGTAAAAGGGAGCCAACCGCAGACCAGAAACTCCGGAGTGTAGGGCAGGACCAAAAAATGTGGAGGAGGATACCCCGCTCCTCCTGACACCTTCAGCATGTGTCAGACGTCCCCGGGAACATCTTACTCAGAAGAGACGGCACTCTATACCACCTCGTCAGCACTTTGTAGTTAGATTCCTGCAATTTTGTACAGGTCGGTGTCTTCAATGCAATAGTGGAAAGGTTTAGGCGCTGAGATGGTGAGAGCGTCAGCTTTAAATCTCGTTCCCATTTGGAGATAAAGGCAGGGGTATAGTCTTCCGCAGGAGACACCAAAAGAGTATAAGCCTGCGAGAGGGTGTGGGGCAGGATCCCGTCCCCAGAGCACAAAACTTCGTAAGCAGTGAGTTCCCTGCTGAAAAGGTCTGGCGTAGGTAAAGAGTGGAGAAAGTGGTGGAGTTAAGCCGCTTGCCAGAAATTCAACGCATAGCGGCCGGTAGGCGCAGTCAGTGCTTTGATCGTGGGCCAGCCATCCGAGCACAAGAAAAGTGCGGCCGTGCCCCGGTTTAAGGTCAACAGGGGTTGAAACGTCCGGTCCGACACGCCAGGCCGAAAGGCCGGGTTGCCCAAGATTGGACACAGGGGAGAGGTGGGAGTGGAGATGGGAGCTGGGTGAGCTGGGTGAGAGAGGAGTGAGGCTGTCACAGCAAGGGTGACGCCAATCGTCGGGTGAGATTTGAGAGATGGTGGGCAATGTTCTCGACACCACAGAGCCCCACCCAGAGGGATTATTGATTGGGCCTCTTCCAAGCGGACCCACAGCTTATTCGCCCCATGCCTACGCCAGTCCAACAGACGTCCGAGATGGACTGCCTGGTAGTACTTGGATACATTTGGGAGGGCTAGACCGCGGTATCGCTTAGGAAGGGATAAGAGGGAGCGAGCTATGCAGGGCGATCCAGAGCGCCAAATGTATCATACAAAGAGGGAGTGAAGCTGCCTGAAGACAATCGATGGTAGCTTGATCGGAAGAGCCTGGAGAAGGTATAAGATCTTGGGGAGTACCGACATCTTGATAAGATTGCATCGCCCGAACCTAGAGTGAATGCCTCCGGGCCCAAGACATGAGTCGCTAACAGCGGGGAGGAGTTAAGACTGTAGAGCTTCGAGAGATCTGGGGCTATGCGGTTACCCAGATAAGTCAGCGCTGTTTGAGTTCAGCGAAGTGGCAGGGACAACGTCACCTGAGCCAGAAGTGCAGACGGCATCAACACCCCCATTGCCTCCGATTTGCTGTAGTTAACCTTTAAGTTAGAACAGGCGCCGTAAAGCTCCAGTTCTCTAAGGAGGTTGGGGGCAGAGATTACTGGATTGGAGAGAGAAAACATCATATCGTCTGCATAGGCCAAGACCTTGCATTCCACGTCCCCTATTTTCAGCCCCCTAATATCGGGGTTGGCTCTAACCCTGCAGAGAAAAGGTTCCAAGGAAAGTGCGAAAAGCAAGGGGGAGAGCGGGCATCCCTGGCGGGTGCCGTTAGTGATAGAGAGGGAGTCCGAAAGTACCCCATTACATTTCACTTGGGCGGTAGGGCCAGTATAAATGTGTCCAATCCATGACATCATAGTGGTTCCGAGACCAATTGACCGCAGCGTGGCTGTCATAAACCGCCAGCTGACGCGGTCAAAAGCTTTTTCCGGGTCCGTGATCAGAAGGACACAGGGAACGCAGGACGTGAGCGCTAAGTGTATGATATTAAGCACCTTAGAGGTGTTGTCACGCGCCTCCCTAGTTGGAATGAACCCCATCTGATCCAGGTGAACCAGGCGCGGCATGAGAGGCCCGAGGCGATTTGCAATTATCTTCGAGAAAACTTTCAGGTCTACATTCAGTAGAGATATCGGGCGGTAGCTACTACAGAGTGCTGGGTCCTTCCCCTCCTTCGGTATGAGGGAGATATGAGCTCGGAGAGAGGAAACGCAGATCTGTTAGAACCCAGGAGGTTGAGCCAGGCCAACCAGTGTGGGCCCAGGATCTGAAAAAAGGTTGTATAGTAAGGGAGGGTGAAGCCATCCGGGTCCGGGGCCTTGCCCACTTTAAACAAACCCAGTGCCCCCTGGAGTTCCAACATAGATATTGGGGCTTCCAGTTGTTCCCTCTCCTCCTGAAAAAGACAAGGCAGGCGCGCTGCTGTTACATAGTCATCTATTTGCGCCAGAGAAGCCATCTGAGCAGGTAATTTATAAAGGTTGGAATAGAACGCTTTAAATTCCTCCGCTATCAGTCTAGGCAGTGCCACCTTCCGTCCCTCGGCCGACTGGACGTGAGGGATGTAGTTGGCCAGTCTCTGCGCACGGACAGAGGCCACCAATAATCAACCACATTTATCTCCAGAGGAGTAGAACGCCTGGCGAGACCTTTGGAGATCCGCTTTCGCCCTCGCGAAAAGAAGGTCTTTCACCTTTTGGCGAAGGGAGATCAGCTCCATCTCCGCCTCTCTGGTCAGGGAGTGTTTATGTCTGGTTTTAAGAGTGTGAATCTCACCAAGAAGCTTTTCCAATAGCTGTAAGTGGGCCTTTTGAAGACATGAGCCATGCCTGATGAAGAGGCCCCGCATCACCGTGTTGTGGGCCTCCCAGATCATGCCAGGATCACTGTCCTCCGTGGTATTTTCACGGAAGTACTCCGTTAGCTCCCGAAGGATCTCAGCGTGTACCTCTGTATTTTGCAGCAGGGAGTCGCTAAGACGCCACACCCTGGTCCCCACACCCGTACCCTCCGAAAGGCTATAAGTCAGGGAGATTAGCGCGTGATCCGAAAAAGTGATCGAATTGATCTCAGTAGTACGAACCGCGTGCAGTTGGCGGTGCAATTCATTAAGAAGAACCTTCCGCTTTTCTGGTATATTGAGCCCCTTGGCTTTTAGGGAGATCAATTTAAGAGAGTCCATAGCCCAGCACGGCACCCACTACACCCTAGGGGAAAGAGAAAAAAAAAGGGGGGGCAAAGGTAGCGGGGGGAGAAGGAAGGTAAGAGGGAATGTAGTGGTGGGGGAAGGCGAAAGTGTGAGGGGGTAAGGGGGAAGAGGTCACAAAATAAGAGAAGGAAAGGAGAGAAAAGGCAAGAGGGAGTAGCAGGTAGGAGAAAGGAGATAGGAAATCCCCTGAAGGCACTAGAAAGCAGGAGAACTGCACCTGCACTGAGAGACAATCAGCTCACCGCGTGCTAACCTATGGGGGGTCGAGAGCGGAGACGGCGCAACTCAAAGAACTGGAGTCCGGCTGCCCGCCCAGCCCGACAAGCAGCAGGATAAAATGAAAAAGGGGATTGAGGAGGGAGAGGTAGAGAAATGCGGGAGCAGCGGGGGCACAACGCAGACCACGGCAAACAAAATAGGATAGAGAGTCAGGGTAAAGATAGGGCAGGCAGACAGCAAGGCTGGAAATCAGCGCAAGACCCCCCAGTCAGCGGTCCCACGAGAGGTCAAAAGAACCAATAAAAAATCAGTGCATAATAAACATAAAACAGTTCATGTGTAAACAGGTAGAAAATGGGCGGGACGCCCCAGGGCGGGGGTGCTGCAAGGGAACACCATCCCACCCCAGGGAGACCACACATTGCAATATAGATAACAAAGAAAAGTGCACATGAAGAAAACAAGAAACAATAAGCTGTTCGGGGCTCAGATCGCCTGGATCTCCCAGCAGCAACAGTAAGGGAAATAATGTACAACCCCAAGGCAACTGCCCTTCATGGAACAAGGGGGGGAAGACTTCTCTCATGTCACCCGGCCCACAGGCAGGCCCCATAGTGGGGAAATGTGTCCTCTCCATAGCCCCCCCCCATCCCATCCAGGCGATCCGTCCCCAGCAGGGCATGAGAAAAAAAAAAAAACAGGTCCCGCACAACTGCAGAAGGCATCCCACATCCCCTGCCTCCCCCTCCCCCCACCCCGTTGATCCGACTCAATTTCCACATCCCCAGCGGGCAATGGGGGACAACAGACCAATTGAAAGCCCCCGACCCCACAGTGAAAACAGGGGGGGCCGAGGAAGGTCCAGGTGGCAGTTCAGTCCCAGCCCCCGAGCACCCACAGGGACCCGAGGGGGGGGGGGGCGGCAAAGCCACCCGCCGGCATCATCAGAGTCTGACCAGGCGACAACGGGGGAAAATGGGGGACCCAAACAACCTGATCCCACCGTCAGGGAAGGGGCAGTATCAATCCGTGGGCCATGGAGGGAAGATCAGCCAAGGCGCCTGGGGGCAAGGGGGAACATCAATCAAACCTGATACCGGAGAGACAGCTGTCCAATGCTGGCAGAGGCAACGGCAGGGGACGGAGCAGCCAGGAGAAAAGGTCCAGGTAACATAGCGGAGAGGGTGCACTACAGTTCCCTGGGGGCCTCCGGGACCCGTGGCCTAGATCCTCGTTGGGTCCGCTGCGGGTGGGGGGAACCAAATGGGCCGCTGGACGGTGCAGTCCAACGGTCAGAGGGACGAGGCAGCAGGATGAGCCAGTTCGGTACTTGAATAGGATCTGCTTCCAGGAAGGCAAACAGCGCCGGAAGCTCCTCCTGGGACCGCAGCGTAAAGAAGGAGTTGGGCTTGCGGAATGTGATGGAGAGTGGATAACCCCAGCGGTAGGTGACCCCGGTTCTCCTGGCTAAGTCCAAAAGAGGGTGAAGCAATGCCCGGCGATACAGGGTAGCCCTGGATAGGTCAGGCAGTAATTTCAAAGATGCACCATCAAAGTCCAGTGTACCTGTGTCCTAAGCTTTCTGGATGATGAGTTCACGGTGTGAGAATCTGTGCAGGCGGCAGATCACATCCCTCTGTCTCTCCGGAACAGGAGAACGGGGACCCAGGGGCTCTATGCAAGCGGTCAAATTCCAAGTTGGCAGGAAGTGAGTCCCCCAAAAGTCGGGCAAAGATGGCAGAGAAAGTCTCAGTGAGGTCATCAGGGCCTATTGCCTCAGGGAAACCCTTGATCCGAACGTTGTTACGTCTGCTACGATCCTCAATGTCCTCCATGTGTAGCTGCATGGCGGTAGTTGCTTCAGCCTGAGCCCGATGGGCCGTTTCAAGGGCTCCAAGGCTGCGATCCATAGTACTTATGGCAGTCTCTCCTGCCGTCACCCGCTCTGAGACCTGTCGTACCTCCCCGACAGCGCGCTGGTGAGCCGCCTCCAGGCGACCCACTATGGCCTCAATGTCCGCCTTGCTGGGCAGGGCGCGCAAGATGGCGCGGGGGTCCTCGTCCACCTCCACCCGATGTAAGAGCAGTGACGGGCTGGGTTCCAGCGGGCGGAGTGCGGCGGGTGTATCCTGCAGAGCATCCGTGGCCGCCGAGGATGCTGGAGAGTCCGGATGCAAGTCCACATCAGGCCGCTGCGTGGAGCGGGCTGCCGCCATCTTGCTCGCGGGAGCCAGGGAGGCAGAGAAGAACTGCCGGATCTCACCGCCAGCCGAGGTCCGGCGAGGGGTTGTTGAAGTCCCGGAGGTGTCCCTAGTCTTCCGGCACTTCACGGACCTCATCCCCACCGTCCACAGACTATATATGTTGGGCTAGGAGCAGGCAGGCACGGAGCTCCAAGAAAACACAGCCTCAGCCGGCCATGTCCAGACCATGCCCCCCAAAGAGTTTTTTAAGGGAAAGAAGTGGAATGTTATGCAATGGCCAAGTCAATCACCTGACCTGAATCCGATTGAGCATGCATTTCACTTGCTGAAGACAAAACTGAAGGGAAAATGCCCCAAGAACAAGCAGCAACTGAAGACAGTTGCAGTAGAGGCCTGGCAGAGCATCAACAGGGATGAAACCCAGCGTCTGGTGATGTCTATTTGTTCCAGACTTCAGGCTGCAATTGACTCCAAAAGATTTGCAACCAAGTATTAAAAAGTGAAAGCTTGATTTATGATTGTTAATCTGTCCCATTACTTTTGGTCCCTTAAAAAGTGTGAGGCACATATACAAACTGTTGTAATTCCTACACCGTTCACCTGATTTGGATGTAAATACCCTAAAATTAAAGCTGAAAGTCCGCAATTAAAGCGCATCATGTTTGTTTCATTTCAAATCCATTGTGGTGGTGTATAGAGCCAAAAAGATTAGAATTATGTTGATGTCCTAATATTTATGGACCTGACTATATATTATAACTGTCAAATCCATGCTCATTCACATAGGGGGAACCAAGATCTGGCCAGATTCCAATAGGCCTTCCCCGCCCGCAGACCTCCCACCATAGCCTAGGGCTGTGGGGAAGAGGCCCATATCCTCATCAACATGAGGACAAGGTGCTTTGAGGGCATGTGGCCTGGTAGGGCATGTGGCCTGGTACTGTTCAGGGGGGGGGGGGGGTTGCTTGCCCCTCCCCTTTCCTGATCTGCAGGGCTGCATACTCAGATAAGGGTCCGGTATGGATTTTGGAGGGGACCTCACGCCAGTTTTTTTATTTAAATTTTGGTGTGGGGTTCCCCTAAAATCCTGAAGGGCCTGGTATGTATTGGGGGGGGGCACACTGTTTTTTTTTTCATAAGTTGTAATTGCTGGTGTGTTTTTTTTACATTTAGGTGTTAGCAGGGAACCCGCTGACAGTTGATGAGTCATCCGTTGTTAAGGACACAACAGCTGGCTTCCTGACCCACTCCTTAGCAACCAGCTCAATGCGATAAATTACAGCATGAAAAAATGCAGTAATTGCCACTCAATTAAACAAACACCGCATTTGTTGTTTATTACAAAATTCTTAGCGAATTGCACTTTCAACACTGATTTAACGCAAGCGTTATTTTACCGCATTTTATTTGCCGTTGATTAACTGTTAGTGAATTGACCCCATTGTATTTTAACTGTGGATTTTACAATTTTATTCATTTTAGAGGTGTAACATAACATCACAAGAATGTTACAAAATATAAGCTATTAGGCACAACATTAAGCAGGGAAGGCCTCCTAAAAGAAACTTTGTTTTAGCTCTAAACAAGAATAAATAAAATTACAGCAGAATAACAAATCTTAAATCTTTTGAAACCTTTGGTACATCAGTGTTTGTCTGTCTGCTGCACACATGGATTCAGCCTTCTTGTTGGTTTTAGTTAGAAAACAAATTAAACTTTTTTTAATTTGGTAGAATATTTTGAAACCATGTGTAGAGTCATGGGGATTCATCCTGATGTGTAATTACAAATATCTAAGCCCCTGGCCAAGCAAAATTCAAAGAGATCTAGCCCAGCCTTTTTCAACCAGGGTGTCTTAATGCTTATTAGGGGATGCCTTGGCAAAATGTCTAAAAATCTATCAAAAATTGCATACAAGCCAGCAGGTGGGTGAAGCTTGCCTTTTAGTTACACAAAGCAACAGGTTTTCATTATGCACCACTATGACTTTCTAGATACTGGCATCCTAACAACCAATGATGTTCTCTGTTGAGGGAGAAGAGAAACATTGGAATACTAGCCAGTACCAGGGGGCAAAAGTGTATTTGCGTTGGAAGAAAACATCACCTCTATCATTGGGTGACCTACGTGTAGATGTTGCTACATTTTGTAAAACTATTAGAATAATTTTTCACATTTTAGAATGTGGGGCCTAGAGACTGTCCATCATTTTAAAGGGTGCCTTGAGATTGCCTATAATTTCAAAGGGTGACACGAGACTGTCCATAATTTTAAAGGGTGACTTGACTGAAAAAAGGTTGAGAAACACTGATCTAGCCCATACAAAAGTTATAACCGAGCAGCTTATTTTGAAGCAGATGTTCCTTCACCAATATACACCATTCACATATATTTCACCAAATGCTTTTGCTTCCAGCACCAAATTCTGCCTAACATTGCAATTGTGGAATTATGTAGGAAAAATGTGATAAAAGTAATTTTTCTTCAGGCCATAGCAATTAATCAGCACACAAGTGCTACTTCCAAAAGTCAAGTCTGACAATGTCAATTGGTCAGTGGCGGCCGGTATGTTGGGGGCGCATGGAGTTCAATGGGGCTTTTTTTTTTGTCACCTGATTAAAGCCAGAGGCTCTAATAGGCTTCAGCAAAGGGTGGACCCAGGGCGCAGAGCAGTGCGCCCCGAGCCCACCCATTGTGTGACAATAGCGAATGAAAATTCGCTATTGTCACACGGATCCTCCTCCTGGCCAATCAGGAAGCAGGTCCTCCCGCTTCCTGATTGGCCGAAAGGCAAACCCCATGCCATTGGCCGAGGAAGAGGCGGGAGGACTGACGACTCGAGAAGACGCTGGGGGACTGAGAAGAAGCCGTCACTGCCTGAGGTAAGTGCACTGGTCTCGCGCGGGGGCGGGGGACGCTTACGCTGGTCACTCTGCATTGAAAGGGGGCACGATGATCTCTCTGCATTGAGAGGGGGCACGCTGGTGATTCTGCATTGAAAGGGGGCACGCTGGTATCTCTGCATTGAAAAAGGGCACGCTGGCATCTCTGCATTGAAAGGGGGCACGCTGGTGATTCTGCATTGAAAGGGGGCATGCTGGTATCTCTGCATTGAAAGAGGGCATGCTGGTATCTCTGCATTGAAAGAGGGCACGCTGGTATCTCTGCATTGAAAGGGGGCACACTTGTATCTCTGCATTGAATGGGGGCACGCTGGTATCTCTGCATTGAAAGGGGGCATGCTGGTCTCTCTGCATTGAAAGGAGGCACGCTGGCATCTCTGCATTGAAAGGGGGCACGATGATGTCTGCATTGAAGGGGGCACGCTGGTCTCTCTGCATTGAAAGGGGGCACGCTGATCACTGCATTGAAAGGTGGCACACTGGTCTCTGTGCATTGAAAGGGGGCACGCTGGTCACTGCATTGAAAGGAGGCACGCTGGTCACTGCAATGAAAGGGGGCACACTGATCTCTGTGCATTGAAAGGGGGCACACTGGTCTCTGTGCATTGAAATGGGGCACGCTGGTCTCTGTGCATTGAAAGGGGGCATGTTGGTCTCTGTGCATTGAAAGGGGGCACGCTGGTCTCTGTGCATTGAAAGGGGGCACGCTGATCTCTGTGCATTGAAAGGGGGCACGTTGGTCTCTGTGCATTGAAAGGGGGCACGCTGGTCTCTGTGCATGGAAAGGGGGGCATGCTGGTCTCTGTGCATTGAAAGGGGGCACGCTGGTCACTGTGCATTGAAAGGGGGCACGCTATACTTAATTACTGAAGGCCCATTTCACACTTTTGTGACCTCAAAGTCACGCAATTTTTTACAGCGTTTTTTGCCGCAAAGCAATGCCTATTACATTTTTCTGTTTGCGCCGCCTCAAAAATTGTGAGCACCAGCCGCCACTACAATTGGTATCTATAGAAGTACGCCATTGAAATAAGTTCCTTTCCAAGTACTGAGCCTCCAGAAACTGCTTTACAATCATTCAGGGTGTTATAGCAATAGTTATACTCACGAAAACATCAGTGATAAGGAACCCAAACATTTTCCAGCGTATTTTAGCTATCCGTGCACATGTCCTGTTTTGATGATTGCCATACTAGGCAGAAATGTATGCTTTTTCCCCAGGCCTTGGTCAAAAGGTCCTTATCTTCACCTAGTTCCCAATAGAAAAACTCACTAGGACAGCAATAGTAACATGAGGGAGAGTTGTAGAACAAGGTGACAAATATTAAAGACACATGCTTCTAGCATGGAATTTTGCATTGCTGATATCGTATTGCCATTACAGATATTTTAATACAGTGTGTATTACTATTGGCAGAATATTAGGTTGGTAACTAAGTGATATCACTTCCAGAATAAGTAAAGCTATATTTACTATAAATGATACAGCTGGCATTTTACTTGACATTTCTGTTTAAATGTGCAGGCCTGATGAATGAGTGAACAATGGGGAGAGGAGTGACCCCATCCCCTTTAGCCTTAGGTAGATGCATCGCTAGGTAACAATGGTAACAATCACATGTTGTGCTAACCAACACAAATTGAAAACCCTCATAAATAGTTACATAGTTTGTGAGGTTGAAAAAAGACATCAGTCCATCCAGTTCAACCTATTATGTGTGTGTGTGTTTGCTGTTAACCGTACATTGAATACCCCTGTATGTTGTGGTCTTTAAGGTGCCCATCTAATAGTTTTTTTGAAACTATTGATGCTCCCTGCTGATACAACTGCTTGTGGAAGAGAATTCCACATCCTTACTGCTCTGACAGTGAAGAACCCCTTACTATTTTAAGGTTAAACCGTTTTTCCTCTAGTTTTAGTGAGTGGCCACGTGTCTTATTGTATTCCCTTTCTCTAAAAAGTTTGTTCCTTATGCTAGGGTCACCAGTACAGTATTTGTACATCGATATCATATCCCCCCTCAATCATCTCTTCTCCAGAGAGAATAAGTTCAGTGCTTGTAGTCTATCCTCATAGCCGATGCCCTCCATTCCCCTAATTATTTTTGTTGCCCTTCTCTGGACTCTCTCCAGTTCCAGCACATCCTTCCTGAGGACCGGTGCCCAGAACTGGACAGCATACTCCAGATGTGGCCGGACCAGAGTCTTGTAGAGTGGGAGAATAATTCCTTTATTTCTGGAGTGAATCCCCTTTTTTATACATGCCAGCATTCTGTTGGCTTTTCTTGCAGCGGCCACTGCCAAGCCTGTTGTCCACCAGTACCCCCAGGTACTTTTCCATCCTAGACTCACCCAGAGGTCCCCCCCCCCCCCAGTGAGTAGCTTGCTTTCATGTTTCTGACGCCCAAGTGCATTACTTTACATTTTTCAACATTAACCTCATCTGCCATGTAGTTGCCCACCCCATTATTTTGTTCAGGTGCGCTTGTAAGGTTTCCACATCCTGCATAGAAGATATTGGCATGCTTAGTTTAGTATCATCCGCAAATACTGAGATTGTACTAGATATCCCCTCCTCTAGATCATTTATGAATATATTAAACAGGATTGGTCTCCCAGGACAGAACCTTGGGGGAACCCACTTTCCACACCCGCCCAATCCGAGTACTCCCCATTTATCACCACCCTCTGGACTCTCCCTTGGAGCCAGTTCTCTATCCAGGTGTTAACCCTATGGGCCATACCTACATTCCTTAATTTGTACAGTAAGCATTTGTGGGGAACGGTGTCAAAGGCCTTTTCAAAGTCCAGATACACCACATCCACAGGCTGACCTTTATCTAGGTGGCAGCTCACTTCATCGTAGAAGGTTAATAGATTGGTTTGGCAAGAACAATTTTTCATGAATGCATGCTGATTACTACTAATAATACAGTTTTCATTACTAAAGTCTTGTATGTGGTCCCTTAACATCCCCTCCAAAATCTTGCAGACTACTGATGTTAAGCTGACTGGCCTAAAGTTATCCGGGATATATCTCAGCCCTTTTTTAAATATTGGTACCACGTTGGCTTTTTTCAAAACCCGTCTGTGGCACCATACCCGTCTGTAGACTATCCTTAAAGACCAAGAATAATGGTCTGGCAATCACCTGGCTGAGCTCTTTAAGAACCCTCGGGTGCAAGCCTTCCGGTCTCGGTGATTTATTTATGTTAAGTTTCTCTAGTTTAGTTCTAAGTCTATCTTCTGTTAGCCATGGCGTTACTTCCTGAGTTGTATTATTTCATTTAGCATTACAAGCTGGGTTACTGTAGCCCCCCGATTCTTTTGTGAATACTGAAGAGAAGAAATTATTTAACACTTTCCCCTTTTCTCTGTCCTCTGTGGCCAAATTTCCTTTGTCGTCTTTTATGGGGCCAATGTGTTCTGGCCCCGCTTTCTTACTGTTTATATACTTAAAGAATTTTATGGGGCTCTTTTTACTCTAGTAGTAAAGTGATAAACAGTTTAAAAGTCCAATGTGAAACATTTTTTCAAATTGTAAGGAAAAAAGTGCAAGGTGATCCAAGAAATAAACAATATCCCCCGTGGTAATGATTATCTGAAAACAGCGCTTTGAAAGAAGATGCCACAAACTCCTCCATGAAAAAGCATCCAGAGGCTTACCAGATAGCCATGACCTCCTTATGAAGGAAAGGTTAAACAGCGCATCTGCTCCAAGGGCTATGTCTATCTTTAAGCCTGGATCCTCTTGGTGTTGGGATGGTGCCACTCGTCATATAAAGTACCTCTGGACACTCTCAATCTCGAGATCATATACAGATATATCAAAAGAAAAAGTGCCACATAGTGTGTACCAATAAAACTAATTTTAGTAGTAAAAGAAAGGCACTCAAACAGAATGGATAAGCGTTAAATACATCAATTCTGGCCAGTAAGCAAAATGGCTGCACGTAAACAGCGCAATGATGTCACAACAAGCTCCACCCTGATGCATCACTAGCACTAAGAGTCTGTGGGCTGTTGTAACTACTGTCAGTACAGTGGTTGGGATCTCTTCCTTGGTGACATCACTGCTCTGTGCATTGTTAGTGACATCACCAGGGCAGGGGGAAGGAAGCAAGTTACAGTCAAGCCCCACTAAGGCCTAAACAAATGGGGCGGGGGGGTTTACTAAAACTGGAGCACTCAGAATCTAGTGCAGCTGTGCATGGTGGCCAGCTAGCTTCTAACCTCAGCTTGTTCAATAAGGCTTTGAAAAAAAAAAACCCTAGAAGCTGATAGGTTTCTATGCAGAGCTACACCAGATTTGACATACTCCAGTTTTAGTAAATCTCCCCCATACTGTCATCAAGAAACACTTTTAAGGCTGCTCACATAAAAAATATATATATATTGTATATATATATATATATATATATATATATATATATATATATATATATATATATATATATATATATATATATATATTTGCAATTAACACTTAGCAATTCATTATGCCTTTTGTCAGTAATAGTGATATAGTTGTCTTGACACTCCTGGGCAATCCGCACTGCTCCCTCCCATCGTCTACTGGCCCACCGGGGTGTCTGGCTGCTGCCTGCGAAGCCTCCAGTGCTCTGTGAGTGACAGCAGTGAGAAGGCTAAGTTTACTTTGCTTGTGCCAAATTGGAACTCACTGTTGTCACTGATGATGTGCAGGCACTCTCCCACACACAGCTTCAAGTGTTGGACGCTTCATAGGCAGCAGTCAGTCACCTTGGTGAAATAATGGGCAGTACAGAGCCCATTATGGAAAGTCACAGGCGTACAAGCCTCCATAGTATTTAGCTACCTAAACTAGAAAATTACTTTCCTGCTTTTCGCTGTATTTTATGATGTACCCATGTAAACATTTGTGCTAAAGTTTATATGCATATAGCGTAATGGACCCTACCACCACTGCTCAGGGCTGACATGTAATTAATAGTGTGTTTACATGAAAGCTAAGGTCATTCTGAGCATGTGCTGCTGTCACAGGAATGCACACTCATTTTAGTCATTCAGTGCCAGTTCACACATATGCGATGTCAGACATCGCATGTGATTCACCCCGCACTGCTGTGCAAATCACATGCGACGTCTGTGCGATGCAAATTCAGCCATACAGATTGTATGGCTGAATTTGCATCGCAACATAGTTAAATTAGATTTAAAAAAAACATACAGTACACCCAGCTCAACCAATTGAAAAAATAAATAAAGACAAGACCTCCATATACACAATCCGATACCCACAGTTGTTTCAGGGGAAGGCAAAAAAAAAAAAAAAAAACCTATGACGCATGGTCTGATTCGCTCCAGTGGGGTAAAAATTTCTTTCTGATCCCCAGGAGGCAATCTGCTAATCCTTGCATCAATAATCTCTGACATTTTTACCTATAAATGTGATATCCAGTTATATTTTGTGCATTTAGGGAATGCATCCAGCTATTTTTTATTCAATCTACTTTGCTGGCCAGAACTAGTTCTTGTGGAAGTCTGCACACCTATGTGATCCGATTCCTGTCCAAACTGACAGTTCGCACTGTGATATGCAAACTAATCTGGGGGTGTCGTTAACTTTGTATTGACACTCCCAGCAGTTCGCATATGGCAGTGTGAACTGCCTGCAAATCGGATGCGATGCGGGAACCTGCAGTAGATTCGCAGGGCTCCCGCATCGCACCAATGTGAACCAGCACTCAAAGACTGGGGAGAAGTAAAAGGCCATACAAGCTGCCTCTTCGCATCTCACCTCATAAAGACATCAGCGGGTGTATGTCCATAAAGTTTAGGCGGAGTGCAGGAGCTTGCTGCCAAGATTCTGTGCAAGATTAGGCACTTACTAACTGCCCTATAGCAGTTTTACAGGGCAGCAGCTCTGCGCCGGATCACGTGATTCCACACTTCCGCATGCAGGGGTCACGTGTTCGCCGCCGTTATTCACAGCACTCGATGTCCAACCGCAGCCACAATTGTCAGGCAGAGACTCAATACGGAGCTCTGCCAATGTAAACAAGGCAGAGTTCTGTTCTGACAGGGGGGAAGGGATGGATTTTGTGTTCCTGCAAAGTAGACATTAAAATCCATCTCGTCCCCTAGTAAAAGCAGCACACAGTTTACACAAAAACACTGGCTAGGCACACAGTTAACCCTTTGATCGCCCTAGATGTTTAACCCCTTCCCAGCCAGTGTCATTAATATAGTGACAGTGCATATTTTTAGCACCGATCACTGTATTAGTGTCACTGGTTCCTGCAAAGTGTCAGTTAGTGTCCGATCGCCACCATTACTAGTATTAAAAAAAAAAAAATTCCATAAATATATCCAATAGTTTGTAGATGCTATAATGTTTGTGTAAGCCAATCAATATATATGCTTATTGGGAATTTTTTTTACCAAAATTGTCAGACTTTTTTTGTTTATAGCGCAAAAAATAAACAACACAGTGGTGATCAAATACCACCAAAAGAAAGCTCTATTCATGGGAAAAAAATTACATAAATTGTATGTGGGTACAGCGTTGCATGACCGCGCTGGTGGCCTGGTCATGAAGAGGGGGCGTAAATCTTCTGGTAAATCAAGCGGTTAACACAGCTGTGTGCATGGGGTCAGAGGGTGAAGAAAACTACAGAGCTATAACTGACAAAAGGCATTGATATGTGCTAATGTCAAACATTTTAGGTATGTGTGCAGTCTAAAAAGTGATGAAGTTTGTGTCTCTGGCCTTTTTCACCAGGGGGGCAGAAAGAAAAAGGTGGTTGAGTCGTGGTTTAACCCCCCTCGCCTGTCCACCTAAAACCTACTATACAGCAAGAGGGGCTGTACACATACCGTGTCCATGATGCTTTAAGTGACAGTCACAGCTAATTTTTCAAGACAGCACCACTTATTAAACTTGCCCGTTCAAGTCAAAAGAGCCATTCTGCAACCACGAGCCAAACGCTTGCTCACATGCGTAAGCTGCAGAGCCACTCCACAGCACCCTGTATTATCTCCTAACTCTATAAATCTATGAGAGCCTCCATAGTAGGAGGCCTATGGTAATGTGAGCATATAATTACTATCACTGGGCTAACACATAGAATTACAACTACAGGGGGTATTGGTGCCAATTTCTATTGCCAGGGTATTAGGCTGTGCTATTGTTGTGCATTTTATGTGCATTTAATATCAATGTTTAATAAGTATACAGTGCTAAATTGCATATTTTAATAACAATAAAACTGAAGTTCAGGTATGGCTTGTTTTGCATAGTTTTATTGGTCCAGCTTGGTGGGGGTTGTGACATCACCGCCCCACCTCTCCACCTCATCTAATCAGAGAATGCTTTGCATTAATTTAGAAAATGCAAAGTATTCTCGGAATGGCAACTGTGCCGAGCGAGCAACCTGTGTTCACTATGCAGCAGGGCAGCTGCTCCGCATTGAACTCAGAAGCTAACGGCCATCACTGCAGTAGCAGTGCCGACAAAGTGATCTCCAGATTCTCCAGGGATCAGCCAGGGATGAGACATGCATACTTATTTGGTTCTAGCTGGAACAAAGTAAATATGCAAAAAAGCCGTACCTAAACATTTTTTTTTTTTATGTGTTTGTTTTCCTTTTTTACTGCATTCACACACTGCAGTGGACTTCTTTTTCATTTTCTCACTAAAAAGCAGATAGATAGGACTGGAAATCCTCATTTTTGCCTTGGGCCAGTGCTTTACAGACAGGGCTGGATTTACCATTAGGCACATGTCTAAAGTGGTAGATTCATTGTTTTCAATCATCAGTAGATACAGTCATCTTATATAAGGTTATTTACACATTATCACAATATTTTTAGGTCAGGTTAGGAACAGGAAAACATGAAAGTGTATCCTAGTAGATGGGTGTTACATGAGGTATCGCAAGTTGCGTGTCTATAGGCTCCAGTGGTGAAAATACAGCCCTGATTACAGATAATTCCCACAGTGTTCTTTTTTATTATATGGCATAAATAATTATTGACAGATACAAAGTTACAAAATTAGATAAAAAAAAAAAACATACAGTACACCCAGCTCAACCAATTGAAAAAATAAATAAAGACAAGACCTCCATATACACAATCCGATACCCACAGTTGTTTCAGGGGAAGGCAAAAAAAAAAAAAAAAAAAACCTATGACGCATGGTCTGATTCGCTCCAGTGGGGTAAAAATGTCTTTCTGATCCCCCAGAGGCAATCTGCTAATCCTTGTATCAATAATCTCTGACATTTTTACCTATAAATGTGATATCCAGTTATATTTTGTGCATTTAGGGAATGCATCCAGCTATTTTTTAATCAATCTACTTTGCTGGCCAGAACTAGTTCTTGTGGAAGTCTATTCCACATTTCCACATCTCTTAGTGTGAAGAAGCCTTTCCATATTTGAAGGTTAAATCTATTTACCTCCAGACGTAAAGATTCCCCCTTTGTCCTCTGTGATGACCTTAAAGTGAATAACTGCACACCAAATTAACTATATTGAACATTTTTGTATTTATATATGGTTATCATGCCCTCCCTTAATCACAAAACAGTGGAATCATATTACAATGTAATTTTGTGACCTGCCATATATTAGTTTAGTGAACTGCCATATAATAATTTAGTAAACTGCCATATATTAGTTTAGTGAACTGCCATATATTAGTTTAGTGAACTGCCATATATTAATTTAGTGAACTGCCATATAATAATTTAGTGAACTGTCATATATTAGTTTAGTGAACTGCCATATATTATTTTAGTGAACTGCTGTTTGTGCAGTGTTAAAGGAAATCCTGGTGACAGACAGTGCTTGTTACTTGTTATAACTAATAATGGTTTGTACTACTGCAGTTGTTAGCATATTTCCACGGTATTGAATGGGGACAGAAATGTTGACGTTTTGAAAAGTAAATGATCATATTGATTTAAATGTTAAAGAGCTTGTATATGAAATATGACATGACATGAAATGAAATATGAACAAAGCACATCCCTCTATAATGTGTACTTGTCTCAATTAAGAGCATTAAGTGTAATTTCTGTCTTCTGTTTTGTTCCTCTCCTATCACCATGAATCACTGCTGACAATTTCTGCTGACACCACCAGAACAATGGGGACAGAGGAGGGATCTCCAGCTCATTGACAGCCTTAGCTCTGTTCCTCTGTGCTGTATGAAGGGAGGGTGTCCCTTCTCTCCAATCAGCTGTCAGAGCTCTCCTCACTGAGCTCTGCAGAGTGTAACTTCAATTGAAAAGACAAGAACTCACTGCTCAAGGTGGTGTGATTGCCTGATGACTCACACCGGTGCATGCCCCAGCTCGCCTCCATGAAAACTTGATAAAGGAAAAGGAATTGGCAGCACTCCAGGTTGAGTCAAAATCCAGATTTATTGACTGGACATCCAAATATGACAATCGTGACAAGGTAGACGCGTTTCACACACTGACTGTGTGCTTAATCATTACTACTTAATGATTAAGCACACAGTCAGTGTGTGAAACACGTCTACCTTGTCACGATTGTCATATTTGGATGTCCAGTCAATAAATCTAGATTTTGACTCAACCGGAGTGCTGCCAATTCCTTTTCCTTTATAGAGTGTAACTTCAGCTCTCCACCCCCCTTTTTTTTCTGACAGCTCATACCAGCTTTAAGAATTCTGTACTCTGAACAGATGTAGAGAAGAGAAGAATGCAGATAAACAGGAATAACGCATGTAGGAGGATTTGTTTAATCTCTGTGTATCCCCTGGGGTCAGTCATTTCACTTCTTCAACAGTTATCTCAGTTTACCTTAGCACAGTCTGTAATATTAGTATGTTGACAACTGCATTTGTTTTGCCTGTGTGTACAACCTTGTATTTGTTTACATGCCATTATCATTTTATTGTACTTAATATAGGAATAATGATGCTTTCTCCCATTTTCATGCTATGACGTATTTTTATGCCACCGTTTTATTTATGTGCATCGTGTTTTTTTTTTTTTCCTTCTATTTCTTTCTCTTTTTCCATCTCTCCCTCTCAGAAATGCAGGATCAGCCCCATCTTCCGTCCTGTGTAAGTGTGAGCTGGTGCTGAGGAGGTTTCCATGACAACCCTCGCCTGGTACACACAGAGCTCCCAGAGTGCATTCTGAGGGTGTTTATATGCCTCACTTTCCCCTGCAAAGCGTTGTCACCCCCCTCACTGGTATTCACACTGAAAACCCACACAGTTCTTTGATAGGTGCCAGGATTTGTGTGTATACACAGCACACTCATTGAGTCCATGTTCTCAGCAAAGTCAGGACCATTTGTTATTCTATATACGTTATCTACCTGTAGCTGACTAGCCACACATCCACACATGCCTGTCCTTGTGCATTAAGATCTACATATATATATATATATATATATATATATATATATATATATATATATATATAATGTTTTGCTGATATGATATGATAAAACAGCTGTAGAATTACTATGGATGCTATTCATCTCTTCTTTTCAGTGCTGTATATTGCCACAATATAAAGAAAAATGAATGACTGATACCCAGCCAGTGTTGAGACATCCTGTTTTCATTCCCTCAACCATGAGAAGGTAGCATGCAAATTATTTTATGAAATGCTGAAATATAAGCCAGTGTACATTTTTTATGAATACTAATCATATATTTATGGAGCGCAAAAAAAAAAAAATGCAGACGCACTTGTCCAAAGCATCTCAGAGAAACCATATGGTACACTGCACAATCTCTATCATAGAAGATGGTATAGCTGCGGATATGCACTCACCTGACAAGTGAAAGATAGCCTTAAGTTCTTTAGCGTTGCAGGCTCTCGCTTCTGTCCTCTGTCCTAGTGCTTGAGCTGTCTCTGATGGTCACGATGCAATGGTTTTGGGGGGCACTAAGCAGAATCTAGATCACGATGTTTCCCAGTCACTCAGTTGCTTAGACACACCCTTGTGTAGAGAACAGCTTCTGTCATTGGTGGGCTAATCGATCATTCAGGTAAGATGCCTTTGTGGCTCAACAGTTTGCTCTTCCTTATAGGGGCTACTGGTGTTAGTGGCTAGGATGCAATTGTGTCTTTCTGCATGAGAAGTAGCAGGCTCCACACATTGAATTGTTTCTATGGAAACAGTATCCATTAGATAACTGTGCAGGGCTCTGATGGAATGATGCAACGGATATATACATGCCTATAAAAATACAGATACATCTGTTGTGTACATACAAGCGTATCTACTATGCACGTTTACTAGTGTAGAAGGAAAATGTGGTACATATCTTTCTTTTTTTTAAATAGGGTATTACTAATTATGTATGCTGCACAAGCATTCAGTTTTAACCCTTTTTTGTGAATTCTTTTTTTTTTTTTTTTTTATTCCATGTTCCTGAATCCAGCCTGTTTTTCTGCTGTGTATAGTGATGTCATATCGCACCGGATGTAAAATTATAGAAAACATAAAGTCCTGGCTCAGCCTTGTGAAAAAAAGAAAAAAAGCCTCTATGGCAACGGCTTACATTTATGTAGTATTACATATATAATTACTTGGCTAAGGCAGAAAACCCAAAGTTCTGGCTTAGCAAACAAAGAAAGCAAGATATAACATATAAAACAGGTATGACATATAGAGTGCTTTTACACTATAGATGCCAGGCCATTTTGTTTTTCTATTTTATTTTGAAGTCTTTGAAAAGAATTACTTTCATAAATAGTGGGATACTACAAATAGGATAACAGAAAACAATATAGATAGTATGATAGATAGATAGATAGATAGATAGATAGATAGATAGATAGATAGATAGATAGATAGATAGATAGATAGATAGATAGATAGATAGATAGATAGATAGATAGATAGATAGATAGATAGATAGATAGATAGATAGATAGATAGATAAGAATGAAAGAAAGATCAAAAGAAAGAATGAATGAAAGAAAGATCAGAAGAAAAAAAAAAGAGAGATATAGTAAAAGAAAGATCAAATTAATAAAACAAAGGAAAGTCTCTTCACAAATTTAAAAAGTAACAACATTACAGTGACAACAATATGTAAAATCATTTTTCAATAAACTCAGATTGAATCATAAAAAGTAACAACAGTAATTTAAAGACCCCAATATAGGTTGCAAATAGAATAGACCAGGGCTTCCCAAACTTGTTTGGGCGGAAACCCACTTCTGAATACAGTTATTTTTTTTTAGGACCCACTTGCTTGTAATTGAATATTGTAAAGCGCTACAGAATGTGTTGGTGCTATATAAATGCAAATAATAATAATGCATATTTTAAAAGAGAGGGGGATGTTAAATTAAAAATATCAAATTACAACTTTTTAATTCGTTATTGAATAAACTTGCCAGATGTTCTAAGTGAGGGGTCAGAAACCTGTGGCATATAAGCGGAGTTATAAGTAATCAGCACCCTCATAGACAGTATAAGGCAGGCACAGGACAGAAATCAACCACCCCAGGACAGTGATCAGCAGGCTATATGGCGCTCACCCTCCTTTCTCTCCCAGCGGTCCACAGTGAAGGTGAAACCCCTGTTTGCCCTCTCCAGGGCCCAGCACACCCAGCTGCCATGAACTCCTGACAGCGCCAGGCCACCTGGTCCTCCTATGACACGGAGGAGAGAATCCCGCCACCAGTCTAGTCACCACCGCTGCCACCAGCAGGACCGAGGAGCTGGCTCAGCACCCCATGAACATAACCTACATAACAGCCCACATACGTACTCACCAATGCAAGTATCCCCCATGCGGGAAATGCAGACCACCCTCCGTAAACTGCGTGGGCGGGGTCCTGAATCCATCACGATTTGACTGCTCTGGCTCTCTGTAATTTGCGCCGGCTCGCACAGCACAATTTAAGCGGGCCCACTCTCAGTGATTTCCAGCTCAATGGGACCCACTCAAACGCAGCTTGCGACCCACTAATGGGTCCCAACCCACAGTTTGGGAACTCCTGGATTAGACAAATTGTACAGAGAAATAAAATTGTTCCTATGAATTAAAGCCCAACTGAACTTTCAGCTAAATAGATTTCTGGTGCAGAAAAACACAAGGTTTACAAATTCTTACTGTTTGTATTTAGTTTACAATGCAGCCTCAGCCTGAGTAGAAAATCCTGTTCCCTGTCAGCATGCAATATACCTACACACAAGCTATCTATCCTTAACAAATAGCCATTGACACTGTATGCAATAAAGATACTCTAAAGTCTAAACAGTGACTAAACTTGTTATAAATTTAGTGTTCATTCCCAGGTAAAGTTCCTATTTTCACTCTTTTATTATGGAGTCATTTTCCTTCTATCCAGGTTCTCTTCCAGACTTCTTCTTGCTTATCGAAGTCCTACAAAACTACTTCTCCTTGTCTTTAGCATATGGCTGAGTTCATGTCCTTTCTTCTCTTCCCCTGCTTCCTACCAACAACAATTCTTGTTCCATGATCTCAGTCGAACAATTTCTTTAGCATAAGAAAAAGGGAAGCCCAGCTATATACAGTCAGGTCCATAAATATTGGGACATTGACACAATTCCAATCTTTTTGGCTCTATACACCACCACAATGGATTTGAAATGAAACAAACAATATGTGCTTTAACTGCAGACTTTCAGCTTTAATTTGAGGGTATTTACATCAGGTGAAAGGTGTAGGAATTACAACAGTTAGTATATGTGCCTCCCACTTTTGAAGGGGCCAAAAGTAATGGGACAATTGGCTGCTCAGCTGTTCCATGGCCAGGTGTGTGTTATTCCCTCATTATCCCATTTACAAGGAGCAGATAAAAGGTCCAGAGTTAATTTCAAGTGTGCTATTTGCATATGGAATCTGTTGCTGTCAACTCTCATTATGAGATCCAAAGAGCTGTCACTATCAGTAAAGCAAGCCATCATTAGGCTGAAAAAACAAAACAAACCCATCAGGGAGATAGCAAAAAACATTAGGTGTGGCCAAATCAACTGTTTGGAACATCCTTAAAAAGAAAGAACGCACCGGTGAGCTCAGCAAAACCAAAAGACCCGGAAGACCACAGAAAACAACTGTGGTGGATGACCGAAGAATTCTTTCCCTGGTGAAGAAAACACCCTTCACAACAGTTGGCCAGATCAAGAACACTCTCCAGGAGGTAGGTGTATGTGTGTCAAAGTCAACAATCAAAAGATTAGACTTCACCAGAGTGAATACAGAGGGTTCACCACAAGATGTAAACCATTGGTGAGCCTCAAAAACAGGAAGGCCAGATTAGAGTTAGCCAAATCACATCTAAAAAAGCCTTCACAGTTCTGGAACAACATCCTATGGACAGATGAGACCAAGATCAACTTGTACCAGAGTGATGGGAAGAGAAGAATATGGAGAAGGAAAGGAACTGCTCATGATCCAAAGCATACCACCTCATCAGTGAAGCATTGTGGTGGTAGTGTCATGGAGTGGGCATGTATGGCTGCCAATGGAACTGGTTCTCTTGTATTTATTGATGATGTGACTGCTGTCAAAAGCAGCAGGATGAATTCTGAAGTGTTTCAGGCAATATTATCTGCTCATACAGTATTCAGCCAAATGCTTCAGAACTCATTGGACGGCGCTTCACAGTGCAGATGGACAATGACCTGAAGCATACTGCGAAAGCAAGCAAAGAGTTTTTTAAGGGAAAGAAGTGGAATGTTATGCAATGGCCAAGTCAATCACCTGACCTGAATCCGATTGAGCATGCATTTCCCTTGCTGAAGACAAAACTGAAGGGAAAATGCCCCAAGAACAAGCAGGAACTGAAGACAGTTGCAGTAGAGGCCTGGCAGAGCATCACCAGGGATGAAACCCAGCATCTAATGTTGTCTATGCATTCCAGACTTCAGGCTGTAATTGACTGCAAAGGATTTGCAACCAAGTATTAAAAAGTGAAAGTTTGATTTATGATTGTTAATCTGTCCCATTACTATTGGTCCCTTAAAAAGAGGGAGGCACATATACAAACTGTTGTAATTCCTACACCGTTTACTTGATTTCGATGTAAATACCATCAAATTAAAGCTGAAAATCTGCAGTTAAAGCACATCTTGTTTGTTTTATTTCAAATCCATTGTGGTGGTGTATAGAGCCAAAAAGATTAGAATTGTGTCGATGTCCCAATATTTATGGACCTGACTGTAAATCAATAAAATGCTTATAGTAACACAGCTGGAGCCTGAGGTTGTTGGTGAGCTATTGGGAGTGGTAACAGGTCAAACTGCCTCTGGACAGGTAGGAGGACCCAGCTATTTCCATTGGCTCTCTTGGGATTCACTGCTACACCTCTAACAGGCATATACAGTGCATCTGGAAAGTATTCACAGCACTTCACTTTTTCCACATTTTGTTATGTTACAGCCTTATTCCAAAATAAATTAACAACGTGAAAGAAGTTTTCTTGAAATCTTAGCAAATTTATAAAAAAAAAAAATCACATAAGTATTTACAGCCTTTGCTCAATACTTTGTTGAAGTACATTTAGCAACAATTACAGCCTCAAGTATTTTTGAGTATGATGCTACAAGCTTGACACACCTATTTTTGGGCAGTTTCTCCCATTCTTCTTTACAGGATCTCTCAAGGTTCATCAGCTTAGAAGGAGAGTGTTGGTGCACAGCCATTTTCAGATCTTTTCAGAGATGTTCAATCAGGTTCAAGTCTGGGCTCTGGCTGGGCCATTCAAGGACATTCACAGAGTTGTCCTGTAGCCTCTCTTTTGTTATCTTGGCTGTGTGCTTAGGGTCGTTGCCCTGTGAGAAGATGAACCTTTGCCCCAGTCTGAGGTCCAGAGCGCTCTGCAGCAGGTTTTCATCAAGAATGTCTCTGTACATTGCTGCATTCATCTTTCCCTCGACCCAGACTAGTCTCCCAGTTCCTGCTGCTGAAAAACATCCACACAGCATGATGCTGCCACCACCATGCTTTACTATAGGGATGGTATTGGCCAGGTGATAAGCGGTGCCTGGTTTCCTCCAGACATGACGCTTGTCATTCAGGCCAAAGAGTTAAATCTTTGTTTCATCAGACCAGAGAATTTTGTTTCTGAGGAGTGGCTTCCCTCTGGCCATTCTACAATACAGGCCTGATTGATGGAGTGCTGCAGAGATGGCTGTTCTTTTGGAAGGTTCTCCTCTCTCCACAGAGAAAAGCTGGAGCTCTGTCAGTGTGACCATCGCGTTCTTGGTCACCTCCCTCACTAAGGCCCCTTCTCCCCCAATCACTCAGTTTGGTTGGGCGGCCCGCTCTAGGAAGAGTCCTAGTGGTTCCAAACGTCTTCCATCTATGGATGATGGAGGCCGCTGTGCTCACTGGGACCTTCAATGCTGCAGAGATTTTTCTGTACCCTTCCCCAGATTTGTGCCTTGATACAATCCTATCTCGGAGGTCTACAGACAATACCGTTGACTTCATGGCTTTGTTTGGGACCTTATATAGACTGGTGTGTGCCTTTCCAAATCATGTCCAATTAACTGAATTTACCACAGGTGGACTCCAGTCAAGTTGTAGAAACATCTCATAGATGATCAGTGGAAACAGAATGCACCTGAGCTCAATTTTGAGTGCCATGGCAAAGGCTGTGAATACTTGTACACGGGATTTCTTTTGTTTTTTTATTTTTAATAAATTTGCTAAGCTTTCAAACAAACTTGTTTCAATTTGTCATTATGGGGTATTGTTTGTAGAATTTTGAGGAAGATAGTAAATTTATTTCATTTTGGAATAGAGCTGTAACATAACAAAATGTGGAAAAAGTGAAGCGCTGTAAATACTTTCCAGATGCACTGTACTGTATGGAGTAATTATTAAAAAATAATAATTCTTGTTTGGCCGCTCTTCCTATTTTTATGAAACAAATGAGCAGGACTGACCAAGGGAATAAATGTTGTCATGATAAAATAACAGCTTTCACTATTGTGCTTTGTGATGTCCTTTCGATCAGAATATTGTAGTGGAGGAAGCAGACACAATTGTTTCTAGGGTATCAGATGCTGTACTGGACTATACATTAGCTGCTTTCCAACTAAAATAAGTGAGAGATTTATTTGTTACAGTTTCTCATTTTAAAACAATATGCTGACTAGCTTGACTATTTTAAGTAAATTATTCTTAAAGCGAAGTTCCACCCTGAAAAACATTTTTTAGCTAAAAATACCCCCGGGACAGTCAGGGCTAGTGCATTTCAGCAACGATAGCCTCTGAACTGTCCCCTGTTTCACTTACCTTTTAGAAGAAATACTTACCTTGAAAATGTCTTGTCCAGCGCTGCCATCTCAGGTGTGGGCAGCTGAAGCCGGAGCGTCCTTTTCGGTGACGTCGGAGTCCCAGAATGTGCTGCACCGGCCCTGCTTGTCACTTCCGGGGCATCCCTGCATGCCCAGAAGCTGTTTAGCAGGGAATGACGCGCCTGCACCGGAAGTGACGAGCAGGGCCAGTGCAGGCGCATTGACTCCTGGGAGCGATGATGCTCATCTTCCAGGAGTCAATGCAAGCAGGAAGAGACGGCATGGGCCACGGCCGCAGAGGGAGAAAGGAAGGTAAGTATATTTTCTTTAAAATCAAGGTAAGTAAAAAAAAAAAGTAAACTATCCAATTCTTTTTCAGGAAAAAAAAAGAAAGCAGATGGTGCAAAGTTGTTTTCGAGGACGGAACTCCGCTTTAAGGGTTCGTACATGCAGGGTCTGAAAGGGCCTCAGTGACCATGTGGTATCAATGCCCACCAAGCGCCTTCCAAATGCTTTGTCTAGTAGTACACATGCCTGGGTTTGATGGGCATTTCATGTTGCAGGAATCCTGAATGATACATGCAATAAAGACAATTCCTTTGTATAGGGACAGAATTATGTCAAACACCCCAACATACTGTATGTACCATATTCATCAGCCTCTGAGAAAGTGAGAGACTACTACAACTGTTAACCATTACATTAGTTATTTAAATGAATGTGACGAGATGGCAGTATATTTTTTAGCCAACATGTGGCCTGTTTGTGGGGGCCTAGCTGATAAGATACTCTCAAGTAAATTATTTTAGGTTTCCTGGCTCCTTTGTCATAGATGTACAAACAGCCTGGCATATATTAATTCAGCTGAGAAGCAAAGATACAGCTGAACATTGTTTTATTCAGAAAATTGCAAAATAGTTTACATTAAACACACTGGATATGTTAAATTGAAAATACCTTATCCAGAGATTACGAAAGCGACATAAATGGCTGTTGTAGAAAAAAGAAGCGAGCACAAGGTTTTTCATTTTTTTGTATAGGTTACAAGGTTATCATGTTGTTTGACAAGACAAAACTGAAAACATAAAATATCATATTCAGCACCAGTCCAGGATTTTGTCCCTTAATTAATTGGAAGAACGAGTAACACTGATCAGAAATAGGGTTAGAAGGCCAAGAGGTGTTCGAAGAAGAGGAATACTTTCAAAATAGATCTAAATCAATGAATTAAAGTCTCATAGGTTTTAACATGTTAATGTAATGTAAAATGTAATTGTCAATCTTTTTAACCGCTCTGATGCCCTAGAAAAGCCTGCATCACTTCTGCCACAGACATGCCTAAAGGATTTCTTGTGAAGAGAAGTAAAAAGTCTTCACCGCTGACCTACTGAGTGCGGGATAAAGACAAGGACAGAGCGCAGGCCTCCCCCCCAACATGGATGGTGTAAACTGTGTCTGAACAGAGGCCAGTTCCATGCACCACTGGAGACTCTAATCAAGCTGTCCGAGCTCCCCCTAACCGCCCCCTGTTGGCCAGGTCAGGAACCCAGTCAGTAGAGAGTACCTGGAGCGGAGCTTCAGCCTGGAATGGGGGTCAGGAGGAGGCCGGAAAGAAGGATAGTGGGAGTGATGCCGATTCGCTGCACCATGGGCTTCTGGTTTATACTTGCCCCCTGGGCCGAAGGTTGCCAGTCAGCCCCTGCTGCCATGAAGGTCCTTGTTCAGGCACTTCCTGCTATGGGGTGACAAATATCATCCAGTTGGGCTCCTGTGTTTTTACTTTCACATGCTCCACCAGTTGAGACTACAATAGGCAATGCGACACACATTGCAAAGACATAGTCCTCTGCAGTCCCTGTCAGAATGGCTGAAAGAGATCAACAGGACTAGATGGAAAAAAAAATAAAACAAAAGGTACGAACAGAATTTTATGTTAAAAAAGTATCCTCCACAGCAGCTTATTTTGGTGTTAGTTGGTACAGTCTATAGCTAGACACCCCCTAGCTGCTCAGTTGTGAGTTTTACTTTCCAAGCAAAGACAGGGCTTAGAAAGTCATTGTCTTCTTACACTTCAAAATACTTAGAAAACATTCTCTGCACTGCACTTATCTGATGTAAAACTGTGTTACACAAGGCAAATTTCTTTCCTGCAATAACGGGTTGCAAGAAAGAATTTTGCATGATTCCCCCATCAACACAGACAGTGATGACAGGGGAATCTCTCCCCGTTAGCAGTCCCCGCTGGGAGAAGACAGTGATTTTTGCTAGCAGCTATAGCAGCCACTAGTGATAATCGCAAGAGAATCCGGCAGGTTGGTTGTACCCGAGTTAATCAATCGATCAACTTGGTACATTTAGCCTGCCCATTAACGATTTGAATCACAGCCGGTTCATGCTGCACTGGCTGAGATTCGAACCGTGTATGGCTGGCCTTAGATTCAACTTCTTTGACCTATTGAAGAATTAAGTTGCCTGTGGATTGTGCCAAGTCAGCAAGTGGCCACACTATTTACACTATTTACACAGACTGGGTCTTGGAGGTACAGTATGTCATTGCATATATTGGCATTTAAAACAGAACAGTAAGAAGATGGATTTGTAAAGCCTTCTACACTCTCTGCTCTATAGCTAGGCTGTTCATATTTGCAGCAATATGCCTCAGCAAGACTTTGTACATCTACAGACCATCAAGATTAAGCTGATTTGCAATAGGTAGCAATATCTGTTATACTAAAATGCATAGCGAAGTCTTCTTTGAAGCCTAACCACTTGAGTCACCAGCACAATTTTAAATAGCACTGGGATGGCGGCTCTTTTTTTAAATGGCGGTAGGGATCAGCAGGTCCCTAGGGGGGGCAAGCACTGAAACTGGTGGCTGTTTGTGACAGCTGGCATCCAGCGCTAAGCTTACAAGCTAAAACAATTGCCTCCTGAGTTTCTAACTCTTTCAAGTGAAAGTAAACCCATCACTCCCATGTTATGTTTACATTGGGAGTGTGGTAACGTCATTAGTGACACCACCGCACTTCCATTTAATGGGGAGCGTCAGACAGAGCTGTCATAGCTCTAACTAGCCTTTCCATACAGCAGCAGATTAATGCTATATTGATTTCGGCCAGTAATAGATAACTAAAAGCAGTGATCTACTGCTGCAAAGCTGCATCTTCACTGATCAGGTCCAGACCCCCAATAAGAGAAAGATCTCCAAAATTAAAATGCATATGTTCACTTTGAACTTCACACGCCATGTTAGCCTGTCACACTAATGTATTATAATTTTATTCAGCAGACTTTGTTTATTATTTCCTTTATAAAGAATTACCACCAGCATAGGGTCTGACAATGGGTCCAAGGATTTCATCCCGATAACTAATAGCAGTCAGGGTGCCATTGTCTAGCCTATAGAGGTCTGTGCGTCCCTCCATAAGTATGCCTCCCTGGACCATCACTGACCGCATTGGCAGCATAATGTTCTCCACTGCTTCTCCAGGCCCTTTCACATCTCTCACATGTGCTCAGGCTGAACCTGCTCTCATCTGTGAAAAGGACAGGGGGCCAGTGGCGGAGCTGCAATTTCTGGTTTTCAATGGCAAATGCCAATCGAGCTCCACTTTACCGGGCAGTGAGCACAGGGTCCACTAGAGCATGTTGGGCCCTCAGGCTACCGTCAAAGTCTGTTTATGATTGTTTGATCAGACATATTCTCACCAGTGCCCTGCTGGAGATAATTTTGTAGGGCTCTGATAGTGCTCATCCTGTTCCTCCTTGCACAAAGGAGCAGATACCGGTCCTGCTGATGGGTGAAACTTGTATGGCCCTGTCCAGCAGTACCTTGAAAATGTCATTTCTGACGAAACGTACGTCGGTTTGCGGCGTGCTGACGTCATCCCTGCGTTCCAGGAAGTAAGGACGGACGGAGGAGCCGACCGGCGGGCGGCTCTTTTTGAATATCTGCGCTTTACTCTGCATATATATGTGAGTGTAATCCTTTTATTATTTAATAAAGCCATACAATGTTATGCTATGGAGCTATTTTATTTTCTCTTTATGGTGGAGATACATGTGTGTCACTGAGGGCAGGCTCCTGGGTGTCCCCTAAGTTGTATTTGGCAAACATCAGTTCCTGTACTCAGTATCTGTGGCCCAAGAGGAAATATTTATCTGGTTGTCCCTTTGCTGGTCATCTGACTTGGAGATTACAGGCTCAACTTTACCATTCATCTGGTAAAGGTCTCATAGGTGGTGGATATAGCACAGTGTGGTGTAATTTACTTCAGCATTATTTTTCTTCACGGATTTGGGACTTATTGGACTTTACTGATTTTCATTTAATATATTTATGCACTTATTTATTGATTCAGCTTTCATATATTTATGATCATTACTTTATTTATGCATATATTTATTTATAGTCACATATATATTTTATTATCACTCAGCGCAGCTTGTTTTTGTTTATCTGGTTTTTGGTGTTATCACACTGGAAGCTGCAGCTAATATTTTTGGTTACACGAGCGCGGTTACATATTGTTTTTGGTTCTCCTAGAGTAACTGCCTGTCTCCTTGAATCTCCTACATGCTCTTGAAACTGTGCTGGGGGACACAGCAAACCTTCTGGCAATGGCACGTATTGATGCCATCCTGAGGAGTTGGACTGCCTGTGCAACCTCTATAGGGTCCAGGTATAGCCTCATGCTACCAGTAGTGACACTGACCCTAGCCAAATGCAAAACTAGTGAAAAACAGAAATGATGAGTAGGGGGAACAAATGTCAGTGGCCTTCACCTGTACAACCATTCCTGTTTTGGAGGTCATCTCATTGTTGCCCATCTAGTGCACCTGTTGTTAATTTCATTAACACCAAAGCAGCTGAAACTGATTAACAACTCCCCCCTACTACTTAACTGACCAGATCAATATCCCATGAGTTTAATTGACTTGATGCTATACCCTGATTAAAAAGTTTTCCTTTAATTTTTTTTGTATAGAGATTTTGGGGTAAATCTATGAGGGTGCACAAATTACGTAACTGTTGCATTGGGAAAATTACAGAAAATTATACAAGGGGGGTTTTATACAATGGATGGTATTAATGAAAGCCATCCATTATTTACAATTGTCATGTGATCTGCTGTGATAGTTCACTGTGATCACTACCGACAGTGGGCTGGCACGCAGATCAGTCATCGGCTGTGTTTGGTGGACACAGCTGGTAACAGATCGTGCCACAGCGCGGCATGTGGGTCGTGCGTGAGGTGCATTCCGGGAGGAAGTCATATGACATCCACCCGGAACGACGAATGTTCCGCTCAACTGTCATTTGACAATAGGCTGGACGGGAAGTAGTTAAAATTATCCACATTTACCAATCAGACAAAGTCCTTAATCTCACATGGGAGACATTACCGCAAATTTACTGCAGCCCTGATGTAAAAATCTTGCCTTATTCAAAAGAATACAGAACTTTTCCAGATAGTCCACCAGGGACAACAAGAAGTTCCAGGAACTGAGTGATTTTCTAGAGTTTGAAATCTCCAAAGTCCCACAACTACCAGGTCTTAGATACTGTACTTAGCAATTGCATTTGGTGTAAACCCAGTTGTAGTGAAATTGCCCTAGAATTTCCAAGAAAATGTGCAACAGTAGGTTCAAGGTATAAGGAAGAACACCAGGTCTTCGTTCCGCTTTTCTCCTTCTCAAAGTTCATCAAAGACTCAGCCACTTAGTCAAAGCTAAGAATAATCCAAGCTTCTCAAGTATTGAGATAAGTAGCAATTTATACAGCTACAAGCTACAAAAAAAGGAACGTAATGCTTGTGGCAGGGAACTGAAGGGTTTAAAATAGGTGCACAGATATGAGGCTAAAAATATCTCTGCATTGGTGGTGCCATAATAAGGAAAAAATGCCCCAGCATTGGTGGTGTAACTGGAAAAAAGGAAAAATTGTCCCTGTGTCAATGGTGTCCCTGGAAGGAAACAATGTCCCTGCACTGGTGGTGTCACTCTAAGAAACAATGTCCCTGTTAGGGGTGATCGAACTTTTGAAAAGTTCGGTTCGACCGGAACACCTGAATTTCCTGAAAGTTCGGTTCGGATTTCAGAACCCCATTGAAATCAATGGGACCCGAACTTCTGGAATCAAAAAACACCATTTTGAAGCCCTAAAACCCAATAAATGCCCCTAAAAAGTGCTAGGGTTCTGGGTCATGCCCCAGGGACTATTAATCCCACAAAAAAAAAAGTTCTTAAAAATTGTCATTTTTGATAGAGAGCCAATTATTGAAAAAATTATTGAAAAAAAAAATGAGATTTCTTTCTATTTAGTGTCTGGGGGGTCTAAAAACTGTACCTGTGAAGTTTCAGCTCTGCAGCATGTCCAGAACCAGACAAAAAAGATCGTTTGTATTAGAATTAATATAGAACAGGGATATGGCTCCGCTATTTTCACACCTTGCCGGTTTTGTAGCAAGCGTTTTTTTGGGCATTTTTGGGGGTTATTGGAGGCAGGCATAACATCAGAACTTCTGTGTAGGGGTATATATACACACACACTTATATGTATATATACACATATATAGGTGTGAAAGTAGTAGAACACTATGCTTGCGCTAATGAAATAATTAACACCCATATGGCTTCTCTGCTATCACACCTATATGTGTGTATGTGTATAAATACATATAAGTGTGTGTGTATATATACCCCCTATACAGAAGTTCAGATGTTTTGCCTGCCTCCAAAGATGCCCAAAAAAAACGCCTGCAATAACACACCTGGGCGTTTTTTTTTGGCGCAGGAGTTTTTTTGCGCATTTTTTTGGGGTCTTTGGAGGCAGGCAAAACATCTGAACTTCTGTATAGGGGTATATATACACACACACACTTATATGTATTTATACACATACACACATATAGGTGTGAAAGTAGCAGAACACTATGCTTGCGCTAATTAAATAATTAACACCCATATGGCTTCTCTGCTATCACACCTATATGTGTGTATGTGTATAAATACATATAAGTGTGTGTGTATATATACCCCTATACAGAAGTTCAGATGTTTTGCCTGCCTCCAAAGACCCCAAAAAAATGCGCAAAAAAACGCCTGCCCCAAAAAAACAAACGCCCAGGTGTGTTATTGCAGGCGTTTTTTTTGGGCATTTTTTTGGGGTCTTTGGAGGCAGGCAAAACATCTGAACTTCTGTATAGGGGTATATATACACACACACTTATATGTATTTATACACATACACACATGTAGGTGTGATAGGAGCGGAGACATATTCCTGTTAATTATTTCATTAGCGCAAGCATAGTGTTCTGCTACTTTCACACCTACAGTGGGTACGGAAAGTATTCAGACCCCCTTAAATTTTTCACTCTTTGTAATATTGCAGCCATTTGCTAAAATCATTTAAGTTCATTCTTCTTCCTCATGAATGTACACATAGCACCCCATACTGACAGGAAAACACAGAATTGTTGACATTGTTGCAGATTTATTAAAAAAGAAAAACTGAAATATCACATGGTCCTAAGTATTCAGACCCTTTGCTGTGACACTCATATATTTAACTCAGGTGCTTTCCATTTCTTCTGATCATCCTTGAGATGGTTCTACACCTTCATTTGAGTCCAGCTGTGTTTGATTATACTGATTGGACTTGATTAGGAAAGCCACAAACCTGTCTGTATAAGACCTTCCAGATCACAATGCATGTCAGAGCAAATGAGAATCATGAGGTCAAAGGAACTGCCTGAAGAGCTCAGAGACAGAATTGTGGCAAGGCACAGATCTGGCCAAGGTTACAAAAAGATTTCTGCTGCACTTAAGGTTTGTAAGAGCACAGTGGCCTCCATAATCCTCAAATGGAAGACGTTTGGGACGACCAGAACCCTTCCTAGAGCTGGCCGTCCGGCCAAACTGAGCTATCGGGGGAGAAGAGCCTTGGTGAGAGAGGTAAAGAAGAACCCAAAGATCACTGTGGCTGAGCTCCAGAGATGCAGTCAGGAGATGGGAGAAAGTTGTAGAAAGTCAACCATCACTGCAGCCCTCCACCAGTCGGGGCTTCATGGCAGAGTGGCCCGACGGAAGCCTCTCCTCAGTGTAAGACACATGAAAGCCCGCATGGAGTTTGCTAAAAAACACCCGAAGGACTCCAAGATGGTGAGAAATAAGATTCTCTGGTCTGATGAGACCAAAATATAACTTTTTGGCCTTAATTCTAAGCGGTATGTGTGGAGAAAACCAGGCACTGCTCATCACCTGTCCAATACAGTCCCAACAGTGAAGCATGGTGGTGGCAGCATCATGCTGTGGGGGTGTTTTTCAGCTGCAGGGACAGGACGACTGGTTGCAATTGAGGGAAAGATGAATGCGGCCAAGTACAGGGATATCCTGGACAAAAACTTTCTCCAGAGTGCTCTGGACCTCAGACTGGGCCGAAGGTTTACCTTCCAACAAGACAATGACCCTAAGCACACAGCTAAAATAACGAAGGAGTGGCTTCACAACAACTCCGTGACTGTTCTTGAATGGCCCAGCCAGAGCCCTGACTTAAACCCAATTGAGCATCTCTGGAGAGACCTAAAAATGGCTGTCCACCAACGTTTACCATCCAACCTGACAGAACTGGAGAGGATCTGCAAGGAGGAATGGCAGAGGATCCCCAAATCCAGGTGTGAAAGACTTGTTGCATCTTTCCCAAAAAGACTCCTGGCTGTATTAGATCAAAAGGGGGCTTCTACTAAATACTGAGCAAAGGGTCTGAATACTTAGGACCATGTGATATTTCAGTTTTTCTTTTTTAATAAATCTGCAACAATGTCAACAATTCTGTGTTTTTCTGTCAGTATGGGGTGCTATGTGTACATTTATGAGGAAGAAGAATGAACCTAAATGATTTTAGCAAATGGCTGCAATATAACAAAGAGTTAAAAATTTAAGGGGGTCTGAATACTTTCCGTACCCACTGTATATATGTGTATGTTTATATGTACAGACATGTGTGTGTGTGTATATATACCCATACACAGAAGTTCAGATGTCATGCCTGACTCCAAACATGTCCTCAAAAAAGCCCTATAAACGCCTGCAGCAAAAAGCAGGCTGACAGGCGAGAAGCCATATCGCTGTTCTATAAGTGACCTAAGAGAAACGATCTTTTCTCTATAGCGGTCACCCTGACATGGAATGGTTTGGTCACCCTGCCATAGCAGTCAGAGTGAGTTAACCCTACACTACACTACGGTCACCCTGGCACTTAACACTTTCCCTACAAAAACTAGATTATTAAAGCTAACTAAAGTGGAAAATAGCACCCTAACTACACTAGATATCCCTTTCCTCACACTAATAATTGCTAAATGACACTTTGAAGCAGAAGTAACAGAACTGCTTCCACTCTCTTCCACGTCCCTGTATTACAATGCTAGGAATTTCGCGGGGCTATCTTATATACTGGGGGGCGTATTCACTAATGATTGGTCTCTGGACCCCCTAGTCACTCCAATCACATTCCTAGCATTCTCCTGCCCCCTCAATTGGCTTTTACTGATGGTTCTGGTCCAATCACGGGCTTTTAAAGCCCATTTCCTGTCCCATTGCATTTTGGTCAGTTCTGGTTGCCGAATTCCGAACTTTTTCAGCAAAAAGTTCGGAATTAGGCCGAATTTCGAACAGCCAATGTTCGGGTCAAACCGATCATCCCTAGTCCCTGTGTCCGTGGTGTCACTGAAAAGAAAAAATTGCCCTTATGATGGTAGGGTTACTAGAAGGAAAAAAATGTCCCTACGTCAGTGGTGTCACTGGAAGAAAAAATGTCCCTATGTTGGTGGTGTAACTGAGGCTGTGGTGTCACTGAAAGAAAAAAATATCCCTGCATCAGTGGTGTTGCTAAGGTAAAAAATGGCAATGTCATTGGGAAAAAATGCCACTGCGTTGCTGGTGTCAGTCTGAGGAGGACAGATTTGTGACCAGAATGAAAAAGGCCCTGAGACAGGACATTAAAGCATCACAGGTTGACACAGCCCACCTAGAGAGTAGGGCTCTGGATTCATCAGTGGAGGATATAACCCCTAACTTGAAGGCCCTGCAGACATGTAGTAAAGCACAAGATCAATGCATTGACTCTTTACTAGATCAGTTAGAGGATATGGAAAACCACGGCCGCAGGGGTAATATCCGCATCAGGGGCCTGCCAGAAGCCACTGCATCCAGGGACATAGTCCATACCCTTCAAGGAGTTTTTAAGCAAATCCTTGGTCCTGAGGTGCCAGATCACATTGAAATCGATCAAACTCATAGAGCCCTGAGACTCCCCTCAGAAGACCCAGCTAAACCACGAGATACCATTTGCAAGCTTCATAAATACTCGCTGAAGGAACCCATGTATCATGTCAGAGGGGTCTGCCACGTGGACTTTGATGGAGCTAAGTTGTCACGGCTTCCTGACCTCTCTAGATGCACGCTGATGCAGCGCAAGGCCCTCCACCTGCTCTTAGAAGCTCTACAGGATGCTCACCTGATCTACCGCTGGGGTTTCCCCTTCAGTCTTTCTGTCACTAAAGATGGTAACCGTGTCCCCCTACGAAATAAAGCAGATTTACCTCAATTTCTCTCTCACCTTGGTTTGCTCCCATGGACATCCCAGACTGACGCACTTCCTCTGAGATTCCTATACCGGCTCGCTTCCAGCTGTGGAAGCCGGTACGCCGCAGGGGCCGGAACAGACCTTGCAATAGCGCATCTGGCTCCGCTGGATCGGTGCCCTCTTCTGTAGCAGCCTCTTGAGTGACTGCCTAGGACTCTGTTGCACCTTTCCCATCCCTTTAGGGTTACTGTTGTTACTGCTGAGGACAAGTAGCATGCACATCTATTCCTTGATGTGCTCTTCCGGCGGAGCGGGCCCACTGGCTGGTGCTCGCCGGATGCCTCTCTACTCACCCCCAATAGGTTAATTTTTCTGAGTTATGTTCCCCAGTTTGGAAAAACAGCGGTGTAGGGGCTGTCATCACCTTTTTGGTCAAGAGGCCAGATGCCGACCCCTGCGTCGTTACTGGTAATACTGGTATTTTTGGATCGCCTTCCAGGCGTTTTGTTTTTCTTATGTTCGGTTTCAATGTTGTTATCTTGGTTTTTACTTGTGTGCTTTGTCTTCTCAGCACTCTATGTTTCCTGGAGACCACGGTTGTCTCTCTCCCATCTGTCATACATGGCTTCCCTGAAGATTGTGTCGTATAATGTTTGTGGCCTGGGCTCCCCATCTAAGCGCAGTAAGTTGTGGCTTGAGACGAAAAGACTGGGGGCACACATACTTTTTTTGCAGGAGACACATTTTTGTTCTGACTCTGTCCCTCATCTTCCCATGAACCTATATAATCAGTAGTACCTCAGCAACTCACCCTGACCAAAGTCGGGTGGAGTGGCGATTGCCATACATAAACACCGCCCTTTCGTTCCCTTAGATCATAGCGCAGACCCAGATGGTAGGTTTGTCTTTTTTTAAAGGCACCATGTTTGAACGTAAACTTACCCTTGCTGCAGTGTATGCACCAAACACCCAGCAGATTACGTTCTTGGATAGGGTCCTGGAGTCCCTATCCACGTTCAGAGAAGGACACTTGGTAGTGGGGGGTGACTTTAATGTAAGCCCTGATCCGCAGATGGACACATCCACGGGCCATTCTGCGCACTCCTTCCCGTTCTCAAAAATTTTCGTAAATCCCTGCAGGCCTATCATCTGATTGACTGCTGGAGAGTGCTCCTTCCTACTGCTAAAGATTTTAGCTACTATTCTACTTCCCACAATGTATACAAATGAATTGATTTTTTGTTGGTGGACCAACATTTTTTGGAGTCACTCTCAGGTGCGTCAATCGGATGACTTACCATTTCTGACCATGCCCCTATCTCCATCTCCTTCGCCCTACTGTGTCCAGATAGAAGACAGTGGACCTGGCGATTGAATGAGAACCTGCTGGACGATGCTGTGGTGCTGAAGCAGGTCTCCAACACCATCTCCTTTCATTTTTCAGAGAATCAACCGGGGGAGATGGGGATAGCCTCAGTTTGGGAGGGACACAAAGCTGTTGTTAGAGGGGAATTAATTTCCCAGGGTTCCAGGCTGAAGAAAGCACACAATGGGGATTTACAGTCTTTATGGACTAAACTCCAGGCTGCAGACCTCAAACATAAGCTTAATACGACCCCGGCTCTGGCCACGGAACTTCTGGCCATTAGAGAGGAACTTTCCAACCTCCTAGAGACTCGCATACGGGCCAGGTTGGGGTACGTTTCTCATAAGTTTTATGAGTTTGAGAATAAATGTGGGAACCTTCTGACCAGGGCTCTTCAGCGTCAGCGCACGTCGGGTTATGTTCACAAACTCCACACCACCCCAGGTCCTCCAACGGTATTATCCTCTAAAATCGCAGAAGCTTTTGAGGACTATTATGCTCGACTTTATTAGCTTCCTGAGGCACTCACCGGCTCCATGCCTACCCAGAAAGCAGAGATTCTCTCGCAGTATCTTGATGAGGCACAAGCTTCCTGGCTTATGACACAAATCAGCAAGAAGCTGGATGAGCCTATTTCCCTAACAGAGATAGAGTTGGTTATCAAAGACCTGCCAAAAGTCAAAAGCCCGGCCCTGACAGGTTCACTAATGCCTATTATCATAAATTTCTCCCCCTTCTCTGTAGCCAAATGTGTATGTATTTTAGCACCCTAGGTTGTCCCTAAAGAGGCCCTGTGGGCTCATATCACAGTTCTCCCAAAGGAAGGAAAGGACCCTACAGCACCAAGTAGCTATAGACCAATTTCGCTGTTGAACACTGATATTAGGATACTAGCGCGGGTCTTGGCAAATTGTTTGAAACCCATCCTACCGACTGTAATATATCCCGACCAAACAGGGTTCATAGCAGGGAGGGAGGCCAGGGACAACTCCAATCGAGCAATTCACCTGATCCACTGGGTAAACTTGCAGACTGACTGTCCACCCAGCCTTCTACTGTCTACTGACACTGAGAAGGCCTTTGACAGAGCGGATTGGATATATCTCTGATCTGTATTGACCAGGATGGGTCTCGGACAAAATATGCTCTGTTGGATAGAGTCCTTATATAGTTCCCTGGAAGCTTGAGTCAAAGTTATTGGAACTCTCTCTGGCCCCTTCCCCATACGGAATGGGATGAGACAGGGATGTCCCCTGTCCCCCACTCATCTTTACCCTGACCTTTGAACCTTTGCTAAATATGATTCACCTGAACCCTAACATTAAGGGATTCAGAGTGGGGATGACGGAACATAAGCTGTTGGCTTATGCGGATGATGTCCTATTTTATGTAGCTGACCCACTGATCTCCATTCCTAATATCATGACGGAGCTACAGAGATTCCATTCACTGTCAAGTTTTTAAAATTAACTATAGTAAGTGCAGCACGACCCCCATGGGGGCTGCTTGGTAATAGCACCTCCTCTGCACTCCCTAGACCCTGAGACATCATCCGACCTGCTAGGCACTACAGGTTCAGACATTTTATTTCATTCCTCCTTAAAATACTTAGGCTAACTATGCCCCTTTGCTCTCCATAATCAGAGCAGACTTGCTGAAGTGGGACCGCATTACTTTTTCCTGGATGGGCCGAGTCAGCATATTGAAGATGAATGTGTTGCCAAGAGTTCTTTTCTATCTCCAGATGGTGCCTATTTCACTACCCAGATCTTTCTATACGGCTCTCAACAGCTTATTTTGTATCTGGCACGGGCAGAACTCCCGCCTAGCCCTCAGCATATTGCAACGCCCTAAGAAATTGGGGAGATTAGCACTGCAGAGGATATTAGACTGGCATTATCACGTTAATACAAAAGCATGGGTTCCTCTTGAGAAATTTTTGGCCGGTCCTAATTTATCTCACGCCACCTTGGCTCTCGAATATCGGGGCCTTTCGGATCTCGTGTCCCCTGTCACCACCCATTTACTGAGACTGTGGGATGCTTTAAATGCACAGGGGAACACCTTTCCTACTCCTGCTCATGGGCAAGGGATAGGAAGGTAAGATGTGTAACGTTTATACATGACCAGGGCCTAGTCACTCTGGACTGGCTCCGTGATCAATTTGGCCATTTATGGATGACTGGCGTTATAGACAGCTACACCATTTTGTTTGCAGTCCACCTCAAGCCATCAGACCCCCATCCTCTTTGACTCCATTTGAGAAACTATGTATGTCGGCTACTCCTGTCCCCCACTATATTTTGGTCCTCTATACAGTGGTCCTCAACCCTGGTCCTCAGGGCCCACTAACAGGCCAGGTTTGCAAGATAACTGAAATACATCCCAGGTGATATAATTTGCTGCTCAGTGATTGCATTACTCTAGTCTGCATCTCCCCAAGGTAATACTTAAAATCTGGCCTGTTAGTGGGCCCTGAGGACCGGGGTTGAGGGCCACAGATGCAGGAGAATAGCTTTAAGTTGTTGACCCAGGGGTATAGAGTCCCTGCCACTCTGGCCAGAATTATTCTGGCGACCCCAGGTGCCTGCTGGAGGGGTTGTGGGCTTAGGGGCTCTTATCTACGTATTTGGTGGAAGTGCCCAAAGCTCTGTCCATTTTGGCAGGATAGTAGAGCACAGATTAAGGTTATACTGGGTATAGAATTCCTGCTTTACATGCCATCTATGCCTCTCAGCCACTACCATAAGTCGGTCCTGCCTCACCTCTTGAATCCAGCTAGGCGTCTGATCCCTATCTATTGGAAAACAGCTCATGTTCCTGGGTGAGCTGACTGGATCCACCCGGTCAATAGTATTATGGTGGCTGAGGAATGGGTGGCAACGTTTAAGGACAAACATGAGAGATTCTATGGTATTTGGGCCACTTGGATACATTATACTTCTAGTGCTTCGCAGGCATCCCAGCCTACGGCTTCTAAGCCCTCTTTGTTTCCATTACAGGGGAATTGAATTAAATTGAACTGAATAGATTTAGTATAGCGCTGTCACAGATTGGGACGGCTTGCTAAAGATCCATGGAACACTTTCAATATCATTTTTTCTGATTATACTATAACTGGTGCTGATTGTTTTTGTCTTATTTGATAGATGTTATTGTTGTTTTTCTTTGTGTGTCATTTATCCGCCCCTTATCCCCCCCCCCTTCTTGTGCTCCTCTTCCTTCCCATTCCCCTTCCCAGCTCCCTTACCCACTTCCATTCCCACCCCACATCACCTTCTTTTCATGACTTTGCACATACAGAAGGCATTCAGCTCAGGTCTGGTATGACATCTCAAAATTGCAAACCCCAGTGTTATTTGGGGCATAAAATGGAGTAATCACGTTATACGCAAATTAATGTACCAATGAGCCTCTGTTGTCATTCTCAAGTGATGGTGATTTATGTTATGTTACCATTTTTGGGCACTTTTCTCTACTTACTGTACACTAACTGTTTCCCTTTTTGTTTGCCTTTCTCTTGAAAATTAAAAATATAGATTAATAAAAAAAATAGACCCACCCCCATGAGGACACACATACAGTATCTGAAAGGTTGGCAGAAAGGGTTTTAATTCAAAGATATAGTTGATTGTTGTTGTACTCTGCGGTTCTGCAAAATAAATTTGGTCTCCCATCTTCCTTATTTTAAAGCTACATTTAAACACGCCATTTCGGCCAATCTCTTACTAAAGATTACATTTTTTTCCAAATCTTCTCCTTCTCCTAGAATCTGTGCTGAGGGTCCTTCCAGGAAAGCTTTGATCTTTGATATTTATCAAACATCGTCTCTGCTTCTGGGTTTGGTGCAGCATTGTGCGGCGGGCAGAAAACACACAGAATCCGATTTTGGCAATAACAGTGTATGGCAGAACAGTTTGGCAAAACAACAGGCCCAGCAGAGAGCACACCCAACCATGGCAACATACAACTCAGACAGTGGTGAACCCATGAGATGCAGAATGGAAGATGCTGACAGCATCTGCCATGCAGTAGTGGGATGTGGCTTGGCTGATCCACACTCAAAAGGGAAGGCTTCCTGGAAGGTAGACATAGTCCCTGCACTGTAACTTCTCCTCTGGAGCCTGTACCTATCTTTAGTACTGTCCCTGAGAGAAAGGGTTCTTTTCCCTACGCTAGCCATTTGCAAAAAGCACACCAAGCCCAGAAACTGGGGTCCTTAAAGCGGAGTTCCGGGCAGAGAAACGTTTTTTTTTTGAACATACCCCAGGGACAGTCAGGGCTAGCACATTCCACAATGGCTAGCCTCTGATCTGTCCCGGTTCGCACTTACCTTTTAGAATGAAATACTTACTTAGAAGTTTTCTTCCACAGCGTTTCCATCTCGGTTGTGGGCAGCTGAAGCCGGCGCGGTCCTCTTCTCTGTCTTCTTCCGCGTCTTCGTGTCCCAGAATGCGCTGCACCGGCCCCTCTCGTCACTTCCGGTGCGGCGCCGCATTCCTAAACAGCTTCTGGGCATGCCCAGAAGCTGTTTAGCAGGGGAATGCGGCGTCGCCCGGAAATGACGAGCGGGGCCGGTGAGGCGCATTGATTCCTGGGAGCTATGACGTTTAGCTCCCAGGAATCATTGCGAGGCAGGAAGTGACGGGGAGAGCCTCGGCGCTGGAGGAGGAAGCTGTCATAGGTGAGTATTTACGATCGTCAATTACAAGGTGAGTTTTAAAAAAAAAAAAATCTAACTATCCAATTCCTTTTCAGGTTAGGCTGAACTAGCGGACGGGCACAAAAAAAAATATTGTTTTTGTGCCCGGAACTCCGCTTTAACCACATTAAGACAGCCTCTCCTGTGTGAACCGGTGTAGCCCTACGCCGGTCGCACACCTGGTGCTGGGGGGCAAGTGCACACCTCCGGCAGCACGTTCCCGCCCCCACTAGGCAGCAGGGAGGGAAATGCACAGGACCAGCGGCACCAATTGCCGCCGGCCACCTGCGATCGCTACCCGCTGAGAAAGAAGAACGGTCAGCTGTTGTAAACACAGCTGACCGTTCTTCTCTTTGAAATGATCACAGAGCGCCTGTGATCCTGCTATATAGGATCACAGGTCTCTATGATAATAACACAAGCCCAACCCCCATACAGTTAGTAAACACTCCCCTAGGCTCACACTTAACCCTTTGATCACCCCTAGGTTAATCCCTTCCCTGCCAATGTCATTATTGCAGTAACAGTGCATATTTTTAGCACTGATTACTGTAGTAATGTCACTGGTGCCCCAAAAGTGTCAGTTAGGGGTCCGATCTGTCCGCCGCAATGTCGCAGTCCTGCTAAAAATCGCAGATCGCCGCCATTACTAGTAAAAATAAAATAAAAACATTAAAAAGACATAAGTCTTTCCCATAGTTTGTAGACACGATAACTTATGCGCAAACCATTTAAAATACGCCTATTGCGATTTTTTTCACCAAAAATATGTAGCAGAATAGAAATTGACCTAAAAGGATGAAAAATCTTGATTTTTACATTTTTTTTGGGAATGTTTTATAGCAAAAAACATTGAAAAATATTGTTTGTTTTTTTTATTTTTTCAGAAATGTCACACTTTTTTGTTTATAGCGCAAAAAAAAAAAATTGCACAGGTGATCAAATACCACCAAAAGAAAGCTCTACTTGTGGGAAAAAAAGGACATCAATTTTATTTCAGTACAGCGTCGCACGGCCACACAATTTTCTGTTAAATTAACGCAGTGCCGAATCGCAAAAAATGGCCTGGTCATTAACCACTTAAGCCCCGGAAGATTTTACCCCCTTCCTGACCAGGGGGTTTTTTGAGATTGTTTACTGCGTGATTTTGACGGACAATTGCGCGGTCGTGCGACGCTGTACCTTAACAAATTTCACGTCCTTTTTTTCCCACAAACAGAGCTTTCTTTTGGTGGTATTTGATCACCTGTGCGATTTTTTGATCATGCGCTATAAACAAAAAAAGAGCGTAATTTTTGCAAAAATAACAATATTTTTCACTTTTTTTTTATATGAAATTCCCCCCCAAAAAAATTTAAAAATCAAAATTTTTTAACATTTTCGGCCAAATTGTTTTACGCTACATTTGTTTGGTAAAAAAAAATCGCAAAAAGCGTATTTTGATTGGTTTGCGCAAAAGTTATCGCGTTTACTAACAAAGGGAAAGATTTTTGTCATTTTTGGTGTTTTTTTTTTAGCGAGTAATGGCGGCGATCTGCGATTTTTTTTTGCGGTACTGCGACATTGCGGCGGACAGATAGGACCCTTGACTGACATTTTTGACACTTTTGGGGGTACCAGTGACATTACTGCAGTAATCAGTGCTATATATATGCACTGTTACTGCAAAAATGACACTGGCAGGGAAGGGGTTAACTGTATTGGACAGGGAGGGGTTAAGTGTGTCCTAGGGGCGTGATTCTAACTGTAGGGGGACAGGTCTCCTAGTGTAAAAACAAAGATCAACGGTTCTACATAGTAGAACCGTCTGATCTTCATTTTTACACAGGGGAGAATGACAGGCGGCTTGTTTACATAAGCCGCTCTGTCTTTCTCCCGCTGTACCGGCGATCGTAGTGTGACCGGCGGACATCGGGTCCGCCGGTCACACGCCCGCACTCCTCTGTGAACGAGCCGAGGCGGGCGTGCGCCTCAGCGGGCGCGCGCTCGCCCGCTATTGGCTCTAAAAGGAGTGACAGGCGAGCGACGTAGACCTACGTCACTCTGCCTGGCCGGGGCTGACTGCCGCAGTAAATATACTGTGAGCAGTCGGCAACCGGTTAAGGGGGCAAATCCTTCAGGTCCAGAAGTGGTTAATAGGTGCTGCCTGACCCAAGATGGCTGCCAGAGTCACATGGGCAATCAGCATCCAATCAAATGGCTGACTCCCTATGACTGAGGAAATCATAGAGGAACCAAGTTCCTCCTAACTTCCTCCTCCCACCTGCAATGCAGCTGTAGTAGAGCACCATCTGCAGTGGAGAACACAGACTGCACCTGCCTACATTTTCCGTGGGGACCCCTTTAGTAAGCACACATACAGTATATGCTGCACTGTGAAAATGTGTTAGGTCAAAACTCTCCTTAGATACAAGTCCATAAGAGTTCCATATGTATGATCTATAAGCAGAATGCTTACAAAATCCTAATGCACTGGTATTACACTCCTGATTTTCTGCACTTCATTTACCCTTTGGTTTTGAATTTATGCTGCCATTGTAAACTAGAGGTGTGAATGTTATATCAAATTATATAGAATTGTTCGGGCATCTCGCTTTTCTGGGAGGACATTAATAGATTGCATTCAAAACTAGCTAACACTTCCATGATGTGTGATGTTAAACGACTTCCTCAAACTCAATCTATCCAAAACTGAGCTCATAATGTTTATTCCCAATGTGCCCCTTCCCCTGACTTCTCTGGCGAGATTGATTGCACAACTATCAGTCTGTCCAAGCAAGGCAGGGTGGTAAGTGTAATCCTGGACTCTAAAATCTCCTTTTGGCCCCATATACAATCACTTCTGTTTCAAATCCCACAACATCTCCAAAATACGCCCCATCTTAACTTACAACACCACACAGCTTCAAATTAATTTCCTGGTTATCCCTTGCCTCGACTATTGCAACTCCCTCCTTATTGGCTTGGCTGTATATAAGCTATCCCTCCCTTAAGTTAAACATGCCAAAACTCATTCACTTTGCCAACTTTTCTGTGTCTGCTTCTCCTCTCTGCCGAACTCTCCGTTTGCTTCCGCTCACCCAACAAATAAAATTCAAAATACTAATAATAACTCATAAAGCCATCCACAACTCTGCCCCAGCTACAACACTAACCTAGTCTCAAAATACCAATAAAACCTACCTCTCTTCTTCAAAGACTTGCTCTCTAGCTTCCTCACTTCCTCATCAACTCCTCCCATTTTCATCTTCAGGACTTCTACAGAGCCTCTCCCATTCTCTGAAGCTTCTTACCCCAATCTGTCCCACTAGCTCCTACTTTATCCAGCTTTAGGCGATCCCTGAAAACCCATCTCTTTATAGAAGCCTATCCTTCCTTCAGCTAACACCTAAACTTTTATTTTCTCTATCAGCTCACCCCCCACAGCAAATCTCCCAACTTTTGAACTTTAGAATGAGGCATACTTGAGGGAGGAAGTGACCTGTTGTGTGTGGTGAGCGTAATGCGCAAAATGGGTTTGACCAAATGCTTAACAGTGGGAGTGGCTTAAGGGCCGTGGTTAATCAAAACCTTTGATTGCTGTGCCACAAGCAAGAGTCTCACTGACACAAACCCCAGCACAATCATTTAAGAAAAAAGAATAAAAAGCTTCCAATACAAATAGTTTTGTACAAACTGTGGAAGAGTGTGTTACACAAAGTGTGGAAGGATTCAGGAGTGGATTACACACAGAGTGCAGCGTTCTGGAATATGCTATGTACAGAGTGCAGGATTCAGGGGTGCGTTTAGTACAGAGTGCAAGGTTCAAGAGTGCATTTCGTATAGAGTGCAGGATTCAGGAGTGCATTTCATACAGAGTGCAGGATTCAGTAGTGTGTTTCATACAGAGTGCAGGATTCAGGAGTGCATTTTGTACAAAGTGCAAGGTTCAGGAAGGCATTTCGTACAGAGTGCAAGGTTCAGGAGTGCATTTCATACAGAGTGCATGATTCAGATGTGCATTTCCAACAAAGTGCAGGATTCAGGAGTGCGTTTTTTACAGTGTGCAAGGCTCAGGAGTAGAGATGGCCTTGCGGTTCGCCCGGCGGTCTGTTCACGGAAAATTTTGCTTGTTTGCTACCCGAACGGGCGGTTCCTTGGCATTCGTACTAATATAGGTTGTTTGTTATCTTATTGTGGTGGGCTACACAATAATGCAATATTACGTTAAAAATATCGCAATTGTATTTATACTAATTTTTTTTTATAATTGCAGAAATGTAAACCTTGGCATACAGCTCGTTATAGGCATCGGGTGAAGTCCCTGTGGAAATAGAGACCATCTTGAGATTTGGTGCATTGGATTGCCTATGAAGTCCCAAAGGCGGGTATGCGATGTACAGAAGCCCGTGTCGGCATAACCAGCCCCACGTCCCTTTGTTTATATGGACGGACCTCCCTCTACTAACGCCGTTTCCATCCACAGCGATGTCTGCTGTGTTCCGGCGTCATCGGGTTGCTATGCAACCGCAAGAGGGTTGGTCCGCCTGTGTTAGTCACAGCTGCGCATTGCGTCTACCGACGCACATGCGAAGTTGTACATCGGACCCCGTGATGTCATTACGGCGCACGTCGCCCTCTATTGACAGCGGGGTTGACGACGCGGCGGTAGCGTACTATTATGGTGCAGACGATGGAGGCTTGACACATGGACTAGTGAAGGTAATGGTGTTGGCAATGCTGAACATTTGCTGTTTTGGGACCTACGGTATACTGTTACAGACTATGGACTCCCCCTCTATGCTTTGGAGCTCTTGAGTGGCTATGCGGTTCTTGCATTGCTATGCGGTCCTTGCACTGCCAACAAGGGGTTGTAGCTGAGTCCATTTTTAAATACTTTTTTTTTTCGTGTTTAGATACCGATTAAAAGGTCTATACAACTGTTGAGGACACAAGGGGGTTTCTCATATGGCCCATATTGTTTCCCTTATCCATATGTACACTCTTACAGATATCCACCAAGCCACCCGGGGACCTGAATTCAACGGGATACCCCTCCGGGGTTATCGTATTGATCCCCAGATCCAAGTTGTCGTTTTTCCATCGTCTGACCAGTATGCTAGTTTTCGGCCTATATTGTGGTAGGTATGGAGATACTTATATTTTTATAACTTTCTATGATCACCATAATTATCCTTTAATTAAAGCAACAGTACACTCATTTATAGTGCTATCTAGAGCCATAGTAAATAGTGTATATGTAAATATCCAATCATATACAATCATATCCTGCTACCCTGTGGAATACTTAACAGTACTCATTAGTATTTAATACACCTGTTTATTAGTACATTATGTACCCTCTACCATTCTAGGCCAGTCTGCCTTTCTCTGTGGTCGTCCATGCCCGCCAGGGGGACGTTAGTTGGCATCCAGCACCTATATCTCAGATGTTTTGATACAACAGTCTCACCACCTGGGAGCATCGTATATGCCTCGGCCTGTATGCCAATGTAAATGAACCTCCTTGTTATCTATGTAAGTAATTGTGGTAATTGTGATCGAATACATGACGTTCAAGTGTCATAAGGTGGAGGGGCCACGGCCCAAGACTCCATTCTCGACACATACTGATATTCGAAATAACAAAATCGCATGATGACAAAATGTAAACTGTGTTATTTATTATAATAACTCTGCATTTTCTTGTTACTCTTTTAGTTGATCACTGTTAAGCTCAATCCCTTATACCCCTGAGGAAGCGGTACACACCGCGAAACATGTCGGGTAGTGGAAGTTGGATTTACTAGAGGGTCACACACTGGCTATGGTTGTCCAAGCCGGCAGTGACCTTTGAGGAGTCCATCCACCTAATCAAGGATTTGACCTTATGTTGATACTGTGATGTTTGCCATTATGGCATATTTTATACACTGTCTGTTACTATGTTTGTTTGATTTATGACCTTTTGTGCATCCCACTGTTGGGAAATGTTTGTACACAATAAAGATACAATTTTAGAGAAACTGTAGATCACACACTTTCTTCGTGTTATATTGGTTGTTAAAACGGTACCCTTAAAATCCCAACCTATGCCCCAACATTCGATACCCTTCACAGTATAATATACTTTGTAGAAAGCATATTATAGTGGATTAGTAGTATTATTGTGCACTGTGCAGCATTGTGACAGGTGTGGTAACTGAGCGTTGCTGCAGCAATACTACAAACAGTGCCAAACTCCCTGGCCAATTTTTTCAACAACTGGTGTGATAGACCAGTGGCCCCCCAATACCACATATTGACGTGGGGTGTTATTTAACAGTAAACTTTTCTAAGACTGTATTTTAGTCCTGCAAAATTTGGCCTCTCTTGCTGTGTTGACTGTGCTACACACAGTGACAACAGTTACTGGCCAATATTTTGTAGAACTGTTGTAATAAACCTGTTGCCCCCAATACCACAGATTAAAGCGGGGTGTTATCTGAGTATACTTTTACAAGTGTATTTGTGTCCTGCAACAATATTGCCTCTTTTGCTGAGTTAAGTCTGGTACACACAGTGCCAAACTCACCGGCCAATTTTTTAAACAACTAGTGTGATAGACCAGTGTCCCCCCCCACACACACACAGATTAAATCGGGGTGTTATCTACCTTTTTCCAGATATACCGGGATTCTCCAGAGACTTTTGTCACAGGGTAATTAAAAAACATGATAGTCAGAGGAAGAGGCAGACACGTACGCAGGGGTGGTAGGGGTAGGGCAGGAGCAGTAGGCCGGAGCCAAACTGTGAAGTTTCAAAAGCTGCATGCAATTATGTCAAAGGACGCACCAGACTTAGTTGAGTGGCTCACTCAGCCTTACTCTTCTGCACCCTCCTCATCCTCTCTATCTGCACCCTCTTCACTCTCTGTTGTGTGCACTCCCATAGACACCACCACCACCACCACCACATACCCTCCGCTTGAGTCACTGGAATTATTTTCCAATCTATCACAAGATGTTTGCGATGCGCAGCCATTGTTGGAATCGGATCAGGAAGAGGAAGTAGCAACAGCCACCACTCAGCAGTCTGACAGCAGTACCCAGATCAGCCCAAGGAGGTTGGTCCCCGCTGTTGCTGCCTACTCCGAGAACTCGAATGTTAGTGGTGGGGAAGGTGACGTGGATGATGACGAGTCTATGGACGTCACGTGGGTGGCCACAAGAGAGGAAGAGGAAGGGAGTTCAGAGGGAGAGGCGAACCGGCAGATAGGGAGGAGAGGCAGGCAGAACTTGCATTGCACAAGAGGTACAAAGCAGACTGCAAATGTATCAGGAGCGAGCCATCAACCATGTACAGTCACATCTGGCGCTCCTAGGATGCCAAAACATGGCTCAGCAGTGTGTGCTTTTTTTTAATGTGTCCGTTGCTGACAACACTGTTGCCATCTGCAGCCTTTGCAGTCAACGCATAAGTCGCGGTAAGCCCAACACTCACCTAGGGACAACCGCCTTAAGAAGGCACCTGAACTCCCATCACCGAGCCCAGTGGGAGCAACACCGTCAGAACCCACAAAGGCACACTCCTGGCTCTCACAGTCCAGCCCCTTCTCCTCTCTCCTCACATTTGTCCTCCACTCCACCTGCCATGATGCCGTCGTCACGTAGTTCTGGAAAAAGGCAGGCTTCTGTGGTCCAAATGTTTGAGCGGAAAAAAATGATGACGCCGGATAACCCTCTTGCCCAACGTTTGACTGCTGGCTTGTCGGAACTGATAGCCCGCCAACTACTGCCATATCAACTGGTGGACTCGGAGGCCTTTCATAAATTTGTGGCCATTGGAACACCACAATGGAAGGTCCCAGGCAGGAAATATTTCTCGCAGAAGGGCATTCCAGAGCTGTATAGCCAGCAAGTTAATATATCTCAGGCACACAGTGTTGGTGCCAAGATAAATCTGACCACAGACACATGGTCTAGCAAACACGGGCAGGGAAGGTATATCACTTTTACTGCCCACTGGGTGAACCTTCTGACGGCCGTTAAGCATGTAACCCGTGGCACCCGTGTAGATTTAGTTATACCGCCACGGATTGCAAGCAGGTCGGCCTCTTCTTCTCCTCCTCCTTCTCCATCCTCCCTCTCCTCCTCTGATGACTCCTCCTCTTCCGCTGCTACCGTCTCTTCCACTACGGCGCCCAAGATCCCCAGAACCTATTCCACATGCAAGGTGAGATGTTGCCATGCTGTGCTGCGTCTGTTGTGCCTGGAAGCCAAGAGCCACACTGGTCCTGCACTCCTTTCAGCTTTGCGTTCACAGGCAGATCAGTGGCTGACAGTGCTGAATTTGACAGTTCGTAACGTGGTGTGCGACAACGGTGCCAATCTGCTGAGCGCGCTGAAACAGGGCAAAATAACACACGTGCCATGCATGGAACACCTCCTGAACTTGGTGGTGCAGCGATTCGTTGGCAAATACCCTGGGGTCTAGGACGTCTTGCGGCAGGCCAGGAAAATCTCGGGCCATTTCTGAAGATCTGCCCATCAGGCGTCTTATTTGTGACTGCCCGACGCGATGGAACTCAACGTTGCATATGCTTGATAGGCTGCTCCAGCAGAAACGTGCAGTTAACAACTACCTGTACGAACACTGCGGCAGGACAGGTTCTGGGGAGCTTGGGTTTTTTTCACCTCGCCAGTGGCTGCTCATGGGCGACGCATGCAGACTTCTGCGGCCATTCGATGAGATCACCAAACTGGTCAGTCACGGCCAGGGCGCCATAAGTGACATCATACCTTACACCTTCTTTCTGGAGCGTGCATTGTTTTGTGTCATTGATCAAGCCATCGAGGAGCAGGAAGATGAGGAAGTCGCAATGTTGGATGAATTCACAGTGGGTGCTACTCCATCTGAGACAAATCAACAGCAGGAGTCTGAAAAGGAGTCAGAGGAGGATGGTGCTGGGGGGGATGAGGAGGAGCAAGAAAAGCATGCTTTAAACCTTTCTGGGATCCCTGGTGTTATCCGTGGATGGGGGGAGGAGAACGAGGACGGCATTATCCTGGATGATGAGCTGGAAGCAGGTCACTACACTGCTTCCAGTTTAGTGCGAATGGGGGCCTTCCTGCTCCAGTGTTTTAAGGATCCAGCAACAAGGAACGCTTAGACCGACAGGTGTCCGACTACATCGGGTTAACGGCCCATGTGGACGCTCTGAGGAGTGATGAACCCCTGGACTACTGGGTGGGCAGGCTTGACCTCTGGCCAGACAGAGCTTCCACAATTTGCAATGCAAATGTTGGCTTGCCCCCCGTCCAGTGTCCTGTCCGAAAGGACGTTCAGCGCAGCAGGGGGGATCGTGATCGATAAGAATGAGGCATGGATCTCTGAGGAATTCAACACATGTGACCAGTAGACCATGTTTCATTGAAATTCCTCATGCCAGGCTACAAATATCCGCCAAACCACCATCCACCCACAGCAATTCCTGGTCCTTGGCTTCGCTACATACAGCGGCATAAAAGGCATTTCATGTCCATTGAATGGCAAATTTTTGGGGCCTTTCAGGTCCGACAATTATTTTTTCTATGAATGCCTAATGTACCTCCAGCCACCAAATACTACGTTCTTTGCTGTCAGTTAAACCCATGTGGGCTAATTTTTGGGGCCTATCCAGGCCGACACTTACTTCTGTATACTGTGAATGCCTAATGTACCTCTAGCCATCAAATACACTACCTTCTTTGCTGTCAGTTTAACCCATCTGGGCTAATTTTTGGGGCCTATACAGGCCGACACTTACTTCTGTATACTGTGAATGCCTAATGTACCCCCAGCCATCAAATACACTACGTTCTTAGCTGTCAGGTAAACCCATGTGGGCCAATTTTTGGGGCCAATACTGGCTGACACTTACTTATTTATCCTGTGAATGCCTAATGTACCTTCAGCTACAAAATACTATGTTCTTTGCTGTCAGGTAAATGCATGTGGGTTAATTTTTGGGGCCTGGAATGGCCGACACTTACGTCTGTATCCTGTGAATGCCTAATGAACCTTCAGCCACAGAATACTACATTCTTAGCTGTCAGGTAAACCCATGTGGGCAAATTTTTGGGGCCTTTTATGGCTGACACTTATTTCTGTATCCTGTGAATGCTTAATGTACCTTCAGCCACAGAATACTACGTTCTTAGCTGTCAGGTAAATGCATGTGGGCTACTTTTTGGGGCCTATACTGGCCGACACTTACTTCTGTACCCTGTGAATGCCTAGTGTACCTTCAGCCACAGAATGCTAAGTTCTTAGCTGTCAGGTAAACCCATGTGGGCTAATTTTTGGGGCCAATACTGGCCGACACTTACTTCTGTATCCTGTGAATGCCTAATGTACCTTCAGCCACAGAATACTACGTTCTTAGCTGTCAGGTAAACGCATGTGGGCTAATTTTTGGGGCCTGGAATGGCCGACACTTACTTCTTTATCCTGTGAATGCCTAACTTTTCAGACTGGAATTGAAAATCAATGGGTCTGTAAAGGTTCCGCCAAATTGTGGAATGCATGCGGACCCATTTTACAGATTTGTGAATTGACCCTATATGTATTAGACCAGTGGTTCTCAAATCCGGTCCTCGGGACCCACCAACAGGCCAGGTTTGCAAGATAACTAAATTACATCACAGGTGATCTCATTTGCTTCTCAGTGATTGCAGTATTCTAGTCTGCATCCCCCAAGGTAATACTTAAAATCTGGCCTGTTAGTGGGTCCCGAGGACCGGATTTGAGAACCACTGTATTAAACATGTATTTACCGGCTGCTGTCAGTTCTGGCTGATTTGTGAAAAAAATATATATATATTTTTTGCTGTAAAAAAAATATAGGGCAACTTTTTCAATTGCAATACTTCGGTTATGACATTGTCCATGTGCTGGGACTATTTGTGCACAGCTAGTACGTCTTTTGTGGCTGCAAGTATGACCTAAAGGTTTTTAAAGTTCGCCTCCCATTAAAGTCAATGGAGCCCACTGCGAACTCGCGGTTCGTGGACTTTTGAGAAAATTTGCGGCTGACGTTCGCGAACCGCTCCGGCCGATGTTCGTCCATCTTTACTCAGGAGTGCGTTACGTACAGAATGCAAGGTTCAGGAATATGTTATGTACAGAGTGCAAGGTTCAGGAGTGTGTTTCATATAGAGTTCAGAATTCAGGAGTGCATTTCGTACAGAGTGCATGGTTCAAGAGTGAGTTTGTCATGTACCTGGTAGGAGACTGAATTTGGCTTCTTTTGTATCTCCAGCACAGGCACCACTGAAGGTAGAACAGATGGTGCTGAGGGACAGGAGGAACATGAGTGCCAGCAGGTGTTGATAGCAGAAATCTGCGATGACTGGAGCAGTTATGAAGGACAGCCAAAGCAGACACTCAGAAGTAGTATGAAGCCAAATCAAAAGCAGGAACAAGGTCACAAAGGTAGTCGAGGTCAGTAGCAGATGGGCAATGAGGTACAGAAGCCTAGACTAAAGCGTAGTCAGGAAAGAAGCTAAGGTTGGGAACAGGTGGGCAGAGGTACAAGCAAATTCTAGGATCAGGTCAGTAACAAGCAAGGTCATCAAAGGAAGTCAGATACAGGATACATTCAGGACACAGGAAAAGCTCAAAACCAGTCAGCACTGACAGTGATCAAGAGCATTCCTTAAATAGCCATCTATAGCCAAATAGCCAGAAACTGTGGGCACACTCCCAGGTGCGTGCACACATCCCTATGACCAATGCGGCCATGCTAATTTCTATTAGCGATGTGCCAATGCTCATTTCGATGACCGATGTTATGTGCATGCGTATATGTATGCGCCATTCACCGTACTGGAATTCCCTTACAACATTTCATGCAGAGTGCAAGGTTCAGAAGTGCACTACAGACAGGATGCAGGGTTCAGGAACACATTTCGTACAAAGTGCAATATTCAGGAGTGCATTTCATACAGAGTGCAGGATTCAGGAGTGTGTTTTGTACAGAGTGGAGGATTCAGGAGTGCAATTCGTATAAAGTGCAGGATTCCGAAGTGTGTTTCGTAGGAATGCTATGTACAGAGTGCAGGATTCAGGCGTGCATTTCATACAGAATGCAGGATTCAAAAGTGCGTTTCCATACAGAGTGCAGGATTCAGGAGTGAGTTTCTTACAGAGTGCAGGATTCAGGAGTATGTTTCATACAGAGTGCAGGATTCAGGAATGCGCTACTGACAGAGTGAAAGGTTCAGGAGTGCATTTTGTACAGAATGCAAGGTTCAGGAATGCGTTATGTATAGAGTGCAAGGTTCCGGAATGAGTTACGTACAGAGTGCAAGGTTCTGGAGTTACGGTAGTTAAACAGCAAAAACACCAATTAATTAAATATAGAACACTTGCATTCTAAAATCTTGATTAACAGCATACAGGACTTGGAGCCAAGACAAGAATGCAGGCATCAGATGGGTAACAAATGCGTGCAGCCGAGCAGGACACGCAGCAGTGTTAACAGTGTAAACATCTACTGTAGCATAGTAAGGGATTGGCGGGCAAGCCAACGAGGGTACAGCTGCAATGAGAGAGAGTGCAGCTGTCTAATCCAACATGTGATGTCGGGGATGGTAAGGGTTGATATGCGTTTCAGGGGCTTCACCTCCTTTGTCTAACAACCCATTGATATACAGCGCCAGCTGGAAAAAAGGTGGCAAGAGGTAGGCCCAATTGGAACCATTGCATGTGCACCGACAGTGTTATATAATTCAGGTTTATTATACATAGCTGTGGGTGCACATACAGTAGTACCTATTGATCCTGTCACTTGCCGCCTTCTTCCCAGGCCAGCAATGTATAAATGTAGCTTGTTTGTCTATACACTGTTTGCTTGACAAAGGGGCAGAGCCCCTGAAATGCATATCGGCCTTGCTCATCCCCAACATCACAGGTCGGATTTGACAGCTGCACTCTCTCTTATTGTGACCGTACTCCCGCCGGCTTGCCTGCCAATCCCTGGCTGTGCTGTATGTTTACATTGTTGCATGTCCTGCTTGGCTGTTAACATATAATGGAGTAATGCGGGACAAAGCCCTTGTACAACAGGACGGCAGGACAAAGGTGAAAATGCAGGAAATTCCCGCCCAATTCAGGACTGTGAATAGGTATGCCCACAGTCATTACCTTTTTTATCACTCAACCCTCCCTTTTGGGTTGTAACCTCTGTAGCACTGCCCCCTTGAGGGCTGCTGGATAACACACTCTCGGGTCCCCCTGGGTTACTGTTAGCAACACTGGCATTCACAAATTAACACTTTATTTCTTGTCTCAGTAAATGAGCAGTCCATGAGTATGTAGTTGTTTTTGGTGTTTTATTTTAAATAGGGATGGGAGAAGGAAAGAGTGGGATACTCCAAATTAAACTATTGACAATGGATGAGGACTCCTGTCTAAAGATGCAGCCTGGCTGCAGATTCACCTTGCCACTAGATGAATTTAGGTTAAGTCTCTGTACAGACAACTTATTTGGGTAGATTATCTTCAGGATACCCCCTTTCACTCCACAGACTGACACCCGTCCTCTGACTATAATACACTGGGGTGCCCCCCTTTAGGTCAGGCCCCTAGACATGAACCCCTGTACTCATTATACTGTTTTTTGAGGGTCTCCAGTGTCTCCACCCCTCCAGTCAGTTCTCCTGGACCTCTGGGTTCACTTCCTTTGCTCTGGTCCCCAGGCCGACTGCCAGTTACCACGTGCCACTGCTACAGAGAAGGAGGAGGCAGCCGCCACTCTCCCTCCCGGACTCTGCTCACCAGCCCGAAGACCCCGCAGCACATGTGCTCCTGGCTTTTATACAGTATCCTATAATGCATCAAGACAGCCAATCTCTACCAATCACCAGGACTGTGTCACTTTCTCTTACTTTTACACTGTGGCAGTGTCTCACACTGTCACAATGCTAATTGTTTTCCTCATATTTTTATATATGTATGACATGCATTTACGTGCATGTTTATTTTATCAACACTGTGTGATGCTTCATCTAAATTTATTCTTTTGTTTCCTTGAAAACTTGTGTACACTTTGTTGCATGCTATTATGTGTGATAACACCCAATGAAAATTTTGTTAAAAAAAAAGAAAATGTATCAGTTTACCTTTTACACGTAGATAATAGTTCCTTCTGCAACAATATGCAAGAACTTATCAGATATCACTCGCAGAACTGTGAGTGATATCTGAAAAGTTCTTGAATATTGTTGCAGAAGGAACTATTATCTACGTGTAAAAGGTAAACTGATTTTAGGTAAAGATATTTCATAGGGATACAAGCTACAGAATGATACTTTTAGAATCTGATCTCCAAATACAAGCAAATATACAGACAACCACCAGAGGGTGCAGTGGCACCATCAAAAACTGATACTTTTCCAATCCAAAAAGGCTCTGTATGATAAGGGTCAGCACTGGATAAATTAAGAAACTGTACACAGACCAAATATGTTGTTACTTGTCTGTTTTTTGTACACCCATCCCACATTAGGTTTCAAACCAAGGAAACATTTAATTTTCTATGGCCAGCTGCCTGAACAATTAAAAATGACAAAATTGTGCAGATGCAGCATCACAACATTGGACTATACACAGTGATGGTGTTGTCTCATTTAAAGAAATGGCACCATTATGCTGGTGTCAACAGTGCTCAGTGGCTTCCTAATGGGAATAAATGAGAATGCACAAGTAGTTCAGTTTACAGTATCCAACTATAGAAGATAACACTTTTTGTTCACAGCTCTGCAGAACAGCTGACATCTTTTAATGGTGACAAGCCAGGCTTGATTTACAAAATTGTGCATATTTCATATGTAGAATATTAACGTTATTTAAAAAAAAAAAAGTAGGTACCCAACACTGTATAAAGAGTTGACTGGTAAAAAAGTATGCTTATGAAAAGCTGAGAATACAAGCATTTGAATTATTTTGCAATGAATTACTAAAAGGTTTAGAAATTTGGAAGAATACATTAAAAAATAATCGCTGAGTCTATAATTAGTTAAAAGTGTACTTCAATAAAGGGATTGAACACAGTTACAATTTTCACAACTGTATTGTTATAGAGGAGAAAAAAAAAGCATTTTTGCTTGCACATGATTGGATGATGGAAGTCAGCACAGCTTCTGCACATTTACTAAGAGCAGGAGCAACTTCACTTGCAGAGTGTCGACAATAAAGTCTTGAGGCAGGAGGTCAAGTGGATCTATAATCTACAGGCCACTTCTCCACCAGGCCTAAATACTGCTATATCCTTCCAACCCTACCTTACCTAATTTTGAGTATTTTTTATCTTCCCACCCCATATCTTTAATTAATTAATATACTTTTTTCTTTCCCCCCCCCCCTTTTTTTTTTTTTCATTTGATGCTGCAATTTTGCGTATATTTTTTAAAATATATTTGTGTCATATGTCTGTATTATTTACATTTAAGTATATACTATTGGATTCTTGGTATGTTGGCACTGACTGGGTTGAGGGATGCCAGCCAACTATAGTTATGCGGTTGCCTTATGCCCGCTATCCATCTTCTGTGGGGAGTGCTCAGGCACCAAGCCAGGATGTGGATCTTCCTGTTCCTGACCCAGCTGGTTTCCTTCTGGCCGGGGCTCAGTGCGGTAGCTTGAACTGACGTTTGCGTGTCATCCTGGTTGCCGCGCATGCTCTGTTTGTTGGCACCCGCACCGGAGGTAACGTGCGGGCAGATGCCGGCCCGTCACCTCCGGTGGAATCTTGTATTTAATGGAGACGGTCCATGCATTGTCCTACGTGTACGGGGGTCCGCGGAAGCGATCCTGGGGGTGCCCACACGCCAGCGGGGAAGCCGATTTAACCGCGATCACTCCCCGTGAAGAAAGAACGCCGGTCTGCTGTTGTAAACACAGCAGACCGTTGTTCTCTCAGCAATCAATGCAGAGCTCCTACAGTATGTTCTTCCTATTTAGGAACACAGGTCTCTGTATTGATTATACAAGCCCATCCCCTCACAGTTAGAAAACACCCCTATGCTCACACTTAACCCTTTGATCACGCCTGGGTTAACCCCTTCCTTGCCAGTGTCACTATTACAGTAACTGTGAATATTTTTAGCACTGATTACTGTAGTAATGTCACTGGTCCCCCACAAAAGTGTCAAAAATGTCAGTTAGGGGTCCGATCTGTCCGCTGATCGCAGCCATAATAAATAAATAAATAAAAATGATATAAATCTTTCCCCTAGATTTTAGATGCGATAACTTTTGTGCAAACCAATCAAAATATGCTTATTGGGATTTTTTTTTTACCAAAAATATGTAGCAGAATACAAATTGGCCTAAAGGATTGAAAAAATGTGATTTCAATTTTTTTTTTTTTTTTTATTTGGGAGTTTTTGGGAGTGTTACCGGTATATAGCAGAAAGTGAAAAATATTGTTTTTTGTTTAGAATTGTCACTTATTTTTTGTTTATAGCGCAAAAAATAAAAATCGCACAGGTGATCAAATACCACGAAAAGAAAGCTCTATTTGTGGGGAAAAAGGACATCAATTTTATTTAGGTCTGTTACAATAACACAGTGCCGAATTGCAAAAAACGGCCTGGTCATTAAGGGGGGAAATCTTCAGGTCCAGAAGTGGACTTCTGACCCCTGTACTCTGCATTACATACTACTGACCTCTGAATTCTGCATCATCTACTCCTAATCCCTATACTTTACATTAATTATTCCTACAATCTGCACAGTATGTTACCTACTACTGACCTCTAAACTGTGATTACTTACTACTGACTCCTAAACTCTTCAATCCTTCCTTTTTTTGGTACCTTGCTAGGTTATCTCTTTAAAAAAGGCACACTGCACCTTGTTGTTCTTGGATTTCTTCCATGTTGTTAAGTTAAATCTCCACCTCTCCAGAAATGCCAACTCCTGCCCTAGAGTACAGGCTTACAGTACGAACATGTTTACATAAGCCTGCACAGTAAAACGCAGTGGGAACCACTGTGGGCAGCTGTTAATGAGAGGTCCAGGAGGGGGCTGTGAGATACTTGTTTAGCGAATCAAACCAAATTTTTCTCCTCATTTTTTATCAATTAATGACACACATTTAAATCTCTGCATACCTTTGCGGTGCAGTGTGGTCCCATGTGAAATGTAATGCACTGTACACCACACCAGCACACTGTTAAGCACACCAGCATGGTGAGAATTGGCATATAGAAAACAATTGTTTTACAATGACTGGCATGTATCCAGTGCGGAAAATTGTCATTCACCACACATAGTGTGACTTAAAAGAAGTGTGACTTATTGTCCATTGAGAGACACAGGATTTCTAATATAGGAATGGTAAAAGAATCAAGTTTTATGCCACTGCCTACACTAGGTTTGGACACTGCAAACATATATAAAAATCGAAGTTCAGCCCCTGTATAACCCAGCCTTTATTATATTTTGTTGTTATTCAAGATACTTGGGACACCATAGATATTTTATTGCTTTGGTGACTTCAAATAAGACTTCAAGAAAGCTGCTTCAGCTATCAGCTATCACCAAATCATCAGCAACGGCTTTGGATGCCATACCCCAAACCCCACAGGACTGGAAGATCATGACACTACCTTGAATTAAGACCTTTAGGAACTGAGCTCTGGGAGCTACCTCATAGTTTTTTTTAATTTCCAGCCTCTGCCACTGTGGTAAAAGTTAAGTCAAGAGATTGAACACTAATGTCATCCGGTAGGTGGAATTCTTTGTGCTCAATGTTCTCTTTATCACCATTGAGCCTAGAGGAAGCACCATCCCGCTGCTGCTCCTGAAGTACCAAGTGGATATCCAGTCTCTGGCATTCCACTGCCCATCTTCAGTGAATTGGTCACCTCCAGTTGCCTGAAACCCTCATAAGCACTAACTGCTCAAGTTTTTAAGTGCTTTTATGCTTTGCCTTACATTGGGCTTAGTGATTGAACGCCACGCAGTACATGTCTTCTAAAATCCACACAGAGGACAGTCCTGCTGCTACTGGTGACCTCAGTCCACACTATTGAACTCTATTGGTTCTGGAGCATTTAGCCAGTATCCCGAGATGGAACTAATGCCTGTAATGTTTTGAAAATTCTTTTTATTGCTTTAAAAAAAAATAAAAGTTACAAAACCGTAGTCACAACCATGACAACAATACACAGACAATACAATGCTACAGCAGCCAGTACAGCAAAAAGATCTTGAAAGACAGACAATACATATATGTCAATAAACTTAGGGACATATTATATAGAATCCAAAATGTTACCAACCCTCCATACCTGAGTAATGGTATTAACATAAATACACCTCCCCACAGAAAGTAGAAGCCGCATCCACCTCTAAGAACCTCCTAAGGGGATCCAAAATGCAGGCACAGGACCCAATAATTGCAAACCAAATGTTTGCAGCAGAGAATCTCAAAATATCACATTATTTAATCAGACACGTAGACATAGCGTTAACTATATCCCTTACACCTTGTCAAATTTAGCTGACACCCCTCTGCTGACATATATGGCCTTGTATAAAGGTAAGGCTTTCTTATTTAACACTTTCCAGGCAGATAGAGAAGGTGCCATTGTTTTTTTTCATAAGGGAAGGATAAGCTTTCTGGCATAAAAAATAATAATAATGTAAGTAGAGTTCCTATCATCTTTGTAGGTGCTAGGGAGTTGACCAAGTTTAGTAGACAGATTTCAGTAGAAGATTGTATGTGTAACGTTGTGACAGACTGAGTGCACTGCACAACTACAAGCCAATATTGCTAGATGGCTGAGAAATCCCAGAAGACATGGATGAAATTGGCCTGAGTAGAATTGCAGTGCCAAAATCCTGGGGATTGAGAAGGAAACGTTTTTGCTAAACTGGCGGGGTTAGATATTTCCTGTGTAAGAATCTGTAGTGAATGAGGTGATCCCTGGCAGACACTAGTCTAGTAAAGGGTGCCTCTCATATGTCATCCAAATCATCACCATCCATGTAGGGGACATCAACCAGCCAAGCATTCCGACATGGTGTAAGGACCTTGCCTGTATCAGAAAACAGCTGTTTGTATAGGTATATAGTTGATAATGCTTTAGTTCGAGTCTCATTACGTAATAAATACTCCAAATCCCCAACCTGCAGAGTTATCCCAGTAGATCCAAATTGAACATAAATGAGAATTGGGCAACCGATACTGAGACCTTAGGGCATCATATTGAAGCAGCGCCCTATTCCCCACTACATCACCAACCTTCTTCACCCCAAATGTTGTCCAAAGAACAGGGTCTGGATAGGTTTAAAGATGGGATAACTGGGGATTTTTCCATATTGCCGTACTGTATTTGGCGAAACAGTAGGTACATTACTAGACTCCCTTATAGTGGATCGCAATGAGATTGTGAGGGGATAAGGAGCTTTATATCCCCGATAAACCAAATGGGACAGTGCCTCGTAGAAGCCAACAGTAGCTGCCTCCAAAGGACAACTGTTGTACCAAAAAATAACTAAAATTATTGGATACAGATTACCAGCCATGAGCCAATATTTTCATAAGGATTTTGAAATCCATGTTTAATAGCGATATGGGCCTATGGGATGTACAGCGCAGGGGATCCTTCTCCGGTTTGGCCAATAAAACCACATGTGCCTCTTCAAAGGCTGGAGGAAGACAGCCTTGCTTCAAACAATCATTATATAAAAGTAAGAGCCTAGGTGAAAGAAGCTCAACATAATGTTTGTACCACTCAACAGGCAACCCATCAGGACCAGGCGCTTTACAGTTGGGAAAAGATCCAAAGGCAGTAGCTATCTCCTCCTTCCTAAATGAGACATCTATTAGGGCATAGGCCTCAGCAGGCAAATGCAAAGGTTCTAGGAGTACAATTAGGTCTTCCTGGAAAAAGCGAGATATAGGGGAGTAAATAAAATGAGACAAAGGGCTGAATTCCATCTCTAGAGGTTATCATAGTTACATAGTAGGTGAGCTTGAATAAAGACAATAGTCTATCTAGTTTAACCTGTGTAGGTGTATATATGGCCGTAATCATCTCACATACCCCTGAATGTTCTGATTCTTGAGATGTACGTCTAAGAGTCTTTTGAAAGCCACCATACTTCCCGGAGAAACCACCTCTTGTGGTGGAGAATTCCACAATCTTGTAGTCCTGACAGTAAAGAACCCCCCCCTGTTGCCTGAGGTTAAAACGCTTCTCCTCTAATCGCATTATATGCCCTCTAGTCCTCATGCAATCCTTCTGACTGAATAGCTTTTTTTCTATGCTGAGATCACCATTGAGATATTTATAAATTGCTATCATGTCCCCTCTCAGGCATCTCCAGGGAGAATAAATCAAGCAATTGCAGACGCTCTTCATAATTAAGGTCCTCCAATCCCCTAATTAGTTTAGTTGCCCTTCTCTGGACTTTCTCCAGCTCCAACACATCCCTCCTGAGGACCGGCAACCAGAACTGGACAGAATACTCCAGATGTGGTCGGACCAGAGTTTTATAAAGTGGAAGGATTATAGTTTTATCTCTGGAATACATCCCTTTCTTTATGCATGCTAATATTCTGCTGGCTTTGGCAGCTGCCGCTTGACATTGCATGCTATTGCTTAGTCTATCCTCTACCAGGACTCCCAGATCTTTCTCCATTTTTGATTCCCCCAAAGGTTCCCCCCCTAAAGTGTATTGTGCTTTTATGTTTTTAGTCCCCAAGTGCAAGACCTTACACTTCTCCACATTAAACCTCATTTGCCATGTCGTTGCCCACTCACGTTATTTTGTCCAGGTCATTCTGTAGGATATCTGCTTCATGCTGTGCAGTTATTGACCTGCCCAATTTTGTGTCATCTGCAAAAACTGATATAGAGCTACTGATCCCATCCTCAATTCACCTAAGGGAGGGAAAATACAGGGGATCACTGTTTGGGGTCTAGCATCAGCTGTAAGGAGAGCTAGGAGCTCAAAGATATGTTCAGCCTTCCCCTGCAAAGGGAAATTAGGAAGATCTTGGTAATGTAAGTACCATCCCTCCTAGCAAATTGTAGATCAGATAAGGACTCCTGCGAGGGTGAGGCAGCAAAACAATAGTGTGATTATGTGTAGCACTACTCCCATGGGAGCTGCTGAGTGTGGGTTCCCCTGGGTTACCATGAGCAACAGCAGAACATTCTGACATATTTCCAAGTGTTTTTACCTTAGACAAGGACCAGTCCAGTTTCTTTGGTTTTTATGTTTTATTAGGAACTTGGATAGGGGAAGGGATGTATGGGATACTCCAACTGAACTGAACTATGCACAATAGGCAGGGACGATCCGGAAAATTGCTGATTAACGCTGGTTAAATGCCGATTAACGCTGATTAACGCTAGTTAATGCTTTGTTGAGCTAGTCACGGCTAGGCCGCTGATTCCCTTTGCCCTTGGCTGTGAAAGAGTCCATAAAGGTTCCTGAGGTAGCTAATCTTTAAGGTAGACTGTTTTGCTGAGACTTCAGGGCCCTTCCTGGCACCCCCTTTAACACCTAATCTTCAGGGCTTGACAACTTGGCACCCCCTTGACTCTGGGTTAGCTGGCTCCTTGATCCCCTTGACCCCGCTGGAGTGGTCCCCTCTCTTAGTGTCCAGAAAGAATCTTCAGTGAAATTAAGTGCAGACGAATCTTCTATAAAGTGCTTGAGCCACCTGATTGTGGCAGTGTTCCTAAACCAAGTGAGTGACCGAGGTGTCACAGCTTTATCCTAATCATGCACCCCCTTGTGATTGGGCGCTCACCTTATATTAGATTCAGTTAGGCTCAAAATGCTGGATATCTTATGGGTGGTACTTCCTGGTAATCACATCCCATATGTTAGCCGATTTCATCAAAGTGGCCAGCGTATCATGGAAGTGAAGAGACTCACAATAGTGCTTATATCTTTAAAAACTGTTTATTCTATTATAAAATCAAGTATTGCACTCACATGTTATGGTGCATCCATGCACCTTTAGATAGCCATCCTAGTTAGGTAACAATATTCTGAATACCGTGGTGGTATAGTGGGAGATGCTGCGTCCTATCCTTTGCAGTGGATTCAGCCTGCCAGATTGACAGTCTCGCCAGTCGTTCGGCGAAGCGCTCCGTCCATCCTTGCCCCTCCCCTATGCGTGACGACACAAGGGACCACGTGTCCCTTGGGTCGTCATATTTGTCATATTTGAAGCCAAAAAAGACGTACTAGCTGTGCACAAATAGTCCCAGCACATGGAAAATGTCATAACAGAAGTATTGCAATTGAAAAAGTTGCCCTAAGTGTTTTTATTTTTTTTTTTTTTACAGCAAAAAATATATATTTTTTTTCATAAATCAGCCAGAAATGACAGCAGCCGGTAAATACATTGTCTAATACATATAGGGTCCATTCACACATGTGTAAAATGGGTCCGCATCCATTCCACAATTTGGCAGAACGTTTACAGACCCATTGTTTTTCATTTCCAGTCTGAAAAATTAGGCATTCACAGGATAAAGAAGTGTCGGCCATTCCAGGCCCCAAAAATTAGCCCACATGCGTTTACCTGACAGCTAAGAACGTAGTATTCTGTGGCTGAAGATACATTAGGCATTCACAGGATACAGAAGTAAGTGTCGGCCAGTATTGGCCCCAAAAATTAGCCCACATGGGTTTACCTGACAGCTAAGAATGTAGTATTCTGTGGCTGAAGGTACATTAGGCATTGACAGGATACAGAAGTAAGTTTCGGCCTGTATAGAAGTAAGGCTGCTGAGGACGTATGATTACGAAACGCGTACGGCGTGTCGCATCACTTCCGGTTCCTGCTTTGAGTCGTGGACCGCATTGCGTTCCACACGCTGGTTTACACCGCTCGCTTGTTACCACGCTATTGTGAGTACCCTTAATCTTGTTTTTTTTTGTGCAATAAACCCTAAATTTGGCAATATTACACTATGTGCCTTTCCTTCACATTTTGAACACCTGTACCACTAATACCCCGCGGACACCTGGAGTACTTATCCCATACCGCCAGGACATCACCAGACCCCAGCTCCCCTCAGGATCTCTCCTACCCAGGAACCCCCATAGACGTCCAATCTAGGACCGGTAGAGGAGAATAGGATTCACCACCGGAATACTACTTATACCCGCTCTATACCCCTGTGTGAGGTGGGTATCTCTGGTGAGTGTGCTATCTACCGGAGGGGTCACGGAGCACCTCACTGCCCACCACGGGGTCACTTATTGTATCTCACTTTACACGAAGATTGTCACCTGATTAATCATTTTTTGGATACTCTCAGTCACTTTATCACCAGTTCATCGTTTATATACCACATTGGACTTTTTTTTTCTCCCTCTTTGTATACGTTACCACCATTCATTTATTATTATATGTCACTAACTTATATTGGTACACACTAATACCATTCTTGGGTATTCTTGCACTTGGCACTTTGAACCCATGGTATTCTGTTTACTGTACCACATGCACTTGCCACTTTGAGTTTATGAGATTTTTGTCTATTATACCACATGCACTTGTCACTTTGAGTATATGAATTTTGGATTATCATATATTTCACTTCACTTGTGGTCACACATGCACTTTGTTTTTCATTACTATTATAGATTTATATATATATTTTTTGTGACATTGATGGTTGTATATTTATGTACTTAGCACTTTAATTTTTCTTTATCTGGTCTACATTTTATATTTTCATACAGTGCATATTTTTACATAATTTTACCTCTCTCTTTTATATTGTCTATATATTACCAACATTTTTTACATATTTATTGCCATATATATCCGACATACCACTTTCATTCACGCTTTTAGTTACTAGACAGTGCCATTCCCCCCACCCCCTTCCATACCTTTTATAGTCCTCTGACTATAATTTAGGGAGGCTGCAGTCTAGTATTTATATATATATATCACGCACTTACCCACATCCGTATAACCCATAAGCGCGGAGTTCACTACCTATATCAAGAATGTAGTATTCTGTGGCTGAAGGTACATTAGGCATTGACAGGATACAGAAGTAAGTGTCGGCCTGTATAGGCCCCAAAAATTAGCCCACATGGGTTTACCTGACAGCTAAGTACGTAGTATTCTGTGGCTGAAGGTACATTAGGCATTCACACAGTATACAGAAGTAAGTGTCGGCCTGTATAGGCCTCAATAATTAGCCCACATGGGTTTAACTGACAGCAAAGAACGTAGTGTATTTGATGGCTGTAGGTACAGTAGGCATTCACAGTATACAGAAGTGTCGGCCTGTTTAGGCTCCAAAAATTAGCTCAAATGGGTTGAACTGACAGCAAAGAACGTAGTATTTGATGGCTGGAGGTGCAGTAGGCATTTAGAGTATACAGAAGTAAGTGTCAGTCTATATAGGCTCCAAAAATTAGCCCACATGGGTTTAACAGACGGCAAAGAACGTAGTGTATTTGATAGCTGGAGGTACAGTAGGCATTCACAGGATACAGAAGTAAGTGTCGGCCTGTATAGGCCCCAAAAATTAGCTCACATGGGTTGAACTGACAGCAAAGAACTTAGTATTTGATGGTAAGAGGTACATTAGGCATTCGCACAGTATACAGAAGTAAGTGTTGGCCTGTACAGGCTGCAAAAATTAGCTCACATGGGTTGAACTGACAGCAAAGAACATAGTATTTGATGGCTGGAGGTACAGTAGGCATTCACAGTATACAGAAGTAAGTGTCGGCCTGTATAGGCTCCAAAAATTAGCCCACATGGGTTTAACTGACAGCAAAGAACGTAGTGTATTTGATGGCTGGAGGTACAGTAGGCATTCACATTATACAGAAGTGTCGGCCTGTATAGGCCCCAAAAATTAGCTCACATGGGTTTACCTGACAGCTAAGTACGCAGTATTCTGTGGCTGAAGGTACATTAGGCATTCACACAGTATACAGAAGTAAGTGTCGGCCTGTATAGGCTGCAAAAATTAGCTCACATGGGTTGAACTGACAGTAAAAAACGTAGTATTTGATGGCTGGAGGTACAGTAGGCATTCACAGCATACAGAAGTGTCGGCCTGTATAGGCCCCAAAAATTAGCTCACATGGGTTGAACTGACAGTAAATAACATTGTATTTGATGGCTGGAGGTACAGTAGGCATTCACAGTATACAGAAGTGTCGGCCTGCATAGGCCCCAAAAAATAACTCACATGGGTTGAACTGACAGCAAAGAACTTAGTATTTGATGGCTAGAGATACATTAGGCATTCACATAGTATACAGAAGTGTCGGCCTGTATAGGCTGCAAAAATTAGCTTACATGGGTTGAACTGACAGCAAAGAACGTAGTATTTGATGGCTAGGGTACAGTAGACATTCACAGTATACAGAAGTGTCGGCCTGTATAGGCCACAAAAATTAGCTCACATGGGTTTAACTGACAGCAAAGAACTTAGTATTTGATGGCTAGAGGTACAGTAGGCGTTCACAGGATACAGAAGTGTCGGCCTGTATAGGCTGCAAAAATTAGCTCACATGGGTTGAACTGACAGCAAAGATCTTAGTATTTTATGGCTGGAGGTACATTAGGCATTCACAGTACACAGAACAGTAAGTGTCGCCCTGTATAGGCCCCAAAAATTAGCCATTCAATGGACATGAAATGCCTTTTATGCCGATGTATTTAGCGAAGACAAGGACCAGGAATTGTTGTGGGTGGATGGCGGTCTGGCAGATATTTGTGGCCTGTGATGAGGAATTTCAATGACGCATGGTCTACTGGTCACATGTGTTGAATTCCTCAGAGATCCATGCCTCATTCTTTTTTATAAATCTGAGGTAGTCTACACTGTCATGAGCTAGGCGAGTGCGCTTATCGGTCACGATCCCCCCTGCTGCGCTGAACGTCCTTTTGGACAGGACACTGGTGTAACGCTCCGGCGCTTATTTGTGTGGTGTGGATTTGCAGCTGCGGAAGTTACACTCAGTAGTCATGTAGAGATGTGTTGAACTACCTTATCCAACTCTCAAGACTCATCATTGTGCATCAGCCTGTCTCAGCAAGCACATACACAAACACAGACACTCATTAAAGATGTTCCTGGAGTGATATGTTTATATGTGAAAGTATAGAGGTGATACTGAGGGGACAGGCGTGGATAGTGATAGCATTGGTAAGAGGTAACAGATGGTGATAGTAAGCACTTAGGATAGCAATCATGTACAGGTAACAGGTGGTAGTAAAGAGCAGATGAAGTGTACAGGAGATGCTAGGCTAGTGCAGTGACAAGATGGTAATAGGCTCAAGAGCTTGCAATCTAAGTAGCGGTGCAGATGTTAGATGTAACAGTATAGTTCTTAGAGTAGCAATAGTCTTTAGTAAGCAGAGTAGTAGTGAAAGTAGATTCGGAAGGTATTCCCCTGTGGGGTACTTATCACTGGTAGGTTTGTAAGGTGAGGTAATGATCTTGTAGCGAGATACAAGATGTTGTAGCAAGTCTTCGGTCAATCCAGGTATTAGGGAATAGCTGGAGGATTCGGCAGCGTTAGGTAATGCTGTAGCAAGCGGTTTGCACGAACACATGTGAGTGAATGCCGGCGGTTGAAATAGCCGCTCAGAGCGGCACTCACTGATGAGGTCATGGAATTTAAAGGGACAGGTACTAGATGCGTTCCACCTATCTATATGGTGGAACGTAATGTACAAATAATAGGCTGGAAGGGTACCGCAGGTACCAGGATCTTACAGTACCCCCCCCCCTAAGGCCGGCTCCGGAAGGCCTATAACACTGGTCTCTCCGGGTATTTGGAGTGGAACCTTCGTATAAGCCTGGGTGCGTGGACGTCAGAAGCATCCAACCAGGTGTCATCTTGGGGACCATAATTTTTCCATCTTATGAAATATTGGAGCTTTCCTCTGTGGATACGAGAATCCAAAATTTCTTTAATCTCAAATTCTTCTCCACCTTCAACTTGTATTGGAGGTGGAGGCGCGATGGTAGGTCTAATCCCTTGGTTGGGTGTATGTGGCTTCAATAGAGATACATGGAACGTGGGGTGTATTTTAAGATCTGCCGGTAAAGTGAGTCGAACTGCAGTTTCCCCAATGAGCTTCTCAATTGGGAAAGGTCCCAGGAATAGAGGTCCAAGTTTTTTACTAGGAATTTTCAACCTCAATTTCCTCGTAGATAGCCAAACAAGATCCCCAATAGCATATTGAGGTGAAGGTCTTCTGCGGAGGTCATAGTACCTCTTTTGTTGGCTATGAGCATGTGAGATGGTGGTGTTAAGTAAGCCCAAAGAGTCTTTTATTTGGGTGAGATAGTCAGAGGCTACTGGGTTACTTGATGGTAGGATGCGTGGTGGAAGAATTGTGGGATGGAACCCATAGTTCAGGTAGAATGGACTTTGCTTAGTAGTACTGTGGGTTGCATTGTTATAAGCAAATTCTGCCAGAGGGAGGAGGTCCACCCAATCATCCTGTAGGTATGAGGTGTAGCAACGCAAATATTGTTCAATACACTGGTTGACTCTTTCAGTTTGTCCGTTGGTCTGCGGGTGATAGGGGGAAGTAAGTTTTCGCTCAATGCGCAGTATGTGACATAGAGTTTGCCAAAACGTAGAGATGAACTGCGAGCCCCGGTCAGATAAGAGAGTCTTTGGAATTCCATGTAGTTTGAACACATATTTTACTAGCAATTCCGCTGTTTCCTTAGATGAAGGTAGTCTGCGAATGGGAATGAAATGTGCCATTTTTGTCAGATGGTCCACTGACACTAAGATGATAGTGAATCCCTTGGACGGTGGTAATTCCACTATGGAGTCTAAAGAAACAACTTCCCATGGAACTTTGGGTATTGGTAGACTGCAAAGTAAACCAGAAGGTTTTGTAGTGTCAATTTTGGACCTTGCACAGATGTCACATGAAGAAATGAATTTTTGTACAGACGTCTTCATCCCAGGCCACCAAAATTGCCTAGTGAGCAAATTAAATGTCTTAGTCATACCCATATGTCCTGCCATAGGTACGTCATGGGATAACTCCAAGATTTTGGTACGCATACCGGGAGGTATGTAGAGTTTGTCGTTAAAGTAGCGGAAGCCTTCTGCATCAGTACTTAGTTGAGGTGGTGGTGAATCCAGTCTTAGAGTCTTAGACTGTGCAGAATCTCTTCCTTTAAGGGACGAACAACACCAATAATACGGTCATGGGGTATTATAGGTGATGAAGGAATTTCGGCACAGTTATCTTCGGTTAACCGTGATAACGCATCTGCCTTCTTGTTTTTGTCTGCAGGTGTATAGGTCACTAGGAAATTTAATCTTAGGAAGAATAGCGACCAACGTACCTGTCGGTGGGAAAGGGTCTTGTTGGTCTGGAGATATTGGAGGTTTTTATGGTCTGTATATATGAGTATTGGCAACCGGGTGCCCTCAAGTAGATGTCGCCAATTCTCCAGTGCCAACTTCATGGCAAGTAACTCTTTTTCACTCACTGGGTAGTTCACCTCTGGGTTACTTAGTGATTTAGAGAAGAAGGCAACTGGATGAAGTGGTGAAGTATTCGTAGGTCGTTGGGAAAGAACTGCTCCTACAGCCATATTTGACGCATCTACCTCCAGGATGTATTGGAGGGATGGGTCTGGATGGCGTAGTATGGGAGCGGTAATGAAGCTTAATTTCAACAAGCTGAACGCTTTATTTGCTTCTTCAGACCATTTAAATGTTTGCTTAACACTTGTAAGTTGTGTGAGTGGTCTCACAATAGACGAGAAGTTCTTGATGAACTTCCTATAGAAGTTTGAGAATCCAAGAAATCGTTGTAAGGCCTTACGAGTTGTTGGTACAGGCCAATCCAGAATACAGGATATCTTGCTCATATCCATCTTGATGCTGTTCTTGGATATGATGTATCCTAAGAATAACACCTCTTCCTTATGGAATAGGCATTTCTTCAGTTTTACGTACAAGTTGTGTGCGAGCAATCTGGACAACACAAGTCTTACATGTCTTTTATGTTCAGACAAGGATTGAGAGTAAATGAGTATATCGTCCAGATATACTACGACACAGACATCGAGTAGATCTCGGGAAAATGTCGTTTATGAACCGCTGAAATGCTGCGGGAGCATTACACAACCCAAACGGCATCACTAGATATTCGAATAGTCCGTATCTAGTTCTGAATGCCGTCTTCCACTCATCCCCACTACGGATGCGGATGAGATTGTAAGCCCCTTTAAGGTCTAACTTTGAGAAGTAAGTGGCTCCACGCACTTGTTCAATCAGTTCCGGGGTGAGAGGTAAGGGATAGCGATCCTTTATCGTAATAATATTTAATTGCCTATAGTCAATAATAGGCCGAAGGCTTAAATCCTTATTGCGGACAAAGAAAAGTTCTGCAGCTGTAGAGGAAGTAGAGGGTCTAATGAACCCTTTTGCTAAGTTCTCATCCAAGTATTCCTTGAGATGAGAAAGTTCATCCTGAGAAAGAGGATAAACATGACCGAAAGGTAGCTTACTATTAGGGAGTAGGTCAATAGAACAATTGTAGTCCCTATGGGGAGGCAACACTTGAGCATTTTTCTCAAGGAAGACTTCTGATAAATCCTGATAGCATGGTGGTGGTGTAATTTCCTCTGACACCATGGACAGGATTTTCTTTTGAGATTGGAGGTTACACGTGGTCTCGCAATAGTGAGAAGGGAAGGTTAGGGACCGTGTCTTCCAATCAACAGTTGGTTGATGTATATGTAACCAGGGAAGTCCCAAAATAATGGGAAAATGTGGTGAGGTTAACACATCAAACGTGGTGGTCTCAACATGAGACTCGTTAGCAGTAGCAAGGAGTGCTTGTGTCTGAGTGGTAATTGGACCAGAAGATAACGGAATACCGTTAATCAAACTAACAGAGACAGGTTTGGGTTTTGAAATAATAGGTATTTTATTTAAAGCAACAAAACTAGTGTCAATGTAGTTCCCACAAGATCCTGTGTCGATCATGGCCTTGGTGGTGATCCTAATTTGGTCCCACTGTAGGATCAAACAAATAAAGAGATAGGGATTAGTAAAAGAAGTCGTTAATCCCCCCAGCAAGACCTGTGAACACTCACCCTTTTTCTTGTGGACAAGGGGACAAACGCTTATCAAATGTTCGGCGGAGGCGCAGTACATACAGAGATTTTCTGTTCTTCTCCTGGCCTTTTCAGTAGACGATATTGGTGGGCGGATGGTTCCTACCTCCATAGGAGTAGGATCGAAGGACGACTCCCGAGAAGGGTTGGGTAATGGGATTCCCATTTTCTCAGCCTTCCTCTCTCGCAATCGTCTGTCTATTTTGATACTAAGTTGTATCAAGGCATCCAAGGTGCCAGGTAAATCCGCTCGGGCGAGCTCGTCTTTTATGGCTTCAGATAACCCAAGCCTGAACTGGGTTCGCAGAGATGCATCATTCCACCCTGAATCAAGGGTCCATCTCTTGAACTCTGCTACGAAATCTTCAACAGGTCTCCTTCCTTGTTTTAAAGCCCTCAATTGGCTGTCAGCAGTACTCTGCCTATTAGAGTCTTCATATAGGCTAGAGAGCTCTGCTAAAAACGTAGGATAGGAGTTGAGAAGAGAGTAATTTTTCTCAATAAGAGAGTCTGCCCAAGCCCGTGGATCACCTGACATATATGATATAGTGGTGCAGACTTTTAATTGGTCTGTAGTGTAAGTACGAGGTTTTAGATTAAAAAGCAATTGACATGCATTTTTAAATTCACGGAATTTTTTCCGATCACCCGTAAACACTTGTGGAGGGTTTATTTTGGGCTCACGGGGTTGGGCAGCAGTGAGCTGTGAAACACGGGCTATCTGCTGTCTCAAGGTCTGGTTTTCATTTTTCACTTCAGTAAGTGAAAGAATTAATGAATCTACCTTTTGTGATAGTTGTATCACATGTGTAGCTATTTCCGCTGAATCCATTTTTCAGGTTCGTGCAATCTGTAACGCTCCGGCGTTTATTTGTGTGGTGTGGATTTGCAGCTGCGGAAGTTACACTCAGTAGTCATGTAGAGATGTGTTGAACTACCATATCCAACTCTCAAGACTCATCATTGTGCATCAGCCTGTCTCAGCAAGCACATACACAAATACAGACACTCATTAAAGATGTTCCTGGAGTGATATGTTTATATGTGAAAGTATAGAGGTGATACTGAGGGGACAGGCGTGGATAGTGATAGCAATGGTAAGAGGTAACAGATGGTGATAGTAAGCACTTAGGATAGCAATCATGTACAGGTAACAGGTGGTAGTGAAGAGCAGATGAAGTGTACAGGAGATGCTAGGCTAGTGCAGTGACAAGATGGTAATAGGCTCAAGAGCTTGCAATCTAAGTAGCGGTGCAGATGTTAGATGTAACAGTATAGTTCTTAGAGTAGCAATAGTCTTTAGTAAGCAGAGTAGTAGTGAAAGTAGATTAGGAAGGTATTCCCCTGTGGAGTACTTATCACTGGTAGGTTTGTAAGGAGAGGGTTCCGGCGGTGAGGTAATGATCTTGTAGCGAGATACAAGATGTTGTAGCAAGTCTTCGGTCAATCCAGGTATTAGGGAATAGCTGGAGGATTCGGCAGCGTTAGGTAATGCTGTAGCAAGCGGTTTGCACGAACACATGTGAGTGAATGCTGGCGGTTGAAATAGCCGCTCAGAGCGGCACTCACTGATGAGGTCATGGAATTTAAAGGGACAGGTACTAGATGCGTTCCACCTATCTATATGGTGGAACGTAATGTACAAATAATAGGCTGGAAGGGTACCGCAGGTACCAGGATCTTACAACTGGACGGGGGGCAAGCCAACAGTTCCACTGAAAATTGTGCAAGCTCTGGCCAGAGGTCAAGCCTGCCCACTCAGTAGTCCAGGGGTTCATCACTCTTCAGAGCATCCACATCGGTCGTTAACCCGATGTAGTCGGACACCTGTCGGACACCTTTTTTTACGCTCCAACATTTGAGCTACATAAGCCTGCCTTTTTCCAGAACAATGTGACGAGGGCATCATGGAAGGTGGAGTGTTGGACAACTGTGAGGAGACAGGAGAAGGAGAAGGAGAAGGAGAAGAGGCTGGACAGTGAGAGCCTGGAGTGTGGCTTTGTGGGTTCTGACGGTTTTGCTCCCACTGGGCTCGGTGATGTGATTTCAGGTGCCTTCTTAAGGTGGTGGTCCCTAGGTGAGTGTTGGGCTTACCGCGACTTATGCGTTGACTGCAAAGGCTGCAGATGGCAACAGTATTGTCAGCAACGGACACATTAAAAAAAGCCCACACAGCGGAGCCATGTGACGGCGTCCTCGGAGCGCCAGATGTGACTGTACATGGTTGATGGCTCGCTCCTGATACATTTGCAGTCTGCTTTGTACCTCTTGTGCAATGCAAGTTTTGCCTGCCTCTCCTCCCTATCCGCCAGTTCTACAAATAATTGGCCAGTAACTGTTGTCACTGTGTGTAGCACAGTTAACACAGCAAAAGAGGCCAAATTTTTGCAGGATTAAAATACAATCTTAAAAAAGTATACTGTTAAATAACACCTCACTTCAATCTGTGGTATTGGGGGGTCACAGGTTTATCACACCAGTTCTACAAATAATTGGCCAGTAACTGTTGTCACTGTGTGTAGCACTGTTTACACAGCAAGAGGCCAAATTTTTGCAGGACTAAAATACACTCTTAGAAAATGATACTGTTAAATAACACCCCACTTTAATATGTGGTATTGGGGGGCCACAGGTTTATTACACCAGTTCTACAAATAATTAGCCAGTAACTGTTGTCACTGTGTGTAGCACTGTTTACACAGCAAGAGGCCACATTTTTTGCAGGACTAAAACACACTCATAGAAAATTATACTGTTAAATAACACTCCACTTCAATATGTGGTATTGGGGGGCCACTGGTCTATCACAGCAGTTCAAAAAAATTGGCCAGTGAGTTTGGCACTGTGTGTATCAGACTTAACTCAGCAAAAGAGGCAATATTGTTGCAGGACACAAATAAACATGTAAAAGTATACTCCGATAACACACCGCTTCAATCTGTGGTATTGGTATGGGGGGGGGGGGGGCAATTGGTCTTTCACACCAGTTATAATACATTATAAGTGCTTTTGTCACTGTGTGTAGTATTGTTGCAGAAACACTCAGTCTCACCACCACACCTGTCACAATGCTGCACAGTGCACAATAATACTACTAATCCACTATAATATGCTTTCTACCAAGTATATTATACTGTGGATTTTAAACAAAATCAATGAAAAAGAGGACCAATGGGCTACCTGGGGGATCCCTTGAAAAAGCCACGTGCGTAGTGACGCAACGCGTCGGGAGGAGCCGGGTGATGTCACTTCCGTGTTTACGGCCGTAACCGGAAGTTGTGTGTTATAGCGCACTGGTGGTCATCGCTTGTTTTTTTCTTCTATTTTGTAAGTGTACTATATTCCTTCATTAAACTTCTTTGGAATTTACTGCACCATGATGGCCCCTCTTTTGTCATCCCTATGAGACACTCAGTGGATGATTCTTATGTGTCCAGAGATTGAAGGTCATCAGGAAGGAATAAGGTGTTGTTGTGTTTGGGATCCCACCATCCATCCATGTTAGAGGGGAATCTTTGGAACATTGTTAAGAGCTCTATTATACACGCTCCTTTTTGGTGTTTATTGAGGTAAGCGGCCATTACACACTTATACTGTGGATTACTCCCCCCCCTTTTAGTGCACTGCACAGCAATACCAAAAAATTTGCAGCCCTTTAAATTACTTTTGTGGACATTAACAGAGCGATTTGTGTCACTGCTGACGATCTCTAACTGCCCCTACAGCACAGACTGGATACCTATCCCTATACTGAAGAGACTGTAATAGACCCTATACCGACATTGCAGCCCTTTAAATTACTTTTGTGGACATTAACAGAGAGATTTGTGTCACTGCTGACAATCTCTAACTGCCCCTACAGCACAGACTGGATACCTGTCCCTATACTGAAGAGACTGTAATAGACCCTATACCGACATTGCAGCCCTTTAAATTACTTTTGTGGACATTAACAGAGCGATTTGTGTCACTGCAGATGACGATCTCTAACTGCCCCTACAGCACAGACTGGATACCTGTCCCTATACTGAAGAGAGACTGGACCTATACCAAAATACCAGCCCTGAAAAGGACTTATGGACATTAACAGAGCGATTTGTGTGACTGCTGCCGATCTCTAACTGCCCCTAAAGCAACCACTGGATACCTGTCCCTAAACTCAAAAGATACTAGTAGACCTATACCGAAATACCAGCCCTGAAAAGGACTTTTGTGGATCTTCACAGAGCTATTTGTGTCTAGCAAACTCTCCCTCATGAGCACAGCAGACCTCTACCTACACTGGCAGAAAGCAGAATGTGAAATGGCCAACAGCTCAGGTCTATTTATAGGGTAGGGGGCATGTCCATGTGCTGAAATGTTTCAATTGGCTGTCCCGTTCCACCTGACAGCTGTGTCATGGGTCAAAGTTCTCCCCAATGTAAACTAATATGGCCGCCGCGAATGACGCCATGTGTTCGCAAATTTGGCGGGCAGCGAACAAGCAAAATTTGCCGCAAACCGACCGCCGGGCGAACTGCAAGGCCATCTCTACTCAGGAGTGCATAACCCACAGAGCGCAGGGGTCAGAAGTGCATAATACAGAGTGCAGAAGTCAGGAGTGTGTAATGATGGACGAACATCGGTCGGGACGGTTCGCTAACGCGATCAGCGAACTCGCTCAAATGTTCGCGAATCGCTGGTTCGCGGCGGACCCCATTCATTTTAATGGCAGGCAAACATGAAAAACCTCCAGGTCATATTTGCAGCCACAAAATACTTACTAGCTTTGCACACATAGTCCCACAACATGGACACTGACATACCAGAAGTATTGCTATTGTATTGCCATAAAAATGTTGTTTTGTTTTTTCAGCAAAAAAAATATTATTTTTTTTTCTAAATCAGTCAGAACTGACAACAGCCGGTAAATACATGTCAAATACATATAGGGTCCATTCACATGTCTGTAAAATGGGTCCGCATCCATTCCACAATTTAGCGGAATGTTTAAAGATCCATTGATTTTCAATGCCAGTCTGAAAAATTAGGCAATCATAGGATAAAGAAGTAAGTGTCAGCCAGTACAGGCCCCAAAAAGTAGCCCACAGGCGTTAACCTGACAGCAAAGAACTTTGTATTCTTGGCTGGAGGTTGCTGTGTGGAGCAGGGACAGACTGTATAGTGACAAGTCGCTAGCTAATAGGTCTACAAAAGTCTTTTGTCAGTGTAGGGCAGGGGTGGGGAACCTTTTTTCTGACAAGGGCCATTTGGATTTTTGTAACATCATTCGGGGGCCGTACAAAATGATCAGCCTGTTATATTTGGTCAAACATTTAATTAACTCACCCCTAATGTGATGGCTGGAACTGCTTCTCTTTGGTGAGGTGTGTGATGTTAGCTGATATTGATGATGTTGCTACTCGCAACTGGTTTTCTATGTTTGCATCGGTCAGTCTGGAGGGTAGTCGACTCTTTGCGATGGCAACAGGGCCGGTGCCAGACTATTTTGCGCCCTAGGCAAGACCAGCAACTTGCGCCCCCCCCCCCAAAAAAGAAAAATTTTTAAAACATTTTAAAAACAGGGTCACTGCACTATAGGTGAGCAGGGTTTTGGGTAGCATCTGTGGTGTCACTGAAATAAAAAATTCCCTGCATTGGTGGTTTCACTGGAAGGACAAAAATGTCCTTGTGTCCGTGTTCTCACTGGAAAAAACTGGTCCATCATATATGATGTGTACCAGAAAATTTAAGGGGTGGTAGGAAGCTGGTAGTGGGGTACAGGGGGGATGAAGATGATAGGGGGTGGGATGGTAGGAAGATCACAGGGGGGGGGGTGAAGATCACAGGGGGTGGGATGGTAGGAAGATGATAGGGGTGATGAAGATGACAGGGGGTGGGACAGTGGGAAGATGACAGGGGGGATGAAGATGACAGGGGGTGGGATGGTAGGAAGATGACAGGGGGGGTGAAGATGACAGGGGGTGGGATGGTAGGAAGATGACAGGGGGGATGAAGATGACAGGGGGTGGGATGGTGGGAAGATGACAGGGGAGATGAAGATGACAGGGGGGATGGTAGGAAGATGACAGGGGGGAGGAAGATGACAGGGGGTGGGATGGTAGGAAGATGACAGGGGGGATGAAGATGACAGGGGGTGGGATGGTGGGAAGATGACAGGGGAGATGAAGATGACAGGGGGGATGGTAGGAAGATGACAGGGGGGAGGAAGATGACAGGGGGTGGGATTGTGGGAATATGACAGGGGGGATGAAGATGACAGGGGGTGGGATGGTAGGAAGATGACATTGGGGATGAAGATGACAGGGGGTGGGGTGGTGGGAAGATGACAGGGGGGGTGAAGATGGCAGGGGGTGGGATGGTGGGAAGCTGATGGGGGAAGAAGATGGCAGGGGGTGGGATGGTGGGAAGCTGATGGGGGATGAAGATGACAGGGGGTGGGATGGTAGGAAGATGACAGGGGGGTGAAGATGACAGGGGGTGGGATGGTAGGAAGATGACGGGGGGATGAAGATGACAGGGGGTGGAATGGTGGGAAGATGACAGGGGGGATGAAGATGACAGGGGGTGGGAAGGTGGGAAGCTGATGGGTGAAGATGACAGGAGGTGGGATGGTGGGAAGCTGATGGGGGATGAAGATGACAGGGGGTGGAATGGTAGGAAGATGACAGGGGGGATGAAGATGACAGGGGGTGGGATGGTGGGAAGATGACAGGGGAGATGAAGATGACAGGGGGGATGGTAGGAAGATGACAGGGGGGAGGAAGATGACAGGGGGTGGGATTGTGGGAAGATGACAGGGGGGATGAAGATGACAGGGGGTGGGATGGTAGGAAGATGACGGTGGGGATGAAGATGACAGGGGGTGGGATGGTGGGAAGATGACAGGGGGGATGAAGATGACAGGGGGTGGGATGGTGGGAAGCTGATGGGGGATGAAGATGACAGGGGGTGGGATGGTGGGAAGCTGATGGGGGTTGAAGATGACAGGGGGTGGGATGGTGGGAAGATGACAGGGGGGATGAAGATGACAGGGGGTGGGGTGGGATGGTAGGAAGATGACATACATCCTCCCCCCCATCTCCATACACCCTCCCCCCAGTTTCATACACACTTCCATCTCCATACACCCCCCCCCCAGCTTCATGCACCCCTCCATCTCCATGCAACCCCCCCCCCAAGCTTCATACACCCCTCCATCTCCATACACCCCTCCATCCCCATACACCCCTCCATCTCCATACACCCCCCTCCATCTCCATACACCCCCCCCCCCAGCTTCATAAACCCCTCCCCCCAGCTTAATGCACCCCTCCATCTCCATACACCCCCCCATAGCTTTACACACCCCTCCATCTCCATAAAACCCCACATCTCCACCCCCCTAGCTCCATACACTCCCCCCCCCCTGCAAGTTAGTAGTAGTTATAATCATCACAGACCTCAGACCACAGATCTCCCCAGCTTCATACACCCCTCCATCTCCATACACCCCCCCAGCTTCACACACCCCTCCATCTCCATACACCCCCCCCAGCTTCACACACCCCTCCCTCTCCATACATCCCCCCCATCTCCACCCCCCCCTAGCTCCATACACTGTCTGTCACATTGCGCTCTGGTTATTCCCGTAGCAGCTCCATGTGGCGACTTGGTGCCCATTGGATTTCACAAACTGACATTTCTGACAATTCTGAAAGAATACTGGGACTCTGATGTTGAGACATCCTCTCCTAGTATAGTTTGGGATGCATTCAAGGCCTTCACAAGAGGTTATCACATCTCTGCAATTAAAGTGGTCAGGGTGCAGCAGACTGCCACCACGGAAGGTGTATGGCGCTGCCAAAATGTACTAATAGTTCCATATGTCCAACAAAGATGCTGAATGTGTATTCAATGTGTGTCTCCACTGTGAATTCTAAATTAATAAAGTGTCAAGTGCATCATGTGTGTGACAAATAAATTATATAGTAAGTGCAACAATATAGGCGATCCAATCCTGCGAGGGGTTTGCAATGGTGCTAAAACCGTGCAGAAATATATAGAAATATATGAAAAGTATAAAAATGGGTGAAAAATAGAATGTGGGTAAAAAATATAAAAAAATGTGGGTGATATCTGCCCAAAAAAATGAGGAAAAATTAATGAAACTCAGTAAAATCAGTTGGGTCCACTTAAATGAACTGTGACCTTATAACTATACAATAAATAGCATCATATATGACATAGAACTGAGTAAAAAATAGGTATACAAATCTTATAAACCACTCTAAAATATGGCAGCAATAGTCCAGGTGTTGGTAAGTCCGTAATAACTGAAAAAAACCTAAAAAAGGAGGGTGGTCCCACAATGGAAAAAACCCTTCCTAAAATAGGGGAGCAGAAAAGTGACTTGAGTGCAGGTGCTCTAACGGCACATACGGAACTATTAGTACATTTTGGCAGCGCCATACACCTTCCTTTTATCTTCATTCTTACTATATTTTTAGGAATATAGTGCAGAGGTGGGCTGGAGCCAGTACTTTATTAGAAGCTTAGAATTATCCTAAGCGCGGATTCTTTATATTTCAGACGGCCACCTTGGAAAAATAAATTAAGAATGCTTCAGACCTGTATGGGACTGACCCCTCTGTTCCAAATTTCGAGGCGCTACAAACTTCCAAGCGTAACCTGCATATTCACTTGCCTGAGGTCACGAGGCAAGAGCTTTACAACACAAAGCAAAATTTCATCGAGCAGGGGGACAGGAGCGGCAGGCTGTTGGCGGTGATGTCTCATCATGATGTTCCCCTTACACTGATCCCTGAACTTACCTCTTCCACGGGGGGGGGGGGGCATCACTTCTCCAGAGGCAATACTCGGTAAGTTCCGAGACTATTATAAAACCTTGTATACCACTACAATTTCCTCTGATCAGTGCCCTGAGAGTTTGACATCCCTCCTGGACCCGATAGCTCTGGGCTGGCTCTCTGATCCGGAGAGATCCCACCTGGTCCGCCCGATCACCACTGAAGAGGTGCTTGTCGTAATCAACTCCCTATCTGGAATTTTACAAGGTCCATGCAGACCTATTCCCCCCACTACTGGCCTCAAAGACGGTGCTCTCGATGGCAGAGGCACATGTCATACTTATCCATAAAGCCACTAAAGATCTAAATTGTGTGCTTCTTATAGACCTATAGCACTGCTTAACAACGATCTCAAAATACTAACCAAACTCCTTGCCTCCAGACTTCAGTCTATACTCCCCTCCATCATAGATTCAGATCAAAAGGGCTTCATGGCACATAGGTCAACAGACATCAATCTTCGTAGGCTCTATACTAATCTTCAGGCACAACATGTTAACCGAGGCACTAGGCTGGTCACCTCTCTTGATATAGAGAAGGCATTTGACTCAGTTGAATGGCCCTTCCTGTGGGAGATTCTTAGGTGAATGGGATTCCCTCTGCTATTTATTCAGTGGCTGAGGAAGATCTATCGCTTGCCAACGGCTGCCATTTGCCTAGGGGGTAGTCTTTCTCCTGCTTTCGTTCTGTCAAGAGGTACTCAGCAGGGATGCCCACTCTCACCGGCACTCTTTGCCATTGCGATGAAACCAATGGCTGAGGCACATATTAAAGGACTAAAGCTGGCTTGGCTGGAGCCGAGGGTAGCCCTGTATGCGGACGATCTCCTACTGTTTTTAAATGATGCCGACTCCTCCCTCAGAGGAGAATTACAGGTCTTAGATGAGTTCTCGAGAGTGATGGGCTGAGGGTCAACTGGTCCAATTCGCACTTGCTAGCAATTGACCTGGAGACAAGACAGCTTGCCCCTCCAGATATTCAGCTACAATGGGTAGACAGGTTTACCTATCTTGGGATATGTGTCTCAAGGGATGTGATGGATTTCATCCCTCTCAATATAAAGGCTGAAGGAATGGGAGAACCTGCCGCTCTCCCTTCTGGGCCATATTAACCTAATCAAAATCAAGATATTGCCAAAATTTAGCTATCTGTTCCGCAACTCACCACAGTGGATTCCAACGTCCTTTTTCTCCCAGCTAAATAGGATTTTTTCCTCCTTTCTGTGGGGCCCACGTCGTCCTAGATATAAACTCTCCACCCTCATGCACCCTAGCTCACAAGAAGGCCTGGCGTTCCCAGACTGTCATAAATACTTTATAGTGTCTCAATTGGTCACTGCAACCTCGTGGCTCACTCTTGATACTTCCAACTCTGCTGTGGTTGCAGTGGCCACGGTGCTGGGGTCTGTGGAGGCACTGTCGAACTTGCTTTTTCGAGGTCCCCAGGCCCCATATGCCTTGACCCCTTCCATGAAAATGATCCTACGAGCCTGGAAGATGGAGTTACTTTTTGAAACGTACCTGAACACTACGGTCTCTCCTAATGCCCCCTTATGGAATAATCCCACTCTGCCGCATCTATTTAAACTTCCAGTCCCCATAGTGTGGGCCAAGTACAATATTAAGAGGGCATAGGTGTGCGGAGCCTATTGCATTAGGGTGTGCACCCCAAAGCTCAAACACATATGTGTGTGCATGTGTATATACTGACAGTGTCAGTCGGGCAAAGATTGGTGTCAGTAGGGCAGTGGATGGTGACTGTAGTTTTTTTCATTAATTTTTTTAAATTATTTTTTAATTTTATTTATTTTTATTATTTTTTACAATATGTTTAGGGTCTAAACAGGGGGAATCTGCGCCACATAGGATGATTAGGGTGTGCCCAGGCACACCTGGCACACCCTGTGCGCACGCCTATGTAAGAGGGTCTCGGATGTCTCCTCGGATCTCTCCCTCCATTCCTTCGATCATCTAATATCCCATAACAACATCCCACCATGGCATTTATTTAGATACTTACAGTTGTCCCATGCTTTCAAAGACCAATTTCCTCCTGGCAAGGTGCAGGTTGTACAGCTGGATCTGGAGAGGGTTTTGTGATATGAGTGCTCGAAGCGGTCTGCTTCCATTCTGTATGCACATCTCCTTCGAGTTTCCTCTCCCGAGCTCTCTGCCCAATGGCAACGCTGGGTCCGAGATGTTCCAGACCCGCATTCTGAGGATTGGGTAGACATGTGGGACTTTCCATTCAAAAATCTTGTTTCCCTCAGGGATCACCCCATACAGTATAAAATTGTCCATAGAGTGTACCTTAACCCTCCTCTTGTGTTAGGGTCAAAACGGACCCGTTTTCAGGTTTTGAATGTCTATAAGTATCACATAAATTTGTTTATTGCATCAAGATTTTTTTACTTTGTCAGGAACCTCTATTTAATCAATGTAATAGAAAAATAATTCTTTTCACTAAATTATAAAATACTGTGGTGAAAATTAAGACTTTCATGGTGTTAGGGTCAATTCTGACCCAGTTATAATATAGGATTTTAGGACACTAATAAGTGCCAAAACTGAAATCATAAACACTCTCTCTGCTTAGTAAAAGTGACAGCCAATCCCCTCTCAACCCTGTGAGCTGTAGTTAGGGAGGGGCCTATCTCTTTTCCTGCTTGTCTGCTTCTCTAAATAAAGTGAAGAAACATAGGACAAATTCATTTCAGAGTTGCTGACTTTATTTTACCATTTTTAAAATTTGACAATGAGAGGTATGCTATCAAAAGAAAGGTCTAGGGGTCACACCAAAAATATTAAAACCAATCTTTTCAAGGATAAAGAAGCCTAACAAGGTAACCAAGAGGTAAGAAACAAATTTGATGATAAATAATTATTCAGAGGGTATTTTATGGCTGATTTAAAACACGGGTCAAAACTGACCCTAACATCATGGATAGTAACGGAATTCTAACATAAGAGGAGGGTTAACACCCTATCGCCTGCAGAAAATGAAAGCCTCTCTCTCCCCGGAGTGTTGGCATTGTGGTCATGCTCCGGGGGATTTCATTCACATCTTTTGGGCCTGCCCAAAGCTTGACACATACTGGTCACATGTAGTTTCAGTAATAAATGACCTGTTACACATCTCTATTGTTCAATCCCCCAAAATTTGCCTACTGGGACTGGTGGAAGATTTGGTACCTAGAGTGGCTGAACAAACTCTTCTGGGCCTCTTACTTACTTATTCAAGGAAAATTATTACGCTGCACTGGAGGCAGTGAGCTCCTCCTTCGCTCTCCCAGTGGAAGAAACAGGCAAATGATGTGATACTTCTTTAGAGAGATACCTATCTACATAGAGGCTGCCCAAAAAAACATGATAGAGTATGGGCCAGGTGGCTGGCAGACTCTTCTATGGCCATGACCTATTTGACAGGTTGGGACGGGCAAACACCCAGACTGGCAAACACCCTGCCTGTTCAACCCCTACTTAGGGGCTAACTCGATTAGAGCACACCAATTCATAGCTCCTACTTTTGTTGCTCTGACGGATTTCTTACTGTATTGACTCTTTTATTTGCTTGCCTTTCTATACAGACAATACGCCACATGATAAATTTCTAGACTCCTGCGCGGGTATATTGATTTATTTTGTACAATGTTATGATTCCTGTATTACGAGCCAAATGCATTTGTTATGTTATATGTGTTATAAGCAAATAAAAAGATAAAAAAAAAAAAATACTCCTTTCCCCCAGTACAATCAACCACCCCAACCCCCCAGTTCAGCTTTCCCCCCACCCTTACAGATCTCCCTCCCCATCTCCTCCCCCCCCCCCTCCCCAGTACACATTTCTCACTACCTCTGTACCCCTGTACAGATCTCTCCCCCACAAACCTGCCTGGTACAAATCCCCCCATCTCCCCTCCCAGAACAGATTGTTCTCCCCTCTCCGTCTCAAATTTCCTCCAGCATGGAGCTCTCCCCAAACTCACCAGACCTTAAATATAGTGTAGCAGCTGTTCTCAGTGAGTGGAAGTTCTCCCCTTAGTTGTGCCAGAGGAGCTCTCTTTGGCTCTGTACTGTATCTGACGTCTGAAAGTTTAGGAGGCCAATGGTGCAGTGCAATTTTTTGGTTTTCTTAGAGGACCCTGTCATGCATAGTTATGGCCCTGGAATGACCAGTGACATAAATACCATTTTTGTTTTGGAAAAGTATCCAGATTCTATAACACACTAAAGACTATACCAGAGGCCTAACTAGAACCTTCAGGGCCCCGGTGCAAGAAACCATGAAGGGCCCCCTGGACCCCTGGCTGGGGCCCTTCCCTTCAAGCCTGGGACTCTTCCCACTGATCCTTGGGCCCTTTATTACGGTCCCGCAGCGGGACCCTTTCACAAGTTCTGCAGTGGGCCTCCTCTCTGCCATCTTGGGGCCTCCCCACGGTGGTGGAATGCCAAGGCCGGTCGCAAGTGTGACCTTTGCGATCCAGGAAGTTCACCCACTGGTGTCAGTAGTTTTTATTTTTTGGTATTTTAATTGTATTATTTTTTATCATCTTGTTTTTTTTTTACAATGTCACTGACTATGACTCTGTCCATTCAGAAAAGGAAGGAGCTGGTAAATTACATATTTACCTTCCTTGTTCTCTATTCTGACACATCCCCTTCAGCAGCCGGCAGGAGAGGGAGGGGGGGGGGGGACCAGGGGAGCACACAGGGGCCCAGAGACAGCAGAACACAAGTGAACTGGATAGGAGGAGTGGTGGGGGCAGCATACAGAGGAACCAATCTCATCCATTTTCCTCCTGCAGCTACAGGAAGGAAAAGGAGGACAGTGATTTCTCTACATGCTGCCCCCGCCGCTCCTCCTATCCAGGTGTACAAAAGCAAAAAACGGGCAAAGTGCCTGTAAGTGAAGTATGTTTATTAAAAGTCTAAGCATACAGGTATAAGGCAACTCACAAGAAAGTGGATAATGGTCGGCTCAAATGCAGTGTCACTAGGTGAGCTGTCCAAAGATGCCAGGAGCGATCAGATGGAAGAAGTCCTTTCCGGTGGATGGAGATGGAGGACGGAAAGATGCCGGCTACCGTCCTCCGAGACTGGCTCGTACTCCCGTGGCAAGCTGGAGCGTAGCATCAACCCCGTGACATCAGCAGGGTCAGAGTGTACACGACGCGTTTCAGAGCATGCGCCAAGCTCATGGGGAGCATGCGCGCTCTTTCTTCAGGTGTCCAAAATTATCCACTTTCTTGTGAGTTGCCTTATACCTGTATGCTTAGACTTTTAATAAACATACTGCACTTAGAGGCGCTTTGCCCGTTTTTTCCTTTTGTATTTCTCACAGACTGACTTCCTGTGTGATGGAGCCACCCCTTTGTGCAGACTTTTGTCCATCACCCAGCTCATCCTCCTCATGGTACATCTACCTTATGGACTTCACCTATGTATTGCATCTCGCTATATAGGTAACCTGCTTTTACCATTTGTATCACTGACATCTGTGATTACCCCTAGCTGACCGTACCACACTAGACCAGAGCGCCAGTTTATTTATTTTTACCATCCAGGTGTACAGGGGAGCCGCGCAGGCCCCCTGGAGCATGGGGCCCGGTTGCAATTGCAACCCCTGTAGTTACGCCCCTGGACTATACACAGAAAAGGTGCAACAGTTTATAATATTTATTGGAATAATCATCTGGGCCAGGTGAGGAAATAATAATTGTATAAGAATCATCCTCTGTAAATGATAAAGATAATATGAAGAGCAGGCTTTTTATTAGCCTAGGTAAGATGAATATACCTGTATTGGAAAAAAAAATGCCTTGTTCTTCAGGTTTATGAAAAATGTTAGATTTTGAGTCAGTTGGAGTCCGTTTTATATTTAGCAATACTAGAATTAGTCTACAAAATACATTTCCTATATTAATGACATTACAACAGTTTGGATCGTATTGTAAATAAGTCTTAGCTAATGTATTTTTGCAGCAGCTGATACTTACTTATTTAAATTTATCAACAAAAAGTTTTAAACAAAATGTAAATGCAACAGCCTACAAAATAAAAGACCGATGCAAGCGGAACCCTGATTGTCTGTTTAGGATTCCTGTACATCATAGCTAATTGTGCTGTTATTAAACTGCTTTCATATGTAGATTAAGTGCCATATTAAATATTTATATTCATATTTAAAACTATGAAGCACTGTATACTAAAAAAAGAAATAAACATTGGAGCTAAAGATAAAAATAACGTATGTTGAATCTTATATAAGGGTATTGACCCAGACATTTTCTCTAGCTTCGTCTTACACCTAATATTCATTGGGTTTGTGGGATTCGGTTACTAGGCGTATGGAGCTTATATTAAAAGCCTATTGGCTGTCACCATAGTAACCTCTCTTGGTGCTGAGGAGAGCTCATACTCATATGTGATTGACGTTTCCTTTAGCAAATCCTTTTGCTGTATCCTGGCTACAGACCAGTGGTCTCTTCATTCATGATTCTGATGGTGGATTCTGCATTCAAGTGACTGCATTACCTTATAACTGTTAATCCAGGATTAACATTTAGTCATGTCTTTGCCTGATCTTCTTCAGGCAAAGGAGAAGACTGTTGTCTTTAGTGACATTGGGATAATGTCTCCACTTGGCTTGATATACATTCGGCATAGATTTTTTTTTTTTTTACCTAGCATTCATATTCAACATTGAGAGAGTTAATAGTCTGCAGTGCACAACTGGGGATGAGCTTCCTAGTGTTGATGCTCCACATGGGGGTAATTTGCGGAGGCTCAGCATATAGGAGGTTAATCTGCCCATGTAGACGTCACAGTTGGTCTGGGGGGAGGGTGTCTGCTTTTGTGATGTATTTTGCACAGTTAGCAGCTGCAGGACTCCTTGGTACAGAGACATACACATACACACATAGCCTCACTGTGCTGCTGACTCTCCTATCCTCACATGCTCCTGCTGCCGGCTGTGGGGTGAGTGTGCTGTTTGAGTATATGGTTAGGAGGCAGCAGGGGACATTGGCCATACTTTGCTATACATTTGTGTCTATATATAAACGTTGGGCATGCATTGTTAGAAATAGTCATATTATTATGTGTGCATGGCTTTATTTCACATTTTATATCACATAAGATGTTTGCAGCATGTCTATCATGAGCAGCAAACACACTCAATGCATGGTTTGCATATTATCATTGTAGTGTTGAGTACATGACGGAAAGAAGCAAATGGTGGCTTTGACTTCATCATGTGACTTATGTTTAATTTACATTATATTTAAGAGCAGGCTGGATTTAATATAAAGGTCCATTTACAACTACCTTGATATATTTAGGAATGTGTATATTTAGTGCGGTGTGATAGTCATTTAAGGGAATGTGTGTGTACGTATATTTTATATATATATATATATATATATATATATATATATATATATATATATATATATATATTGTATTATATTGCTGATGTGTATTGTTTCACATTGTCAGTGGTGTAGAAAGTGGCAATTGAGTGTGTAAGACATTTGGCAAGTATTCAGTTTGGGTGACACCTAGCAAACCAATCTGCTGTGAACTGCCGAATACCTAATTCTCCACATTATAACCCTTGGCTCCTTTTTCTTTTCATCCCTTCTTCTTCCTTTTCCCTCCATTTTTCTCCCCTTCACTTCTCCTGCCGCACTGTGCCTCTCCTCCTCCTTACAATCTTTGCTCCCTCTAGTGATGCTGGATAATGGATTTGCACAGTGTTAGACACAGCTGATTCAGTGGGAGAGGCAGTGGAGTGGGAAGGTTGGGAGTTGTCTGCGGCTCAGCAACAGCAGTGGTACCGTGCCTGCACATAGTGGAGTGACCCTCTAATGGTTGGCACAGGGGATGTTGAGCATAAGCCCCAATACATCTTTTAAAGCTGGAGCCTAGGAAATTTTAAGCACTATTTTTAATGTTTAAGATATTAAAAACTGAAGAAAGCTACAAAAATAAAGCATGCTGTTAGGTTTTTTTCAATACTATCATGTGGAAGACATTTAGTGCAATGCAATTGCCCTGAATAGATTAAGAGTGTTACTTTAATGTATTTTTAATTTAATTTAATTTATTAGTGAAGCAGGTAAAAGCTATAGTCTTCAGTCTGATGTTAATAGTGCATACGTTACAACTAAGGCACCAAACCATTCCATATGCATGTGTTTTATTTATTAGCATAGCGCAAAAAAAAAAGAACATTGCCTGTAACAAATAGTAGATATGAGCTTTCGTCCGTTTTGTATAATTCAGGCAATGAAAGCTGATTTTTGATTATATGATATAGGTTATTGCTTATCACACTCTTTGCATCTTGTTAAATAAATCTATAAATTCTTTAGTGGGAAATTCTGCACATATACATAGATGTTTGGTCGGTCACTTTGTTTTATGGTATGTCAAATGAATTCCACCTTGTACAGAATAATAAAGAGATGCCTATACCTTGGTACAAAATGCTAATGGGTCTAGCAAAAACATGAAATCATATTATAATGCATGGAATACAAATTAATGCAGTATAGATCATGGGGAGGTTTGCTTCAACAATAAATGCATCTGGTTGAAAAATTTTGCCAATTTTGGCAATTCAGTTGTTTACCAGGGAATGATCGGAGACAAATAGTTGCAATGTCTTATTGCCTACAAGAGACCCTACAAACATGTACTGCCCAGCGCGTAGGCATGCAGAGTGGAAAAACAAATCTTATCATTTGAAAATTAACAATCAAACTCTGCTGTTGTGTGACCAGTAGCAGTATATACAATATCGCACATCAGCCAGCCATGTACAACAAGAGATTTAGAATTCTTTTAATTTCTTAGCTAACAAATTCCAAAATGGTGGTATACTATTAGATTTGTCAGTATGACATGCAGATGATGGAATATTTATTTTTAATTCAAAGCAGTAACTGTTTCCAAATACTGCATGCAGTGGCTGTCATAGAAGTCATAATGAATCAGGGATTTTCTTTCATGTTCTTTAAGCATTTTGCCCCCCCTAGCATGGACCCTAGGCAGATGAGTATAGTTGACATTACATTTACATTAACTATGCATCCTATTTTTACAGGTGACAACCAACATAAGTATCACTTACTGTATGTATTTATAAAGCACAGTGGTTTCCAACCCTTTTCAAGTTATAAAACACCACAATAAATTTTCAAGTGTTGTGACAAACAGCATTATGCTATTGAACAGAAATTCCAGAAAACCAGTGTAACATATAATCTGAAACAGTTTTGATATCTGTTAAATGCTTTGTGGACTCTTTATTGTAAAACCCAGAGAACTAGAGGTCAGAAATACCGATTTATTACAAATTTTTTAAAGTGGTTTTAAAGGTAGAAGGTTTTTTTTAGCCTAATGCATTCCCTGCATTAAGGTAAAAAAAAACAGTGTGCATTCCCCCCACCCATACTTACCCAAGCCTAATCTCGATCCAGCGCTGTTCCCGAGAACCGGCTCTCAGTGGCAGCAGTGGGAGCCATTAGCTCCTGCTGCCATCAATCATAGCCAGTGAACAGAGAGTGGGGGGCGGGACCGAGCTACGCTCTGTGTGTCACTGGATGCAAAGCGGCTTGCTATGGGGGCACTCTGCAGGGGGAAGAAGACAGAAGCACTGACAAGGGATGCCAGTAGAGGAGGATTGGGGCTCCTCTGTGTAAAACTATTGCACGGAGCAAGTATGAGTTGTTTTTGTTTAAAGAATATATATATTTACAATCACTTTAACGTGTATGCAATTAACAATGACCTTTTCTTATATGCTTAATTATGGTCTGGTAAATATACCATTGAAATTATTTTGTTATATCTGTTGATCCTACCAGAAATCTTGTTAACTGATAACACTTAGGCTGGCCATATATGGTTCGAATCTCGGCCGGTTAAGAAGAAAAAAACAGCCGAAATTCGAACTGTTAATGGGTAGGCTGAATGTACCAAGTTGATTGATCTATCAACTTGGGTGCAGACCATGCAGTCAACCTGCCAGTCTTTTCCTGGCAGGGATGGCTTTCCCCACCCAGGGAAGACAAATACCCAGCAGGAGGGATTCCTGCATCAACACTGTCTGTGCTAATGGAGGAATTGAGTTAAGTCACTTTGTGTATCAGTTAGCATTAGGCCTTATAAGTTAGCTCTGTTCCTAGCTTTCTCTGTAGACTACAGATGATGATGGGGTTGTTCTGTAGTTCTAACTCACTTCCTGTCCAAGGGTGACAACAATGCTCCTCTAAGGATATAGTACGTCGTCACCCTAGGACAGGACAGGAACTGTTGTTCTGGAAGGATCGCCAGATGAAATAAAAAAGAGAATGGCCTCAAAGAAGAAAAGTAATACATTCACCTTCACTAATTACTAGTAAGCTGGAATTTATGACATATATGTTCTTGGGTTTACATATGCTTTAAAGTGATCCTTTGCTGTGCTCAGGAAGTTCACGTCACGGCCACCCATTCCAGCTGTATACACACACACACACCTTACTTTTGCTCTGTTTGGTCAAACACTATACCAGTATCCATCACAATGTGGGTGTTGTAGAGGCTGACAGCAGCATTGTATGTAACTTCATCAGATTTTTTTCTTGTGTGAAACATAATTATTTCGCAGTGCTATGTTTTGTAGCCACATGGGACCCTTTTATCAAAGCATGTGTGCCACATGTAGCATGATGTGATGAAGACATTCTGCACCATGTGAAAATGCTTATTAATATAAAGAATTTACTTTTTCTACAAGAAATTGGTTGTGGTGATATATTTCTATTAGTAGGGCTAATGACATTCGTATCCTTGCCCCAATGTGACAATGTTTTGTGTCTGTCCAGTCTTGGTAGGAAAAGGAATAGGAAACCTTTCCCATACCTGGAATACCAGGTATTTCTCTGTACTTCCAGTGGCCATAAGGAGCTGTGGGAAAGTGAAGGGGAGGTGAGTATTTGCTGTTGAATATCCATTTCATGATCCAATATGTAGGCCTGTGTCCCACTGGTATAGGGTAGCATTGGAACAGTGCTTGGTGGAGTCTAATAACACTAGTACACAGAATAATGTTTTCAGTTGCAGACTCTGGCAGACAATTTGTACCCAAACAGAATATCACACTTATGATGAGAATCTGTTGGAGGGTGGATAAAGGCAGTGAGGGGAAGACAAGCCATATACAGTATCTCACAAAAGTGAGTACATCCCGCACATTTTTGTAAATATTTTATTTTATCTTTTCATGTGACAACACTGAAGAAATGGCACTTTTACACAATGTAAATAGTGAGTGTACAGCTTGTATAACAGTGTAAATTTGCTGTCCCCTCAAAACAACTCAGCACACAGACAATGATGTCTAAACCGCTGGCAACAAAAGTGAGTACACCTCTAAGTTAAAATGTCTAAATTGAGCACAAATAGTCAATATTTTGTGTGGCCACCATTATTTTCCGGCACTGTCTTAACCCTCTTGGGCATGGAGTTCACTAGAGCTGCACAGGTTGCTACTGGTGTCCTCTTCCACTCCTCTATGACATCACAGAGCTGGTGGAAGTTAGAGACCTTGCGCTTCTCCACCTTCAATTTGAGGATGCCCCACAGATGCTCAATAGGGTTTACATCTGGAGACATGCTTGGCCAGTCCATCACCTTTACCCTTTAGCTTCTTTAGCAAGGCAGTGGCCATCTTGGAGGTGTGTTTTGGGTCATTATCATGTTGGAATACTGCCCTGTGGCTCAGTCTCTGAAGGTAGGGGATCCTGCTTTGCTTCAGTATCACAGTACATGTTGGCATTCGTGGTTCCCGTAATGAGCTGTAGCTCCCCAGTGCTGGCAGCACTCATGCAGCCCCAGACCATGACACTCCCACCACCATGATTGACTGTAGGCAAGACACACTTGTCCTTGTACTCCTCACCTGGTTACCACACACACGTGACGCTTGACACCATCTAAACCAAATAAGTTTATCTTGGTCTCACCAGACCACAGGAAATGGTTCCAGTAATCCATGTCCTTAGTCTGCTTGTCAGCAAACTGTTTGCAGGCTTTCTTGTGCATCATCTTTAGAAGAGGCTTCCTTCTCGGACGACAGCCATGTAGACCAATTTTATGCAGTGTGCGGCATATGGTCTGAGCACTGACAGGCTGACCCCCCACCCCTTCAAACTCTTCAGCAATGCTGGCAGCACTCATACGCCTATTTCCCAAAGACAACCTCTGGATATGGTGCTGAGCATGTGCACTCAACCTCTTTGGTCGACCACGGCGAGGCCTATTCTGAGTGGAACCTGTCCTGTTAAACCACTGTATGGTCTTGGCCACCGTGCTGCAGCTCATCTTTATGTAGAGCAACAATTCTTTTTTTCAGATCCACAGAGAGTTCTTTGCCATGACGCGCCATGTTGAACTTCCAGTGACCAGTATGAGAGAGTGAGAGCAATAACACCAAATTTAACACCTTTTCCCCATTTACACCTGAGACCTTGTAACACGAATGAGTCACAATTGGACATTTTCACTTAGGGGTGTACTCACTTTTGTTGCCAGCGGTTTAGACATTAATGGCTGTGTGTTGAATTATTTTGAGGGGACAGAAAATGTACACTTTTATATTAGCTGTACACTCACTACTTTACATTGTAGCAAAGTGTCAGTTCTTCAGTGTTGTCACATGAAAAGATATATTAAAATATTTACAAAAATGTGGGGGGTGTACTCACTTTCGTGAGATACTATAATTGAGCTGTACTAAAAGTTTCCCACTGTTCAGGAAAATGAATACCAGTTTTTAGTTGTTACTGTTTCCATCTGAATTTGTACCATAAAATATTCTCACTTTATTGTGCTGCTATATTTGCAATAAAGTTGAATATTTAGACCTGGGTCGAAGTGCTTTGGGATGTGTCAACAAGCTTGTTTTTTACATCAGTTTGAGAAGCTTTTGAGATCATTCAGAATACATTACCGGTGTATTGGACCTGTAGTTGATCATCCCCTAACTTAAATCTGGCCTACTTCAAACGGATTTTGCATTCCCATAGACTTGCATGAGGAGAGAAAAGGTTTTTGAGTGGATAAAAGCCTGTCAAAACAGGCCCTTAGAAAGATATTTTCATAAATGTGTTTACTTTTTTGGACCTACATGAAACTTTGAACTATATTAACTATGAAATGTATGAACTATATGAAATCCTTCTCTAAGAGATAATCAGACATAACTGGCGTATGTAAAAATATGAAAACTCTGGCTCAAAAGTTTAGGCTTACCTTTAAAGATTTATGTTTGCCCCCATACTTAATTTTTTTCAGGTAGATTATGATTCTTCAGCTAGCGTCAAGGGCTCAATGGTTACCTGAAATTTTGCACTTGTTGCCAGTAGCTACTCATTTAACTACTGCCCAAGCACAAACACCTATTTACTATCTATAGATATCCAAAACTAGTATAGAGGCACTCATGGTCTTGCAGAGGAGGTAGACCGAAACAGCAACATTTTTTTATTGTCAACGTATCAATGAAGCCCACTATGACTTGGAAGCGAACAGGCCAATAAACCTAAAGTAACACCCACCAACAACACCCTACTATGTATAGATAGATATTTTGATCTTTGATACTCTGACATATCTGAAGAGCCAAGCACATACAGAATAAATAAAGCTAACATAAACTGTCCAAGCATAATAGTTTAAAAAAAATAGAATATAGAATATTTGGACTCTAGCATTAGCCTAAACTGGCTTATAAATGTCTCTGGTTAAAGTTATTGGCAGAGGGTTAGGTCAGGGTCGCCTTTATTGTAAAGGTCTGGTAGCCTCAGTTTAATGATTAGATCCTATTTCCTTTAATATAACCCCTATAATATGTTCCCAATTACAAAATAATACAAAAGCTGCTTATGCAACCCTATTAGTAAATGTGGGATTCATTAATGGATAAAATGTCACTCAACGCATATGGCCTTACCCTTGTTTTAATAAGTTTACATGTTGATGCAGAAACCTTATATGGAGCCCTCATTCACACTGAACGCTGCTTTGAAACCGTGCAAGTCCATATGAACTTGCACGATTTCAAAGCTGCATTTCAGTCCGACTTCAGGGGCGACTTGAAAGACATATGTGCAACTTCATGCACAGATGTCTTTTAAATTTGCCCCCAAACTCGCCAAAAGTAGCGCAGCAACTACTTTTGGAAACAGGTGCAGCGCCGCAAAGTCAGCGTTGCACCAATTGGGATGCTACCATTGCCGGCAATAGGCTGCCATTTGACATGTCAAACCGTATGTCAAATCACGCCGACGTGAACAGGGGTGGAGGCTTTTTTTCAACACCTCAATGGTTATATTTGGAGAATTTCAAACATGAGCATTAGCTTTCTTACATAGCCCTGTGTATAGTCAATTGTCTTTTTGTTAGTAAAACTGTGGGCATGCTTAGACTTTTTTTATGAAATGTCCACATGTATACCAGTTTTGCTCTGCTGTCCTCCTGCATAATGTATGAAAGGAATTACTGCATGAAGAGGAATGCCAAATGGTTCACATGTTTAGAGTACAAAAGAAGAAGGTGTTGTTTCTGCTTTAAGGTGCTATGTTTGTCTAAAAATGAATGAAGAAGTGAAAGTGGGTAAATGAGGTACTGCTGCTTTAAAGGGTATGTCCAAACATTAGCCAAATTTAACCCTCAACCTCCCTCCCCCAAATAGAGCAATTAACAGGATTCTTATTTTTTTTTTCTTTTTTTCTTTTGTTCCTGTATGAAGAAATAGAATTTATTTCTCCCATTGACATCATCCCCAGGCTTGTGCAATTCATGCAAGGGCAGCTGCTGGTAGCTCAGTTCCTAATGACATAGGCACACTTATAGAACTAAATCTGCCAAGAGCCCTTTCCTTACACACAGTGTATGGGCGGGTTCTTTGGAGTCAAAGCACCAGCATTGTTTTGTGGAGAGCGACAGAAATGGGTAAGGGATAGGTGAAGTTTTATAGGACAGGCAGGGCTGGCAGCACTATATGGGACCTCAGTTGGGGGGGGGGGGGGGCTGATGCTGTAAACATGCTGCTAACATACTGTATGTCCCTTTGCTGATACAAAGATCCCCAGATCAAATATAGGTAAAGGCCCGTACACACGATAAGAAAATCTGTAGGGAAAATTCGTCCGACGACCGATCTGCTGATTTTCGGATTGTTAGTATGGTGCTAATGGGCAGATAAAGTTAAATTGTTGCATGAAATGGAAGAAATCGTTGCCATTAAAAAAGAAAATTGTACTGCCTTTCACAAAATCTGGAGACCTTGGACAGAATTTACATTGTCCGCCACATATCCAAGTCTTATTAACCGTTAGGCGAACGACCTGTAGTCAGATATCAGTTGCTAATTTGATCTGAATTCATCTCCCCAATTCTGTGTGCCCCCCCCCCCCCCTCGTTCCCTCCTATCCTTCCTTATTCTTTTCTTATCTTTTTCTACTCTCTCTTCATCTCTGGGCCTTAGGCCCTTGGTATGGACACTCTGGCCATACCCCATATTTGTTACAGATTGCTTTGTTGTACATCTAGGATTTAAAATGGTTGTATACCTGATTGCCTTATCTACATTCTACAATTTCTGGATGTATTTCATTACTATTACAATGCGCTTTATTTGACAAGCCATTTTACTGTTGTTAATGTTTACTTAATTAACTTCAATAAAGCTCTTTATTGGAAAAAAAAAAAAAAAAGTATGGTGCTTTCGACAGCCAACTCCGACTTTTCGGCTGACAAAATCCTGATGTGCAGGCTATGAAATTTTTGTCGTCCGTAATACAACGTTCGATTTACGTCTCATTAGTACAGATTTCGACGGAAAAAAATCTTAAGAGCAAGACTAGGCATGCTCAGAGACGAAAGAATACATACAAAGCAATCCAACACATGACATCACTTCTGAAGTAGAATTCTGTCGTACGGGAAAATTAGTATGAAAATAACCTCTTCACTTTCCACATCAGACTAGAATGCCACAAAAAACGTATCGTTCGATAATCTGATCGTGTGTACGGGGCTTTACAGAGGTGGTACTGATTTTAGATTCAAATGGTTGCTTGGGTGAGCCAAACTCAAAAAGAAAGAGCTAATTAAGCCCAAATCTCTTTTGTCATACAGGGAGTAAAACTGGCATAGACAGATTTTGCAAAAATGCCTAGCATGCATTCTAAATGTGGCGCAACATGCGCCAAATTCAAAAGTTTGAATTGTAGACAGGTACATGAATTTGTCGCACGCTGCACCTTTTATAGAATGCATTAGAAACACTTTTGCAAAATCTGTCAGCACTAGTCTTTATGAACTCCAGGGAATGTGTGCAAACTTTGTATTTTATTTGAATTTATAAAACCTAAAGTAACCAGTTGGGACCAAGATGGCTTAATTCATATCAAATAAGATCTTGCATTGAGAAAAAAAAAAAAAGTGTTACTAAAGGTTAAATAGATGCAAACTCACCCTAGCTCCACGGCATAGTGAAATGAATGTGGAACTGAATGTCGGTGCTCAGGCTGCAGAGTCCAGATGCATGCAATTGCTTCTAAGTAACAAGAAAGGACGCCAAACGAATGCTTCCTTTTGATGCGATTTATTCCAGCATGACAGCAGTGTACAACATGGTAAAATGCTAACGCGTTTCAGTCGTAGCCTTACTCGTAGCATACTAAAGGTTGATTATAAAACCGTTGGGACCAAGATGGCCTAATTCACATCAAATAACATCTTGCATAGAGAAAAAAAAACAAAGTGTTACTAAAGATTGATTTAGTTTTTTAATTAAAATAACAAACATTTTATATTCACTTGCTCTGTGCAATGGTATTGCACAGAGCGGCCCTGATCCTCCTCTTCTCAGGTCCCCTGTGTCATGGATATGCAATAGTGTCTGGTAGCTTACCTGTTCCTCATGTCTGCATTAAGAGCCAGACTCTTCCTTCTGGCTGCTTTTATCACCTCTACTTCCTGTTCCTTGCCCGCCCAGGTCATCACAGGAAGCCTATATTAACCAACGCACTGCAGGCCTGCCTTGCTGTTCAACAGTATTAGTTTTCTGTTTCCTGTTTGCCGTGTGCTTGAAACTACTCCTCTGTGTACCGACTTTGGCTTGTCTCTGACTATTCCTGTTCGCCTGTTACCCTGACCTTTGGCCTGTCCCTTGACTACCCTTGTCTGCCTGTTACCCCGACCTCGGCTTACCCTTCACCATTCTGTGTGTCCTGAGTGGCTGCTTCCCTTCACTCCCTACGGAGCGTGACCTGGGGGACCTCAGGGGCCGCGACCTGGGCCCAGCTGCAGCGAAGTCCATCCTCACCACTAGAGGCCCTGGTGAACACCTGCTGGGTCTTAGACTCCGCGTCCTGGGGAATCTTGGGTTCACGTTTCGGTCCATCCGCAGCAGTCTGCTATAGGGTTCACTACCTTGCGCTGCGCCCCTGCCTCCAACAGGGTGCAGTTGTCACCTGGCCATAGGTGACTTGACACCCTGCTGGCAATTTTGGCTCCTCCTCTTCTTTGTGTGTCCCCATAGCAAGCCTTTTACTATAGGGCACTCAGTGTCTGCTTGCTCCCTAGCTGTGCATCTATGGAGTTGCACTCCATAGACATACACACCAGGGCTTAGCCCACCCCCACATCCTCCTTACTGCATTTAATTGACAGCAACAGGAGGCAATGGCTCCTGCTGCTGTTTGAGGCCCTGTGTGAAGAGGAAGAGAGAGGAGAAGAGAAGTGATACAGCCACGCACAGCTCTGGATCTCTTCTCCCCTCTCTCCTTCTTCACACAAGGAAGAGGGAGCACAAAGAAATATAAAAAATGTTTTACCTTAATGCAAAGAATGCATTAAGCATATTAAGGTAAAAAAACGTTTTTTTGGGTAAGTATAGCTTTAAAAGTGACTTTTTCTTAAAAAGAAATAAAGCTGTTAGCATGTACAAAGTGCGTGTGCCATACTCCTTTCTATACCCAAATGCTATGCTTATCTAAATCAGCAAAAATCCAAATTTTTTAACTTGCCTTTTTTTTTCCCACCCACCTGCATTCCTATTAGCCCATCATTTTAATAAGCTCTCTACCAAAACTGTAGTTGCTGACTTTTAATAAACACACACTCACCTATCCCAGGATCCAGCATTATTCTTTTCCAAGCTGTCCCTTTCTCCCCGGCGCTGGTTGCCCACTGTTCATGCGCAAGTCGAGCTTTCGCCTCCTGAATGATCCTACAGTCTTCTGGGACCTGTGACGTGTACCTGAAGACTAGAAGGAAAGGGGGGGGGGGAGAGGTAAACTGAAGTGGGAGCGGGTACCTGTCAAAACTAAGTACCTGCCCCCCCCCCCCTCCAAAAAAAGATGACATGCCAAATGTGGCAGAGGAGGAGGAGTACTTAAAGTGGAACTTCCCCTTTTGGGTGGAGCTCTGCTTTAACCATTTTTGAACAAGGGGCTACACAATAAAATACAGTAAAACAGAGTTTTTTCCCTCCAGAAGTATTTTACAAGTTTAAATTTCAGGTGGTGCTGTGACAATATCTACAACCTTAAATTTGGCCAAACAGGTATAGTAGAGGTGTTTTTTTTTTTTTTTTTACCAGAGACTTTTCAATTAGCGTATTGAGAGATATCCAAAACCTTGTGGATGCCTGGCAGAGTCTTGGTTGGGTTATTTGCACTTTAATTGTGCCTAGAGGCTATTCATGGTCTGATTAGGTAAACATAGTCTTATGTCTGTACCAGACTTGTATAAAGTATTCAAAATTTCTACTTGAGTAAAAGTACAAGTGCTCGATCAAAAAGTGACTTGAGTAGAAGTGGAAGTGCTCGCAGAAAAAGTTACTTAAGTAGAAGTACTAAAGTATTCAACATTTTTTTTACTTAAGTATTACAAGTAGTTTTTTCAAAAAATTTGCTACTTAAGTACTAAAAGTAAAAAGTACCAGTAGTTTTGATAAAAAATTTCTACTCAAGTACTGAAAGTAGAAGTAGAAGTACTGTGTTATGTAGTTATTAAAGAAAGAAGTCAAAAGTTTGAACATCATATTGGTTTTTATTATTTCAAATGATTTATTCAAATGATTAACCTAAAGGACAATCACAATTCCTTAGGCTGTAACTTTTTGTAAACAAAAAAAAGATAAAGTCCCTCCCTTCCCCTTTTAAAGCCAGGGGTGGTCTCCTTCCTGAGCTTCCTCACTCTCACAGCCAGGCAGATCACTTGAAGTTGAAGGGCCAGGGGTGGAAGGTGGTGTTTTTGGTTCGTCCATCTTTTCAGCTGATCAAAAGGCAGAACAGGAGCATGCGCAGTCTTCTTAATCGCGGTTTGATTTGCTCAATTGATGATGATGTGCCAGGCCAGCTTCATCAAACCTACAATGCTTAAAGTGAAAAATGCATCAAAAACTACTAACAAAGTGGCTGTGCTAAAAATGCTAATAAAGTGCCTGCAATTATATACATATATATATATATATATATATATATATATATATATATATATATATATATATATTCTTCTTGTATTCAAAATCATCGCCCACAGTATCAAAAATAAAGTGACATGTCTGTGCTAAATGCAGTGCAAATTATTCCCACAATGTAAATTTAATTCATATAAAATATATATGACAATACCACAATAAAATAAGTTGTGATTGTGAATAAGTTAGGTGCAGGTTTAAGTGTGTAAACTAAACTTTATAACGAAAAGTCCATAACTGAATTCCAGTGTGCAATCTAAGAAGTGCTTGTCACTTGCTGTCAGATAAGTAAATTGGGAAAGCTGCGCTAAACAAATGATACACTGTGGATTTGGCAATAACACAGAAAAAACATAGACTGCAGTCCAAAAATAACACAAATTATGTATGATGGTATTAGAACAGTCCACAGAAAGAGGATTCCAAGGTGCAGGTATAGTTATGATGAATCCACCACCAATAGGTCACTCCAAACAAAGCACGGTGAAGCAAGCTAGGTGTAAGCTTACCAGAAAGAATATGGTTAAAGGCCTTGTAAGATCTGTGAGCGATCAGCTACAGGGGAACTTCACATCACCAAATCCTTATCTGTCCAGGGATCCTCCTCGTCAAACCAATGCAAAACACCAAACTCCTCCTCCAACCCGGTGGAATACCACCTTGAAGCGCTGTCCCGGTCCTCTCAGGAGAAGCTCGTCCTTCCCATGCAGCCCCGGTTACAGAGGAGCGGACACGGTCCAGGCCAGCAGCAGAGCCGGTAATCACCCCGAGTCTCACTCCTCGCCTCTCCCCACTGCGGCCGCCGCTGCCACCATACACCAAGCTTGACGTCACGAGGATACACCAAATCCACAGTGTATCATTTGTTTAGCGCAGCTTTCCCAATTTACTTTACATCTATAGTGATTCCCACTACAGCTGCTGCTTTTTTGTTTATTTAGCTTAGCGCAGTTATTTACATTTAATACTTGCTGTCAGATGCTTCCACCTTTCTTCTGTGATCTGCTCAAGTAAAGTGGTGGACTGGATAGCCTCTCTCTCTGCCTCTCACCTTAGTAGCACTGGCACTGCACTGGTTCAAAAAGCTGTCTATATTATTTTCATTATAAGAACTTGTCAGAACATGCTTCCACCACCTGTCCTTCACACTAGTAGTGCTCATTTGCTTTGCTCAAGTCAAGTGCCACTGCCAGTGGCCACTGCAGTGCAGGCACAGCCGCACAGGCAGAGGCAGGCCGCAGGAAACACAGGCCGCACCACAACTCAACACTTATGGTCCATGGACCATGGATGGTCGGATAATCATCATAGCCGTCAGTCTCACTCTTCTTGGTTCAAAAAAGCCACCCATGACCCATGACCCATGACCCGTGTGTATATAATATATTAATATTTTATATTGATTATTTGATTTTCAAATGGCACATTTGCCATGGCAAGGATTAGGCCCTCTCCACGGTCCACCTCACTCACCTCATAGAGAAGAAGATGAGATAACGAAGAAAATGCTCCGAGTCCCGCCGCCCGCGTCACAGCTCCTCTCAGTAAGGGCCCTAAGGGGTGGAGTCTGAGTGACACACAACACGTTTAGAGGCAGAGACCTTGAGCGGGAAGACGGCAGCACGGCTCCTCCAGTGCGGTCTTAACTTGATGATCATGACAGTGATTCTGCGGGCCGCGGCGCGAGCGAGGCTGTGTTATTGATTGAATTGAGTTGTGCTGCCTACTGCTACACGCTACCTACTACTAAATTGTGAGTCAGTATATTTTATTTCATTTTTATATATAAAAGCGGTATTGTTGAGCACTACTAGCCACTAGATCTCCTGGCTGTCACTTTGTCACATGTTGGGGAATCACATCGGCTCGGCTCCAGAAGTGGCGGGTGTCCCCGTCATCCTGCCAGGGCCGCCAAGAAGTTCATCACCTAATCTTAAATGATTAATATCTTATGAGGAGAGGACCTATGAGATTGAGAATTTAAATAATTAAATATATATGGCTTTTTGAACCAGTGCAGTCAGTGCCAGTGCCACCCAGACGCTATCCACCAGTGCCACCACCATTAAGTGTGTTGGTCGGTCACTCGAGCACTGAAGGAGGTGGAAGCATCTGACAAGTGAAGTGACACTTTAGATTTGCACACTGGAATTCATTTATGGACTTTTCGTTATAGATAGGTTTACACACTTCAACTTGTTGCACGCACCTGACCTAACTTATTTCATAACTTATTTTATTGTGATTTATTGTCATATTTTATATGAATTGAATTTACTGTTACATTGTGGGAATAATTATTTTCACTGCATTTAGGCTTTAGCACATTCATGTCACTTTATTTTTGATACTGTGTGGAGTGTGGGCAGGGCACTGGGGGCAACGATGATATTATATCGATTGCACATGCACTTTATTCGCACAGCCAAGTTGTGTTTGTTAGTAGTTTCTTGATGCACTTTAAGCGCTGTAGCACAATTTATTTGTTTGTTTCATATTTTCTTTTTATTGGAAAGATTTGGTGTAGCAGCTTTTATTATACACAGCCTTTATTTTCGTATGCGCTGATTTACAAATGACATTATACACATTTTTTTGAGCTTTATGTAACCTGCCATCTAATGTTCTGGCAGTGGTAATTTTTTTAAAAGTAACGAGTAACTATGCAGCACAAAAAAAAAATACTTGAGTAGAAGTATCGAAATCATCGAAAAAATGTAGTGAAGTAAAAGTAGAAGTAGGAGAAAAAAATTCTACTCTAGGAAAGTACAGATACCGCATTTCGGTACTTAAGTACAGTACTTAAGTAGTTCTACTTCGTTACTATACATCTCTGGTCTGTACGTACTCTACCCTTTTTGAGAGGTGTTTATTTCTGTTCTTTTTCACATTACTTTATCCAGAAGCTTAACACATTTTACAAGGGCAAATGTATAAGAAAATGACTATCACAATGAGCCTTGAGAGGCCAATAGGTAACAAAAGTGATGATATAAAAGGTTTGTTTCCCCATAGGGAGAGATAGTACTTATGATAACAGAGCTAGTTTGGTTGGACTACATTGAGCCCTGAATATAGCTCAGCCATCTTTGTACAGTGAAAAAGTCAAAGAAAAAAACAAGAAAACAACTAAAACAACCCACCCACACGTACTCTACACTTATCAGTGCCTCTAGATTAAAGGGAGGAAGGCGTGATGTAAGGTACCAGGGATTCTTCCTTCCTACAAAATGTAGTGAGAGGTTACCATTCTCAAGGTCAGCAATTCAATCTTATAACAAAATTTCTTTTTGAGAGCCAACGGGTGAATGGTTGAGGGATTTGTATAATAGAGTATAGCATGACTGATTAAAGAGGGTTCATAGCTATGTTGTTTAGCAATCACTAAGGGCTCTTTCACACACTGAGTCCATTGGACGGACTCAGTTTTTCTCAGCAGGGGATCGATCCACCGATCCCCCGCTGAGCAGGAGGATGACAGCTGTGTCTCCGCGCTGTGTGCGGAGACACAGCTGTCAGTTCCCCATGCATCTCTATAGGGGAAATCGGATGGGAACGGACTGTCGGTCTGCTCTCATTCGATCCCATCCGATCCGCTGGACGGATGGAAAATAGGGTTTCCATCCGTCCAGATTTGACGGATCGGATCGAATGTCAGCGGACATGTCTCCGCTGACATCCGATGCCCCATAGGGATGCACGTGGGGAACGTTCAGATCCGCCAAAAAAACAGACAGGCGGATCTGACCGGTCCGCCTGTGTGAAAGGGGCCTAAAGCTTTGCAAATGCCAGTTCTCCCTGGACGAATTTCTGCTGGACAAATTTTCAAATACTTTTCAAATATCGTGTTTAGTGAATTTTAACATTAACAACCAATTTAGGCTTACAGCTCAAATAAACATAATTTTTTCTATTATGTTAGAAAATAGCAGTTCATATTAGGAATGTTCACTCTAAGCACATCTGTTCAAAAAGATCTTTAGGACATACTGAGTTTCACAAACCTCAGTCTTCCAGCTTGAGCTTTCCAATATTTTCTAAATCCCTGCCTATGTTATCATCTAGTAAACTGCAGTACAATACCTTAATAGTAAAGATGCAACTGTATTTACTAAAAAAGTAGGAGCTTGCTGACCAGAGTGCAAAAAATAAGGATTCTTAGAACATCCTGATTTGTATACTAGTGAATTGGAGGAGGAACAAATGTTTAAAAGTATTTTCCCTTTTACATGTATTTAATAGTGAGGAAAGGTGCCTAATTTAGAATAGACCACAAATTGGTTACTCACATGACTGACTTTGAGTCCTTTATTTGCAGTTTTCTGTGCTGATGAAGTGACTCCAGGTGACTGCTCTCCAGCTGCTGGTCATAGAGCTGTAATTGGTGAGAGAGGGATGGAATCCATGGGAAAATAAGACAGCCCATTGGAAACATGTAATTTCATTAACCCTGGCATACCTTATAGCTCCATCACATACTGAAATTAGTGGGTATCAGTTCCCTTTTAATATGTAAATATTCTGAAATGACCTTATCATTGATTAAATATACAGAAGCCTAATCTGTGAAATGTGCAGATAAGCAGTATTAGAACAAACAGTTGTTTTAATCATTTTATGTTGCTAGAACTATACAAAATACTTTCCTGGTGCATTCATGGCAGCATACACATGGTTGGTTTCTCGCCCACATCCAACCCACAGGACCAATACAACTCCTGTAAAAGAAATCAATGCCCCTCCCCCTTTCCCATTCTCTTTTCTGTCCTCAAATTCCTCAAGATCATGGTTCCACCAGCACCCTTATGGTGCCACCATTCAGTTTCATGCTCTTCTAATATGAGGTCCCGCCACTTGGGCTGTTACACGTTCTAATGAGTGGAGGAGTATGTTTTTCTTTTTGGAGCATAGATGGAAGGAATTTACAGTTTGGTCTATATGGCAGCGCTGCAGCTCCCTTTTTTCCTCCTTTCTGTGTCTGTCCCTCAGTCTGTGCTGAGGCTGTCTCCTTCTGGGGCAGCTGTAAGGTAATCATCCTTTTCTGGAGGCAGGAATCCTATGCAGCTGGGTTTAGGGGCTTTATTACCTTGGGCTATGCTTCCTGTCCTCTTCCCCATTTAAACTGCTGTCTCACTGGTGTTAATGGCTTTGCTGCCTCTGCTGACATTTGGGGTGCCAGAGCTCGCTGCTTTCCCAGTCCTGCTGCATATTGTTCCAATCATGGATGATGCCCAAGGTAAGAAGCCTGTCGGCTTACAAGGTCTCACACTCTCAAAGGGGACAGCACGTCATTTCTATTTTTGTTTTTCTGAGTACTCTTATCTCTTTTGTTTTTGCAACCCACCTTCTGCTTATCGCTGACCACCCCTATGGTCAATTATCTTATCTTTTGTTCACTGTTTTCTTCTCTAGCCGCCTCATATAGTCTATCGCCGTGCAACAAAGATCCTTAAAATTCCACTGGGTATGGGGGTGCAACTATTGGTGAGTAGAGAAAAAAAAAAAAAGAGCAGGCGCCTCATGTTAAGGGATGTTCACTTCATGCATTTCCAGCCCGCATCAGCCCTTTTCTCACAGAAGATCCAGCAGCTGAAGCTATACATATAGACATTCTTCACACTCTACTCGAAGATCACATGGCTCAGCACATAACGCCACTAGACGCTCGAGGTCACCCCATAGTAAAACCTGTTGGGCCTGATAAGCTGGTCTGTGAAGCATGTTTCTCAAAAGTCTCTAGAAATAGCGAAAAAGAGAAACAGGAGATGATGGAATCCATGAAGAAAGGGATCCAAGACTCAATCAAGGAGTTAGCTTTATCCCAGGAGGTAGCGGGTCCTTCAGGAGTTGTATGATTGTCAGAGATTCCAGTTCACCAGGGAGACTCAGGTGCAAGTTTGGGGGATGAGAGAGTGGAGGATGCCCATATGTCTTTTGACTTCACCATTATCGATCCCTTTATAGTTGTGGTGAGAGAGGCTATACAATGGGAGGCAGCTGTTGAACCTCCTCACAAAGATATTTTCCCTATCTCACAAAAAAGTCTCCCAAGTTCCCTTTGATGGAGAAAATCTAAGATGTCCTCCTAGAAGAATGGAAGAAGGTCGTTAAGAGACCTTTACCACTAATCAATTTCAAAAGTTATATCCTCTGTCGGAGTCAAATGCACAGCTTTTTGAAGCAGTGCCACTAGTACAGTGTTTCTCAACTCTGGTCCTCAGGGCACACTAATGCCCCGTACACACGTTCCGATAATCGGACAACTTATCGTTCGCATTTTGTTGCATGATACTAACATTGAATTCAACAATGGGTACAAACCGTATGATTTTTGTCGTATGATTCTGGAAAAGCTTCCTGGTTGCTTAGCTATGTATCAGATGGTGCAAAACAAAACAATGGCAGCCAGGCTTTTTCGGGGCTATTTTAGTGTTTCTGAGCATGCGCGGTCTTTGTCGATCGACTTTTAGCGTACGCATACTGTACTGACGAAACGATTAGCATTTGAGAAGATGTAGTAAGACAGAAGTTTTCCTGTTTGTCCCTTCAGATTTTGTTGGACCAACTGTCGTGATCGGCTGTCGAAAGCTGTGTACTAATGATCAGATTATCATGAGATCAGGTCGAAAGCGAGTTTTGTCGTACGATTATCGGAACGTGTGTACGGGGCATAACAGGCCAAATTGTAAGTATTACCGTGGGGAGATGCAGACTAGAATACTGCAATCACTGAGCAGCAAATTATATCACCACCTGTGATGTATTCGGTTTTCTTGCAAACCTGGCCTGTTAGTGTGCCCTGAGGACCGGAGTTGAGAAACACTACACTAACAGATGCCTTGGTTATGAAGCTAGCGAGGAACATGACTTTGCCATTAGAGAACACTGTCTCTTTCAGAGAAGTTCTTGACCATGGGATTGATGCTGACCTAAAGAAGACATATCATGCAGCAGGAGGTGCCTGCAAGCCACCGTAGCACTAACTTCGGTATCCAGAGCAGTCAGAACCTGGACAGAGAATATTGAACTAGCCCTGAGACAGGAGGTGGATGCAGAGAAGATAATTAAAGTCCTGGACGAACTGAAGCTGGCCTTAGACTTTGTGGCAGAGGTGGCAATTGATACATTGTGCTGGGCAAGAACAATGCTATACTCCATTCCTGCTAGGAGGGCTCTCTGTCTGAAGCCCTAGTGAGCTGATCCATCATCGAAGCAGGCATGGTATTGCATATTGTATGACGACAAAGCCCTGTTCAGCGATAAGCTGGATACAGCTATTAACAAAGTAACCGGTGGGAAGAATGGGTTAATTACCCAGGATATTCTAAATGGAGAGCCCCTTCCAACAGAAGCCAAGAGATGAAAGAACTTATCGCCCTGGCAGGGAGTATAGGAGAGGATGGAAGGGCTCTCAGTTGACCTTCTTGAAGCTGGCTATGACAACATCAACCGCCTCAGTGCAAGAAAACCCAAAGTCCTTTTGGCTCCTTGCCCACCCATGTCTATTCAGTTGGTGCTCGTCTAAAAGCATTTGCTCAAGTGTGGTGAAGAGATGTGTGGATCAGTGGGTGGTCTCCACCATCCAGCAGGGTCATTTTTGGAAATTCAAGAGGCGGCCACCTCAAACATCTTTTCTTCCCACCAGGATTCCTAGATCAGTAGAAAAGGCAGAGATACTACAACAGTATGCACAGATGCTGATTTTCCAAAAAGCAGTGGTGCCTGTTCCAGAATCTGAGAGGTACTCAGGCCTTTATTCTCCAGTTCTTTAAGTGCAAAAAAAAGATGGGAGGTTGAAAACTGGTGCTGGATCTAAAAAGATTAAACAAGCTAATTTTCTTAGAAATTCAGGGTGGATTCGCTGAACATGGTAATTCTAGCAGTTCAGTCGGACGACTGGATGGTTGCACACCATTATCAGTCTTTTTAAGGTTCAAGGTAGAGGTTCAATTCCAGTGTCTTCTATTCAACATATCAACAGCACCTAGAACCTTCACAAAAGTCTTAGTGGCAACCCTAGCACCCCTCAGAGAACAAGGAGTCAAGAGTCCTGCGCTACCTCGACGGTATTCTGATATTGTCTCAGTGCATAGAGAAGCTGTTAGCACACCTACAGGAGGTAATGGACATCATGACCAGATTCAGTTGGATAATCAATCAGTCCAAGAGCCAATTCCCACCCAAGGAAGAAATTAAATACTTAGGCACTCTGTTCAACACCCAGAGCCGGTCAGTCTCTTTTCGGACAGGAAACATCCCAATCATCAGGGGGAAGGCAAGACCAGCTTTATTGAGTCAATCCATCACAGTATCAGGATGCCTCAGCTTCCTGGGGACATTTGCTTTGTGTATTCAGATGAGTGAGCTCGTTGGCACCTCCGGATCTTTCAGCAGGGGTTTCTATGCCAATGGAGAAGTACGTCCCTATTACAGCAAATAGTCATTATTTTGAAGATGAAGTGCAGCCTCTGGTGGTGGACAAGGTCCCAAAACCTTTAAAACCACTGCCATCTTGGTACCATCTCCTGGACTATTCTTATGTCCGACGCGAGTCAGTTATGCTGGGATGCCTATTGCGGACTCAGAGTGGTTCAGGGAAGATGGTGGTTCGACACCAGCAACGTGGTATACAATGTTCTGAGAGTCACCTTGATGGTCATTTCTCATTTAGCTCCTGCTCTCAGGGGAAGACCACTTCTCTAACATATGGACAACAGGGCTGCTGTGGTCTATGTCCTAAATCAGGGCGGCCCACAGAGCTAATCCCTGATGGAAGAGGTAGCGCCGATTCTGTCATGGGCAGCAAAGAACCTGCTAAATCGCAGAGAGGCCAATATCCCAGCCTTTCAGAATCACCAAGCAGATTCACTGTCCAGGAATTTTATGGACAACAACCAGTGTTCACTGAACCATAAAGTGTTCGATTAGATCTGTCAACAATGGAGTCACCCCAGATAGACCTTTTCGCCTCTGAACACCAAAACTTTTCTCTTTTTTCACGAGATATGTCTGCCAGAGGTCAGCGGGGGAGGATGTGCTAGCTCAGCCATGGAGGCTTATGCCTTTCCTCCAGTCCCACTAATATTAAGTTTTCTCTAACGACTCATCAGAGAGAGAGTGATGACAATAGCAATAATCCCTTATTGGCCACGAAGACCATGGTTCACCCTGTTGTCGCATCTGTCCCTCTGTGAATCACTCCCTCTCCCGAATCTTCTAGACCTTCTATTGCAAGGGGACTTAGTCTACTCACATCCAGAGTCACTGAATTTGAGGGCCTGGAAGTTGAGTGGAGGAGACTGGAAGGAGTAGGGTGTTGTAGCCAAGTTATAAAAACTCTGCTTCAAGCAAGGAAAACTTTCACAAATGACACTTATTAGAGGATTTGACATAAATTCCTGGAGTTTGAACAAAGGGGAACATTTTGACCCTCTAAGACCAAAAGTTTAGAATATTCTACAATTTCTCCAAGCAGGTCTAGACTTGGGGCTGGGCTCTAACACCTTGAAGGTCCATGTCTCAGCCCTTTTGGCCCTTTTGGCCCTTATGGACACCAAGTTGGCCTTGAATCCTTTGGTGAAATGTTTTCTCAGACCAATACTAAGGCTAAGACTGTCAAGGAATAATCTCTACCCCAAATGGGACTTGCCATTAGTGTAAGGTTTTCTTGCTGCACCCCCTTTTGCACCCACAGAAAGCTCTTTGGAGAACATCACATTAAAAGCAGCCTTTCTAGTGGCTGTTACATCAGGTCAGAGTAGTCCTTTTACCTATTCATCAATTCAGACCTAAGGTTCCATCCATATATCACTCTAACCAAGAATTGGTTTTACAGGACTCCTCAGAACTGCATGAATTAGATGTAGAGAGGACTTTGGGGTACTACATCTCTGCTACTTTACCACTCCATAAAGGTAATAGATTATTTATGGTGCTGAGCGGGGCAAGAAGAGGGCAAGCAGCATCAAAGGGTACAATAGCCGGAAGGATTGTACATATTATACATAAAGCTTTTGGGACTAGTGTTCTTCCTGTCCCTTAGGAAGTGAATGTGCACTCGACAAGAGTAATTTCATAATCATGGGTGGCTCTAGCAACAGTTTCCAGAGATAATCTGCAGGGCAGTTAGCTGGTCTTCATTCTCCTCGTTTATGTCCTATTACAGCTTGGATCCAGCCAGTCTCACCTCTCCAGATTTTGGACCTGCAACTTTCTTTTTCATGAAGGATAATAAACTTTTGATTTCAGCAGCATTTCCCTCCCTAGTAGCGATTTATTTATTATGTGTATGCTGTCATGAAGGCATCAGGAAAATGGAAAATTGAATACTTACATTTTCGTAATTTACCTTTCCTGATGCCTGTCCATGGCAGCATACTTCCCTCTCCTATTCATATTCTTTTGCCTGGTTTGAGTATAGTTACGAGATTGGGGCAAGGAGGGAGGGGGGGATGTACTGATAATGTGGGTTCGAAGTGGGCGCAGCAACCAACCATGTGTGTGCTGCCTTGGGTAGGCACCAGTAAAGGAAAATTACGGAAAGGTAAGTTTTACATTTCTTTTTTTATATCTTTTTCTTTATGCAGTGCTCCCCTAACATAAACCAAATACTCAAACATGTGTTTACAAAAATTTTATTTTGCATTATCTTACATATCATAGCCTTTTCATACAAACCGGAATCCTCAATTATCAAAATTTTAGGATGTTGCCAATGCTGGTCCTTGTGAGATCATAAGATTTTGCAATTGCACTTACACAAAGGTCTTTCTTTAGTTTGAGATTCCTTTTCATAAATTATACAGTAAACTGTTGGATCCATGGACATGAACAGAATTTGTCTCTCCTCTGGTACGGTTTAGCTGTGTGCATAAGTAGGTAGTGCATATTTCTAGCCCAATGGTCATTGATCTTGCTGCCATTTTCCCAGGAACTTTATTATGTTTAGAGATAACTTGTACTGTGGAAAATGTACCCAGAAACAGTAGACAGAGTGAAAATGACAAATCCACCAGTATTGTATGTATACTCCCTGCAGCTGATTTGTTTTTTCAATTATTGACTTTCTATGATTTGTTCCGCACTGTGTTGTGTGGAATAGGCTTTCCTTCCTCAAATCAGAGCTGCCCCCATGATGACTGATGATCTGATGACTACTAGGGTAAAATTCAAGAAGCAGCAGAAGGTGCAGAAAGATTAGATCCACATAATAAATGAAGCAGAAGCAGGGGAATCCTTGTTCTGCCAGTAATCAGGTTCTGCTCCCTCTCAAGCAAGTCCTCAGGAGAACAATGAACAGCACAGAAGTGGTCAGGAAACCAAAAGGGGGTGCCACTCAAGGCTCTAGCTGGGTCCTCTCCTGGGAGTGCTGGTAAGGACAGAGCTCATCCCAGCTCCAACAATACAACAGACAAAAAAGGTCCTATGCGCAGCAAATCACTGCACTTCACATCACTGTGGATATGTAAAATGACAGCCTCAGCCCAAGCTTCAGCCAAGCCATGCCCTCAACGCATTTCACTCCACCCCGGGGGAGCTACGGGGGAAGAGTGAAACACGTTGGGGCATAATTTGACTGGAGTCTGGGCTGAGGCTGTCATTTCACATATCCACAGGGTCTTGCAGTGATGTGCGGTGCATAGGACCTTTTTTGTCTGGTGTAGCACAGAAGTGGTATCACCAAATCTTGCTCCAAATCTGATTAGACAAGCATTCGGAGCCAGCAGTGCTTTAGATCAGTGGTCCTCAACCCTGGCCTACAGGGCCCACTAACAGGCCAGGTTTGCAAGATAACTGAAATACATCCCAGGTGATATCATTTGCTGCTCAGTGATTGCAGTACTCTAGTCTGCATCTCCCCAAGGTAATACTTAAAATCTGGCCTGTTAGTGGGCCCTGAGGACCGGAGTTGAGGACCACTGCTTTAGATGATCTAAAGCTGGCCATACATTATACAAATTTCTTGTTCAATTTTCTTTAGATTTACTTTCAAATATGTAGTGCAAGGGACTGCCTAAATGCATACAAATTGAAAGTGTTTATGTTTGACCTCATATTATATGATTTTGGTAAATCTAAAGGAAAATTCCACATAATGATAATTGTATAATATACGGCCAGCCCCTAAGGCAGGCCATAGATAGTGTGATTTTCTTTCCTGCAGCCACAGGTTGTAGGACAAAAAAAATCGCTATATTTTCCCATCAACACAGCCAGTGTTCATGGGGAATCCCTCTTGTGGATCTTTTGTGTTCTCTTGGCAGGAGGAGGGGGCAAAGGGGAGCCGACCCTGCCAGGAGAACAGTGATTATCTTAGCGGCTGGCAATGATAGCATGCCGAAAATCCGACATGCTGGTTGTACCCAAGTCAATCGATGGATCGACTTAAATACATTCAGCCTGCCATAGATGGTTAGAATCTTGGCCGGTCCCTGCTCAACTCGCCAAAATTCAAACCCTCTATGGCATGCCTAACACCGCAGATAGACAGCTATGAGGCTACAGAACAGTGCCCAGGCACACACACATGCCAGGAATTGCACTGTTTTTTTTCAGGACAAATTCAAGACTTTGACCCTTTCACACGGGCTGTCCAATCAGGTCCACCTGTCACTTTTTCAGGCGGACCTAATTGGACCCTTCATCCACCCCTATAGACTATTGGTGGACGTTAGCGGTGACATTTCCGCTGACACCGGCCACTATCTGATCTGCATCCTGTCCGTCAAATCCAGGCGGATGGTTGCCCTATTTTCCATCCATCTGGCGGATCGGATATGATCTGGTGAAAATGGACAGGCAGTCTGTTTTCAGCCGATTTCCCCATAGGGGAGAGCAGAACTGTGTCCATCTCCGCTCTGCACAGTGAGTGGCGATGGACCTGTCATCCACCTGCTTAGCAGGAATTGATGGAGGTTTCCCCCTGCTGAGCAAGCAGAGGCGCCCGTGTGCAAGGGGCCTAAAGGGACAATGTTCAGGGTACTGCTTAGGCACAAATAATGTTTCTAGATGTTCTTTATAAGGCAGCAAATCCTCACTTTTTAAATTCAGGTCCATCCATGTAAAAAAAAGAATGTCAGAGTAGGGAAATCCACTTAAAGTGAACCAAAACCTACCCAAAGCAGCCGCCATTCAAATCATTTTTATAACAACTGTGTAAAGCAGTTAAAAATGAAATAATATTATGAATGGTAACACAATACTAATATTACCCTCTGATTTTCTTTTATGCATAGGGCCACATGTGGCTCACAAGCTACTGCATGGCATTTCCATGCCTTGAATAAAAACCCTGAGCCTCAGGCAGTCTCTTTGTAAGGTGTATGCATATCAGCAGAGAGATGTAAAATGAGCTGATTACTGTCTCATACACAGGAAGTGTGAGGAATACAAACTGACTAGTAGCTTCCTTCTGCTGCTCAGAAATAGACAAAAACAGAAGTGGTAAAGCAAAAAGCTGCATTTCCGCGTACAAAGTATTAGAGAATCTTGCGTCTGCAGCAACATGTAGGTTTGGGGGATATGTGCAGCTAATATACTATATATATTGTGTATATATGTATATGTGTGTGTATAATGGACAAGCAGGCACCTGTCACTCTCTATAACACTGGGGAAGTCAGAAGTCTGGGTAAAATGTATATGTACAAATGACTCGCTGTTCTAATGTTTTTTTTTCTTCTTTCTTTCAGGTCGACGGGTCATGGGAAATCTTATTAAAGTTTTAGGAAAAGATTTAGAAAACTGTCCACATTTTTTTCTGGATTTTGAAAGTAAGTTGGATGTTTGTTTACTTATAATAGCTTTGAATATCTCCAAGTAAAAGGTTAAAAAATATTTAAGTAGAGTCAGTGACCATTGCAGCTGAATAGGTGATATGGTGCAGGTCTGAAACAGGAGCAAAGTCTTTTTAATGCAATACGAACTTGGGATTTTTAAATCCACCTGCAATGCTAAGCAAACCATGTAAACAGTAACAGCGTGATGTATGAATTGTGATGCATACTGACAGAACTAGTAACAAATGGAGTGTAAGTAAAAGGAATAGAGTATACGAAGAAAAGGGAGCGCCTGAGGGACATGATAGAGTATGATGCTAACTGAGATCAAGCATAAAATGTGCAGCAGTATCCCCTCTGCACTGTCTTACACAAGTACAGTGGGCTAGCAAGCTAGGCATGTGCTTCCTTTATTTTAACTACATATTTTTTTCTTTTTGCTGTTTACTAACCACCTAAGATTTTTTTTTTTTAAATGAGTCATTCACATGAGTTTTTTAAAAAATGAGTCAAAAGTCACTGACATTTTTAAAAAAACTTGTGGTGTTGCAAATTATTTACACAATATTACCAAAAAGTATTGGGGCACCTGCCTTTAGGCTGGGTTCACGCTTATGCGAAATTGGATACTGGTAATTGCGCAGTCATGCAATGCTGGACCCATACTAAATTTATGTCCTTTTTTTCCCACAAATAGAGCTTTCTTTTGGTGGTATTTGATCACCTCTGCGTTTTTTATTTTTTGCAATATAAACAAAAAAAATTAAAATTTTGAGAAAAAATTACATTTTCTACTTTTTCTTATAGAAAATATCCAATAAACTCAATTTTCGTCATACATTTAGGCCAAAATAAGAAATCAAAATAAAGTAAGGCGCTGTTAGAAATAATATCCCTTAGTGCAATGTGCATGTGCATGTGGGTAGGTTTATTCATTTTACAGGTTGTTGCCTTCAAAGGGTTTATATTTAGGCCAAAATGTATTTATCTACATGTCTTTGATAACAAAAAATCTCAATAAGCGTATATTTATTGGTTTGCGCAAAAGTTATAGCGTCTACAAACTATGGTGTATATACTGGAATTTACACAGCTTTTACTTTCTGACTGCCTATCTCATTTCTCATTTCATTGACCACACCAAGATTGGTGTGATAAGATGCTTTCCCAATTTCCCAATGGCACTGTTTATATCTGGCCAAACCGAAGTCAAAATTGAGTTTACTACCACTATCACTATTGTGTGAATATCATCTTTCCCTGAAGCGCGATACCTCCCCCCCTTCATTAACGAAGTCATGAAATGCTCGTAGCTTCCGGTATCTTAGGCCATAGAGAAGATTGGAGCCATACTCGTTTCCAATCAACTCTATTGTCAGCCGACAGAACCACAGGCTGCAGTCTCTGGTTATCTGGTGGGACAGGAGAGCCAGAGAAAACTATGGAAGGTGACGGGATGGGGGGGTGTCCCCTTCCACTGCTTGTAAAAGCAGTCTAGCGGCTAATTATCTGCTAGGATTGCTTTTACATGAAAGCCGACCGCTGGCTGTAAAAAAATATACCAAGATGATGCCTAAATCTCCAGGCATCATCCTGGTATGACCACTCAAAATCCAGTGGAGCACCAGTACTTTGCTGGTCCTTGTCTGGCATATTCCTCCGTTCACATCAAACAATGTGGATGAAGATATCTCTGCCAGAAAATGAGTGGTATGCCTAACATTAGACCTCCCATTATCCACCCACTTCTAATGATCGGCAATAGCAGATTCCTCCCTTTGCATCGATCGATGTGGATGAAGAAATCGCTGCCAAGAAAAGTGTTAAAAAATACATACATACATACATACATACATAGTAGTTGAGGTTGAATAAAGTCCATCCAGTTCAACCTGTGTAGGTGTGTGTGGACGCAATTTTTTTTTCATACCCCTGAATGTTTTAATCCATAAAATGTACGTCCAAGAGTCTTTTAAAAGTAGCCATACTCCCTGCTGTAACTACCATTTGTGGTAGATAATTCGAATATTTTGTAGCCCTATTGTAAAAAAAAACCCTGCGTAGCCTAAGGTTAAATCTCTAATCGCATTGTTTGGTCACGTGTCCTCATGCATTCGTTGCGACTGAACAGTTTTTTTTTCTATGCTGAGATCACCGTTGAGGTACTTGTATATAGCTATCATGTCCCCTCTCAGGTGTCTCCTTTCCAGGGAGAATAAATCAAGCACTTGTAAGCGCTCTTCATAATTAAGATCCTCCAATCCCCTAATCAGTTTAGTTGCTCTCCTCTGGACTCTTTCCAGTTCTGAAACATCCCTTCTGAGGACTGGCGACCAGAACTGGACAGAATACTCCAGATGTGGTCGGACCAGTGTTTTATAAAGTGGTAGGATTATAGTTTTATCTCTGTAATACATCCCCTTCCTTATGCAAGCTAATATTCTGCTTGCTTTGGTGAAGTGAAGCATAGGGGAGATCCGCCCTCTATATCCACCCCATCCCCTTTGCTTCGCCATATATGCTCTGTTTTTAACTGCAGTGGTGAAATCCCCTCCTACAGCGCTGCAATCATTGATTTTTGTATATGCTGGGAGCAAATGCTGTTGCTGTCAGAATAAACAAATCGGTGCTGCAGCTGATGGGCGTACCTGCAAAGCAAACAATAGTTAACAATAAAAATCAGTAACAATAATACATTACAATATAATGGTATACAGTGCAGTAAAACAGTAGAATGTTGGTATTTGCAAAGAAAACTATGGTTTACAATGAAAAACAGTAACGATAAAACATTACAGTATAAAAGTATATTATAAAGTACAGTAAAAGAGTAAGAACAGAAAATTAACTCGATAAAAGGATTTTTTATTTTTAAATTTCTTTACATTTTTTTTAATTTATTTATTTTTTGTAACTTTTTTTACACTTTTTTTGTAAAGAGACCCGTGTGAAAGTATGCCCTAGACTGTGCCGTGCTGCACCCTATACTAATAGTCTACTAGTATGTGGTAGTGACGGAAACTGTCCCCAAAGCAGAGACCAGGCTGGCCAGGACAGGAGGGTCAAAAAAAAGTGGGTGTCACGCATATATCCGCGTGTTCTACAGATACGACATATTCTTTGGGTGCTCTTTGGGTAGGGGTACCAGGGAGGACATCCGGAAAATGCCTCGCATGCAGCTGGCTCACTTCACTTGGATTGTGAATTTGGGCTACAGCACCTTCTGGATACAGAAGGGCTGTGATGATCTCTTCCTGGAATTTTAGGAAGGATCCATTTCTGCCTGACGCTTTGTATAGCACATAAGCGGCGATTAAGTACAGTGCCATCATCTGGTCGTTGAAGTCCAACCCCCCGCCCCATGTTAAGGTTGTATTCGTGGACACAGAGGGGCTTCTCAACAATTGCAATTTGGAAATTGTTGCAATTTGGACTGCATTAATGGAGGACAGAAAAAAAACATTCCGTGTGTCTCTTCACTTTACTGCAAGCAATTTATTACACTTCTAGCAGGCTTTCTCCCCCCATCTAAGTCAAGAACATACAAGCCGTCGGGGGAAGCCCTGGCGATTGGATCGCACTGTGCCACATGAGCCAATTCCAGAATCAAAAAGGTGACTAAAAAGCGGCTTGTGTAATAATTGTCCACATATAAATGGTACCCCTTTCCGAATAAGGGGCACACCAAGTCCCAAACAATCTTGTTGCTGCTCCCTATGTAGTCTGTGCAGTTGGGGGACTCCACATTGCTATCTTTTCCCTCGTAAATCCGGAAACTACATGTATAGCCTGTTGCCCTGGCTGTCACAGAGCTTATACATCTTGACCCCAGATCTGGCATACTTGCTGGGGAGAAACTGAAAGCAAGGCAGCCAGAACATTTAATCAGGGACTCATCAACGCAGACAGCTTGTTGGGACGTATACAAGGCTGCTCTCTACAGGTATGAATACTGAGCCTGGTTCTGACAGTGAGGCTTCCCCATCGCTCTCATCTGTCATGCTCAGCATCCTGTAGGCCTCTTCACTAGTGTACCGCTGTTTGGACATTTTGGCCAATACGTTTATAGGAACCTAGTGTGACTCACAGGTAAAAAGCACCTGGTTGTCAAGGACTGTTTGAACCGCTACCAAAAAATGTAGAGATGCGGCCTGAGATGCGGCCTGACTCTGCTAATGCTGCGGTTTAGTGTGCTGGGTATCGGAAGTGACAGCAATCTGCTAATACTGCACTTCTTGGGGGATAGGAAGAGGGCTAAACACAGGCGCTGGCAGGTGTCGGGTCTGATCCTGCTGAAGCTGCCTTTTGGGAACACTATACTAAACTATTGGGGACGTTAGTATAGTTTTGATCGGATCAAAAATATTGATCCATTCAGACACAACACTAGTAATGGAGTTGTTGTGTGTGTGTGTGTATCACTGGCAGTCAAAGGGTTAAAATTGTTTACTACAATATGTGGCGGGCAATCTAACGCTATCCTGAATTGACGCTAACTAACTGATGTTACCTGTAAACTAATACAGTGATCAGAAAAATAATCTGTATACTATAATAGTGAACCTGTGACAGGGAAATGGAGGGGTTACCTGGGGGTAATCAGGGGGTTAAATCTTTATTAGGGAATATATGGCGGGTACCCTAAACCTATCTGGGACTGACACTAACTACCGCCAACTTTCTCTAACACTAACTGAAGTCACAAGTGACACTAATATAGTGATCAGTAATCTGTATACTGTATATAGTGACACTGTGACAGGGAGTGAAAGGGTTAATGTCAAACAAGAAAGTATTGGCATTACATTGGGATCAACTACAGAGTGCAGGAGAGTGAACATTGTGATATTTCATTGATGTGAATGAGAAGGCCTGGCTCGCAGTCTCCGCTCTAATTCATCCCAAATGTGTTAGATTGGGTTGAGGTCAGGACTCTGTGCAGGCCAGTCAAGTTCCTCCACCCCAAACCCACTCATCCATTTCTTTATGGTCCTTGCTTTGTGCACTGGTGCGCAGTCCTGTTGGAACAGGAAGGGCCATCCCAAACTGTTCCCACAAAGTTGGGAGCATGAAATTGTCCAAAATGTCTTGGTATGCTGACACCTTAAGAGTTGCCTTCATTGGAACTAAGGGGCCAAGCCCAACCTCTGAAAAACAACCATAATCCCCCCGCCACCAAATGATTTGGTCCAGTGCACAAACCAAGGTCCATAAAGACATGGATGAGTGAGTTTGGGATGGAGGAACTTGACTGGCCTGCACAGAGTCCGGACCTCAACCCGATAGAACACCTTTGGGATGAACTAGAGTGGAGATTGCAAGCCAGGGCTTCTCATCCAACATCAGTGCCTGACCTCCGAAATGCACTTCTGGAAGAATGTAAAACATTCCCATAGACACTCCTAAACCTTGTGGACAGCCTTCCCAGAAGAGTTGATGCTGTTATAGCTGCAAAGGGTGGGCCAACTCAATATTGAACCCTATTGACTAAGACTGGGATGCCATTAAATTTCATGTGCGTTTAAAGGCAGGTGTCCCAATACTTTTGACAATATAGGGCATCTTAAGTTTGCGTTGAGTTCACTGTAGGTCAACGCATACTCAGTATGTTTAATGTATAAGGTGTCCCAATACTTTTGGTAATAAAGTGTATATAAGGAAAGCTTACATTGAACTTGTATAGTGGTGGAATAAGTTTGGTCTGCCCTATAAACACTTGTAGAATGGTGGCATTCTTAGTAATTGTAGCAAGACAGATGGGGCAGAATGGTCAGGAGGAAGTTCACATTACGGGAAAGCATTAGACAGGTGTCCACATACATGAAGCAAGTTGAAACCTCATAGGATGACACCCCTAATAATCCATAAGGCCCCATGCACGCTGGTTTCTTGTAAACGCTGTTTATCCTGACAGGAGAAAATCAGTGTTAAAAACTCACCTAAGCTGCATTTTTTCCAAACCAGTTTAGGCAAGTTTAACCACTTGACCTTCGAAAGATTTGTCACCTTTTATGACCAGGCCCTTTTTTGTGATACGGCACTGTGTTAATTTAACTGATAATTGGCCAGCGATGTGACACTGTACCCAAACAAAATTTATGTCCATTTTTTTTCCACAAATAGAGCTTTCTTTTGGCGGTATTTGATCACCACTGTGGTTTTTATTTTCTGCGCTATAAACAAAAAAACACTGAAAATTTTGAAATAAAATTAATATTGTTTACTTTCTGCTATATAACATATCCAACAAACAAATGTAAAAAATCAAATTTTTTGATAAACCTAGGCCAATATATATTCTGCTACATGTTTTTGGTAAAAGAAAATCCCATTAAGCGTATATTGATCAGTTTACGCAAAAGTTATAGCATCTACAGTAAACTTGGGAACCAGTGACACTAATACAGTGATAAGTGCTAAAAATGTGCACTGTCACTGTACTAATGACACTGGCTGGGAAGGGGTTAAACATCTAGGGCAATCAAAGGGTTAAATATGTGCCTAGCCAGTGTTTTGGTGTACTGTGTTAGGTGCTTTTACTAGAGGAAGTAATGGATTTTATTCCTTGCTTTGCTGGGAAAGAAAATAGATTACTTCCCCGCTGACAGGTTTACAGAGCTCAGTCCTGTGTAAATTCATGATGATTGCCGGCCAATGGACTACCGACATCTGCTGTGTTTAATCACAGCACAGTCGGGTCAGTGTTTGGAGTTTGGGCGTTATTATTTTTTTTTTTTTCACTGGGCAGAATTTATTTTTTTTGGCTGTTGAAATAAATAAACGCTGAAGTGCTAGTGTTTAGGCGCGATTAACAGCGCTCACACGCCTTTGAGTCCCGGTTCACACTTGTGCGATGCGGGAAGGCTGCGAATTTGCAGCCTGTTCCCGCATCGCAAATGCACCCCTGGCAGTTAACACTGCCATGTGCGATACGCAGGGGGTGTCAATTAAATGTTAACGACACCCCCAGTTTGATCGCATATCGCAGTGCGATCTGACAGTTCGCACAGGATCGGATCGCACAACTGTGAACCACTGTGCAATCCGATCCTGATGCGGCTGGAAAAAAGGGTCCTGTGCGTGTTTGCTGCGAATTCAGCCATACGAAGTGTATGGCTGAATTCGCATCCGCACATGAGATCGCATGTAATGAAGGAGCAGTGCGCTCTGAATTACATCCAATTGCCTGGGAAGTATCAGAAAAAAAATGTAGTTCTGGTAACTGTGTAACAATTGAAGGATATTAACTATATAATAAAGATATTTTTTAGGGCTTAGTTTTACTTTAATAGCAGGATGTTTCATTATACATTATATATATATTAAATCACTGCATTCAATATAAACTTATATAAGATAATATCCCTTCTGTATTCCATAATATATGCAATAGTAATACAAATAATAATATTGGCTACATTTTCTGGGAGAAATCCTCCTCTACTGTCGTTAAACCCAGAAGTGACGTCACCCTGATGCGAGATTTAATGCCAGTGGCTTTCCCTAATTACAGTCTCGGCTCACATGACCTGAGCACACGAGTCTTATGAGATATATCCACTGAGTGGGCGAAATGACCAATGACTAACTTCCTGCTGAAGTGGGAATATGTAAAGAGAACATGCCTGGGTCAAGGAAGTTAAAGGGGTGCAAGGAGAAACTATTATTCAAACCTAATAGTATGTGTAACACCTTTAGCTAGGTATAGCACAGCAAAAGCGAGCCCTCCAGTTCCTGAATTTCTTACAGTCAATAAGCCCCCCCTCACTCGAATTATATCTCATAAATCGTAAGCAATGATCACCTTCAAAAACGTTCACACCGATAAGAGCTCCAATGAATCTGTGTTGGACACCCCCCCCCCCCCTTAGGTACTTCTTCAACCTTCATTTTATTGGTTATTTAAGGAAAACCTCCTCTTTCCCTTTTTCTGTTTTATAATTATTTCTATTAAATATTTTACACTATAGTCATTTTTTTTTATCCTTCTACCAATTACTATAAAATATTCTTCTAAAAGGCATCTTAATAAAATGCAATTACTGTGCACATACTTAGTTGTCTACATCATTCTACAGTATTGTGTTTCACTATCCGAACTGCACAATATATATAAATAAAAAAATATGTTGAACAAATTACATTTTTAACACATTAAACACATTTAACCTTTTTAGAAGTGACAGTAACTAATATCAATTAGATTATTTAATTAAATAACATACTTTACTTTGAAAGAACAGCCATATATTGACAAGTTGTATTCCACCAGTGGCCAGCAATCAAAAGATTATAAACTCTTGTACAGCCATTGTTGAGTTTTTTCATTTGTATACCTTCTTACAGTGTGAGAGTGGCACCTAAACTCCCAGTCTCCTTGCTAATGCTCAATGTATATCACTGTAAGATTCACATTTCATAGTTCTAAAGAATGATTATTAATGTACATTGAAGTCTGTCTGTATGATTTTGGCTATCACTTCGCTCCTATGCTTGATCCACTAAGCTCAAATGTGCTAAGATATACTTAGCTTACACTTAAAAAAGAAAGTACAACTTTAACCACTTAAGCCCCGGAAGATTTTACCCCCTTCCTGACCAGGGCCTATTTTGCGATTCGGCACTGCGTGACTTTTACGGACAATTGCGCGGTCGTGCGACGCTGCACCTAAACGAATTTGACGTTCTTTTTTTTCACACAAACAGAGCTTTCTTTTGGTGGTATTTGATCACCTGTAAGGTGATCAACGAAAAAACGAAAAATAGCGACAATTTTGCAAAAATAACAATATTTTTCACATTTTTTATATGAAATTCCCCCCAAAAAATGTAAAAATCTAAATTTTTAAACATTTTCGGCCAATTTGCTTTCTGCTACATATGTTTGGTAAAGAAAAATCACAATAAGCGTATTTTGATTGGTTTGCGCAAAAGTTATTGCGTTTACTAACTAAGGGAAAGATTTTTGTCATTTTTGTTGTTTTTTTTTTAACGAGTAATGGCGGTGATCTGCGATTTTTTTGTGCGGGACTGCGACATTGCGGCGGACAGATCGGACCCTTGACTGACCTATTTGACACTTTTGGGGGTACCAGTGACATTACTACAGTAATCAGTGCTATACATATGCACTGTTACTGTAAAAATGACACTGGCAGGGAAGGGATTAACTTTATTGGGGAAGGAAGGGTTAAGTCTGTCCCTAGGGGCGTGTTTCTAACTGTGCAGGGATGTGGCTTTACATGTAACAGCAGAGATCTACGGTCCTACATAGCAGGACCGTAGATCTCTGCTGTTACACAGGGAAGAATGACAGGTGGCTTTGTTTACATTAGCCGCCTGCCTTTCTCCCTTCACAGCGGACGATCGCGAGTGACCAGTGGACATCGGGTCCGCCGGTCACACGCGCGGACTTCTTAGGAAACGAGCCGGGCGGGAGCGCGCCTCCGGCGGTGCGCGCTCACCCGCTATTGGCTCACAGGCTAGTGACGTACCGATACGTCGCTTTGCCTGGCCGGGGCTGACCGCCGCAGTATATGTACTTGCGACGGTCGGCAAGCGGTTAATGACTTTTTTTACATGTCCATGTGTAGAAAATGATGGCTCCATTTGCAAAGCATGCCTGCTTGTTTGTTGTCAACTTGTGTACAAAAGACTAAGCCTGAATGTTTGTCAAAAGCACTATTCAATTCATTTTTAATATTCAAAGCAACCCACACACACACGACCTAGCATTAATGGCCTTGGCCATCTTGAGTTAGGGCAGATGACTCATGTAGCATTTACTTCCTGGAATCCATCTACACTTAGCTCAAGCATGCAGGCAAGAGGGTGTGCTTAGCTGAGAAAACCCCTCCTTCTCTCCTGAAGACTCTTAGGATGTATGACATAATTTGCCTAGGAAGTAACTAAAATGTAAAAAACTGTTTAAAACAAGTAAATATAATATATCTAGCAGCATAAGGATTAAAAAATAAACGCTGATTGAGAGAGTGCAGTTTCACTCTAAGTCACCTGCTGGAACTTGAAGCTGGTTGGTATCCGTTTCTCTATTTTTTTGTCTGTACATTCAGGCTCCATTCACACCTTTAGCGTATGGTTTTTAGGCCGTTTTTTAGGTGGATTTTCGGGCATTTTTCAGATGTTTTTTTCACGCGTTTTATGCAGGTGTTTAGAGGCAGGCCTTGACATCTAACAAAAATGCTTGTAATCTGCCAAAAAAATAAGCTAATTAAATTTTTTGAGCTTCAAGCGTTTTGCTTCACGCGACAAAATGCTCATATTTGAACAGTGCCCATTAAAATGAATGAGATTTTGCTTGTTGGACGTTTTGAGAATTCAGAGATGAGCGATTTATGAGCTGAAAAACACTCAAGTGTGACCAGGGCCTCAATGAATCCCTGGTTGTTTAGTCTTCAGGAAATTGGTTATCTTCATACCACCACACCACTGTCACCAGCCTGGTTAACAATTAGAAAAACCTGACACTATAAAATATTATCAAGTGTATGTAAAAATAAATCAATGTTTTGGATTTAATCTGCTGTGACCCCTTTCTGCATTAAAGAGGTTGTAAACCCATTAAAAAATACAAACCCTGTGAGACAAAGGCATAATGAGCTAGTATGCATCGCATACTAGCTCATTATGAAATACCTTAGAATGAAGCCCCTGCAGCGGCGCCCGCATACCGCTGACACGGCCGACATCTTCCCCAGTGTTTCTTCTGGGTTCACGAGCTCCGGTGCTGTGATTGGTACGGGCGGCCGTTCCTTCAGAACGCATGGGCCAATGATGTCATTGGCTGCATTCATGTATATATCTCCTAAACGATGCTTAGGAAGTTTAGGAGATATTTAAGGCTTATCTATAGGTACAAGTTACAGAGGAAGCTTTACTTCCTCTTTAATAATACAAATCTGGGAAGTGTACATATGGCTTAACTTTAAATTGTTTTTTTTTTTAGACTGTCAGCTTTTGTGCCATCTAACTTCTCACAGCCACATTGGTTGTCTTAGCCTTCTGAATCAATTGACCCCTTCAGCTTCAAAACTCACAGATCTTCCTTTAGTAACTATCGAGAACATTCCAAATATAATCGGATCTTAAGCCCTGTACACACGCACAGATTGTTGGCCGTAAATTGTCGGCCAACGTCCGATCGGCCAATTGTAGGCTTGTTAGTATGATGCTTCCGACAACCAACTGCGACTTTTCGGCCGAAAAAAATCTGTGTGTGCATGCTATAAAATTTTTGTTGGCCAACAACAGAACGGCCGATTGTTCGTCAGTCAGTACAGATTTCGGCAGACAAAAATCAGATGAGCAAGACTGGGCATGCTCAGAGAAGAAAAAACACAGGGAAAGTCAACCATCACATGACATCACTTCTGAAGTTGATTTTTGTTGGCCAACAAAAGTCCAGTGCAAGTCTAGAGCACATTTCAACCAACAAACAACACTGGACAAAAGACGGCCGATCGGTCGGCCAACAATCCGTGCATGTGTACGGGGCTTTAGTTTGTCCAGTCTGTTCTATCTTGCAGATATGCACACCCAGCATACTAGTTCAGTTACCGCATCTGACCAATTTGGTGGGCTGTATGATTGAACCATCTAAACCCAGTCTCCATTATTCTGCCTTTTTAAGCTTATTTCATATCTGCTTTACTAACTAATCACTAATATTAGTCATTTAAGAAAAATAGTATATAGATTTCCCTTCCTGTGTGTTCCCATTAGCTCATTTAAAAGAAGTTTAAAAAAAAGAAGAAGTAGAAAGCACAGCAACTTTTCGAGTTTCAAAGCCGCATTCTTGAAGAGGAAATCTTAAAGACCAGAGTTCAGTGACTCATCAGTCAGAAGCATTTCCCATTTAGAAAAAAGCATAGATTAAGAAAAGAATTGGAGGCGATAGGACGTGGACTGGATCAAATGATTCAAATTACTGCTTTTCTAAACCAAGTTTAACCTTGAACTTTTTGAGTTTGTCTAAACTCAAACTTAGATAACTACCTGGATTATTTGACCCAAGATATGACTGATCAATGCAATGTGAGCAATTCGATTATACACATTTTTAACTTATTCAGTAAATCAGCCATTATGGGGGTTATTTACTAAAACTGGAGAGTGCAAAATCTGGTGCAACTCTGCATAGAAACCAAGCAGCTTCCTGGTTTTATTTCCAAAGCTTGATTGAACAAGCTGAAGATAGAAGCTGATTGAAAACTATGCACAGCTGCTCCGGATTCTGAGTGCACCAGTTTTAGGTTGGGTTCTCACTTATGTGAATTGGATGTGGGTTTCCCCGCATTCCAATTCGCATGACAGGAGAGTGTGACCGGCTCTCAATGGAGCTTGTTCACACAGCTTTGGGGTGGCCACGGAGTGCACTGGATAAGGGTCCTGTGCATATTTGGCTCCATTTCAGATGTGAATACAGGCAAAAATTCAGACCTGATTTGCACCTGAAGCGGTGAACAGGGACGCACCGGACCCCAGGCATGAAACCCGTAGCCGCATCAGTGAGAACACAGTCTTAGTAAATCTCCTCCTATGTGTCAAGCCCGCAATTCATTTTAATTTCTATTTTTCCTTGTGACAAATTGTAATAAATTTAAAAAAAAAATTAAAATAAGTCTATCATTTGCTACAAATCATAGTGTTGGATGCAATTTTAATGGCTGAGGACAATATAGTTACTTCAGAGTGATGTACAAATAAATATTTTTGTCAAGACCACATGATGCAATATTAGTCTGGTGATATCTAAAGGCAAAACTTTTTTTCCTGACAGGCTCCATGGCAGCATACGTTTGGGTAGCCCTGCCCTCGCTCCTACCCAATAGGGGTTTTTTTTTTTTTTCATTTTTAGATAGTATAGGGAAAGGATAAAACACCTGTCCTTTTTTTCTGCGTTCTATACTGGGGATCTCAATTCACTCACTGTCCTGTAGATACAACAGGAAGTGAGAAGAAATCTCTCCAAAGCAAGGTAAATCTCCATTTAGACAGCTGACACCAGAAGGGCCCATTGGAATATTTTCCTTTAATTCCCGTGCTGGTGACAACTCAAATTTTTAGATTTCCCCATCACTTTCAGTCTTAATGACAGTGGTCACCAGCCCAAATAGACAGAGTGAACCTCCCTAGTGGGGACACATATAGCATGATAAGCTCTAACCCCTCACAGCTCCAAAACTAAAATGAAAGGCTTTACATATACACTGCTCAAAAAAATTCAAGAAAAACTTTTTAATAAGGGTATAGCTTCAAGTCAATTAAACTCCTGGGATAAGGATCTGGTCACTTAGGTAGCATATGGGGTGCACTAGATGGGCAAAAATGAGACGACTTCCAAAACAGTAATGGTTTTACAGGTGGAGGCCACAGATGTTTTTTTCCCTACTCATCTTTTCTTTTTTTTTTTTACAATAGTTTTGAATTTGGCTATGGTCAGTGACACTACTGGTAGCATGAAGCGATACCTGGACCCTAAAGAGGTTGCACAGGCAGTCCAACTCCTCCAGGATGATACATCAATAGATGCCATTGCCAGAAGGTTTGCTGTGTCTCCCAGGACAGTCTCTAGAGCATGGAGGAGATTCCAGGAGACAGGCAGTTACTCTATGAGGGCTGGTCAGGGCCGTAGAAGGTCCTTAACCCATCAGCAGGAACGATATCTGCTATATTGTGCAAGGAGGAACAGGATGAGCAATGCCAGAGCCCTACAAACTAACCTCCAGCAGGCCATTGGTGTGAATGTCTCTGGCCAAACAATCAGAAACAGACTTTATGAGGGTGGCCTGAGGGCCTGACGTCCTCTACTGGGCACTGTGCTCACTGCCCGGTACTGTGAAGCTCGATTGGCATTTGCCATTGAACACCAGAATTGGCAGGTCCGCCACTGGCGCCCTGTACTTTTCACAGATGAGAGCAGGTTCACCCTGAGCACATGTGATAGACGTGAAAGGGTCTGGAGAAGCCGTGGAGAAAGTTATGCTGCCTATAACATTGTTCAACATGACCAGTTTGGTGATGGGTCAGTGATGGTCTGGGGAGGCATATCCATGGAGGAAAGCACAGATCTCTACAGGCTAGACAATGGCACCTTGACTGCCATTAGGTATCGGGATGAAATCCTTGGACCCATTGTCAGACCCTACGCTGGTACAGTGAGTCCTTGGTTCCTTCTGGTGCATGACAATGCCCAGCCTCATGTGGGAAGAGTATGCAACCAGTTCCTAACACATTACTCAGTCCATATCAGTATAGATATCCAGCATGATATTTTTCCCCATTGAGATCTGATGTGTTTTCAAAGTGTTTCTTAAATTTCTTTTGAGCAGTGTACATTAAACTTACTGATTTGCGTTGACCTACAGTGAAGTCTACACAAAAACAAGACCTTCTACAAATAAATGAAATAGCTTGATTCAGCTGCTTGTGAGTGTTTGCAGCTCCATATGGTAGACTGGTTGAGTAGACAATTACATTACATGTCATTCTTCTATGGACCCAAGTTAGTACAGCATTTTAAATGCACTGCCTAATTTTTCAGTGATTGTGCCACTATAGTATACTAGATTGGCAGTGGTTGTGTATTCATATTCTTGTGTATGACTAATCTAGCACACATTATTGCAGCTATAAACACACTGACCGCTATGACATTAGCATATACACTTTTGCAAAAACGATATTCAAGTAAAACACTTTAAAAATGTGAGCTTTGCATACATTCGCACAGTATGATTATAATAATAATAATATGTGGATACCTTTTATCATTAAGGTTTTGTTATTATTCACTACTTAAAGTGTTTGTCTTTTCTGAGTACATCTGGCAAATAGTATATAAGGCATTTTGCCAGGCATGTAACATTTAGCTCTGACAACACAATTGCTGTTCCACAACAATCTATTGAAAATGAATCTGGAACATTGTGTGAACATTGTATATGTAATGTACATTATGATTCCATTATAATTTCCACCACAGCAGTATGTATTATTCCAGAGAACAGTTAGTTCAAAGATTAGTTGTACATATACCACTTGTCCTAGGGGAATTTACATTATTCTTTCACTGTTACCACCACTAACAAAGATATACGACTACTGGCCTGAACAATACTAATGTCACCTAGAAAACTTGAAATTAAAGCTGAACTCCAGGCAAATAGCTTGGTGTATAGATGAAATACACGCTGTGTTACCTGTCATCGATCTGTATTTCTGACCATTTATTTCTAAGATTTTCACACCCTTTCTGACAGGAGACCCTTTTTAACTGGATGGTGAAGGAGATACAGATGGCTGATAAGCGAAATAATCTGCCAGTCTGCTCTCTCCTCCTATCAGCATCCTCCATTGCACTACAACATATGTGATCGGCTCCTTGTGCTGCTTTTCCCTGTCTCAGTATGAGTTCTTCTGTACAGTAGACTGCAAGTGGCTGATACTAGGTCAAGTTCAGGTACATAGACTGAATTCAACAAATTAACTATTTCTCCTCTATTGAAATGTTTTCATTGTTTGCCTACATGTTAAATCTGCAATTCTGGCTATAAAATCACTTAGGTACCCCAGACTATTATATATTTTCTGAAAGCAGAGGCCCTGTGGATTAAGAAAATAGGTTGTTGCAATTTTTTATCTGTGCAACTGTTTATCAAACGCATATTTTGAAGAACAAATACACTAAAATTAATTTTAGTGCAAACAAACACAATATAATACCCAACCTTGTCGTAAAATATAGATTGCATCGAGTAAGTTGATACCAAACATGTCAGAAAAACTGTGATATGAAAAAAAAAAGGTACCTAAAATTCTCCATAGGCAATGCTTTAAAAGTCTTTATGGCTTATCAGTTTAACGTTAACCATGAATTATGACCCCAGAGTTATTGCTCATTCCAACATTCGCAGCAATACCTTATATGTATGGTGAAATTGCTGTCTACATACACTGCCCACTCTGTGCTTGTGATGTGTATAGGGTGAGAGGCGTTTGTTTTTTATTTTTATTATTATATTTTATAATAATTTTTAGTTTTCTTTTACTTTTTTAATTTTTTTTTTCATTCAACTTAATTGCTATCACTAGGGGGCTAACAGGCCCCCTTTGTGATGGCATTTGGGAGTTGACACGTACTTTTATGGAGACATCTCCCCTGCCCTCCATGGCAACTAATCAAGCACAGATCATGTGGGGGGAGGGGGGGGGGCACAGCAGCCCGCACTGTAAAAATGATTAGGCAGTTATACAGCCCCCCTGATCATTTTTTATATGACAGCCGGGACCTGGCTAATTAAAACGCTAACAAGCTTATGGCTAAAAAGCAGTCATAAGCTTGTTTTGGACTCTTCACTGTCTGGATGTACGTAGTACGTCCAAAGAGGCGAAGTAGTTAATACAGAGCTGCATTCATTTATGGCTTTTATGATGGCCTGGAGTTTGGCTTTAATGCCTTAAGGGTTGGGTTTGATTTTTCCATTTTACATAATATGAACCTAGCAACAACATTGATTCATTCTCATTATATTATTGGTGATAAAATATTTATTATACAGACAAATATTATATAAAATAAACTCTAGCCTGAATGCTACAGAATACACAGTATGTAACAAAAACATCCCAGTGCTAAGGAAAACCTAAACATTGCTTTTTATCCCCAAGAACAGTTTGATGTAACTGTAGATAATATTTAGTAGTAAGGCCAGCTTCACAATTGCTGTGGCTGCAGCTCACAGCAGGGGGTGCCAGTTCAGTTCACCAATTCAGGTGCGAATCAGGTCCGGATTTTTGCCTGAATTTGCACTTGAATCGCAACCAAAGACGAACAGGACCCTTTCCAAATGCGGACCACAGCCCAATTTGCATATGTGTGAACCCAGCCTAAGACAATAGAATTTATATAGTAGTAACCAAAGAGTGAACATAGTCTCATGTCAATGAGAGTTGTTTTTCTGCATGTAATGTGCATTTGGAACACACATCAAATGCAGGTCAGTAAATATCCATTGACACTAATTGAGCTGTACACATGGTAGTTCAGAACCCTTAATTTACTGACATATGTAAATTGTCACATGTCCCACAATTCATAAATAGCCATGAACCACATATTTTCTGGTCCATTGCGACTAGCCTAATATATCAGCTGATTTCTCTGTCCCAGCATGACATAAAATGTTTACACCTTCACTGATAGATAAATATGCAGAAAACCTTAAAGTCTGGTACAAACTATGAGCGGGTTACACAAAAAAAAAATGTCACCTCTGGTCGGAACCGCTGTGCTAATGATCTGAAATTAGTATAGCGATCTCCCCCACTGAGCTGTTGTGTTCTGACAGGGAGACGGCCCACCGCCAGAACACTTCGGTCATTGGCTGAGTGCCCTGAAAGGGAGTCGGTCAGCTATTGGGTTTCCAGAATGCTTGTCAAATGACCAGCTGCCATACACACGGTCCGAATGCCAGTTTTCATTGAACAGGCCAATGTCGCCCGGCATTCGGCCCATGTGTTTCGGGGCTTTAGTCTTAGATGGTAGTTCATGTACAAATACCATAAAACATAAAGGTGGAACGTCTGCTATAGAGGCCCAGCCAATTCACACGCATTGGGCCTTTCTCATTAAAAACATTATCAGTTGTCTGTGATGGAAACTTCTCAGTACAGCTTGTACTTCTGCCATTGATCGCCATCAATACATTCTGTACATGTCTCAGTCATGACTTTATCAGTATCAGGCATTGCTGACAGTACTACTGTAATTTCTGAGGTTTGCTGATGCACCTCCGTTATCTGTAAGGGAGGACCAAAATGAACAGGTAAATGCAGCTTCATATATATCTCTTTGCACTCAGCACTTTGGAGAACTGTGCCCTTGGGTTCTCAGCCAATGCAATTGCTGTTCTGTGGAGCTAATGCCGGTCTATGAAACTTCCTTACATGGCTCCATAATGCTTGTGGCAGGAGAATAAAATACTGGCAACAATGTTGGTACTGGACTACCCAAAGGACATAAGAAACAAGCAGGAAATCTATCCCACCAGTGGCTATCCACCCTGGAACAGAACTTCGGGTGGAACTTATTGTGAATGAACTATGGAGGCTGCTTTTTTTTACTTTCTTTTGAAAATGATAGTTGAACTAGCTGTCTGTCACCTACCTGGAACAAGTATTCAGTAAGTGAAGTCAAAGAGAAATCAGAACTCCTAATCAGTATATGCCTTTATGATTAGTGTTTCAGAACTATTCATCGGAATTGCCTTGCATGCATTCATGGGGGGTAGCCATCTTGATGGAGACAGGGCTTTGCTTCCCTATGCTAGAGCTGTCAGCAAGGAGAACAGTGAGCAACACAATGGTGGCATCACAGAAACTCACTATAAATCCCCTGAGATTAATAGTCAGAGGCACAGTGCCTGAATTTCACGCTACAAATACACAGCTATGAGGGTATAGGCACAGGAGTGCCTAGGCACCTTCACATTCCATGAAATGCACTGCTTTTTTTTTTCAGAAGGATTTCCAGACAAAAGGTACATTTTAAGTGTATTGCTTAGGTTAATATTTCTAGATAGTCTTAAGAGCAGCATCAGTTCCATTTTAACAGTTGCTTTAAAAATAAGCTAATGTGTTTTATGCTTTGAAGGCAGAACTTTCCCACAAAGAAGCTTTTCCCCCCACCCATCATTCCCTCCTTTCTGTCTTTTTTTTACAGGTGTCAGATGGGGAACCTTCTAAAAGTCTTGTCTTATAGCGACCTAGAACAGTGTCCCACTTTTTTCCTTGACTTTGAACGTGAGATCACTTTAATTTTTCCATGTTTCTCTTTTGTTTTCATTATACTTTTAAGTTGGTTTTGTTTTATCATTGATTACATGTTCTGTTGCAAATATTCATTTCATGAGTTTAGCTCCATCAAAAAAGCATTATATGTTTTAGAATATCATGGTTTGGGATGTTAGTAGGCCAGGTTTTATTTTTTTCTAATTTTCCATAAAATTGGTTTTACAGGTGGTGTAAACTAAAACAGCGGGGATCCCTAACAGTGTGTGAAGTTGTCCATACATAGGGAATGATCATGATATAAAATTATTTTGGTGCAATCATGTGACAATCCCACTGTTTGTGCAATATAAACTATTGCAGTCAAGAACCTCAGGAGACTATTTTCTGAGAAAGCAAATTGTTAAAAATTTTTGGCCAGTTTGCTACTCATTCTGCTGATCAAGCATACTATTTATCATTTATGTCCCCTGCTTATGTCTATGCATGCATTTACAATGCTTGGTGCTTGTGCTGGGAACATTGTGAATGCATGCAGTTATTGTTGCCTCCAGGAGCTTGGTGTCAGTTTTTTTTCACCAGTATGCTATTTCAGTTATTGTTACTGATGCTTTCATTGTTATAAAAAAATATGGGTACTGCGTGGCCAGCTTTAGTCACATCGGTCACTTTTATTTTAGAGTTTGTTACTTAACAATGCAAACTAAGGAGGGTCTAATGAACCTCACCTATATTCTTTAAAGTGGTTGTTACCCTCAAAAAAATGAAGCTCCTGTCCCTTTAAAGTGCAAGCTGTAGCATAGTGCTTTCATTTTTTTAATTACCCCTCTGTATCTCCTACAATACCTGTTTGATCCTGCCTCGTCCTGACTTCCCCCCTGAGAACTGACCACATTTATCATGGCTGTTGAGCTATGGGATCGTGGTCAGGATACGTGTCTCCATCATCCACTCTGTCCTGTGTCCTCCTCCCCTCCCTGCCTGTCAGGTGTGTGTGTGTGTGTGTGCTGCCCTCCCCTTCCGCCGCTATTAGTGTTGATTTAAACATTTAAAAAAATGACTGCCAAACCCTCTCTTGTAATTCTGCTATAATACACTATGTAAGTGTATGGGAAAAATTAAGCTTCTAAATACCATTTTTGCAGATAGCTTCAGGCCAGTCACGTGACTCCCGGCCGCTCTCCGCCCCCATCTATGGGCTACAGCGGGAGGAGGTGAGCAGCCAGCACAGCGGTCACGTGACTCCCGGCCGTTCTCCGCCCCATCTAAGAGCCAGGAGGTCCCGTGACCGCTGTGCTGGCTGGTCGGCTCCTCCCGCTGTAGGAACCGACCAGCCAGCACAGGGGTCACGTGACCTCCCGGCTGACATCAGCGGGAGATCTCAGCTCCTACTGCTGTAGGCCTGGATCGGACTAGAAGAGCGGCCAGGAGTCACGTGACCGGCCTAAAGATATCTGCAAAAATGGTATTTAGAAACTTTGTTTTTCACATACACTTATATAGTGTGTTATAGCTAAATACAAGAGAGGGGCTGGCAGCATATGCCAACCGAAGCTTACAAACACTTTAAAGAATAAGTGAACAATAACTGATTGAATAATAACCATCATTTTTTCCTTCTAATTCCTGGGTGACTCAATGCCAGTAACCCGAAAATCAGAATTTCTATATATCACATGCTATTACACATGTCTTACGGCATGAATGGAATGTGCTGAAAGAAGGTTAAAGATAGAGGATGCAACACTTTTCAGAGTCAGGAGAAAGAAGATATTCCCAGTGTACCTTCAGAAGTGCATAGTCTTTGTACATGCCAACCAGTCTTAAAGCAGAACTAAATTGTATCTAAGCATGCTGAATAATTAATTTTTAATATTCAAAGTAAACATGCCTATCCATCCATGTCTCCATGCTTTATTTATTTTTTTGAGAAATCACTTTGAAAAACATCCCCTAGCATTTCTAGCAGTGGCCATCTTGAGTAAGGGCAGATGATTCATGTAACGTTTACTTCCTGCAATCCATCTGCCCTCAGCTTAGGCATGCAGGCAGGCATGCCCATCCTTCCCTCCTTCAGATGAATGGAATAAAATGCCCATGATGACTCCTGGGATGTATGACATCATTTTGGCTTTTGGCCCCCTTCTTCAGGGGCAACTGAAGAAATGTAAAAAATAAAGTTTAAAACAAGTTAATATAATATACCTTCCTATCTATTTAGTAATGCCAGCAACATAAGGATTAAAATGTTTTAAAGTAGTTCCAAACCCAAAATGTTTTCTTTTTTCTTAATGCATTATATGCATTATGCATGGGTGTCCAACCTGTGGCCCTCCAGCTGTTGCAGAACTAAAAGTCCCATCATACCTCTGCCTTTGAGAGTATTGTTTGAAATTGCCAGACTTGCAATGCCTCATGGGTCCTGTAGTTCTGCAACAGGTGGAGGGCCACAGGTTGGACACCCATACATTAAGGTATAAAAACTCCCCACTACCTAATGTACCCAACCCTACCCCTAGACACTTACTTGACTGAATCATTGCTCCAGTGCTGTCTCAGCTGCAGCACCACTGCTCTTGCTTCCTGGCCATAGCCTCCTGCTGCTGTCCGTCAAACTCCTATGAAAAGGCAGTGGGGGCTTGGCTTGCTGGAGCTGTGTGTGTCTGTGGTTGCACACAGCTCAGCTCAGCAGTGCACCTGCAGGCGTGTCCCCTTAGCACTTGGCTTGCTTAGGGGGCATCTGTAGGAAGAAGGAGCGGACAGCGGGGGACTGAAATAAAGGAGATACAGAAATCTGTGCAAAATCATTAAACTGAGCAGGTAAATATAACATCTTTATTATTTAAAAAAATAGCCTTTACTATCACTTTATTGTTGATTTAGGGAGTTTAGTCTTATTTTAAGCTAGCCCAGGTAACCTGCAAATCTAAAAGGAAGAGCTGTTTTTGTTCAGATGACTTTTTCTGGATGTTGAATAAGATTGGATCTAATAGAACCCTAGATGATCGCAGCCTTCAAAGGAGAAAATTAAAAGGATAATCATATACATTGGCAAACAAGCTTGTTTTGTCTGGGTTTGCTTGTAAAAATATGCAATCTTAGTGGAAGCTAAGGTTTTTTAAAAGTTCACTTATTCTTTCTTGGTTCTAAAGGCTAAAGGTATTTTTTACCCCCAGCCCCTTCCCTGGTTCCTCTTTCCATCTAGCGCTGTGCCAGAAAACAGCAATTATTGCTTTCTCTCTCCTCAGAGGCAGTAGCGGGAGTCATTGGCTCCTGCTCCTGTCAATCAAATCCTGTAAGGAGCGAGCAGATCCGAGCCGCACTGTGTATGTCAATAGATGCACTCAGCCCCCATGACAAGCGCTTACTATGGGGACAGACACAGAACAGGAGGAGCCAAGAACACCGGCGAGGGACCCCAGGAGAGGAGGTTCTGGGCAAAAAACTTTTGCACAGAGCAGGTAAGTATAACATGTTTATTACCTAAGTTTATGAAAAAAAGCTGAGCCTTTAGAAAACACTTTAGGCTTTACCATGGTTATAACTATATGCTTAAAACAGTATTAAATACGGCTTTAAGAAATGTCTTAAAATAATAGACATAGCACAGGCTAATCTTTTTCTGTCCTCATTTGTATATGTGTCCTATGGGTGTACTTTGTGTACTTCTATTCTTTGTGCTTACTGTATGTAGTAACACCCAATATGCTATTGTACCTGCCTAATTATTATCCTAATTATTATTAAACACCTGTGCATTCTTTTTCAGCAAACAGGTAAAATTGCATCAACAACATGCAATATTTTTACCTCCTTTAAATTACCCCCATTTTTTTACTGGAAGAAAAGAACTTAGTGGCAAGCTATGTGTACAGAATCTTTAATAACTTACGCATTTGGACACAGTGAACCCTTTATATATCTAGCTGTTACATTTAACATACATTACCTCTGTAGCCTGGATTCGTTTTTTTTTTTAAAGCAAATCCCTGTATAGATCCGATAAATCTATATATACTCTCTTCTCATTATGGTTGCTTGATGCACTGTTTCCTTTATTAGAGCCTTGGCTAGAGGTCCTGACACTGCTTGAGTCAATCCTACAGGCAATACATCTGCCTAAGAGGCAAAAACCCTGGGAGAAAAATAGATGACATTGTAGGCGAAATCACCCTCATGGAGAAAAATCCATTTTCATAGAGATTTTGTTTAGTACCGTGGACCCAGACTGAACATATCTTAGTATTCTTATTGTATGTCTGCTGTTTTGTTGGTGTGCGCACAGCTGTTAAATATTTTATGGCAAACGCTTACTGCGTTCAGTGTTCCTCTTAGTAAAAAAAAAAACAACATATTGTACTTTCAACTGAATGGGTTGTTCTATGCTTGCTAGCTCTGTTGTCAAATGCACATTCACTCTCTTATTATGTTTGGGAATTATAGATGCACAGCCCACGGAGGCAGAAACAATAGTGTGGAATCAAGTCAACTCTGTCCTAGAAGAAGCACAGAGTATCCTGGCTGAACTGCAATCATACCGGGGTGCTGGGCAAGAAATAAGACAGGTGAGCTCTGTCCTGCACAGCTGACACTTATTAATGCTTGTACACATGTCTCAAGTCTGTTCAGTAATGCCTCGTACACACGTGCAGATTGTCGGCCGAAAAGATTCTCGGCTTGTTAGTATGATGCTTCCGACAGCCGACAGCGCACTTTCGGCCGAAAAGAATCTGTCGTGCAAGCATTAAAATTTTTGTATGCCGACACCAGAGCGGCCGATTGTTCGCCAGTCAATACAGAATTCGGCCGACAGACAGCAGATTTACAAGACTGGGCATGCTCAGAAAAGAAAAAAGACAAGGAAAGTTAACCATCACATGACATCACTTCTGCAGTCGGCTGTAGTCGGCGGACAAAATTCTTGTGCAGTCTTTTGCACTTTTCAACAGACACGACAGCCCGGGGACAAAAGACGGCCGATCGTTCAGCCGACGATCTGCACGTGTGTACGGGGCATAAAGCCCCGATCACATGAGCATAGTACAGCATACACCCCTGTGATGGTCATGTTTACCCTCATGGGGATGCACAGGTGTTCCATGCATCCCTGTGCAGGCAGTCCCATTCATGTTAATTGGGATGCAGCCGCTGCCTAGACACAGCTACTGCTTCCAATTTGACAGCCATGTAAGTGTGGGTGCACAGCCCCAAATGCACACTGTCTGCCCTGTGTATGCAGGCAATCACAGTCCTTGCATGGGTGTACGCTGTAGTACACCTGTGTGAAGGAGGCCTAGACTCCTTTCACAAGGGCGTTTAGCAATGCTCTGAATCCCAGCGGCAAACATCTACTGATTCCTGTGGTTGGGATTGGCAGCTGCATGCAATACAGCCTTTCAATGCAGTGTATGGAATCAGTGGTCACAGTCCTCTTCATGCAGCTGTCAATCCAGCACAGTGGCTAAGTGGTTAGCATTTCTGCCTAATAGCATTAGGGTCATCGTTTCAAATCCCAACATTGCCGTTACATGTCTGGAGTTTGCATGATTTCCCTGTGCCTGTGTGGGATTCCTCTGGGTACTCTAGTTTCCTCCCACACTCCAATGACATGCTGGTAGGTTAATTGGCCCCTGTTTAAATTGGACCTAGTATGTATAAATTTGAGTTAGGAACCTTAGATTGTAAGCTCCTTGAGGGCAGGGACTGATGTGAATGTACAATATATATTTGTAAAGCGCAGCAAAATTGACGGTGCTATATAAGTACCTGAAATAAATCCCAACCTTAGGGATTAGTGGAGTCTTGCTGATTCATAGTGCGGCTAAACGCACGTACCAATGGAGCCTTACACAGCACCAAGAACCATACTGATGTGCAAAATTTAGCAATCCAGCCACCAATCAGATTTTGGTTTCGTAGAGTCAGACTAGTGCTTGTTAGAGAAACTCCATACATTTATCTTTGCCTGACTGAATAAATCCACAATATAGAGAATAATTGCTAAATTGCTTTTCTGCTTTTTTATCTAAAATGTATATGTATACCACCACGTTGATAAATGATTTTACAAGTATTCATCCTTGCCACTTGTTGTCTTGCATTGGGGTTAGACATGCATGCATGGTCAATATACTGCAATGAACATCATACAGCATTTGACCGCTAAATTTGCAGCGTGCAGATGTATCCGTACAGATAGTGTCACTTATTCATTTAGAATCTTATCCAGGACTGCTTAGTTTGGTTTCAGGACCTTTCAGGACCCCTTCATTAGGGCCACTGTGGCATAGTCTTTCAAGATTCCAAAACATTTTCCCTAATGTGTGTCTATGGGAATGTTTGACAATTCTTCTAGAAGCACATTTGTGAGGTCAGGCGCTGATGTTGGATTAGAAGGCCTGGCTCGCAGTCTCCACTCTAATTCATCCCAAAGGCGTTTTATAGGGTTGATTTTAGGACTCTGTGCTAGCCAGTCAAATTCCTCCACCCCAAACTCACTCATCCATGTCTTTATGGACCTTGCTTTGTGCACTGGTGCGCAGTCATGTTAAAACAGAAAGGGGTCATCCCCAAACTGTTCCCACAAAGTTGGGAGCGTGAAATTGTCCAAAATGTATTGGTATGCTGATGCCTTAAGAGTTCCCTTCACTGGAATTAAGGGGCCAAGCCCAACCCCTAAAAAAACAACCCCACACCATAATCCCCCCTCCACCAAATGATTTGGACCAGTGCACAAAGCAAGGTCCATAAAGACATGGATGAGCGAGTTTTGGGGTGGAGGAACTTGATTGGCCTGCAAAGAGTCCTGACCTCAACCCATTAGAACACCTTTGGGATAAGTTAAAGCAGGGACTGTGAGCCAGGCCTTCTCTCCAACATCAGTGCCTGACCTCACAAATGCGCTTCTGGAAGAATAATCAAACATTCTGATAGACACACTCCTAAACCTTGTGGACAGCCTTCCCAGAAGAGATGAAGCTGTTATAGCTGTAAAGGGTGGGCCAACTCAATATTGAACCCTGCAGACTAAGACGCCATTAAAGTTCATGTTTGTGTCCCAATACTTTTGGTAATATAGTATATGCTGGTTATGATTATATCTATGCAAAAATGTATATCCTGTATAATCTGTGATATATGATGTTTCTCTTTTCTTGTCCTGACCTTCAATCTCACTTTGGATTAAAAAAATAAAATAAAAAAATAGACCATAAAAGAGAGGATCATTGTTAGGATTTATATACAATTTAATAAAAATCAATAACCTAATATGAGGAATGTCTTCCTGCATACCTTCCATATAGGACAAGGTAAAGTAGGGGAGAAATAAGAGAGGATATAAAAGCATGGGGTTGGGCAAAAGGGAAAATGAGAAAAGGTGGGGGATCAGAGGAAGGTAATTGAGGTGTGAATGGAGCGCTTACAGAAATAACAGGGAAAGTAGGGGTACTAGCGATCTCGGAGGGGGCATCACCTCACTGGATCAGCAGTCCCCTCAAGTGGAATCGGCGGTGACGAGGGACCTAGAGGGAGGACTTAGGTGACCATATCAGCCATCACAAGGTAAGGAGGAAAAATGCTTAGTACAGTGGGTTAGAGGTGAGCATGAAGGAAATTTAGTGAAAAAACAAGTTTTATCCTGGAGTGGGGCTTTAAGCTACAGCTACACTTTTGTTCATTTTCTTTGCTCAGACTTTTGTAAATCTCCCCAGTGTTTATTTAATAATTCTAACATTGTGCTTTGCTGCTCGAAATATATTTTTGTACCTGTGCTGAATGCCAGTTCCACCCATTGGCATTTGACTTTGTGTTGTGTGAGTTTACATAACCTCCATCTTTGCCACATAAACAATGTACTGGTGCACAGTGTGAGAAATCAATGCTGATGACCTATAAAGTTGACCTCTGCTTCTTCTCTGTGCCTGTTTGTGTTCCACCGCTGTACACTTTCTTAAACATATACTTTTATTGAAATCTTATCAGTACATTTTTGCAAAAGCTTAGGAGATGGTTAAAGAATAAGTCTAATCTAAGCTGTTTGCTCATTTTCCTTGGCTTCTGAAAGGTTTGATTTGATTACTTGGTGGCTTGTTTAATCTCTCAGGTACCTAATGAGGAGATCTCCTACTAGAGATCACAGATCTTGTTAACTGGCTCCTTACGTTTTGTGTTTCTGTGAAGGGACCAGTGTCGACACTACTCAAAGTAATATTTAAAGCAAAAAAGTGATATGTTTCTCCAAAGAGACCCTGCTACTTTAGAAGAGAAGTATGGGGTTTGGGTTTTTTTCAGATTAATTCTTACCTAGCTGGATGCAGCATCACTCCGATGCTGCATCTGTCCCCTGTCCACTCAGTTCTCTGAGCTCCCTTAGCAGGGAGTGGTGACTGTCAGTCAGCAGCTCTCTGTTCTGCCCCCAATGCACTCTCTGGAGCCCTGGGCTGTGGAGGGAGCAGAAGTGGCCAACTCAGACTCTCAGCGACTCGTGGCATGTGGGTGGATCACAACTATATGGTTGCGATCCTTCCCGAGCCTGGACCTGTTCGGTGACATCAGCCGACAGCAGGCTTAGGCCCGCTGTCTCCTGAAAACGGGTCATAGGAGCGCAGAAAGAAGCTCATTTGGCTGTACTTCTCCTTTAAGTATACTTGAAGCTGAAGTACCATATAATTGCAAGATCTTTGAGTATCCTCTGCTTTGCCAGAATGTGGGGCCATTTTGATCATGCAAAGCTCAGACACTTATTGGTAGTCTTGCATCTGGCTACTTAGTTATGTCCCCAACATTTCTATTGGCTTATTACTATGATTAACAACCTCACTGGCCAATGAGCATGTGTGTAGGAGGTTGGGAACACTTTGGCAACGGTGCAGCCTTGCCTGCTCAGAATAGCCTAGCATTCAGTTAAAGTAAAGTACAATAAAAGCTGTACTTGGTGTGCCTGCACCTAATACCTTTCAACAGTTAAACTGTCACTGTTGAAGTGACAGTCTCTATTATATGCCCAAAGACCACTCAAAATGGAACATTATCTTAGGATTGCAGTAGGTCTATTGTGTGTATAACCCCAGCCAGAGTTGATGGCTTTGTGCCGTTTGGTAGTTACTTTCTGTTCTATTTCTCTCTCTCCTACTAAACATCCATATGACTCTTTGGCGGAGTTAAAGGGCACATATATGCTCAAGCCAACCAACAGTTTCAAACAAGAGGTATAAAAGCACTCTACCTCCACCACCCATATATAATGTTTCATCCACAGGTGATACCAGTGTTGTTCAGGCTCCTGTGAGACTCTCAATCATCCAACCAAAAGGAAAAAACACCTTTATTCTCCGGCTTACATTCAAGGCAAAGGAGAGGTTCTAACATGTTTTGGCCAGTATGGCCTTACTCATAACAACCACTTTCACCACCACTAAAAAAATAATAAAAAGCCTGAACATTAAAAAAAAAAAAATGCTGCTAGCATAAGTAAAGCGTCACAAGACAAATGAACATTTAAAACAACAAAGTAGGCAAAAAATGATTGGATAACAAAAAACAAGAGTTTAGGGCTACTGTTTTTGTGGTGGAGCTTGGTAGAAGAAACACTTAGGGTACATTCACACCAGAACTGGTGAGGTGATCCCATAGGACCGCACCACACACCACCCACTTCATTGTAACGCAGTGGCTGGTGTGAACTAAATCTTAGTAAAAAAGAAAATTTGCCAGCTACAGCCGAGGTGTACTTCTACTGAAACCCCTGCTGCCCTCCCCCCAACTTAAATGGGGTGATATACAGTATTTTGATACTGGAATTCTTAAAATACAGTTTTATTCTTGTCAGCTATGTGACTGAAGCATAAAAAGCAGCTGGGACGGAGTAGTTAGTGCAGTTTAGTGTAGGGCAGTGATGGCAAACCTTGGCACCCCAGATGTTTTGGAACTACATTTCCCATGATGCTCACCTACACTGCAGAGTGCATGAGCATCATGGGAAATGTAGTTCCAAAACATCTGGGGTGCCAAGGTTCACCATCACTGGTGTAGCGGAATACAGTAGGTGGGTCAGATTTATGATAAGCTCAAGTTTAGAAGCTTCAGAAACTCGGTTTAGAAGCTCCAGAAACACAGGTTTAGAAGCTTTATTGTTGCTAAACAAATGGCTTGTTTTTTTAGACATCTTATCTTGTTTCATACATACAGATACAGATACGTACTAATGTAGTATTTCCCTTTGTTTTATTCAGGCAATACAGAACCCATTGGATTTACATCTACAGGAAGAGGCATGGCGCTCTGTGTGTCCTCTAGTAGCCAAACTTAAACGCTTCTATGAATTCTCTCTACGACTTGGTAATTTTCACATATGATGCTCTTCACACTCTTCGCAATTTCATGTTCATTATTTTTTTTGTAGTGTGACTACTATGCTTGGCATCCCAAGTCAATGTGCTGCAATGCAAAGGATTTGTGTGTCATGTACTTTGTACCAAATTATATGACTCTAGTATTGACAGATCTTTTATAAAATGCCATAAGAATATATTAGCCTGATGTCTGTGGTTTACCAACTCTCTACTGGAAATATTTGTTGTTCCATAGAAAATGCACTGCACAGCCTGCTGGAAGCACTTACCTCACCTCCGTATGCTCCAACCCAACACCTGGAGAGAGAGCAGGCCCTGGCCAAACAGTTTGCTGAGATCCTGCATTTTACCCTTAGCTTTGATGAGCTTAAGGTATGAGATTACTGGCAGGCCTCACCCATTGTGCAAAGTATTCAGAAATGTGTTTTGTCTTTTTTTTAGGCATCCCACACCATTTTAGAAACATTCCATTATTTTTTTTTTTTTACTCACTACATAATAGCTAGATTAGTAGGTTAGTTGGATTGTAACTTGAGTATTCGAAGTACTATTGACATAAACACACACACACACTCACCATAGGTTGAACTGGATGGACTGGTGTCTTTTTTCAACCTCACCAACTATGTAACTACTTTATTTTTTGGCGTATAAGACTACTTTTGAACCTCAAAAAAATCCTCCAAAAATGGGGGGTCGTCTTATATGCCGAGTATAATATCTCCAAGGTAACCTAAGTATAAGTATTACCGGTAGATGTAATCTCTCAAGACGCTGGCTGTGTGGGAATCCTGTACAGGTATACCGTATGTACCGTAGCTTCGGCTGCATACAGTGTACCACGTTGAGTCAATCAGGGAGAGCAATGTATTCTATTATTGAATGCAAAGCCTGCTCGGATTGGCGGAGTAACATCAGCCCACCTCTTTGCATTCAATAATAGAATACAACGCTCACTGCGATTGGCTCAGCGCGGTATACTGTATGTAGCCGAAGCTACGGTACATACGGTATACCAGTACAGGATTCCCGCACAGCCAGCGTCTTGAGATTACATCTACTGGTAATACTTAGGGTACCTTGGAGATATTATGAGAGATTACATGTATTACAGTACTTGGGGTACCTTGGAGATCTATGAGAAATCTGATGTTTTTCAATGGTGTTGCCTTGCTTCGGAAGGGGGGTAGTCTTATACAGCGAGTATAGCCCAAAACCTATGTTTTAACTTGAAAATTAGGGGGGTCGTCTTATACGCCCAGTCGTCTTATACGCCGGAAAATACGGTATGTAACTGGACCTAGTGAAGGTATGAATATAATAAGGGCATTAGAACATAAACTTCTTTCAGGGATTCAAATGCAGAATTGGTTCTTTATAATGTGTAAGGAATTGCATAGTATGGCAGTGTTCTATTAATAGGGGACAAAATAATAATAATATAGTAATGATGTATTTAATAAGGGGTATGCAACTGCTAAGAGTAATCCAAAGTCAAATCTATGGTTCTGTGTATGAACACTCCTTCCTTTAACTATGTTAATGCATGCAAAAACAATAAAATTAACAACGTAGTGGCTTTTGTCCTTACCATGGATCCGGCACCATTCAGCTAACACCTGTCATCCATGCGGGTAAAAATGGAATGTTAGAAAGTCATGTTCTTGAGCCTATCCACTTTTATCGTATTTTCTATCCCTGCCTGGGATGCACAGGAAGCCTCCTAAAGCATACTGGATTGAAACATCCTGTATTTTTCACTATTTTCACTAATATAAGGAAATTATTCAATGCTGTTGCAATTGGTCTGTCATCAAAAGTAATTTTGCCCACATGCTAACATCCACATGGATGTTAAAGTATATGTTGACACAAAAAAAAAATATGCAGTACATGGCAGCAATCCATACATGTTTTAATGTTTTGTCACTTTAAAGACCCTGCAAGTACAGAAACATACCTCCTGATGTCCTAGAAATGCACCAAATTTTGCTGACAACACACAGCATTTTGTGGACTGAGCAGTGTAAGTACTGTCCAGTTGTCTTTTGCTGAACGCATCGCTCTCACTGCCCTAATCTTCATCATTTTGGAAGATAACAGAGGAAGGGTGCACATGACACAGAACAGCTCTAAATTTCTGACATAATCAAGTTATTTTTGCACTTTTACAGATATAAGAAAATGCTTTCAGTAACATAAGCTACATATATAGCCTTAATAGAATATTTAGTTGATGTACACTTTAAGCTATAGGTTAGATTTTTTAAGAATGGTTAATAAATTGATAAAGACAGATACACTGGGTATAGAAAAAAATCACCTCCCCCTCTTTAAAATAATCACATTATGTTGCTTTACAGCCTGAAATGAAGACAGACAAAGTTTTTGTCGTATCCAGTTGTATTTACTAGTGCAGCTTACAACATCCAAATGAAAGATATAACCCCATGTCAAAAAAAAAAAATCAAAAATGTAAAAATTCAAAAACAGAATCACTGAGTTGGAAAAAGGATGACCCGTTTATTTTAGTATTTTGTTGAACCACCTTTTGCTTAGATTACAGGCTTTAGTCTGTTGGGAAATGTCTCTACTAACTTTGCACATCTAGACTTTGCAATATTTGCCCACTATTATTTGCAGAACTGCTCAAGTTCAGTTATATTTGATGGTGACCATTTGTGGACTACAGTCCTCAAGTCATTCCACAGATTATCAATGGGGTTTAAGTCTGGGCTTCGACTAAGCCATGCAAGGACATTCACCCTTTTCTCCTTCAACCACTGTGTGGTCATTTTTGCTGTGTGCTTTGGGTCATTGTCATGTTGGAAGGTAAACCTCCTTCCCATTAACAACTTTCTGACACAGGGCAGCAGATTTTTCTAAAGAATATGACGGTATTTTGCCTCATCTGTTTTTTGCCTTTTATCCTGACAAGTGCTCCAGTCCCTGCTGCAGAGAAACACCCCCATAACAGGATATTACCACCTCCATGCTTTACTGTAGGAACGGTGATATTTGGATGGGGAGCTGTATTGGATTTCTGCCAGACATATCGTTTGATTTTGAGGCCAAATAATTCAATTTTAGTCTGATCTGACCATAACTACTTTTTTCATGTGGCCTCAAAATCTTCAAGGTGCGTTTAAGGTAGTCAAATGAGGCTAAAATTTAATTATTTTGCTTCAACACCAAATAATATGTCTGGCAGAAATCCAAAACATCTCACCATCTAAATGACACCATTCCTACAATAAAGCATGGAGGTGGTAATATCCTGGTATGGGGGTGTTTCTCTGCTGCGGGGACTGGAGCACTTGTCAGGATAGAAGAAAAATGGATGGGGCAAAATACCGTCATATTCTTGAGAAAAATCTGCTGCCCTCTGCCAGAAAGTTGTCAATGGGAAGAAGGTTCACTTTCCAACATGACAATGACCCAAAGCACACAGCAAAAATGACCACACAGTGGTTGAAGATGAAAAAGGTGAATGTCCATGCATGGCTTAGTCAGAGCCCAGACTTAAACCCCATTGAAAATCTGTGGAATGACTTGAAGACTGCAGTTCACAGTCACCATCAAATTTAACTGAACTTGAGCAGTTCTGCAAAGAAGGGTGGGCAAATATTGCAAAGTCTAGATGTGCAAAGTTAGTAGTAGAGACATATCCCAACAGACTAAAGCCTGTAATTAAAGCAAAAGTTGGTCAAACAAAATACTGACCTAAGTGGGTGATCCTTTTTCCAACTCAGTGTTTCTGTTTTTAAATTTTTTAATATCGTGTTATATATTTAATTTGGATGTTATAAGTTGCACTAGTAACTACAGCTAAATAAAATCAAAACTGTGTCTCCACTTCAGGTCGCAAAGCAACAAAATGTGATTATTTTAAAGGGGGGGGGGGGGATTCTTTTCTATACCCACTGTATCTAGTTATGGTAACTACCTAGGTAAAAAGCTAAAATGGGCAGAGAACATTTTAAATATAATGGACAGATAAGTCACAAAAGACTTTTGCTTAACAAATGATAATAAACTTTTTCTACATCTGTTTTCTTCAGATGACAAATCCAGCAATACAAAATGACTTTAGTTATTACAGACGGACTGTGAGTCGCAATCGACTAAATAATTTCCAGGTAAGGTCTGTGACATGATGATGCTGAAGAATTTCTTCAGCCAAGTTAGCGTCCTTGTATAAAGCATATATATTGGGCAGCACAGCGGCTAAGTGGTTAGCACTTCCACTTAGCAGCATTAGGGTTGTAGGTTTGCATCCCAACCACGACACTACCTGCCTGGAGTTTGCATGTTCTACCTGTGTGGGGGTACTCCGGGTTCCTCCCACACTCCAAAGACATGCTGGTTGGTTCATTGGCTCCTGTCTATATTGGCCCCAGTATGTGTATGAATGTGAATAAGGGACCTTAGATTGTAAGCTCCTTGAGGGCAGGGACTGATGTGAATGTACAATATATGTAAAATGCTCTGTAAATTGATGGCGCTACCTGTAATAATATTCTTTGCCTATACCTTTAGGTGGATGCAGAGTGTGATGTAAACAATGAGATGGCCAATCGCATGTCTTTGTTCTATGCTGATGCTACACCTATGCTTAAAACGCTGAGCAATGCAACTACCAAGTTTGTCTCTGAGGTGAGTATAAGAGATAGAAAGGGAAATAATGCCAGTGCAAAAGGCTGTATAGGTTTCTCCTATATATATAGAGTAGTACACTAAGTGCAACATACAGCAGAAATAATTAATTACATGTCTCTAGTTCACATAATGTACCGCAATGTGTGTGTTGATCTAAATATATAGTAATATGGTTTTTCTGTACCTCTGCAGAACAAGTCTTTGCCGATTGAGGACACAACAGACTGTTTAAGTACTATGGCATGTGTATGCAGGGTTATGCTTGAGAATCCGTAAGTATCCTAAAGCCACATAAAGCCAACCCACGCCTACTTCCTCTGCCATGTTAATATCTAATTTCACTTATGTACTTCAATTGAGATAACATCAGACTGTTGTGTGAGCTATGCTATGCTTGTTTGACAATGCTGCGTTTCTATTTTGTTAAATTTTTTTTCCCCTCTATTAGTCCCCCATGTGATGTGATAACATATTGTCAGAGATGTTCAGATCACACACTATTAAGGCTTGGTTCACACTATTGCGATTTCAGATTCTGCACTGCAATGTGATTGGCACCACATTGCAGTGCAGATCCCATGCGATGTCTGTGAGATGCGAATTTAGCCATACACATTGTATGGTTGAATTTGCATCGCATTCGGACAAAACTGGTGCAGGACCCTTTTTATGGACAGCACTGGAATTGGATCACAGGGGTATTCATACCTATGCGATCAGGTTTCTGCACCTTTTTGACAGTTTGCACTGCGATCTACGAACCGATCTGGGGGTGTCAATAACTTTGTATTGACACCCACAGCGGTTCGCAGAGGGAAGTTTGAACCGGCTGCCAGAGACATGATGTGTGGGAACCCACACTGGAATCGCGTTGGTTCCCGCATCGCAATAGTGTGAATACAGCCTTTTACTGCATGTAAACTACTAACACGTTGTCTAGAGCAGGGATCTACAAACTACGGCCCTCCAGCTGTTGCAGAACTACACATCCCATGAGGCATTGTAAAACTCTGACATTCACCGACCCGACTAGGCATGATGGGAATTGTAGTTCATGGACAACTGGAGGGCCATAGTTTGAAGACCCCTGGTCTAGAGTACTCAGATCATATGCTATAAAAATGCAAGAAAAAAATATATACATTATAATTAGATGCTCCTGAAAGCCACAACTAGCCACAGTGTATATATTTTTTCTTACATCTTAATGGTCTGTGTCAATGGGCTTGTGTTGATGGCATAAGATTGACATCACTTAGAACATTCAGCATTAAAGGACAGGTGAATTTGACCTGCATAAAATTGGATATGCATTCCATAGACTTGCATGATAATGCTAAACCTACTTGAGTTGAACAAAACCCATTGATACAAGCCTGTATGGGCAGGGATGCTGTAGAACCTATTGGAGCTGAGTAGTTCTGAAAACACTGCTGGCAACAGCTCTGTTAAGTTACCCACATATGTTGCAATCTGATTGCACACTCTCTTCTAAATGACTTTTGGAATTACCAAAACTAAGCAATGTGAGGTTCAACCTAAGCACCCAATTAATTTGCAGTCAGAAAAGTTCTTATACTAGATATAGTAGCTGTTGGTTAGGTCTATGGTCAGCTTTACAGAGATCAGGCACTAAGTATTCAATGGGACAGGAGGTCCTGCCGCTATTCCTGTGGGTGTGTGCCCAACAATGAAGGAAATTATGACATCTGCAGTACATCCTACATTACTAATTAATATATGCCCTTCTGTATATAAACCTTCTCCTTGCAATTGCCTGGTGCTAGGAAAACGTTTATATAAATCGAATGCTTGCAGCTGCAGTACCCTTGAGATAACTTTGAACACCAAGAGGGAACTGCATACTGCAGTGGAATGCCTACAGGATTTGATTGGTACCTGTTTAGTGGAGTTATCAATCAAAACGTTGGCATGATTAATTATTGTAAAGCTAAGGGTCATAGCTGTGTTATGATGGTGCAGTAGAAGGATTAAAATAAACAGTGAAACAGTGGGCATTCGTTTTCTTCTAATCATGCCCATGTGTGATTCACAGTAGAAGTGATCTGGGTGGCCGTACAGACATGTAAATGGGTGGCCATGTGGGCAGGTGATGGGCAGCTGTTACTTCCCACCTGTGCGCCTCCAGGTCTCTGGGCTCACTTTGCTCCTCTTGAGGCTGGGACTGCAGTGGGGAGCAGAGATGAAGATGACGAAGAATAAAAAAAAAAAAAACCTCCATTCCTAACCTCCTTCTGCTGAGAAAGAACTCGGAAATGATCAGTGATCAGCTCTGAGTGAGAGTTGTCAAAGTTCTGGCTTGGTGTACAGTACAAGCTGATTTGGGCTCTCTGCCCTTGATTCACTTGTACTAGGAGGAGGGGTAATATCATGGGTCTTATAGAACCCTAATATCTCCATACAGAACCCCTGTTCTTTTTTTTTTTTTACATAAGTGCTTTTCATCCCCCTTGTGATAGTAGCAAAAAGAAAAAAGGGTAAAAAAAAGTAAAAACCAACATGTAAAAAGATGTAATAAACACCTGCATACACACATACATACATGCATATGCACACATATGCAGTCAGGAGCATGTATATACATAAGCCCCAGTGACACATTACACTTCTCCATGCATGCCAGGAGGTAGAAGAATAATTTTAGGCCTGTCATTCTAAGGAGCATGGTTGGAAGGAATCTCCCTTGCCCTGACACCTTCTGTAGTCAGAATACTTGAACAACAACTGCATCTAACTGCAGTCATGGCTCAGTTAACAATTTTTCACTTCCATAGCTCCATCGACAAAAGTCAAGCTATGGTCTAAATTTCAGTGTGTATGGCAGGCTTAACGCTAAATGAATGGGCTGTAATGGCGTCACCTATTTACAATTTTGAAGATCTTTATTTTTGCCGTTTTGCAAGAGCTTGCAATTTTTAGCTTAGAAACATCTGGCAACAGAGTCTCATCTTTTTTGAATGTTACCGGTTTCCAATAGCCTTTTTTGCCCAAAGCTATTGCCCATGATGGGGAATTATAGCAATTGTACTGAAAAATGCCTATGGAGAAAATATCTAGAAATCTAAAATATACTACACATTTGTTTATTGACCGAACAGCTTTGACATTCTTTGTTAGCTTATAATAGAAAACATATGAGCTGGATAATTATTAAATCAGTAAGCCAGTTTAAAGCCTTTTATGTCCTTAAAGCGATATTAAAGCCTTTAAAAAAAAATAAAAATAACAAACATGTTATACTTACCTGCTCTGTGCAGTGGTTTTACACTGAGCAACCCAGAGCCTCCTCTTCTCGGGGGCTCCTGGCTCCTTCCTCCTGCCGGGTGCCCCCACAGCAAACAGCTTGCTCTGGAGCACCCAAGCAGGCATACTGCCAAGCCGCAGCCCTGTGTGTCCATTCACACATCTTGACCCTACCCACATTGTCTCCTGATTGGCTCATTGGCTGTGATTGACAGTAGTGGGAGCCAATTGCTTTTGCTGCTACCAAAAGCCAATCAGGACTGTGAGTCCCTGGAGAGGCAAGGCTCCCATGGACATTCCTGGATTGAGAGGGGGCTTAGGTAAGTTTTAGGGGGCTTTGGGGGCTGCTGCACACAGAAGACTTGTGCCTTTACAACCACTTTAACTAGACCATGTAAAAATGATTTTAACCACTTCCCGATCGACGTACGTATATATGTCCTCATTGGGAAGTGGTGATGCCAGGATCATGGCTGCAGCTGCTGATATTCTTTAGTGCCCTTTCTTGTAAAAGTAATCCAAACAGCTAACAACACTTTTACAACCAGCAGGAGGGGACACCCTCGCCAAACCCGCACCACAGGTGGGATGGGAGAGCCCAGGGCTGCTGTGGGCAGTTGCACTGGCTGATTATAAAGATGAAGGAGAAACTTCATTGCCCGATCTTCTATATAGTGAACAAAGCTGGAATCAATGAGAATTTTGTCACTTTCATTTTCGGTTGTTACTGGCTAGTAAAGCAGCTGATCAAACCGATCTTGGTTTGATTGACTGCTTTGGGAGGTCTAAAAGACCCCAGATCTCTCAATAAAGACTACCTGTCACTGCCCAATCTATCACAAGGGATGTTGGTCATCCGATGTGATAGCAGTAAAGCTGACCCTGTCCCCCCTTGTTTATGTGCAAATGCGTACCCACACAGAGGTCCTGCACGCATATGTAAATAGTGATTGCACCCCATGTGAGGAATCATCGCAAACATCAATGAGAGCAATAATTTTAGCACCAGACCTCCTGTTTATCTCTAAACTGTTAACCAGAAAAGGCTTTTAAAGCATCAGCTATGGATAGGTTATTGTACCATAGTTTGCCGTCATTCCATGTGGGTGTGCAATTTTAAAATGTGAAATGTTAAGTATCTTTTTACTCAGCATAACATTATCTTTTATATGACAAGAAAACGGCATTATATTGTGTTTGCGGGCACAAAATTCATTAAAGTGTATGTCTTTTTGAAAATTTGCTTTTGATAGACGCTGCGCAAATTTTGTGTAACATAAACATTTGCAACTACCACCATTTTATTGTCCACAGTCTTTACTTTCTTAAAATGTATGATGTTTGGGGGTTCTAAGTAGTTTTCTTGTTGAAAAAAATGCTGGTTTTTACATGTATGTGAGAAATGTCAGAACAGGCCTTGAAGTGGTTAATAGGCAAAATAGTCACAGGCTTATTATGAGGTTGACAAAAAAATACTGAAATTTGGCCAGGCTACAAAGACCCCTGGTAATGAAAGGGTTAAAAAACCCAAACATTTATTTCCCGTTATTTTATTTGCATGTACTGCATATAATGTTTTTTTTTTTTTTTTGTCTGCTTCTTTTTCCCAGTGGTTACCGTAGCAGATTCACCAGCAATGAGACTTTGCTGTTCTGTATGCGAGTCATGGTTGGTGTAATTATCTTGTATGATCATGTACATCCTGTTGGAGCATTTGCAAAAACCTCTAAAATTGATGTGAGTATTTTAATGCGAAGCTGTGATATAAAAATCTATATTGTAAAAGTGTCAGTGTCACAGTACTCTAGTGAGGAGCGCTATATTTTATAATGCACAATGGTAATTTTGAGTCATAAAATGAAAACCTATGGCCGAGCTCTCTTAAAATGCTAGTTGTCCAGTTGTCATACTGATCCCCTGGCGCAGCTCTGCATAGAAACCAATCAGTTTCAGTTTTTTTTGTCAAAGCTTAATTGAACAAGCTGAAGATAGAAGGTGATTGGCTACCATGCACAGCTGCACCAGATTTTGAACTCTCCAGTTTCAGTAAATCAAGCCCATTGTCTTCTGATTTTACTGCAACTTTTCCTGACCTGAATACTTGTGATCAGTGAAAATATACAGAGCTACTGGGTCATCATAGAGTCAGCTAGCAGTTTCAGGAGGTCAGCAGCAATGGCAGATACTGGGGGAATTCAGTAAAGCATTTGCCCCACTTTTCTGGCGGTATGGCCCTTTAAAACACCTGCACCAGATTCAAAAGGTCGCAGAATTCCCCTTTCTCCCATCTTATATAGCTGATAGTAATTTTCATAATTTTTTAACTATTTCTCAGTTCCCAAAAGCAATCTGCATATTAAAGTGTATTTTACCCTGAAAAAAATATATAATATTCCTGTTCCTTTAAAGCATGTTATACAGCACAGTGCTAGTTCTGAGTAATTTGGCCCTTTCTATCACCTAAAAATACCTGGCTGATCCTTCCTGGTTCTGCCCTCCCCCCTATAAACTGACCAAGTTTACCATGGCTGCTGAGTCCTGACATCGTGGTCAGTTTACGTGCCTCCATCATCTGCAGCCCTACTCTGTCCTCCTGTCCCCCTGCCTGTCAGCTCGAGACAGAGCCCGCCCCTCCCCTCCTGCTGCTGAAATACCTTTGTGAAGTACATACAATCCCCTCTGCTAGAAAACATTCTATGCCCCAGTGTCTGTGCTTTGTAAAAAAGTATGCAGATTTCTACCTTATTTTATAGCACTGCTCGGTGCTCACATGACTGCTCGCTGCTCTCCTCCTCTCCTCCTGGCTGACGTCAGCGGGGGATTCTCGGCCCCTCCTACTGTAGCTGTCAGATCGGGAGAGGGAGCAGCGAACAATCACATGAGTCGAAGGCAGCTATGGAAGCTCTATTATTTCAATATTTGCACATTGGTTTTAAACGGAACTTAACTGTATCTGAAAACCACAAACCGACAACGCTATTTAAATTAATTTTAATATTCAAAGCAAACTCGTTGAGATGTCACTTTGAAGAATATGCCCCATAATTTCTAGCTGTGGCAATCTTGAGTTAGGGCAAATAATTGAAGTAGCATTTACTTCTTGGAATCCAGCCCTTAGCTGAGGCATGCAGGCAGGAGGATGTGCTTAGCTGAAAATTATGAAAAAAAAAACACATGATGACTCCTGGGATGTTTACCATCAATTTGCCCTAGGCCAGAAACCAGAAAGCAACAAAAGAAATGTAAAAAAATAAATAAATAATAATTTTTAAACTTTTAAAATTATATTTAATATAATATACCTTCTTATTAATTTACCAATACTAGCAGCATAAGGATTAAAATAGTTAGTGTTGATTGGGCGAGTAAAGTTCCATGCCAAACCCTTACAAACAGAAGAAATGACATCATTGTAAATGAACTGGCAACTCTATTGAATATCCATTGCATGTGTCGGTAACACACACACATATTATAGACAGAACTTGTATACAGTTCTCTATATACAGTGGATGAGTGCTGCCTTTGTTTGCAGATGAAAGGCTGCATCAAGGTACTGAAAGACCAGCCATCAACAAGCACAGAAGGGCTCCTCAATGCTCTCAGGTACTGTATGTTTAAATAACACCAGCAGCACAGATGGGTTAGTGAATGCAGCATGTTCAGTAATATCATCTCTTCTCTCCTTTTCATTCAGATATACAACCCGTCACCTGAACGATGACACCACATCCAAGCAGATCAGAGCTCTTCTACAGTGAGCCATTGTACGTGTGTCCCAGGCACTACCACTGCTTGAAACAAAAGATGGGTCTATGTCTAAATAAGTGGCAACCTTAGGTCTTCATCTAGGTATCCCTCTGCTGTGCAGAGAGACTGTGTACATCACTGGTCTTGTACTGCTGCCTTATTATGCTCTGCATTATTTTGCTGCAGAGCATTGGCAAGTCATCCCTGCCCTGACAGGTCTCTTTATCTTGTTGCTGTAGTCAGTGTGGTGCTTATCATTTATGTCTTTCTTTCTTTTTTAGTAAAGGTTTTACAGTGTTTTTCACCTGCATAATTTTGCTGTGTGCATAGTTGACCTGTATGTGAATGGCCATCCAGCAATGTTGGCATGGCCATTATAGAAAGCCTGTTCGAAGAATAATATATAGGATGTAATTGCTGACCTCTTTATTGCTAACCTCTGACACGGCAGTCATGCTGATCCAACTGCTTCAATACTCTCGCCAACCAACCGGTTAAGGAGTTCAACAATGGCAACCTACATATGTTTCTCATTTTGAGTTTCCTTTCAAAATGACCAGAGGATCCCTTTTTAAAATAAGGCTACACAGGGTACCAGATTGCCTCACTATGCAGGGATTTCAAAGCAATATTAAAGCAATTTTGGGGTACCTATAGATTTGAGACTGGACATGGGTTCTCTCTGATGCCCCGAGCCATTCTCTGTTAAGGGGCAACAATAAACTGTTTGGTTAGAAAGCCTTTACCATCTGCAATTGCTACCCCCACCATACTTTCCCTGATAACACAGTACCAAGAGGTTCTTCTGCACCATCTGCCTCTCCCAACTCTCAATTTTGTATTGAAGTAAACTTGTCAGCTTGGCAGAGCAGACCGCTTATGGAACACTCTGTCGTACGTCTTAGAGTATGTGCCTTGAGGGAAATCAGATTGTACTTTCACGTCCAACCAGTTTGTCTGAGGCCAGCTTAAGGCTGGATACACTCTATACAACTTTTGTTGTTTGATTTCCTTTAGATTTACCGTCAACTATGTAGTGCAAGGGCCTGCCTAATTGCATACAAATTGAAAGTGTTTAGGTTTAACCTCATATTATATGGTTTTGGTAAATTGTAAGGAAAAAATCTAAAGATAATTGTATAGCGTGTATCCAGCCTAAAGGCCCGTACACACGATAAGAAAATCTGAAGGGAAATTTCGTCCGACGACCGATCTGCCGATTTTCGGATTGTTAGTATGGTGCTTTCGACAGCCAACTCCAACTTTTTGGCTGACAAAATCCTGATGTGCAGGCTATAAACTTTTTGTAATACAACGTCCGATTTTCGTCTCATTAGTACAGATTTCGATGGAAAAAAATCTTAAGAGCAAGACTAGGCATGCTCAGAGATGAAAGAACACATACAAAGCAATCCAACACATGACATCACTTCTGAAGTAGAATTCTGTCATACGGGAAAATTCGTATGAAAATAACCTCTTCACTTTCCACATCAGACTAGCATGCCACAAAAAGCGGACGACAGATCGTTCGATAATCTGATCGTGTGTACGGGGCTTTAGGCACTAAATTTTAGCCAACTTTTTTTTTTTTTTTTTAATATTAAAAACTTAAAGGGTTAAAAGCTTTGTCGAGCTTTTATTGCAGTCTTTGTCCCTAACGGGAAAAATGCTCTGTATTTGTTTTGGGGACAAATGTCACTGGGACAGAATATTATGTAAAATATAATTAAATAATTAAGTAGAGGGGGTTTCTATAAATGAGAACACTGATTCATGTGAGAACTGTGAAAATTGAGAGTTCTCTTATTTTAAAGTTGTTTCCTCAAACTTCCTGAAACGTCTCCAGAACAAAACAACCACAGCAGTTTCACCAATCTGTAGATTATTGTTGATGTACACAGTCTCGTAATGTCAAAATAGCCTCTGTATTCCTCCATTAGGACAGAGTTCTGTGTTTTATCTTCCTTCACCCCCTCCAGAGTCCTGTGTATGTTGCAACTCATCTGAGTTTGATGTATGCGATTCCACGTTATACGTCCTGTAACTGATCTGTCACTGTATACTGCACCTCACCACTGCCAAGTTGGTGAGATAAGATGGCCACGAAATATCTACTCAACAGCCAAATGGGAGTCTTCAACAGCTGGACAAATTTTCCTCAAAGAGCGCTGTGTAAAGAGTTATTTATAAATATATATATATATATATATAGATACTTACAAGCACACTGTGTCCAGGGCTATTGGTGCAATATCGGATACACCGGTGGGTGACGAGGCTTGTGTTCAAACCTGGAGCAACGATTCAACCAAAAACATAAATATTGCACAATTATCTATCACCAGGTAGCAAAGTAGTTTATGCCAGTCCCTGAGCCTGGTATTCCATATGTATGTGTGGACACTGTATATACAAACGTCATACAATGTAGTGTACTTGTGTCAGAAAATGTTACGTTGATATCTGTACGTTGAGGTCAATGCACATGGACACTGCATATGGACTCACGAGACCTTTTATCTACAACTGTCTCTGCAGTGATTCCTCTGATAAACCTGTCTCAATAAAACAATAAACTCTGTTCTGGTTAGTGCATGTCTGAATGAATTACTTCTTATATTAGTCATGAAGAAAAAACACCAGCAGGAGGCAGAAAGCAACCTTTAAATATGTGAAGCAGCTTCTGTTTTTCAGCATGTAGACATGAACCAACGTATCATCATGGCTCCCATTTGTCCCAGATTTCGAGGGACTGTCCCTGATTTGGAACAAAGTTTCTCATTTGTCCCTTATTTTGGTCTGATCTATATAGGTGTATATAAAAATGCACTTTTGATCTTTCAAAAAGTGTTTCCCAGTGCTAAGCTATATTCACACCTGAGCGTTTTTTACCACGATTTAACAGTGATTTGTACCGCAATTTACAGGCGTTTTTAGATTGAATAGAGACCAATGGAAAACGCCTGTAATCTGCCCAAAAAGAAGCTCATGTACTTTTTTGAGCGTTGGGCGTTTTGCTCACACCGTCAAAACGCTCAGATGTGAACAGGAGCCATTGAAATGAATAGGATTTGTCTTGTTGGGCGTTTTGGAAGCTGCTCCTAGAGCAGAAAAACTCCCCAAAAACGCCCCAAAACGCCTACATGTGAACAGGGGCCATTGAAATGAATAGGATTTGTCTTGTTGGGCGTTTTGAGAGCTGATCCTAGAGCAGAAAAACTCCCTAAAAACGCCCCAAAACGCTTACATGTGAACGGAGCCTAAACCTTTCATCAAATTTCGAAATCACTGTATTTGTAAATTCTAAAAGCAAATATAAAGGAATAGTAGTGGTAAAAAAGCACATGTGGGTTTAACCAATCTTTTTTTCTTTTACATTTCTCCTTTAACCATTTCGCTGCCAGGTCCATTTAACCCCTTCGCTACAAGGTCTGTACGTTGTGCAGACCTGACAGGTGGGGGGGGGGTGGGGGGGTGTTGTGGGATATCACACAATCCAGTGGCTGATACCTATAGGGGGCTTTTGAAACGTCGCCTATAGAAAATATAGGGTACTGAAGTTTGTTGCCATTTCACGGGCGCACACAAATTTAAGGTTTGGCATGTTGGGTATCTATTTACTCGGTGCAACATCGTCTTTTATGTTTTACTAACAATTTGGGTAATTTACTGCATTTGTTTGCCCTAAAATTCACTTTAGTGTGGTTTTTACTGAAATTTTGCATTTCCTAGACCTTTGCAGTAATATCGTGTGACATAAAAAATTTGGACTATCTCTATTTTATTCTCTAGGGTGTCTGCGTTCACAAAATATATAATAGTTGGGGGTTTTACGTCCTCTTTAGGGCTAAAATGATTTTTTAAACATGTGTACAAAAGAATGCAAAAACGGCTCTGGCAGCCAAAAGCTGCCTACATGCTTTTGGTAATAGGTGTCCCTCATTCCCATCTCAGAAAGTTGGGAGGTATGTATCATTAGGGCCTCTTGCACACGATACTCCTGTTTGAGCACCTCGCAGCATGAAAAAGCTCAGTACAGCGTTTTTTTTTTTTTCTGAGCTAAAATACAGCCCATTAATTGTAATGTGCCTATGCACACAAACGCGTAAACAAGCGCTGTGCATTCTTCAGTAAGAACAAAATAGAAAAATCTATTCAGTAATTTAAGCCTCAATGCACGCAAATAGGCACGAATACGCGCAAATACATACAAAAAAAAGGTCTGGAAAAAGTAGATGCTCAAACATGAGTATTGTGTGCAAGAGGCCAAAAGGAGATGCTCAAACAGGAGTATCGTGTGCAAGAGGCCTTAGGGCTCTTTCAGACGGCCGCTCCGCTGCTTTTCTCCGCCTCGGGACTTTTTTTTTTTTTTTTTTCACGCAGCGGATGACATTTGTGTCATCCGCTCCGTGTGCCCGCATATCATCCCATCTGTTTGCGGATGATATACGGACATAATGTAAGTCTATGGGCATTGCGGATGTCAGCGGATGACACCGCTGACATCCGATTTTCCTTCCTTTCCAAAAAACGGAACAGAACTGAAAGGAGGAAAATCGGATGTCAGCGAATGGTATTCCGCTGACATCCGCAATGCCATAGACTTACATTATGTCCGCAAATCATCCGCAAAAAAATAGGATGATTTGCGGACAAGCGGAGCGGCCGTGTGAAAGGACCCTTACTGTATAGTTTCAATAAAAGTTAGCAACAAGCCAGTGCTAGCTTGTTCAAGGGGATTTCTAGCCAACCACAAAAGTAACAATATGATTGTAAAATCTTGTTTAGATCTACCACCAACTATGTAGTGCAAGGGCCTGGATACAAATAATTAGAAAGGAAGGATCTCATATCAGATTTTCATACTGTAGTTCTGGAAAATCTAAAGTTAATAATATAGCTGGATTTTCACATGTATGGTTAGCTTAAAGCAGTAGTTAACTGCACCAATTTTTATTTTAAACCCTACAGGGTAAAGGCATGATGTGCTAGTATACATCGGATACTAGCACAAGATGAAATGCTTAGCTTAGATGGAAGTCCTCCAGTGGCGTGCTGTCACCGCTGAGAGGGCTTCCATCTTCACCCAGTCTTCCTTCCGGGTTTGCGTGCTCTGGCTGTCTGATTTGCCATGCTGTGATGATGTCACTGAGTCACAGAATGCTGCATGGGGCCCTGAAGGGAAAACAGGGGTATGCTGTCCTTTCAGAGCACATGCACCGGTGACATCACCCAGGCCAATTTTCAGCTTTTAGCACTGTCGCACTCTAAATGACAATTGCGTGGTCATGCAGAACTGTACTCATATGAAATTTTAAAAATGTTTTTTTACACAAACAGAGGTTTATTTTTGTGGTATTTAATCACCACTGGGTATTTAATTTTTTTGTAAACAAACCAAAAAAGGCAGAAAATTTTGAAAAAAATATTTTTTTTAGCTTCTGTTATAAAATGTTTGCAATCAAGTAATTTTTCTCCTTCACTGATGTGTGCTGATGAGGCTGCACTGATAGGTGGCACTGATGAGGAGGGACCGATAATCAGGACACTAATAATCAGTGTCCTGATTATCTGTGTGAGGCTCCATTCACACTTGTACAACTCCAAAGTTGCACCAACTTTGGAGTGCAACTTTGATTAACCACTTAAGCCCCGGAGAAATTGGCTGCTCAAAAGACCAGGGCCTATTTTGCGATTCGGCACTGCGTGACTTTAACGGACAATTGCGCGGTCGTGCGACTCTGTACCCAAATGAAATTGACGTCCTTTTTTTCCCACAAACAGAGCTTTCTTTTGGTGGTATTTGATCACCTGTGCGATTTTTACTTTTTGCGCTATAAACAAAAAAAGAGCGACAATTTTGAAAAAATAACAATATTTTTCAAATTTTTTTATATGAAATTCCCCAAAAAAATGTAAAAATCTAAATTTTTTAACATTTTAGGCCAATTTGTTTTCTGCTACATATTTTTGGTAAAAAAAAAATCACAATAAGAGGATTTTGATTGGTTTGCACAAAAGTTATTGCGTTTACTAACTACGGGAAAGATTTACAGTGCAATGCGAAAGTATTCGGCCCCCTTGAACTTTTCGACCTTTTGCCACATTTCAGGCCTCAAACATAAAGATATAAAACTGTAATATTTTGTGAAGAATCAACAAGTGGGACACAATCATGAAGTGGAACGAAATTTATTGGATATTTCAAACTTTTTTAACAAATAAAAAACTGAAAAATTGGGCGTGCAAAATTATTCAGCCCCTTTACTTTCAGTGCAGCAAACTCTCTCCAGAAGTTCAGTGAGGATCTCTGAATGATCCAATGTTGACCTAAATGACTAATGATGATAACTAGAATCCACCTGTGTGTAATCAAGTCTCTGTATAAATGCACCTGCACTGTGATAGTCTCAGAGGTCTGTTTAATGCGCAGAGAGCATCATGAAGAACAAGGAACACAACAGGCAGGTCTGAGATACTGTTGTGGAGAAGTTTAAAGCCGTATTTGGATACAAAAAGATTTCCCAAGCTTTATACATCTCAAGGAGCACTGTGCAAGCGATAATATTGAAATGGAAGGAGTATCAGACCACTGCAAATCTACGAAGACCGCCGCCTGCCTTTCTCCCTCTCCAGCGGGAGATCGCGAGTGACCCGCGGACATCCGAGCTGCCAGTCAGTCGCGCGGCGATGTCAGGGAATGAGCGGGGGCGGGAGCGGCGGTTGGCAAGTGGTTAAACTTTGGATGGGTGCGACTTTGATGCAACTTTGGCTTTGAACAGTGATAATGGACAACTGTTGCATTGTATAAAATTCAAAAAAAACTTTTGAGGGTTAACATTGTCAAGTTTATGGCCTTCAAGTTGCACTAAAGTCAGACCAGTAGTGCATGAACTAATTTGAAATCACTGCCAGTCACACATATATGAATGGTTATAATTGGAAAACATGGGGAACGACTTGTCATGCAGATTTGATGTCCAAAGTTGCATGACAAGTCACACAAGTGTGAATGGGGTCTACATGTCCCCCGTCACACTTGCCAGTTACCAGCTTTCCTCTCCTCATGCTGTGATAGCGCCTGAGGAAAGGAATAGCGATAACCAGCAAGTGTGTTTACATGTGATTGGACACAGCTGAACACATGGTAAAGGGCTGCTACAATAGGCCCTTTACCGCGATCACAGAGCGCACTGAATACGGGTATGGGGGGCATGGTTCAAATCGGACATCTATAGACGCCCTCCCAGAACAACAGAGCCACACTGCAGCCATCTTTGAGCTATATTATGGGTCTGAAGCGGTTAATTGAACAAGCTGAAGTTAGAAGCTTATTGGTCACTATGCACATCTGTACCAGATTCTGCGTGCACCAGTTTTTTTTAAATCTCCTCCAAGGTGTGAGCTGAGTACACATAGATAATTTAGCCAATGGGCAGAAGAGAAAAAAAAAAATGATTCCCCCATCCATGCAAGTGAGATGGATGGAGGATTAGTCCCCAACTGCAACATTGTATTCCCCATTGCCAGAATATAATAGAACAGTGGGGAGGATTCCTCAATCCACTATGCCACCAAAAAAAAAACACAGCCAGTCTATGGGCAGCTTTAGTGTCTCTACAGTTGGGCTGGATTGCAAAGAAGCCTAATATCTGCCTGTTTTGTAAGTAAAGCTGGTCATATATCATTTTTTTCTTTTTATTTCTCAGCCTGTTGGCTGAAACAAAAAAATATATAACAGCATAAATGGATGAAGGCCTCCCACTAGGCTATTGTAATCTGACAGCTGTCATCTGCATTGGATGCAGCTGCTGTTCTGCTGACAATTTACTGCCCAGCTCCATTGATTTTTAGGTTGAAGGATGTTGGGCAGGAGGGACAGACAGAGCCACCCACATTGCAACTTTTGGCCAGTTCCTGATGAGCCAGCAGAAATTTGCTAAGTGTATAGCCAGCTAAATGTGAATAAAGACTGGACGTGAAACGCGTGCTATGATTAATTGCCAAGAATGGCATGAAACGAGTTAGCTGTACACTACATCCCTCATTTTTACATTGTGGATTGTCGTCGTGAATTTTCTGCATCAATTTTATGGAAGTGCGGCCAGCCAGACTTTCTTCACATTGGGATTCCTGTGCCCTATAGGGTCAGCGCCCATCAGTGTGCAGTGGGAACAGTGGAGACTCAACTGGAACAAAGTTTCACTCTCTGTATATGTCAACAGAACATGGCAATCTCTACCAGCAGCAGTCTCTGGGAAGATGGAATCCTATAGGGCAGTCTTTTTAGTATTAATGCAGCAACTTGTGGGAGCAGTTTCCAGGAACATTGCAATATTGTGCGAGTAGCAGCAGGTCATAGACGTTTCTTGTAAAAGTCACTGGAAATGATCTTTCTGCAGCAGCTTCCACTAGACTCTATTGTGCCTATTTACTAAAGGAATTAAGAGATCCCACAATAAATTCCAGGTGGGACCTAAAGTATGTTTTGATGCAAGAAAATAAGCATAACAGTCAGTTAATTACCATTTTAAGCAATGGCAGGCACCATATTTCACTCAGGAAAGGCTTACTTTAGGCTGGAAGTAAACCTACTACTGCTCACATACAGTGCCTTAAAAAAGTATTCATAGTCCTTGAAATTTTCCACATTTTGTCACATTACAACCAAAAACGTAAATGTATTTTATTGGTATTTTATGTGATAAAGCAACACAAAGTGGCACATAATTGTGAAGTGGAAGGAAAACGATAAATGGTTTTCAAGTTTTTTTTTACAAAAGTGTGGCGTGCATTTATATTCAGCCCCCCTGAGTCAATACTTTTGTAGAATCACCTTTTGCCGCAATTACAGCTGCAAGTCTTTTTGGGGATGTCTCTACCAGATTTGCACATCTTGCCCATTCTTCTTAGGAAAATAGCTCAAGCTCTGTCAGATAGGATGGAGAGCGTCTGTGAAAAGCAATTTTCAAGTGTTGCCACAGATTCTCAATTGGATTTAGATCTGGACTTTGACTGGGCCATTCTAATACATGAATATGCTTTGATCAAAACATTCCATTGTAGCTCTGGCTGTATGTTTAGGGTTGTTGTCCTGCTCGAAGAAGAACCTCCGCCGCAGTCTCAAGTCTTTTGCAGACTCTAACAGGTTCTCTTCTAAGATTGCCCTGTATTTGGCTCCATCCATCTTCCCATCAACTCTGACCAGCTTCCCTGTCCCTGCTGAAGAAAATCATCACTGCAACCTGGTGCTGCCACCACAGTGTTTCATGGTGGGGATGTTGTGTTCCACACTTAGCGTTTAGGTTTTAGGCCAGAAAGTTAAATTTTGGTTTCATCTGACCAGAGCACATTCTTCCATGTTTGCTGTGTGCCCCCACATGGCTTCTCGCAAACTGAAAATGGGACTTCTTATGGTTTTCTTTCAACAATGGCTTCTTGCCACTCTTCCATAATCACCAGGTTTGTGGAGTGCATGACTAATAGTTGTCCTGTGGGCAGATTCTCCCACCTGAGTTGTGGAATCTCTGCAGCTCCTCCAGTTACCATGGGCCTCTTGGCTACTTCTCTGGTTAATGCTCTCTATGCCTGGCCTGTCAGTTTAGGTAGACGGCCATGACTTGGTTGGTTTACAGTCGTGGCATACTCTTTCCATTTTTGGATGATGGATTGAACAGTGCTCTGTGAGATGTTCAAAGTTTGGTATATTTTTTCTTAAATCGAACCCTGCTTTAAACATCTCTACAACTTTATCTCTGACCTGTCTGGTGTGTTCCTTGGCCTTCATGATGCGGTTTGTTCACTAAGGTTCTCTAACAATCCTCTGAGGGCTTCACAGAACAGCTGTATTTATAATTACACACAGGTGGACTCTATGTACTAATTTAGGTGACTTCTGAAGACAATTTGTTCCATTAGATTTTAGTTAGGGGTGGCAGAGCAAAGGGGTCTGAATACAAATGCACGCAACACTTTTCAGATATTTATTTGTAAAAAAAATTCCTTCCACTTCACAATTATGTGCCACTTTGTGTTGGTCCATCACATAAAACCCCAATAAAATACATTTACGTTTTTGGTTGTAATATGACAAAGTGTGGAAAATTTCAATAGGTTTAAATACTTTTTCAAGGCACTGTAACCACTGTTTACATCAGTAGCATGTAGAAGGGTATCTCTGAACATATACACCAACTCATCTAGCCCTGAAGGCCAGCTCCAGCTTTTGGACACCCCCCAGGTCCAAATTGTAATGTAACCTCAAGGGGTTTGTCTATGATGGCCTTGGGCTAATAGGATGTTGTTTGAAAGATGCTGAGCATTATTCAACCAGAAGGGGAATGACACTGGACCTTGGAGCAGTATTGCTGTAGGGAACAGTAGCAAAGAGGCATTGATTACACCCTGTTCCAAATTATTATGCAAATTATATTTTTCTAATTTTCCTAAATAATTGATGTAAATAGCAGTCAGCATGATTCTCATGTTATCAACTACTAAGAGTACAATTCAAATTTTATTGACCAAACCTAATGATAACAGTATTTTTTTTAAACATAAAAAAACTTACAATGCACTGTTCCAAATTATTTTGCACAGTAAGTTTCAAAACACCTTATAGGTTGTAAAGAACTAAAATATTTTGTGTTTGCAGCATATTTACTGAAATCAAAAGCTATTTCAATCAAACTTATAACAACATAACTTTTTAAACATTTTAACAGGTCACGTTACATTTTAACATAGGACCCTTTATTTGATAGCAGCTTCACAAGTCTTGTACCCATTGAACATGTGAGTTTTTGGACAGTTTCTGCTTGAATTTGTTTGCAAGATGTCAGAATAGCATCCCAGAGCTGCTGTTTGGATGTAAACTGCCTCCCACCTCATAGATCTTTTGCTTGAGGATGCTCCAAAGGTTCTCAATAGGATTGAGGTCAGGGGAGGATGGAGGCCACACCATGACTTCCTCTCCTTTTATCCCCATAGCAGCCATTGATGCAGAGGTATTCTTTGCAGCATGAGATTGTGCATGGTCATGCATGAAGATGATTTTATTACGGAAAGCATAGTTCTTCCTTCTGTACCAGGGAAGAGAGTGGTCAGTCAGAAACTCCACATACTTTTCAGAAGTCACCTTTACACTTTCGGGAACCCTAAAGGGGCCGACCAGCTCTCTTCCCATGATTCCGGCCCAAAACATGACTCCACCACCGCCTTGCTGACGTTGCAGCCTTGTTGGAACAGAGTGACCGTGCACCAACTATCTACTACTCCATCCATCTGGACCGACCAGGGTTGCACGACACTCATCAGTGAACAGGACTTTTTGAAAATTAGTCTTCATGTATTTTTCTGCCCAATGCAGCCGTTTCTGCTTGTGAGCATTGGTTAGTGGTGGCCGAATAGAAGGTTTATTCACAAGACTCTGGTGGACTCTACACCTTGATGTCCATGGGACTCCAGAGACACCAACAGCTTCAAATATCTGTTTGCTGCTATGTAATGGTATTTTAGCAGCTGCTCTCTTGATCCGATGCATGGATCTGGCAGAAATCTTTCTCAATGTGCCTTTATCTGCACAAACCAGTCTGTGCTCTGAATCAGCCACAAATCTCTTAATAGTGCGATGACCATGCTTACGTTTTTGTGAAATATCGAATGTTTTCATACCTCGTCCAAGGTATTGAATTATTTCACTCTTTTCGGCAGCAGAGAGATCCCTTTTCTTCCCCATATTACATGAAAATGCTGCTCTGCTTGATAATGTGGAACACCCTCCTTTAGTAGTTTTTCCTTAAATTGGGCTCACCTGGCAATCTAATTATCACAGGTGTCCGAGATTTTCAGTGATCAAAAGAGCCCTGAGACACAATGCCATCCATGAGTTAGGCCCCTTTCACACAACGTCAGTTGTCATCCGTTTTTCGTCAGTTGTTATCCGTTTTTACATAGAGATGCATTGATGTCCGTTTTTCATCCGTCAACGGATGGATGAAAAACGGACAAACGGACAGCGTGTGTGAAAGGGGCCTTAAACTGAAAAACAAAATATTTAATCTTTGTGACACTTAAAATAGAATTTGCATAATAATTTGGAACAGGGTGTAGTATTGCAGGGAAAGCTACTTTTTCACAGGTCTGGGAGAGTTGGGTTTCTAATTATATATCAGCTAACGTTATGCTTTAGGATGCATAAACCAATGTGAGGCTTCCTTACTGACAGCAAAGAACAGGAAATTAGTGGATCATCCAATCTGGACATTTGAGTATAGTAAAAGCAGTGCCTTGTGTGGAAAATGTCAATTTGTTGTATACAGTGTGAATCTAGGGATTTATCCTGCTTTGGAACAACTAATCAAGCTGGCAGTTGTGGCATAATGTGATGGGGAATGTTTACATGTTCATTGTAAAAGTGTATAACAAGCACAATAATATACCCTTCCCTTAGTAATTAAGGTTAGTTGAAAGTTGTTCTATAGCCAGGACATTTTCACCTTAAAGTGTTTGTTACCCCAGCATTTCAAATTCCTGATATGTGCCTGCTGTACCATGTACTTGTATGAAAAAGTATTCTGTTCTCTTTTGCTTCCTTTGGGTGAAATCCCTGGTGTTCCAGCCACTTCCTCTGCTTTCCTGTTATAAACTGACCACACTAGGCAGTAGAGCTCACCATGCTCATTTCCCTAGCTGTGCTGGGAACTGAGGCTGCTCTCCTCTATTGATCAGTACAGACATGCCCCCGCTGCCCAGCCTTTCAATGGGAAGCTCAGTATACTGCTGCTTCTCTACCCCAGCTCCTATGCAGCTGAGAACAGAGGGAATGTGATCACTTATAAAAAAGGGGGGGGGGGTGTATTTATACTGTTTTTTTTTTATTATATATCTATACACAAATGTTTGCCCTATAATTTACATTTTAAACTGAATGGGTTGTTTTACAAGGTTATCGTTTACAATCGCTTTAATGCATTCCCCGCATTAAGGTAAAAATGGCCCAGTATTTGTATTACCCCCCACACCCACCTTACACTTACCCAAGTTCTCAATCGATCTAGTGGCTCTCCTCTCTCCCTGCATTCACAGAACAAAGAGCCAACAGTGACCACCATTGGCTCCTGCTGCTCTCAATCAAATCTTGTGAGCAGAAAGGAGAGGGAGGCAGGGCTGACCAGCATTATGTCTATGGATGCACACAGCCCAACTCTAGAGCTAGGATGCATGTGTACACCCCTTCCCATAGGAAGAGGCTTCCTTTGGTGGCACACAGAGCCAAGAGCACTGGCAGGGGACCAGATGAGGTGTATAATATAAGAAAATTGCATAGTGTAAGATCAGCCTAAATGTTTTAGGAAGGACTTGCCTGAGGAGGAGGGAGGAGGGAGGAGGGAGGAGGGAGGAGGGGGGGAGTGGGGTTAAAGGAGGGTTCAACCAGATCATAGCATCCGCAAGTTGCCAGGCATAGTCAAACTTAAAAGAAAGGTGCAATCTTTATTTACCTGGGTCTTATATTAGGGCTGCAAATAACGATTATTTTTAATAATTGATTAGTTAGCCAATTACTTGGATAATAAACTTTAAAAAAAGTGTGGTGTAGGATTTTGGTTAATATGTAAAGTTTAAAAAAATATATATCTATATTCTTAAATATCTACAGCATATGCAGTGGTAAATATAAATAACCAACTATATGGTTAGGGAGCAAAATCTTTAATCCACTGTGAGAATAAAACAGACAAACAGAATCTGGTAAACATCATCAGATTCCAAGATCACATTTTTTATTTAACCACTTCCATACCGGGCCCACTCAGGCATCCCCCTCCTACATGTAAAAAAATCTTTTTTTTTTTGCTAGAAAATTACTTCGAACCCCCAAACATTATTTACATATATAAATTAAGCAGAGATCTTAGGGAATAAAATGGCAGTCGTTGCAACTTTTTATGTCACACATTATTTGCACAGCAATTTTTCAAACGCTTTTTTTTTTTTTTCTCTTGGGGAAAAATAGAATTTTTGTAAGAACTTACCGTAAAATTTTTTCTCTGAGTCCTCTGACAGTCGCCGCCCACTCATTCATTCTGCAGATCTGGCTATTGGCCTTCTCCACAGGAGTAAGCTAGGCCGAAGATTTTGTTAGAAATAATCACAAAACCTTTGTATAGACACACATACAGGGGGCTGTCCTTCTGGTCAATACCCCCAGCTAGCCTCATTCCCAATTCAGTTTGGTAGCAAGCAGTACAGAGATCCATGAACCCCAAAAGGGGGGCGGTGACTGTCAGAGGACTCAGAGAAAAGAATTTTACGGTAAGTTCTTACAAAAATTCTTTTTTCGCTTATGTCTTCTGACAGTCGCCACCCACTCATTCATTCATTCTGCACGTCTGGGACGTCCCAAAGCAGTGTAGATGTGAGGGGTGGGAAAAACGCAACCGTCAAAGAGGCAACGCAGCACCCAGGTCAGAGAAAATAATCTTTTCTGATCCAGAAAAAGAAACTGAGCAACAAAAAAGCTCAACAGGAGCGAACCCAGGAAAACAAAACAAGAAAGAAACCTCAACCGGAGGAGACAGGCAAAAAACTACCCCGTCTCCCCTAAGGCACTGCCACACTCAAAACTTTGCGGCCAAAAGAGGCGTCCGCTGATGCCAAAACATCAAGTTTTTAAAAGTTATACACGGACGACCAGGTCGCCGCTTTGCACACCTGAGTCACCGACGCCTGATGGCGGAAGGCCCAAGACGCACTAATCGCTCTGGTAGAGTGCGCTGTGACAGGAAAGGTGGAACCTGATCCCTAATCGAATAGGCCTGCACAATCGTCTGCCTGATCCATTTAGAAATGGTTGCCGCAGACGCAGCCGGTCCCTCGGGAAGGACAAGAAGACAATCCGACTTCCTGAAGGATTCAGTAGACGACAGGTAGACCCCTGATCGCCCGGACCACATCCAAGAAATGCAAAGCAAACTCCTTAGGATGCTTAGGCTTCGCACACAGCGAAGGCAAGACAATGTCACCTTCGGAAGGAAGGACTGATGAGGTCGCAAGACCACTTTATCCCTATGAACAACCAGGTAGGGGGAGCAGCCGGACAGGGCCGCCAACACCGATACCCTGTGAGCAGATGTGATCGCCACCAGAAAGGCAACTTTCCGCGACAGCACAGGCAGAGGAATCTCCCGGATGTTCTCAAAGGGAGGACGTTTCAAAACAGACAGAACCAAATTCAGGTCCCAAGGGGGCAAGGGTGCCCTCCTAGGGGGAGCCAGATGACACCCCTTGAATAAAGGTGCAGATCAAGGAATTTGATGCCAAGGGGCGATGAAACCGAATGGCCAGCGCAGACAATTGGCCCTTAATCGTGGTCAGCGCAAGACGCTGGTCCACACCGGTTTGCAGAAAAGCCAACACCCTCGCCACCGGAAAGGAGCGGGGATGGAACCCCTGCAACTCACACCAGGCAAAATAAGCCTTCCAGGTACGATAATAAAATCTTACCAGAGGAGGCCTTCCTGGCCTTGAGCAAGATAGGAATGACCATCGACGAGAGACCTCTGTCTCTCAAGACTTGGCTTTAAACAGCCACGCCGTCAAAGCAGGATGGAAGATCGGCCCTTGAGACAGAAGATCGTCTCTTAGCGGAAGTCGCCAAGGGAGGCTCGACGGCCATTTGCATGATGTCCACGTACCAAGACCGACGCGGCCAGTCTGGGGCCACCAGAATCACCAACCTCGGGTCCGAGACCAACCTGTGGAGGAATCTGGACAACAACTGAATCGGGTGAAAGGCATAAATCAGTCGATACCGATGCCAAGGCACCACCAACGCGTCTAAGGGGGCCACCAGAGGGTTGCGCGTTCGTGCCACGAACCTTTCCATCTTGTTGTTGAGACGAGACGCGAACAGATCCACATCCGGGGATCCCCACCGCGCACACAGCATCTGAAACGCCTCCGGGTGGGACCATTCCCCCTGGTCCAGGGTCTGGCGACTCAGATAGTCCGCCTGCCAGTTCTCCACACCCGGAATGTGAACTGCTGAAATGGCCGGGACCTGGACAGAATCTCGGCCACTTCCTTGGCCGCCTGGACACTCCTGGTGCCCCCTAACCGCAGTTGCGTTGTCCGTCTGTACACGCACTGGGCAGCCCTGAAGTCAATCCGACCAACGGAGCAAACAGAGCCTGATTGCCCGCAGTTCCAAGACATTTATCGGCAGGAAGGATTCCCCCTCCGACCAGGTACCCTGGGCACACAACTTGCCCAGAACTCCACCCCAGCCCGACAGGCTGGCATCCGTGGTGACCACAGTCCACAGCAACGGTCGGAAGGACTTGCCTTCCGTCAGAGCCAGAGACTGGAGCCACCACAGGAGATCCAATCTCACATGGGGGCTCAAAGAAATCCTCCTTTCCAAGGACTGAGGATGTCTGTCCCACTTGACCAGAATCTCCACTTGAAGAGATCTCGTGTGAAACTGTACAAATGGGATCGCCTCGAAAGCCGACACCATCAAGCCCAGGTCCGAAGCGAGGAGAACTCGTTGTCCCTGAGGGACCGGACCTTGTCCTGCAGGATCCGGAGCTTGTCCTCCGGAAGAAAGACCTTCACCTGGGCAGAGTCCAGAACCATCCCCAGGTAAGGGAGACGAACAGAAGGGGACAAAGCCGACTTCTGAAAATTGATGGTCCACCCGAAATCCTGGAGCGTCTGAACCGTGATCGACAGATCACGCAACAGAGTGGCACTGGAACTCGACCTTAATAGGAGATCGTCCAGGTAACCGAGGATGGCAATCCCCTGTACCCTTAACAAGGCTAGAACAGGAGCCAACACTTTGGTAAAAACCCTTGGAGCCGAAGCGAGGCCGAAAGGCAACGCCACAAACTGATAATGCTCCTCCGCTGATTGCGAAGCGGAGGTACCTCGGATGACCCTCGTAGAGAGGGATGTGTAGATATGCATCCTTGAGGTCGTGGAAGCCAAGAAATCCCCTGGACTCAGGGATGCCACCACCGACCGGAGGGACTCCATCCGAAACTTCTGAACCCGCACAAAGCGGTTTAGAAACTTCAAGTCCAGAATCGGACGCACCTTGCCCTCCTTTCTGGGGCACTGTAAACAGATTGGAGTAAAAACCCCAAAACCTGTCCCGCTGTGGAACCGGGACGACCACCCCTTGGGCGAGGAGATCCTGAACCGCCCGGCGGAGATCCCGGACCCAATCGGGAGTTAAATGAAGATTTGAGGGAAAAAACCTGCGGGGCGAGACCGAAATTCGATCTTGTACCCTGAGCGAATGAGTTCTTGAACCCACCTGTCCTGAATCTTGGACAGCCAGGGCTCGGGAAAACAATGCAGATGTCTCCCCACCCCTAAGACGGGTGAGGGCGTCCCTTCAGGACGAGGTGGACTAGGTCGCTGTGCCAGCTTGGCTGCATTTGGACTTACCCGCCCATGGCTTCTTCTGGCCACCAGAGGTCTTGAAGGACTTCCCCTTGTCCTGTGTCCTGAAGGCACGAAAGGACCCTGGTTAGGTTTAAGAGGGACCCTGCTTGGCGCGGGACAATTTTCCCCTAGCCACCGGAGGCAAAAGAGTGCTCTTACCCCCAGTGAGCCCTTTGATCAGTTCATCCAGAGAGTCCCCAAAAAGACGACTCCCTGCCTAAGGGATGTCTGTCACTGTCTTTTTTGAAGACTGGTCGGCCGATCAGCTTTTCAACCAGGTAATGCGGCGGATTGCAACCGCCGTGCAACTAAAGGGGCCTCATCCAGGTCCACGTCACACAGGTATAGGACAGCCTGGCCCATTTGATCCACCATCTCCAGCACAGCCGGAGAGGCAGAGTCAGCAATTAAAGAGCGCCTAAGCGTCTTGGCCCACTCCACAACAGCCTGAGAGACCATCACAGAAGCGAACATGGGCTTCAGCAAGGAACCCGCAACCAGATAGATGTGGCGGGAAAGTGTCTCCACCCGCCTATCCGCCGGGTCCTTAAACACAGGGGAATCCTCCACGGGCATCAAAGTGGCTTTTTTTTAACCTGGACACAGTGTGGCCCACCTTAGGAGCCACAGTCCAGCGAGAGTCCACCGGATCCACAAAGGGATAACGGTACTGAAACCTCCTAGGCACCACAAACATGTGTTTGATACGGCGCCATTGGTCATTCACTGTTTCGTGAAACTCCTCGGGACAAGGAAAAACCTGACCCGATTTTTGGGCTTTGCGGGTCCCAAAGGAAGCACGTTTACCCGACAGGGGGGCTCATCATTCAAATTTAACATTTCCTTAACAGAGCTGATAAGTCCCGCACTGACCCAGAGGACGAATCCTCCTCCTCCACATCCGACTGAGAGGACAGGGACCCCTCAGGGGGAGCCCTTGTCCCTTGCTACAGGAATCTGTAAAAATGAGGAATCCAGGCCAACCAATGAGAAACCAGTAAAAAGCCCCCCACAGTGTGTTATACTTGCCCGCGCTGCTAAGGATCTGCAGGGAAGTAGGAGGAAGTGACCTCACGCCCCTAGAGGCAAAGCCAGCCCTGAGCCACAAGAAAATGGTTGCCCATAGAAGTCAATGTGGAGAAAGCCCTGGGAAAATGGTCGCTGCCCACAAAGGACATCACGCCCACACTAAAGATGGCGCCGGATCGGTGCCAAAAGGATGACAGAAAATGGCGTCTGCCCACACTATGAGGCCAAATAGCCTGTCCACACCCAAAACGGCGGCCGTGCAGAATAGCGCTATTTGCGGCCCCAAAACACCATGCACTGGCCCCCACAGAGCACCACAAGTACCCCAAGGGAGTAGGAGACCCCGCACCCCCCATACAGTGGTCAAACTGCGATAGCGCCCCCGCAGGGACAGGGAAGGGACACACAGGAGCCGCACCTACAGGCATGAGGGGGAAATCACAGAACCCATACCTGAACTTTCATCCCCAGAGGGCCCACAGACACACCCCAACAAACATGGTCCACAGACAGAGGGGTAGTAATGGTACTCACCGGTCCTGCGAACGTGGGCACCGATCTGCGTCAGGAAACCTCCCACCCTGAGTGGGGGTGCCGTCAGCCGAAGGGGATGCTAGCAACCCACGGGCGTTGAGACATCCCAGCGAAGATAGCAGCTTCGCAGGCTCATCCCTGACGCCAGGGACACTGTCGTTTGCAAAGCCTGGGCGTACCAATAACCTGCTAACGCTCGATGGCAGGCTGGGAGTCCGTAAGGTTCTAGGATAACCAGTGCAAGGCCCAGCTCTGCAAACGCTGCAGTCTTCTACTCTTTTAAAAGAAAAAACACTTTTTTAGAGAGAAACATAAAAAGAAGAAAAAAGCTGAGACCGAAGTCTCAGCCAGGGAAACCCAGCCTACTCCTGAGCTAGGCAGCAGAAAACTGAATTGGGAATGAGGCTAGCTGGGGGTATTGACCAGAAAGACAGCCCCCTGTAGGTGTGTCTATACAAAGGTTTTGTGATTGTTGCTAACAAAATCTTCTGCCTAGCTTACTCCTGTGGAGAAGGCCAATACCCAGACGTGCAAATAAATGAGTGGGCGGCGACTGTCAGAGGACGTAAGAGAAAAACAGTTTAATGAATTTAAAAAAAAAACAAAAAAAAAAACACACTAAGGTTAGCCAAATTTTGTTTCTATAATATGAAAGCTGATGGTACCGCAAGTAGATACCCAACATGTCACGCTTTGAAATTGTGGGCGTGATGTACTTATGCGTTCGCTTCTGCGTGCGAGCATGCAGGGACTCTTTACATTTTTATATTTATATTTTTACACTTTCCCACTCATTTTTTTTTTTTTAGCACTTTTATTCTTATTACAAGGAATGTAAACATCCCTTGTAATAGGAATATGGCATGACAGGACCTTTTTATGGAGAGATCTGGGGTCTATAAGACCTCACATCACACCTCTAGGCAGGAAAGACTGAGAAAAAAAAAATCTTTGCCTTTCCAGCCGAGTACACGGAGTGTTTACAACGGCCTGGCCCGAAGTGATGTCATAATGTCACGTCCAGGCCTCTGAAGGTCATAGAGACTGCCTAGGACCATCTGGTCCTCTGTATTCTCTATGGTAAACTTTTGCCACCGGCAGATTCTTTCCCAGGGTCGCTGATTGCACAGGCGAGCTGGTAGAAGCAACAGAGGGCGGCAGGAGTGGGGACGTCCCCTCCTACCGCCTGTAAGAATGATCAGGCAACTGAACTGCCACTATGGCATTTAGTAGCAGCAGCATGCTTTTTTTTTTTTTTTTGATCCCCTGCCATAATGGGGTTAAAAGTAAAATGAGCCCTTTATAGTACAAAAAGCGGGGATAATCGCTACTATAAGGGGTTCATTTATACTCTGAAACAGTAATTTATATTACTGATCTCATATATATATATATATATAAAATAATAAATACACGCAGAAGTAGGATATATGGGCATTTTAACTGGGAGTTAGACATGAAGCTATATGAAGGGTAGAAGGGAGATATAAATATTTTATATAAAAGTAGTACTAAAAGCTGAGACTTTTTTCCATGGATATGATCATTTTAAATACAATGCACAATACTGGTAAAGTTTACTTTAACCACATCCATACCGGCGCATAGTAATATGACGCCGGCAGGATGGCTTTACCGTTCCGGGCGGCCGTCATATGACGTCCGCCCGCTCTAGCTGCTACTGCGCGCCCCCGGGGGCGCGCATCGCAGCGATCAGGGATGAGGCTCGTCCCTCGGACATAGCCCATCCCTGATCAAGGTAAACAGCCAATAGAAATTGGCTGTTTACCATGTGATCGGCTGTGTCAATCACAGCCGATCACATGAGCGGCTCCAGCACGAGCCGCTCGTTCTCTCTGCCATGCGCGCCCCCGGGGGCGCGCAGAGCAGCGATCGGGGACGAGGCTCATCCCTCGGACAGAGTCGATCCCCGATCTAGGTAAAGAGCCAATGAAATTGGCTCTTTACCACGTGACCGGCTGTGTCCAATCACAGCCGGTCACAAATGTCAACAGAGAACACGGTAACTAGCTGTCACCGTGTTCTCCTCCTCACACACTGATCCTGTGTGAGGAAGAGAGTGTGGTAACAGCTAGTTACCAAGTACAGTGCACCCCAAACACACTGATTGCCCCCCCCCCCAATAAAGAGCACCTGTCACTAGCCCATCAAAGTACCCGAGTACCTGTCACTAGCCCATCAGGTACTCTGATGACAGGTACTCGGGTACTCTGATGACAGGTACTCGGGTACTCTGACGACGGGTACTCGGGTACTCTGATGACGGGTACTCGGGTACTCTGATGACAGGTACTCGGGTACTCTGATGACAGGTACTCGGGTACTCTGATGACGGGTACTCGGGTACTCTGATGACGGGTACGCAGGTACTCTGATGACGGGTACTCGGGTACTCTGATGACGGGTACGCAGGTACTCTGATGACAGGTACTCGGGTACTCTGATGTCGGGTACTCTGATGACGGGTACTCGGGTACTCTGATGACGGGTACTCGGGTACTCTGATGACGGGTACTCGGGTACTCTGATGACGGGTACGCGGGTACTCTGATGATGGGTACGCGGGTACTCTGATGACGGGTACTCGGGTACTCTGATGACGGGTACTCGGGTACTCTGATGACAGGTACTCGGGTACTCTGATGACGGATACTCGGGTACTCTGATGTCAACGGAGTACCCGTCATCAGAGTACCTGAGTACCTGTCACCTACCCATCAGAGTACCCGAGTACCTGTCACCTACCCATCAGAGTACCCGAGTACCTTCCACCTGCTCATCAGAGTACCTGACGCCTGAAGTACCCGAGTACTTGCCGCCTGCTCATCAGTACCCATCACTACTCATCAGTACTCATCAGTACCTATCACGTATCAGTACTGATCATCAGTACAGTATCACCTATCAGTACTACTCATCAGTACCTATCACCTGCCTGTCACCTGCCCATCAGAGTACCCGAGTACCTGTCACCTGCCTATCGGAGTACCCGAGTACCTGCCACCTGCTCATCAGTACCAGAGTACCTGTCACCCTTCATACAGCCACCATGTCCAAGTCCAAAAAGGTTTATATACGTCGTCCGTTTAAACCTAAATACCGGTGTTATGGCAGCAGATAGCTGCCATAACCCTGGTATTTTTTTAAACGGTGGACGGTTGGCTTTCCGATAAGGGTGGTCCCAGCGGCGGATTCGCCGTGGGATCACCCTTCCGGGATGGCGGAAGAGGTGCCTCCCCCCCGCTCCCGCCGCGTCCAGTCCTTTTCCCCGCTTACCGGACCCGCCGGCAGCGGGGAAAACGATCCGGTCCCGGATCCTCACAGACAGGATGTTGAGTGAGGGCAAGCTTGCCCTCACTTGACTCTATGGTCTTGGAGGACCGGAGCTACAGAAAATGTTGTTGCCTAGCAACCGGTTTAAAGGTCCTTTTTTTTTTTTTTTCCATTTTATATAATAATTTTTTTTTTTTTTTCTATCTTTTAGTGTACTTGTGAGATCTGAGGACTTTTTGACCCCAGATCTCACAAAAAAGAGGTCCTGTCGTGCCTTTTTCTATTACAAGTAATGTTTACATTTCTTGTAATAGAAATAAAAATGATAATTTTTTTTTTTGTTGTTAAACGGTGTAAAAATAAAAAATAATAAATAAAATAAATAGTAAAAAAAAAAAAAAAAAAAAAAAAAAAAATTAAAGCGCCCTGTCCCCGTTAGCTCGCGCCCAGAAGCAACGCATACGGAAACCCCGCCCACATATGTAAACGGTGTTCAAACCACACATGTGAGGTATCGCCGCGATCGTTAGGGCAAGGGGAATAATTTGAGCACTAGACCTCCTCTGTAACTCAAAGATGGCAACCTGTAGAAATTTTTAAATTGTCACCTATGGGGATTTTTAAGTACCAAAGTTTGTCGCCATTCCATGAGCGTGCGCAATTTTGAAACATGACATGTTGGGTATCTATTTACTCGGCGTAACATTATCTTTCACATTATGGAAAAAAAATTGGGCTAACTTTACTGGTTTCTTATTTTTTAATTAAAAAAAGTTTATTTTTTCCAAAAAAATTGCGTTTGGAAGACCGCTGCGCAAATACGGTGTGATAAAAAAATATTGCAATAATCTCCATTTTAATCTCTAGGGTCTCTGCTAAAAAAAAATATATAATGTTTGGGGGTTCTAAGCAGTTTTCTAGCAAAACAACTGATTTTAGCTTGTAAACACCAAATGTCAAAAATAGGCCTAGGCAAGTGGCTAGGATGCATGATGATGCTCCTTGGATGTTGGGCCCCTCTATGTGGCTAGGCTGTGAAAAAGTCTCACACATGTGGTATTGCCATACTCAGGAGGAGTGGCAGAATGTATTTTGGGGTGTCATTTTTGCTGTGTACATGCTATGTGTTAGGAATATCCTATAAATTGACAACGTTTTAGGAAAAAAAAGAAAAAAAAAATATTTTCTTAATTTTCCCAAGAATTGTGGGAAAAAATTATAACTTCAAAAAACTCACAATGCCTCTTACTAAATACCTTGGACTGTCTACTTTACAAAAAGGGGTCATTTGGGGGGTATTTGTACTGTCCTGACATTTCAGGGCCCCAAGAAAGGAGATAGGCCATCAGTACATCTGGTGTGATCAATTTTCAGTAATTGGTACCATAGCTTCTAGACTCAATAACTTTCACACAGACTAAATAATATACACTAATTTGGGTTAATTTTACCAGAGATATGTAGCAGTATAAATTTTGGCCTAAATGTATGAAGAAAAATTAATTTTTTGCAAAATTGTATAATAGAAACTAAAAAAAAAGTGTTTTTTTTTTCAAAATTTTTGCTCTTTTTTTGCTTATATCACGAAGAAAAAAAAAAAACAGTTGTGATCAAATACCACCAAAAGAAAGCTCTATTTGTGTGAAAAAAATGATAAAAATTTTGTTTGGTTACAGTGTAGCATGACTGAGCAATTGTCATTCAAAGTGTGAGAGTGCTGAAAGCTGAAAATTGGTCTGGGAAGGAAGGGGGTCTAACTGCTCTGTATTGAAGTGGTTAAATAATGCCTTATATTACCGCCAGTTTATCAGACTCCACCTTCTCTGGGTTCAGATGCTGATTTTCCTTGCACACAGTCTTTAAAGTGATTTTTTTTTTTTTCAAACATGTTGGACTCCTGTCACACATGCGGACTGTTCAGATTCGGCTGTCAGTTTTTTAGGCGGATCTGAACGGATGCCCCATGCATCTCTATGTGGCATCGGATGTTAGCGGAGAAATGTCCGCTGACATCCGATCCGTCAAACCTGGACGGATGGAAACCCCCTTTTCCATCTGTCCAGCAGATCGGATCAGATGAGAACGGACAGGTGGTCCTTTCTCATCCGATTCCCCCATAGAGACCAGCGGGCACAGCGCAGAGACAGAGCTGCCATCTGTCTGCTCAGCGGGGCATCGGCGGATCAATCCCACGCTGAGAAAAACAGAGTACGCCGACGGACTCCCAAGTGTGAAAGGGGCCTTATACTTACCTGCTCTATGTACTGGTTTTGCACAGAGCAGCCCGGATTCTCCTCTTCTGGGTCCTTCTACCTTCAGAGTGCCCCTATAGTAAGCTGCAAAGTATAGTATAGAGTGCCCCTATAGCAAGGTTAAAAAAAAAAACTGTCTTTATAACCACTCACTTCCTGCCCAGGACTACATGTCCCATGGGGCATTGCTCTTCACAAGTTCATAGGCACTTACTGACATGTATGGATGGTGTCCTGAGCTGTATGTGTGCTGTACTGTGTCTTCTGACATGAAAGGACAGTGTACTGAGCTGTAGGTGTGCTGAATTGTGTCTTCTGATATGAATGGATGGTGTACTGAGCTGTATGTGTGCATCACTGTATTTCCTGTAAACAAATAATGCATTCTGTATGAAGGCCAACTAATCAGCTGACCAACTAATCGATTATGGAAATAGTTGACAATTATTTTCATAATAGATTAATGGATTAGTTGTTCCAGCCCTAATTATATGTGATCGAAGGATCCCAAACTTTGAAAAAATTGGTGTGGGTCTCCTCTAGAATGGAGGAGAGTTTCATGTGCACCATTGTGCCCATGAGTCGCTGTTGCACTTCACTGAAATTGAGAAATGGTTGGTTTCATTGCTCTGGCCAGAGTTTGTCAGGTAGCTCACAAACCCCACCAGCTTTCTCTGGTTCTTAGACAATGATGGAATCAGGCTCATACAATAGCACTCACCAGGGGTTGCAGGTTTAAAATCAATATTTGGTGAGACTACCCTTTGGCTTCAAACCAGCATCAATTCTTACACTTGAACAAAGTCAGGGATTTTGGAGGATAAGAGTCAGATGTAGGATTATCAAATATACCAAACAGGTGCTAATGATCATCAATTACATATATAGATTGAAACAGTCATTAACCGAAACAGAAACAGCTGTGTCGGAGGGCTTAAAAGTGAGTGAGAAACAGCCAAACTCTGCTATTAAGGGGAGGTTGCAGAAGACAGTCTCATGCCACAGGTCATACACCATGGCAAGACAGAGCACAGCAACAAGACACAAGGTAGTTCTACTGCATTAGCAAGAGCTCATCCAGGCAAAGATTTTGAAAGCAGACTGGGGTTTCAAGCTGTGTTGTTCAAGCTCTTTTGAACAAGCACAAAGAAATGGGCAACATTGAGAACCGTAGGCACAGTAGTCGGCCAAGCAAACAATGCAGCAGATGAAAGACAGTGCATACTTACTTCCCTTCGACACAGATGTCCCAGCAGTGCTATCAGCACAGAACTGGCGGAAACCATTGGGACCCAGGTATACCCATCTACTGTCTGGAGAAGGCTGGCCAGAAGTGGTCTTCATAGAAGAACTGCAGCCAAAAAGCCATCCCTCTGACATGGAAACAAGGCTATGCCATTCAACTATGCATGAAAACATAGGAACTGGGGTGCAGAAAAAGGGCAGCAGGTGATCTGGACTGACAAGTCAAAATATGAAATATTTGGCTGTAGTAGGAGGCAGTTTGTTCACCTTAGCACTGGAAAGCAGTACGATGATTTTCTGCAGGCAACGTGAAGCATGGTAGAAGTTCCTTGCAAATTTGGGACTGCATTTCTGTACATGGGGTTGGAGATTTGATCAGGATCAATGGTGCCCTCAATGATGAAAAATACAGGCATATACTTCTTCATCATGCCATACCATCGGGGAGGTGTGTGATTGGCCCGAAAATGTATTCTGCAGCAGGACAATGGCCACAAACATACAGCCAATGTCATGAAGAACTATCTTCAGTTGGAAAGAACAAGGAGTCCTGCAAGTTATGGTTTGCCCGCCACAGCTCCCTGATCTCAACATCGAGTCCAACGAATAAAGAATTACATGAAAACAGCCTACATCCACAGAAAACCTGTGGTAAGCTCACCAAGATGTTTGGAATAACCTACCTGCCGAGTTCCTTCAGAAACGGTTTCCTGATTCACACTAGATGCCGAGCGAACTCCCAGCAAATCCGCACTGCATCAAAATCGCAACCTGTTCATGGAAACTGACTGTGGAGTGTATGTTAACAACACCCCGCAATCAGTTTGCAAAATACAGTGCTATATGCAGAATCCGCATGGATGTGAACATTCTGGTGCGGACAAAAAAAAAGGGGTCCTGCACGAGTTTGGTCCGAATGAGATTCAAATTCAGCCAATTGGCTGAATTTGCATTGCACAGACCACCATGTGATCTGCACAGCAATGCGGTGTGAATCACATGCAATGTCTGGCATTCCACTAGTGAGGACCGACCCTAAATGTACCTAGAAGAATTGATGCGGTTTGAAATTCAAAGGGTTGTCACACCAAATATTGATTTGATTTTCTCTTCTGTTCATTTACTTTCCTTTTTGTTAATTGGTAAAAATAAACTATTAACACTTCTATTTCTGAAAGCATTCTTAATTTACAGCATTTTCTTTCACCCCTGTTCAAAACTTTTGCACAGCAGTGTATACATTATATCTTAGCCTTTACAATGACTTTAATAGTGTGTTATTTGATAAAGATTGTATCAGTAAGATCAGTGATAGATCTAAACATCAGAAAAGTCAATACATTAGAGAGATAATAGATAGAAATGTGAGTTTCAGCATCTAGGGCAGGGGTGTCAAACTCAATTTCATTGTGGGCTGCATCAGCATTATGGTTGCCCTCAAGTGGCTGGTTGTATCTGAGACTAGATGTCCAGAGCATCCCCCCCAAGTCAAGAGTCCCCCGCCACCCCATGCATCAGTGTACCCACTTTACCTTGTGCTGCTGCAAGGAAAAGTTGGGGGCAGAGCTGAGAAGCGAAGCAGAAAGTGCAGGGGCTGGAGGAGGATCAGGGGAGGGCTGTAGTCAGCTGCTGCAATCTGCGGAATGCTGAGGCCAGGGGGTGCTGCAGCTGCACAGAGAGGAACAGGATCTGTAGGGCGGAGACGAGGGGGGTTCCACAGCTGCAGGAGAGGTGCGAGGGCCACATGAGATTGCCTGGATTTCTGAATTCGTGCCATGGACCTTGGGTTTGACACATTATCTACAGTGTCCTTCACCTGGAAAAACTTTGTAGAAGGGAATTTAGTCTTTCAAGACACAAGTCAAACGAATAGTCAAGATCTAGGGGTCCCTAGAAGCGAAAATATAAACTGAATGACAGCTCATGGACCTGCACACAAGCCAGTAATGGAAGCTTCCAAACTTCTATCCTTTCAGGCTCATGTTAAGGTTTTTTTTTTTAATGCAAAAAGACAAATATTCTCAAAATAAAGATACAAATACCTTGCAAAACATGCTTATACAATCTACTTGGAAACAAATATATTTACACAGGCTTTGTAGAATGAAGACCAACATTATAAAAAAAATATCTGTCCTTATCTGCAGCTGTATAACCTGTTAAACGCTGCAAACAGTTGAACCATATATTTCTGTATGTCAGTGTTCCATTACCAATTCACACAGTTAAAAGTGTCTGTGTACAAAAGGATTTAATCTTTGTCCTCACCTTAGGCTAGCTGCCAGGCAGCAGGGAGTGTCATGCTTTCCCCGCGTATAAAACAAAGGCTTTGCCGCCAAGTAATATGGAGCGCAGAGTGTGGCGGGAGTTCACTATGAGCAATTAGGGCGGGGTGGGCAACAGAATGAGGAAGTAAGTTTATTTACTACTTAAAAATACCTCGTTGTTCACATTAAATAGAAAAAAAAAAAAAGCCGGTTAAACCAGGCACTTTAGGAATAAAGAAAAATAAGACGTTAAAACTTAGTATGAACAATGCACAAACGGAATATTAGAAAGACGTTAAACTGATTTGCTTGCACACGTGGGTGTTTTGTGTGTTTTTATTAAAGCACATCCACCAAGCCCATAATGCATTCAGTTACACTATATAGTGAACCGTATGTACACTGCCTGTGCCCCATGTGATGACCCAATTAGAAATGCAAGTCATTATAAGTGAGCTATTGATTGTTAACCCTAAAAATTCTCAGTGTGATTGGCTTTCCCAATTACTAATAGGGACAGCAACCCTTTATAATCCACACAAAAACTTAAAACTGTACCTCCTTTAAAATAGAAAGTGCATTCACACGATCTAACCAATACCCTTACAACATTTGCCGTTCTGCTTATTCTTTAAAAGCAATCACAAACACCAAAGTACATTATGGGGGTTGATTTACTAAAACTGGAGAGCGCAAAATCTGGTGGAGTTCTGCATGGTAGCCAATCTGTTTCTAATTGCAGCTTGCTCAACTAAGCTTTGACAAAAAAAAAAAAAAAAAAACTGGAAGCTGATTGGTTTCTATGCAGAGCTGCACTCTCCAGTGTTAGTAAATCAGCCCCTATGTGACTAAACTGTAGCAATGTGTATGTTAGATTTTCATATCAGTTTACTTCCAACATGTGCCCGAGACTCAAAAGACAGCAGAAAGCAGTACCTTGCTTATTACCATTTGTTACAGACCTATGGTTCACAGCTCACCGCCAAATCCCCCCTCCCCAAACATGTTACTTCTAAATAAAAGTATGCGATGCAAGGTGAAAAGAAATTGGTTTTAAAGGATCGTATATGCAATGTGAACAGTTCTAGGGTATAGGCCAATTTATAAAAGCTTGACCTTGATTTTGGATACCAGATTATACTATTTTCTTGAAAGATTTCAGCTAATAATTTTCAGAGCCATACATCCTAATCTTTTCAATAAAGTTATGACAAAAAAAAGACCATGTGCATATGGTAACTCTCTGCAGATGTCAGACTCTAATGAGCTACTTATCTACATTAGTCAGAGCTCAGGGATTGGCAAGCAGTAATCAGTGGATAATTAATAAATGTCTCTCTGGCTACAGAGATGCAGTGTCTGTGCTATGTAACTGGAGCATGAGGATTACTGACCAAATCCAGTGTCTGGGGGACTGAAGGGAGGGGGGCAGTCTATAGAAGGAACACCGATATAAACAAACAGGTTCACTAACGCTGTAGAACACTGTATATAAGCATATCAAACAGGTCACATACAAAAAAAAAAAAAAACAGCTTTATGTTTTAGTATATTTCACCCTTTATATATATATATATATATATATATATATATATATATATATATATATATATATATATATATATAAAATGAAAGTTTAGGCGGACAGTTATGTAATCAGCAGTGCAGCCTAAAGACAAGCAATTACTTAAGGAGTTGCACAGCAGTGTGGCCCCAAGCTGACCAAACAGCTATAGCAATATGTAATAAGTATACAGTATTTTTTATTATTTTTTGGAGTAAAAGGTTTATTAAAAGATACTTTCCTGATTGTACAATAAAGTTAGCATACAATGCAGTCTCCTTCATATAGATCCAATCTAAAGTGTATCAGCAAAACTTTTTCTTTTCTTGATAGAATGGGCTCGTAGACCAGATTTGCCATGCTCTTTGCACTGATGACCATAGAAAGTAATGAAAAATCCCAAATCTTAGGGTTGTACCAGGCATAGGAGGGGAATTGTGTAAAGCTGGATACACACTGTACAATTTTCTTTAGATTTTTACATTTAGATATAGCAAAAGTCCAAAACCATATAATATGAGGTCAAACCTAAACCCTTTCAATTGGTATGCAATCAGGTAGGACCTTGCACTACATAGTTGAGGGTAAATATAAAGGAAATTGAACAACAAAAGTTGTATAGTGTGTATCCAGCTTTAAACAAATGAAAACCAAAATTAAATATAATTGCGAATCCTGATGTGGTGTGTAATACCATCTACCCCAACAGCACAATTAAAGGCCCTGGCTGGGTATTAGCCACAAGCGTGTTTGACCCTCTGTGAGAGAAGGGCCTTGCCAGCTAGTAAGCGTGCAATTTATAAGGTGCAGGTTGCACTCTAGTTTTGGCATTGGAAGAATTTGGTTTCCAATAGTCTCACCTTTTTTTCTTCACAATTCAATATTTTTTCACGGGTGATGTGATAATCATTTGTGTCTATTCACAAGGACAGATTTTCCTTTTTTGGGACAATTTAATTATTAAACTTTAATTTCACAATGTTTTATATTTATTGATTTAGGTATTCATTAGTTTAACGATATTCACGCGCTTGTTTAGCGCAGCCCTATATGCAATAGTTCTCTTTCCACTGTGCCCATCTCACAGATGAGTTGCCACTTTTAGGGTTTGTTTATTTCCCCCCTTTTTTTACATATGAAGGAAATTTCCCTCACTTTGGGGATAATCGCTCTAGCTTCCTGTTCTGTCCCTGTGACAGGAACCGAATGCAAATCTCCCCAATACTATGTAATTAGAAAAAATAAATTACCCGATTGGGTTTTAGGCTCCGTTCACATCTAGGCGTTTTGTGGCGTTTTTGGGGAGTTTTTCTGCTCTAGGATCAGCTCTCAAAACGCCCAACAAGACAAATCCTATTCATTTCAATGGCCCCTGTTCACATCTGAGCGTTTTGACGCTGTAAGCAAAACGCCCAACGCTCAAAAAAGTACATGAGCTTCTTTTTTGGCAGATTACAGGCATTTTCCATTGGTTTCTATTCAATCTAAAAACGCCTGCACAAAAAAACGCCTGTAAATCGCGGTAAATTCGCGTTAAAAAACGCGCAAAAACGCTACGCTCAGGTGTGAATGTAGACTTAACCATTCCCCTACTTTAATCAAAACAATAAATAAAGAAAAAAAAGAAGGTTCGGAGACACATGCACTAAGTGAACTTCTATTAGGAATAATCTATATATTATTCTGGTGAGAAAACAAATTAATTTCAATGTAAATAGCGGGAGTGCTACAGAATAGAGAAAGCAGTTAATACTAGGTTTCAGGGCTGTTGCAGGAAAAATCTTCTATGACAAGGCTAGTGAGCATGAAAATAGGATTTGGGTGCTGAAGTGAAGTATCTGGAGGGAATAAAGTCTGATGGCTGCTCAACATAGGTAATAACAGGTAATTTTGATCAGAGATCTACTCTGTAAGTGTAATATAAAAAGGGACAACTGGTTAAACTGAAGAATAATAGCAATCAGAAAAAAATATATGTATAGAATTATGTAAATATATAATTCATCCAAACAATTACATTTATTATAGTCCTCATTTTACAGGTATAGTGAAACAAATAGGAAGCAAGTTGTCATGACTCTTTAGTGCCACTTATTGCTGAAGGCTGAGAGTTTGTATCCCTGTGTGCACATAGTCTTTTCTCTGGATTGTTATACACACAATCTGAGGCAGAATGGAAAGTCCCATCTGATGACTGATGTTGGAGATGCTCTGTATCAGGGCTACACTCCAACTTCCTCTTATCTAAAGATTTCTCATCTTCTTCCAGTTTCCTTCTCTTTTTCGCATGATGAAGATGTGACTTGGATTTTGTGTGTGCTGCAAGAAAGGGACACAAAGATTTCATGCTGTCATATTTCAACATTTCAAATAGAAGGCAAAATGGTTGACCCTTACCTGCCCACTCCTGATCTCCGATAATGATCCGATTACACAGATCGCAGAGTCTACTACTTCTTTTGTTTTCACTATTGTCAGAGGCAATCTTCATAGGTTCAATGCTAGGGAGACGACCCTATAGGTAATATAGTAAAACAATTGAGTCAGTTCACTTATTTCAGTTATATTTACATATACAGTGCAGTGTAGATGGAGTGTGCAGTTAAAGTATGTAACGCTATTAGAGCTACCTATTGTATGGGAGCATTAAATTGGACCCTAACAATAACTGACCATAAAATTTAATTTCACTCAGCTCAAATAAAATACCTTTTTTGCCTTTTATTTTGCAGCCACGGGATACAACCAACTTACCTCCGCACCTCCCTGTCTGACAGTGGGGTGGAGATTTGTTTTTTACATGTGACAAAACTCTAAACTTGTGTGTAAAGCCTCGTACACACAGATTATCAAACGATCTTGCATCTGATTTTTGTTGCATGCTAGTCTCATATGGAAAGTGAAGAGGTTACTTTCATACGAAAATTCTCATACGACAGAATTTAATCTTCAAAAGTGAGGTCATTGTGTTGGATTGTTTTGTAGGTGTTCTTTAGTTTCTGGGCATGCCTAGTCTTGCTCTTATGATTTTATTCGGACAAAAACTGTACTAATTAAACAAAAATCGGAAGTTGTGTTGATGTACGATACATTTTTTATAGCCTGCACATCCAGATTTGGTCATCCGAAAATTCGCAATCGGCTGTTGAAAGCACCATACTAACAATCCGAAAATCGGCAGATCGTTCGGACTAAATTTTACTTCCGATTTTTTTATCGTGTGTACGGGTCTTTAAAAGAAAGAACATATCGCCAGCATCCTTTTAGACATGCATGCTCCTCTCTGCTGGCCACAAATTCATGCTGATCATGTGTTTCATTACATCCCATCAGACCTGCTTCTGGAACAGATTGCACAGCTAATGTCTGCACCACCCAGTGGCCAGAAGGTAGGAATGTACTCATCAAAAGGGATACTGGGGATGGTTTTTCAAATAATGTTTGGGCACAGAGTAAAGCATGGCTTTCTCCTAGGGGTAAACTGAAGCATGCACAGTGAAAGTAGCAACACTGAAAATTAAGTCTTGATTGCACACCTATGGCGCTTTTCCACTGCATGGAACCGAACGGTTCGGCTCGCTTATGTGCTTTTCCACTGCTGGTACCGCATGGTATGGTTCGGTACGGCTGCGCTTTTCCACTTCATGGAACCGAACGGTACAGCTCTCAAAAACAGTACCACCTCGATAGTGGTTCCAAGAGGTACCATACCCGGTACCATATCCCACAATCCTTTGCATGCAGTCACTACTAGCCACTGATTGGTCAGAGAATCCCACCCACTCCGTTGTTATCCCACCCACTTAACTTTAGTACTACTTTAGTGGAAAAGCAAACCAAACCGTTCCAACACCGTATCATGCGGTACCAGCAGTGGAAAAGCAAACCGGGCCAAGCAGGGCCGAGCCGGTACTTGCAGTGGAAAAGTGCCATATGTGAAGATTGTGCATATTCAAAGGAATGCTGGGGACGTGTTCTTTCATAAAACACTCAGGCTTACAGCAGAGCACAGCTTCCCTCAAAGAAAAACTGAAGAATGCGCAGTGAGAGTGGCAAAGGTGAATAAACAAAAAGAAAGCAGCGCCAGCTTAGTGAAGCATAAGGTTTATTAATACAAAAAACACATAGTGACTTACTCTTAAGTAAAGGCCGGTAGGGTAGGTGAATGGGATCATCCATCTTCTTGTCCTGGGTACCGTTGCAGAAAGGAGGGGTGCAGGGTGCCGGTGGTGTGTGGAGGCTGCTGTCTGGCAGCCTGTCTGATGGTGCTGTGGTGGTGGAGGACTCTGTGGGGCTCCACTTCCTACTTCCTGTCAGCCCGACATCACTTCCTGTGAGGCGGAGGGAAAGATGGGCGTTGCTAGCTTTCGGAGCATCCGTGCTCCTTCATTAGGCAGTGAAGGAGTCTAATTCACCGCCTAATGAAGGAGCACGGATGCTCCGAAAGCTAGCAACCACCACAGCATCATCAGACAGGCTGCCAGACAGCAGCCTCCACGCACCACCGGCACCCCTCCTTTCTGCAACGGTATCCAGGACAAGAAGATGGATGATCCCATTCACCTACCCTACCGGCCTTTACTTACCTAAGAGTAAGTCACTATGTGTTTTTTGTATTAATAAACCTTATGCTTCACTAAGCTGGCGCTGCTTTCTTTTTGTTTATTCTCCTCAGAGCTTCTCCTTGCTCCAGCTGGCAGCCGCTTTCGTGGGCCCCCTCCCCCCTTATCCTTTTTTATATTTTTCTACCCATTTTTTACTTTCTATATTTTTACCTCTTTACCTGATGGTATGCCACCCACCATCAGAGAGCGCCATGTAATCATTGACTTTAAGAGTGGCAAAGGTGAAGATAATGAATTGGCTGGAATAGAGTTGCCACTCTGAATAAGGAAATAGAAGAAAATTAAAGAATCAACTAAGTCAGGGCTCGACAAACCCCGGGCGCCAGGTCGCATTTGCGACTAGAATTAGCGACCTGGGGTGCCCTGCAGGAGGTGTCCTGTCCCTTTTGCGCCCCCACCTCCTCCGAGTGCACAGACTTCCGCGCCGTCCAAAAATTGAGGCCCCGGCTTTTCGGCCTTCTGTGAGATGAGATGAGAGAGGCTGGGGAACTGGCGCCCTCTGTGGTGGCCGGGAGTAATGACTGTTTCCACTGCCTGTTAATGCATTCCCATCTCCTTCCTAAGAGGAGATGAGAGGGAAGTTTTTGCAGGCTTCATCTCCCTGTCCAGTTACCTTTGCTTAAAAGGTAAGTGGATAGGGAGTGGTTATTAATTTATTTTTTAAATTTAAAAAAAAAAGAAAAAAAAAATTTTTTTTTCCAATTATCATAGAAAAAAAAAATTATATATATATATATATATATATATATATATATATTCCTTTTTTCCCATCACCATGCCACAGCCACAGCCGAAGGCCCCTTTCACTAGGGCTGTCTGATCAGGTCCGCCTGTCAGTTTTTCAGGCAGACCTGATCGGACCCTTCATTCTCCTCTATGGAACGGTATTCTGCCGCCATCTGATCTTGTCCGCCAAAAACCGACGGATGGTGGTTCTATTTTCTATCCACCATGTGGATCGGATCAGATGGCATCGGATGGAAAGAGACAGACAGTCTGTTTCCATCCAATTGCGCTATAGAGGAGAGTGGGGTTCTAGTCGTCTTTATGTGTAAATTTAGTATCAGTTTTATTAAATAAAGCTTGGTTGTTAGTTTAAAAAAAAAAAAAAAAAAACTGGCTCCTAACTTTTTTAGCCGGCTCCTAGATTTCAGGCAAATTTGTCAAGCCCTGAACTAAGTATTTACTATCCAATCCATGAATTATAAGCAAAGAAAGAAGAATCTAGCACACAGTAAGAGCAATTCATTTTAGGCTGCTTTCACACTGAGATGCTTGAAAACTGCCCATAAAATACTGGGCGCTTTTACGGTGCTTTTCAAGCGTCACGTGACTCAAAAGAACCATTTTCAGGCACTGCCCGTTTATTTCAATGGAGAGTGGCACTTTTGAGGTGCTTTTTTTAGCGCTCCAAAGTTGCTGCTTGCAGGAGTTTTTCACCGCCCGTCAGCGAACTTGCCCAGTGTGAAAGCATTAGTTGATCTTAATAGAAATAGGTATTCGTGAGTATTTCAGGTGCTTATTTTTTGCGTTAAAGTGCTTAGTGTGAAAGGGGTCTTAGAGTTAATGACCTGAAAAAAAATGTTGGTTTATTGACACTTTAAAGATGCTAAGATTTTAGTTAAAATATAAAAAGAATATATTGTTAAATTGTGAAATTCCACTGAACCAATTTTTTTGTTTTAAGATGCTAGAGGTATTAGGCACCAAACCGCTTCTAACTCCAACTTTGATATCTTAAACTAAACCCACACTGCTCTCAATGCCAGTATGCTACTACTACAATAGACTGGCTATAAAATGTACTTATAACATTGGTCAGTCTGAAACCAATATACCAGGTCCAAGCACAGGGAAGACCCAGAAATCGAGGAACCTACAGTGTTAAGACACTAAAAGGAACATCAAACCTTATGCCAATCTAAAAAGAGCTAGAGGAAAGGGGTAGACACAGTTTTGCCCTAAATATCCAGTATGTAGTTTCCTTTTATTTCTAATATGTATTGGAAAATTATTTGAGAGAGATTTTTTCTCAGGGTTCCAATTATGATGGTACATTACAGCACACATATTAATGCAATTAGACTGTTAACTTTGTGCCACCGCAACGTACAGATGGTTCACATTAGAGTGTTCTGATGTGTTAAAAGTCAGGTCAGATGTGGTGCCATAGAAAATGAATGTCAGTATTTGCATCATTTAACCCCTTCCTTTGAGTATGGGCTGACAAGGACATGCTCCCGTGGAAGGACATCATCACACCCTGGCCGCAGCCTGGGCCCGCAGTGCACTACTGCACAGAATGGCACTCACACAGTATCCTTCTATGAAACATTAAGGACTGCTCACTCCTCTAATGCTGGAGAAGACCAAGAACCCTGCTTGTCATGTGACTGCGTGGAAGACCCCTGCATGTAAGGCACACATTCTATATATTTCTTAAACATTTGCTACAGGGTGGGGTTCAGGATAGAGAAACTTTGGGGGGGGGGGGGGGTCTCTCACAGTTGGGCTTTAAAATTTGCAAACATTCCTGTAAAAGTAGTCACCAAGGTGCACCTGAACATACCCTTTAAAACTACAGGGCACCCTGGGAGTCTGGAAACCAGCCAACTTCAGAACGGAAGGTCAAGTTTGACCAATGCACCTACCCCCCTTTGATTTATAATTAACAGAATAATGTAATTGGCCAATAGAAAAGCATTGGGACTGAAGGCTGCAGGACCAAGCTTCACTTTCCTTCCTATATGTCTGCAGGGCTTGGGTTTCAGCTTTAAGAGCCATGTCTGCAGTTCAACAATGCTGTAAAGCTACAAAGCTGTTTTTCCTCTGATCCAGCATTATTTCCTTGAAACCACACTGTATCAACTCTTACATCTTGGACTGAGCATACATTATACAATTGGCTTGTGCCATTTTCCTTTAGATTTACCAAAACCATATAATAGGAGGTCAAACCTAAACACTTTCAATTTGTATGCAATCAGGCAGGCCCTTGCAGTACATAGTTGAATGTAAACCTAAAGGAAATTGAAGAAGAAAAATGAATAAATATATGGCCAGCCTTAATTGCAAAAGGTGCATGATGCGCTTTATTTATCCTGCAAGTGGAATTTAACTAGTAGTGACAAAGCAATCTTTTTTTTTTCACTAGCCCCTATAATAAAAATAATAAAAACGTCAACTCACAAAAACGCACTCCCTAAAAACACTAGTTAAGGCTTCTGATATCTGGGATTTCAATGGGTGGCTAAAGTGGGGTACACACTAGTAGAAAATCTGCCGAAAATTCAGCAGCCGATGCCGACATTTTCAATGAAAAAAAACGGAGGGACAAACACCAAAATTGTTATCCTCCGTCCCAAGACGACCAATTTTGTTTTAATGTGTATGCATTCAGCACGTCCGCAAAAAATCGGATACGAAAGACCACGCATGATCTGAAGTTGCTGACGACCCAGAAGTCTAGGAACAAAATGTCCCAAAAAAAAAAAAAAATCAGACGAGTAATTTCGTGAACATTATGCACTGTCAACTAAAAACGGTTATGACTGCTGAGCATGAGAGAGAAAAATTGGAGGATATTTTGTCCAATTTTCGTCAAGCGTGTATACGAGCCTTAAGTAAGAAAGTAAGGGACCCATTTAAAATAGCGATAGAAAAACACTTTATGAAATAATTATTTAAAAAGGAAATAAGACTTTCCTCTGTGAAATGTTTATTTAATGCAGAAACAATATGAAATATACAGGTAGGTCAAAATTCTTATCTTGAAAATTCGGTACAGAATACATTAATTCTTAGACCATGGGTTATATATGATGCTACCTTCAGGTAATTGGATACTAGCAAAGTTTTGCTGAGATTGCACCCCCTGATTCAGGATTTTTAACAAGCAATAAGACTAGGTTCACATCTGAATGGGTGCGGGAAGCCGACAAAAAAGCGCTGCTGCTTAGGAGATGCGTGGGGTGCCAATAATGGCAACCCCACACAGAAAACTGCAGCACTGCTTCCAGTACTGCAGTGTCCCTGCAGCTTCCCTTTTGAAAAAGGTGCAGGAATCTTTTCCCTGCATTTTCAGGAGGTACAGCAGCCCATTCAAAACAATTGGTTGCTGTGCCTGAGCAAATGCAGCCACCAGAAACTGCATAGATTTGAACCAGGCCTAAGGAGATCACAGAAAAAAAAAAAAAAAAAAAGAAGAGGGGAGGGACCGCTGTTGTGTACTCCCAAGATATGAAATTTACAGGAACAGCACAATTTATGTTATCATAATTATACAGCACAGTGTATATGTGTATGCATTTCATTTCACTTGTTTATAAAACAAGTATTGTATTTTTTAAGCACATGTAAAAAAAATAGGTTCCCACGACTGTAACCTTGAAAAAATGTGAAATTAAACCCAAAATTATTCAATACTAGTTTGGCGATAAAGGTCAACTGACAATTACAGAAGTGAGTCCGCTATAAAACCAACCTGTAAAAAACTGCTCACAATCTGTATTGCAGGTGATAGAATATTTTCATCCCAAGATGATACATCGGTCACATTCAGTCCATACACACTGGGTACGTTAGTTCCAGGTCCTAGAAATTATACAAAGTATTATCGTGTTCACTATTAAATGCATATTGAAATACAGACATTTAAAATATATTCTACAGTATAGTAAAAACGCATATTGTTACGATGCTATTGAAATAAAACTGAAAACAAGTCGTTTTGGATTTTTTTCTATTCAGTGAGAATACATAAGATTGTGTGTGCTTTATTACAAAGTGCAGTAACCGAGCATGACCTGCCTTCCACCTGCTCTTCCCTAAATGAGAACTGCAGCACAGGCTGAGCACCTGTCTCTTGCCTGGCTTTGTGGTAAAATATTAGAGGAGCAGCTGCTGACACTGGCAGCAATCCAAGACTGGAAGGAGTGGAAAGAAGGAGGAGGAGCAAGTCTGAAACAAGAATGTGCTCAGAAATCAAAAGGATGTCAGAGTCAGAAGATGATTCCATCGTTCCTAGTTTGTAAAATGTAGGTTTCAGATCGCCTTGTTCTAGAGAAATTCCCAAGTAGAACTCCAGTCCAAATAAAAGGCAGTACACAAACTTGTTACGAACATATGTTCACTTTTCCTTACTGTACACTTTTATACTGCACAATTGTGTACATTTTTGGTGAGTTAAAGTGACATTAACCACTTCTGGATCAGAAGGATTTACCCCCTTAATGACCAGGCCATATTTTGCGATTCGGCACTGCGTTACTTTAATGGACAATTGCGCAGTCGTGCGACGCTGTACCTAAATAAAATTGATGTCTTTTTTTCCCCCACAAATAGAGCTTTCTTTTGGTGGTATTTGATCAACTGTACGATTTTTTTTTTGCGCTATAAAAAAAAAAAAAAAATGAGCGACAATTCTGAAAAAAAAAAAATATATATATATTTTCCACATTCTGCTATATAACATTCCCAAAAAACTGTAAAAATCAAAATGTAACATTTTGGGCCAATTTGTTTTCGGCTACATATTTTAATATAATATAATATAAAAATATAATATAAAATAAGCGTATTTTGGTTGGTTTGCGCAAAAGTTATCGTGTCTACTAACTACGGAAAAGATTTAAGTAATTTTCATTGTTTTTTTTTTTTTTTTTTTTTTTACTAGTAAAGGCGGTAATTCGCGATTTTTCGCGGGACTGCGATATTGCGGTGGACAGATCGGACCCCTAACTGACATTTTTGACACTTTTGGGGGGGGACCAGTGACATTACTACAGTAATCAGTGCTAAAAATATGCAGTTACTGTAATAATGACACTGGCAGGGAATGGGGTTAAAGCGGAGTTCCGGGCACAAAATCGACCTAATCGATTTTGTGCCCATCCGCTGGATCTTCTTCACCTGAAATGAATTGGATAGTTAGGTATATATTTTTTTTTTACTCACCTTGTAATTCTGGATAGAAAATACTCACCTATTCTGCACTTCCTCCTTCTGTGCCGCGGCTCCACTGTCACTTCCTGTCTTGCGGTGATTCCTGGGAGCTGAACGTCATTGCTCCCAGGAATCAATGCGACGGCACCGGCACCGCTCGTCACTTCTGGGGCGACGCCGCATTCCCTGCTAAACAGCTTCTGGGCATGCCCAGAAGCTGTGGAGGAATGTGGCGCCGCACCGGAAGTGACGAGAAGAGCCGGTGCAGGCGCATTCTGGGAGAAGAAGACACGGAAGAAGACGCAGAAGAGGATCGCGCCGGCTTCACCTGCCCACAACAGAGATGGCAACGCTGGAGAAGAAATTTTATAAGTGAGTATTTCTTCTTGTAGGTAAGTGCGAACCGGGACAGATCAGAGGCTAGCCATTGTGGAATGTACTAGCCCTGACTGTCCCGGGGGTACGTTTAGTGAAAAAACATTTTCGTGCCCGGAACTCCGCTTTAACACTATGGGTGATCAAGGGGTTAAATGTGTACCTAGGGGCATGTTTCTAACTTTGGGGATGATGTGGCTTGTGCCCATAGAGACCTGTGATTCTATATAGAAGGATCACAGGGGCTCTGATCATTCCAGGGAGTAGAACGGTCAGCTGTGTTTACAACAGCTACCAGTCCTCTCTCAGCGGGTAACGATTAGTGTCAGGAGGCAATCGGAGCCGCCTGCCCGCTGCATCGGCTTCCCCGCTCACGAGCGGGGGTGGGAGCACAGCAGCGCGCTTGCCCCCTAGCTGCCTGCTCGCGACCGACGTATACCTACGGCGGTTCACGCAGGAGTGGCTGTCAGCCGCAGTATAACTGCGGTGGGCAGTCGTAAAGTCGGTAAAGGCAAATTTTTTTTGTTTTGCTTAAATACAAACCTATCACATTACAGTTACCTGCTCTGTGCAACAGCTGACCATTCTTTTCTCTCAACGATCGCGGATGTCATCTACTTGCATCTACTTCCCCAGTGACAAGTGGGGTCGGGAGCGTGCCACCGCTGGTGCGTGCTCGCCCCATAGCTGCCTGCGCGCAACGGATACCTACGGTGGTTCGCGCAGGAGTGACTGCCTGCCGCAGTATAACTGCGGCGGGCAGTCGTGAAGTGGTTAAAGGCACGTTTTTTTTGTTTTTCTTAAATACAAACATATTACACTTACCTGCTCTGTGCAATGGTTTTGCACAGAGCAGCCTGATTCTCCTCTTCTCGGGTCCCCCGCTGGCGCTCATGGCCCCTCCCTCCTAAGTGTCCCCAGAACAAACAGTTTGCTAAGGGGGCACCCAAGCAGGCTCGTTTCCAAACCACTGCTCTGCATGTCCATTCACACACAGAGCTCCTGATTGGCCCCGCCCCTTCGTCTAATTGGCTCACTGGCTGTGACTGACAGTAGCAGGAGCCAAGGCTTGTCTCAATTTCAGTTCTACTTTAAGGTCTCATGCACACTGGACATGTTTAAAAAGCCAGTGACGTTAGCTGTAAAATCAGTTTTTCAGCATAACTATACTCCCATAAAAGCTTATGGCTCAAAAACGCTGAATAGCTACTTTTTTCAGAGTTGGAGTGTTTTTACAGCTCCTCTTAAAACCCACTAGTTCTGGGGAGTTTTTCTAGCCAGAAAACACCACTGCCAAAAACTGCTGATAAAAGCCTGTGTGTGCATGGACACATAGGATAACATGCTGGGGAGTTTACTGGCTGCAGAAAAAAATTAAAAAAAAAAAAAAAAAAAAAAGGTGTCTGACACCAAAAACAGCAACTGTAAAAATGCATGAGGCCTAAAGGTCTAAATACATTGGGTTAACATTTTAAGTAAAGTAACCCATTACTTTATTCAACAGCATTTTCAGCCTATGCTGAAATTACACTGCATATACCTACAAATGTTACAAATAAATACAGAATAATATAGCCAAAGTACCAGCAAAAAGTCAAAATTGCAGATCTCTATACATGTTCCAGGGCAGTGACAAACGCAACAAACCTTTGGATAAGCTAGCGATTTCAAAAGGAGAGTTTAGCAATGGCAGCCCATAATATTTAAAAGAAGTCTGTATTATGGGGAAGTATGAAGGCTCTCACCACTGACCTTTTTTTTTCTCCAACCTTTACATAGGTTAGTTGCCATACAAATCAAATTGCTCACAGTCACCAATCTGGAACCAGTAAGCAGATCGCTTGTCCAACTACACTATGAACCAATTTGCTGCATACTTGTTCCAGGTCAGTAACTCCCAATGTATTGAAGCCAGGGGATTCGATTTAGAAAGGCAGCAATGGCAATATTTCTCTAAGTACAAGTTTCGATAACCTCCTCACCTCCAAATGTCACTGATACATAGATGCCAGAAACAAATTTAGCATTGCCAGCAGACATGTGAACTTGACAATAACTTTACTACAAATGTTACCACCTCACATTTTACAGTTTTATAAAGATATATGCATAAGTTTAAGTGCGCACGGCTTCAAAGCATACAATTGTACATTATACTCTGCCCAGAAGTCACAGCTGCAGCATATAGCCTGCTGCAAGGAGCGTTTTTAAATCAATGACAGGCTGAAATATGTAGTGACTGTAGGCGGATATACACACATCTGAACTATACTTATGTGCTGCCCTCTGTATGCAAGTATCACCAGGATGAGTAAATACATATTAGCATACAACTGCTGCATATCTAGACAGTCATGTTTTGACAGGCTGCTGTCAGTGAGCTGAGCTGCACCTGTAACTCTCAGGCACAGAATTACTCCAGGATGTACTCTGTACAACTTTTTTTTTTTTCAAACAGTATACTGTACTTTAAAATCAATTTTTTGTTATGTGAACTTCCAAAATAGGTTAGGTAATAGGTTCCAAAATAGACTAGGTGAGGTTTGTTTGCTTTGTATGACTACCATGGTATGTGTCATGGTTATCGCACAATTGGGAAAACTGGATTTTTGTACTTACCGTAAAATCTTTCTCTCTGAAGTTCAACAGTTGCAGCTCCATATCTTCTTAGACCATTGGGTTAGGCTCCTCCAATCAGGAATAGGCACTAGGCAGGAAAAAGCTTTACCACGCCTATGGGGGCTGTCCTTGCAGGCATAACCCCACACACACACTGCTACAGCAGCCAGTTTCGTTGCAAGCAGTGTTTAGAAGACAAAACAACCTGATTCACTCAGAAGCAGAGGGGCGGGTGCTGCACCTGTCGAACTTCAGAGAAAAGGATTTTACGGCAAGTACAAAAATCCAGTTCTCTCCATCGTTCAATCGACAGACGCAGCTCCATATCTTCTTAGACCATTGGGATGTCCCAAAGCAGTATTTTCATGAGGGGTGGGAAGACAACGCAAAGAAGAATGTAAGTCCCCAAAGGCTAAACATAGCCAACCAGGTAATACGGAGCTCAACCAGAACAACTGGAGCTAACCTAGTAAAAACATACGCCCTCAAAAGAGAACAAAAAAGATTATTTTTAAACAGCAGCCTGCAAAACCTTGTGGCCAAAAGAAGTATCCAAAGATGCAAACACATCAACTTTGTTAAATTCTGTGAAAGTATGCATACGACAAAGTCGCTGCTTTGCAAACTTACATCACTGACGCCTGATGGCGAAAAGCCCAAGAGGCACTCAGAGCTCTAGTAGAACGCGCCGTCACTGGGAACGGAGGAACCTGACCCTTCAGTGAGTAGCCTGAACAACCTGGAAATAGTCGCCGCAGGACACAGCCAATCCCTTACGAGGACCCTCAGTAAGGACAAAAAGAGCATCTGACATTCTAAAAAAAGACTCAGTAACCGCCAGATAAACTCTGATCTCTCAAACCACATCCAAAGAATGCAAGGCAATTTCCTCAGAATGCTTGGGACAGAGTGAAGGCAGCACAATGTCTTCATTCAAATGAAAATCAGAAACCACTTTAGGGAGAAAAGATTGATTTAGTCGGCGTACCACTTTATCTCTGTGGACCACCAGATAAGGCGAACAGGCGGGACAACGCTGCCAATTCAGACACTCTGCGGGCAGAAGTGATAGCCACCAAAAAGGCAACCTTGTGAGAAAATGAAAGCAGAGAAATCTCCCTAATGTTCTCAAAAGGAGGCTTTGAAAGAAGAGACAATACCAGATTTAGATCCCACGGAGGTAGTGGGGACCGCCTCGGAGGAGCCATATGGCGCACTCCCTGAATGAGGGTACAAATCAAGGCATGCGTAGCGAACGGGCGTTGAAAATATATCGCTAAGGCCGACACTTGGCCTTTCATAGTGCCCAAAGCCAACCGCTGTTCAACCCCTTTCTGCAGAAAGGCCAAAATCCAACAAACGAAAACAAGCGAGGGTGCACCTTCAGCGATTCGCACCATGAAATGTACGATTTCCACGTACGATGATACATCTTCCTGGGAGTCAAATTCCATGCCTTCAAGAGTGTAGGAATCACAGAGTCAGCAAGACCTCCATCTCTCAACACCTGGCTTTCAACAGTCAGCGACTGTAAAGCAGTATGGAAGATCGGACCTTGAGACAGCAGATCTTTCCTGAGAGGAAGTCTCCAAGTAGCATCAGCAACCAACCTTACTAGGTCTGCGTACCAAGACCGGCGGGGCCAGTCTGGAGCCACAAGAATGACCGGAATCCCTTCCACCTCTATTCTGCGTAGAAGCCTCGACAGAAGTTTCAGTGAGGTAACGCATAGATCAGCCGATACCGACCCCAAGGAGCCACCAGTGCACCTGTGGCGTCGGCCAGAGGATCTTGAGATCTGGCTACGAACCTCTACACCTTCTTGTTGAGAAGAGAAGCAAACGGATTGACCTCCGGTGTCCCCCACCTGACACACAGGAGATGAAACACCTCCGGGTGTAGGGCCAGAAAACGTTACCAGATCGCTCAGGGAACTGCCAGCACTATCTTGTGAAAGTGAAATGTTTCTTCACAGGAAATGACAAGCCAGCTTGTCATAGATATATTTTTTAAGTTACATGCCGTTCGCCTGTCCATTACAGTCAAGACTGAAGTCCCAGCAGGGAACTAGGTCCTATTCCTAAACTAGGCAGAAACAAACTGGCTGCTGTAGCAGAGTGTGTGGGGTTATGCCTGCAGGGTCAGCCCCCATAGACGTGGTAAAGCTTTTTACTGCCTAGTGCCCATTTCTGATTGGAGGAGCAGAACCCAATGATCTAAGGAGATATGGAGCTGCATCTGTCAAACGATAGAGAAAATATATTTTGTACTACCCATAAAATCCTTTACATGGAGTCCATTGAGAGACACAGGAAGTCATTCACATTTAGGTTATACTGCCACCCACAGTAGAATTGGGCATTGACAAAATAAAAAAAAAAAAAACAGCTCCGAGTAACCCCTTCCACTACTTGCATGCCTTTATTTTGGCAGTATGAAAGCATGATCATAAACACAAAAAAATCCTATTTTATTTGTCAATTGAGGATCACAGAAGTTTTTACCGGGTGTAGAAAACACAGAACTGTGGACTGACTGCAGCTAAAAGAGCAGCCAAAAGGACCTTACATCCAAAGCTGGTATAGGATGAGGCTGCAACATCTACAGTGCATCTGGAAAGTATTCACAGCGCTTTACGTTTTCCACATTTTATGTTACAGCCTTGTTCCAAAATGGATTAAATGCATTATTTTCCTCAAAAGTCTACAAACAATACCCCAGAATGACAACATAAAATAAGTTTGTTTTAAATCTTTGTAAATGTATTAAAATTAAAAAACGGAAAAAAAAAAAAAAAAAAAAAGAAATCGCAAGTACGTAAGTATTCACAGCCTTTGCCAAGACACTCAAAGCTGACCTGAGGTGCTTCCTGTTTCCACTGATCATCCTTGGGATGTTTCTGGTGTCCACCTGTGGTAAGGTCAGTTGATTGGACATGATTTGGAAATGCAAACACCTGTCTATATAAGGTCCCACAGTTAACAGCCCATGTCAGAGCACAAACCAAGCCATGAAGTGCAAGGAATTGTCTTTAGACCTCTGAGACAGGATTGGATCAAGGCACAGATGTGGGGGAAGGGTACAGAAAATTTTTGCAACATTGAAGGTCCCAATGAGCAGAGTGGCCTCCATCATCTGTAAATGGAAAAAAGTTTGAAACCGCCATGAGGACCACCACACATTCCTAGAGTGGGCCAAACTGAGCGATCGGGGAGAAGGAACTTAGGTTTTGGTCACTTCCCCGACTAACGGATACTCTCAGAGCTCCAGCATTTATCTGTGGAGAGAGAGGAGAACCTTACAGAATAACAATCATTGGCATTGGATCTACTTTGGGAGACATTTTTTCTGTCAAAAATTGTGCGGGAGTATTTATTTCTTTACTTTTTTTGGTGAATGAGTACAGATACAATGTATCCCATACTCATTCATAGGGAAGGGGTGGGGCAGGACCTGAGGGCCCCCTTGGGTTGAGGGCATGTGGCCTGGTATAGTTGGGGGGGGGGGGGGGGCAGCGTTGTTCACCCGTCTGTCTTTTCCTGACCTGAATGTTCCGATAATGGTCTGATATGGGTTTTGGGGGGGGGGGGATTCCACTTTTTTTAATTTTGGCGTGGGGCTCCCCTTAAAACCCATCCTTAAAAAGTAGTTATGTACCACACAATTCTTAGTGAATTGCACTTTTAAAACTGAATTGATGCAAGAGCTATTTTACCTAATTTTATTTGCCGTTATTTAACTCTTAGTGAATTAACTCTTACAGCTTGAACCACTTACAATGTAAAAAAAATTTGTTGACCCCGAGTTGAATTGAAGGATGGAAGAACAATGCCCTGGTTGAAATGAAAAGGCAGAATCTACCTTCCAAGAAGGAAGCCCTGGGCCTAAACATCACCTTATACCTAAAAAGCTATCAGTTCAGATACTTGCCTCACAGAGGTGGGTACTACAAAGGGAAAGAGAAAAAAAAAATATGTCTTGAATGGGTTTCCAAAGCACAAAGAGAAGCAAATTCAGATCCTAAGGAGTCACAGGAGGACCCACACTCCTTAATCAAGGAGTGAGAGGCCAATGGTCTCTGAAACTAATAAATAGGGCAGAAACCCTTCCACAGTGAAAACAGGGCATTTTAAAAGTGTCCAGTGACCTATATACTTGAAGTGGCTCCCAATGCTTAGCCCAACCAGTCCACCAGCCTATAGATACAGGGGAAGTACTAAGGCAACGGCAGCATATCTTGACCTGGAAAGCGCTCAGTATTCAATGTTTCACCAGAACAGAGTCTAGAAAGAACCCAGTGGACAAATGTCACTTCCAGGATATCCATGCAACGTTCAGTGGGGTCTGGACAGCAGGCTGACAGAAGATGCAAAGAAAAAGAACAGCCATATAAGGCTCTATTCACACTTGTGCGACTTGTCATGCAACTTTGGACACTAAAGTCACACCTTGTTTTTGAATGACAACCGTTTAAATTTTATGCGACTTAAAATCACATCGACTTTAAAACGGTTCCTGTTATAGACTGCAATGTAAACCCTCAAAAGTCACATGAAAATTACACCTGAATGTAATACATGCGACAACTGTGGAACAGTTGTCCACCATCATTGGTCACAGCCAAAGTCGCATCCATTCAGAGGTGTTGCATTCCAAAAGTTGTGCGACTTTGGAGTCGTATAGGTGTGAATGGAGCCTAAAGAAGCTTCTTCAATGAAAAAAAAAATATGTTGAAGAGTTGGAAAAAGGTGCAAGCAAAAATAGCAATTTTTTTGGTTTTTTGTTTTGGATAGAGTGGAAAGGGATTAGAACATCGGTTTTTATTGCTACCTCTAGGGAAGTTCACCCCCTATTGGTCCCGTTTACTGTTATCATTAAAAGTAAAAGAAAATCCCACATTTTGAGATGTACCCAGAAAAATAACAGAGGGGAAATCTTCCAATGGGGACACTAATTCTAGTAACCTGGGGGCCCCTAAGAATTCCTTTAATTTGAAAGATTTCCACTCACTTCCTGTTTTGCTATGAGACAGGCTGTAAGGGTAAATCTCCCAATAGGACACATGACAAAAAAAGGGATATACCATCCATTACTCTATCCAAAATGGAAAAAAAAAAAACTTTTGCCTATATAGTAGTTCTACTTATTTGGGCACAATCTGCTCAGTTTTTCTGTGAATCAATTTTTCACCCCAATCTCTACCATTTGGCCCCTGCCCTAAATTAGTTTAACTCTTTGTGTTGATTGTGCCCATTCCATCTTTTTTTGCCCATTTCCACATCATCTATTCATTTTGTCCACATTGTTCATGTTGACCAATCACTGCCCAGATCTGTCCATCCTCTGTTCACCCAAGCAAGTAGCTTGTGCCATCTGCCGTCAGAGCTCTATCAACTCCTTACATCTGAAGAGGAATGTTGTGGAAAGATGGAATACAACTGCTCCTAGGTCACACTGCTTAAAGGTTTTCTTTGGCCTTCAACTGTGGCTTGCTTTAGGCATGGCAATCTCCACCTAAAACAGTTCCTACCACAAATTAAAATACAGAAGGTGATTTAGAGGATTGAATGACTGAACAAACATACTTTTCAAGAATCTGTTCTTCACCCATTTATTCTGTTTCTTGGCATATTTTTGAGTTCTCTGCTTAAGAGATTCGATTCCTGGAAAAAAAAATGTAATGTTGGTTACTCTCATATCTTTAAAGTTTATTACACTTTGTGCCCTTTGGAAGATGGAAATGGAACACATAAGGACTGTGAAAACAAGTGCACTGCTCACCTGTCTGTAGAAGAACCTCCTTTTGTTTTGGGTTACCGTTATCCATAGTCACCAGATATTCATGGAATTCCTTGAACCCAATTGACTGGAAAATACCATGTTGGTAATCTTGACTTTGGAAAAAGGAGAAGAGTATTTAACTAAAGGCAGTACAGTAGTTACAGTAAAATATCAACCAACAAACTACATTTGTGACTCTGCCTTCTTTCCATTTTGAAAGATAAATTTTGATTGGCCACTGCTCTATTGGTTGTGGTACTAAAGTCAAAGGATTCTTTCAAATACCAGCTCTGCTTCTGTGCCTATATGGTCTTAACATTTCTGTATTTGTAAGGGAAAAAAAAAAAAAAAAACACAAAATCAATGCTGTGCTACACCTACCCAGATTGTGCAACAAGACGTGCATTGTAGCGCTCATGAAAGTCTTGTAACTCCTTGATTAACCCCATCTGCAACATCTCATCAACCCTGGCACTCAGCCTGGTATTAAGTACTGTAAGAAAAAAACGTGATGAGAAACCATTTACGTTAGTTCCTGAAAAGTACACCAAAATGCCAGTCTTAAGAAGTTTAGAAAGACAGACTTACCTTCCTGATCTGAATGTAGCCACAGGATGCAAGGGTTTGGATACCTTAAGGCCCCACCTAGGGGGCCGCCTCCATCTTCCTGTTGCCGTCGAAGGTGTTCGGTATGGGGAAAGCCAGACTCCTCAAACACCTGCAGGCTCCTGCGTGGCAGACATACTGTCACTGGGTCATCATCAGGCACTGTTTGTAAGGCAGGGCAATGCTCTTTACTCCCTAACAGATCTCAGCATCAATTGAGATGAGCTGCAGAAATCTTCCAGCAGCCCTAGAAAAGGGAGAAGTACAAGTACACACTACAAAGATATCTTAAATAGGTTACAGACAAGTCAGCTCTTGCTAGAAAGTATGTTACCAGACTTGCTTTTCCACTATTCCTCCACAATGGGCACACTGGTTAAGATTACACAAAGGAAGCAGCACATTTGTTCACCACTAGGATTTGGAGATACAATTAAAGCCTTTGGAAAAGCCTTTGTATTACGCAATGGGATCAGGCTTCAATGACTAGGAATATACCCAATTTTCAGAATATGCACGGTCTCACCATGATCTTAACCCACATAGGAGAGGACCCATGAAAGCAAAGATATTTACCCAATTTGGTGCAGATAGTTTGATTTCCTTTAGATAATATTTGGAATCCAAACATATCTATAGATAAAGCTAAATTCATCTCTACAGCTGCTCAATTAAACAATTCCCTTCCTCGGAAGTCCTATTTGATCTCATCACTCCCAAATGAATGATAGGTCTGTTTATATTGCAGATATTTGAAATGAAATAGAATTCTGAACACAATGTATTCATTATTAAGTTGAGTTCCTGTACCATGTAGATTTAGCTGTATAGGGGGTTTGCATTGGTGAAGGTAAGGTTTACAGGATTCACAGAAAATTGGGAAGTGTGGTTATTTGCATAATGTCTAAATTCCACAGTCTTACCTCTACTTTCGCATTTACAGCAGTGGCAATGTGGATTTGACAGACACCAAAATTTCACCCAATTACCCAAGTTACTCTAACAGACTTTGTCAGACAGACCCTCCCTGCTCCTCTGCACTACAAGTCTTTGTGAGTACATTTGTGATTAGGGATGTGGTGGTTAGTAATTAATGCCAGCACTGAGCGTTGGAGTGCAAGAACAAAGCATTTTCGCTAAATGAAAAAAGGTACTTTATAGTAATTCTAGTACTCTAAAGGAATTCTAAAGGAAAGATTTAAAAAAACAAAAAAAACACAACATTGTGTTATACTTACCTGCTCTGTTTTGCACAGAGCAGCCCTGATCCCCTTCTTTTTGGGTCCGCTGTCTGCGATGCTGGCTCTGGCCCCCCCCACCGAGGACCCCCAACAGCAAGCCTCTTGCTATTGAGCTGCTCACTGGCTGTGATTGACAGCAGCCAATAGCTCCTGCTGCTGTGTGAGCCAATGAGGAGAGAGACCCTGGATAGCAGAAGCTATCATGCACATTGCTGGATCGAGATGGGGCTCAGGTATAACGGGCTGGAGGAGGGATCACCACCCAGAAGGTTTTTTACCTTAATGCAGTGGTCACTGGCACCAAGGGTGGGGCCCTATTCCTCTCACTGACACAAATGATGGGGCATTGTTACCAATGCAAAGACATTTTCTACTCCCACTGGCCACAGTCAGCCCCTCCAAAGTCTAAGGGATAGTAAACCTGCCCTTTGCTTAGAAAGTTTGGAGACCCCTGCCTTAATGCATAGGATGCATGAAGGTAAACAACCTTGAGCATTCAGAACCACTTTCAAATACAAATCAGTTGAAAATCCTAACCTATGGAAACGCGACTAGTAAAAGAAGAAAAAAAAAAGGAAATCATTGAGGTTTAAGATTACTCTGCAATATTATACTATAATATGTCTTTTTTAAAATTACATAATTAGTCTTAATTATGTATTTAAGAATAAATGTGCAAACTGGCAAAGTCAAATTAAAAAAAAAAAAAAAAAAAAATAATCCAGAATCCATCTTTCGAAGATCTTATTTCAGAAACTAAAATTGTGTTGCCATGGGTTACTGTGCTTTGCACAACAATCTCACCTGCACTGGTTCATCAAATATACCCAGTTACATAAATGCCTTTTAGTTTAGAAGCCAATACAGTAAATTAGATTATGTGATGACATCTTACATAGATTTGTAGAAAGCATCTCCTAACCCAGCTGGTCATGTCAGTGCAACAAAAGAAACTCTAATCTTCTCTTCCAGCATGCTGTGGTTAGTGATTTCCTGGCATTTGCACTTTGCTAGGACATTTTGAGAAAGTTGAACTGCAGAACACAAGTGTTATGCTTTATAAAAAGGCACTGTTCCCTAACCATTACTCAATAAAGCTCCAAATTATATCATGTAATTCATGCTTTTAGGGTTTCCCATTAACCACTTGCCGACCGCCGCAAGTACATATACTGCGGTGGTCAGCCCCTCACAGGCAGTTGTGACGCATCGGTACGTCACTAGCCTGTGAGGCTCTGGGGAGCGAGCGAGCGCGCGCCGCCGGTGGCGCGCTCCAGCGTGGTCACGGACCCCCCCCCCGCGCATGTGACCGGCGGACCCGATGTCCGCCGGTCACTCAGCGATCGTCGGGGGAGAGGGAGAAAGGCAGGCGGCTAGTGTAAACAAAGCCGCCTGTCATTCTCCCCTGTGTAGAAACAATGATCATACGGTTCTACTATGTAGGACCGTTGATCATTGCTCCTACAGCTCAAGCCACAGCCAATCACAGTTAGAATCACGCCCCTAGGGACACACAGCCCCTCCCTCTCAAATAAAGTTAACCCCTTCACTGCCAGTGTAATTTTACAGTAACAGTGCATATGTATAGCACTGATTACTGTAGAAATGTCACTGGTAACCCCAAAAGTGTCAAAAATGTCAGTCAAGGGTCCGATCTGTCCGCCGCAATACCGAAAAAAAAAAAAAAAAAAAAAAAAAAAAAAAAAAAAATCGCAGATCGCCGCCATTACTCGTTAAAAAAAAAACGGAATTTTTGTAAAATCTTACCTGTAAAATTCCTTTCTCTGAGTCCTCCGACAGTCGCCGCCCCTTCATATTCATCACCAATGGGTTATGTCCTCTCATCCGTAGGAGTAGCTAGGCAATAGAATATGTTAGTACAAAGACTTTTAACATATCCCACCCCCAGGGGGTGGTCCCCTCAGTACATAACCCTCCACTTCCTGTATCCAACTCAGTTTCAGTGGAATAGCAGTAGAGAGTATATCAAAACCCCAAAAGAGGGGCGGGGGCGGCGACTGTCGGAGGACTCAGAGAAAGGAATTTTACAGGTAAGATTTTACAAAAATTCCGTTTTCTCTTACGTCCTCCGACAGTCGCCGCCCCTTCATATTCATCACCAATGGGATGTCCCAAAGCAGTGTAAACATGAGGGGTGGGAAGAACGCATCCGCGCCCAAGGCAACGCCGTCTCCCCATCAGAGAAAGGAACCTTACCAAAGGAAGGAAACCAGTTGGGCATAAGAACAAAACACTCGCTCAACAGGAGCAAGAAAACCCAGGGAAAAACAAATGTCCCAAACAGTCAAAGAACCCGTAACAAGGGTTCTAGGGAACTGCCGCACTAAGAACCTTGCGGCCAAAGGAAGCATCAGCCGATGCCTGAACATCTACTCTGTAGAATTTAGTGAAAGTGTGTACGGTCGACCAAGTCGCCGCCTTACACACCTGGGCCACAGAGGCCCCATGACGACAGGCCCAAGACGTACTCAGAGATCTGGTAGAGTGCGCCTTCACAGGTACAGGGGGAACTTTCCCCTTCAAAGCATAGGCCTGTTCAATGGTCTGTCTGATCCATTTGGCGATGGTAGAAGCCGACGCCGCCATGCCATTCCGAGGACCTTCCGGAAGAACAAACAAGGCATCCGACTTGCGAAAAGACCCAGTCGAGTTTAAGTAGACTCTAATCGCCCGGACAACATCCAAGGAGTGAAGCAGCACCTCCGTCGGATGCTTAGGCTTCGCGCAGAGCGAAGGTAGGACAATGTCCTCATTGAGATGAAAGTCCGAAACCCTTTTTGGAAGAAAAGAAGGGTTAGGTCGCAGGACCACCTTGTCCAAATGCACAACCAGATACGGAGATTTGCAGGACAAGGCTGCCAGCTCCGACACTCGACGAGCCGAGGTGATAGCCACCAAAAAGGCGACCTTCTTGGATAACAAAGACAGCGAGATCTCCCTGATCCCTTCAAAAGGAGCACGCTGCAATACAGACAGGACTAGATTCAAGTCCCAAGGGGGAAGAGGGTCCCTCCTAGGAGGGATCAGATGACGTACCCCCTGCACAAAAGTGCTAACCAAAGCGTTAGATGCCACAGGACGTTGAAACAGAACGGCCAAAGCGGACACCTGACCCTTGATCGTAGCCAGCGCCAAACGCTGTTCAACACCCGTCTGAAGGAAGGACAACACCCTAGACACTGAATAAGTGGTAGGAGAGAAACCCCTGGATTCGCACCAGGCAAAATACGCCTTCCAAGTACGGTAGTAAACCTTCCCCGAGGAAGACTTCCTCGCATTGATCAAGGTGTGAATGACCTCAGGGGAAAGACCCCTGTTCTTCAGGACCTCGGTTTCAACAGCCAGGCCGTCAAAGCCAGCGACTGTAAAGCAGGATGGAAGATCGGTCCTTGCGACAGAAGATCTTCTCGAAGAGGCAGACGCCACGGGACGTCGATTGCCAGATTTACGAGGTCTGCGTACCAGGACCGGCGAGGCCAGTCCGGTGCCACAAGAATCACCGCAGTTGGTTCCGAGTGCAACCTGCGAAGGAACCTGGACAGCAATTGAATCGGTGGAAACGCATACATCAGTCGGTACTGATGCCACGGGGCAACCAACGCGTCCGACGCGTCTGCCCGAGGATCGCGCGTCCTTGCCACGAACCGTGGAACTTTGTCGTTCAGACGAGACGCGAACAGGTCTACCTCCGGGAGGCCCCACTTCGCGCACAACATCTGGAAGACATCCGGAATGTGAACTGCTGATATCGCCGGGACATGCGTCTCGGCCCAAGACAGAATCGCGGCCACTTCTCGAGCCGCCTGGGCACTCCTGGTGCCCCCTTGGTGATTGATGTAAGCCACCGCCGTGGCATTGTCCGTCTGCACCCTGACCGGACAGCCGTGAAGACTGTCCGTCCAACGGCGAAGACAGAGGAGTATCGCTCGCAGTTCCAGAATGTTGATCGGGAAGGAAGACTCCTCCGTCGACCAAACACCCTGGGCGGACAGAACGCCCAGAACACCACCCCAGCCCGACAGGCTGGCGTCCGTGGTGATCACCGTCCATGAAAAGGGACGAAAAGACTTGCCCCCCGACACTGAGGGGGACAGAAGCCACCACAGAAGATCCCTTCTGGTCTGAGAACTCAAGGATACCTGAGGATCCAGAGAGTGCGGTCGCCCGTCCCACTTGGACAATATCTCCGCTTGGAGACCCCGAGTGTGAAACTGGGCGAAGGGAATCGCCTCGAAAGCCGAGACCATCAATCCCAGACACCGCATGCACGTCCGAATGGACGAGAACTGATTGTCCCTGAGGGACCTGACTCCCTCCTGAAGAGTCCTGAGTTTGTCGTCCGGTAGGAAGACCTTCGCCTGGACAGAGTCCAGAATCATTCCCAGGTATGGGAGGCGGACCGACGGGCACAATGTTGATTTTGGGAAATTGATCGTCCAACCAAACTCTTGCAGAGTCTGCAACGTGACGGACAGATCCTTCACCAGACCTTGGTTGGTCGCAGACCGAACCAGAATATCGTCCAGATATCCCAGGACCGATATGCCCTGGGCTCTTAACAAGGCCAGAACCGGAGCCAGCACTTTGGTGAACACCCTCGGAGCCGAGGCGAGACCGAAAGGCAAAGCCACAAATTGGTAATGATCCTCCGCTATGGCGAATCGAAGGTACCTCCGGTGACCCTCGAAGATGGGGATGTGAAGATACGCATCCTTCAAGTCGATGGAAGCCATGAATTCCCCCGGAACCAGGGCAGCCACCACCGATCGCAGGGATTCCATGCGGAACTTGCGCACCCGCACAAAGCGGTTTAGCGCCTTCAAGTCCAGAATCGGACGTACCTTGCCCTCTTTTCTGGGCACGGTGAACAGATTGGAATAGAACCCCCGAAATCTGTCCCGATGAGGCACCGGGACTACCACTCCCTGAGCCGTCAGGTCCTGCACCACTAGGCGCAGGTCCCGCAAACGCTCCGGGGACAACAAAAGACTTGAGGGAAAAAATCTGCTCTTCGGCCGAGAGAGAAACTCGATCTTGTAGCCAGAGCGAACGATTTCCTGAACCCACCTGTCCCGAACCCGGGACAGCCATGGCCGAGAGAAACCGAGCAAGCGTCCCCCCACCCCAGACTCGGGTGAGGGCGCCCCTTCAGGCCGCACTGTTGTGGGCCGCAGAACCGGATTGGCCGGACTTTTGCTTACCTGCCCACGGCTTCTTGTGGGAGCCTTGACCCTTTGACGGCTTGCCCCTATAGTGTGACCGAAAGGCACGAAAGGACCCCTGATGGGGCCGAAAGGAAGCATGCTTCTTACCAGGAGCCGCCTTGGGCTTGTGGGATTGAGGCAAGAGCGTGCTCTTGCCAACCGTGACTCCCTTAATCAGTGCATCTAAGGATTCGCCAAAAAGGCGAGAACCATCATAAGGCAGATTGGCCAAAGTCTTACGGGAAGATTGATCCACAGACCAACACTTCAACCAAACCAGGCGGCGATTTAACACCGCCACACTGTGTACACGTGCAGCCAACGGAACCATATCCAGGTCCGCAGCGCACAAATACATGACACCCTGGTGGATTTGATCCACCATATCCAAGGTCGCCTGGGGGGCAGAATCAGCCACCAGGACCCGCCTAAGCACCTGCGTCCAGCTCGCGACCGTCTGGGCCGCCATAAGAGAAGTAAATAAGGCTTTTAACATAGAACCCATAATAGAATAGGTGTGACGGGCAAGAGATTCCATTCCCTTGTCCGTGGCATCCCGGAACACCGGGGTGTCTTCAGCCGGAATCGCAGTGGATTTGTTCAAAACCGCTATCGCATGATCCACCGGCGGTGGAATACACCAGCGCTCATCAGTAGCAGGCGTAAAGGGATAGCGTAGCTTAAACCTACTAGGTACAGCAAATGGTTTGCGTATATTACGCCACTGCGTTTTGGAAATCATCAGTGCAGGGGTACACCTGCGACGCTTTGCGCCTTTTCTGCGTTCCATAAGCCGCTAAGGCAGCTGGAGGACATGATTCCTCCTCTAACCGCAGTGTTTGCTTGATAGAAGCAACCAATTCATCCATGAGTGCAAGCTCTTCAGACGAGCCAGGGGGAGAATTATCAACCCCCTCCACCTCAGCCTCCATCTCTGACCCGATAAGGTCCAGGGAGGAACGGGACCCCGATAAGGAGACCCCAGCCACAGCAGCCCCAGCACCATCACCCTCTGAATCAGAGGAAATTGACACCCTGGGCCTTTTTGTGGATTGAGCAGCCACCAGCTTTTGCACCTGAGTCGCAAGGCTAGCCACCATCGCAGCCAAATCCCCCCCGGGGGGGGAAAGTGCAGACCCCTGGCTTCCCACTAAGGCTGTAGGAAATTTGTTTTCCTGAGAATCCATGCCCCTGTAGCAGAAAAATAAATGGGTGACCGCCCCTTTAAGAGAGCGCTGCGATCGTAGCCCACTTCACACAAAAACCCCCCACACAAGGGACCCCCACAGGGACAATGAACCAAGGCAGGACACAGGGAATAGAGGGAAATGAACCTGGAGATCGCTGCTGCTGCTGCCTGCGGTGCTTCTGAAGGAAAGGAAAGTGCTGGTATACAGGGCGCTCTATTAAAGCCTATGGAGGCTACAAGAAAATGGCCGCCATGCATGTAAAACATGCGGCCGGAGCGATCGCAGCCAAAATGGCGCCGCTTGGCGCCGAAACCGCCGCTCCCACACCCCATGAGAGTGAAGTATAAAAACACACCAATTGCCCAGCAAAAGGAATAAACATGTTAAACCGCCGCAGCGGCGCTGTAATGTGCCCCAAGCATGAGAAACTCAAGCCCCACAGCACACAGCCGTTCACATACAAACTGACACAGAGTGCAGCACAACCCCCCCTCCTGCAGCCCACAGCATGCAATACGAGGGATAGGGAGACAGTAACATTGTGAACACAGGGTAAGGTAACACAGTCCCAGACTGACACCCCCCAGACAGACAGGTCCCCACATACATACACTTACCTCTTACATGGCGTGGGGAACCCGCACAGGCAAACAAACCGCTGAACATGAGGCAGGGAGAGTCGCATCTAGGACGCATCAGAAGGTGGGTTGAGAAACCGCACAGCGTCCGGTGAGGTAGCCACCTCACCTGGCATCCCTGCACGGAACAGGGATGGGTCGTTCAGATAACTCAGGAGCGATACCTGACTGAACGCTCGATGGCGGGCTGAGAAACCACTGACCCACAACCTGCGACCAGGGGGGTCAGCCCGAGACGCAGCCCGCATGATCCTCTTCTTCCGAAGAACTAACTAACGCTGATAAAAATAACAGCTAACAAGAAAGAGAGAAAAAACTCAAATAAAATCCAAAGAAAGGAAAGAGAGCTGAGACAAGGTGTCCCAGCACAGAAACATCCAGCCACTCCTGACAGCTAGACAAATGAAACTGAGTTGGATACAGGAAGTGGAGGGTTATGTACTGAGGGGACCACCCCCTGGGGGTGGGATATGTTAAAAGTCTTTGTACTAACATATTCTATTGCCTAGCTACTCCTACGGATGAGAGGACATAACCCATTGGTGATGAATATGAAGGGGCGGCGACTGTCGGAGGACGTAAGAGAAAACACCAAAAATGACAAAAATCTTTCCCTTTGTCAGTAAACGCGATAACTTTTGCGCAAAGCAATCAAAATACGCTTTTTGCGATTTTTTTTTTATACGAAACATATGTAGCATAAAACAAATTGCCCGAAAAGGTTACATTTTGATTTTTACATTTTTTTGGGGGGAAATTTCATATAAAAAAAATGTGAAAAATATTGTTATTTTTGCAAAATTGACGCTCTTTTTTTGTTTATAGCACATGATAAAAAAAAAAAAAAATAAATAAAAAAAAAATCAAAAATCGCACAGGTGATCAAATACCACCAAAAGAAAGCTCTGTTTGTGGGGGAAAAAAAAGGACGTCAAATTTGTTTAGGTACAGCGTCGCACGACCGCACAATTGTCCGTTAAAGTCACGCAGTGCCGAATTGCAAAATACCCCCTGGTCTTTCAGCAGCCAAATCCTCCGGGGCTTAAGTGGTTAAGAAAGCACAGTTATACCCCCATCACAACACTATAAAGGACAAGCAACTGTACTGTGTCATTTTAAATCAAGCTACCACTATGCAGACCAAGGCTTGAAGTATTTGTTTTGTATGCCCACCTTGCAATTTTTCTTTTATCATGTGGATGCAGTTTTGCTGCCATCTCAGGGTCCACCTCCTTCAGTTGTGCATAAAGCTCATAGCCGTCTAGTTTCTCCAGTTCTGACTTCCTGTCACTAACAGTCTGAAATGCATCACCTTTGTCATTTGTTTTTTCTGCAGATGGGGATCCCTGTAAATAGAATGCATGCAACGTCACATGACCAAAGCATATTCAAACAAACATTTTCCTCCAAATCAGAGATGTCTGCAATGCTGAAAATGAGACTAAATCTGGGGTTTGGAAAAAGATATTTCTGATTATCAGAACCACCTATACTCCAAAGAGCAGGACTATTCAAATGGAATACAAATGCATTAGTATAAACATTTAAAGCTAACCCCAAACAAAAACCCACTATCAGTTTGTAAATGGCTACTGGAAGACTGCATGGATTCCATGCTGAAATGACCGGAGTCACTACTCACTGAAAATGTTCCATGATCAAATGATATTAAAAACTATAGAGAGAAGTGCTATATGCATGACAGTGATATGAAAATACTACGTAATAGGATATGCTGAAAGCCCCAGGTCTATATGGGATAGCCCATATAATAGCAGGATGGGGTTTTCCAGGTAGCTAATCAGACTCCACGCATACTGTAGCACCATCTGCTTTATCAGGAATGTTGGAGTACCAATCCACCCCTTGGCATGTGTGTGCCCAAAGTCACCCACCCTGCTAACATAATAGAAAAGCTGGAGGAAATATTGGGTATTTTAGCCAGCATGCCTGTGTTCCATGAGGAATAGGGCAAATACCTACTATAATCAAATGCACCACCCTCACACAGGGAATAACCATGCAGGAGAAGATTATAAATTATATTGGTAAGTGACTACGGTTACCCACGACAGACATTTTGTAACAGAAGTATCCATTCAGACAAATTAATAAGATGCTGATACATAAAAGAAACACAATGAATATAGATGCTGAGGATTTCCATAGTTCATGCTTGTTGTTGTCGTCAATTCTTTGTGGCCATAATTATTATTTTGTTATTTAAATGTATCACAAAGTAGACATAGCTTATAATATGTGCCTATATATTAGTTAAATTGATACTTTTCTGACAAGACTTACACCGCAATATACGATGAATGCACATACGAACACATGGTTACATATTTTGCCTATCATTGATAATAGTTGATTGCCAATATAATTTGTAATATCTTTCAAGTTACTCATTTTCTGAGAGGAGGGCTATGCCTTCAATTGGGTATTTTCTCTGCCCTCTCAATGCAGCTGACTGTTAGACCGAATTGCATGCTGGCCACTATACCCAATACCTCACTTCCTCCAGCTGTTTTATTAGGTCAGTGGATGACATGGATTACATTTGCACCAATGAACTTTAAAAGGTGTTGTTAACCCCAACACAGAGATGAAACAAATCCTTCTATGTAAGTTGTACCTGTTTATATGCAGTCTTCTACTCTCTACATCCGTTCAAAGTGCTGATTATATACAGTAAAGCTTGTCTGAGCATTCAGAAAATAGGTGGCAGACGGTTTAAAGGAGTTGTAAAGGCAGGTTTTTTAACTTAACGCATTCTTTGCATTAAAGCGGAGTTCCACCCAAAAGTGGAACTTCCGCTTTAGGTGGTCCTAACCCCCTGACATGCCACATTTGGCATGTCATTTTTTGGGGGGGGGGGGAGCGGGTACCTAGTTTTGACTGGTACCCGCTCCCACTTCCGCTCGGAGCGCCGAGGCGCCCTGAGCGGAAGTTCTTCTCTCCCCCTCCCTCCCTGCAATCTTCTGGGACATGTCAGAGGTCCCAGAAGATTGCCGGCCAATCACGGCGCGCAGCGCGACTCGCGCATGCGCAGTGGGTACCTGGCTGTGAAGCCGCAAACTGTCACAGCCGGGTGCCCACAGCAGTGATGCCGGCGCCGAGGGAGAGGATCGAGGCTTCGGGCGGCCGCATTGCTGGACCGTTGGACAGGTGAGTGAAATGGCTGGAACTCCGCTTTAAGATAAAAAACCTTCTTGTGCAGCAGCCCCCCTAATACTTACCAGAGCCCATCTCTATCCAGCGATGTCCACGAGTCCCTCCACCATCTGGAACTGCCCCTCCTGATGGGCTGACACAGCTGCGGCACCATTGGCTCCTGCTGTCAAAGTCAGTTAGCCAATCAGAAAACAGAGGAGGCGGGGCCAAACCACAGCTCAGTGTCCGAATGGACACACGAAGCTGCAGCTCAGCTCTGGTGCCCCCATAGCAAGCTGCTGGCTGTGGGAGCACTCAACAGGAGGGAGGGAAAGGGACCCGAGAAGAGGATCCGGGCTGTGCAAAACCAACTGCACAGAGCAGCTAAGTATAACAGGTTTGTTATTTTTGTAACAAAAAAAGAGGAAAGTGACTTTACAATCACTTTAAGTCACACTCTGCAGAGTGAGCTCAGTGAGGAGAGCTCTGAGAGCCCCCCCCCCCCCCCACCCTTTCACACAGAACAGGAACAGAGCTGAGGCTGTCAATCAGATGGAGGTCCCTCCCCTGTCACCAGCAGACAGTACACACTATAGAGGGATATGCTTTACTTTGTAAACCTCAGACATGAAAAATTTACACTTTAAAGCCCCATTATAGATCGTGGCTCCACCATTTGCTGCATTAAACACAATCTCACTGATATACGGGTTATCACATGTAGACTTGGGGCTTTCAGCAGATCATATTATGTAGTATTTTGATAGCATGCATTTAGAACTTTTCCCTGTAGTCTTCCATACGGTACGATCATGGAAACTTTTTTATGACTAGTGGGTCGTTGCAGTATTAAGCAACAGCTGGTTATTTAGCTGATTTGCAGACTAATGGATGGTTTTTGATTGGAATTGGTTTTAAATGTTTTTAAATCATGCATTTGTGTGCTATTTGGATAGTCCTGTCCTTGGGACAGTCTAATAAAGTGAATCATATTAGTCATAGCAAAGTATTTGGTCTCATTTTCAGCACAAGAGAAATTTTTGGATTAGAAGGATATTTTTGAGTTAAGTATGTACAATTTGTCCCTTTTTCTTCCAGCTGCTCAATAGTGCAGGTTTTCTTGTGCATTGGACATAAAAGTAAAGTGGTAGAAAAAGCTTTTTTCCCCCCCATTTATACCTACAGTGAAGCCTATAATAAGGCTTACCTGTATATGTACAGTAAATATCTCCTAAATATGCACCATTTAGGAGATATTTACTTTAGCAGCTCCGGTTACATCACTGGCGCACTGCGCTCTCAATGGACAGCGTGTCTCGTCCATAGAGAGCTGTGCCACAGCCGTGACTCCCGCGTGGTAGTGATGTCATCGCTGCTCGGCCGCTCAAACGGCAGTTGTCTGTGAACCCAGAGGGAAGACTGGTTGAAGATGGAAGCCCTGACAGCATGCCACTGGAGGGCTTCGTTTTCGGATAAGTCTTTCATAATGTGCTAGTATGCGATGCTTGTTAGCACATTATGACATTACTTTGCAGGGAGAAGATTTTTTTTCTTTTTTGGAGTTTTACTATCACTTTATTGATAAAAAAAAAAAAAAATTAAGAACTCAGGATGTTTCCCACAGCATCTAATATGGTTTTAGCAATCACTTCCTTTGCAATCATTTAAATTCCAGGTCAGCCCAACACCTCCCTTTTTCCAGTCTCAATAAAAGGAAGCCCAAAGTGTTAAAAAGAAGAAGGTACTCACCACATCAACTAGGACTTTCCACAGGAGTGACTCTATGTAATAGTTTGTTCCTCCCACAACAATTGGGATTTTGTCTCTGGAAAATATATCTTCAATGTTTGCATAGAATTAAGGAGTTTAATTTCTAGTAATGAAAATAAAATTATGAAAAAATGTATGCAAACTCAAGAGTTTGTGCCATAATTTACATCCTAGTGTGCCAGCCTCCAGCTGTGTCAGGTCTGTGCCTCCCCTCATTGCTCCACTGCGGAAATTCTCTACTGGTATTTTCCTGTGTCCAGTGTCTTTTGTCTTTAGCCATTGGTCAGTCACAGACGACAACTCCCATACAGATGTATGGGAGTTAAGTCATCCCACCTCTTAGATGCTAAGACTGAACATTGTACATTGATTACTGAACGTACACAAGAAAAACCGTTAACAGATAGAAAAAGAGGATTTAAGAAGAAAAGCCACGAAAAAGCTTTTTTACCATAAAACTCCATCTGCTTACAATTATTTTACAATTAGTTCTGCCTTCAAATGGAATACAAGGCGAATACCAACTTAGGGCTCCTTTCACACGGAGCGGACACTATTGCGATCCGCTCCGGCACTTTTTTTTTTTTCACGGACACGGGTGACACTTGTGTCATCCGGTCTGTATGTCCGCATATCATCCCATCTGTATGCGGATGATATACGGACATAATGTTAGTCTATGGAGATTGCGGATGTCAGCGGATGACACCGCTGACATCGGATTTTGCATCCGTTCCGTTTTTTAAATGGAAGAAAAATAGGGTTCTGTTCCGTTCCAAAAAACAGAACTGAACTGAAAAGACGAAAATCGGATGTCAGCGGATGGTCATCCGCTGACATCCGCAATAACATTGACATACATTGTGTCCGTATATCACCCGCAAATGGATGGAGTGATTTACGGACATACGGAACGTCCGTGTGAAAGAGCCCTTATTCTTAAAAATGTTCCACCCCCCTACTCCTACCTATGCATACCCTGTATAAAAAAAAAAAAATCTGTGTGCATATCTGTTTTGTACCTGCAGCTTTGACTCACCTGTGTCACAGGGATTGCTGCAAGGCAGAGGAGGGAGCACCAACATTGGCTGGACCATGGAAGCGTATATTGACTTCATGGCTCTGGGAATTCACAGCTACTGTCAAGCACGCCCTTACACATGGAGCTGGAGCTGTTGAATCTTGTGACCAGACAAAAAAGGTACATAGATTTCCTCTTTTTTTTTTTTTAAACGGGCTAGGCAGGTTAGGTAGAAGAAAGGGGGATGGAACAATTTTATGATAGGTTAGAATTAGCCTTTACTAACACTTTAAAGTTTTAATATATATGCAGTCACTAAGGCACCTATGCAGGTGCGACAATGTACATGTGTTCTGAGCAATTTTGCAGTTTGATGCATCGCATTTAGAACATCCAATTCATTTCAATGGTGTGACCATCATGAGAGAGCACAAAAGTGCATGACCCTTTTAAACCACACTGCACCAAAACGCATGGTATTTTACCATACATTTTGGTGTGTGCGATAGCAAGGTACCATTAACAATTTATGACACCGCTGAACTCCTGCAAAAGGGATGTGCATTTTTGTGCATTGCAGGAACATGCATTATTTTGCATGCATTCCCACAACGCACAAACGTAAACCTAACTTACTAGTAATTTTTAAATGCAATCTGAATTACCAGAACCTGACTTGAGACATCTGTAATCCCCTACACATCAATACTTCGATAAGTAGGGGAAAATTCAAATAGATGTATTTTTTAAGATTCATACTTACCTAGGTGGATGCAGGCACCTCTAACACTGAGAGCCGAGTGATCAAACCTTGCCGATCGCTCGATTCTCACAGCTACCTGAGCAGAGAGCTGCTGACTGTCGCTTGCGAGAGGCTGAGCTGGGTGCTGGTCCAGAACAAACTGCACTTCTGTAAACCACAGGAGAAGTACAGCCAAACAAGCTTTGGCTGAGCTTCTCCTTTAAGTACTAGTAACCAATCATGTAAACATGTTGACAGGAAGAGAGAACACAGTAAGCAGAATAAGGACTCCATCAGTGGTCATTTTATACTTAAAATAAATCTGTCGCTAACCAAAATAGTTTCAAAAGAAGCAGATTGAAAAACAAAAGGTTTCATGCATCTAACCTTTTTCTGGGAGTGTCGGAGCCCTGGAATCACAGGGCCTAGAGAGCCACCAAGCATCCAACATAACTGGAAGGGTCTTGAATGGTGAAAATTCTTTGGCAGCTGCATCTCTTTAAAAGATGTTAGAAGTCACTGCCCACCGTACTGGTAGATATTAATCATCTTTATTTGCAGGCTGCTTCTTCTCAAAACTGTATGGATAGCGACAGTCATTTTATTGGCAAGTTCACGGGTCAGGGCAGTGTTTTGGATTTTTATTCTTTACCAGGCTGTGCAGTTTCTGCAACGGTGGGGGTTTATGACCAGGTTGTGTTGACCAGCAAGAATGTCTGGATCGCAACACTGGAGCTGCAGAATTACAAATTCTCAGGCAGGTAAAACCTATCCCATAAAGATGTAGCATTGCTTTGCGAGTCTTACCTTGTGGAGTAAAGTTGTGTGCACACATACAATAGTTAACACCTTCCTTCCCTCTTCTTATTGGAGAAAAGGGTAATTTTGGTTGCATTTTCCAACAAGTTTGTAAATCTCTCTGAACAAATATGTGCTTCCATTAGAAGAAAGCTTCACCACTGCCTCGCTAGTAGTACTCCTAAATAAATGGTCCAGTATTTGAGCATCACACAAAAAAAATTAAAATAAAAAAATAAAAATAAAACAATAAAACATTTTAGGAGGTTATCAATAAGAAAAACTGATGAATATGAGAAACCTAAAATGGGCTGCAAATAGATTTCTAAAGACTTGGGCCCCATCAATCCAAAGATTATTAGATTGGATTCTCACAAACGAGAATGGCCCAGCTGAACCAGCCGAATTTCGATCCATCAATGGCCACCTTAAGCCTACATAGCATGCGCTAACAAAAAGGATATTAGAGCAACAGCTTTGTTCCGGAAATCAACAACTGTAAAACTGGTGACAAGAGGATCCACAAAGCTAATCATGTGATGTTTGCAGAGTTGCTGCTCCTCAGAGGTCACTTTATTTGTGATAATATCCAAGCCTTGATACACCTGAAAAGAGAATAAAATAAGAAAAACTATAGTACAAACTGTCATGATCGCTCCATGAAAGATTACAATTTCAAAAACAAATTAAAAAAAAAAAAAGACCAAAACAGCTGAAAATTATGAAATGCAACACAAAATCATGTACATGCACTAGTCTTGGAGAGCTATGCTCATATTTTTGACATCCATCTGAACTAAAAGAGTTCACAAAGAAGCTAAAATAAAGCCATACGCATGGAATCTCAAAGTCTGTACGAAACCCATACGCATGGATCTCAAAGTCTGTACGAAACCCATACGCATGGATCTCAAAGTCTGTACGAAACCCATACGCATGGAATCTCAAAGTCTGTACGAAACCCATACGCATGGAATCTCAAAGTCTGTACGAAACCCATACGCATGGATCTCAAAGTCTGTACGAAACCCATACGCATGGAATCTCAAAGTCTGTACGAAACCCATACGCATGGAATCTCAAAGTCTGTACGAAACCCATACGCATGGAATCTCAAAGTCTGTACGAAACCCATACGCATGGATCCTCAAAGTCTGTACGAAACCCATACGCATGGATCTCAAAGTCTGTACGAAACCCATACGCATGGATCTCAAAGTCTGTACGAAACCCATACGCATGGATCTCAAAGTCTGTACGAAACCCATACGCATGGATCTCAAAGTCTGTACGAAACCCATACGCATGGATCTCAAAGTCTGTACGAAACCCATACGCATGGAATCTCAAAGTCTGTACGAAACCCATACGCATGGAATCTCAAAGTCTGTACGAAACCCATACGCATGGAATCTCAAAGTCTGTACGAAACCCATACGCATGGAATCTCAAAGTCTGTACGAAACCCATACGCATGGAATCTCAAAGTCTGTACGAAACCCATACGCATGGAATCTCAAAGTCTGTACGAAACCCATACGCATGGATCTCAAAGTCTGTACGAAACCCATACGCATGGATCTCAAAGTCTGTACGAAACCCATACGCATGGATCTCAAAGTCTGTACGAAACCCATACGCATGGATCTCAAAGTCTGTACGAAACCATTTATAAATAAAATCATCTAAAAAACCATCTAAAACAAAATGGGGAAAAAGAAATCCTGTTAACCCCACATCATTGCAAGACTGTGTGTGTAAGTATGTAACAGCCTCAGCCCGGTCTCAAACCAGGCCACTCTCCCCAACATGGTTCGCTCCGCTCCATGACTAAGCTCTGGGGGCAGAGTGAAGCATGTTGGGGTGGGCTGGGCCTGGTTGGAGCCCAGGCTGAAGCAGTTACATGCTTACACACACAGTCTTGCAGTGATGTGCGGCTCACAGGACTTTTCCTAATACTGACATTTGAAGCTGGGACGAGTTCCATCCTTGCCTGCACTCCCTGCGGTTGGGTACAGAAGAGGACCTGTCGGAAGCCTTGAGCGGCACCTGCAATTTTGGTATTGGTTCACAGTATGAACTAAAACAGTTCACATTAATTTAATAGGCTAACTTTAGCATTTTAGAAGACCCACAACCTGCCCACAGTTCCTTGCTTGTCATCACAATTGGGGCTTTATTAAGCACTTTGTCAAACAAAGATTTTTGGTTGACTTTATCTTAAAAGTGTATGCGTAGCCAACTTTCTTTTTGTTTTAGATAGAGTAAGGAAGTGTTAAAACCCCTACCTCCAGTTGGTTTTTGTTTTTTTTTGCTGTGTGTCAGACTGGTAATATTTCACTTAATTTTACCATGCATGCAGACCACCTCAGGCAATGTCCACATGTGCTGCTGATCCTCTATTACTTAAAGTAAAATCCAATAAATAAAAACCTGGGACAGTAAGGGTGGGGAAGAAAGGGTTAGATCAGATTGGATTTCCTCCAGTCAGGAATTGGGGCCAGTCCATTCTGACTCACTGCCTGTAGAACTGTGTGAGACTGGAAGTGAGGATGGAGTTCAGATTTTAGATGCCAGTGACATAAGAGGGTCTGTACAAATCATGTCTAAGCCTTGTGACCCTCATGCTGGTCAGTAGAGAAGCAATGTGATATAAGTAAATGGTTAACTGTGTGGCCCAGGTACATGCATAGGAAGCATGTATATCTATTGAAAAAGCACAGCACACCCTCAAAAGATGAATGTGAATTCCGGGCACAAAATATGTATGTAAATATATGCCTCTTTAGTGACAAAGGATATAACCCAACCTTTTTTGAGCACCAAAAGTTTTTGCAAACCTAGAAATTACATCAATGTGCTGTACATAGCCTGTGGAGAGATAAAGCTGTAGGAGGGGTCCAGTATGTACTCCCACTACAGTCTGCCAGCAGAACACTACGAGAGGGGGTGGAGACAAGACCTGTCAACCTGCACAAGCAGAGAGAGCAACAGTGATGGGTCTTTATTGCAGGAAGCTCCTACACAGAAGCAAAGTTTCTTTAGATTACTGCACACTCATGATCCTTGTCTATAAAGTGGAACTTTAGTTAGAAATTGAAGTCCTGCTACATCAGTTCAGGCTGGTCCCTTGTGCAGGTATAGCTATGTAAAACATTAAAATATTTGCATATACGGCATAAAATCCAGTAATACACTGTCTCGCCCTGCTCTGCAGTCTCAGTTGCTCTCCATTTTTAAGCACTCCTGACAGCCTTAAAGCAGATTTAAACCCCCCTATCCTTTACAGCCAAGGCAGCTGCTTCTGTTTGATCTGCAACTGCCATGGAGCTGCACATATCAGTTATGACACCAGCAATTTGATGGTTTGACAGTTTGGTTGTGGGCACAAGCTAATGTGACAATCCCAGCATTCCAGGATTGTAACTGTTTTTCAAACTGTTAAATCAATGGGTTTATTTATGCTTTATGATTTACTGCTGTTCAGGGGCTCTGGGCTTCAGCAAAATGGCAGCCTCCAGCAAGAACCAGGAGCAATGCTGGAGGCAATTTACAGCACACACTAATTTTGGGAGAGTAAATTATTAATGTATGTTCCTCACTAAAGGAGATTTTTATCAAGTTGTTATGGGTAAAGTTCTGCTTTAAAACAACATTTTATTCCAAGGTTTCAGCTTTAGGCCCCTTTCACACATGCAGACCGTTGTCAACGGATAAAAGAAAAACTGACATCGGCTTCTGCCAACATCTGTTTTTTTTGCAACAGATCAAAGCCCTATTTTTCTTACGGTAAAAAACGTATCGGAAGAAAAACTGATGGAAAAAACAGACAAATGGTCCATTTTTGCATGTTACACATCAGAGGCTAAGGCTGACCATTCATTATTTTATTAATTACAGGTACTTATATATACCACCTTCAATTTACGCAGCGCTTTACATATTATACATTCACATTATACAAAATTTTCCTTTAGATTTACCAAAACCATATAATAGGTCGTCAAACCGAAAAACATTTTCCATTTGTATGCAATCAGGCATGCCCTTGCACTGCATAGTTGAAGGTAAATCTAAAGGAAATTGAATAAGAAAACTGTTTACGGTATGGCCAGCCTAAGATGGCAACTTCCTTGGCTGAAAAGGACAGGAGGGTTTAGTTCCACTGTAAAGGCCAAATCCACCTCTGTGACTATGTTTCAGCCATATTTAAGTGATAATATAAAACAAAGTCACATTCCGCTCAAACCCCAAAACACTAGCCTGAATCACAGGGTTAATTTGCACTGTAGCATCCTGTATTTTTTTTTTCTTTGGCCCCATTCCCACAGGGCGATTACAGGACAATTACCTTCATGCCCTGTGCAAGGCTGTTTGACCGGCAAAGGGGGATGCACAGGTGTTGTATGCAACCTGGTGCTGGCAGTCCCATAGATGTCTATTGGGACATATGGTTGCATGGACACAGCTGGTATCACATCCATGCAGGTGCCCAAGGTGATTTTGGGGACACGAACCCACATGGATGTCATATTGGGATGGAATGCCTGTGTATACCTACATGATGTATGGTCAGCCTAGGATGGTAGCTTCCTCGGCTGAAAAGGACATAAGGGTGTAGTCCTTTTGTAAAGGCCCAAGTCTACCTTTGTGACTATGTTTGAGCCAGATTTAAAGCTGTTGTAAAGCACGGCTGTAAAAATAATAAATAAATAAATTAAAAAAAAACACACCTGTAAGCGCCGGTTCACACTGGCGCGACGCTACTTTCAGGGGCGACCTCCGAGATCGCGGTGCGAGCAGCGCGCCGCGACCTCGGAGCGGCCGCCACAGACTTCATAACATTGAAGTCTATGGCGGTCGCCTCCTGGTCGCCCCAAAGACGCTCCGGACCCTTTTTCTAGGTCGGAGCGACTTGTGTCGCTCCTATTAGAACGGGTCCGTAGCTTCCCTATGGGAGGCGATCTGCGGCGACCTGTGAGGCGACCAGGTCGCCTCACAGGTCGCCCTAGTGTGAACCGGGGCTTAGGCAATTGTATGATGTGCATCGCATCCTAGCACATTATGAGATACTTACCTTACTACTTACTTTTGGGTTTGCATGCTCTGGCTGTGTGATTGGCCAGAGCAGCGATAAGAGTCCCTCCTGAGCATGCGCGTGGGAACCCTTGGTTCAGGCAAGGGGTATGCCGGACCTTCAGAGCACATGCATCGGTGAAGTTACTGGCCACATGCGGGGTAAATAGCTCCTAAACAGTGCACCTTTAGGAGAGATTTATTTTACCTACAGGTAAACCTTATTATAGGCTTACCTGCAAGTAAAAATGTTTCCTATTATCGCTTGGTCATAGTCACATTCCGCACAAACTCCACAACTCTAGCCTGAATCACAGGGTTTTTTGTCGTGTCCCCAAAATCACCTTGGGCACCTGCATGGATGTGACACCAGCTGTGTCCGTGCAACCATATGTCCCTAGAAATCTATGGGACTGCCAGCACCAGGTTGCACACAACACCCATGCATCCCCCTTTGCAGCATCCTGTATTTTGTTTTAAGGCCCCATTCACGCAGGACGATTACCTGCATGCCCCGTGCAGAGCTGTGTTTTGCCGGCAAGGGGGATACACAAGTGTTATGTGGATCCTGGTGCTGGCAGTCCCATAGATTTCTAGGGACATATGGTTGTACAGACACAGCTGCTGTGTCCCAATTTGAATTCCATGCCTTTGCCCAGCGTGAGTTTAGAGACACGAACCCGCATAGATATCATATTGGGAGGGAATGCCTATGTATCCCCTTGCAGGCAAGGAATTGCCCCATGTGAATGGGGCCTAATTCTGCATGGTTGTGTGTGGTTCAGCCCACAGTTAATGTAAATGGAAGACTACAAGCCCCATCTTGCACAGACTTTAGATCTCAATGGAGCATAAGTGTGGTAACATCAGACATCCTAATCCATGGATTACTTCCTCCAGTCCCAAAACAAGGAGGTCCACACCCTCATGTAGCTGGGGCTGGAGGAATAGTCTGCAGGAGCCTGCCCATTACACCCATCACCTATTGATCTCAGTTGCAATGTTACAGAGCTTCCAAAACACCTTTTTGTTTTCACATGGGTGAACTAGTACTATGCTTTTAACCACTTGCCAACCGCCCCACGTCTATATACTGTGGGGCAGCAGGTCTCCTGTGTGATTTCTCCCTTCTAGGTCTGCAACACACATCACCGATGACCAGCTCCGGCTGTGATTGGACACAGTGGAAGCCATTCAACAGGCCTGGCAGACCTAATGTCCGCCGCTGGGACCCATCAATCGTTCCCAAGAGAAGCAGAACGGCAGTCTGCCTATGTAAACAAGGCAGATCGCTGTTCTGCTAGTAGGGGAGTTACAGATCCTGTATTTATATCTTTGACTTCTCACAGCCAAAGCACCTCCCACAGTTAGCAAGCACTCCCTAGGAGCACATTTAATACTTTGATTGCCCCTGATGTTAATCACTTCCTTGCCTGTGTCATTAGTACAGCGACAGTGCAATTTTTTTTTTTTTAGCAATGATATTGGTGTCACTGGTCCCTGTAAAGTGTCACTTAGTGCCAGATTAATCCGCTGCAATGTCGCAGTCCCACTAAAAATCGCTGATCGCTGCCATTACTAGTTAAAAAAAAAAAATTCCATAAATCCATCTCATAGCTTGTAGACAGGAAATCTTTTGCGCAAACCAATCAATTTACGCTTTTTTTTTTTTATTATTAACCAAAAACATGTGGCAGAATACATGTGGCCTAAACTCGTGAAGAAATTTGATTTTCTTTATTTTTTTATTACTGGATATGCGTTAGTAGAAAGTAAAAAATATTGTTTTTTTTTTTTTTTTTTCAAAATTGTCCCTCTTTGTTCAAAAAAAAAAAGAAAAAAAAACTCAAAAACCACAGAAGTGATCAAATACCACTAAAAGAAAGCTCTGTTTGTGGGGAAAAAAAAGATTTTATTGGGTACAGCGTCGCACAACCGCGCAATTGTCAGTTAAAGGAACATGGTGCCGTATCGTGAAAAATTGCCTGGTTATGATGCCCCCCTTCATGACCAGGCAATTTTTTTTGCGATACGGCACTGAAGGGGGCTGAAGTGGTTAATGCAGAACCTGAATAGTGTGAAATATTGGCTGAAATAAGAGCTCTGTAATACAATACACTGGCCCTGTAATAGTAGGCACAGCATATCTTCCCTCCTTCATTACCTGCATGGAGTCCGCGCTGATAATTTCCCCTCCCAGGCTCCGACCTAACTGAATAGCCAGCTTGGACTTCCCGGTCCCGGTGGCCCCAAGAACAACCACAAGAGGTAGAGAACGCTTCAAGCTGTGCGCCGCCATCTTGTCTACGTCACAGCCCCGTCTGAGAGCGGGAAGAGGCGGGCCTGGAGCCCGTCTGTCTTTCTGTACTAGATGAAGTCATTCGTGCATAATAAGGATGAGGTGCAGGCAGCCTGCTATCATTCACACATAGCTCCGGACTCTTCTTCATTAGGAGGAAAACCTCTGTCCCTGACTTCCATTTGAAGTGACCCTGTTATTAAAATAAATACCTAAATTAACTGCAAATAATAATTTAGCCACTATTTACACAGGCGTTCTGTAGGGTTGACACATTGTCCCTTTATACCAGGACACATATTAATTGCACAGGTTCTGAGGCTGATATAAGGCACTAAGTGAGTTTAATTACCAAATTAATCAGCCACAGAACCTGTGTAATTAATTTGTGTCCTGGTTTAACCAAGCCTTTTTCTGAAAACATGTTGTTTACAAGGTGTTCCAGCCCCACCCCCTCCAAAAATTAAAAGTCAGGAGCTACACATATTGTAGGTGCTGACTTTTAATATTATGACGCTTACCTGTCCTGGAGTCCAGCGATGTCGGCACCGCAGCCGATGTTTCCATCGGCTGTTGGGTGCTGCCGCCGCCATTGTCGGTGAGGGAACCCGGCAGTGTAGCCTTGCGGCTTCACAGGCGGGTCCCTAATGCGCAAAGCGCGCTGTGCATTTGGATTGACTCGGTGGCGGGGGGAAGGAGGAGGGGGCCAAACTTCTGAGGAGCGGCGCCGCAATGACCTCTCCCGGAAGTGGGGAAGGGTACCTGTCAAAAACAGATACCCGTTCTCCCCTCCCCCCGAAAGGTGCCAAATGTGGCACAGGAGGGGAGAGGAAGAAAATGAGCGGAAGTTCCACTTTTGGGTGGAACTCTGCTTTAAAATCAGTATTTTTTGCTAGAAAATTACTTAGAACCCCCAAACATATATATATATATATATATATATTAGCAAAGACTCTGGAGAATAAAATGGTGGTCGTTGCAATATTTTTTGTCACGCAGTACTTGCACAGCGGTCTTTCAAACTTGATTTTTTTAGAAAAAAATACATTTCACTGCATTAAAAAAAAAAAAAAACGAAACAGTAAAGTTAGCCCAATTCTTTTGTATATTGTGAAAGATGATGTCACGCCGAGTAAATAGATACCTAACATGTTACGCTTTAAAATTGCGCACACTCGTGGAAAGGCGGCAAACTACTATACTGAAAATTTTCCATAGGCGACGTTTTTAACAAATGTTATTGGTTACCGGTTTGGAGTTAGAGAGGAGATCTTTATCTAGAATTATTGCTCTCACTCTGGCGATGGCAGCAATACCTCACATGTGTGGTTTGAACACCGTTTTCATTTGCGGGTGCAACTTACGTATGTGTTATCTTTAGTGCGTGAGCTAAAAAATCTGATCACTTTTATTGCTGTCACAAGGAATGTAAACATCCCTTGTGACAGTAATAGGCAGTGACAGGTACTCTTTATGGAGGGATCTGGGGTCTAAAATCTGTATTTGAAAATACTGAATTTTTTCAAATCGGCGCCATTGCCAGCCGAGTAAACCGGAAGTGACATTGTGATGTTGTGACATTGCTTCTGGGATTAATGATCGGAGTCCCAATCAAAGCCGAATTCGGCTTCGTTTGGGACTCCAACCAGCCGGCAAACGTGACGGCTGGTTACTCGGGTCTCCCGAGGGGATGGGAGACCCGAGCAGAACCGTGGGAGGGGGGGCATCCCCTCCCGCTCGCTTGGATAATGGCCAAGCTGCTGCTGAGCCACATCAGCTGTTATCTTCTGAAAAACGATCGCAGACTCTAAAAAATGGTACCAGGATGATGCCTGCAGCTGCAATCCTCTTGCAATGTTCTGGAGTGCATTCTGGTAGAATTTGAAGTTCCCAGTTCTGCAGGAAGGTATGGTGATGTCACCTCTGCCTCCTGGAAGGTTTCGGAGGCCCGGGCCAAGGTAAGTATTTTTGTTTCCATGTGAATTTTGCTTACAAATTATTATTTTCTTCTCTTGCACATTGCATAAAGTATATAGAGGCAGGAAAAGTAAATTTTCATGCTCAGCAGCCCCACATCTGCATCCATGGCAGCTTGAGGTTGTGAGCTGAAGGTACGCTTACACTGACCGAGCTGTCACAGCTTCTGCTCAGGAGCCAGCAGGACAGGATCCCAACCATGTGAGCACTGTGAGAGCCAATCACACATGATAGAGAATCTGTGCTGCCCTCCGGGCATTAAGGTGTTTTATATTCCTTGTCTTCCTTATTATATTCCTTGCCTATTTATTGGCATACAGTAAATTGTAACAATTGTCCAACTGTTGCCTGTGTATTGTAACAATTGTTTGATTCTTTCCTGTGTATATACCAGGCCCGGATTGGTCAATCGGGGGCCGTTCCACTGGGTTGCCTCATTTAAAAATGCCGCCGCACGGTGCCAACATGTCACGGCGCATGCGCCGCCGCCGCTCGGAAAAGGCCGTACACGTTCGGCTATTCCTGAGAATAGCCGAACGTATGCGAGCTTTCCCGAGTGGCGGCTGCGGCGCATTCGCAATGACGTGTTGGCGCCGGGTGGCGCCAATTTTAAATCGATGTGGCCTCAGGAACAGGTGAGACTCCTCCACTGCCTGCCATTATGCGGGGCTGCAGGCATACTACAAGAGATATAGTGCTGCGGGCACGGTACACCTGTACCATGCCCGCAGCACTGCATCTCCTGTACCATGTCCGCAGCCCTGCATTCTCCTGTACCATGTCCGCACAGCTCTGCATTCTCCTGTACCATGTCCACACAGCCCCGCATTCTCCTGTACCATGCCCGCAGCCCCGCATTCTCCTGTACCATGTCCGCACAGACCCGCATTCTCCTGTACCATGCCCGCAGCCCTGCATTCTCATGTACCATGCCCGCACAGCCCTGCATTCTCCTGTACCATGTCCGCACAGCCCCGCATTCTCCTGTACCATGTCCGCATCCCCGCATTCTCCTGTACCATGTCCGTAGCCCCGCATTCTCCTGTACCATGTCCGGACAGCCCCGCATTCTCCTGTACCATGTCCGCACAGCCCCGCATTCTCCTGTACCATGTCCGCAGCCCCGCATTCTCCTGTACCATGTCCGCACAGCCCTGCATTCTCCTGTACCATGTCCGCACAGCCCCGCATTCTCCTGTACCATGTCCGCAGCCCCACATTCTCCTGTACCATGTCCGCAGCACTGCATTCTCCTGTACCATGTCCGCAGCCATTGCAAACTTATATTCTGAGGTTTTAATTACATTATTTTAATATAGTCAGTCGTGAACTAAAGTGGGCCGGTCTAAGGCATGAAACTCCAGGGCTGAAAATTAGTCCCACTCCGGCCCTGGTATATACTGTCACAGTTGCCTGTTTCTTGCTCACATGTTGTCATAATTGCCCGTTTGTTGCATGTACAGTATATTGTAATGATTAATTCCACCTGGGTTCCCAGGGGTTCTGCCTCAAATCCTCAAATCAACATTGTGGCAGATGTATACCGCCCAATGTTGTTTTCAGTGTTGTTCTCAATGCGTGCTCACAGTCAATACTGTCAGCTCCCATTGATACCCGATGCCTCTTCAGTAGTTCCGGCTCCTGTGAACTGGGGAGGCACTGGGAGTAGTGCAGATAGTGGGAAGAGAAGGAGGGGACTTTCAAAAGCAGCACTGATCACAGACTGTGAGAGGGAGCACGGAGCTCGAGCGCATTGTTGGATAAGGAGGTGAGATCCAATGATGAGTCTGTGTAAGGCAGCAGTGTGGTGCAGAGTGCTGGAGGGGGAGGGGCAAAGGGGGCAGAGAGCTGGGGCACTGTGTGTATAAGGCATGAAAAATTCATGTTAGTGGCCTGCAGGATTCAAATTTGGGAGTTTAGTGGTCCGTGAGGCCCGAAAGGTTTGCGACCACTGCTCTAAATATCCTGTATTACACTAAATCTACCCAAAACAAAATTTTAGAAATTCATACATAAAAATATGTGATTCCAAAACTTGAAAGAACTTACCCAAAAATATACAGCACTCTGAATACCCTATAGGGTAGTAAATCCATTCAAAATTTTTCCAAATGCATATACAATATGTGATGCCAAAAACATTCTGTTTTGGGTGGAGTTAGTGTGATCTCATCGATAGATTTGAAAATGGCAGATCATCATTTTTAGTGAAGATCGTATGGGCAATTGGCAAGGCGTTAGATCAGGGGTCTCCAAGCAGCAGATAGGTAGCAGATTCCTACCTTTTGTTGCTTCGAAGAAATTGCTCTTTGTTTCACCAGCCTGATTGCCTTCTCATCCTGATTGGAAGGGTCTGGTTAATTGTTAATCAGCTGATGCACTTACTGCTTTCAATTGACGCACAGAATGGGGCTCAGTCCCGCCCCCCGCACCCTCCTCACTGGCTGTGATTGACAACATCAGAAGCCAATGGCTTCAGCTGCTGTGTCTGAGCCAATGTGGAGGGAGAGAACATTGATTGCTGGATCAAGATCGGGCTTAGGTAAGTATTAGGGGGGTTAAAGAGGGAGCTGCACACAGAAGGTTTTTAACCTTCATGCATATAGTGCATGAAGGTAAAAAATGTTTTAGCTTTTAGAATCGCTTTAAATTTGGCAAATCTAAAGTTAGTTATACAAAGATTGTATGGTCAGGTTGTACCACGTATGGTGACCCTTAAAAAGACTGTTTTAAACAGGACCAGGGGCCTGTAGATTCTTGCCAGTGGTTGTAAATGCTGCCTGGATGCACTGTGTGTGACCAGCAGTACCTGTCAGAATTGTACTCTGTATAAATCAATGGACAGTGCTGCTGCTGTTCACATGTAACTGCTCATCTGAGCAGTTACATGGGAATAGAGTCTCTGATAGCCAATCGGCCAGTTTGTATGTGTAGCACCCTCCTAGGTAGGTGCTAGAAGATAGAATGTAGTTTTTTGGATCTTTTCTGCTTACCAGAGAGATTAGCAGGTATATTTACATTGCTCTCTGTCTATCAGAGAGCAGGATCTGCTAGTGAAGTCTGCTCATGGTGCTCAGGTGCAACTCAGTTTGTCTGAAGTGTTTCACACTGGTCCAATAGTAAGGGATATTGGACAGTGGGAGGAAACCTGACAAATGAGTGCATAGGCATTTTGTGCAGCCCTGGTGATTGGCAGAGGAAAGTGCCTGGGTGCATGCTGGGATACTGTATAAATGCCAAGGGCACATGTGCTCGGGGGTCTTTCAGCTGGAGAGCGGGGTCCCAGAGGGAGAGGCGGCTGCCCCTCCTCTGTAGCAGCTGCCATGCGGCCTTAGGTGGTCAACTTGAGGGCACTAGAGTCAGAGAGGAGCTGAATCCAGAAGTCCTGCAGAGCTGACTGGAAGGGAGACTCTGGGGAGGATCTGATTCTACCTACAGTGAGTGCAAATTTGTGTCATGGGGCCTGTTCTGAGAGGGCCACCCCTTCTGCTAGAAGAGTCAGTGGACGGGTCTCAGTCAAGTGGATGCAAGAGAGTGTCCGGATGATAAAGTGGTTGCATCAAGTCTGCTTCAAGAGAGCAAGAGGGCCTAATTCTTCCATACAAGTGGCAGTATGGTTAAGTGGCAGTGTGTCTGCTTCCACAAAAAAAAAAAACCTGGCGAGGCCAAGTGAGAGTTGTCCTTATCTACTGTGAATAGTTCTAGTTGGAGTATCCCACTATTCCCTTCTACCATCCAAGTTTTACAATAAATATGAAACCAAAACCCCTGGACTGTTTATTGAGTAACGATCAACTGGTAGTAAGGATGGATGAGTGGTAATCACCTAGTGTAATCACTTACTACCACACTTAAGGCCCGTACATACTTGATGAAAATCGGACGAAATATCCTCAGATTTTTCTCTCTCTTGCTCAGCGTTCATTACCGTTTTTAGTTGACAGTGCATAAATGTTCACAAAATTTCTCGTCCGATTTTTTTTGGCACATTTGTTCCTAGACTTCCGGGTTGTCAGTAACTTCAAATCATGCGCGGCCTTTCGTATCCGATTTTTCACGGACGTACTGCATACACATTAAACGAAAATTGGTCGTCTGGGGACGGACGATAAAAATTTTGGTGTTTGTCCCTCTGTTTTTTTTCATTGAAAATGTCGGCATCAGCTGCTGAAAATCGTACGATTTTACCTCGGACGGGAATTTTCGGCAGATTTTCTACTAGTGTGTACCCCAATTTAGTGGTAGTAACTGTCCCTGCAGGTAATCAGAGGAGGCCCAAGAAGTCATCACACAGCAGGCCCTACGGGGGACAGTGCTACGTATGCAACCATAGTAGCATAGTTGCTGCATGCAGAGGTGGTGTTGAACTGCTTCTGAATGCAGAAAACTATCCACAGATATGAGCCGTGTGAATGCAGCCCTTATTGACCAGTAATGTATGAAGCAATGGGGTCAACCATGACTTTAGAAAGCAAAGTCGATAGTAGCATATGAAATTTGCCTGGGAGTTACTGTATGTATCTAAACCTGCAGCTATCTTACATAGTTACATAGTTACATAGTAGGTGAGGTTGAATAAAGACAATAGTCCATCCAGTTCAATCTGTGTAGGTGTGTGTGGCTGTAATCATCTCGCATACCCCTGAATGTTCTGATCCTTGAGATGTACGTCTAGAAGTCTTTTGAAAGCCACCATACTACCTGCAGAAACCACCTCTTGTGGTAGAGAATTCCACAATCTTGTAGCCCTAACAGTAAAGAACCCCCCACGTTGCCTGAGGTTAAAACGCTTCTCCTCTAATCGCATTGTATGCCCCCGAGTCCTCATGCAATCTCTGCGACTGAACAGCTTTTCTTCTAAGCCTAGATCCCCATTGATATATTTAAAAATTGCTATCATGTCCCCCCTCAGGCGTCTCTTCTCCAGGGTGAATAAATCAAGTGATTGCAGACGCTCCTCATAATCAAGGTCCTCCAATCCCCTAATTAGTTTAGTTGCCCTTCTCTGGACCCTCTCCAGCTCCAACACATCCCTTCTGAGGACTGGTGACCAGAACTGGACAGAATACTCCAGATGCGGTCGGACCAGAGTTTTATAAAGTGGAAGGATTATAGTCTTATCTCTGGAATACATCCCTTTCTTTATGCATGCTAATATTCTGCTAGCCTTGGCAGCTGCCGCTTGACATTGCATGCTGTTGCCTAGTCTATCATCCACCAATACTCCCAGATCCTTCTCCATTTTTGATTCTCCCAGGGGTTCCCCTCCTAACGTGTATTGTGCTTTTATGTTGCTAGTCCCCAAGTGCAAAACCTTACACTTCTCCACTTTAAACCTCATTTGCCAAGTCGTTGCCCACTCTGTTATTTTGTCCAGGTCATACTGTAGGATATCTGCTTCATGCTGTGCTGTTATTGCCCTGCCTAATTTTGTGTTATCTGCAAAAACTGATATTGAACTACAGATCCCGTCCTCAATGCTGTTTATGAATAAATTGAACAAGGTTGGTCCCAGGACTGAGCCTTGGGGGACCCCGCTTACTACCTCAGACCAGCCTGAGTATGCGCTGTTTATTACCACCCTTTGGACACGCCCTTTTAGCCAGTTCCGTATCCAAGAGCAAACCCTGCTGTCGATACCTGCAGACCTTATTTTATAAATTAAGCGCTTATGGGGAACTGTATCAAATGCCTTAGCAAAATCTAGGTACACAACATCCACTGGTCTGCCCCTATCTAGCTCACAGCTCACCTCCTCGTAGAATGTTAAGAGATTGGTTTGACAAGAACGCCCATTTGTAAACCCGTGCTGGTTACTACTGATGATGCTGTTGTCCTTAGCAAACTCTACGATATAGTCCCTTATCATCCCCTCCAGGAGTTTACATACTACTGATGTCAGACTGACAGGCCTATAATTTCCCGGTATATGCCTCTGACCCTTTTTGAATATCGGAATCACGTTAGCTTTCCTCCACTCCCCTGGTACATCTCCTGTCCTAATACTGTCCGCAAAGATCAGGAACAGTGGTCTGGATATAACCTTACTGAGTTCCTTGAGTACTCTCGGATGTACGCCATCCGGGCCTGGTGATTTGTTTGTGTTAAGTTTATCCAGCCTTTCCCTGATTACACCCTCTGTTAGCCATAGTGGCAAGTCCTGTGTATTACTACTAACCATACAGTCATGGTCAGTGTACCCCTCCTTTTGCTGTGTAAAGACTGACGAGAAAAAAGCATTCAGCACGGTTGCTTTTTCAGTGTCCTCTGTAACCATCCTCCCATCATCGTTAATTATGTGTGCAATATGCTCTGCCCTAGTTTTTTTGCTGTTGATATACTTAAAGAATTTCTTTGGGTTTTTTTTACAATCCTCCGCTATTTGTCTCTCAAAGTCTATTTTAGCCATCTTGATTTCGTGTTTACACTTCTTATTTGCCTCCTTGTATTGGTCGAAAGCCAATACTGTGCCTTCTGATTTATATTTCCTGAAGGCCAATTTTTTTCCCCTAATAAGATTTTTAACGCTACGGTTTAGCCAGCCAGGTTTGGCTTTGTTTCTTCTAAATTTATTTCCCATAGGAATGCACTGCAAGATGCCTTTGCTTAATATATTCCTAAAGCATTCCCATTTTCCCTCTGTGGTCAGGGATCCCAGGGTTCGGTCCCAGTTTACCCTTTCCATCAATGAGTACAATTTTGGAAAGTCTGCCCTTCTGAAGTTAAGGGTTCTTATGTTCCCCACTTGCCTTGTTATATTGTTATTTACACAGAGGTGTCCTTTTATGAACGGGTGAATTTTTTTCTCCGTTGGCTTCTCTACAGTTCTCCGGGGAAAATGATCACATCTGGCACCCATTTTATGAATTGGAGAACTTCAGTTCGCCCAGGGTGATCAGAGGAGAACGGTTTTCTCGGAGATCTGTGTAGAAGTCAATGGAGCGTCTGTAATCTCGTGAGACAAAGCGAGATTACAGTAGTATGAAAATCCCTGGCGCGCTTTAACAAGCAGAGATAAATTATCACTGCTGAGTACACGAGGTTAATAAATAATAGTCCCCTTACATAAATATATACATATATACACTGAATATACACACACATACATTGTATATATATATACACATTAAATATATATCTACATGTATGTGTGTATATATATATACATGTATATATATATACATAAATATGGCAGGGGGACATGATTACTGTGTTGGGGGGTCTGAACGAGGAAGAAGGAAGTCCATAATCTTCCTTTTTCCCCCTCAGTTCTCCCCCGATTCTGTCTTCACTCCCCGCTTCACAAGCTCCAGGCTGGTGAACCCGGGAGTGTGAATTCTGACCCAGATCGCCAGTGAAGTGCGGGGATCGCAGCTTCATAGCCTGGCCATTTCTGTGTCTGTCAATGACAGATTCCCATGTGAAGAGATAATCAGCGGAGAACATGTTCTCCTGCGATCATTTCTGTTTCATAAACTGAGAATGATCGGAAATGAGCTGTGATCAGCAGGATCACTGCTCATCTCCGTTTCATAAAAGGACACCTAAAAGTGATCATCCTGTGATCGCTAGAGCCCAGGTTGTCCTGGACCCCTACCTCCGAGATTAGGTCTGGGTCATTAGTGATCAATAGATCCAGGACTGCGTTTTCTCCATGTTTATACAGTATATGTTCCTCTACAAAGTTTCAGTATGCTCTATAGATTTATATAAATGTCAGATAAATGTCAGATCTGGGTTAACAATTAAACATTTGTGGAAGGAGTTTAGTGAATATTTAGGTTTGTAATAACTTCACAATAATAGCTTTAATTTATTTATTATGTATGAATTTGCAAAGATGGAGTCAGAAAAGATCCATTGGCTCATGTACCAGCTGTGCATTTACAGTAAAAGCTGTAAGACACAATGAATGCAGGAAACAAAACACATCCTTTTTATTTTGATCTTGGGACGTTAAATGTGAAAGATTGTTATTTTTTCCTTCCCTTCCACAGCAACAGACTGGAGGTAAGCACTATGTGTTTCCAGACAGATGGAGGCTGTACCCATGGTAACAGTGAGGAATAGTCCTGTATCAGTACTAGGTCCCATAGCAACAAGATGATTTGACTGGGATTCTACGGGAAAAAAAAGAACCACTAGCTATCCAATACCAACCAGGAGCTGCTCTGACAACCCTTAGCAAGAGTTACCATAGGAACACGTGAAAATGCAGAATTTATAAAGTATATGGTTTGATAGGTTTGTCTGTGGAATTACACTGGGTGTGTAAGCAGATCTGCATCTGCTTTGGGTGCTGAAGCCAGACAGTACAGAACAAAGACAAAGGAGACAGTGATGCAGCACGCACAGGAGTCTGAACATCAGACACAATGATCCTTTTTATTGCTTTCACAGATATGATGCTGGAAACACTCTTATATTTTTTCAGATCTGGTTTGCATGCCTTGAAGCAAGTATAAAGCCTCAACATTTGAACAAAAATAACATATTAAATTCCAATATATAAAAATGCTACTGGTGGTATTTATTAGTGAGACAGCTCTGGACCAGCAGGGCATATGGTACAACAATAGTTAATTACCATTTCAATCACTCATACGCTAATGGTTTTATTACGGAACACAATGGAATTGAAATGGTGACATTTATCTATCTATCTATCTATCTATCTATCTATCTATCTATCTATCTATCTATCTATCTATCTATCTATCTATCTATCTATCTATCTATCTATCTATCTATCTATCTATCTATCTATCTATCTATCTATCTATCTATCTATCTATCTATCTATCTATCTATCTATCTATCTATCTATCTATCTATCTATCTCCTTTTTAAGCTATGCTATTATGCTTCATTTTAACTGTAATTCTCATTGTAAAATGCTGCCTATTAAATATACATAGCTCCCAACTGTCCCTGATTTCGAGGGACTGTCCCTGATTTGAAACAAAGTTCTTCTGTCCCTCTGTCCATCTTTCCTCCTCATTTTGGTCTGATCTGTATAATTGTTTAACTAATCATTTTTTTGTATAATTCTCCTTTAAAGCGAAGTTCCACCCAAAAATGGAACTTCCGCTTTATGTATTCTAACCCCCTGACATGCCACATTTGGCATGTAATTTTTTTTGGGGGGAGCGGGTACCTAGTTTTGACAGGTACCCGCTCCCACTTCCTCTCGGAGCGCCGCGGCGCCCTGAACGGAAGTTCTCCTCTCCCCCTCCCTCCCTGCAATCTTCTGGGACATGTCAGAGGTCCCAGAAGATTGCTGGCCAATCAAGACACGCAGCACGACTCGCGCATGCGCAGTGGGTACCCGGCTGTGAAGCCGCAAACTGTCACAGCCGGGTGCCCACAGCAGTGATGCCGGTGCCGAGGGAGAGGATCGAGGCTTCGGGCGGCCGCATCGCTGGACCGTTGGACAGGTGAGTGAAATGGCTGGAACTCCGCTTTAAGGGAGCGTGGCAGGGGGCATGTCCTATGCTTACATACTTTTGCTAATAGGTGTTCCTCATTCCCATCTCCAAAAGTTGGGAGGTATGAATATATGTTATTATAATGTTATTATATATTTTATGTATTTATGTATTTTTATGTATTTACCAGAAATGAGCGGAACTCTGCAGCAAGTCTTCATTTTTCTGTACGCAGCTCTCTGGCTGTGCCTGTGTCTCTATGCACCACAACTGTGCATAGAAATGAATTGAATGTAGTTTTGTAATATTTCAATAATTCAAGTTAATAAAAAAAGGTAAACAGTGTCTTGCATTGTAAAAAAGCATGGCACCGCCCCTTAACCACTTGCCGACCAGTCACTGGGACTGTGCTGCGGCAAAGTGGCTCGATTCCGTCCAGCGACGTAGACCTACGCATGACTCCTTCCCCTGTAGCCGCTGTTTTCAGTCACAGCGGGAGTCGGGCCAGGGGAGGAGCGGCGGCGATCGCCGCTGCTCTTCCCCGATCGTCGGGGAATCGAGTTTGGAGATCCGCCCGCTTGTGTAAACAGAGCGGGCGGATCTCCCAAGTGACAAACAGTGACAGATTGCAGGGTTCAGCATAGCTGAACATGCGATCTGTCCCTGTGTCACTCAGTCACCTCCCCCCACACACGTTAGTAAGCACCAGGCATACATTAACACCTCCCTCTCCAATAAAATTAACCCCTTCCCTGCCAGTGTCATTTTTTACAGTAACAGTGCATATTTATAGCACTGATTACTGTAGAAATGTCACTGGTACCCCCAAAAGTGTCAAAAATGTCAGTCAAGGGTCCGATCTGTCCGCCGCAATGTCGCAGTCCCACAAAAAAAATCGCAGATTGCCGCCATTACTCGTTAAAAAAAAAAAAACACCAAAAATGACAGAAATCTTTCCCTTAGTTAGTAAACGCAATAACTTTTGCGCAAACCAATCAAAATACGCTTATTGTGATTTTTGGCCAAAAATTTAAAAAAAATTTTGATTTTTAAATTTTTTTGCGGGGGAATTTCATATAAAAAAATTTTAAAAATTTGTTATTTTTTCAAAATAAACGCTCTTTTTTTGTTTATAGCGCAAAAAGTAAAAATCACACAGGTGATTAAATACCACCAAAAGAAAGCTCTGTTTGTGGGAAAAAAAGGACATAAATTTTGTTTGGGTACAGCGTCGCACGACCGCGCAATTGTCAGTTAAATTCGCACAGCGCCGAATCGCAAAAAGTGGCCTGGACGTAAGACAGCAAAATCCTCCGGTGGTAAAGTGGTTAAAGTCAACATATGCTCATAAAGGAAAATGGATAATTTTGGTAAATGTATGTATGGAATTGTGGTTATTGTGAAGGAGCCCAATATATTTTTCATTAGGACACAGAAATTCTAAAACAGTTGTGTTATATGCTGCTGCCTGAAGAAAGTTTGGACAATCGCAAACAGAAAAAAAAAATTGAAGGCCAGGCCCCATATAACCCTGCTTTTACCAATCTTGCCCCCATTTGGTAAAAAAAAGCAGTACACAAGGCCAAAAATGGAAGAGGGGAGTGGGACCTGTCTCCTTCAATGGACTTCAAGAAAACAATTTTAGATTAGGTACAAAAATCGTATTTTCTTTATAATCCATCGAGGGACACAGGAATTATAGAAATCTGATACAGCCAGATCGTCCAAAAACAGCCCAACTTATTGGTGGGCAACAACCACTGACGGATCTAAAATAGAACCATGGGACATCTGCAAGAACTAAAAGGACCAGTGGCCAAATTTAACCATAAGAGGGGAAGTCTTCTACAGGAGAGGGGATCTGCTAAAGACAGAGGAGAGGTCATAGAGGGTCAACCTGATGCTCAGGCCAGGACAAGAATCACATCCAAAAGGATAAACTACCACAACAGACACTGAGTCCACACCAGTGAAGGCTGTGAACCAGGCACCCAAAAACAGGTGAAGTAATAGAACTAAGTGAATGGGAAGAACAGACCAACAACCAAAATGGTCAATAAAGGGAATACTTTAATTTTCAGCCTCAAAACAGACCCTTAAAGGAAAAGTCTACAAGTAGAAGTAGAGATATCTAGGACAGCCATTAAGATTTATATGAGATAATCTATCATATCAATTAATCAAGATAGAGATCTATCTAGCATAATACCCCAAGGGGATTGCCAAGGAATCTGAAACAATCCCAATGTAAGAAACTGACAAACAAAGGGGAAAAAGGGTGCAAGACGTACCACCCACCAAAATAGTCAGGAAAGGAAAGACATCAAATCCATACTGTTGCTGCAACACCAGAAAACAGTAAGACAAATAGACCTGTTCTTCGAGGACATCTGTCAATGTTATTGAAACCTGACAGGGTGAACCACTTGCAGTCCCTGTGTATCTGATCCTGGAATACAAGGTCAACTTGCCATGATCTAGTGAAGCATCTATAGCCATGGAACAAATAGGAATTTTAGCCAGAGGGCTAAGATTGATCATCACATGATTAAGAACAGGAACAGGGAAGATATTTTGAAAACGTTCCATAGAGACTGCCTAATCAGCCACAGTACGAAGGCCTGACTCCAAATAATCCAGAGGAACCCTGTATGTGTGCTATCCCCTACAGGGGGTGCCTGCAGTAGGGTTGTAGTGCAGTTTTTTGTCAAACTGTGTGCAGCGGCACACTAGTGTGCCATGGAAGAATTGCAGGTGTGCTGTGGAAATTCATCGGCGTTGGTAGGGGGAGTTCTCGTAATCAGTGGCATCAGGAGGGGGAGGCTGACCCGGGCTATAGCCCTGAGTGGGCCCCCAAAAAGCCCCGGGTCTCGTAGTGCTCGTTTTACATTATTAGCCCGGATCCCAGGGCGGAAGGCCGATCCTCCGCTGGCCTCTACTGTGGCCACCTTAGTGGTTGCTAGGATCGCCTGCCGCCCACCAACCCGTGACATCACGACGTCGCAAGGAGAGAGCGAGGCAAGGCCCAAGCTTTCAGAGTGGAGGAGGATTTAAATTCCACGCTTAGTGACTCAATTTTGTCTGCAACTCCAACCACCTCCCTTCATCTTCTCCAGCGCTGCGCGGCTCAGAGCCTGAACAAGAAGGAAGGGGGCATGAGCACCGCACTGCATGTCTGAGAGAGGAGCCTGTCTAGTGTCCACATGCACCAGCACCTGAGCCTGAGGGATAGGCTGTACAATCTATAAATGTGTGAGATAAGATTTTAGAAAGTGCTTATGGGAATGGAATGAAATATATTTTTAGAATATGACTGGCTGTGATTTGATTTTCAGGTTATCTGTATGTATATGTACTGATCCAGGTGTCAGGGGCACTCTATGGATGGAGAGGGGGAGGTGCCCTCAGTACATCTTGATGCCAAGGTGTGAGTATACCCCATCAGTACACACAATTAAAAATAAATAAGTTCTTCACTACAAAAACTGTTACATTTTTTTAGGTGTGCCGCGAAAATGTTTAGATCTTTTTGGTGCGCCTCAAGACAAAAAAGTTTGTAGTGTAAGCTGTCTGCTGACAATCTAAGGGAACACCAATCCCTCAAGAGATTTTTTTCTTCCTGGTCTGGAGAAGATAAAGCACACCCAAGTGTACAAGTTTTTCCCCAGAAAGAAAACTACAGGATGGAGAGGCCCAGAGTTTCAAAGGGATCTGTGTAGTTGAGAGCAACATCCTCAATGTTATTCAGCATAAGTACCAGGTTACTCATACTGTCCCAGGGAGAATATCCAAGCCTTCCTATAGGGGAAGGTCCTATAGCATAGGGGTGATATCCAACAGAAAGAAAAAACTTTGGGAAAAAGTTTGTTTGTTTGCACATATCAAAGTCTATTAGATCTTTAGAGACCACCTGCACATCTTCCCTCAAGTCCATACTTTCAGATACCAAGGGGGAAACCTCGGAAGACTGAAGGTCCATCTGGTCAGTCCTGGAAGTGCCGGTTCACACATATGAGATGTCAGACATCGTATGTGATTTGCAGCGCACTGCTCTGCAAATCACATGCAATGTCTGTGCATTGTGAATTCAGCCATACAGATTGTATGGCTGAATTTGCATCGCATTCGGACCAAAGTCACACAGGACCCTTTTTTTGGTCCGAACCAGAATCGGATCGCATGGGTGTTCACACCCATTCGATCCCATTCATGTCTGAATTGACAGTTTGCACTGCGATATGTGAACTGATCTGGGGGTGTCGTTAACTTTGTATTGACATCCCCAGCAAAATCGCATATGGCAGTGTGAACTGCCTGCGAGTCGAGTGTGATGCGGGAACCCTGCGAATCCACTGCGGGTTCCCGCATCACACTTGACTGGCAGGCAATTCACACTGCCATATGCAAATCACTGGGGGTGTCAATACAAAGTTAACGACGCCCCCAGATCAGTTTGCATATCGCAGTGCGAACTGTCAATTCGGACATGAATAAGATTGCATAGGTGTAAGCATCCATGCGATCGGATTCTGGCGCGGACCAAAAAAAAAAAAGGGTCCTTTGTGACTTTGGTCCGAATGCGATGTGAACTTCACTTTTGTGAGATACTGTATGTAATCTATTCAGGTAGAAAATGGTAACTGTTTGATGAAATTGATAGAAACATGAGGACCTAAGAAAAGGATACAAACCATGATACATTTGTAATGCGCCTATCAAGCAGAGGAGGGGTCCCAAGGCCTTCCAAAGTGATAGGTTCTAAATAGGTCACTATGTTCAGTTTTATATGTTCAAGGGTTTGTACATATGTGTGCCTGAATCTGGTGCCCAATGACAAACCAAAAAGGATCAGTGGGATGAATTTTAAAATGGCACCAAATGGTACCAACAGTGAAATAGCTACTGGTACCCAACCAGCCTTCCGCACTAAGTCAGCCTCCAGAGAAAGGGTCAGGCGAGAGGCTGTGCCATGATTCTGGACCCGGAAAGCACTCTGTGGTGAAATAATGAATATGTACGGTAAGTTCTGGAAAGAGTCACAATGTGGAGCCCAATGCCCGAAAGTAACATTCCATGCTAGTTCTGCAATCTTCTGGGTACAGTCTCAAAATATGATGCTGAAGATATGCTGATCTGAATAGTGCTGTGTATAGACTAGCTCAAACAGCAACTTTTGAAGTCTTGTTTAACCACTTCTGGACCGGAAGGATTTGCCCCCTTAATGACCAGGCCACTTTTTGTGATTCGGCACTGCGTTATTTTAACGGACAATTGCGCGTTCGTGCGACGCTGTACCCAAATAAAATTGATGTCCTTTTTTCCCCACAAATAGAGCTTTCTTTTGGTGGTATTTGATCACCTGTGCGATTTTTATTTTTTCCGCTATACATAAAAAAATAGCGATAATCCTGAAAAAAAAAAAAAAAACAATAATTTTCACTTACTGCTATATAACATTCCCAAAAAAAGAAATGTAAAAATCAAATTTTTTTAACATTTTAGACCAATTTGTTTTCTGCTACATATTTTTGGTAAAAAAAAAAAAAAAATCGCAATAAGCGTATTTTGATTGGTTTGCGCAAAAGTTATCGCGTCTACTAACTACGGGAAAGATTTATGTTATTTTTATTGGTTTTTTTTCTACTAGTAATGCGGGACTGCGACATTGCGGCAGACAGATCGGACCTCAAACTGCTATTTTTGACACTTTCGGGGGGACCAGTGACATTACTACATTAATCAGTGCTAAAAATATGCACTGTTCTATGTACTAATGACACTGGCAGGGAAGGGTTTAACACAGTGGGTGATCAAGGGGTTAAATGTGAGCCTAGGGGAGTGATTCTACCTGTATGGGGGATGGGCTTGTGAAATTATCACAGAGATCTGTGATCCTACATAGTAGGATCACAGGCACTTTGATCATTCCAGAGAGAAGAGTGGTCAGCTGTGTTTACAACAGCTGACCGTTCTTCTCACTCAGTGGGGAGCGATCGCGGATGTCAGGCGCCAATCGGAGCCACCTGCCCCGTGCATTGGCTTCCCCACTGAGGAGTGGGGGCGGGAGCGCGCTGCCGGCCGTGTGCGCTTACCCCCTAGCTGCAGGCGCGCGACTGAAGTAGACCTACGTCCGTTCGCGCAGGGGGGCCAGCCTGCCGCAGTAAATCAGCGGCGGGCGGTCCAGAAGTAGTTAACGTCATCAAAGAAAAAAATTATCTACTGTGTACGAAATATCTTGAAGAAAAAACAAAAAGATGAAATAAGAATAAAAAAGCTAAAAAATTATACAAACTCAAATCCAAAAATGTTGCGACACTGTACAAATTGTGAGTAAAAAAGGAATGGACTATTTTACAAATCTCATAATCTTATATTTTATTAACAATATAATATAGATAACATTAAATGTTGAAAGTGAGACGTTTTGAAATGTCATGCCAAATATTGGCTCATTTTGGATTTCATGAGAGCTATACATTTCAAAAAAGTTGGGACAGGTAGCAATAAGAGGCCGGAAAAGTTAAATGTACATACAGTATAAGGAACAGCTGGAGGACCAATTTGCAACTTATTCGGTCAATTGGCAACATGATTGGGTATAAATAGAGCCTCTCAGAGTGGCAGTTTCTCTCAGAAGTTAAGATGGGCAAAGGTTTACCAATTCCCCCAATGCTGCGGCAAAACATAGTGGAGCAATATCAGAAAGGAGTTTCTGAATTTTGAAAGAGTTTGGAGTTATCATCATCTACAGTGCATAATATCATCCAAATATTCAGAGAATCTGGAATAATCTCTGTGCGTAAGCGTCAAGGCCGGAAAACCATACTGGATACCCGTGATCTTCAGGCCCTTAGACGGCACTGCATCACATACAGGAATGCTACTGTAATGGAAATCACAACATGGGCTCAGGAATACTTCCAGAAAACATTGTCGGTGAACACAATCCACCGTGCCATTCGCCGTTGCCATCTAAAACCTGATAGGCCATAAAAGAAGCCATATCTAAACATGATCCCGAAGCGCAGGTGTTTTCTGTGGGCCAAGGCTCATTTAAAATGGACTGTGGCAAACTGGAAAACTGTTCAGTGGTCAAAATTTTAAGTTCTTTGTGGAAAACTGGGATGCCATGTCATCCGGACTAAAGAGGACAAGGACAACCCAAGTTGTTATCAGCGCTCAGTTCAGAAGCCTGCATCTCTGATTGTATGGGGTTGCATGAGTGCGTGTGGCATGGGCAGCTTACACATCTGGAAAGGCACCATCAATGCTGAAAGGTATATCCAAGTTCTAGAACAACATATGCTCCCATCCAGACGTCGTCACTTTCAGGGAAGACCTTGCATTTTCCAATATGACAATGCCAGACCACATACTGCATCAATTACAACATCATGGCTGCGTAGAAGAAGGATCTGGGTGCTGAAATGGCCAGCCTGCAGTCCAGATCTTTCACCCATAGAAAACATTTGGCGCATCATAAAGAGGAAGATGCGACAAAGAAGACCTAAGACAGGTGAGCAACTAAAAACCTGTATTAGACAAGAATGGGACAACATTCCTATTCCTAAACTTGGGCAACTTGTCTCCTCAGTCCCCAGACGTTTGCAGACTGTTATAAAAAGAAGAGGGGATGCCTTGTCCCAACTTTTTTGAGATGTGTTGATACCATGAAATTTAAAATCAACTTATTTTTCCCTTATAATGATACATTTTCTCAGTTTAAACATTCGATATGTCATCTATGTTGTATTCTGAATAAAATATTGAAATTTGAAACTTCCACATCATTGCATTCTGTTTTTATTCACAATTTGTACAGTGTCCCAACTTTTTTGGAATCGGGTTTGTAGTTAAGCCATCAATAGACACAGCGATTTTCTTTCCGTGAGTTGCAGGAAAGAAAATCACTTGTTTCCAGTTGATGGGGAAATCCCTCCTGTGGAGTCATTGTGTTCCGCCGAGAGAACACAGTGAATATTGCTAGCCGCTAACAATAATCGCATGTAAAATCCGTCAGACTGGTTGTACCCAAGTTGATCGGTCAATCAACTTGGGTACTTTCAGCTTACCCATACATGGTTTGAATTTCATCTGGTTCCTGGTGAACTGGCTGAGATTCAAACCGTCTATGGCAGCCTTTAGAATTTTAACTATAAAAGTATAAAAGTATAAAGACAGTTAGAGGAGGGAATAGGGTTATAAAAGTCAAGACAGTTAGAGGAGGGAATAGGGTTGGGGTCAGAATTTCTGAATTCCAGTTCCACTCTATGGATGATAAAAAAAATCATTAAAATAACAAAACAGTTAAACAAAAACAATAGAAGCATTTTGGTGCAATGATTGTAGGTTAATAAAAAACATTTAATGAAGTTGGATGTAGGTCCAGTTTTAATTTGGCATATTAAAAGAGATGTGTACACATTAAACACATACTGTAAATGCAAAACATACTAGGGGGCTGACACCACTTAGTCCACAAAATAGCTGTGTACTGTCAGCCCACAATAGGACTTAGATGCTGAGTACATTTTTAGAAGATCAACAGGTATTTTCGCGTACTTGAAGGATCTTTAAATGAAAAAAACACAGGAAAATGTGCATGTGTTGTGGGGATAAACAGTTTTTTTTTTTTGTTTGCTTTGACATACGTTACGAAGTAGCTACACAGCAGTTTGTAAGTCACATGGCAGAGCAACTAAAATCCCTCCAATCAATGCCTAAATGTTAAAAAAACAAGCTCTGTATGGTGCAATCTATGCACAGCACAGGCTTAGCACTGTGATTGTTTCTGCTTGTCACTGGGGAATTTTTTCTGACTGACAGTTTTATACTCTTGAAAACAAACGGAAAATTGTAGACTCACCTTTCCAAAATTTTCCTTCCCTGGTGCATCTTCATGGCAGCATACATAGGGTTGTGGCTCCGCCCCCACAACCTGATAGGACTCGTTAACTAATAAATCAAAGACAGACCCGGCTTGTAGCATTCTCTGTAATGCCCCGTACACACGTGCAGATTATCTGAAGACTTTTGTCTGTAGACTTACCAAAACCATATAATAGGAGGTCAAACCTAAACACTTTCAATTTGTATGCAATCCGGCAGGCCCTTGCACTACATAGAAAAGGTAAATCTGAAGACAAAAGTCTTCAGATAATCTGCACGTGTGTACGGGGCATAAATCTCACCATTTGAGTGAGAATCTGTATGCTGCCATGAAGATGCAGCAGGAAAGGAAAATTATGGAAAGGTTAGTATACCATTTTCAGTTTTCCTGGCGGAAACAATGGTAACTAATGCCCCGTACACACGTGCAGATTATCTGAAGACTTTTGTCTGCAGACTTACCAAAACCATATAATATGAGGTCAAACCTAAACACTTTCAATTTGTATGCAATCCGGCAGGCCCTTGCACTACATAGAAAAGGTAAGTCTGCAGACAAAAGTCTTCAGATAATCTGCACGTGTGTACGGGGCATTACTCACCATACGGGAGGGTGCAAGAAAAATTTTGGAATGGTCAGTAGCCAAATTTTACTGTAGTGAGCCAGGTTTACCTAATGAAGTGTAATGAAGGTGTCCTAGGAGGACAATAGTGCTGACTTGCAAATAGCCTCAGGAGACACTCGGCACTGCTCTGTTTACAGAGCTGGCACAGCCCTGGCTGAATGTGCTCTTAAGCCCTCCAGAACAGGATGGTCTATATATTGATGCTGACTTACCCTGACTTAAGCCATGCCAGAACCAAGCACAGATTTTATCTTTCCTGAATGTAAAGGTAGCTGCCAAGCAGGTCATCAGAGTTAGATCAACATCCAGGGGGTGTGGTTCTCTCACTTAACCAAGAAAGACGGTAAATTGACTTCCTATTATAAGTGGAAGGAGAAAGATAACCCATGGATAAAAAGCAGTCTGGGGTTTTAGTATTCAATAGTTTTTATTGAGTTTTAACAGAACAGCAAAATAGTAAAACATAGAAAAGGGGTAGCATACAGAAAAGTACCACGCACCACAACAGTGCGTGTCAGTATATAAACCATGATATTATCGGCAACAAAGCAAACAATATTAAGATATTTGACATTATGGTATACCAAGTCCCAAAACTGAGGTACTTCAAAAGGAAGAACTAGCATTCAAACATAATCAGTGTACATGGGTTATGTAGAAACAAAGAAGAAACCAATGGGCTCCATCTAATATCCTATAATATACCAACCCAGACCCATATTTGGGAACCTAAACTAGAGCTCCGCAACCAAAGCAGATAGCGTCTCTCCTGCAGCCAGACCCCCAAGAGAGCAAGAAAACAAAGAAAAGAAAGACAAGAAAAAAGAAAAGGAAAATAGTCCACACCACGATGGGCAGAGAAAGAAAAGGAAGAAAAAAGAACATAAGAAAAATAAAAAGACAGAAACAAAAACAAATTAATGTAAACAAACGTCCTCCCGCGCCGGACCCCTTTCCATCCGACCGCAACTACGGAGCCTGCCAATACGCAATCCCAGGGGTTCCACACGTGGTCAAATCTATGTTGCCTATCTAAACGAATGCTAGCCAACTTTTTATTAAGCATAATCCACGACATTTTATGTTTCACCTGCAATATATTGAGTCCAGGTGTCTTCCAAGCACGCGCTATAGCAATTTTTGCCGCCAGGAGAATAAAAAATATAAGGCAACAGATATGTTTGGGTATCTCAACTGGCAAATCCGAAAACAGCACCGTCTTGGCGTCCCTAGCAATCCTCTGGCCCGTCGCCGAGTGTATCGGGTTAATCACCCGAATCCAGTATCTCCGAACCTTCGGACAGCTCCACCACATATGGTACATATCCCTGTGCTGCCCACAGTGTCGGAAACATAGGGGGGGAGTGCTCGGAAACATTTTAGCTAGTCTTGTTGGCACCAAGTACCACCGGAATGGCACCTTATAGTTCGCCTCAACTAAAGTGGTGTTGAGTATACCCCTGTGCACATTGGTCGACCACCTGTCCCAATCCTCCTCGTCAATAGTTTCCCCCAAATCAGTCTCCCATGCCAGCTGATAGGAAGGTTGTAAGATCCTGGAACTCTCAGTGCCTTCCTATCACATCATTTCTGGGTGCGTTCCATCTACCTAGGTAGATGAAGCACATATAGGTGTGTTTCCCTTTAAGAGTGCTGACATCATCATGAGGCGCCGGACTGAACAGCTATTTAAACCACCAGCTTTCACTCACATGTGTTCGTTCAATGTGCCTTGATGCTTACCTTGTCTTGTGCTGCCGGAGCTTCCAGCTATACCCTTTACCTGAACTGAACCGGAACCTCGCTACGGATCCCGTATCTCGCTACCGGATCACTCCTTACTACTGGACTTTGCTACTGCTAACTATCTAGTGATAAGTACCCCACAGGGGATCCCTTACTAACTTTACTTCACTATCATCTACTGCATATATCAAGACTATCTCTATCTAAGCTACTCCTATCATCTGCATAGATTGTGAGCTCTTGGGACTACCATCAACTATCTTTGCACTGGGTTACTCTATCTTCTATACATGATTGTTAGAACCTATCTGCATACTACCATCACCTACCACTCTCTTGAATAGTATTACTGAGTGCTCACCATACTATCGCCTGTCTCTCACCTGTATACTATCATATATTCTATCACTCCAGGAACATCATATAGAGTGTATGTATATTGCATAACCAGGCTGTGCACGGTGATGAAGTCCTGAGAGTTGGATATGTTGTTCAACAGAATCTCTACACGACTACTGAGTGTAACAATTCTGCAGCTGCAAATCCATTCACTAACAAAAAACGCATGAGCGTTACAAAGGTTTAGTAGTCGGGCTGGTAAATAGTCAGTACAGTTCCGTGATTTCCCCCCTCATCTCAGACCTTCCCATGCATCTATTCTCGTATAGAGTTCTAGTCGTGATGTTAGTGTGGTCATCCTTGAGGGTCCGAAGGAAATGGGTAATTTGGAGGAGGCGATAAGACTCCCCAGGAGGCATCTTTAGTGTCTCTCTGAAATAGGTAGAAGGCCATACCCCCTTGTGGTCTATGAAATGACCTATTCTATAAAGTCCCTTGTCGATCCACCACTGGAATTGAGCCCTGGGGGGAAGTGAGGGTTATTAAAGAGGGGAGCCACCGGCGTGTGAGGGGACCGAAGAAGATATATCTTAGATGCTACGTCCCATAGTCTCAATGAATGGGACAAAGCAGGGCACAACACTGCCCTCCGTTCCCTGGTGGGAAGCCACAGCAGAAGATCCAAAGGCACGGGCCGACAGGCCTGTGCCTCCAGATCCACCCAATGCGGCCTATTGACGGTAGAAAAAACCTGATATAATTGTCCCAGCTGGGCCGCCCTGTAGTATCGCAGGAAGTGGGGGACTCCCAATCCCCCCTTCCACTTAGATCTGTACATAGTGGAGCGGGCCAACCGGCTCCCCCCTCTATGCCAAATAAATTTGTAAATACAGTCTGGGGTTTTAGGACTATTGGGTCCGGGTAGAACGTTAGGTGAGGTTCCTTGAGTACAAAGCCTGCGGCTCTGACACCCTTTTTTACAGAGGTTGTAGCAACCAGAAATATGGTCTTCAGGGTTAGATTGTAGAGTGCAGCCAATTCTGTAGGATAGAATTGAGGCCCTGATAGAGCTGAGGACCATAAGCAAGTCCCACAAAGGGAACAATGATTTTTTCTGGCAGGTCTATAACCTCATGCAAGCTTTTTAAGAATTGCATCACTAAAGGGTTAAGGACTCCTTAAACTCCTGTAAGTGCAGACAAGGCTGAACTTTGAACATATTTGAACCTAGGCCCCTGTTCAGTCCCAATTGTAAGAACTGCAGAGCCTTGGTTGGTTTAGGTGATAAAGGACTCCAGGCTTTTGCTATGTGAGATCTGCATAATTTACCCATATTCTCTGGTATTATTCATGGAGACCTTCCTGGCTTGACACAAGGTAGTCACTACCTGCACTGAGCACCCTTGACTTGGTAGCCTCTGCCTCTTAACGCCTATGCCATCAAAAGTAGTCTCTTGGAGCTGGATGGAAAAACTGGCCATAAGAGAGCAGATCCATCATAACTGGCAGAGGCATTGGTGACTCAATGCTCGACTGTGTCGTGGAAATTAAAAGGGCTTGTACTGAAAAGTACAAATGCACCGCTCCTTTGCATAACGATTTACCAATTGCTCGGCGACAAAGAAAGGAACAAATGCGCTGGGTCATTTCGATGCCATCTGCCAGGTCTCTCTCCATTGGATATGTATGTGTGTGCATGTGTGTAGTAAGAGCAAGTGTTTGTGTGTGAGAGTTTATGTGTCTTTTCATGGATGAATGATGTGTGAGCTGCTGTGTCTGTGTGTCTGTGTGTCAGTGTGTGTCTGTGTGTGTCAGTGTGTGTGTGTGTGTGTGTGTGTGTGTGTGTGTGTGTGTGTGAGTGTGTATGTGTGTCAAACTCTTTGTTTTGTGTGGACCATGTGCTCGGATGGCAGCCATTTTGTAACATGTGGTTATGATGTCATTTCCTTTGTGTGGCAGCCACTCTGTTTGGAATCCTCATTACCATTTTGTTAAATGGAGTTGAGACCCATGTGGCTGAAATGCTATTTTGAGCTTTAAAACATTTTTCTCTTTTTTGGTAGTTTTAAACGGCAACTTTGTGATGTTATTTTTGCACTTTATTTCAGTTTAAAAGTAATGTTTTTTCATTTTAATTGAAATCTGGCATCTAGGCAGATGTTTTTCTAGCTAGCTTTGTTCATCTTTTTGTTCATATTTAGCACAGATATATACATATCCAACCCATCAGTTTTTGTTTTTTGTGTTTTTGTGTCTGTTTTCAGGGGTAACTATTTTTTTGTTTTGTAAGTTTTTGGTTAAGCTGTTTTTGTGGTGTATTTTGTCTCATTTTTGTTGTAACTAAGTTTTTTCCAATGATAAGAGTACATTGTGGAGTGACTGATATTGGATTCAGTTTTTCAGGGTTGTTTTGTACTGAGCGTTGGTTTCTCACAGAGGTAGTTTTCGGTACTGCAGGTTGGATTTTAGGTAGAGAAGTTATACTTTCCAGTGTGCAACCAGTAACCGGCATCTTAATTTAAATTTTCAATGCAACATCAAGGAATAGACTGAAGCCAAGGTTTGTATAGGGAGGACTTTCATTGTACTTTCGGGGTTGTTTGGCTGCACGGGTTAGGTCGAAACGAACGTGTGTACTTTGAGCCGTCTACGTGAAACGGGTGATTGCGACACGCTTGTTTCAGCCTTCAACGTGTGAGGAGTAGATACTGAAACCCGCCTCACATTTGGCCGTGTAACATAACCGAAAGTTGGGGAACGTGTGGGGGTTGATGAGCTGTATAGCCGTATGAAGCTACCGGGTTGACGTCTTCTAGCTGACCGGCGCGTGAGTCCGGAAGCAGGCCAACACTGTCAAAGTTGGCACCTGACAGTGTTGCTCCTAAACCAGGTGCAAAGGAAGCGATTCGAATTGGCATGGTTAATAGTTTATCCATGCAATGGGGGGTAACACAGGTCCCCCAGGCTAGCCAAACAGTTTCGCGGTACATGAAGTCTGAGTTTGGGGCTCGGGCCATGAGACCCCTCAGGAAGGGGAATAACCAAGGGAAACAGTTGGTACATCCCTTTTTGGAAGGTGTTTTTATGTCTGGAGATGGGAGGAGTTCATTATTGAATTCAGAACTAGGCTCCAGGCAACAGAGATGCTAAGTGTAGCGCAATTGTGGCTTCAGAGATCTATTATGGTCAATCAGCAAGGTGTGCATGAGGCGGTTTCAGTCCGGAAGAACCGCATTATGTACACTTGGCCTGATGAGATAGCCGAGTCCAGCGATCTGGTGAGAGAAGTGGAGGAAGCTCTTCCTGGGCTAACTTTAACAAGACGAGCCAGATCCGCTGACACTGAACCTGTCTCTGCACTTTAATCTCCGTTTTCTTCAGTTCACGGTGCAGACTTTGATACTGGTAACGCCCTCCCACCTCACAGTGTCTCTATCTCTCAACAGCCTGTCATAACAGCTGAACCCTCTCCTTCTAACACTGTGGCAAACTAGAAGTTCTTTTAACAGGTCTGCTATGGATGTGGAAAGTCAGGGTACATCAGGCATAATTGTCCTACCAACCCGGCTGGTCCGTGGGGTAAGTGGCAATTTATTCCGGAGGATCCGGAAAATTCAAAGGTAGGTATGGTCAGAAACGACTATGACTTATCATAGGGCGTTGATAAACCGGTGTCAGCTCACATCCTAGAGGAATTAAAATAGTCCCTCCCTTGCCTCGCTGACACCGATGCAGCCAACACGGTTTTAAGATCTCAAAAACCTAGAGGCAAGGTTCCCCTTCCAGGGAAGACAACTCCCACTGTAGGTCTCACAGGCCAGACAGTGTCAGTGACTGAACCTCTCTATTGCAGGCTAGGCCAGTTTTGCAAGGAGAAGCTTGTTTTTTTTTGGGTCATTGCATTTCTCTGGGTACCCAACATCTAACCACTCAGAGAATACAAACATTGAAGGACCCCCAAAGTCCTCGTAACCTTAAACGATGCACTATTTTGGAACCCTGCGTCTCTTCTTCCTGTTAAGGAGGAAGAGAAGGGGGGAGAAGGCCGTGCAGAAAAATGGTCATTTTCAAAACTTTATCTCGCTTTCTATCTCTTTCTCTCTCTCTCTCTCTTCTCTCTCTCTCTCATCAATTTCCAACTTTAGTAGGGACAACATGATTGTCTTTCTTTGATGGAGTGGCAATCAGCGGCTGTCAGTCCAGTGAATGAGACCCCCATTAACCTTTTTGTCAATGGTTCCAGGTACTACACCCCAGATGGCAAGACATAGAGATCAGGGGATCAATATCTATACAGAGTTGAGATAAGCTTTTTGGACTGGCACATGATTGTGGTCCTGTCTGGAAGGCAAGAGGGTTCTTGACTAGTTTGGGGAGGTCGGTGAAACGTGCGGGGTTAATAGAGCTGTTCATTGCCTTTTGCTTGCCACATGTGATAACCATTCTGAAGGTAAAGGCTCATACTTCTGAGACGACTATGGAAGCCAATGGAAATGCCTTGGCAGATAGAGCTGCTAAGGAAGGTGCTCTGAGCCCGGTGACAGAGACCCTAATGCTAGCCATCCCCTCTGATGTGTTAAGAAGCTGCAGTCCCAAGCGGAAGTGCAGAAAAAGAGGAGATGGATGGTTTTGGGGGCTACACAGGGTCCAGATGACATCTGGGGTCTTGATGGTAAATGGTGTTTACCCAGATCCCTTTTTCCAATGATGGCCCACTCGACTCATTACCTTGGGCACCAGTCAAAGATGGTTATGTGTGCATAGGTGGAGGAGCATTGGATTGGCCCTGGCTTTACTACCGCAGCCGAGAAGGCACCCACCCAAACCGGAATATCCCTTTTAGCGCATTCAGATAGACTATATCACTTTGCCGGGGAACGAGCGTGTCTTGGTCTGTCCGGATATGTTTTCTGGGTGTCCAGAGGCTTGGTCCGTGCACAATGCCATTGCCACTGCCACCACGAAAAAGATCCTGTCTGAGATAGTTTGTCGCAAGGGGGCTGCCTGGAACGATCGAGTCAGATCGCGGATCACACTTCACTGCTCAGATCTTTTCAGAGGTATGTACGGCGCTTCAGGGATTAGCGGTAAGGTTGAACGGCTGAATAGAAAGAGCCACGGCTCGAATGTTTTCTCATTGCCATTTACCCCAACAGGAATGTCCAATGGGTTATCACCCTACAAAGTTTTGTTTGGGAGTCAACCAGAGCCTGGATTGTGCTTTCCTCAGCAGCTGTCATTTTTACATTCTCAGCTGACGGGGTGGGTGCAGTCTTGGCAAAGGGAGCTCCAAAAGGTCCATCATAGGGTTCAGGAGTCTCTCCCGGACCCTGACACGATAACCGGTGTACATTCTGTCCAAGCAGGTGACTGAGTAAACGTCAAGGGACGGGATGAATTTCCAGGTTCAGCTGACAACGCCGACTTCCTTGAGGTTCTGGATCCATGCCAACCACTGCAAAAAGCTGCTCAACTCCATCCAAGAATGATAATGAGGAGTATAATTTTTATTTACATATTTAGCAAGTGTGTTTTAGCTAGGGTAATGCATTTTCAGCTGGCCAAGACAGCAAACAGGTCTAATGGCTGGGTGTGCTCCAAACCCCCACCTAGCTATTACACCCAAGCAATGGCAGACGTTCGTATCATCATGAAGACAACCAAGAGACACTTGTCCACAGAATTTAATGACACATTCCTAGAGGGTAACATCAGTTATAGTTTTAATGTTAGCTCTGGCTCCTGTTCTTTTCTGGTCAATACAATCAGGTAGTCCACGGCTGGGCTTTAACTTTAGTTTTGGCACTGGAACTAGATTTGTAGGACCTACAACCTGTGGGACAGTCATCTCACCAATGAAACTCCAGGTGTTTTTACTGTAGGAGAAAATGGTACTAGATTTTCTTTTAGCTTCCAAGGGGGGTTTCTGTAGGGGAAGACTGCTGTTCCGGTATAGCAAACACCAGTGATAAGGTCCAAGCCCATATGGATAAGGTAACTTCATTGCAAGGCAGAGCCAGAGCTATAGCGAACGAGGGTTGGAATCCTTTTATTGCTTTGGGAGGTTCTGGGGATTTTTTTGTTCTCCATTGGATCTTGGTTGAAGGAAATAGAAGTATATACTGTATACTTATGTTGTTCTTATTTCTATTCCTCCTATATGGTCCTGTTTTCTGGTCGACTGAGTCACCAAAGATCGAGCAGATGACCTCGTCCTGATTGCTGAGACGAGACGCCCCAAGATTCCGCCCCTGCATCAGACGCCAAGGACTCCAGCCCAACCGCTGGTATACGCATCCCTTCATCTCATGCCCTCCCTCTGAAGTCATCTCCCGAAGAACGGAACCCAAGTGTCGTTTCCTTTCGATGGATTGTTTTTACCCGTTATCTTTTTCTTTTTATAAACTTTTTGAAATGGATTGTTTTTATCGTGAGAAGAACTGTTCTGTTTTTTCGGAAGAAGAAGAAGATTCATCAAGGGACACATGGGAGCATGTGACAAAGAGGAGGAGCTGTTGTGGAAATTTTGATAGACATATTCTTTAGTTTAAATAGTCATTATGTCTCCCAGTGTCGGTTTTACTGATAATCGATATTTACAGTGATTATTGCTTTAACTGTCATTGAAAGACTTGTTAGTGATAAGATGGCAGCCATTTCTGTTCTTCTCTGCACATGGCTGTGTTTGTACATAAGCCCTGCCCATTGTACTTTCTGTGATTGGTGGTTGTGAAGCCACTCCCTGTAACTTCCTTTTGCTCACTTGCTGTAAATAAACCTGCTCTGCCCTGCCCTCAGACAGAACACATCAGAACAGAGAACACAGAGGACGCCACACACACACACTCACACACACACACACACACACACACACAGATATACATACACACACACACACACACACAGACACAGCAGCAAACACATCATTCATCCATGAAGAGACACATAACCTCTCCCATACACTTGCTCTTACACACACACACACATACATATCCAATGGAGAGAGACCTGGCAGATGGCATCGAAATGACCCAGTGCGTTTGTTCCTTTCTTTATCGCCGAGTGCTTGCTAAATCGTTATGCAAAGGAGCGGTGCATTTGTACTTTTCAGTACAAGCCTATTTAATTTCCACGACAACTGTAGGAGAGAGACACCAGAGCCTCCTAAACCAAAATAGTGTGATTGCAATTATTGATACAGGAAGTTCCACTGACAACCTACGAATTCTACCCTTCCACTGCTGTATAGGCACTGTACAACTCTTGCTCCTCCTATAAAAGGAGTGAATGACAGAAGGGCTTTGAACACTACTCTTAGTTTGAGAGCATTCAATACTTTGCCTCATAAGCTGTACATCCCATGACCTTGAGCAGCTCTTTGAAATGCATCCCCCAACCTTTCTGACTGGGGTCTGACATGATAATGTTCCATTTGAAAACAATTGGTCAGTTACGAAGAACCAAGGATACTCAGGCACTGTTCTGCTGGAACACACTTCACTCTTAAAGCAACTTTGACTTTCTCTATCAGGAGGACGTATTTTCCCTTGTGAAAGTTCTACTGAATTTTTCCCATCGTTATTGCAGACAGTAATACCTTTGTGTATGCCCTGGGGGAGGTGTACAGACCGAGGGGGAAGCACTGAAACTGGTAGAGGAATTGAGGATTGATTGGGACAAGTAAGTAGGTGTCTGAGAAACCTACAGAGCATCCAATCTCCCAGATTTATCAATAATAGAATTGATTGGAGGTTCTCTGTCTTACAGGACTCTAACTTTCTGTGCTTGTTGTGTTTTTTCATGTTTAGCACTGGGCACAGATTACCTGATTTTGATTTTGTATTGTTTTTTTGCTAGGAACACAGGTGAACCCAATACTCATCTCATCTGGGCACATGGAACCTTCACACTTGCTCATTTTTCATTGAAACCAGCTACAAACTGGACCAGAATTTTTACTTTTCCATCAAATCTGGTAACCTAGTTGGCTGGAAGAGATCAGAAGGTGGACATCCCTTAAACTTTCACCAATGTTACACCAATATGGCTGATATGGCCCACTGATCCTGAATATTTTCTATCCAGGTGTGTGCACAAAGCTTCACACAGGCACCCCCTGGATGAGTACACTCTTAAAAGGACTTCCGCTGTTCTCCCAAGACAGATCGATTTTTAAGGCTTCAACAATGAAGATTGGGTACTTCTTCAGTTCCTTTACTAATCTTTTTCCCGGTCTGTAGGAGTTTTCCTCCTTGTACTTAGGAGTTGTCCACTGTATGCTGGACCTTTCCAGATTTTTTTCTATTTTTTTTTGTCATGGTATTGGTCCCCCTTGAGATGGCTGTATCCTGTCTACTCCCAAATAGATTAGATCCGTTGTCTGGTATCTTGCACCAGTTTTTTTTTTAAGGCGGGATTCGCCGACTATGGCTTCAGCCACAATGCCCTCCTTGTTGTCACTGTGGGGAATACAGCTCTTGAAAAACATCATTTGACGTCTACTGACACATCGGCCGCAGGGTCTCCTGTCAATTTCAGCTCATACAAAGCTGTTACTGCCTTGTCTCTCTTCACTTCCTCTAGAAGGGCTTCTTTAAAGGGTAATTCCAATTTCCATTTCAATCTGCAGGGCTGTAATTTTCTGTAAAATGCAAGGCAATATGGCTATCTGGAGGTGTTCTGTACACAGAATGTGTACAGAACAGAATGGGTCAAACAGCCATTTTACAAAATGCGGAGGATTAAACCCTTAGGTTCCACAGTGAGTATAACAAGCATGCTTCACTGCATACTGACTGACCGATTTTACTGTTGTGGGTTTAGTAACATTCTAACTGCTGCAGTGCTGATAGGAGGAGTTTCAGGTGCAGAGGCGTAATAAAAACCTTTTGGGGCTCTTCCCATTGATACTGGGGCCCTTTACTCTCGTTTCGGGGCCCTTTATTAGGGTCCCGCAGCAGGACCCTTTCACAAGTTCTGTCGTGGGCCCCCTTCCTGCCATCTTGGGGCCTCCCCACAGTGGTGGAATGCTAGGGCTTGGTTGCAAGTATGACCTTTGCGATCCTGGAAGTTCACCCACTGGTGTCAGTAGTTTTTATTTTTTGGTATTTTAATTGTATTATTTTTTATTATTTTTTTTTTTTTTTTACAATGGCACTGACTATGACTCTGTCCATTCAGAAAAGGAAGGAGCTGGTAAATAACATATTCATAGCACATTGGGGGGGGGGGGGGGGGCAGCACAGTGAGGGGGGGGACCAGGGGAGCACACAGGGGCCCAGAGACAGCAGAACACAAGTGAACTGGATAGGAGGAGTGGCGGCGGCAGCATACAAAGGAACTGATCTCCTCCATTTTCCTCCTGCATCTACAGGAGGAAAAGGGAGGACAGTGGTTTCTCTACATGCTGCCCTCGCCACACTCCTGTATCTGTTCAACAAGTGTAAACAATACCTAATAATCCTGCTCGAAATCTTCAGAGCTGATAACTTCCTGTGCTCCCTGCTATCAGTTACATTCCTTCCAGCTATCTTTTCAGACTGCAAAACACCTCACCCTATGCAATAGACAAGAGAAAAGGAGGTAGTGGTGTTCTGTAGTTCCTAGGCTGACAATGTTGGATCTCTATAAATACAGTACGGCGATTGAATGTTGTCATTTTAAGGACAAAAAGGATTTTTACTGCCAGAATCAAGTGAAAAAAGTCTAAAAAAAGGAAAACAAATGCAACAACCACATCTAAGGACTGGTAAACTGCAATATAATACATTTTTATTCTTGGATAACTATTACATCAGTGGCAGCTGGTACACATACTCCCAGCTCTACTATAGAGCACCGGCTCTCTAGTAGAAGTAGAAATGGTCACTTCTATATGTAGGATAGGATTAGACCCCCTTAGGAGACCCTTTATCAGCCACCTTGTGATAGTAATAAAATTAGTTAAAGAAAAGAAAAGAAAAACCCCAAGCATTTGTATACACGCACACACATCTGGTATCCCCATGCACCCCAAAGGGAGAGCAATAAGGGCTAACATCCATGGTTAACTTTACACTGAGGAGCAGTAAAGGCTTAAAATCGTTACCTATGGCCAATTTTTGGATATCGTTTTATAGGTGCATGCAATTTTACGGCTTGGCATATTTGGTATTTATTTACTCTATGCAACCTCATCTTTTTTTTTAACAAATTGTGTATTTCTATTAACTCATTTATTCATGAATTTTTTTGTATTTTTTTTTACTGAAAAATATAAATTTAATAAACAATAGCATATTCATGTCTAAATTTCACATTTTAACCCCTTCCAGCCTCTCGGCTGTCACAGTGGTCACATAGGGGGGGCTTGTCCCACCAGATCCCTATCACAAACAGAAGCGAGAGCTGTCTGTGACCAGCAGCATGACCACATATGTGAGGCCTGTGGACGTTAGGGCCCACCCTCCCTTTTGCCGCACATATGCATAGAAACTTCTATAGGTATTAAAAGAACCTTATCCCTTTTATTGTTGCATTAAGGCAACCCATTCATTTTCAACGGAAGGTCAACTTTAAAAGATAGCTAAACCCAGGACCAAAAATTTAACATTTAGCAGGTTAGAGTCCTTAGATGTGGTGGCTGCAATTTTTTTTTTTTTTCTCAAGCCACGAACATTTTTAGAAAATATCTGTTGATCTTTCCAGAAATGCAGGGTCACTTCCTGTAAGGTTTACCAAAAAAATATCTTCCTTTTTCAATATCTTCTGTAAGCTACCAAAGGCCCTGCTCCAACCCTAATGTAATGGGGATGAAGAGATACAGAGAAATTTGGAGTCCATATCAGAAGAGAAGCCTAGGTTGATAACCATGGCTCCCCTCTATAGGACAGTGGAGGAGTGACCTAGCCACGCAGGGACAGGAACTGCGTTATTTGAAGAAATTCCAGGTTATAGTAAAGCAAAAGTAGCTTGAATAAAGAACACTAATGCACCTCACACCAGGGATTAGTAATCTGAAAAGAAAACACTTCTTCAAGTGGAACTTTAGTCAGAAAACTTAGTCACTTCATGCTGGCCCATTTGCAGGTATAGCTATTTAAAACATTAAAAATAAATGCCTACCAGTTTATTATTTTGTACTGTATTGTTTGGGTAGTGTATACATTATCTTTCTATTTCCATTGACCTTTTTTACGTCCTCAAGTAGGGTGTGCTGGAACTAGAGAAAGACCAGAGAAGAACAACAAGGCTAATAAAGAAACTAGAAGACCTCAGCTATAAGGAACGACTACAAGCATTAAACTAAGGCTAGTAGGAAAAGAATTAGCCGCACATCCAGGTATTCCAATAGGTTTCAAATACCTTTATTTCCAAAAGTTGCAAATGATGACACCAAAGACACCAGCATGAAGTCTCGTAGACGCGTTTCACACATACATCTTGTGCTTAATCATCAATAAACTAAGGCTACGTTCACATGTGGGTGTAGCGGTTCGCGGGCAGAATCACTGCGATTCTGCCCGCGATCCAGAAATCATTGAAAATCGCGGGACGCCTTTGCGTTGCCCGTGATTTGCAATGGCACCCCAAACTCTGTGCGATGTTGCCGCGATTTCCGCCTGCTGAATCGCGGTAACATCGCGCAAACAAAATCGCGGGACACATGACGCCCCAGAAGAAGCTCTTGTACCTTTTTTGGGCGTCATGCGTCTCGCGATTTTGTTTGCGCGATGTTACTGGGCTGAATCGCGGTGATTCTGTCCGCGATCCCCTACGCCCACATGTGAACGTAGCCTTATTCTCTCTGGAGAAGACGCTTAAGAGGAGATGTACTAGTGATACAAATAACTTACTGGTGACTAGCATAGGGAAAAAAGTTTTCAGTGGGTTGGAGTTTAAAAAGACACATTTAAACCTAAAACCTCGTGGAGGGTTCTTTACTGTCAGAGCAGTAAGGATGTGGAATTCCCTTCCACAAGCAGTGGTATCAGCAAGGATCGTCAATAGTTTTAAAAAACTATTAAATGGGCACCTTAATGTGTAAGTCCACCTAACACTAAAATCCCTGTATCTACAGACATCCTTGATCTAACACTAACCTATCTAGCCCTGTAAAGAAGAAATCAGTATACATACCTTTTTTGAAGCCGATCCGGCGCTGAGCTGTCGGCTTCACTGTGTAGGCGGGTGCCGAGGACACAGCCGACAACGGAAGCCCCATAGTAAGTCTATGGGTTTTTTTCACTTTCCAAGCATTTCACAGCCGTTGTCAGCTGTGTCCTCTGCAGAGCTCCCCCCCCCCCCCCCCCCCCGCTGGAGACCGGATCGGATTGGCTTAAAAAAAAGGCATGTATACTGATTTATTCTTCTGGATAGTTTAGTGTTAGATCGTGGATGTCTGTAGATGCAGGGATTTTAGTGTTAGGGTGGACTTACACTTTAATGATTGCAACATACAGGGATATGGGAATTACTATTGACAAACACACACGATGTAAAAAATGTGAATATAATGCGCTAACTTAAAATTAATCTGTACACAAACCACAATATAAAGCAGCTGACACTCCAACCGACAGTGATGGTGATCAAAATACTAAAAAATTGTGCAGCGCTAAAAATAAGTGAATAAATGTGCACAAAATAAAACGTGAACAATCAAACAAAAATGTAAAAAAATCAAAAGTCCAAAATGTCCATAAGTTATAAACTGTGACTTGAAAAAGGTGTTGACTCCAACATGTGAAATAACTGCAACAAGCGGAAAATCCCACACCAAAGGAATAAAGATGTGCTCACCAGATGGTATGGACCAAAAGTACTGTACAGCAAATGGATCATACTTGCTGTATATGTAGATGTCCTCAGTACCAAATAGGCAGGAACCTCAGCAGCATCTCTGGATCACAGGTAGTGGTGACTATCCTCCAAACTGGTCCACACGGGAATGCCTAGGAGTCCCCAATCATGGGATTGTAAGGAGGGATAAACCAAAAGGACACCATAGCATAATACCGTATGGGCAATTTATTGAAGATAAAGAAATACACTTACAATTTATCAGGTAGTAAGAAGCATTCAGAAAAGATAGGCACTCATGATACTTCTAACGCGTTTCCTTAAAAAAGAACATCCTCAAAGGAATTAGCCTGATGGACTGCTGTCTTTATTCCACCTAAGGCTGGCCGTACATGTTCAATTCTCTTGTACAGTTTTCTGTTAGATTTACCAAAAAACATATAATAGGAGGTCAAAACTAAACAACTCTTTCAATGGTATCCAGTTAGGCAGGCCTTTGTACTACATAGTTGAAGGTATATCTGAAGAAAATTGTAAGAAAATTGTATAATGTATGGCTAGCCTTACCAACTAGGTACAGTATTTAGTACTCATTAAATGTATGACATGCTATGGAAAGTCTTTTATATCTATGTCTTTTTGTTTGTACCCTGGTAACTCTGAATAAAAAAGTTATTTGACTCAAAACTAAGTGTCTATAATGTTTCATACGCGGTTCCCCTACTCTGCACATGCTTCCATTTTTAGGCACTGCCGAGTTCCTAGAGGCTGATATGCTGACAGCCTTAAACCAGAATTAAACCCTCCCTGTTCTTTACAGCCAAGGAAGCTGTGTCTGTTTGATCTGTAACTGCCATAGTGCTGCACATGTGATCAGTTATGACACCAGCCATTTGATGGTTTGACAGATCGGTTGAGGACACAAGCAAATGGGACAGTTAGCAATCCCAGCATTCCAGTAATGTAACAGTTCTTTGAAACAGTTAAATCGATGGGTTTAGTTCTGCTTTAGGATTTACTGCTGTTCAAGGGCTCTGGGCTTCAGCAAAATGGCGGCGTCTAGCAAAAAGAAACAGGGGCAATGCTGAAGGGAATTTACAGCACACACTAATCTTGGAACTGCGGTAGGCAGCCCCTCCTGCACGAACCGACGTAGGGCGAGCGCGCGCCACCGGCGGGGATGCCGATGCATGGGGCCGACGGCTGCGATTGCCGCCCGCCACGCACGATCGCTCCCCGCTGAGAGAGAAATGAGCCCTCACTGGATCAATAGGTAATAAAAGTGTGTTACAGGGGCCTTAGAAAAACAAAGACTGTTGTTGCAGCAAAAATGGAAACTGAGGCACCACACCACTGCTAAGATGTCCAGATAAAAGCATTACTCAAGTGAAAGTCAAGGGGACAATCCAATCGTCTTTATTAGAATAAGGTTGCATCTAGGCCTCTTAGCAGTGGTGTGGCACTTCAACTTCCATTTTTGTTCCATTCCACTACAAGCCAAGGAGAACCTCTGGGGTGGGGTAAAACCCACCTGCCTGGGAACCAAATTTCTTGCATGAATGCTTTTAAGACAGCAATACCAGTGAGATAACCCTAGGGGCCCAGTGCTATTTTACACTTTCCTCAACTGTTTTTATGCTATTGGCAGACTGTACCATAGATCTACTTTGAGATAACCCTAGGGGCCCAGTGCTATTTTACACTTTTCCTCAACCGTTTTTATGCTATTACCAGACTGCACCATAGATCTACTTTGTCTATATGTCCATTTTAAAAACTTCCAGACCGCCCGCCGCAGTTTTACTTTGGAACTTTGACATTAAATACCGGTGATATGGCAGCAGATAGCTGGCATAACCCTGGTATTTTCCTACAGGGCCAGCGGTCCTCTTTCACATAAAAATGGTCCCAGCAGCGGATTTGCCACGAGATCACTTTATGGGCGGCAGGAGATGTGCCCCACCCCCTTCCCAGTCGTTTTCCCCGCTTCTCTGAGTCGTCGGTAGCAGGGAAAACAAACCGGTCCGTTGCACTCCCAGGCAAGAAGTCGAGTGAGGGCAAGATGGACCCCACTCGACTATGACCTTGGAGGACCCGGAGCGCCGTCATACATCGATCTCGCCCAACAACCTTAAAGGGTCCATTTTTTTGGACCTTATAAGTTGCACAGGCATTTAAATTCCTCCAGGATGGCACATCAATACGTGCCATTGCTAGAAGGTTTGCTGCATTTCCAACCACCGCCTCAAGAGCATACAGGAGATTCCAGGAGACAGGCAGTTATTCTTGGAGAGCTGGACAGGGCCAAAGAAGGTCCTCAACCCATCAGCAGGACCAGTATCTGCTCCTTTGTGCAAGGAGGAACAGGGTGAGCACTGCCAGAGCTCTTCAAAATGACCTCTAGCAGGCCACTAGTGTGAATGTCTGTGAACCAAACAATCAGAAACAGACTTCATGAGGGTCCAACGTTCTCTAATGGGCCCTGTGCTCACTGCCCGGCCCCATGGAGCTCGATTGGCATTTTCCATTGAACACCAGAATTAGCAGGTCCACCACTGGCGCCTTGTGAGTTTCACAGATGAAAGCAGGTTCACCCTGAGCACATGTAACAGACGTGAAAGGGTCTGGAGAAGCTGTGGAGAATGTTATGCTGCCTGTAACATTGCTCAGCATGACCGGTTTGGTGGTGGGTCAGTGATGGTCTGGGGAGGCATATCCTCAGTCTGTTCAGGAGCTCAGTGATGCCATGCTCCAGATCTGGGAAGAAATACCCCAGGACACCATTCGTCATCTCAAAAGGAACATGCCCGACATTAGGCATGCATACAAGCACGTGGGGGCCATACAAACTACTGAGTACCACTTTGGAGCTACCGCAATTACATTTTTTCAAAATGGACTTGCTAGCCTGCTGCATCATTTTTTCACTTTGATTTTCAGGGTGTCTTTGAATTCATCCTTTTGTGGGTTGATATTTTTCATTTTGATCAAACGATATGGCATCCTTTAGTTCACAACATATTACCCAGTCCATATCAATATAGATATCCAGCATTAGATTTTTATCCACCCCATTGCGATCTGATGTGTTTTCAAAGTGTTCTTTTAATTTTTTTTGAGCAGTGTAATTATATATATATATATATATACATACATACATACATACATACATATACACACACACTTTGTCTGGTGTGAGCAAGTGACCATCTCTCTTAACTTTGTTTATTTTCTGTGCACCCGACCTACAATTTTTGGATTGGCTCCACTGTAGTCTTCAAATGCACAGGCCCAATATAGATAGAGCACATACAGGGTGTGCTTGTGCTATACTACCCAAGCATCATCTGGGTTTAATCGAGACAACTTACCAGAGCTCCCAATGCAGCAGAGTTTCAAGTCCTGAAGTTTAAGGTTGACCCTGGATACAATCATCCTCCAAAATAAGCCAGTAATTCAGATTGTAGACTTGCTCTTCTGTGAAATGCTTTGAGGGGTTCAGATGCACAGGTAGCATTCTTGAATGTTTTGGAAGATCCGAGGAGTGATTGTAAGTTTAATTTAAGTACTGGGTATGGAAAGGAAGGGTAGCAAACAGGCATTTTGCAAAGCACACCAAAATACATAAACATCCAAAGGGTTTGATTGAAATACAGGGCAAGTAATGTACACAGCTTTGGGACAGCATTAGGGTATGAATGCCAATAAAATCTACAGGTGTGAATGAACCCAAATTAGTGCAACATCTTCTGTATAGCTAGCCTTTAGATTAAAAAACAAAAAAGTTTGCAGATTGCCAGGGTTCTTTGAATGCAAAGAATATAATTGGGACAGATTTGAGAGCTTTTGCAAAGAAAAGGGGCAAAAATTAATCTGCTTCACATAAACAAACCAGTAGAAATGATATGTAAATGCACTGAAATTTCACCAGCCAAAATTGGTGTTATTGGCAAAATGCTGATAAGAAAAAGGTGTTGAAAATGCATGCGGTTTTACAGTGCTTATGGTGTTTTTCATATGTCATGCGATTTAAAAACTGCATCTAAAACATAACACTGGTGAATTATTGATGCATTCTTGCTGCATTTTCAGTGCATTTCACCAGGGGAGGCGAGTTTTTAACTGACCAAGAATGCAGCCAGCAGGATTTTAACACATCAGACCAGTGTGAAGACATATAGAATTTAAAGGGATACAATTTCCCTGAGCTTTTCTTTAAAAAAAAAAAAAAAAAAAAAAAAAAAAAAGCAAGCTATCATTTGACACAAAAATGTCCATTTGGTGCTCCTCTAATTTCATGCCATCATTAAAAATGAAATACTACTAGTAGTGAAGGGCAGCCACTCTGCACCACTTTCTTACTATCTCCACAGTGTGTGACAACCAGGAGTCAATTCAATTATGCTAGTTTATCTAGCAAGTCAAAGTGTACAAAGGAGGTTAAAGTCAGATTTTGTTACTTGCTTGTAGAGCAACACCTTTCCCATCATGCTCCTGGAAATATTTAAGCTGTAGGCGATGTAGCACGTTGTATTGCAATATATTTAAGTATAAAATACCATAGACCAGTCTTCAGTGCTTTTGTTCCAACCTGTGATTTATGCAATTGAAACAGACAATACTACTAAAGTAAAAAAACAGAAAGCTCATTTGCAGGTTGAAATTTTGCTTTATTAGTGTTTGTGGTTTAAATATTTTGAGCCACAAAAGAACATTTATGAGCATTACCAATTATCACCTTCAGATACAGCAGCATCCATGTTCTTTTAAAGGCAAGAGGTGCCCTCATACCCATCATATGCAAATCCATGCATCGTTGCTACATGACATGCTTTATTACAGATTATCTGCCAAAAGGCAGGTGCTATATAGAACACGCTCCATCAGTAGGTCACATATGGGACATTCATGATTAATCCTAAATCTTATAAAATAAAGTTCAATCATGGATATCCAAGAGCATTTTACTGGGAAAGGAATCTATGGATCCCTGGTTTATCATTGCACAGAATGGGCAGGATTTTGGACAGACAATTACATACAGCAGAGGTCATTGGATTTTAATTGCTAACACATCAGGATTTAATAAATCTGAAATTTTGCTCAAAAAAGGTATACAAAAATACAGTATAAATTTGTCATTCAGTACAAAATCCAGCAAGCAGCAGGTTCAAAGAAAAATACAAAAAAACAATCACAAACAGACAAACCAGTGTAAAGTGACGAAAGTGAGGTATAGAATGGTTCACACCAGACAGTCCCAATGTTCTTTGACAATGTGGCAGTCCTTCTGGTCTACAAGTAGTCTTTAAACAGCTTTATATACGAGCAGATTCATAGTAGCATTACACTACTACCAGCAAAAGGGATTACTAAAGAGGTATTCAATAAGAATCTCTTTTGTTGAACAACAGACATTTAAACGGTTTTGCGAGAGGAAAGCAAAAGGCCCCATACAAGATCTGGCAATGCCAAGTGCATAAAGTGCATTACAGAAATAATTAGGCGAGGGATTATTTAAAGTTAGAGCCCATGTCCAGCTATAACCTTCAGTTTGGCTAGACCAAGGTAGGAGTTTGACCTTCTGTTGGCAGCCGTCTAACCACTCCAGAACTGAAATGAGAGGAAATGGGTCTCAGGACAGGAAGACAGCAGTTAAACCTGACAGTGTCTAAACTAAGACTAACACTAGCTTGTTGTCATCCATTTGCCCAATAGAGTGTTAATCACTGCCTGTTTCTGCATCACTTTATCACCAGGACAGGAATCAGTGAATCTCCTCAAAGGGTACAGAGACTACAAAAAAACCTGACCAATGTTAACCCTTTCCCAAACAAAAAATGGAGGTGGCTGGAGTAGGGCTTTACATTATAGTCTAGATTCACAGAAATCCAAGGTGCTACCCCATGTTTTTGTTTGAAGGCTCAGCCTGTAAAAATGACAGCTGTACACAGTGTTGTGGTGGGCAGAAAACGACCAGTGAAAAATGAAACTTTTTGCCAACTAGAGGGAACAAAAAAATCATTTGTAGAACCTGAGGACCCAGGAAAAAATTTCACCTGAAACAGGACAAGCCCTTTCCCCACTTGTGCTCAATAGAGCACACCAACTCAAAGTGATAGTCTCACTTCTGTGCAATCCCAAGACACAAACTCCTCAAAATGTGCAAATGTGCCAGGCAAACGTCTGACGAATGTCCCTATCAACGACTTTTCAGTTTGGAGAGTTTTTTCAAAAGTTGCTGGTGACGAGATCGAAGCTTCGTTTTCTCTGCCACAAGCCTTTCCTCGTCACTGATCAAGCGTTGCAAATATTGTGTTGCTTTGCTCAGCACTACTACTTTAGGTGTTTTGGAAGCATGAGCAAGACCAGGTACTTCCTCTCTAAGGGCCAAGAACCGAGAACGCAAATCATTTCTTCTTTTACGTTCCATGTAATTGTGATTTTTTCTTTTCACTAGATCCTCACTGTCTGAACCACCAGATGGTGGAGGGGAGCCAAACTCAAGTGGACTACAGGGTTGTACTGAGGAACAGCTTATTTCTCCAGGCTCTTCTTCCACAGAGGGGGATGGAGAAGGTTGGGGAGAGGTAGGGCTGGGTTCAGGAGGAAGCCGTGCCGCGTAGTTATGTTGCTGTTGGTGGATAGATATGTGGAAGAGCTTTGTGACAGTATCCAGTGGGTCAGCCCGGACTGTGATGGTAACTGGTTGACGGCCATGATAAGACTTCCTCTTTTCCACAGTCACCACATCAATCTCATCCTCCTCTAGAGCAAAAAAAGCAAAAAATGGATTAGTAAATGGAGATGACAGTCTAAAGTCAAAGCCAAGTAAGCAACTTTTACATGCTTGCCTTCCCAAATTTGGATAACTGTCATACATGGATTTGTAGGTTCTCTCGTCGGATTGATCTCGTTTAAGCAGTCTGCATCCTGTTACAAGATTGCTGATAAAAGCTCAACGCAGAGTCTAATGTGTCGGAGCAGATTAAGACTAATACTACATGAAGAATTAGATTTATTACCTCAATTAATTTTATATTAAGCAGATAACTTGCAAACAACTGGGGTTTCTGGTCTACTGATTAATGGGAATAGGTTGCCTTTTTTAAACTAGCAAGCCAAGTTTGCAAAAAAGGTGTTCAGAGCTGGATTAATTACACATTGTATATAAATACTGGGTGTAGTAGGTCTTACCTGAACTTCCCTTTCATGGTTTTATTGCATGTGATTTATACAGTAAACTTTATTGTTACAGCTTGCAAGACAAAACAAGAACTCAGGACTAGACAATGTGTATAAACATGTACGCATGATAAAATGCCTTTGCATCACGCTACACCATGTACTGGGCAAGCAGTGTTGCCAAACAAAGGGCTGGACTGCACAGCAATGAACAAGGGAGTGTTAGAAGTCTAGCAGCATGTGCAAGGAGGCTGTATGAAGGGGTGAGGTGTAGGGGGAAGGGTGTCTGCAGTTTAGTACAAAAGACACTACAAAGGACTGAATTATGTAAATAGGCTCACTTCCCCATTAATAAATCCTAGTCACATGTCTAAGGACTCCAATTGGTTTAATAATCTCCGTTCAAACGCTGGGTCCGTTCTCATTGGCTGGAGATAATGTCTGACCCCTGCCGACTGCAAGCTGTTGCTTTTTGTCTGGCCATGTGGCTGCCTCATTCAGCAGCAAGCATATTGTGTAACTGTTTGTTTGGTGGAGGGGGGCACAGCTACAATTCCCATCCATTGAACCTTACCAAGATCGGCTTCTATGTGCTACAATAAAACATATTCATTGTTACTTTCTTCATATAACCCATTCGTCCTAAGGAATTGGGCATGAAGACCGTTTACACAAAAAAACATTCCCTGAACAAGGCAACTTTACAAAGCAGGCATACACAGGCGACTATTCACAGGAGGAATCGTAAACCTCCAATTGTTATGCAAGCCTTTACAGAGATAAGAATGCAAATCAAATGTAAGAAACCAATCCATTCAGACCAATTAAAAAAAACGTACTTTGCACATTTGCCATACACAGAGCAAGTATCTGGCAAATTATGCAATAGAACAGCTACATACACCTATACCAGTTTCCCCTCCATTCATAACAGAGCAAGTATCTGGCAAATTATGTACTAGAACAGCTACATACGCCTATACCAATTTCCCCTCCATTCATAACAGAGCAAGTATCTGGCAAATGATTTAATAGAACAGCTACATACACCTATACCAGTTCCCCCTCCATTCATAACCGAGCAAGTATCTGGCAAATGATTTAATAGAACAGCAACATACATATGCCTATACTAAATTCCCCTCCATTCATAACTTGTACATGTGATCGCCTACTTCATTGTACATCCCTGGACCTAGGTTACTAAAATCATTTCCTGGGTAAGTAAAGCACAGCAAGGGTCACAAGTAGCTATCTAGAAAGAACATGCTGCTGCCCAAAAATCTTACATCAGTTAAAGCCATATTTGTTCTTCGCAAATCTATATCAGGTGTTAAATACCCATTTAACCGCATAATGGGCACACCAACTATTTTTTCTAGCCCAGGTGAGTTTATTTCCATAGCTGTACACATGGAGATTCTTGCAACAGACCCATGTACTCTAGAGACCAAATCAGTTTGCCATCAAACGCAGGGTAATGAAGCTACTTTACCTGCTCTGCACCTGCTATCAGTACTAGGTGTGTGCAAACTGCAGGTACCAGCTTGTTAGTTAGAAGGAAGTAGCATTTATATTACGTTGCTGCTCCACCCCTGTTATGAACTCTGCTGCTGTATATAACCAAAGACTTCTAAAAAGAAGAAGATTTATAGACACGTGCCGGGGGGGGGGGGGGGGCTAATGCAACCTTTAGACATGCGTTATGGGGAACCCCCTGCACCCTATAGACACGTGCTATATGGGGGGGCACCTGCACCCTATAGACACGTGCTATGAAGGAGAGAAGCCACATGCAGCCTATAGACATGTGCTATTTGGGGGGGGGGGGGGGCACATGCATCGTATAGACATGCTATGGAGGGGGGGCACATGCACCCTATAGACACGTGCTATAGAGGGGGGGAAGCCACATGCAACCTATAGACATGTGCTATAGGGGGGGAGCCACATGCAACCTATAGACATGTGCTATGGGGGGGGGGGAGAAGCCACATGCAACCTATTAAAATGTGCTAGAGGGGGGGCACATGCATCCTATAGACATGTGCTATAGAGGGGGGGAGCCACATGCAACCTACAGACATGTGCTATAGAGGGGGGGAGCCACATGCAACCTACAGACATGTGCTAGAGAGGGAAGCCACATGCAACCTACAGACATGTGCTAGAGAGGGAAGCCACATGCAAACTACAGACATGTGCTAGAGAGGGAAGCCACATGCAAACTACAGACATGTGCTAGAGAGGGCAGCCACATGCAAACTACAGACATGTGCTAGAGAGGGAAGCCACATGCAACCTACAGACATGTGCTAGAGGGGGGCACATGCAACCTATAAACATGTGCTATAGAGGGGGGGAGCCACATGCAACCTACAGACATGTGCTAGAGAGGGAAGTCACATGCAACCTATAAACATGTGTTAGAGGGGGCACATGCATCATATAAACATGTGCTATGGGGGGGGGGGAGCCACATGCAACCTACAGACATGTGCTAGAAAGGGGATCCACATGCAACCTATAGACCTGTGCTGTAGAGGAAGGAGGGGGAAGCCACATGCAACCTACAGACATGTGCTAGAGTGGAGGGCACATGCAACCTGTAGACATGTGCTTGGGGGGGGGGGGGGGTGATAGAGGAGAAACCAAAGCCAACATAAATCTTCTAAACACTTGGTAACACTATACTATATTTACCGGGATACTTTATTACTTTCCAATCAGGATGCAAAAACCTTTCACTCTTATGCGCTGTAGTTAGGTTGCCCTTGTCCGAATTTTCCCACTGGTGTCCATTTTTAGAGTATAATCAGAGCAAAAGTGACAAATATTTGATAGCATGGTGAAGACTGAGAAAAGGGCCATCACCTGCCTAATGACTATGGCAATAAGTGTGACAAAGTAGCCCAGTTTTCATGCAGCGTTAGTGAAGCAGCACAATACAGTCACCATCTACTGAAGATGGACTATCATTGTATGGTCTTACCAGAGTCACTGGTATTCTCCGACCCAGATGAATTGGCAATCTTTTCAGGATGGGCTGTTGGTACAATAACTCCTGGTGTTGTTTGCTCTGCGGGGCCACTCCCAGTCTCTGTTATTTCAGGTTCTGGAACAGTTTTTGTAGTACTAGCCGGCTTTGAATTTCCAGTTGAAATACGTTCATTGATTACTTTTTCCAGGTGTTCACGGGTTGAGAAGCCACTCCACATACAGTCCCTCAAAAGAACTACAGAGCTGAGCTTAGAGAGCTTCACAGGGGACTCCCACCCCAAATCCATGATCTCCGATCCCCAGTCAGCACCACTCCCCCCCAGACATCCTGCATTCGATGGAGAACAACCAGGTACAAGCTCAAACTTCTTCCAGATATCTTCGCTGGGAGCAATGTAGCGATAGAAATCCTCCTTCAGATCCTCGTCGTAGAAATAGTGCGTGCTATAACACCCAAGATCCATTGTCCTACAAAAGCAAAACAGTCTTGTCATTTTTGTGCTGTCATTTGGAGAGACATGTGTTCAGTCAGCCAGGAATATAGACCAAATGTTGGATTTTAAACAAAAGGAGATTGCAGGACAGGCAAGCCTTTTATTTGGAAAAAAGCAGGAGGCAAATATTTACCACCCCTCCTAGCCTATTGGCAAGGTTAGTGTGCTAATGAAGCCTATTGAGCAACAGAGGCAGCTTTTTAGGAAGCCAGCAAACAATGCAACAAGAAAGCAGCTAGAGATGACCTACTCCAGATATACACATGCCCAAGGCTGGAGGCAGGGAACCACCCTGGTAAACAGCTGCCATTCACTTTAATGAACAGGTAAAACTTGAACCAGTTTAGGACTTTGATTAGAGGGGGCGTCAATATTCAGATAATAAGCAACTCAAAAAGAGTGGAACTCTCATCAAGCCTTAAACTGGCCATACACTATAAAATCTGATCTCCTTAACGGGTCAGCATACAATCTCATGGCCTTTAAATCTATCAAAACTTTCTAAATGAGAGGAAAGCATTTAATGGGTATCAAAGCACTGATTGGTGGTAGATCTAAAGGAGATTGTACAGTATGTCCAGTCTTACCTAAACTATTATGAAGGCATTTATATCCAACAGGCAGACTCTTGCACTACACAGCAGATGACAGATCTAAAGCAGATTGTATGGTGTATGGCCAACCTTAGACTTCCTAAAGCTAGAACAGAAGGACAAAGCCTACATTGGATTTATATCCAATCAGGCAGACCCTTGCACTACATAGTGGTTAGCAGAACTAAAGAAGAGATTGTATAGTGCATGTCCAACCTTGGACTTACTAAAGCTAGAATAGAAGGACAAAGCCTACATTGGATTTATATCCAATCAGGCTTGCACTGTATAGTGGATAGCAGATCTAAAGAAGACTGTATAGTGTATGTCCAACCTTAGACTGCCTAAAACTAGAATAGAAAGGTAAATCCTACATTGGATTTATATCAAATCAGGCAAACCCTTGCACTGCATAGCAGATGTAAAGAAGATTGTATAGTGTATGTCCAACCTTAGCCTTCCTAAAACAAGAATAGAAATCCTACATTGGATTTATATCCAATCAGGCAAACCCTTGCACTGTATAATTGATAGCAGATGTAAAGAAGATTGGATAGCAGATCTAAAGAAGATTGCATAGTGTATGTCCAACCTTAGACTTCCTAAGCTAGAATATAAGGACAAAGCCTACATTGGATTTATATCCAAACCAAGCAGACCCTTGCACTACATAGTGGATGGCAGATCTAAAGCAGATTGCACAGTGTATGGTCACCTTACCAGAGGCAGTATGTCCCTACCAGGTATAGACTGGTGACCTGTGACATGGGTCAGTTGCAGCAGCTCTTTTGGTGTAAATACAACAATAGAGGTGGAATAAAAGGACAAGTGTCCCCTGATTTACAATTAGATCCATACTTTAGGAGAGAAGGATAAGAGATGTCACGTTTAGGGGAGCATAGAGCTGTCAAACACAATGAAAGTTCCTTGTATAAACTCTGCAGAGCATGCCTAGCCCAAGCTTACACAAGCAGGTGTCTATGATTACATAAGCCATCTGTCTGCCCTAATAAATAATGAGCCCAGAGATCTCCCATCAGCCCCAGCCCGCACCCCGTGCCCTCTCTTACCCCCGGTGTCCCCGCACGCTCTCTCGGACACGCTGAGTCTGACCCGGTTCATTGTTCCCCCACATTGTTATATGAGCTTGGTTGGCCCCTCCCCTGGTGGGCGTGTCCAGGGAAAGCCGGTTGCACAGTGCACAGACGGCTGTGAGGAGGGCGGAGGCTGGACGGGGCACATTGTTCGGGTAGACTGTTATTGTGTTCGCTGACAGGAAGCTGCTAGACAAAGCTCTGCTCACTGCCTGCCTGGGTTCAGTCCAAAACAAGGCACCGCCACTCTCCTCACACCACTCTCCTCTGCAATGGGCTCCCTTCCTTCTGTGTGCGGACATTCCAGCCACTGGCCCACTTATTGATCACATTGCTGGCTGGGGCAGCAGAAAATCAATGCTCACACTTCTGCACATTCTTTGGCTTTTTCAAAGTGACACTAAAGTCTGCTTTATGTAGAATTCATTTCTAGTATGTATTCCTACCTCAGGAAAGTCCCTTCTATTGCTCTCAGCCTCCTCCAAATCACTTCTTTTTTTTTGCTGCGGCAGTCTGTCTTCCCGTTAGAGCCAGGGTATGAAATCAAAATTCAAGGCGGTCACTAAAATTTTCCAAATCTCAAGTCTTTGCTATGAAAAATTCTACTTTCCTTTTTTTGGTGCAAGCCACACTTTGTCGCTTTTGTTACTGTTTCCTCCACACACTCTGGTAATATTCTGTAAATTTCCTCATTAGTGTTCCCCCTTACATCAGGTGCCCCTACCAGAGTAATTCATAACATTGTGTGCCCCCATCTGACTACCCCCATAAATCAGTTGAGTACCCCCTCGTATCAGATGTCCCCATCAGAGTTCGCCCTTAATTAATGTGTTCCCAACAGAGTGGCACTTTACATCAGGTATTCCAATCAGAGTGCCCACTTACATCAGGTTTCTGCCTAATATCTAGTATCTTCCATCAGTGTGCCCCCTTGCATCATTTGTCCACATTAGGTGCCCCTACCAGAGTAATTCATTACATTGGGAACTCCCATCTGACTATCCCCATAAATCAGTTGCCACCATCAGAGTACCCCCTCATATCAGGTGTTCCCATCAGGGTGAACCCTTAAGTAATGTGTTCCCATCAGGGTGAACCCTTAAGTAATGTGTTCCCATCAGAGTGCCACCTTACATCAGGTATTTCAATCAGAGTGCCCACTTACATCAGGTTTCTGCATCAGAAGGTCTCCTTACATCTGATGTCTCCCATCAATGTGCCTCCTTGCATCATTTGTCCCCATCAGAGTGCCCCATTATATAAGGTTCCCCCATCACAATAACCCCTTATATAGGTTGTCGCTATAAGAGTGCCCCCTTACATCAGGTGTCCCCCTTATATCAGGTGTGCCCATCAGAGTGGTCCCTTACATTAGGTGTCCCCATCAGAGTCACCCTTTACATCAGGTTTCCCCATCAGAGTGACCCTTTAAATCAGGTGTCCCCATCAGAGTGAGCCTTTACATCAGGTGTCCTCATCGCAGTGGCACCTTACATCAGGTATTTCCGTCACATCAGCTGTGCCCATCAGAGTTCTCTTACATCAGGTTTCTGCATCAGAAGGCCCCCTTACATCTGGTGTCTCCCATCAGTGTGCCTCCTTGCATCATTTGTCCCCATTATATAAGTTTTTCCCATCACAGTGATCCCTTACATAGGGTGTCTCCATCAGAGTCCCCCTTTACATTGGGTGTTGCCATCAGAGTGCCCCCTTACATCAGGTGTGCCCATCAGAGTGCCCCTTTACATTAGATGTCCCCATCAGAGTGACCATTTACATCAGGTGTCCCAAACACAGTGCCACCTTACATCAGGTATTCCTGTCAGGGTGCCCCCTTACATCAGGTGTCCCCATCACACCAGGTGTGCCCATCAGAGTTCTCCTTTACATTAGGTGTGCCCTTTAGAGTGCCCCTTTACATCAGTTGTCCCCATCAGAGTGCCCCTTTACATCAGTTGTCCCCATCAGAGTGCCCCTTTACATCAGGTGTCCCCATCAGAGTACCCCCTTAACATATGTGCCCATCAGTGTACCCCTTAACATAATATGTGCCCCCTTAACATAAAATGTCCCCATCAGATGTCCCCTTAACGTAAAATGTGCCCATCAGCATGCCCCTTATTATATGTTAAGGTGCACATGGATGGGCATATTTTATGTTAGGGGCATGCTAATGGAAACATTTTATGTTAAGGGGCATGCTAATGGGCACATTTTGTTTTGCCCATCAGATTGCCCCCTTAACATAAAATGTCACTATCAGATTTCCCCTCAACATAAAATGTGCCCATCAGCATGGCCCCTATTATATGTTAAGGTTCACACTGATGGGCACATTTTATGTTAAGGGGCATTCTGATGGGAACATTTTGTTGTGCCCATCAGAGTGCCCCTTAACATAAAATGTGCACATCAGAGTGCCCCCTAACAGTGCCTCGCACGCAAAGTCATTGGTTGCTGGGACACCTGCGGTCTAAGCAACCAGTGACTGTAGATCGGCAGGGATGTGAACTTTAGACTGGCGTGCTGATGGTCCGGACAGGAGCATCGCTTGGTCTGTGTTCGGACCGTGGTCCACCATTTAATAATGGCTGTGTTAGAGGGTGACTACATTCATTCTCCATGGCCCCACTATAAGTAGGAACGTAGCCACCTTCACTCTCTTAGACTATGGAATATGGGATGTGTAGTGTGCAAAGGGCAGCGCACATGATCACAGCTAGCATTCACTGCTTGATCCAAACAGATGTAATGGAGGGGGAAAAAGGAGAGGTTTGGGAGAATGAAAGACACTACAAAAATTGAATGAAAAGTCGATTACAGGACCATTAAAGTTGAATTTAAGGACAAACTTATCTTTATTCTTCAAAAATAATCCATATACATCCACTACATAAAGTAGGCTAAACCTAACTAATCTTAAAAATACTCTCCTCCCCCTCTGCTGACTAACCTGTGTAAAGCTAGATGGATTAAATCTCAGCCGGTTCAGCAGGGACCGGCTGAGATTTGATTCATCTATGGGCAGGCTGGGTGCACTTTGTCTTTCCATCAATTGACATCAGTACAACCAGCCTGTTTAATTTTTTTCATGTGATCACTTCCAGTGGTGCCCCCACCTGCAGAATACAATATCGCAGCAGGAGGGATCATCAACGCTGACTGTGTTGATGGGGGAGTCAAGCAATTTTCCAGTGATTGGTGGTGCTCGGTAATTCCATCGGCAAACCAATGCACCCCCCCCCCCAACGTACGGTCGGTCGGTCGGCAGGCAGGCAAGCAACACACCCCCCCCCCCCGATGGTCTGCCTCCTTATCTCCTCCTTCCACCTGTCCGAGCCAGGGAGTGCTGGGTGGCTGAGCCGCCGTGCTTCTCCTCCAGCCGTGTGTCTTCTCCCTCTTCCTGGCCACCAGCCAGTAAGATTGCTTCTCCTTTTGGGCAATCGGGAAAAGGGTCTCACAACCCTCTTCCTGATTGGCTGGGAGGAGAGTCAGTGTGACAATAGCGAATATTTATTCGCTATTGCCATACAACTGGGTGAGCTCAGGGCGCAGTGCTCCCCGAGTCCACCCTTTTTTGAAGCCTATTAGAGCCTCTGGCTCTAATCACGTGCTTAAAAAAAAATCCCCTATTGGAATCCATGTGCCCTGCATGTAGATTAGGGGGCCGGACGCATGGATGGGGGAGGCGCCCCTGCGCCCCCAATGGATGGGCCGTCACTGTGTGCACTGTATGCAGTTGAGGCGTGGTGGTTTTGGTTTTTGAGGGTTAAAGCAGGCAACATACCACTTCCTTACTGCTTTTCAAGCACCCTCTGAAAAGTGATTTACCACATATCTCTTTTCGGGGGGGGGGGGGGGGGGCGGCAGTATAGCCACATGTGTGTGCCAGCCCTTAGTGTCTACTTTAAAGCAGAAGTAAACCTATTAAATTAAATTTCAATAAACAGTTACATTAGTTACATTCCCGGAATGTGACGGGTATGTAACTGTCACATTTGTTGTGTTCACAATCAAAATGTCAAACCATCCAATGGCTGGTGTCATAACTGATCACACGTGCAGCATCATGGCAGTTGAAGATTAAACAGAGGCCAAGATGGCCGCTTCCTGAAAACAATAGGAGGGTGTCATTCCACTTTAAATGTCTTTTGCTTTGTGTCTCACAATGTCTACAAAATCAGTAATCTAAAATATTTTTTGTTCCAGTTTGGAATACCATGATGGAATGTTAGTTCCAAGTGGTCCTCATTGTAGATGGTGACCAGCTTTGAGATATCACTTCAGCGTTCTTTTCCAATAGGATGCATTGTGGAATGCACTGCTTTTTTTTTTTTTTTGCATTTGCTGACAACACACATCAACATCAGTGGACATGCACCTTTTTTGGTAGTACATCATAATGCACATCAGTCCCCATTCACAACTGACCATTTTTTGTGCATTTTTGTTTATTTCCCTACACACAACAATGCTCAACCTGAAAAATCCAACTCTTTTCTATTGTAGCTGTTCACATCTTTATGCTCAGTCTCATGAAGCTTGAAAAATTACATTAGCCTTTTTTTTGGAGCTGTGTCACATATTTTTTGGCCCTATAGAGCCCTGGTGCCCAACCTGTGGTCTGAGGGCGGCATAAGGCCCTTTGGTATATGATGTGCGGCCCTCAAACTTCAGCAATCTGTATTGGAAGCAGGGCCGGTGCTAGACTATTTTACGCCCTAGGCAAGACCAGCTACTTGCGCCCCCACCTAAAAAAAAAAAAAAAAAAAGGTAGGGGTTAAAAACTTCTCTATGTCATACCCAGTGACCCTGATCTGATGGTTCCTCCATGTTATGCTGTCGTACCCAGTGACCCCCATATTCCTCCATGTCACACCTGGGGACCCTGATGTTTTTCCATGTCACATTCTGGGACCCCAATATTCCTTCATGTCTTGCTGTCGTACCCACTGACCCCGATGTTCCTCCATGTCATAACCAGGGAACCCCGTGTTCCTCCATGTCATGCTGTCATACCCAGTGACCCCAATGTTCCTATATGTCACACCAGGGGTCCCTGATGTTCCTCCATGTCATACCCGGAGACCCTGATATTCCTCCATGTCACACCTGGGGACCTCAATCCCCCATGGCACACCCAGGAACCCCAATTCCTCATGGCACACCTGGTGACCCTGAATCCCTATTACACCCGGTGACCCCTATCCCCCATGTCACACCTGGTGACTCCGATTCCCCATGACACACCTGGTGCCCCCCGATTCCCTTTCACACCAGGGATCCTCCATGTCACACCCAGGGACCCCGATCCCCTGTTGGCCCACGCTCTGTCCTCCTTCACTGTGATTCCTTTTCCTAGGACACTCCTTTCCTGGACCACAGTGCTCACCACAGCTCCAGCCGAAGAGGATAATCATGCAGGCAGCACTCAGGTGGGCTCCCTTCCTGCGTCTTGGGGCCCCCCCAACATTGGTGGAAAGCCAAGGCTTGGTAGTTCCGCCACTGCCCCAGACACCTAGCATCTTCCTCTGTCCCTTCTTCCTCCCCCACTGCTGCCCCTCCCCTCAGCTCACAGGGATCATTAATAAAGGAGAGTGCCGACTTGTGGCTGCGCCCCTAGGTGGCAATGCGCCCTAGGCGGCTGCCTAGTTTGCCTAGTGGAAGCACCAGCCCTGATTGGAAGCATTGATTAGGGTAATACCATTGACCTCTAGCCTCATGTAACATGTTCCCAGTTTTGTATTTTCCTTTTTTCTTCTGCACCATATCTCCAGCCAAAAATTGAACATGTCCTAATGCTCTGGCCCTCATTTTCTCTATTAGGTCTGCAGTTTCCGACAGTCCTCTCAAACATTGCATATACTAAACATTATGTGCGGCCCTTTGGTGATAACAGCGGCCAAATTTGAGGCCCCATTTAGCTCATAAGTTGACAACCACTGTTATAGACTTCAATAGGGTGCCTGTAAATGCCTAAAACATGCATGCTTTTGCACCTAAATAACTGTTGTTTTCTGCTCTCCTTCTCTCAGGGCCACACAGAACCCAACTAAGGAAAATACAGAGAAGCAAAACCTTGGTATGCTGGATGTAGAGGCATTTATCTGTAAGGTGTGGGCACACCCAAATCTTTACCACTTTACTCTTTACAAGCAGAATAGTGTCCATCAAGAGCACCAAGAGCAGCAGATAACCCAGGTAGATGACTACATACAGTATGATGTCGCACATAACAATGCTTTCTATTCCCCAAAAAAAAAAAAATGCCTACACTTACGTACATGTGCAAAAAGCACTTCAAAATTCAGATCTGCACATATGAAAAAACACTTTATAATCAGTTCAAGTATGAATGGGGGCTAAGTGGAATGTTGTGATTCCTCTATAAGGCTGGGTTCACACTGATGCGAATTGGATGTGTTTTCTCCGCATCCAATTTGCATGACAGGAGAGTGTGACCGGCATTCAATGGAGCCAGTTCACACATCTCCGGGGGGCGGCCACGGGGCACATTGCACAGGAGTTCTGTGTGTCTTTGGCTCAGTTTCAGGTCTGAATCCAGGCAAAAATTTGGGCCTGGATTTGGAGAACAGGGATGCACCAGATCCCTGCTGTGAGCCGCGTCCACACACAGTGTGAACCTGGCCTCAGCTTTGCCACGTCTTAGGCCCCTTTCACACATAAGGTCCGTTTGTCCGTTTTTCATCCATCCGTTGACGGATGAAAAACGGACATCAATGCAACTCTATGTAAAAAAAAACGGATGACAACGGATGATCATCCGTTTTCATCCGCTTCTGTCAATGTCCGTTTTTGGGAACGGATGAATGCCCTATTTTTCATCCGTCAAAAAAACGGATCGGACGAAAAACGGATGTAAACGGACAAACGGTCAGTTTTTCATCAGTTTTTGCATTGGTAGTGGATGTAAAAAAAAAACGGATGAAAAATCGGATGAAAAACTGATACATTTTGACGTGACTGAACTGATGAACTGAACAGACCATATGTGTGAAAGGGGCCTTAGAGTAAAGCACACATTATTACAAATCAATAGTGTGAACCTAGCCTTAGAAACTTATTTTAGAAAGTGTAAGCTTTGTCGTTGCTATTGCTAATCTACTGTAAAAACACTTCTTCCCGGGCTGTCTCTTGGTTGGGTGTTCTGTGACTCAGAGGAAGAGTACAGCAAGTGGCGCTGGACTGGGGTCACAACCCCTGTTATAGGTCAGGGACTTTGAAAGTATGAAAGCCAGAAGGTCAAAATGACAGCCAGACAATTTGAATTTTACAAGGGGATCAGCAATGGCAGTACCAATATTTCTAGCATGACAGGTTACCTTTATAATGGAGATTGCAACTGTCTGATTTACTAGCTAAGGCTGGCCATACACTAGCAGGTTTTAAAGCAGATGTGCATACAAAAATTTGCATGAAAATTCTCATTACATTCAATGACTTAAAGCGGAACTTCACTCTAAAGGGGAACTTCAGCTATATCCCCCCCCCCCACCCCCATCTCTAACAGGTTTAGGCATTTTTCTGGGGAGCTGGAGAGTGGATATCTAGTTTTGGTAGGTACCCCCTACCACTTCCAGTCATATCGCTTAGGTCATTCCACCGGATGTTTGGGCCCCCCCCCACCCCTAATTTCTTTGGACACTTTGCAGTTCCCAGAGGGTGGGGGGACCATTCACAGCATGGCTCACACATGCATAGCGCAAAGCTGTCTGTGAAGCATTAAGGCTTCCCACACTCAACATGTTGGTATCAGGGACCCGAAGACTGATGAAGAACCAGCCTGGGTGTGGACGGCGCTGGATCCTTGAACTGGTAAGTGTCCGTTTATTAAAAGTTAGTAGCTACAGTAGTTTTTGCAAACAGGCTGAAGTTCCTCTTTAACTCTCTACCATCAGCCCTATAGTCTGAAGATGGCTACAGTGCGGCTCTCCAGTTCTGGCAGGGCATGCATGGACATCCCCCCATAGCCACACATCAGGCGTGCTCTGTGACCGCTGTGTCCTTTGGACATAGCTGATCACAAATTGTGGTCCTTTACCATGTGATCAGCTGTGTCCAATCATAACTGGTCACATGCAAACAGACTTACCAGTTATCGGCAGTCCTTTCCTCACACACTGTCTCTGTGGGTGGAAAGGAAAGCCAATAACCAGCAAGGCTGGGCCCTGGTTCACACTGATGTGATGAGGGAAACAAACTAGGGTTGCCACCTCATCCCTTTAAACACGAGCACATAATAATTACACAGGTTCTGTGGCTAAATAAAGTGGTAATTAACTGCCTTATTTGTATTAAATTAGTCTCAGAACCGGTGTAATTCATATATGTTCGGGTTTAAAGGGATGAGGTGGCAACCCTACCAGAAACAGATCGCAAAATGCAGTGCGATTGCCAGAATCACATTACATGTATGTGAACACCCATGTGATGCGGTCTAGGTGCGGGGGAAAAAAAAGGGTCCTGCACCATTTTGATGCAATGTGATTTGAGCCATACAAAATGCACAGATATTGCATGTGATGTGCCCAGGAATGTGGTATTTTGCACGCACCAATGTGAACCTAGGCTCACAGTAAACTGTTTACACTGATAATCAGGACACTGATCATCAGTGCCCTGATTATGGGTGCAGCCCCATCAGTGCAGTTTATCAGTGACTCATCAGTGTACATCAGTAAAGAAGAAAATTTACTTATTTGCAAAATGTTATAACAGAAGCATTTTCTTTTTATAAATTCACTGTTTTTTCATTTGTTTAGTAAAAAATAAAAACCCCAGTGTTCATAAAATGCCACCAAAGCTCTATCTGTCTGAAAAAAATTATAAAAATGTCATATGGGTACATGACCGCGCAATTGTCGTTTAAAGTGTGACAGCGCTAAAAAGCTGGAAATTGGCCTGGGCAGGAAGTGCCCAGTTAATGGTGGTTAACCACTTGCTGTCCGCCAAGTACATATACTGCGGCGGTTAGCCCCCCTGGGCAAAGTGACGTATCGGTGCGTCACTCGCCCGCGAGCCAATAGAGGGCGAGCGCGCGCCGCAGGAGGCGCACTCCCGCCCCTGCTCATTCACTGCCATCCCCCTCCCCGCGCGAGTGACCGGCGGCTCCAATGTCCGCCACTCGCAATCTCCCGCTGAAGAGGGAGACAGGCAGGCGGCTAATGTAAACAAAGCCGCCTGTCATTCTCCCTGGTATAACAGCAGAGATCATACAAACCTACTATGTAGGATCGTATGTCTCTGTGGTTACATCAAAAGCCACGCCCCTTGACAGTTAGAAGCATGCCCTTAGGGACACACTTAACCCCTGGATCTCTAATAAAGTTAACCCCTTCCCTGCCTGTGTCATTTTTACAGTAACAGTGCATATATATAGCACTGATTACTGTAGTAATGTCACTGGTACCCCCAAAAATGTCAGTCAAGGGTCCGATCTGTCTGCCACAAAGTCGCAGTCCCGCAAAAAAAATCGCAGTTCGCCGCCATTACTAGTTAAAGAAAAAAACAATAAAAATGACATAAATCTTTCCCGTAGTTAGTAAACGCAATAACTTTTGCGCAAACCAATCAAAATACGCTTATTGCGATTTTTTTTACCAAAAATATGTAGCAAAAATCAAATTGGCCTAAAATGTTAAAACATTTTGATTTTTACATTTTTTTGGGGGGGAATTTCATATAAAAAATGTGAAAAATATTTTTTAAAATTGTCGCTCTTTTTTTGTTTATAGAGCAAAAAGTAAAAATCGCACAAGTGATCAAATACCACCAAAAGTAAGCTCTGTTTGTGGGAAAAAAAAGGACGTCAATTTCATTTGGATCCAGCATTGCACAACCGCGCAATTGTCCGTTAAAATCACGCAGCGCCGAATCGCAAAATAGGCCCTGGTCTTTGAGCAGCCAAATCCTCCGGGGCTTAAGTGGTTAATAAATGTCTTTCAAAAGTACTTTAAAATGTAAGTTTCTTTTAACATTTGATTTTGTAATAACTTTCACTGTTAGAGATCTGTTAATCTGAGAAAAATCTCATCATTTCAGCAAAAAAACAAAGGTGGATTTGATACTACCAATTAAAGAATCGAACAAATGTTCTTAAAGTAAAACGTATCTAACAAAATACTACTAGTGTACAGTATGGCCAGCTTTGGCAGTGAAGTATCTGATAAGCATCAATGTGAATGCATTGCTACTAGCATGCAGCTTCTAAGACAATGGGCAGCTTCCAGCAGTCAGCAATTTAGCCTAATAGCTAATTCCCTTTTAAGAAATCGGAAACAGAACAGCAGCTGTGGGATTTTCAGAACACCAAGCACTAGGCTAGGGGTAACAGCTGTTGCATTAGGCTTGTGACAGGTTCACTTTAAAGTCTAAAAAAGCATGACATCATTGAAAACTATATAAAAGGCAGATTTTGCATCTACGATGTCTGACACTTGTAGAACTGAGACAATGTTCATGTATTAAAATTTGACAGTTCTGGTCTTAAAAAAGCAAATTTATGACATCATTTCCCAAGTGGTTCACACAAATCAGCACTTCACAGGTATATATTTGTGTATCTTATGAATATGTCAAAGATTTGTCCTACAGAACAGTGGCTATAGACTGAACAATTTTATATACAATCATATTGCTGATCAATTTACTGTCTGGGAGAAAAACACGATCGTACAATTGAAAAAGATTGTTCAATGCACCTTATGTGTAACGATCGTAGCGATCTATCTATTTTCTTACGATTGGATTTTCTGTTTTAACTGCTCAAATTTGATGAAATCGGTTGATTTTCCACAAAATTGATCAATGACCATGTATGTGTCTTTTTGGATCATTAATAGATACGATCACATTGTCCGATTCTGTGAAGAGTCTTTTGATCAGATTGTTACGTATATGGTCACCTGGTAAGTCTTCTCTTTCATTGTTCTGTAAACTCTTTGTTAGGGTTTCATTCTCGGCAGCCCCCATCACACACAGTTGCATTTGCGTCCTATGCATCCTTTTCATTCTAAATATATGTAATCCATGCTAATGCATTGTGAGTGACAGATTATGAGATGGGGTAAATGCTTTATTAAGGTGTCTAAGAAAAACAGATTTATTGGCTAGGCAATGTACCAAAGCTGTCCTTGGATGAATAGGGGAGATTCCTGTGGAAGATCAAGACAGCTGGTTAATCCCATCCCCCCACACTCCCAGATGATCCCCCCTTTGCATTCATCCTACTATACAACAAAGAGGTAATGTCCCTTTTCACATAAAATCCTGGAATGACCCTTGGGGTGTAAAGCGGGGGAGGGAGGGAGGTACTTTTCACTTACATTGGAACATTTGCATGGATTGTTACTAATTGTTTCATGAAGTGCCACCCACTGCTAACTAGAATGCCTGATTCCAACCAAATATCAGAGAATGCGGCAATTTAACATCACGTAAGAGAAAAAAAAAAATATTATATATAGAAAAAGCTGATTTTTAGCATAGTGGAACTACATATATATTTTATTTTAATCTGATTTTATTTTTTTAAAAATTTTCCCGTAGTCATACAAAAACAGGAAATGTCAAACAAGACATAAAGACAAATACAGTCAGATACAGCTCATTAACATTCAGCAGTGGGCAGGGAAAGATTAAGGAATTTCGTATTTTAAATTGTGTTGTTACTTTATAGCATCATATTTAGTCATTTAGGTAAAAAATTTTAAACAGATTATACAAAAATAAAATATTATTATTATTATTTCAGGTACTTATATAGCGCTGTCAATTTACGCAGCGCTTTTACATATACTTTACACATTCACATCAGTCCCTGCCCTCAAGGAGCATAATATAAATGTGAACTATAAACAGGGCTTTGGGACAGAATTTTAGAATTTTATATTACTGGTGTTGAAGCGTAGCTAGTAAAAAAAAAAAGAAAAAAAAAAAAGCGATTTAACATTTGGGAAAATGCTGGCTAATCAGTTCATTTTCATGTATGCGCAGTGGTTGGCAAACCATTACAAGAGGTGTTTTTGTTTCCTATTGAACTGTTTGCCTTTGGTTGTTTTAACTTTTGTTTGCCAGTCGGTGGCTAGAAGCTAGACAGGCTCATTTGGTTCATTTGAAAGACTTTTACATTTACATTAGAAGTAAATTCACATCTAGATGCAAGTGTAAATTATAGTGTGCATTTCATTTGCACTTTATTTTTTAACTTTAATTCTATTTTTATCCTCATGTACTTAGATTCACAGTTTACAAACCAGTCTTTTCAACCTAAGAGGGAGCAGAATATTTTCTACAGACTATTGCACAGCAGCAACAACAAACATACAAATTAACAGAGGATGAGGACAATACTTTGGGTGGACTAGAAGCAGAAAAAGTAAAAAAAAAAAAAAATGTAATGAGGTGGGCAAGAACATATTACAGCACTCACAATGAAAGGCAACACATAATTGTTTTTGACCATTTTATTTCTATTTTTAGCCCCTTTCACTTTTTCTCATTTTAATAAAATGGCTCTTTAGCCCTCGTTCACATTGAACGCGGCTTTGAAATCGCACGACTTCTTCTGAACTCACACAGTTTCAGAGCTGCATTTCAGTTCGACTTCAGAGGTGATTTGAAAGACATCTGTGCGGGTTCATGCACAGATGTCTATTGAAGTCGACCCCGAAGTCGCCAAAAGTAGTGCAGGAACTACTTTTGTGAATCGGTGTGGGGCCGCAAAGTCAGCGTCATACCAGTTGGGATGGTGCCATTTCCGGCAATAGGCTGCGATTTGACCTGTCATATCACGCTGATATGAACGAGGGCATTCCAGGTGCATTTTTGCATTCACATTTACACATTTTTCTTAAGCAGCTGACACATTTTCAATGCAGTCACTGTCTAGTGCGCATTTTTCCTCTCTCTTTTTTATTTTTTTATTTTGTCACTTTAAAAATCTTTATTTTCATTAGAACAATGTGAATTCCAGTTTACATACATTTTGGCGCAGCAGGTTGTACTTTTTGTTGAAAGCACTGGAACTTACCACCCTGGTGTAAACTAGGGCCATTCGAATACATGGCAAACACTGTGTATGCAGTCTGCATGCGGTTTAAAAATGCATAGGAAAGCAGCCATTACTGTGCGTTGTCACCAAGCATAAGCTGAGGTTCATTGCAAAGCCATGCATTCTGAATAACACCCCAACGCATCTTGCCAGTACACCTCAATGTCTGCTGCGTTTAGAGAAAAAGTTACCACAATGCGTGTTAACGCAGAAACTAAAATCTTTGTTTTACAAACATTTATTTGAAAGAAACATTTAGGGCCCATTCACATCAACAGTCAGAGTCAGAAGGCAGTTGCTGGTGTGCAATATGATGACAGCAGTTCTGATGTGCTGTAGATCAAGCATCGTATGGTTTATTGTTTTTTGTGGAAACTTTACTGAAATGTCAGAAAATGACATTTCATTAGGGCTGTGTTCACATATGTGCGGCCATGATTCCCAGCATGGTGTCCGGTGCGTTCCTGTTCACCGGTTCAGGTGCGAACCAGGTCAGAATTTTTGCCCGAATTGGCACCTAAACCAGACCCAAACACGCACAGTCCCCTTTGTAATACGATGGCAGCTGCCCCAGACCTGTGTGAATTAACTCCATTGAGAGCCGGTCACACTCGCATTTCATGAGGATTGAATGCGAGAAAATCTGCATCCAATTCGCACATACGTGAACCGGACCTAAAGTGGTTCTGAAGGCTCAAAGTTTTTTACTTTCATGCATTTTATGCCTAAGAGTAAAAAGCCTTCCCTGTGCTGCAGCCCCCTTTAATACTTACCTGAGATCCATCACAATCCATCGATGTGCATGAGAGCCTCAGCTTTCCGGGGACTCAACTTCCCCATTGGCTAAGACAGCCAGTGAGCCAATGAGAAAAGAGAGGGGGGGGCCGAGCTGTGAGAATGGACACGCAGAGCAGTGGCTCAGGAGCAAGCCTGTTTTGGCTCCCCGTAGCAAGCTGTTTGCTCTGGGGGCACTCAGCAGGAGAAAAGGGCCAGAAGCAGGGGACCCAAGAAGAGGAGGTTTAGGGCTGCTCTGTGCAAAACTAACTATACATAGTAGGTAAGTATGACATGACATGTTTGTTACTTAAAAAAATAAAAATGCCTTTAATATCAGTTTAAGTGCAATTGGCCTTTGTGCGGTGCGGTGCGATGCAGTGGATTGCATCGTATCGCGCTAAAAAAACATACTTTATTTTCAGCCCACACCACTGCAGCAGTGTTAACTAGCCTGATAGGAAACATGGCTTTTTTGCCTTGTCTTTCATTGGAAATGTGCTGGGCAGCCTTGCTGCATGCACCTATTATGAACAGGCCTTTAAGTATGCTTGAAGTACAACTAAAGGTTCTTGTATGACTGTCTAAATAAGTACTAAATCCATTGCTATGTGATGCACCTAAACAAGAAAATTATTTTACCTTCCCATACTAACCTTCCCAGACTAAGGCAAATCCTCTTTCATTTGTGTCTCACATGCTCTCCTTCTCAGACACTGTAGCACACAGTGGGAGGTTTCAGCAACAGAGGCTGTGCTGTCAATCCAGAAAGCAGTGGGCAGGACTAGGTCTAGGTAGGTGCAGATTACAAGCTACAAGCTTGTGAAGTAGCAATGCCAATGCTGATAACCAGGCCCCTGCCACATCTTCTCATCCCTCTCTGTAGTGCAAGTGGGCACAGCCTACATGTCAGTGGCAACTTTGTTTTGAATTCAGGAGCAGTGCAGCTTTGTTGCCACACCATTACAGAAAGCTGCATTACATGGACCGCAGTGGCAGACTTGACAGCTATTTGTGTGACTTCGCAGTAGGATAAAGGCCCGTACACACGTACCGATCGTCGGCATACAAACGTCGGTGGACGAAGGATCTGCCGATTGTACGCGTGTTAGTATGGTGCCTCCGACAGATGTCTGCGCACAATCCGCGGACAAAAGTCTTTCTTGCAAACATGAAAATTTTTGTATGCCGACACCAGAACGGACGATTGTTCGCCTGTCAGTACACAATTCGGCCGACAGACCGCAGATTTGCAAGACTGGGCATGCTCAGAAAATAGAAAACACAGGGAAAGTTAACCATTACATGACATCACTTCTGCAGTCGGCGGACAAAATTCTTGTGCTGTCCTTGTGCTGTCTTTGCACTTTTCAGCAGACACCGACATCCCGGGGAGAAAAGAGGAACATTTGTATGCCGACCATCGGTACGTGTGTACGGGGCTTAACACTGTTTGTGCAGATGAACTGATAAATAAATGGTACAGCGGGTATTTTTTTTAAAATAGGAAGCCGTAATTCTACTTTAAAGTATGTAAATGTAAACCCTCACCTTGTAAAACAACCCATTCAGTTTAACCACTTCCCGCCCGCCCTATAGGCGATTGACGGTGGGAATGTGGTTGCATTATCCTGACCGGACGTCATATAACGGCGGCAGGATAATGCGCTCTGCGCGCCCCCGGCAGCGATCGGTGATGCGGCGTGTCACACTGACATACTGCATCTCCGATCTCGGTAAAGAGCCTACTGACGTAGGCTCATTACCATGTGACCATCCGTGTCCAATCACAGCTGGTCACATAGTACACAGGAAGAGCCGTTGATCGGCTTTCCTCAGTACGTGCCTGACAGGCACGAGTAAAGGAGAGCCGATCTGCGGCTCTCCTGATGGGGGGGGGGGGGGTCTGCACTGGTAATCAGATCATTGATAACCAGTGCAGACCCTCGGGGGGGGGGGTGCCACTTGAACCACCAGGGATGCCCACCCATGACCCCAGGGATGCCCACCCATGACCCCAGGGATGCCCACTATGGCCACCAGGGATGACAATCAGGGCTCAGGGAGCCCCCCAGTGCCCTCCCCATCAGTGCTGCCCACCAGTGCCCATCATTGCCATCTATCAGTGCTGCCCACCAGTGCCCCTTATTGCCCACTAGTGCCACCTATCAGTGCCCATCAGTGCCACCCGTCAGTGCCAATCAGTGCCGCTTTTTAGTGCCCACCAGTGCCGCCTATCAGTGCCCATCAATGCCGCCTATCAGTGCCGCCTATAAGTGCCCACCAATGCTGCATATCAGTTCTACCTATCAGTGCTGCCTATCAGTGCCCATTAGTGCCACCCCATCAGTGCCTCCTCATGAGTGCCTGTCAGTGCAGCCTCAGCAGTGCTCATCACTGCAGGTAAAAACATACAGTAAAACCTTGGATTGCGAGCATAATTTGTTCCGGAAACATGCTTGTAATCCAAAGCACTCTTATATCAAAGCGAATTTTCCCATAAGAAATAATGGAAACTCAGATGATTCGTTCCACAACTATTTATTCATAAGTCTTTTAGTTTGCTATAATCTTTGTATATAGACTATAATGTGATAGGTTGTGTCATCATAAAATGTCCATCCACAAATGGCACCTCCACAAAGGGATTAGAAGCAAAATCCAGCAGCAGCTACAGAGTATAAAAGAGAAGAGAGGCGCCTCTAAGCAGTATGGGGACATTTAATGAAGGTACAACATTTAGCAACTCACATGGTTGATGAGTAAAGAGGCACATCTAAGTATTCAGGCATCTGGGGTAAAGCTGCCCACATAGACCATCTTCTGAACCACTGGCTCTCACCGATGTCAGTCTGTAATTGTGATTGGGAAGACTACCCTGCAGTAGAGTGATCTGAAAGCGAGACTTTGGAGCGCAGCATGGAAGGGTGTGATTAAGATGGCGGTGCGGAGGATGGTCTATGTGGACAGCTTTACCCCGGATGCCTGCATATTTAGATGTGTCTGTTTTAATCATCAACCATGTGAGCTGCTAAATATTGAACCTTCATTAAATGTAACCATATTGCTACACTTAGAGGCGCCTCTCTTCTCTTTTATACCCAGTTGTGACATGACGCTACTTGTATATCAAGACATCGCTTGTATATCAAGTCAACATTTTTTTTTTAAATTTGCTTGTCTTGCAAAGCGCTCTCAAACCAAGTTACTCTCGAACCAAGGTTTTACTGTACAATTTATTTACAAAATTGTATAGCATAAACAAAAAAACGTTTTTTTTTTCGAATTTTTGGTCTTGTTTAGCAAAAAAGAAAAAACCTTGCGGTGATCAAATACCACCAAAAGAAAGCTCTATTTGTGGGGGGGGGTTACATAGATTTGTTTTAGGTACAGTGTTGCATGACCGCGCAATTGTCATTCAGAATACAACAGCCCTAAAAGCTGAAAATTGGCCTGGGCAGGAAGGAGATGAAAGTGCCCTGTATTGAAGTGGTTAAAAAAGAAATGAAATGCAAATATGTGGTGTATACATATAAAAAAAGCACTATACATTTCTTATTTTACCCATTTTATATAAGTGACCACATACTTTCTGTTCTCAGCTGCATAAGAAGCTCAGAAAGCTGGGGGAGGAGAAACAGCAGCTAACTGATCTTCACAATAAATGGCTATACAGTGGCGGTGTAGATCAAATCTGATCATTGGAGGAGAGTAGGCTGAGTTCTCGACCATGTCTGTTCTCCTGCTTAGTGTGGGCAGTTTTTGATAAGAAAGCAGAGGGACTAGCAGGAAGGATCACAAGGTATTTAACACAAAGGAAGCAATACAAAGAGAACAGGATACTTTCTCATATAACTACATGGTACAGCAGGCGCATACTGTATCAGGTGGTATATGAAATGTTGGGTTATCATAATTTTCTTTAATAATCATAAAAATAAAACAGCAAAGCATGGTGAGAGTTCCTCATCTATGCTTGTTGGCAGCCTGTTAACAAATGACTAAGCCAAATGGTAACTTGGTAAGAAACCCTTCCTGTCACTGGGCATATGTGTGAAAGCAAACCAAAACGTTATGGGTTCAAACGTTTGCGATGTATCTCGTTAACGCACACATTACTTCAATGCACATTAACATGTGTTAAATGCATTAGAGCATTGTGGTGTCATTAATTCTTAATATCACCCCAGCTCACTAAGGCAGCACAGCTCTGATGCCCATGTTTAGCAGTGTACCACTGTAATGTTCCGGTACCTTTGGTACCCTAAATTACACTTTCCACAAGTGTATGCGCCCCACCATTTACTTTTGGAAAGGTGTGCATACACCTTTAAGACTGGAGCTGTCATCACCCAGCGCCGGACTAGATGGCTATTTAAAGCGCCGGTTCTCACTCACATGTGTTCGTTCAAACACCCTTACCTGGATGCTAACCTTGCTTGAAGCTTCCATGCTTGCAAGCTTACCTCGCTGACGGAACCTCGCCGCGCTGATCCCTGTATCCCGCTACTGGATCATCCGCCTCTCCTGAACCACCCTTCGGCTGTATCGCTAATAGTGCTAAGTACCCCGCAGGGGAATTCTCTATAAACTTATACTAAGCTTACACTATCTAGCTCTGCATAGTAAAGACTGTTTATCACATTTGCATAACTAGATTGCTAGCTCTTGAGACTACTGCTACTTTTCTGCACTGGGTTGATCTCTTTTGTATGTCCACCTGCTATTCTGTCATCTGCTATCATACAACATTGCTAAACCTTCCTGCATCCATCTGCTACTGTCTCACCTTCAAGTGTCTATCACCTACCACCTCCACTCAACCTATCCCTCAACCTTCATCATTGTGTTATCACATACATAAAGTCATTCTAGGAACCAGCTTGCTAATTGTGTGTATTTACTGGCTGAAATAAGACCTTCCACACATGATGAGTCATTGAGGTTGGGAATGGTATCTCAGCATATCTCTTACATGACTACTGACGTGGAACTATTTCTGCAGCTGAAAATCCACACCATATAAGAAACGCAGGAGCGTTACAGATTGAACGAACCCAAAAATGGATTCAGCAGAAATAACCACTCAGGTGACACAATTAAAACAGCAAGTATCTGCCTTAATACACGCACTTGCTGAATTAAAAGAAGACAATCAGGCTCTGTCACAGCAGGTAATTAGACTGACACAACTTACCTCTGCTCAGTCCCCTGAACCCAAGATAAATCCCCCTTTGGTATTTACAGGCGATCGCAAAAAATTTCGCGAATTTAAAAACGCATGTGAGTTACTTTTTTTGCTAAAACCTCGTACCTACCTTACTGATCACATTAAGGTTTGTACTATTATTTCTTACCTATCAAGCGATCCTCGAGCCTGGGCAGATTCTCTTTTTGAGAAAAACGACCAGCTTCTCAACTCCTATGCCTTGTTCCTGGCAGAGCTCACTAGCCTATATGATGACCCCAATAGGCAGAGTACTGCTGATCTTCAGTTAAGATCCTTGAAACAAGGAAGGAGGCCTGTAGAAGACTTTGTCGCAGAGTTCAAGAGATGGACCCTTGATTCAGAATGGAATGATGCATCTCTGAAAACCCAATTTAGGCTTGGCCTATCAGAAGCCGCTAAGGACGAGCTCGCCCGAGCGGATCTGCCAAAAACCCTGGATGCATTAATACAACTCAGTATTACCATAGATAGAAGACTACGAGAAAGAAAGGCTGAAAAGATGGGAATGCCATTATCCGTTTCCTCTCGGAGTCTGGCCGTTCCTATGGAGGTAGGAACCATACGCCCACCGCTATCAACTATGGAAAAAGCCAAAAGACGAAATGAAAATCTCTGCTTGTACTGTGCATCCCCGGATCACAAGATAAACGTCTGTCCCCTAGTCAACAAAAAGAAGGGTGAGTGTTCACATGTCTCTCTAGGAGGATTGACAACTTCATTCACTAACCCCTACATTTCTGTTTTTTTGACATTACAGTGGGACCAGAACAGGATTACTACTAAGGCCATGATTGACACAGGATCTTGTGGAAATTATATGGATATATGTTTTGCTGCTTTAAATAAAATTCCTATTATTTCTAAACTCAAACCTGTCTCAGTAAGTCTTATTACCGGTGTTCCGTTATCCTCTGGTCCGATCACCGATCAGACACAAGCACTTCTAGTCACTATTAACGAGTCTCATAGGGAGACTTCTACCTTCGATTTAATACCATCACCCCACTTTCCCATTGTGTTGGGACTTCCCTGGTTGCACACACACCAACCAACCATAGATTGGAAGAAACGGTCCTTGACCTTCCCTTCTTGTTATTGCGAGGAAACGTGTAACCTCCCGTTTTCCGGGAAGATTCTGTCTGTGGTGACAGATGAGATTGCACCACTATGTTATCAGGATCTTTCTGAGGTTTTTCTCGAGAAAAATGCTCAAGCATTACCTCCTCATCGAGACTATGATTGTAGCATTGATCTACTCCCAAATAGTAAATTGCCGTTCGGTCATGTTTATCCTCTTTCACAGGATGAACTTGCCCATCTCAAAATCTATTTGGATGAGAACTTGGAAAAAGGTTTTATTAGACCTTCCACTTCTTCCACAGCAGCAGGACTCTTTTTTGTTCGCAATAAAGATTCAAGTCTCAGACCTATCATCGACTACAGGAAATTGAATGCTATCACAATAAAAGATCGCTATCCTCTACCGCTTATCCCTGAGCTCATTGAGCAGGTGCGTGGAGCTACCTATTTTTCAAAATTAGACCTGAAAGGAGCATACAATCTCATTCGAATCCGTGATGGACACGAGTGGAAGACTGCATTCAGAACTAGATACGGATTGTTCGAATATCTTGTGATGCCATTCGGCCTATGCAATGCCCCTGCAGTTTTCCAACGATTTATAAACGATATTTTTAAAGACTTACTAGATGTCTGTGTTGTGGTATATCTGGACGATATTACTTATATATTCATGGACCCTGTCTGAACACATAAGACATGTAAGACTTGTATTATCGAGATTGCTTGCACATAATCTTTATGTGAAGCTGAAGAAATGCTTGTTCCATAAAGATGAGGTACTCTTTCTAGGCTACATCATATCCAAAACAGGAATCGAGATGGACATGAGTAAAATATCCTGCATTCAGGATTGGCCTACACCAACTACACGCAAGGCGCTACAGCGATTCCTGGGATTTTCAAATTTCTACAGGAAGTTCATAAAAAACTTTTCTGCTATTGTGAGACCCCTCACACAGCTCACTAGCATAAAAATACCATTTAAATGGTCAGAAGAAGCAAATAAGGCTTTCCACTTGTTAAAGACAAGGTTTACTTCCGCTCCCATATTACGCCATCCAGACCCATCCCTCCAATACATTCTGGAGGTAGATGCGTCAAACATGGCAGTAGGAGCAATACTCTCCCAACGACCTACCCACACTTCACCACTTCATCCAGTCGCTTTTTTTTCTAAATCCCTGAGCAGTCCCGAGATAAATTACCCCGTGGGTGAAAAGGAACTGCTTGCTATAAAATTGGCTCTGGAGAATTGGCGACATTTACTCGAAGGCACCCAATTACCAATAATTATATACACGGACCATAAAAACCTCCAATATCTTCAGACTAGCAAAACTCTCTCGCATCGACAGGTACGATGGTCACTATTATTTCTAAGGTTTAACTTCCTAGTGACCTACACACCTGCAGATAAGAACAAAAAGGCGGATGCACTATCACGACTAACTGAAGAAAACTACTTTGAAATCCCTTCCGTTCCTATAATACCTCACAAACGCATTATTGGAGTTGTCCGTTCCTTGAAGGAAGAGGTTCTGCATGGTATAAGTTTGGATTCACCCCCACCACAACTAAATACTGATGCAGAGGGCTTCCTCTACTACAACGACAAACTTTACATACCACCTACCCTACGCACCAAGATCTTGGAATTATCGCATGATGTGCCTATGGCAGGACATATGGGTATGACAAAGACTTTCAATTTGATTTCTCGGCAATTCTGGTGGCCTGACATGAAAACATCTATACAAAAATTCGTCTCTTCATGCAATGTCTGTGCCAGGTCCAAAATTGACACTACGAGACCATCCGGTCTACTATGCAGTCTACCAATACCCCAAACTCCATGGGAGGTTTTGTCATTGGACTTCATCGTAGAATTGCCTCCTTCCAAAGGATTTAATACCATCTTGGTGTCAGTGGACCATCTGACAAAGATGGCACATTTCATTGCTATTCGCAGACTACCTTCGTCCAAACAAACGGCAGAACTCCTGATGAAACATGTCTTCAGATTACATGGTATCCCAAAAACTCTTCTGTCTGACCGTGGATCCCAATTTATTTCTAAATTCTGGCAAGAACTATGTCACATACTACGGATTGAGCGGAAGCTCACTTCTCCTTACCATCCGCAGACCAACAGACAGACTGAGAGAGTCAACCAATGCATCGAGCAGTATTTACGTTGTTACACTTCTTACCAACAGGATGATTGGTTGGATCTTCTCCCCCTGGCAGAATTTGCCTACAACAACGCAACTCACAGTACAACCAAGCAGAGTCCGTTCTACTTGAACTATGGGTTCCATCCCTCTATTCTCCCTCCATGCATCCTTCCTTCAAATAACCCAGTAGCCTCAGACTATCTTACCCAAATAAAGGATTCTCTGGGTTTACTAAATACTACCATTGCACACGCTCACAGTCAACAAAAGAAGTACTATGATCTTCGTAGAAGACCTTCTCCACAGTATACTATCGGGGACCTCGTTTGGCTCTCAACAAAAAACTTGAGACTGAAGATCCCTAGCAAAAAGCTTGGACCTCTGTTCTTGGGACCTTTCCCAATCAAGAAACTTATTGGAAAAGCTGCAGTGCAGCTTACATTGCCAATGGACCTAAAAATCCATCCCATTTTCCATGTGTCGCTACTAAAACCCCATGTTCCGGACCAAGGAATAAGGCCTAATATTCCACCTCCCCCTCCTGTACAAGTTGAAGGTGGAGAAGAATACGAGATAAAAGAGATTCTGGATTCTCGTATCTACAGAAGAAGACTTCAGTACTTGGTTAGATGGAAGAACTATGGGCCCCAAGACGACACCTGGCTAAACACCTCTGACATACATGCCCCTAGATTAATCCGCAATTTTCATGCAAGATACCCAGACAAACCAGCTCCAGAGGCCTTCAGGAGCAGGCCTTAAGGGGGGGGGTATTGTAATGTTCCGGTACCTTTTGGTACCCTAAATTACACTTTCCACAAGTGTATGCGCCCCACCATTTACTTTTGGAAAGGTGCGCATACACCTTTTAAGACTGGAGCTGTCATCACCCAGCGCCGGACTAGATGGCTATTTAAAGCGCCGGTTCTCACTCACGTGTTCGTTCAAACACCCTTACCTGGATGCTAACCTTGCTTGAAGCTTCCATGCTTGCAAGCTTACCTCGCTGACGGAACCTCGCCGCGCTGATCCCTGTATCCCGCTACTGGATCATCCGCCTCTCCTGAACCACCCTTCGGCTGTATCGCTAATAGTGCTAAGTACCCCGCAGGGGAATTCTCTATAAACTTATACTAAGCTTACACTATCTAGCTCTGCATAGTATAGACTGTTTATCACATCTGCATAACTAGATTGCTAGCTCTTGAGACTACTGCTACTTTTCTGCACTGGGTTGATCTCTTTTGTATGTCCACCTGCTATTCTGTCATCTGCTATCATACAACATTGCTAAACCTTCCTGCATCCATCTGCTACTGTCTCACCTTCAAGTGTCTATCACCTACCACCTCCACTCAACCTATCCCTCAACCTTCATCATTGTGTTATCACATACATAAAGTCATTCTAGGAACCAGCTTGCTAATTGTGTGTATTTACTGGCTGAAATAAGACCTTCCACACATGATGAGTCATTGAGGTTGGGAATGGTATCTCAGCATATCTCTTACATGACTACTGACGTGGAACTATTTCTGCAGCTGAAAATCCACACCATATAAGAAACGCAGGAGCGTTACAACCACACTGCATAGTAATGCACTGCCTGTGCTTTGTGTGCTGTGTCATAATAAAATGCTACATGTACAGTTTTGCTGTCTGTGCTTGAGTGTTGGCAAATCAATCAAACTAAATTCCTTAACGCAATGCAGGTTAACGCGTTAGTGAATGCACAAGCAAAAGCGTGAATGGGGCATGAAACAAAAGCACAACCTACAATCAGTGAAGGCAGACTCAGTCCCGGTTCACATATATGCGATGACAGACATTGCATGTGTTTCGGAGTGCACTGCTCTGCAAATCACATGCGATGTCTGTGTGATGCGAATTCAGCCATACAGATTGTATGGCTGAATTTGCATCGGATTTGGACACAACTCGCACAGGACCCTTTTTTGGGTCTGCACCAGAATCGGATCGCATGGGTGTTCACACCTATGCGATCCACTTCGTGTCCGAACTGACTGTTCACACTGCGATATGTGAACTGATCTGGGGTTGTCGTTAACTTTGTATTGACACCCCTAGCGATTTGTATATGGCAGTGTGAACTGCCTGCAAGTTGAATGCGATGCGGAAACCCGCAGTGGATTCGCAGGATTCCCACATCGCATATGTGTGAACCAGGACTAAAGCCTAGTACACGACCGTTCAAATCAGAGCTGCTGTACTAGCAATCCAACGTTAGTACAGCGATCGCCCCTACTGAATTATTGTGTTCTGACAGGGGGACGGCTCCCTCCCAACCAGATTACTTCGGTCAATGGTTGAGTGCGCTGATCGGGAGCCTGTCGGTCGCTGGTTTTCCAGTGTGCACGTCCGACAGAAACGGCCAAATCGTCCGGCTTCTGCCAGACCGGCTGCCATACACACAAGTCAAATGTCAGCATTAACAACGCTGACAGAGGCAAATGTACCCAATCGATCAATTAACTTGGGTACGACTAGCCTGTCGTTTTTTTACATGCGATTATTGTCGGTGGCTATTATGCATTCCAGAGTGATGCAAGATTATGCAACATATTTGCATGATATTGAACCTTTTTATATGGTTCTGCATGTTACCATATAGCAAGTACAGTGCACACACAGCTGTGCGGTAACATGAATGAAGGGCACTTTGTGTACTCCTTATAAAGTTCACATAAAAAAACAGGAGCTGTGTGATGCGATTAAACATGCATCACACCACCCCCCTGCTGCACGTAACTGCAACCTAAAACAGCTGCTACCAACACTCTAAACCACTCCAGTTTAGTGTGCGAGGAAGTGTGAATAGGCCCTCAGGCAGTTTCAAACACTTTCAATCAAATGGGGGGGGGGGGGATCAAAATCTTAAGCAATTGAACATGGAAATGAGTGGTTTCAATCAAGCTCAATGAGATATGATCGAAATTCCCTCGATCAAACCGAGCAAACATACTAAATTTGGCCAGCCCAGGGCAGGGGTGCTACATGTATGGCCACCTTAAAACAATACAAGGCACAATCTAATCTTAACTGCAGCCAAAAAAAAATTGATCTGCAGTTGACATCCTTGTATGGGCATGCATATTCCATTTAACGAGAATAAAAACCCATCGACACAGGGCCTTATAGAGATTTCTCCTCACTTCCTGTCCTGCTAACAATGCTTTACCAGACAGAAGTAAGGGGAACTCTCCAACAGCAACCACAATCACAAAATCTTGGCATAAATCTAAAACCCAAAACTCCAAATTCACATGATACAACTGCTGCATTAGGTATTTCCGTCCAGTTTGCTGCAGTATAAGGGTGCTCATCCTGTTGCAGCATTTTAACCACTTGACCTCGGAAGATTTCCCCCCTTCGTGACTAGGCCATTTTTTGCGATACGGCACTGCGTTACTTTAACTGACAATTGTGTGGTCCTGTGATGCTGTACCCAAATAAAATGTATGTCCTTATTTTCCCACAATAGAGATTTCTTTTGGTGGTATTTGATCACCTCTGTGGTTTTAGATTTTTGCGCTGTAAACAAAAAAAAAAAAGACTGTCAATTTTGTAGAAAAAAAAAAACAATATTTTTTACTTTCTGCTATAAAACATACCGAATGAAAAAATTTAATTTCTTCATCAATTTAGGCCAATATGTATTCTGCTACAAATTTTTGGTTAAATAAAATCCCATATCACGTAGATTGATTGGTTTGCACAAAAGTTATAGCATCTACAATTTTTATGGGATATTTTTATTTAATTTTAATAATTTAATTAACTAGTAATGGTGACGATCAGTGACTTATAGCAGGACTGTGAAATTTTGGCGGACAAATAGGACATTAACTGCCACTTTTTGGGATCACTGAAACTTATACAGTGATCAGTGCTAAAAAAATATGCACTTTCACTTTACTAATGACACTTGCTGGGAAGGGGTTAACATCAGGGGCAATCAAAGGGTTAACTGTGTGCCTAGCTTGTTCTTTCTCACTGTGGGGGAGGTGCTTTTACTATGGGAAGGCACTGATCAATATTCCTGCTTTGCAGGAACACAGGATCAATACCTTCTCTACTCCATTGTTTATATAGGCAGATTGCTATTCTGCCTGTGTATTGTGCAATTGGCAGTACCCACTGCTGGGCTCGCGCTGTGTGTGTGTGATCACAGCTGGAGCAGGTCGCTGGCGGCGCAAGTGCACGCCCCAGACCCAGAAGTGTCAGATCATGAACTAGGTACATGATCTGGCACAGGGCAGCTGCCCTGCCGCAGTATTACTGCGGTGGGCAGTCGGGAAGTGGTTGATGCACGAACATTAACATTCATTGCGTTAAATTTAGAAAGAGTTGACATTAGAACTAAAAACTCGATATGTATGTAGCACCCTCCTAGGTAGGTTCTAGAAGAGTGATTATAGTTTTCAAATCTTTTCTGCTTACCATAGAGATTGCCAGGTAAATTTATATTGCTCTCTTCCTACCAGAGAGCAGGATCTGCTAGTGAGGTCTGCTCATGGTGCTCAGGTGCAGCTCAGTTTGTCTTAAGTGTTTCACACTGGTCCAAAAGGGAGGCATATTGGAAACCTGACAAATTAGTGCATAGGCATTTTAGTACAGCCCTGGTAATTGGCAAAGGAAAGTGCCTTGGTGCATGTTGGGATACTGTATAAATACCAAGGACACATTTGCTCGGGGCCTTTCAGCTGAACAGCGAGGTCCTGCAGGGAGGGAGCGGCTGCCCCACGTCTGTAGAAGCTGCCATGCAGCCTCAGGTATCTGAATGGTAAATCAGCGCTAACCACTGAGGAGAAAATAAGACCCCAATAGTTGGCTCTGATTGCCAAAATAGGGGGACCTAAGGCTGCTAAGCAGCCTCAGGCAGTCGACCCGAGGGCCCTAGAGTCAGAGAGGAACTAAACCCAGATGTCCTGCAGAGCTGACTGGAAGGGAGACACTAGAGATTATCTGATTCTGCCTACAGTGAGTACAGATCTGTGTCATGGGGCCTGTCCTGTGAGGGCCATCCATTTTGCTAGATGAGTCAGTGAAATGGTGTCAGTTAAGGGGATGCTAGAGACAGTGGCGTAGCGTGGGTTGTCAGCGCCCGGGGCAAGGTAAGTAATTTGCGCCCCCTACACAAAGACCACTACACTGACACCTACACTGACCTAGCTGACCACTACACAGACCTACCTTATTCCTACACTGACCCCCCTTACACTGACAACTTCACTGACACCTACACTGACACCCCCCATACACGGACACCTACACTGACACCCCTTACACTACCAACTTCACTGACACCTACATTGACCCCCCTACACTGACCCCACACACTGACACCACACACTTACCCCCCTACACTGACCCCACACACTGACACCACACACTGGCCCCCCTACACTAACACCACACACTGACTCCCCTACACTGAGACCTACACTGACCCCCACCCATACACTGACACCTACGCTGGCCCCTACACTGACCCCCCCCCCCCATACACTGACACCCCCTACACTGACCCCCACACTGACCCCCCATACACTGACACCTCCTACACTGACCCCCCATACACTGACTCCTACACTGACCCCCCATACACTGACACCTCCTACACTGACCCCCATACACTGACTCCTACACTGACAACTTCACTGACACCTACACTGACCCCCCCATACACTGACCCCCACACTGACCCCCCCATACACTGACACCTCCTACACTGACCCCCCATACACTGACTCCTACACTGACAACTTCACTGACACCTACACTGACCCCCCCATACACTGACCCCCACACTGACCCCCCCATACACTGACACCTCCTACACTGACCCCCCATACACTGACTCCTACACTGACAACTTCACTGACACCTACACTGACCCCCCCCATACACTGACCCACCATACACTGACACCTCCTACACTGACCCCCCATACACTGACTCCTACACTGACAACTTCACTGACACCTACACTGACCCCCCATACACTGACTCCTACACTGACACCTACACTGACCCCCCATACACTGACACCTACACTGACCCCCCATACACTGACACCTACACTGACCCCCCATACACTGACCCCCCCCCATACACTGACACCCCTACACTGACTCCTACACTGAACCCCCCTTACACTGACACCTACACTGACCCCCCCCATACACTGACACCTACACTGACCCCCCATACACTGACGCCCCCTACACTGACCCCCACCCATACACTGACACCTACACTGACCCCACACACTGACCCCCCCTACACTGACACCTACACTGACCCCACACACTGACACCTACATTGACCCCCCATACACTGACACCTACACTGACCCCCCATACACTGACACCTACACTGACCCCCCCCCATACACTGACCCCGCATACACTGACAACTACACTGACCCCTCCCATACACTGACACCTACACTGACCCCCCCCCATACACTGACCCCCCATGCACTGACACCTACACTGACCCCCCCATACACTGACACCTACACTGACCCCTCCCATACACTGACGCCTACACTGACCCCCCCCCATACACTGACACCTACACTGACCCCCCCATACACTGCCCCCCCATACACTGACACCTACAATGACAACCCCCTACACTGACCTATCCCCCTCCCATGTCCACTTCCCTGGGCCCCTGGGGCAGGCAGCACATCACTCACCTCTTTCTCTGTCCAGACACTGGGGACTTGAGGAGGCGATCTGGAGGGGAGGAGAGACACAGCGTGCCAGCAGCAGCCAGTGTGGAGGCAGCCAGCGTGGAGGCAGCCAGTGTGGACAGACAGGAGAGGCTCCAAAAGCGGTGCTGCCATCTTCACCTACGACCAGCCCCGCCCCCTGGCCGCACGTGACACCTTCAGTGTCCACCGCTCGTCCTGCACAAAGAGACAGAGCCAAATGCAGGAAACAGCGGGCGGGCCGCCGGACGGGGCATTGTCACAATAAAGAGAAGGGGGACACTATTATCCCGCAGATGGCGGGCGTAAGATGCGCCCCCCTAAATGTTGCACCCGGTGCCAGTGGCCCCCTCTGCACCCCCCACGCTACGCCACTGGCTAGAGAGTGTCCTAAAGATAATGTAGTTGCACAGAGTCTGCTGCTAGAGAGAGAAAGAGGACTTAACTCTTCCATACCACTGGCAGTACAGTTAAAGCAGTGTGTCTGCTTCCACGAGTAACCTAGTGAGGCCAAATGAGAGTTGTCCTTATCAACTGTGAATAGTTCAAGTTGGAGTATCCCACTATTCCCTTCTCCCATCCAAGTTCCACAATAAATACCAAAAGACCAAAAACCCTGGACTGTTTATTGAGTAACGAGCAACTGGGAGTAAGGATGGATGAGTGAACTGTCCCTAAGAGACTGTCTGCAGGTAATCAGAGGAGGCCCAAGAAGTCATCACACAGCAAGCCCAACGGGGACAGTGCTATATGTACTTTTTTAATGCATGGTGGGTCTGTAAGCACCTACTCGACTGTGTGTTAGAGTACTATTCTAAATGAATGCCACCATACAGAGTTATTACACCACATAAGGGCTCTTTCATATGGGCGATCCGATCAGATCCGCCTGTCAGCTTTTTTAGGCAGGACTGATTGGATCCTCCATGCAGCTCTATGGGGAGACACCTCCGCTGACACCCGCTGCCATCCGTATCCGATCATGTCCGTGAAATCTGGATGGATGGAAACCCTATTTTTCCATCCGTTCAGGGATCGGATCGGACAGACGGTCCGCTCTCATCCGATCCCCCATAGAGAGCAGCGGGAGCTGTTAAACCTCCCTCTCCGCACTGCAAGCAGAGACGGAGCTGTCATCCGCCGGCTCAGCGGGGATCGGCGGATCGATCCCCGCTGAGCAGCACGGATCCGCCTCCAGAGGCGGACCGTGTAAAAGGGGCCTAAGGCTTGTCTAAGGCTTGCCATAGATGATTGTGTTTTTTTTTAAACCAGGGCCTGTATAAAAAAACAAACACAAAACAAATAGATTCCCCCATCCACAATGTGAATCCCCCCTGCTGTGCTATTGTATCCTGACAGTGAGGACTCCTCTTTTGTCAGAATACACTGATCAGCACTGTAGCTGATTGGCTGCAGATGTTGATTGAATAAAAGTTTTTCAACAGTACCATTTGACATAAGTCAGTGCTTAAATCAACTTCTGTCAATGGATGGATCAAAATGCATCCAGTCCCTGCTGAACCTGGCAAATTTTAATCCTTCTATAAATACCTCTGTGGTTTACTGGAGTGGTTTCTGTCCAGGGCTTACAGGGTGTTTACCCCAATCCTTGTCCATCAACCCCCCCCCCCCCCTTTTCAGTGTAATCACTCCATATTTGATGCACACATTGGAGTAGGGACAGTGCAGTGTGTTGTAACAGCTAAAGAACTAAGGTGTATCTACATCCAAGAACCAAAAAAGAAATTTACTGCTGCTTTAACACAATGGGTAGAGGTGTTCTGTATATTACAGAGGTGAACTAGGCAGGTCTGATAACGCTTATGATTTTAGTGTGGTGGTGTCAGCTCCCTACAGAAAAAGAAAAGCTCACTGGGTTTCTGGGAGGATCAACAGTTTTTTTGGTGGGTTTTTTTGCACTTTGCAGACAGATGTAACAAAACACTTTCTATACTATATTTAGCAGGCTAAAAAGGGGCAAATAACAGAAAGGGTATTTGGGTGTACATAATCTTTTTAAATTTACTGTCAAAGTGATATTGTGGTCACATGACTGCCATGCTTCTCCTCAAGGCAGCAGCTCAGCACTTGTTTGCCTTGCAGCAGAATGCTACTGTATCACCCTATTAAGTAGGAAATGGGGACACTAGAACAGGCCTTGAAGTGGTTGTAAAGCTTGCAACAATACCCTCTGCTATGTTAAATAATGTCCCCAATGCATTTTTTTTTAAATGCCGCTGTGTACCTGAATTTAGAGCGCCGATAGGCGCTCATGTGACTGGCCACCTTTCTCCTCTCTAGAGCTTACAGCAAAGCAGGCGGCGCTGAGAAACTCCGCTGATGTCAGCCAGGAGAAGGAGAAGAGGAGAGAGGTGGACGGTCTCACGTAAATGCTCTTGGGCATTCTGAAACCAGGTACACAGCGGCATTTAAAAAAAAAAAAAAAAAGAAATGCACTGGGGACATTATTCGACATAGCAGAGGGGATTGTTGCAAGGTTGTTGTTTTATGAAAGCAGTAGATGGGGAGGATCGTGGAGTGGACAGAGCTGACAGGCAGGGAGGGGAGGGGGAGGAGGACAGAGGGAGACACAGGAGAGCTGCAGATAGATGCACGTAAACTGACCACGGTGTCAGGGCTCAGCAGCCATGATAAACGTGGTCAGTATAGAAGGGGACGGCATAGCCAGGCAGGATCAGCCAGGTATTTCAGGTGATATAGGGAGCCAATCTACACTTTAAGCCGACCATACATGGATCGAAATGCAGCCAGTTCAGCAGGCGCTGGCTGAATTTCGATCCATGTATGGGTAGGCTGGTTATACACAAGACAATCTATCCATTGACTTGTGTACAACCACCCTGTTGAAGATTTCCTGAACAATCAGTGCCGCTGGCTAGAGCCTGCAACATTGATCATTTTATTCTGATGACAGAGAATGCTCCCCGTTGTTAGAATACAATACCACAGCAGAAAGGATTCCCCCATCCACCTTGAATGTGTGCATTGGGAATTGACTCATTCTTTAAAAAAAAAAAAAAGCGAATCATCTATGGCCAGCTTTATATGTATAAGAAGGCCTTCACTGAAATCAGAAAAGAAGTCATACTAAATTATTCTTGGGATTACTCAGTTTTTAGCCCTAAAGCGGTTGTAACTCTAAAAAAAAAAAAAAAAAAAAAAAAAAAAAAATGCATCCTGTTCCTTTAAAGCATGAATAACAGCACAGTGCTTGTGCTGTGTAATTGTCCCTTTTCTATAATCTAAAATACCTGGTTGATCCTGCCTGGTGCTGCCCTCCCCTCTGTAAACTGACCACGTTTATTATGGCTGCTGATCCATGACACAAGTCATATTGTAATTAAATGTTATTAAAAATGACCTTTCCTTTTTAATCTGCAGCCGCTGTAATTTTCTGAAAATGCAATGCAATATGGCTACCTGGAGTTGTTCTGTACACAGAATGTGTGCAACAAAATTTTCATTTTTGATGAGCTTCTCCCAATAGGAGCAAGTCTAAAGGGATGCAGGCCCAGCAGATTTCCTTATTCGTGCTCTGCAGCTGCACAGCTGATTGATAATAATGAAACCACTCCCATTAGACCCACTCAGCACAGAGACACAGAGGGAACAAACAGGGATTTTTTCAGAATGACAAAAGGTAGGAGTCTGCAACAAAGGTTGTTATAATTCTTGCAATGTACATAGATCACCCAGAGAAGAATGTTTGTTTTTTTCTCAAAAAAAGTGGAGTTACGCTTTAATCTAACACAGGGATTCTAGGAATAAAACAAAGTGGCTTTACAACCACTTTAAGATAAAAAAAATCATACGAAAAATACCCCTTTCGAATCGATCGTACGATAATCTGACCGTTAGTACATAGCTTTCGAGAGCCGATCAGGATTATTTATGAGAAATCATTGAATGGGACAAGCATGAGAATTTTTCTCGTATTAAACCAGATCGTTCATTTTATCAGTACATATGTTGTTTGAAAATACAATCCAAATATAATTCAACACATTACATTTTATTCTGTCGTATGAGAATTTTCGTAATTCTAGGAAAATCTTCACTTTCGATACGAGACTAGCATGCAAAAAAAAAAAAAAAACAGACGATCATTCATCTGATAATCTCATTGTGTGTGCCAGGCATTAGACTTAGTATTACTTGAAGTTAAACAACATTCACTTATTCCCTACAATTAAGGCTCCATGTACACGGGACGTTGTTAAAAGTCCCTTTTGAATGCTGGAATTTTTAGGACGTTTGAAACGTCCGTTCGGTAGCGTTTGTACCCGCGTTTAGCGGCGTTTGCGGGCGTTTGCGTTTAGAACCGTTCCTAGAGGTCAAAAAAAATTATTCCCCTTTAAAATGGAAAAACGCGAACGCTAAACGCGGGTCATCGCGTTCGGACGCGTTCGGACGCGTTTGTGCATTTGAAACGCCGGGAAACACACGTTCGAACGCAAATAATTGCGTTCTAAAAAAAGTCCCTGAACGCAACTGCCTGCAAATGACTGTAAACGACCTGGTGTACATGGACAGATAATATAAAATGTAGATGGGTTCAGGGGCTTCTGAAAAAAACGCCCAACAGCTCCTAAACGGCCATTTCCAGCGTCCCGTGTACATGGAGCCAAGCTGAACTCCAGTTTTTAAAATGCTTTACATAGTTTGTTTGGGCCCGCTTGGCCCAAACAAACTATGTTCCTCACTAACATGTGAGGCCACTGGATGTGCGCTATAAACTGTATGTAGTTGAGGCTACATATCTCATTGGGTTCCAGGTTCCAGATGAGACTTCCTTTCTCATACCCGGAACATAGTGAAGTCTATCTGAACAATGCTCAGCCATTCAGAGGAAGTGATGTATGGGATGGTAGGAAGGAGTAATGCTTACCTTTTTTCTTTTTTTTAACCAATCCTAAACTGCAAGCTATATCTTAACCACCTTTTTTTTTTTTTTTTATAATTAATAATAATAAGGCACTCAGACACCAATTTGGCTAAAAGGCCGCGGCTTGCTTTATTAACTGGTATTAATAATAATAAACATAAAACCATTTTATAAATATATATAAAATACAGACCAACCCAGTCATAAACAACTCGGGTTGTCATTTACAGCAGATCAAAATTGATCAACATCCACAGGACAGGCAATGCCTCAGTGCGGCCATTTCAATTAAAGAGCCCAGGTTGGCGTTGAATATATCCAGGCCAATACCCGAGAGGTGAACTCCATCCTCCCGATATAAACCATTAATTCCACCCTCCAGGTCCGAGTGCCTATACGTTAAGACCCCAACTTGTGCTAAAAACTTTTCAAGAGCCCGATTGACTCGCTTCTTAACTTTACCTAACAAGCGCAAACGACCAGATGACCAAACCAGCCTGTGAACGATCTCCGAAAACATAACAACCATCCCCGGAAATCTCAACTTAAGGCTGTGCAGGTCATCACGGATACGGAAAATTAGATCCAGAGTTCTAACTTTACCCACATCGTTACCCCCCAAGTGCACCACAAGAATATCAGGCGGGGGGCGGGACACAAACAGATCCTCTAAACTGGGCAACAACTCCTCCCACCGCATGCCCCTCTTACTGAACCAGACAACTTGAAAATTATTTCGATCCAGGCCAAGGAGCTCCGAGTAAATCCGGTGCCTTGCTCGCTGTTGTGCCCAAAAAACATATGAGTGCCCCACAATCCACACCTGCAAGGGATCACCTGAAAGGAGCAAAAATGAGGTTAGGTCGTACATAAGATGTGTAACAATTGGACTTCCATCTACCTATACGTTTGATAAACCCATCCTCTAGACCTGCCCTAGAAGCCTCGGTTGCGGTCCCAATCCTAAAAGAATGTGACGAGAACCGCAACCGACCCATCCCATGTGATTGCAAACACTTCTTAAATACAAAGTCAAATTGATATTTAGTCAGCGTCTTACCATTTGCATGTATCAAAAATAAACATTACTACCCGATCTGACCTCTAAATAATCAGAGACCATCCGCACAGGGCAAACCGGGGAACCCCGAAACCTGTTCAGGTGGCACCAGTGGCCTACCCCCGACTGATCCGTTTTTGTTTTAACTAGAAAAATGCTCAATTTGTCAGACGAACAGCAAACGTTAGCTAATTTAAGACCGGATCCTGCAATAGAGCGCACCGGAATGAGCCCAGAGATCCTCAAAGCTGCAAAAAATAGCAACGAAAAAAACGCTCTGAACATTATCGCTTCAAACGACGAATAACATATACCCGCCACAACATCACACAATCTTGTCAAAATATCCACTGTAATAGGGCGTCTCAAATCAACATGGGCCGTTCTCCTCCTATAACCTTTCAGGGCCTGCTGCACCGAGAAAAAGGATGAGCAGGCCGGATGACCCTTTAGCTTGACAAAAAATGAAACTCCTGCCAACATCTTATTGACATGCGTCCAGGAGTAACCTTTTTCAAAAAGCGAGTTAAGAAAAAATAGGACCAACTCCTCTGAGAAGGACTCACGAGGGCTGTGCAAAGAATCAAGGAAGGACAGCCACACAGCAAACGCCGATCGATAGCCCGACCAAGTGCTGCGAGCCAGTGAGTGCGGCACATTGTCCATCACCAACGCTAAACTAACTCCCACAGGTGAGTCGGGCATGGCATGCCTACAGTATCCGCTTCTGGAAGGAGCTGAAAGAATTTCTGAACCTGAAAACGAGATAAAGAATCCGCCAGGTCATTGCTTTTCCCAGGAACATACGTCGCCTTAATCCACACATTCAGCGTCAAACATTTAAAAACCATGTACCTGAGCAAAGCAATGACCGGCGGAGACCTAGAAGACAAGCAATTAATGGCGTACAGAACACCTTTGTTATCTGTACTAACCAACAATCGCCGGCTTCTAAAATTCTCACCCCATACTTCCAAGGCCACAATAATGGGAAACAACTCTAGCAATACAATGTTCTTAATCAATTTAGTACGTTTCCAACGCTCACACCACCGCTCCGCGCATCAGTGCGTTCGCCAAATTGCTGCGAAACCCACTGAACCCGCAGCGTCGGTGAAGAGCAGGAAATCAGAATCCAAAATAAACTCTTCTTGCCAGACAGCTCTCCCATTAAAGTTAGCCAAAAACTGCAGCCACACCAATAAGTCCTCCCTCATATCATGGGTAACTCTAACATGAGCCGAGGGGGACTTCAAACCTGATACAGAGAGATACAGCCTCCTGGAAAAAGCCTTCCCCACAGGTATGACTCTGGAGGCAAAGGCCAACAAACCCAGAAGAGACTGCATCTCCCTGAGGCAAACTTTTCTTTTTCTCATTACCAGGTACAACATACCTCGCAGCCGCCGAATCTTGTCATGTGGCAGTCTGAACTCCATCAATCGCGAGTCCACGGTAATACCTAAAAACTCAATACATGTGCAAGGCCCCACCGTCTTTTCCCCTGCTAAAGGGATACCAAAGGCCTCGCAGAGCATGAAAAAAGTTTTTAAAATAAATTCACAATCAGGGGTGTCCACTTTCCCCATAAATAAAAAATCGTCCAGATAATGAATTATCTGGGACTTCCCAGACACCTGCTTCACCACCCACTCCAAAAATGTAGCAAAACATTCAAAATAATAACAGGAAAGTGAACACCCCATCAGAAGACACCTATCAAAGTAAACTTTTCCTTCAAAAAAGATACCCAGTGAACTGAAACAGGAAGGATGTAGGGACAGTAACCGAAAAGCGGACTTAACGTCCGCCTTTGCCAGCAGTGCCCCCTTACCCAAACCCCTAACGATACACAGAGCATCTTCAAATGTAGAATAATGCACTGATGCATAGTCCAGATCAATCTGCTCGTTTAAAGAATCACCCCGCGGATACGACAGGTGATGGATCAAACGAAAAGAATTTGGTTCTTTTTTGGGGACAATACTAATTGGGGATATTCTAAAGTTTTCAAAAGGAGGGAAAGAAAATGGGCCCACAAACCTTCCTTCAACTATTTCTTTATTTATTTTTTCCAATACCACATGGGACATACCATCCACAGATTTTAAATTTTCAACAACTGTGCATCCTTGACCTGAAAACAGTGGAAGGCGAAAACCAAACCGAAACCGAACAGTTAGCAGATCCGCCTTCCACCGGTCGGGGTATGCTTGCAGCCAAGGCAGTAGCTCTGCCAGCCTCACTGGTGTTTGGGCCTTTTGGAACCCCTCCCTGCTGGGCCCCCGCCATACGCTTGAAGCATTTGGCCACCGGGTGAGCCCCGGCGCAAAATGCACATTCGTGCCGGTACTTGCAAGTACCCGGCCATCTGCATTGCGCATCATTAAAGGCAAAGCAGATCCCACGTTTGTAACCCGAGGGGGCTGCTGGCTGGGACACCTGGGCACCAGGTGCAAAGCGGGGCTGAGAGGACCGCTGGGGAAGAAATAAGTCCAACCACAGCCCGACATCCTTAGAACCCCAAGACAGACCGGGATGAACAGCCATCTTCTGTCTGAAAGCTATGTCATAATTATACCAAGCAACCCACCCGAATCCTTTATAAGCTTCAAGGATAATCTCGATGTGGTGGAATAAACCCACACTCCTGCCAGGGAATTTCTCACACAAAACAGCGGAGTAGATACAAAACGCCTGAAGCCAATTAAAAATCGATTTTGGCACCAAACGTTTTCTATCAGTTTCCTCCTCTTTCTTATCTCCTTTGGTCATAAACTCCCTAGCGGAAGGAAGCAGGGACAATAAATCAATATAAGCACCTTGCCATATCTTTTCCTTCAAAGAGTCAGGCAAGTGCATGCCCAGGGGTGAAATGGCACAGGGCATAGCCTCCTTCAAAACTGATTCAGGGAGATTCTGAACCCTAGCAGTGTCAAACATGCTACTCTTGCTATGGACACTAGGGGGCGCCCAGACCTCAGAAAGATCAGGCACCACCTCCGCTGGCTTGGGAGACTGAAAATTTTGGCAGAAACTTTTAAACATAGTGACAAAAGTATCCGGGTCTGAAAAGCCCGGCCACTCACCGCCCTGTACCGGCCGTCCCCCGGGGGGATTCGGATCCTCAGGCTCGTACGCCTCCTCCTGCGAGACATGTGGATGGATACAGGGTGGATTGCTGACCTGGAGGAGCGCACCCTGGGCAGCAGCAGGCGGCCTCCCTCCAGCTTGATGTCCGGCTCTCTGGGATCCAGTCGGTCGCGACCCCGCCGACACGCTCCTTCTTCCCGACACGGCCTCTTCCGGACGTCCACGACGGTCCCCGCTGTCCACGCTCCGCCCGGCCGGGCGCTTCGGAGCCGCAGGCGAATATCTTCTCCTCGGTGTCCGCTTTCTTCTTTCCGGGCCGGCTGCCCCGGAACTGCTCCGCTGCTCGGCCTCTCCGCTGACGTCACCTGTCCGGTGACCGGCGTCGACATCCGGCGGAATCACCTCAGCTTGACCCAACGCGAACTCTAACCCGGCAGTCGATCTTTCGCCTTCCTCCGCCGTCGCCGCCACCGATGCAGGGCCCGCCGGTCCCACCGCCCCAGATGACCGGGGGAGCTGGAGACATCTGCGGAGCCAGTCCTCACCGCCTTCCTCGCCCGCCCGCTCAAGCAACTGCCGGATGAGGGACATCGTTCAGGAGACCCGACCAGAAAACAGGAACACAGGAACCGCTGGAAACTGGTAAGAAGATTTGATGAAGATTAAATACCTCTTTCTCTGAGGTAACCTCCACCTCATAGGCTGAGGCGAGCGGGCGGAGAGAAGGGGCTCATTCGCTGAGACCTTCCAGAAGGATGTTAAACTGCCTAACAACTACCTAAGTCACCTAGAGACCCCACTAACCTGCCTGGTAACCCATACTTGGCGGGAAAACCTAATCTGAGGAGATATATGGGCCTCATAAACTAAATTTTTTTTTAACCCTGTACTTCCAGCTATCCCTTCCACCATCCCATATGAAAGAGGGGCTAATTTAGCCCCCTTTCTAATATTCTAGCAATGAATACAAAGTTTCCTCTGATTGGCTGAGTCAGCGAGGCCGGCTGAGGATGTCACACCTTCTGACAGATCAGAGGAAGCTTTGTATTCATTGCTAGAATACATTGCTTTCTCTGAATGGCTAAACGCTGATCAGATAGACTCTAAGGCTTACATTTTGGGGTGTTTTTGGGGGAGTTTTTCTGCTCTAGGATCAGCTCAAAAAACGCCCAACAAGACAAATCCCATTCATTTCAATGGCCCCTGTTCACATCTGAGCATTTTGATGTTTTAAGCAAAATGCCCAACGCTCAAAAAAGTACATGAGCTTCTTTTTGGGCAGATTACAGGCGTTTTTATTTTTTTCCATTGGTCACTTGTCAACCTAAAAATGCCTGCACAAAAACGCATGTAAAACCCCTGTAAAACGCCCATAAAAACGCCTAAAAAAAAAAATCAAAAAAATGCCTGTAAATAGCAACGCCAAGATGTGAACGTAGCCTTATGTGTTCAGGGTGTGAGACAGGAAGGCTTATCTCAAACTCAGAACACAGTGAGATATGTAGCCTAAGCTACATAAAGTTTATACCGCACATCCAGGGGCCTCACATGTTAAGCCCAATTGTACTATGTAAAGCGTAGTTCAGCTTTAAAGTATAAATAAAGGCAATCTCTATCTGTCCTTTTTACTGTTGAGTGAAAGTAAAAGAAAATTCCAGATTTTTGGTTAACATCAGAACAGTAATAGAGGGGAAATCCTCCAATGGGGACAGTAGTCCTGGTGACATGCCAGGATTCCCTCACTGTGGAGGGATTTCTTCTCACTTCCTGTTTTATCTATAGGACAGGAAGTGAAGGGAAATCTCTGTTATGGGACACAGATGGCAAACAAAAAAAACTGACAGGGGGTTATAATCCTCCTTTAGGCCCCTTTCACACAGGCGGACCGTTCAGATGTTTTTGGCGGATCTGAACGTTCCCCCCATGCATCTCTATGGGGCATCGGATGTCAGCGGAGACATGTCCGCTGACATCCGATCCGTCAAATCTGGACAGATGGAAACCCTATTTTCCATCCGTCCAGCAGATCGGATGGGATCGGATGAGAACGGACCGACGGTCCGTTTCCATCCGATTCCCCCATAGAGATGTATGGGGAACTGAAAGCTGTGTCTCTGCAGACAGTGCGGAGAACAGCTATCATCCTTCTGCTCAGCGGGGGATCGGCAGATTGATCCCCCGCTGAGATAAACGGAGTCCGTCCGACCGTCCGACGTGACGTGACGCTGTGTGAAAGAGCCCTTACTCTATCCAAAAAAAAAAAGTCTTGCTTTTAGTTACACTTTATATATGTACTTGTAGCTATCTTTGGTGTCAGCACGACTAGGCATTGATTACTTAGCAGAGCTGCTTTTACTTCTGCTGGCTGAACTGAATGCTTCATAGCGTCATGTTTCTCACAAGCAACAAGTAGAACATATCTGGGAATTGTGCACACCCTGATTTACATACAGTACATTGGTTACAGTATGTAAAGAATGAACCTGAAATGAGTGGGAGTAAACATGTATAAGGTAGAAGCTTCTCGGAGCACAGACATGCATAGTGGGTTCTACCAGTAAGGTTGCACATATTTAGACCAGTGGCATGAGTTCAAGCAAGTTAGTAATAGCAGCAGGTACATCATATACCTGTGTCATGAGACACACCCTCTTTAAGGTCATGCCCATAAGAAACAAGCTATGCCCGCTGTGGTGTATTTTTCCACAAAAAAGGTGGCAACCCTAGAGGCTGGAAGTGTAGTGGGGAAGATGAGAGGCAGAGCTGATGAGAGGGCAAAGGGTGTAGCATAGACAGGATAAATTCAGGAACTGCAGATGTTTGCCTTTATTACAGTACAGGTACATCTCATAAAATTAGAATATCATCAAAAAGTTAATTTATTTCAGTAATTCAGTTCAAAAAGTGAAACTCATATATTTTTTTATAGATGCATTACACACAGAGTGATATATTTCAAGCATTTCTTTCTTTTAATTTTGAGGTTTATGGCTTACAGATAGTGAAAACCCAACATTCAGTGTCTCAGAAAATTTAGAATATTATATAAGACTAATAAAAAAATAATTTTTAATACAGAAATGTTGGCTACCTGAAAAGTATGTCTATGTACAGTATAGTATGCACGCAATACTTGGTTGGGGCTTCTTTTGCATTGATTACTGCATCAATGCAGCGTGGCATTGAGGCGATCAGCCTGTGGCACTGCTGAGGTGTTATGGAAGCCCAAGATAGCAGCCTTCAGCGCCTCTGCATTTTTGGATCAGGTGTGTCTCATCTTCCTCTTGACAATACTCCACAGATTCTCTATGGGGTTTTGGTCAGGCGAGTTTGCTGGCCAATCAAGCACAGTGATATCATGATCATTAAACCAGTGGTTGGAACTTTTGGCAGTGTGGGAAGGTGTCAGGTCCTGCTGGAAAATGAAATCAGCATCTCCATTAAGCTGGTCATCAGGGGGAAACATGAAGTGCTCTAGAACTTCTTTGTAGTGGGCTTCGCTGACTTTGGACTTGATAAAACACAGTGGACCAACACTAGCAGATGACATGGCTCCCTATATCATGAAGAACTGTGGAAAATGTTGCATTTTATTTGGGAATCAAGGTCTCAGAGTCTGGAGGAAGAGTGGAGAGGTACAGAATCCAAGTTGCATGAGGTCCAGTGTGAAGTTTCCACAGTCAGTGATGATTTGGGGAGCCATGTCATCTGCTGGCGTTGCTCCACTGTGTTTTATCTAGTCCAAAGTAGCGCAGCCCTCTACCAGGAAATTCTAGAGCACTTCATGCTTCCCTCTGCTGACCAGCTTTATGGACATGCTAATTTCATTTTTCATCAGGATCTGGCACCTGCTCACACTGCCAAACGTACCAATACCTGGTTTAATGATCATAGTATCACTGTGATTGATTTACCAGAAAACTCGCCTGACCTAAACCCCATAGAGAATCTGAAGGGTATTGTCAAGAGAAAGATGAGAGACACCAGACCCAACAATGCAGACGAGCTGAAGGCCCCTATGAAAGCAACCTGGGCTTCCATAACACCTCAGCAGTGCCACAGGCTGATCGCCTCCATGCCACGCTGCATTGATGCAGTCATTTATGCAAAAGGAGCCCAGACCAAGTATTGAATGCATACTATACTGTACATGTACATAAATTTCAGTAAGCCAACATTTCTGTATTAAAAACCCTTTAATTTATTGGTCTTATGTAATATTCAAATTTTCTGAGTTACTAAATTTTGGGTTTTCACTAGTTGTTAGTCATAATCATCAAACCTAAAATAAAGAAATGCTTGAAATATATCACTCTGTGTGTAATACATCTATATAAATACAGGAGTTTCCATTTTTTAATTTAATTACTCAAACAAATTAACTTTTAATGATATTCTAATTCATGAGATTTGTAACTCCAAGAACAAGGAAGCATGTAAAGCAAATTGTAAAAACCGCCCTACTAGTGAGCCTGTACCAGTGTACTGCTTGATCTCAGCTCTCCCTACCCCCAAAGGAGCCATTGGGAAGGAACATTCCCCTCATAGTCACAGGAGAGGTGGTGGAGCAGTGGGAAGTACAAAGGAACCAATATAAATAACAGCATGACACTGACATCTGACTGGTATAAGTAAAGAGCAACAAAAATGACTTAAGTATGTGGTGGGTCAGGAGCTCTGCCTCCATTCCACATGTAAACCAAAAGAGTATGTACAGTATAACTTAATTGGCAGACATAATTCTCAATAAAATTCTGCAGGCTCATTCATCCATTAAATCCCAAAAGTAAAAAAATACATTAGCTGTGAAGTCTGCACAGGAATCCAGCACAGACTGGTATTATGTAGGTTTTCATATCCCATCAAGCTCCATCCTAATTCTTTATTTTAAACTAGGAATGTTGGTAATCCTACAACAACCCCGACCACACGGTGAGCCATAGAAATGTCCCTGGTTTTTGGAACTGACCAGATTTACTAATTTAAATCTTCATTATCTGTAAAAAATAAAAAAATAAATAATAAGTTTAAAAAGTAAATACAAAGCAGTTATTTTAGAGAAATTGTCAAGACTAGAAATTCCTCTTGTTCTGTTGTTTGATGCTGTGGTGCACAGTCAGAAGCTGAGCAAGACTCTATGAAAACAGACATCTGCAAACAACACAGCAACAGCCACAGTCCTGGTGCCTTCTTGATCCCCGGCCCCTAAAGCCAAACTTCGGGCACAAGAAAAAACTACCCTTGCGGCCCCCCTTCCTACCCCCCACTGCAAGGGTTAAATGCTTGTTTTTGCCCAGGGGTAGAGGAATAAGATGTAATACTTAACTTATTTCTTGCTTCAGCAAGGTCCCTCCAGTGATGTGACTGGTCCCACAAAGCCTCCCCTCTAAGGTTCTTAAGGCCATGGTTGCACTCCTGCCTCCTCCACTGTCATCAATAGCCCTGCATTGTGAGTAATGATGCTGAAGGACCACCCACAGCCTTGAGCATCAGAGGGAGCAGAGAAAAGCAGCGGAGCATGGGTAAGGTAAATGATGCAGTTTTCTCATCTTCAGATTTAACAAGCATTTAACCCATGCAGTGTGAAGGGGCGCCCACTGCAAGGCTTTTTTTTTTAGTTCCTGTCCTTTTAATAATACTAATTTACTGAGGGCTTGTTCACAAGAGTTGCCAGGGGCAGATAAATCTGAGGGCTTAGCCGTGGTGTTACCTCCCACCTGAACAAGGACATGCAGTCACTCATGGCTATACACATATCATGTCCACTGAGAAAATGAAACTGCATGTTGCTTTCAGCCAGCGGTACTGCCAATGAACGCAACTCGTTGGAGTTATTGGGCCTTCCTTTATTGCACAGCAGCGTAGCGTGGCAGTGTGGCATTTTGAGGGTTAAAATAGGCAGTCAGGAGACAACAGATCACCACCTAACTGCCTGTGAAATGCTCTCTGAAAAGCATTTCACTGTGGAACTGTTTTCAGAGAAACGACAATGTTAACCACACATGTGAATGAGCCATGGCTATCATGCCGGAGCTTTGTCTTCAATGATGTCTGAGTCACTGAACTGAAACTGTAAGTATAATAAATTCTGAAAATTATTTTTAGCACACTTTATATAGGTCAGTGACTACTATTACTACTACTACAGTGAGTACTATTGAAGGCAGACACAGCCAGTCAAATAGCATTTTCTTTTCCAATCATTTTTGTTAAGGGTATAAACCATACAGATATAAAACCGTAAAATACAGTATAGCGAAGTACCTGTACATGACAACATTCTTGACCTACAGCATTGGTCCTTAAGGAACCGTTATAATGCAATTATGGGCTATGACTATAGTTCTGAAGAACAGAAGATACAGAAGAGGAACTGCGAGACCAGAGGCACCCCCATCTAAGACGAGGGGTCATCTCAGCCATGAATCGATCATGGTAGCTGGTCATTATGTTTGAATACACAAACTCGGAGTGGGATCAATGGCGGTCAACCAGCGGTCCTAGATCACTCTCCAAACTATTAAAGAGTTTAATAAGTAGGAAAAAAAGGAGAAGAAAAGGAAAGAGAAATTAATAAAGGAAGAAGAAAGAGGAAAAAGACAAAGAGCCCCTCCTGGGGCACTAAGAGGGTAGCCTCAGATCTGACGAGGTTGTCCCTGACAGGTATGTAATCCAGGTTTCAAATCGGGGAAGCTTGTCCTGCAGGATGGCAGAAAGGCATTTGTTTAACATTTATCCAGGACAACTTTTTCTTCAAGAGGTCAAAAGTTAGCACTGGGGATTTCCAGGATCTTGCAATCGTTATTCTGGCTGCTGTAAAGATGAAAGAATTTGGGCGTTGGGTGGGTCTTGGGGCTCCCTTAACAGGGTGTTGGAGGAGTGCCTGTTGCTAGGACTTAGTCAGATTGGTCTCCATGGAAGAATAGATAAATTTGTAGATTTGGATCCAGAATCTACGAGCTTTTAGGCACATCCACCATACTTGATATGCTGTTCCCTCTTGGCCACACCCTAGAAAATACAGGGGGGAGGCTCACAGTGCTCATTGGGCAATTCTAGCGGCGACCATGTACCATCACATTTAGTACTTTTTAATTGGCTGGTATAAGGTTTGAAGGTTTGGGGTCAAGTGGATACCCAGATATAGAAGGGCCGACAAATAGCATTTTTAAAAGGGAGCCAGCAATGGAAGCTCTTGTGTTTTGCTTATGACAGGGTTACTTTAACATTTGTCCCTGGTTATCATTTCTGACCATGTATCCACTAGGGATTTTTTTAAAGCTGGACTCCAGGAATTCAGCTCCTTTATAAAAAGTGAAAAAGTGAAGGCATACTATGAGTCAGGCCCAACAAGATACATGCCACCTCCTGGACTTATCTCTATTATTTACATCTGTCGGGTTTATGGCACTGCCCGGATATATACAAATTAAAAGTCAGCAGCTAGAAACACTGTAATTGTTGACTTTTTTAATACAGTTTATAAGGCCACTTGCCTGCCTCTGGATCCAGCACTATCCTCACCCAAGCCGAATCTTTAAAGGGCTTCGGTCCAGGCAGTGGCATCTTCACTAAGGGCATCTTTCGACTTCACAGCCGGCTATCAACTGCACATGCCCGAGCCGCGCTGAGCTTTGTTATTGGTCCAACAGTCTTCTGGGACCTGTGATGTGTGATGGAAAGGAGGGGGGGGGGGGTCGAACTTCCTCTTAGATCGCCTCAGCGATCTGACCAGAAAAGGGGGAGCAGGTACTTGTTAAAATTGGGTACCCATTTCCCCCAACCAAAAAAAGTGGCAAAAGTGAAAAGAGGAGGAAGAGCGGATTTCCCCCTTTTGGGTGAAGTTTCTCTTTAAGTCTGGATCTGAAGGGGTTGGCACAGGTTGAAGCCTTTTCTAAGTACATTTATCTTTTAAATAAGTTATTTTTAACTCCTGAGCCATTCTAAAACAATTTAAAATGATATACGCATTAGGGTAAAAGGCATGTGCATCCACAAATAGAAACATAGTACCAGCCACCATCATAGCTATGTTCTGGCTATATTTGAATATTTAATCATATAAAATGAATCTCAGAGGAAAATCAAATATAAATGACTATCAGAGGCACTTCTGTAAATGCAATTCAGGCCATGCATGATGACGGAAGATCCATTAACTGCCCATTCTCTAACACTGGCTGAGAACTCTTAGCAACTGTAAATTTCTGCCTTCTCATCTGAACATTTTCAGAATAATTTTACTCTCAAATATCAGAAATGTTCTAGTATTTGTCCATTCTCATTACTTCAGAGTGGTCACTTTTTCTCATTCTTTTACCCAAATGTTTTTTATATTTTAACCACAAATAGTCAAACTGTTGCTACACCGTTTACATTTAAAGGTAGACTATAGAATTTTTGCAATTCTCTTTAGATATACAGTACATAGAAATGATTGACTTTATTAAGATATACTTTAACGGAAAAACAAAAACAAAGGAGCATTGCCTTTAGAGTAATCTTTTGAACAAAAATATTAATAGATGTAATAGCATACCATGGAAAAAGTTAGTACCCCCCTGTCTCAGAAGCTGGTATTTCCTCCTTTAGTAGAAATTAATTTAATAGGATTTTTGCATAAATGTCTCCGACATTGACTTTGTGAAACTTTTACCACTATTCCATGCAGAATTCCTTTAGTTGCAATATATTTGTAGGTTTCTTTGCATGAACTGTACATTTCAAATCCCTCTACAATATTTTAATGGTATTCAAATCAGGGCTTTGACTAGCCCAGTCTATAGCCATCCATTTCTTCTTTTTGAGCCATTCCTTGGTGAATTTGCCAGCGTGCTTATTGTCTGGTTCAACTTTAACTTTTCGGGCAGATAGCCTTACATTTTCAGCAACACACTTACAGTATCTCACAAAAGTGAGTACATCCCTCACATTTTTGTAAATATTTTATTATATCTTTTCATGTCACAACACTGAAAAAGGGACACTTTGCTACAATGTAAAGTAGTGAGTGTACAGCTTGTATAACAGTGTACATTTGCTGTCTGCTCAAAATAACTCAACACACAGCCATTAATGTCTAAACTGCTGGCAACAAAAGTAATTACACCCCTAAGTCAAAAGGTCCAAACTGGGCCCAAAGTGTCAATATTTTGTGTGGCCACCATTATTTTCCAGCATTGTCTTAACCCTCTTGGGTATGGAGTTTACCAGAGCTTCACAGGTTGCCACTGGAGTCCTCTTTCACTCCTCCATGAGGAGCTGGTAGATGTTGGAGACCTTGCGCTCCTCCACCTTCAATTTGAGGATGCCCCACAGATGCTCAAGTAGAGTTTAGGACTGGAGACATGCTTGGCCAGTCCATCACCTTTACCCTCGACGTCTTTAGCAAGACAGTGGTCGTCTTAAAGGTGTGTTTGGGGTCGTTATAATGTTGGAACACTGTCCTGCAACCCAGTCTCTGAAGGGAGGGAATCATGCTCTGCTTCAGTATGTCACAGTACATGTTGGCATTAATGGTTCACTCAACGAGCTGTAGCTCCCCGGTGCCCCCAGACCATGATACTTCCACCACCATGCTTGACTGTAGGCAAGACACACTTCTCTTTGTACCCCTCACCTGGTTGCCACCACACACGCTTGACACATCTGAACCAAATAAGTTTATCTTGGTTTCATCAGACCACAGGACATGGCTCTAGTAATCCATGTCCTTAGTCAGCTTGTTTTCATTTTTCAGCAAACTGTTTGCGGGCTTTCTTGTGCATCATCTTTAGAAGAGGTTTCCTTCTGGGACGACAGCCATGCAGACTAATTTAATGCAGTGTGCGGCGTATGGTCTGAGCACTGACAGGCTGACCCCCCACCCCTTCAACCTCTGCAGCAATGCTGGCAGCTGTAAGATTCTGGTACCTTTGGTACCCTTGTTGCCCATTTTTCATTGCATATTGCGTCCCACCTTTTCAGTTAGGTGGAACGCATATACCTTTAAGCCGCATGACATCATGACTGAGCGCCGCTCTGAGCGGCTATTTCAATCGCCGGCTTTCTCTCACAGGTTGTTCGTTCAAGCCGCCAGTATGCAACTATACCTGACACTACTTGATCTTGTATCTCGCTACCTGATCTTGTACTTGACTTTTGATCTTGTATCTCGCTACCTGATCTTCACCGCATGCTTAACAGCCTTGTCTTATGCTGCCGGAGCCTCCAGCTATTCTCTTTACCTGGAACAGACCGGAACCTCGCTACTGATCTCGTATCTCGCTACCGGATCACTCCCTTACTACCGGACCCTTCTACTTACTAACCTCACTAGTGATAAGTACCCCACAGGGGATTCCTTCATAACAAACTTACACTATCTACTTCTGCACATTAAGGACTGTTACTATCTATGCATTACTAATCCTATCATCTACACTGTTACATAGATTGCTAGCTCTTGAGTCTACTACCATCTATCCTTGCACTGGGTTAGTCTCTCCTGTATATGTCATCTGCTGTCCTTACCACCTGTTACTATACATGATTACTAACCTATCTGCATTCTACCTATTACCATCTACCACTCTCCTGAACATTACTATCAAGTGCTTATCATTGCTATCACTGCTCACGCCTGTCCCTTCAGCACATCACCTCTATACTGTCATATACATCCTATCACTCCAGGAACATCTTATAGAGTGTATGTGTATTTGTATGCTGAAGCAGGCGGGTCCACAGTGATGAGTCTGGAGAGTTGGATCTGGTAATTCAACACATCTCTACATGACTGAGTGGAGATTCTGCAGCTGCAAATCCAGCTCACTATAAACGCAGGAGCGTTACAGCAGCACTCATACATCTATTTACCCAAAGACAACCTCTGGATATAATGCTGAGCACGTGCATTCAACTTCTTTGGTCGACAATGGCGAGGCCTATTCTGAGTGGAATCTGTCCTGTTAAACCACTTAATGGTCTTGGCCACCATGCTGCAGCTCAGTTTCAGGGTCTTGGCAATCTTCTTGTAGCCTAGGCCATCTTTATGTAGAGAAACAATTATTTTTTTCAGATTCTCAGAGTGTTCTTTACCATGAGGTGCTATGTTGAACTTCCAGTGACCAGTATGAGAGAGTGAGAGCGATAACACAAAATTTAACACACCTGCTACCCATTCACACCTGAGACCTTGTAACACTAATGAGTCACATGACACCCGGGAGGGAAAATGGCTAAATAGGCCCAATTTGGTCATTTTCAATTAGGGGTGTACTCACTTTTGTTGCCAGTGGTTTAGACATTAATGGCTGTGTGTTTACACTGTTATACAAGCTGTACACTCACTACTTTACATTTTAGCGAAGTGTCATTTCTTCAGTGTTGTCCCATGAAAAGATATAATAAAATATTTACAAAAAAGTGAGGGGGTGTACTCAATTTTGTGAGATACTGTATATGATACAGAATTTATAGTTGACTAGATTATGTTAAGTTTCCCAGGCCCCGACAAAGCATAGCAACCACAAATTATAAAATTTCCCCACCACGCTTCAAAGTTGTATATGAGATTCTTCTCCTGAATGCTGTCTTTGGTTTGCACTAGACTTGTCTACTTTTACTAACACTAACAACTTTTATCTTTGATTCATCAGTCCACAGCACATTGTTCCAGATGGCCTGGTTTTTGCCTATGTGTTCAATGGCAAAGTGTTGTCTTGCTCTAATGTACTTTTTTGGCAGCAAAGGCTTATGCAGGTTAAATGTGTAAAAACTCTTTTAACCACCTCCCACCCGGGCCATAGTACATATACGGCCGGGTGGGAGTCTCGTCCTTCTGAATGGACGTTCCGGAACGTCCTTCAGAAGGAGAGAGATCGCGCCGCCGCGGGCACGCGCAGCGGCGCGATCTCGATGTGCCTGTGTCCCTAGGACACAGAGCAACAAGCCTCGGCAGGAGGGCCCTGTGATTGGCCCTCCTGATCACATGACGGCTGTGACCAATCACAGCCGTCATGTAATGTCAATACAGCCGTTGTAACGGCTTCGATCTCTTCTCCTCCTGACAGATCCTGTCAGTGAGGAGAAGAGAAGAGGATCAATTCTGCAGCTGGGGTGATCAGTGAGTATTTCTAATTACTCACTGATCACAGGGGGGGTCTGTGCTGGTAATCAGATGATTGATTACCAGTGCAGCCCTGGGGGGAGGGGATGCCACTAGAGCCACCAGGGATGCCCACCCATGACCACCAGGGATGCCCACCATGGCCACCAGGTATTACAAACAGGGCTCAGAGAGCCTGCCAGTGGTGCCCCCCTATCAGTGCTGCCCACCAATGCCATCTATCAGTGCTGCCCACCAGTGCCCGTTATTGCCATCTATCAGTGCCGCCCACCAGTGCCCATTATTGCCCACCAGTGCTGCCTATCAGTGCCCGTCAGTGCCCCCCATCAGTGCCGATCAGTGCTGCCCATCAGTGCCACCCATCAGTGCCCATCAGTGCCGCCTATCAGTGCCCATCAGTGCCGCCGATCAGTGCCTATCAGTGCCCATCAGCGCTGCCTATCAGTGCCCACCAGCACTGCATATCAGTGCTATCTATCAGTGCCACATATCAGTGCCACATATCAGTGCCCATCAGTGCTGCATATCAGTGCTACCTATCAGTGCCCATCAGTGCTGCATATCAGTGCCACCCCATCAGTGCCACCCCATCAGTGCCTCCCCATCAGTGTCTCCTCATCAGTGCCTGTCAGTGCGGCGTCATCAGTGCTCATCAGTGCAGGAAAAAACGTATCTATTTACAAAATTTTATAACCTAAACAAAAAACTTTTTTTTTTTTTTCAAACTTTTCGGCTTTTTTTTTTTTGTGCACCAAAAAAGAAAAAACCTGGCGGTGATCAAATACCACCAAAAGAAAGCTCTATTTGTGGGGAAAAAATGACATAAATTTGGTTTAGGTACAGTGTTGCATGACCGCGCAATTGTCATTCAAAATGCAACAGCGCTAAAAGCTGAAAATTGGTCTGGGAAGAAAGGGGGTTTAAGTGCCCTGTATTGAGGTGGTTAAAATGTAGATTCATGCACTTTAACATCAACTGTTACAGGAGATATTCGCAAATCCTGCAGTTAAATTATGGCATTCCTAAATAATTATTTTAGCATCAAACGATCTGCTTTAAGGCAAAATTTGTGGGCTGGTTGGTTTTTGACACATCAACAATCTAATTATTCCCCCTATGTGTAGGTGCTGTTTGAATTAAGATCTAATGTTTGCCAGCTTTGATTTGTTAAAAAAGTCAACATTTTCTATGGGGTATGCTTAACATTTTAAAAATACTGTACATGTCAATGTGGTCAGCTTAAAAACACTCTTCTGAATTAATTTGAGTTGAAAAGCTGGTTTCTGTGTAATATCTATATTTTCCCCTGAATTATGCCTAGACTCCTAAAAAATAAAATTAGAAAAATACTGTGGTAAAAAATTTTTAAAAATTAATTTTAAAAATAATAAAAAATTAAATAATAAAAAAAAACGACCTACACTGTCCACTGCTCTACGGACACATCCACTGCTCTACGGACACATCCACTGCTCTACGGACACATCCACTGCTCTACGGACACATCCACTGCTATACGGACACATCCACTGCTCTACTGACACTGTCCACTGCTCTACTGACACTGTCCACTGCTCTAATGACACTGCCCACTGCTTTACTGACAATGTTTACTGCTCTACTGACACTGTCCACTGCTCTACTGACACTGTCCACTGCTCTAATGACACTGCCCACTGCTTTACTGACAATGTTTACTGCTCTACTGACATCATCCATGTTTTTATACATTTTACATTTTTTGTTTACATTATTTATAAGTGTGTGTGTGGGGGGGGTCTGTATATACTGTATGTGTGTGTAATATACATATTCCATACATACACAAACATATGTGTGTTTGAGCTTTGGGGTGCACTCCCAAATGCAATAGGTTGCGCACACCTATGCCTGACATTTTATTTGGACCGGACTGTGGTTTCCCAAGTAACCGTGTGCCACAACTACCAAGTGCAAAGGCATGCGCATGGGCCAGAGTTGGGCATCAGGGTTGCCAACCATCCAAAGGACTGGCAATAGTTGTCTAAGCTGAGTGTCATTCTCTCACAAACTGCCCAGAGCCAGCACAGTTCCCAACACCACCCCCCCCCCCCCTGCACAGATGGGAGAGGAGAGAGGGCTGAATCTGCTCCTCCTCCACCCGCCCCCTACCCCTCTGTGTCTGCCCACCCACACTCCATTCCTAGGTGTGCTATGCCTTTGAAAAAGGGATGAGTGGGTGGGAAATTTGAAGCCCAGCAGCCAGCAGACACATCATGTAAAAAAAGGTGCCAATGTCTGAGCCTCTATCCTGGGTGAGTGAGCTCATCTTCCACTGTCTGTGACAGAGGTTTCCTCCCCACCCTTCTCTCTCGTGTCTCCGAGTGAGTGAGTGTGTACACATTTAGGGGGACTCAGAAGGAAGAGATGCTCTGTGGACCCTGATGTATAGGGGGGCTTTGGGAACCCTGATTTAGGCTGGGTTCACACTGCCACATGGAACGGCTCACAGCAAGGGTCCGGTGTGTCCCTGTTTACCTTTTCAGGTCGGATTTCAGTCTGAATTTTTGGCTGAATTCGGAACATGAAACAGACCAGAAGACGCACAGGACTCCTGTGCAATTCACACCGGAGTCGCTCTTGAGATACAGTGCCTTGCGAAAGTATTTGGCCCTCTTGAACTTTGCGATCTTTTGCCACATTTCAGGCTTCAAACGTAAAGATATAAAACTGTCATTTTTTGTGAAGAATCAACAACAAGTGGGACACAATCATGTGGATATATATCAATATTGGATATTTCAAACTTTTTTAACAAATAAAAAACTGAAAAATTGGGCATGCAAAATTATTCAGCCCCCTTAAGTTAATACTTTGTAGCGCCACCTTTTTTTTTTTTTTCAGGCCATGCCCCATACATAAAATTACAGCTGTAAGTCGCTTGGGGTATGTCTCTATCAGTTTTGCACATCGAGAGACTGAAATTTTTGCCCATTCCTCCTTGCAAAACAGCTCAAGCTCAGTGAGGTTGGATGGAGATTTGTGAACAGCAGTTTTCAGTTCTTTCCACGGATTCTCGATTGGATTCAGGTCTGGACTTTGACTTGGCCATTCTAACACCTGGATATATTTGTGAACCATTCCATTGTAGATTTTGCTTTATGTTTTGGATCATTGTCTTGTTGGAAGACAAATCTCCATCCCAGTCTCAGGTCTTTTGCAGACTCCATCAGGTTTTCTTCCAGAATGGTCCTGTATTTGGCTCCATCCATCTTCCCATCAATTTTAGCCATCTTCCCTGTCCCTGCTGAAGAAAAGCAGGCCCAAACCATGATGCTGCCACCACCATGTTTGACAGTGGGGATGGTGTGTCCAGGGTGATGAGCTGTGTTGCATTTACGCCAAACATAACTTTTTGCATTGTTGCCAAAAAGTTTGATTTTGGTTTCATCTGACCAGAGCACTTTCTTCCACATGTTTGGTGTGTCTCCCAGGTGGCTTGTGGTAAACTTTAAACAACACTTTTTATGGATATCTTTAAGAAATGGCTTTCTTCTTGCCACTCTTCCATAAAGGCCAGATTTGTGCAGTATACGACTGATTGTTGTCCTATGGACAGAGTCTCCCACCTCAGCTGTAGATCTCTGCAGTTCATCCAGAGTGATCATGGGCCTCTTGGCTGCATCTCTGATCAGTCTTCTCCTTGTATGAGCTGAACGTTTAGAGGGACGGCCAGGTCTTCGTAGATTTGCAGTGGTCTGATACTCCTTCCATTTCAATATTATCGCTTGCACAGTGCTCCTTGGGATGTTTAAAGCTTGGGAAATCTTTTTGTATCCAAATCTGGCATTAAACTTCTCCACAACAGTATCTCGGACCTGCCTGGTGTGTTCCTTGTTCTTCATGATGCTCTCTGCGCTTTAAACGGACCTCTGAGACTATCACAGTGCAGGTGCATTCATACGGAGACTTGATTACACACAGGTGGATTCTATTTATCATCATTAGTCATTTAGGTCAACATTGGATCATTCAGAGATCCTCACTGAACTTCTGGAGAGAGTTTGCTGCACTGAAAGTAAAGGGGCTGAATAATTTTGCACGCCCAATTTTTCAGTTTTTTATTTATAAACAAAGTTTGAAATATCAAATAAATTTCGTTCCACTTCATGATTGTGTCCCACTTGTTGTTGATTCTTCACAAAAAAATTACAGTTTTATATCTTTATGTTTGAAGCCTGAAATGTGGCAAAAGGTCGCAAAGTTCAAGGGGGCCGAATACTTTTGCAAGGCACTGTATGTGAACTGGCTCCATAGAGAGCCAGTCACAATCTCCTGACATGCGAATTGGATGCCGGAAAAGAGTTCCCCTTTACACCAGATCCCACAGCATTCCCCCTTAAAAAAAAGAAAATTTATCTTGCACCCCTAAAGTGTTCGGGTTTTGCTTGAAGAAAAGGTGGCAACCCTATTTGGGGTGCATCACTAGAGTGATCGCCAGCAGGAGGTAGGGGGTCCTCATTCAACTATATAAAGCTTTAGTTGGACCACATGTAGAATGCTGTGTCCCCACATACAAAGATATTATTAAGATGGAGTAAGCCCAGAGGAATGCAACAACAGTGGTGGTCTGAGGGATAAAACATTGAAGGAGAGACGAGAGGAACTTAATTTGTACAGCCTAGAAGAAAGTAGGAAAAGGGGGATATAAGATATTTTATTTAACAACTGAGATCAAGAACACAGGGGCATAACCTAGAAACTTGGAGAACATTTCAAGAGTAACATTGGAAAGTAATTTACTGAAAGAATAGTGGATGTTTACTCCAGTCAGGTGCAGGAGCACCTTCTTGCAAGATATGGGATCTAGCCAATTACAGGAACAAGAAATCTCCTGATACCATCGCCATAAATATCAGGAAGGGAAGTAGGGTTCCTTGAAGGCTTCATGCACACTGAGAGTTTAGCCCAGTGCACGAAGCTTCAGAGTTTATTTGTGGCCTGTCCTAATTTTTCTTATTATCAAGGCCTCTTGTGCACTGGGAGTTTAGCATCACTGAATGAAGCTCTGTCATTTAGCTGTGGGCACAGGAGCCCTGTCTAGCCCAACTGTGAAGAATGTCTGGAACCAGGGCTGCTGATAAGGCCGTACAACCAATCCTGAAGTACTGGGCCCAGGCCCCATCAGCTAAACAGGGACCCAGGGCAGCTTTATTGTTCATTTCTGCCTAAATGAATAAACTGATTTTTCAAGACTACGCTCTCACTCCTACTTGCGTACCAGGGCTTAAATTACATTTCTGTTGGGCCCCATCAGGTTAACAGATGGGTTCAGGAGCTGGGAGAAAAGGAGGGAGGGTGAGGTGTAGGCAGATAAAGTTAGTGCTGCTTTTCCCCTAAACCCCGGGGGGTGTAGGCGGGGTTGGGGCGGCCCCATCAAGAGGGCTGTATAGGACCCCATGATTTCTAACAGCTGCCCTGCCTGGAATATAAGCAGTCTGTGTTCTGGGCATTCATCCTTGGGCACATAATACCCTAAACGGAACTACTACTGCGTGTACCTCCCAACCCCATCCAACCGCAGCAGCTGTCAGATTCTCATAGAATTTGACAGGCTGCTGGCAGTGGGGCTGAACGGTGTGCCTGTGTCCTCCAGCCACAGCTAACTTCAGACACTCATGCAATGATGCTAAATGCCCAGTGCGCAAAGCCTTCAAAATTATAAAGAAAATGACTGGTTTTAACCGATTATATTCTAATTATATGGGTCTTGCTGTATTAATTGGACTTATTCCAGCGATTAGTCTATGATTAACCTCTTGACGCCGACTGCACGCGAATATGCGGCCTCTCGGTGGGTGGGCATTAGTGCCGTGCATTAGTGCGCACAGTTACCGGAAATGGAAAGCTCCTGATTGCTACTTGCAATCGGGAGCTTTCAAATCATGTGACCACTGTGACAGCCAATCATGACGATAACATGATGATAAACCCAACTCTGCCTCTTGGCTTTTTAAACTCCTTCAAGGGCTGGGAGGCGCCGGCTCCAAGGGGTTGAGTTTATTTAATTTTTCCTCAGCAATTTGATAACTTGCCAATGGTCTAGGTAAAATATTCCTTCTGTGTATGCTATATTACAAAGATTTTGTCTTATCTATTCCTTTGACTCAATATATGCAACATAAATCCATGTTTTTTTCACGTAATTACTTTTGCCTATTTCAATACAATGGCTAAAACAAAGAAATAACCTCAAGGTCCTAAAGGATTAACATGTGTATATATAATCATGGATTAGATGTAGTCATTGGTATTAAAATTAGAGACCAACGAAAACATTTTAATTCAATACACTATAGTGTATAGATTGAGTCTCAGCCAGGTTTTTACCCATTTGAATACTAATCAAAACTCTTTTGGAATATAAAAAATCAGGACTGACTGCAAATTGAAATTAAAAGGAATGTTTTAGTAATACCAAGTTCCAAAATACTACTTCTCATTTGTTTCTTTTAGCAAAAAACAATTATTGCTTAATATACAGTATGTGGAGGGCAGAACAGGCCGTCATATGGAATTCCAAAACCAAACTATGTAGGGGCTTGTTTACACAAGTGTTGCCTTCTGAAAAGCAATCTGCGGTGGATTGCTCTTCAGAAGGCATTTGACAGGTGGTAAGCATGCAATTTATTGCCTCCTCGCTGCCTGTTTTAAACTGTAAAAGCTAGCGGGGTGGTTGCGGTTCAGACCCATTAACTTGAATGGGTCTTGTAAAGCACTGTGGCATATGTCTTTGTAGCTTGGGGGGGGGGGGGGGGGCTCAGCCATTTCTTGTTACCCTCTCTCGACCACAAGTATAAATTAAGCCTAACAGCAAAAAGCACTGTTATGAAGTATAACCTCTTCCCTACTGGGCCAATTCTGCCATTTCTCCCCTACATGAAAAATCATAATTTTATTGCTAGAAAGTTCCTCAGAACCCCGCTAAACATATTGTGTGTGTGTATATATATATATATATATATATATATATATATATATTTTAGCAGAGACCATGGAGAATAATTAATAATTTTGATGAAAAAAACCCACAATATATAACCCATTTTTTTAATAAAATATAAAAGAAGATGAGTAAATAGATACCTAACATGTAGGGATGCACCGATACTGGTACAGGCGATCCCCGGGTTACAAACAAGATAGGGTTTGTAGGTTTGTTTTTTTAAGTCGAATTTGATTGTAAGTCGGAACAGGAACATTTTTTAAGAATAGCTCCAGCCAAAATAAATTTTTTAAGTTTTTTGGATAGCATAGGGAAGGGTTAACACCCCTGTACCATTTGCTTTGCTGTCTGTACCCATGTTCAGAAGATTTCGCCTCACTTTTTGTGCCTATGACAACTGGATTTTGAAAATGTTGGGTTGTTGTGGAAACAAGGATTAGTGATAAAGCTTCAGTGGAGACACCTTTTTCCCATGAGAACTCTTACAGACGTGAATTTCCCTTCCCAGTGGTAGATTTCTGCTCACTTCCTATTGTCTCCCTCTGTTTGTAAGTAGGAGTCATTTGTAAGTCGGATGTTTGTAACCCGGGGACCGTCTGTACTGGTATCGGTGCCGATACTGAGTATTTTCACGAGTACGAGAAAGATGCTTCTGATACCTAAAATGGATACTTTGCAGTGCGATTTGTGTCCATACAAAATGAATGGGCTCAGATTGCACTGCAAAGAATTGCATGTGGGGGGGGGGGGGGTCGTGGTTAAGATGGCGACCTGATAGGACGTGTATGATCAGAGCTCAGCACCTGCCTGGCCCTTATATCCGAATTTAGTGGGATCCACTATTCCTTAATCCCAGCTTTCTTGCCCTTTGATCTTTGGGCATGAGAAAAGGGGGATTAGGCCTAGACGGAAACGGAACCTAACCCCGAAAACACCTCTGCCAGCGAAGGGACAGCACACGGTAAGCCATCTCAACATGGCGTCCCAGACGGACCATGCAGGCCCGCCACCTATGGCGGCCATATCGGGGTGTCAATCTACACTGACTGTGAAAATCGACCTCATGTAAACTGAGATAGGACTCATCAGGGGTGATATGGCCTAGTTTAGAGACCACTTAAAGAAGCGGAGCGGAGAGTCCGGGACATCGAGGATTCGGTCTGGGCGCAGCATACCTCATTACACACATTGCGGGGGAAAGAAGATAGGGAGAATAGGAATCGCAGAAACAACCTACGGGTGGTAGGCTTACCTGAGGTAGCTGAGGGCCAGGAACCCGCGGCCTTCACAGAGTACTTTCTGCGTATGCTCCTCCCTCAAGCGCCATTTTCTCCACATTTCACATTTGAGAGGTCCCACAGGATGCCACCTGCGAGAGGCCCACAGGGTGCACTGCCTCGTACCTTCATATTCCGCCTGCTATTTTCTGAGACCGTGATCTTGTACTACCGGAGACGAGGAAGATGGAGGAACTGAGCCATGAGAATGCCAAACTTATGATATTCCTGGATTACTCGATGGAGACACAGTGGCTTGGCAGAACATTTGATCACGTCAAGGCCCAATTTCGCACCCAGGCGGGTGCATGTTGTTCCTGGCCCACCTACGTATGGTGGATGGTGAATTTATCTATTACTTTATGTCTCCTGAGAAGGCCTCACAGTGGCTCGAGACTTTGCCACAATCCCACTGACTATAACTGCATGGTTGCTTCTGCTAATCTGTTTCTTCGCCTTCATCTGCCTTTCCTAGAGGCGCATTGTTGATCCCCCCTCATGCCTGCTGATTTATCTTGCATGCTTGCTGTCAGCTGTCATGCTTATGACCACCACATACTATTTACATAAGCAGGTTGCAGCGACTGGTGCTTTACTATGCCCTGGTACATTGCCATACCTGCCGCTGACCCTATTGACACACTGCTACTTCGAGTTAGTTGGTCCTGCCCTAATTTCACCTTCTTGTTTATAGCGGATGCAAGCTCATCCTTGTCCTTCACTCTGGAACAAGAACTGCACTCGTGATTGATGAGTGCTGCCCCTAAGGAGACCCTGTCATCATTTCAACAACAATTCCTCTTTGCATCTTGCTCAGCCTTGAACGCACCATTGGCTCCAGTCCCTAAGGGTATACTGGCTATACCCAAAGCACCTCTTCTACCCTGGGACCTGCTCTGGCTACGGTTGGCAGGTGACCCCTTGAGCATTGTGTGGTGGGACCAGTTGTTTTCTATTGCCTCAGGGTACCAATGGTTAGGTTACTCAAGAGACATACCTAGTATGCTGGTCTGTAACATTACCTTACACGACTGACTCCTGAGTATTGTTCTGCTCCCTCCAGTAGATGGCGGGCAGGGGGTGGAGTAGGTTCGTTAGTTGGTATATTTTTTTTACTGTTCTTTTTCCCTTTCTTTTACATAACTAAGTTTGTGCCCTTAGCAATGTCTAAGTGTTTTCTTCTATTGGATCCCTTATTGTCTCTGGGCAAAAAAAAGTTTAGGGACTAGTTGGATCACATTATCCGGAACTGAGCACTACCTAATATTGCACTGTCCCATAGGAAACTCTCCTAAGGTTTAGCTGTTAATGGGTTATTTTGTTTTAGGTTTGGGTATGAAAACAATCTGAAGTTTCTTTATGGATGTGTGGGGTGGGTTGGGGCGGGGTCTTATGTTCATTTGTTTTTTGTTAAGACACTTAGGTTGCAGTGTTTCCTGTTTTAGGATGCTGAGATTCCCTTATTTGCAGAGTAACATTTGCTTTACAGGTCACGATGCTTTATGTCTACCTACTCTATGTGTTGTGCCTCTTCCTCCGGGTCTGGGAGACCCTCTCTCAAACGATATATATATCCACAATCTCTTCTGATATGGCCCCTCTGAGACTCCTTTCCTGGAATGTTAGGGGGCTGAATGATAAGATCAAACCTTCTTTAGTCTTTGCTTATCTCAAAAAATATGGCCCCCATATCTGTATACTACAGGATCCTCAGTTGGTGGGAGGTAGGATTCTGAGTCTAAAAAAGCCATGGATGGGTCATTACTAGTACGCCACCTACTCAGGGTATGCCCGTGGGGTTAGTTTATTGGTTCATAAGTGCCTAACTTTTGAACTCTTAGATTTTACAACAGACTGGAGGGAAGATATGTGTTACTTCATACAATTATTGACACAGTTGAAATGTTAATCCTTGGCTCTTTTTTGAACAATCTAACCTCTAATCGCTCCCAATTTCCCACCGATAACCTTTTGATTGCAGGGGATTTTAATATTCTTACGAACCCTTCTCTGGATAAGTTGTCCTCAGATACTGCTGCGGACTCAGCCGTTTGCAGATGGGTGTCTCTCTTTGGGCTGATGGATGTTTGGCGCTGCAAGCAACCTACAGACCGAATCTTTACCTGCCATTCTGTTTCTTGTAACACAATGTCTCTTGTTGACCTAATTTACGCTAGTGGCGGTTTACTCCCTAAGATCCGTGGGGTCTCTGTGCGTCCCCACGTCATATCTGATCATTCACCAATTATGTGCTGCCTGCAAACTATAACCCTCCCTCTGAGAGACTTTGGCGCTTGTCTCGGTTCTGGATATCGAATGTCACTATTGAATTCGAAATGACCAAATTAATCAGAGAGTACTGGTTGGTGCATAATAATATTACCTCCCCAGACAAGGTCTGGGAGGCATTTAAAGCATACATCAGAGGGTGCCATCAATCCTCTATCTCTAGGGCCCATAGGGAGGCTGCCATTACTTGGAGGAGGCTGAGACCAAGCACAAACGCTTGAGTCCCAATACATTCTTACATCCAGTCCTATTACTTACCAGGATATGCAGGTGGCTTATCGTGAGGTAATGTTTCTTAGGGTTGAAAAGGCAAAAAACATCAACTGGCTCAAACACAGCGCATCTTTGAACAGGGGGAAAAGACGGGTAGACTTCTTGCATGGCTGGCTAAGGAACAATCGCCTATAGCCACTATAGCATGCCTTAAGGATGCTCGTGGCATTCCAGTAGTTGACCCGGTTGGTATAAATGCCTGTTTTGCCTCCTATTATACCGAATTGTTCTCTTCCAGAGCACAATACTAAGGTGAGGAGTTACATTCTTATTTGGACTAGTTGACTTTCCCTAATTTTACCGCTTTGACAAGGAAACGGTTGGATGGCCAAATTACCCTAGAGGAGGTTCAGCAGGCGTTGGGATCTCTACAATCCAGGAAAACTCCTGGAGGGGATAGCTTCCCTCCAGAGTTTTATAAACAATATGCAGAGGAGGTGGCATCTAGGTTACATAAGATGTTTGTTCGTACCTTGAGGGAGGTCGTTCTCTCACCTCCCATGGCTCAGGCAATCATTGTGGTGGTTCCTAATCCCGGGAAGGACCCGAGGCTGTGTACATCTTACCAAGCCATCTCTCTGCTCAACACAGATGCTAAAATCCTAACTAAGGTCCTGGCCCAGAGACTCAATGAGGTTATACTCACCTTAATCCACAAGGATCAAACTGGTTTTATGCCAGGTAAGGGGACAGACATTACCCTTCTGAGACCCGACACAGGCTAATACGCAGCTGCAAAGAGTGTCCCAATTCCGTTATGGGACTTGAGATCCATTGTGATCTTGGTCAATTTATTCCCCTCAATTTAAACCCAGTGGTCTCCCTCCTGACTCAGAGATGCGCTGTCTGGAAGTCTCTACCCCTTACCCCAGTAGGACATGTTAACCTCATTAAGATGTCCATTTTGCCCAAGTTTACGTACTTCTTCAGGCAAACACTGTTACTGAATGCATTTATTAGGAGACTAGATAGTATTCTCCTTTCATTTGTCTGGAAAGGGGCTATCCCTAGAGTGGCAATTACTCCCTTGCAATTACCTATTACTCTTGGGGGCCGTGCTCTACCTTGTTCCATTAAATATTATTGGGCTGCGGTCCTGGTCACGTTTAAATTGTGGCTGTCGGAGGAGCCGGCCAATCGCGCTTCCACTTTAGAGGTGGCATTGCTTGGATCCTACTCTGAGCTACAGATTCTGATTCATCGGGGCCCCCAATCTAACCCCCTCTATGGGAACAACTCTTTGAGTATGGGAAAGAGTCCGGACAAAGGTAAAGAAACCTAACTCTTGGTCCCCACACCCCACACATCCCGCTATGGGGTAACCCAAAGCTCCCTCATTTCCACTCCATCCCTGATCCTGTTCTGAGGGCTAGATATTGGTTTACGACCCTGAGCGATATAGTATTCCAAGGGCGGTTATTCACCTTTGATGACCTCAAGAGAAGGCGGAAACTAACCTGACCGAATGCTATTCTGATATTTTCAACTAAAACATGCTTTTAGGGCCCAATTTCCTCATCCTTTTATTCTTAGAGATATTTGATGTTAAAAGTGTACTCCGATCATCAGATGGAGATAAAACCCTTTCAGCCCTTTACTTTCTCTTAGCTGCCCTTGATACTTCCAAGGTTTCTCAGTTGTTCTTGCTCTGGCAGGCTGATATACCTGCACTAGCTGATGATGATTGGGAAGAGGGCCTCCAACAATATCTCCCTCTGATGATCTCAGCACATGATAGATTTACCCAGCTTAATTTCCTGCACCAGGCCTACTATTCCCCTGCCTGATTGGCAAGAATTTACTCCACCAGAACACCAACCTGTTCTAAATGTGGTTCAGACGATGCTACTTTCTTCCACATTGTATGGTCCTGCCCACGTTTGCAGGAATTCTGGAAAGGAGTGCTGAATGACATCAACCTTATTGGCAAAATAATAGTCCTGCGTGATCCTTTACCCCTATTGCTAGGTGTCTGTGACACATTAGAAGCCCCCCAGTCTAAAAAACTGTTTGTCTTCTATGCAGCCTTCTATGCTAGAAAGACGATCCTCCTTCAATGGAACCAGCTTCAACCACCAACTATAGAGTTATGGAAGTCCTTAATGAATGCAGCCCTACCTTTATATAAACTGACATATTTGGGACGTAACTGTCTGAAAAAATTTGATAAGATTTGGGCTGCATAGGTTAGGGCAAGGCAGTTGACTCTTGAGTAGGGTTTGGAATCCCCCCCCCCCCTCCTCTTTTCTTTGTCTTTTTGCATTTATGGTGGGGTTATTTTATTTCTATTCTATTTCTTTTTTATGTACAGTATATATGGCAATAACGGATCGCCCCTTAGTTTCCCCACTGGTCATACCCCCCCCTTTACCCTTTCATGAGTACACCTTTTCTCTTCCTTCGTTTCCACCAACCCCCTCCCTCCCCTTTTTTCTCATGTACAAGATATCCCTACTGTTTCTTGAATCCTGTATCTTGACTTGTTGTTTAGTTCTGTGCTACGGTTTGCTGGCAAATTTTGGGATGACGGTTTATATCAGGCTTGATGTCATTCTCACCAATCTGAAATGAATGTACCACTGCTGTTTTCTTGTTTATGAAACTTGAATAAACTTTATAATAAAAAAAGAAAATTGCATATGTTTTGAACAGGAATGCGGTGTAATTCCTGTCTGATTCGCATGCAATTTCCCTCACCGCTCCTGTGTGTGTGAACCCAGTTTTGAAAGGGAATCTCCACCTAGTGCAGCAATGGGCAGTGTAATAAAAATGTTATAACAACTCCTATCTAGCCAAATCCAAATATGCATTGTGTCTCCATCCAGCCAATGATAGAAAGCCATGGGCGCTGGAGATGCTCACAGGGCTGGAGGAGATGTATCCCCAGAGCCAGGGGAGGGCTGGCAGCCTGAGGCCTGGGGGGCAAGTCCAGTCAAGTGACCCACTGAACCACCGAATCAGCTCACCATCCATGCCCACCTGGTTTTATAATAGATATTGGTGTTATGATGCAAGATAAATATGATACATTGGGTTAACATAATTTAATGTTAATGGCAAACAAGGAGGTTTAACAAAAATAATGCATCATTGCAGGCTCACCAGTGCCCATCAGTGCAACCTCATCAGTGCCCATCAATGTAGCCTCACCGGTGCCCATCAATGCAGCCTCACCGGTGTCCACCAATGCAGCCTGATAAGTGCCCATCAATGTAGCCTCACTAGTGCTCATCAGCTCAGCCTGATCAGTGCCCATCAATGCAGCCTCACCAGTGTCCACCAATGACGCCTGATAAGTGCCCATCAATGCAGCCTCACTAGTGCTCATCAGCTCAGCCTGATTAGTGCCCATCAATGCAGCCTGATCAGTGCCCATCAATGCATCTTCACCAGTGCCCATCAATGCATCCTCACCAGTGCCCATCAATGCAGTCTCACCAGTGCCCATCAGCTCAGCCTCATCAGTGCCCATCAATGCAGCCTCACCAGTGTCAACCAATGCAGCCTGATCATTGTCCATCAGTGCAGCCTGATCAGTGCCCATCAATGCAGCCTCACCAGTGCCCATCAGCTTAGCCTCACCAGTGCCCATCAGCTTAGCCTCACCAGTGCCCATCAGTGCAGCCTCATCATTGCCCATCAGTTTAGCCTCACCAATGCCCATAAATGCATCTGCACCAGTGGCCAGCAATGCAACCTGATCAGTGCCCATTAATGCAGCATCACCAGTGCCCATCAATGCAGTCTGATCAGTGCCCATCAATGCAACCTGATCAGTGCCCATCAATGCAGCCGCACCAGTGTCCATCGATGCAGCCTGATTTGTGCCCATCAATGTAGCCTCACCAGTGCCCATCAATGCAGCCTCATCAGTGCCCATCAATGCAGCCTTAACAGTGCCCATCAGCTTAGCCTCATCAGGGCCCATCAATGCAACCTCACCAGTGTCCACCAATGCAGTCTGACCAGTGCCCATCAATGCAGCCTCACCATTGCCCATCAGCTCAGCCTCATCAGTGCAGCCTCATCAGAGCCTATCATTGCAATATCACCAGTGCCCATCACTGCAGCCTCATTAGTGCTCATTTATGCAGCCTGATCAGTGCCCATCAATGCAACCTCACCAGTGCCCATTAGCTCAGCCTCATCAGTGCAGCCTTTCAGTGCCCCCAATCAGTGCCCTTCAGTGCTACCTATTAGTGCCCATCAGTGTCGCATATCAGTGCAGCTTCATCATTGCTCCTGATCAGTGGCCACCAGTGCCGCCACATCCTCTGCCCTGCTGACCCCATCCTCTGCCCCCCCCCCCTTTTTTAGGGTCTGATGAGGAAGCCGCAGCCATTCACTAGTCTGTGAACAGCTGTAGCTTCCTCATCAGACCCCGAGACAAGAACAATATACTGCGGCTGGGGTGTGACAAGTGTAGATGGTGGGGGTGCCCGATTTTAGTCTTGCCTAGGGCAGCACAAAAATAAAATACACCACTGGCCACTGATGCATTAGCAACCAGTGGCAGTTATTATGTAAACCCTTTGTGCTGCATTAGTGGCACCAGTGTCAGTGTTTATAAACCATTTCATGCTGCACCATACAGGGGTTAATTAACACTGACACTGGTGCCACTGCAACTAATGCAGCACAAAGGGGTTAATTCACTGCCACTGGTCACCAATGCATCAGTGGCCAGTAGCAGTACATTAACCCCCTCCATGCTGCATATTACAAGCAGCATTGTAAATTACCCAGCCAGTTCGCTGTGTCTTAGGTAAAGTGTACAGTGTCAGCCTCTTCAAACTCACTTGCGCTGTTGCACAGGGCTTCACTGGCTCCTCGCAGGTCCTAGCAGCAGCACTCTCCTCTGCTCTTTCTTCCCGCCTCCCGGCTTCTAAATGACATCACGCCGGGCCGGGAATAGCAAGCTCCTGTCAGGCAGAGTGTCAGGTGGAGATCGCCCCGCCCAACAAGGAAGTGAATGTGTTCGGCTGGGTGCAGGAGCACACACACTGTAGTGTATACTCGTACCGCTCCGCTGCGCTGCAGCTCTGCAAGTACAGTGTAGCGGCGGCCGGCGGGTGTGATGCCTGTCTGCAGTGCAGAGCAAGCGGCCCTTTTTGGGAGTCATCAGAGCGGCCAGGAGGGCAATTGCCTCCCGGCCCCCCGGCCCAGTCCGCCCCTGCCCAGAGCTGACATCATTTCAGCCCTATACCCACAGGTGTCCTGGAGCTTCTCCTCCAGCCCTGTGAGCACCTCTATTGGCCATTGTTTTCTATCATAGGTGGGACGGGGACACTATGCAGATTTGGATTTGATGAGATATGTTTCGAGTTATATAACATTTATAACAACTTAGTATAACAAGTTATAACAACATTCGAGTTGTTATAACATTTTTATTGTTGTTACAGGCTACCAATTTATAGTTACAGAGAAGTTCTAGAGCTAGAATTATTGCTCTTACTGTAATGTTTACGGCAACACCTCACATGTGTGGTGCAAACACCATTTACATATGCAGGCTGACCCACATGTTCACTTCTGCGTGCGTGAAGGGGCATTTTAAAATTGTTTTATTTTTTTTTTTATTTTTTTAATGCCGTCCCTTAATTTTTTTTATCACTTTTATTCCTATTACAAGAAATGTAAACATCCCTTGTAATAAGAATAAGGCATGATAGGACCTCCTTATAGAGACATCTGGGGTCAATAAGACCCCAGATATGCCCTCTACCCTGGAAAGCATGAGATAGTAAAAAAAAAAAAAAAAAAAAAAACATAGATTTCTGTTTTCCAAGTGAAAAAATGTCATTGTTTAAATCTGTCAAAACTGGAAGTGATGCAAGGATGTCGCTTCCGGCCTCCCTGGATCATAGAGATGGTTAGGGACTATCCTGGGGGGACTTTCCCTTTGGCTGCCTGTAAAAGCAATTCAGCAGCTAATCAGCCACTAGGATGGCTTTTACAAGAGAGGGAATCGCCGGCTGAAAACAAAGATATAGTAGCTGGATGATGCCTGTCCTATTGGTGGGAAGTGGTTATCTGAAATTCTTTGGAACTTGTCTAGCTTCTTGGTTTCACTAAAAGCCACAAGTAGCTAGTATATGAAGACCATATTTGTTTCCCATCATGGTTCATATATGAAAGGTAAAATGTTTTAAATGTGCTTAAAGTGGAGTTCCGGGCACAAAATCGACCTATTTGATTTTGTGCCCATCAGCTTGCTTTGCTTCACCTGAAAAGGAATTGGATAGTTAGGATTATTTTTTTTTTTTACTTACCTCGTAATTGTAGAAAGAAATACTCACCTTTTTTCACTTCCTCCCTCTGTGGCCGCGGCCCGCGCCGTCACTTCCGGTTTTGCAATGATTCCTGGGAGCTGAACGTCATCGCTCCCAGGAATCAATGCGATGGCACCGGCCCCGCTCGTCACTTCCGGTGTGACGCCGCATTCCCTGCTAAACAGCTTCTGGGCATGCCCAGAAGCTGTGTAGGAATGCGGCGCCGCACTGGAAGTGACGAGAGGGGCCGGTGAAGGCGCATTCTGGGAGAAGAAGACGCGAAAGAGGACGCAGAAAAGAATCGCGCTAGCTTCAGCTGCCCACAACAGAGATGGCAACGCTGTGGAAGAAATTTTATAAGTGAGTATTTCTTCATGCAGGTAAGTGCGAACCGGGACAGATCAGAGGCTAGCCATTGTGGAATGTACTAACCCTGACTGTCCTGGGGGTATGTTCATTGAAAAAATGTTTCTGTGCCCGGAACTCCGCTTTAGATTGCATCACAGTGCAATAAACTTGTTGCAATGTAACTCAACAACACTAAACCACACTTGTCAAAATTTGGCAGTATTGAAAAGGTGAAGATTGCATGTCTAGTAGAGACAAGGAATAATAATGTTGAATTATGATTAAACACATTCCTGGGGTATAATTAGAGGTGTAATCATATTCCATGATCATTTATCCCTGTTTTACCTCTGACTTGTTGCTTGTCCACTTACTCGCCACTAACACTCTTTACAAACAGCACTAATTCCTTGTTATTTGCTGATTTTTGTTTGACTACTGTGATAATCTGAAAATGTGTTCCTATTGGAATACTATGCATATTATCCATTTAGCTGGGGCATCAGTGAAGCGTACAGTACATCCAAAGAAGGGATTGAAGATACTTAGTTGAGGTATTCTTTAAATTTCATATATCACGCAATATGTTTTAGGCCCTGATGAAGCTTGAGTAGAGAGAAACTTCTTCTCTGTATTGTTTGGCTGGTCTGACCTAGTAAACTCTGATATTTCCAGTGGACAGTAGGATATGACTGACATTAGCTGTACAACTGGCAGGAATTAGCACACCCTTTGCCACTACTTATTTGAGCCTAAACAGATTAAACATTTAACAGGGTGTAATATGGAGAATGTTGTGCTATGAATCGTGAGCCAAACATGTAACAGTTTAATAAATCAATTTAATTGTTTTAATGGAAGAAATCCATTGCACCAAATGGGCAATTTTTGTCCATAAATATTTGTTTTCGCCTAAAAGGAACAGTTGATCCTTGCAGAAATTCCAATTAACCAAATCAACTTTTGATTTTGTTATGTCCAGGAATCGTCACAGTTAGGGCTAATTTACACTTGCTTCAAAACATGGCTTCGGACACGCTTTTTTAAAGCTCTCTGAAAGCCAGTCAAAGCACCTGTCACTAATTAAAATGCTTAGCTTAAAGTTCTGTTTACACATTGCTTCTGCTTTGCTTCAAAATGTATACCCCATGTTGCTTTCGTGGTAATTCAAAGCGTCTTCAAAGCCTCCATAGAAGTCTATGACAAAGCACCTGCAGCTTTTGAGAGGCTTTAATTCAGCTTTAGCTTCGCTTTGTTTTAGAGAAATTGCAGGTATGAGATATCAACACACACACATAAGGTATATCTGCCTAAAGCTTCAAAAAAGCACCAGCGAAGCACCACCAATGCATCGCAGAGGCATCAAAAACACATCAAAAAGCATGTTGAAGCAGTAGGTGCTTTAATGTGTGTTGAAGTTGAAGTGTAAATGAGCCCTTACAGTGATTTCTGTAACTCCTGCAGCATCGGAAGATTTCATCTCTGGGCAGGACATTGTATACACACCATTACAGGTAATTAGTGTGTTTGTTGGTTTATAAAAAAAAAAAAAACAGGTTTAAACTTCAGCTTTAAAAGTAAAAGGTTAAAAAAAAAAAAAAGTTAAAAGGTTACTCAAGAATTGTGAAGCATTTATGGTGTGAGACTCCCTCTAGTGGCATATTTTGATTATTGCCTCATATATTTCTGTCTACCCTATATGGTAGGAATGCCCAAAAATACAACAGTTTTGGCAAGAAATTATACAATGGATACAGGAAATAACAGGAGTAAACATGCCTAAAAACCCTAAAACATATTTATTTTTATATATATTATATATTTATTTCATAGTACCAAACTTACAACTCAGCAATATAAAAAGTCAGTAATACCCCATTTAATGCAGCAAAATATCTAATACCGAAACTGTGACAGGTAGCAGAAACCCCAAAATCAGGAGACTGGGTTAGAATGATAGAATATATCTATAGTATAAAAGAATTGTATTATAAGGGTGAAAATAAAACTGAAATATTTGCTAACTTTTGGAAAGAGTGGAAAGAGTTTAAAGGTACAAAGAGATATTTTAAATTAACAGGGGTCTGAAATTAGATGAAGTAGGAGGAAAAGGACTGTAAAGGAGATTTTGCAAGGTTAAGGAGGAAGAGGGATCGAGGGGAAAGGGGGCGGTGGGCGGAAAAATGAAATGTAAGCGTGAACCTTTTTTTTTAATATTGGTGTTTTGTACAATGTGAAAATGATTACACTTTAAATAAGAAACAAATATATATTTTTGTCTACACTATAGCCCTATAGACAATTTGTTGTGAATAAAGATGTATATATACAGTGCACATGTGCAGGATTTAGAAGTAAGGCACATATGATCATAAGAGTATGTATTTATGGGTTTTCAAGAAAAAAGGAGATTGAGATCACATTCTGATTATGATGCATTTATTGTGTGTTTATCATGAGTTCACATTGCATTCTCTTTAACTTGTATGGAGGAATAAAAGTAGTTAATGGTTTCTCTCAATAGAAATCATGTTGATGGGGACAAAGGCCACTTCCCCACAACCCTGGGCTGTGGGAGTCTATGTGCATGGGGCTTATCAGAACATGATAGCCCACTTTAGCAAGGGGGCCCCCAGATCCTGTAACCCCCCCCCACCCAAGTGAATCATTATGGGGTACTCCTACCCATTCATTTAAAAGGGAGAAAAAGTGAATAAGGACAGTACAAGAGTTTTTGACGATTCCTTTATTAAAAAACTAAAAACAATGTCCCCGGATGTAAATCGAACCAGAAAATAGAGAAAGAAAAAACCTCCAGCCTCGTCGAACGCTCTCCCCAGACTGCCTGCTCCTTCATCTGACATTTCCTAAAAAGCTAAGGGGTAGAGTCACTCGATTATGTCAGTGGGTGACCCTGCCCCCTTGTGGCATGCTTGGTTGATGATTTCACAAGGTTGCAGGGTCACCAGGTGACATTATCAGGTGGATCGCCCCTTACCTTTTTAAGAACTGTCACCCGACGGAGTAGGCCATAGGCGGTCAGCCTTTGTCATTGGCAGGGCTTTTTTTTTTCTGTGTCTAGCGGTGCAGTGGGCATCAGGATTGAGGATAGATCTACAAAGCACCCAACCCCCCCATGTTGAGGGCATGTGGCCTGGTATGGTTTAGGTGGGGGGGGAGCGCTCGCTTATCCCCCCCCTTCCCTTTCCTGGCCTGCAAAGGTGTGTGCTCAGCTAAGAGTCTGGTATGGATTTCGGGGGGGGGGGGGGTTTAGTGGCGGCCCCACACCTTTTTTTCTTTTTCTTTTTTTTTTTAAATAGCAGGGCTGGCAATTGCAACTGCGAGCTAATTTAAATGTGATTTAAAATTGTTTTCTTTCTTTCTTTCTTAGAAACGTGATTTTTGCTGCAGCAGGTTCCATACATGGTACAGATGCGCCACTTTACAGGCAGACTAAGGGGATCCCCAGGCACTATATTAAAAGGAATTTTTCATTTTTATTGCTTCACTTTATCCATAGATAAAAATAGAAAATACAATCTAAAAACATGTGAACAGTGCTGCCAAGTTTGTTATACAACCAACAGAGCCGAAGGTGGTGGTAGGATCGACGTGTTTCGATCAGATTGGGCATTTTCAGGATCCACTTGAAATCCACACAATATATTAACTGATGAGTAATACAAACAGTCAGGGTTGGCGCTCCCGCTAGGCAAACTAGGCAGCCACCTGGGGCGCACTGCCACCTAGGGGCACACTGTTGCCTAGGGCAGGGTGACCAGTCCCCGATTTTGTCCCCGCTTTGCAGGGCCGATCCTGGGCAGGTGCACCATGAGCTGGGGCAGGGGGGGCACGCCCAGGGCCAGCCCTGCCATAGGTTCCTTGTGCTTCCTTCAGAAGGGAAGGGGGGAGGGGGCAAGGGCGAGCACCGCATGGTTAAACAGAGCAGGGTTCTTCTGCTTACCCAGCGCTGCCGCTGTAATGTGAAGTCCCACCTCCTGGACCGCCGCCAACCTATGATAGACAGCACACTGGTGATGTCTATCATAGGAGCCGGTCCAGGAAGCGGGACTTCACATTACAGCAGCCGCGTCTGGTAAGCAGAAGAACCCTGCGCTGTTTAATCATGCAGCACTCTAATCCGTATGCACTGTACACTCTGCATTGATGGGGGCACACTGGAAACTCTGCATTGATGGTGGCACACTGGTCACTCTGCATTAATGGGGGCACACTGGTCACTGGACACTCTGCATTGATGGGGGCACACTGGTCACTCTGCATTTATGGGGGCACACTGGTAACTCTGCATTGATGGGGGCACACTGGTCACTGGATACTCTGCATTGATGGGGGCACACTGGTCATTGGTCACCCTGCATTGATAGGGGCACACTGGAGTGGTCACTCTGCATTGATGGGGGCACACTGGTCATTGGTCACTCTGCATTGATGGGGGCACACTGGAGTAGTCACTCTGCATTGATGGGGGCAAACTGGTCACTCTGCATTGATGGGGGCACACTGGTCACTCTGCATTGATGGGGGCACTGGTCACTCTTCATTGATGGGGGCACACTGGCCACTTTGCATTGATGGGGGCACACTGGTCACTGGACACTCTGCATTGATAGGGGCACACTGGAGTGGTCACTCTGCATTGATGGGGGCACACTGGTCATTGGTCACTCTGCATTGATGGGGGCACACTGGAGTGGTCACTCTGCATTGATGGGGGCACACTGGTCACTCTGCATTGATGGGGGCACACTGGTCACTCTGCATTGATGAGGGCACTGGTCACTCTTCATTGATGGGGGCACACTGGTCACTGGACACTCTGCATTGATGGGGGCACACTGGTCACTCTGTATTGATGGGGGCACACTGGTCACTCTGCATTGATGGGGGCACACTGGTCACTCTGCATTGATGGGGGCACACTGGTCACTGGACACTCGGCATTGATGGGGGCACACTGGTCACTCTGCATTGATGGGGAAACACTGGTCACTCTGCATTGATGGGGGCATACTGGTCACTGGACACTCTGCATTGATGGGGGCACACTGGTCATTGGTCACTCTGCATTGATGGGGGCACACTGGTCATTGGTCACTCTGCATTGATGGTGGCACACTGGAGTGGTCACTCTGCATTGATGGGGGCATACTGGTCACTCTGCATTGATGGGGGCACACTGGCCACTTTGCATTGATGGGGGCACACTGGTCACTGGACACTCTGCATTGATGGGGGCACACTGGTCACTCTGCATTGATGGGGGCACACTGGAGTGGTCACTCTGCATTGATGGGGGCACACTGGTAACTCTGCATTGATGGGGGTACTGGTCACTCTGCATTGATGGGGGCACACTGGTCACTGGTCACTCTGCATTGATGGGGCACACTGGTCACTCTGCATTGATGGGGGCACACTGGAGTGGTCACTCTGCATTGATGGGGGCACACTGGTCACTCTGAATTGATGGGGGTACTGGTCACTCTGCATTGATGGGGGCACACTGGTCACTGGTCACTCTGCATTGATGGGGCACACTGGTCACTCTGCATTGATGGGGGCACATTGGTCACTGGTCACTCTGCATTGATGAGTCACTGGTCACTGGTCACTTTGCATTGATGGAGGCACACTGGTCCAGTGGCGTAGCGTGGGGGGTGCAGGGGGGGCCGGCCGCACCGGGCGCAACATCTGGGGGGGGGCGCATGATCCGCTCGGCGCTCCGCAGTGTCATGTCAGTTGTCACTCACACTGTCTTAGGCTGGCTGCCGCCGCCCGCACGCACTCGCAGCTCTCTGCCCTGGCTCACTCACTCTCTCACTGCAGTCACAGTGCTGGCTGTGGCTGTGCAGCTCTGTTCCCGAATCCGATCCGAGCCGCCGGGTCGCCCACTGTGGGGGAGGGGGGGGGCATGTTTGGAGAGACAGTTCCTGCACGCCTGGCCTATCTGGGGGAGGGACTAACCCCTACAGCGGCTGCCCAGCACAGCGCTGAGCGTGGGAGAGAACCACCAGGCCAGGCAGGAGCAGAAGAACCTGGCAGCGGTGGCAGATGAGAGGCCAGAGAGGAGAGAGCCAGTGGAGACGACGGTCAGACGGTACTGCAGGAGGAAATCCTAGGGGGACTCGAGGAGAAAACCTAGCCTGCTGTGATGGGGTCTGGGACAGGTGAAAAAAAAAGGTAGGAGTGTGTGAGAAGAACACTGAAAACTGAAAAGATCTATCCCCCCTTACAGCAGGCCAGGGTGAGGTTAGGTCACTCTGGGGTCCCCCATATAGATCCCCCCCTACAGCAGGCCAGGGTCCGGACCTCACCTCACCCTGGCCTGCTGTAAGGGGGGAGATCTATATGGGGAACCTGCCCTGGCCTGCTCTAATGGGGGATCTATAGGGACCCTGCTCTAAAGGGGATCTATGCCATAGATCCCCCCTTTAGAGCAGGATCCCCATAGATCCCCTTTAGAGGAGGCCAGGGTCCCCATAGATCCCCTTTAGAGCAGGCCAGGGTCCCCATAGATCCCCCTTAAGAGCAGGATCCCCATAGATCCCCTTTAGAGGAGGCCAGGGTCCCCATAGATCCCCTTTAGAGCAGACCAGGGTCCCCTTCGATCCCCCTTTAGAGCAGGGTCCCCATAGATCCCCTTTAGAGGAGGCCAGGGTCCCCATAGATCCCCTTTAGAGGAGGCCAGGGTCCCCATAGATCCCCTTTAGAGGAGGCCAGGGTCCCCATAGATCCCCTTTAGAGCAGGCCAGGGTCCCCATAGATCCCCCTTTAGAGCAGGGTCCCCATAGATTCCCCACTTTAGAGAAATGTCCCCATAGATTATATGGAGACCATTCTCTAAAGGGGGAACTATGGGGTCCCTGCTCTAAAAGGTGATCTATGGGGACCCTGCTCTAAAGGGGCATCTATGGGGACCCTGGCCTGCTATATAGGGGATCTATGGGGGACCCTGCTGTAGAGGGGGATCTATAAGGACCCTGCTCTAAAGGGGATCTATGGGGACCCTGCTCTAAATGGGATCTATGGTATACATTGATAATTGTTTAATTAAAAATGTTTTAATACCGCTTAAATGTTTGTTTACATTTATTTATAAAAGTGTGTGTGTATATATTCATATATATATATATATATATATATATACACATGCACATGTGGTTGAGGTGCACACCCTAATGCCATAGGCTGCGCACGCCTATGCACTCTGTCTGACTCTGACATAACAGTTCGCTCAGTCAGTTTAGCAGCGAGTGAGCAGAGTCAGCAGTCTGGCGCTGTCACAGATTTCGCTCCTCCAAGCCAATCAGGAAGCAGGATCCACTTCCTCATTGGCCGAGCAGGAGGCGGGAGGACTCGAGGAGACGTGGGGAACTGAGGAGAAGCCGCTGCTGCATGTAAGTCTCTCTGTATTGAAAGGGAGCACGCTGGTCATTCCGTATTGAAAGGGGGCACGCTGGTCATTCCGCATTAAAAGGGGGCACGCTGGTCATTCCGCATTAAAAGGGGGCATGCTGGTCATTCCGCATTGAAAGGGGGCACGCTGGTCATTCCGCATTGAAAGGGGGCACGCTGGTCATTCCGCATTGAAAGGGGGCACGCTGGACACTTAGCAGGGCAACTAATCTAGTGGAAGAGACTCGAGTACTAAAACCCAAAGGTTAGGGGGCGCAAATTACTTGCCTTGCCCCGGGTGCTCACAACCCACGCTACGCCACTGCACTGGTCACAGGTCAATCTGCATTGATGGGGGCACACTGGTCACTCTGCATTGATGGGGCACTGGTCACTCTGCATTGATGGGGGCACTGGTCACTCTGCATAAATGGGGGCACTGGTCACTCTGCATTGATGGGGGGTCACTGGTCACTCTGCATTGATGGGTCACTGGTCACTCTGCATTGATGGGGGCCCTGGTCACTGGTCACTCTGCATTGATGGGGGCACTGGTCACTGGTCAATCTGCATTGATGGGGTCACTGGTCACTCTGCATTGATGGGGTCACTGGTCACTCTGCATTGATGGGGGCACTGGTCACTCTGCATTGACGGGGCACTTGTTACTCTGCATTAATGGGGGGCACTTGGCACTCCGCATTGGATGGGGGCACTGGTCACTCTGCATTAACGGAGCACTGGTCAGCCCCCTCTCTGACACACTACTCCCCCATCTCGGACACATTGCTCCCCCACCCTGGCACACTGCTCCCCCCCTCTGACACACTGCGAGTGATGTAAGTATAGGGGGGAGTATGGGGAATGCATGGAGTGTGCTGCGAGAATAGGGAAATAGGAACATTTTTCGTTTTTTTTTTTTTTATTTATTGGGGGGGCGCAAGTAGCTGGTCTTGCCTGGGGCGCAGAATAGTCTAGCATCGGCCCTGCAAACAGTACATCCCTATTACATAGTGTACCTACAGAATGTAAATTTCCTATAGTCAAGAATAATAAAAAAGCAAAATGTACAAATACATCAAGAGACAAGCACCCGCAAGCAGGAGAAACACAAAAAAAACAAGGAAAAGGAAAGAGGGGAGGGGAGGGGGAAGAGGGGAAGTGGGAACGTATTTACCCGCACCCCACGTGGGGTTGATTTTGGATTTATACCCTGAGGGCTTGCAAGAAATTCGGTTTAAACAACAAACTAAGCTTTACCCCTTAGAATAAAGGGGTAAACTAAAACTCGGTCCAACTTAGAATACCTAGATTCTAAGTATGGCTTTGTGGCTCTCCTGCCTTCTCATCTCCTTTTCCTTGTTTCTTCCTTCTCCCTTCCTTTGGTCCCCTCATTATCCAGTTTGGTCCTTGTGCCTTTCCTTCTTCCCTTCTTTTTTCCCCCTTTTGCTCCCCCCCCCTTCTTTTCTTCTTGTTTCTTTTTTTGGCTGTAATTAATCTACATATTTCCTTTTGTTTTTTTTATTTATACTTATGATTTGTATATGTCAGACATATGTCTATGGACTACTGCCCCTTCTATATACAGTATATTGTAACATCCCCACGCAGGCAACAATTTATTAAGAATATATATATATATATATATATATATATATATATATATATATATATATATATATAATTTTTTTTTTCCATGTGCATGATCCATCTCTTGTCTGGGCGTTTGGATTGTTGAGCTGTCTCCCATGTTGATCTGCCAGTATGTCTCTTTTGACTTTTGCTTGCCTATTTCTAGACTATGGGCCGTATGCAAATAGCAAATTTAATGCGGCCGTATGCAAATAGCAGAAACCCTCCGGTTGTAAGATAGTTTTTTGAAGGAAAGCAATGTCCATGTGTAGTTGAGGCAAACAAAGAATTTTTGTTCTGTTGTTAGGGGGATGTAGACCTTTGACAGTTCATGCCACTATTTTCATGGGGCTAAAATAGGAATCAAGTGTATGTATGAGAATTTTTTTTAATTCGTTTTGGGTAGGAGGGCATCCTAGCTCTGTACCCACCTGAACTCAGTTCTACTGAGCCCCTTGTTAGTGGATCGAGGGCATCAGCACATAGACAGCAGAAACAGAAAGCTGAGGAATTAATCTATAGCACAAAAATAGTTTTATGGTACTATCAGGGCTAACATGGACAATTTGGAGCTAAAGGTTAGGGTAAGAGGTAAGGAGGCAAATTTAAGTATCTCTGGTGGCAGAAGGGCTTGATTATATTTTTGAAGAGTAGGCTTCTTTTGGGTTAGTAGGAACATTTGTTCCTGGTGGCAGCAGTTGTTTCCATCAATTGTACAAAGTTGTCTGCTTCCTCTGGAGATCAGTAAATGAGTGTGTCTCATGGGTGAAGATCTTAATTGTAGCTACTGTAGGTAGAGCAGGGAGAATTTTAACCTCTTAACTATGTCATGCAGGTTTGGTTCAAAGGTTTACATAGTCCGGCATGGATCTGTTGTAGAGGAGTTCTTCTGATACCAAGCGTTTCCAGTTAGAGCGCACTAAATACGGATATCCAGATTTGCAGTTGTAGAATATTGGCTGGCCCAGAGCTATTATACTTGGTGTCTAGCCACAAAGCTCTCCACAACTAGAAGTTTTCACAGGAGTTTGCCAGCTTAGCTGTCAAATTGGACAATAAAAAATACTAATTATAAATATCCATATATAGTTCTAACAAACACAAAAGACAAACAATGCATGGCAACACACTGTTCTTTATGTGGTGCCACTCAATGTGAATGTTACCCCAACGGTCTGTACATTTGAGTGAAATGCACAACACACCTCATTACACCCCACATGAAGTAGAGGGCTTCAGATGTTGTTTTTTGTATATCACACAAAACGTACATTGGTGTACTGCATTACGCAAAAGGGGTAATTTGCATTTTCTGGTCCATTATGGTGGGTTGGCAGCCTATTCATGATGAATGGGTTGTCTTAACATAGCACACACAATTGATCATGGTATGAATCCAAGCTAGAGCGTGCAATCCACAATGTAGCGACTTATTTTAAGTTCTGCATTCTTTTAATCCACTTTCTTTTGAGACATTTACTGTGTAGATTGCATGTAGTAGTAGTAGGCTGTATCTTCCTTTGGTGTGGTAAATACTTTGGTAAATAATTCTTCTTTTCTAGTTTAAACCAATAATGACCTAACATTTAGAACACTGTAATACTTTACACAAACCAGTGTACTAATTATGTCTTCCTGTGTAGACATTTATCATTAGTTTTGACAACCACATCTAGATTTTCCATCTTGTCAAGCTCATGTGCAAGTTTTTCTTGCATTGTTACTGGAACACAATGAGAAGCTTTCACCATTACTGTATTTGTTTAGACAGTAGCCATCAGCCTGCTTTAAGTTGGCCATAGATGGATCGAAATTTGGCCGATTCAGCTGTTGACTTTGGTTGAACAGAAAAGTTGGAAAATCTTTCTTGATTAGCGACTGAAGCGGAAGCTGCATCAGAGGGATCCATTGTCAGAATACAATGTCCCAACAGGGAGGATTCCTCCATCCACCTTTCTGTTTGTTTTTTAGTTCAGCTTGCTGGCTAATTAAAAGAAATAAGTCATCTATGGCCATCTTTGGTAGAAATTTTATTGTGAAATAAATTAAATGGTGCAGCGCTAAAACTTTATACATGCAATAAAATATCACAAATAATAAAAAATATCATACATATTAACAAATCGTGAAGTTCAGTCCTTAGCCACTTAAGCTCCGCATGATTTTACCCCTTCATGTCCAGGCCATTGTTTGCAGTTCGGCACTGTGCTCATTTAACTGGCAATTGCACGGTCATGTAATGCTGTACGCAAATGAAATTTATATCATATTGTTCACAAAATAGGGCTTTCTTTTGGTGGTATTTGTTCCAAGAGTTTTTATTACAAATTTAAAGTATCATACAGAAGTTTATGATTAAACAATTGTCAGAACGTTATCAGAACAAGGATGCATTTTCCAATCTGATCAGAGGCCATGGCCAGTTACACAAAGAAAAACTACATCAGAAAGTTTTAGGCCCAACAATCCAGCTCTACTCATTAGCATGACCAATCGTCTAAGGCTATGAGCCTACATGTCTCAGCATCTAGGCACCAAGAAACATCATCGGGTAATAATAGGTATCAAGTAACAGTACAGTAAGCTGGTGGTCACCCATAGCTACAGAATATGGTAAGATATAAAAGCATTGTCAACTAGGACCGATCCCAGTACCTCAAATCATGTGGTCTAGATCTCCAAAAAAATAGAACAATTGTGGGGACTTTACGGTCCTCTAGCAGCACCCTACCAAAAAAATTTTTGTGGTATAACCGAACCAATAATCGTAAAAGTGAAAAATAAAAAAAAAGGAAGAGAGAAGAAAGGATCAGAATAGAGTAGAGTAGGTCCCCTCAGCCTGGGTCTTCCCTCACAGAATGGCCCAGTGTTCAGGGAGCCTGAAGATAAGCAATCCAGGGATTCCACACTTTTTCAACCCTAGCTTGCTTATCTCTTCGAATACTGGTCAGTTTTTCATTAATCATAATCCAGGATATTTTATGTTTCACCAATGTAACATTGATCACGGGTGCTTTTTAGTGGTATTTGATCACTACTGGGTTTTTACAAAAAAAAACCTGAAAATTTTGAAAAAAATGTGTTACTTTCTGCTACAAAACATATACAATAAAATTTAAAAAAAAAAATGTAATTTCTTAATAAAGTTTGGACAAAATGTATTCTGCTACATGTCTTTGATAAAAACATCCCAATAAGTGTATATTAATTGGTTTGTGTGAAATGTACAGCTCCTACAAACTATGGTGTATATATACTGTAATTTTTTATTTTTTTATTTATTTTCATACTAATAGTGGCAGCGATCAGTGACTGTGATAGTGGGACTGCAATAGTGCAGCAGGCAATCTGACACTAACTGATGTTGGGGGGGGAACTGACTAACTGCCACTGACATCTCCAGTGACACTAAGACAGTGATTATTGCTAAAAATATACTCGGTCACTGTACGAATTACACTGGCTGGGAAGGGGTTAATATCTAGGGCAAGCAAGGAGTTAAATGTGTGCATAACAATGTTTGGGGTGTTTACTGTGTGGTGTTTTACTAAGCAATGTGCTGTTTTTTACTCCCTGCTTAGCAGAGAGACAAAAATGGCACATAGCTGCTATACAAAGAGAACTGTGTGTTTGAAGTCTCTATGTTTGCTTACCTTTTTCTCAATAAAAGCTTTATGAAAAAAAAAAGAGAACTGTGTGTTGTTTACTGACACAGGGCACCCTTCTGACATTTCAACATACAGTATCTCACAAAAGTGAGTACACCCCTCACATTTATTTAAATATTTTAACATATCTCTTCATGTGACAACACTGAAGAAATGACTCTTTGCTACGATGTAAAGTAGTGAGTGTACAGCTTGTATAACAGTGTAAATTTGCTGCCCCCCCCCAAAATAACTCGGCACACAGTCATCAATGTCTAAACCACTGGCAACAAAAGTGAGTACACCCCTAAGTGAAAATGTCCAAATTGGGCCTAATTAGCCATTTTCCTTCCCCAGTGTCATGTGACTTGTTAGTGTTACAAGGTCTCAGGTGTGAATGGGCAGCAGGTGTGTTAAATTTGGTGTTATCGCTCTCTCTCTCTTATACTGGTCACTGGACCTCATGGCAAAGAACTCTCTGAGGTTCTGGAAAAAAAGAATTGTTGCTCTACATAAAGATGGCCTAGGCTATAAAAAGATTACCAGACCCTGAAACTGAGCTGCAGCACGGTGGGCAAGACCATATAGCAGTTTAACAGGACAGGTTCCACTCAGAACAGGCCTCGCCATGGTCGACCAAAGAATTTGAGTGCTCCTGCTCAGCATCCTATCCAGAGGTTGTCTTTGGGAAATAGATGTATGCGTGCTGCCAGGGTAAAGGTGATGGATTGGCCAAGCATGTCTCCAGATCTAAACCCTATTGAGCATCTGTGGGGCATCCTCCAGCGGAAAGTGGAAGAGCGCAAGGTCTCTAACTTCCACCAGTTCCGCAATGTCATCATGGAGGAGTGGAAGAGGACTCAAGTGGCAATCTGTGAAGCTGTGGTGAACTCAATTCCCAAGAGGGTTAAGGCAGTGCTGGAAAATAATAGTGGCCACAGAAAATATTGACACATTGGACCCCATAGGGACATTTTCACTTAGGGGTGTACTCACTTTTTTTGCTAGCGGTTTAGACATTTATGGCTGTATGTTGAGTTATTTTGAGGGGACAGCAAATTTACACTGTTATACAAGCTGTACACTCACTATTTTACATAGTAGCAAAGTGTAATTTCTTCAGTGTTGTCACATGAAAAGATATTATAAAATATTTACAAAAATTATGAGTGGTGTACTCACTTTTGTGAGATACTGTATATCTATGAAAAAAGGGGGAGGTATAGCAATTGCTAACCTGAAATGCAGACTTTAAAGGCACATAAATGGATAGTCGATGAGTTGAATAAAAAATTATCCTTTTATTAATTTATTTTTAAAACAATAATGTAAACAAACACCAAGAGAACATTTTTTAAAAGAAAAAATTGAGGGAATGCCCTCAATAGTGATTCATAGTATATACAGTGTGGTCGTCGTCATTGTACAATACATGTTTTGATATAAAGTTGTTTAACAAAATACTAGTCTGAGAAAGGGTCAACGTGTTTCGCCGCAAGCTTCGTCAGGACCACAGACGAACATACATCTTCTCTTAAGGTGCAAAGTTTGCATTTGCTTCACGACAGGTATAGTGGGCAGTAATAGGATAATAGGACCCCCACACACCAATATCGAATACTAGGAATCTTGATATAAAGTAAGGGACGGCAGTGGCACAGGCATGTATGTGCAAAAAAGAGACACTCTTGTATAAAGATGACAAATCATATGAGCCAGTAAAAAACGGAAGAAAAAGAAAAAAGCAAATGACATCCACATCTGACAAAAGTAAATGGAGTTCAATATAATGGAATAAAGACACCCCCGAACAGCTTTTTTATCCACCACATATAGTAGCTGAGCGTGGTATCACTCAGTGATATAGAAATAAACCAATATGGAGGTGCCCCAGAAGGAGGAAGCCGCCCGAACTGGGGGTCATATGTATGAGGATGAACCCACGCTTTAGGATATCAATCACCGTCCATAAATAGGGGGGTATGCTGGGCCAAAAGCCTCTGCATGCCTGTAAAACGCCCGCAACACGTCCCCCAGTTCCTCCTTCTGGGACACCTCCATATTGGTTTATTTCTATATCACTGAGTGATACCACGCTCAGCTACTATATGTGCTGGATAAAAAAGCTGTTCGGGGGTGTCTTTATTCCATTATATTGAACTCCATTTAATTTTGTCCGATGTGGATGTCATCTGCTTTTTTCTTTTTCTTTTTCTTCCGTTTTTTACTGGCGTCAACCCTTTCTCAGACTAGTATTTTGTTAAACAACTTTATATCAAAACATGTATTGTACAATGATGACGACCACACTGTATATACCATGAATCTCTATTGAGGGCATTCCCTCAATTTTTTCTTTTAAAAAATGTTATCTTGGGGTTTGATTACATTATTGTTTTAAAAAATAAATGAATAAAAGGATAATTTTTTATTCAACTCATCGACTGCGCTGCTGTCAGGCCACTTGGGCCATGGAAGGGGAGCCCACAACTACAGGAATGCCTTTCTGCCTGTACGGGAACAGGCGCACACAGGACAGTTGAGTCTGACTCCCGTCCGTGTGTATGTTCACCGGACTCAGCCGCCGAACTTGGAAGCTGTCATTAGCCTGTGTAATGTTCCGGTACCTTTGGTACCCTAAATTACTCTTTTCACAAGTGTATGCGCCCCACCATTCTCTTTTGGAAAGGTGCGCATACACCTTTAAGACTGAAGCTGTCATCACTCAGCGCCGGACTAGATGGCTATTTAAATCGCCGGTTCTCACTCACATGTGTTCGTTCAAACACCCTTACCTGGATGCTAACTTGGCTTGAAGCTTTCGTGCTTGCAAGCATACCTCGCTGACGGAACCTCGCTGCGCTGATCCCTGTATCCCGCTTCCGGATCATCCGCTCCTCCTGAACCAACCTTCGGCTGTATTGCTATTAGTGCTAAGTACCCCGCAGGGGAACCTTTTATAAACTTATACTAAGCTTACACTATCTAGCTCTGCATAGTAAAGACTATTTATCACATCTGCATATCTAGATTGCTAGCTCTTAAGACTACTGCTACTTATTCCTGCACTGGGTTGATCTCTCTTGTATGTCCACCTGCTACTCTGTCATCTGCTACCATACATGATTGCTAAACCTACCTGCATCCATCTGCTACTGACTTACCTTCAAGTGTCTGTCACCTACCACCTCCACTCAACCTGTCTCTTAAATCTTCATCACTGTGTTACTACATACATAAAGTCACTCTAGGAACCAGCTTGTTAAGTGTGTGTATTTACTAGCTGAATTAAGACCTTCCACACATGATGAGTCATTGAGGTTGGGAATGGTATCTCAGCATCTCTCTTACATGACTACTGAAGTGGAATATTTCTGCAGCTGAAAATCCACACCATACATGAAACGCAGGAGCGTTACAGATTGAACGAACCCACAAATGGATTCAGCAGAAATAACCACTCAGGTGACACAATTAAAACAGCAAGTAACTGCGTTAATACACGCACTTGCTGAATTAAAAGAAGACAATCAGGCTCTGTCGCAGCAGGTAATTAGACTGACACAACTTACCTCTGCTCAGTCCCCTGAACCCAAGATAAATCCCCCTTTGGTATTTACAGGCGATCGCAAAAAATTTCGCGAATTTAAAAACGCATGTGAGTTACTTTTTTTGCTAAAACCTCGTACCTACCTTACTGATCACATTAAGGTTTGTACTATTATTTCTTACCTAACAGGCGATCCTCGAGCCTGGGCAGACTCTCTTTTTGAGAAAAACGACCAGCTTCTCAACTCCTATGCCTTGTTCCTAGCAGAACTCACTAGCCTATATGATGACCCCAATAGGCAGAGTACTGCCGATCTTCAATTAAGATCCTTGAAACAAGGAAGGAGGCCTGTAGAAGACTTTGTCGCGGAATTCAAGAGATGGACCCTTGATTCAGAATGGAATGATGCATCTCTGAAAACCCAATTTAGGCTTGGCCTATCAGAAGCCGTTAAGGACGAGCTCGCCCGAGCGGATCTACCAAAAACCCTGGATGCATTAATACAACTCAGTATTACCATAGATAGAAGACTACGAGAAAGAAAGGCTGAGAAAATGGGAATGCCATTATCCGTTTCCTCTCGGATTCCGGCCGTTAACCCCGTTCCTATGGAGGTAGGAACCATACGCCCACCGCTATCAACTATGGAAAAAGCCAAAAGACGATATGAAAATCTCTGCTTGTACTGTGCATCCCCGGATCACAAGATAAATGTCTGTCCCCTAGTCAACAAAAAGAAGGGTGAGTGTTCACATGTCCTCCTAGGGGGATTGACAACTTCATTCACTAACCCTTACATTTTTGTTTGTTTGACATTACAGTGGGACCAGAACAGGATTACTACTAAGGCCATGATTGACACAGGATCTTGTGGAAATTATATTGATATATGTTTTGCTGCTTCAAATAAAATTCCTATTATTTCTAAACTTAAACCTGTCTCAGTAAGTCTTATTACCGGTGTTCCGTTATCCTCTGGTCCGATCACCGATCAGACACAAGCACTTCTAGTCACTATTAACGAGTCTCATAGGGAGACTACTACCTTCGATTTAATACCTTCACCCCACTTTCCCATTGTGTTGGGACTTCCCTGGTTACACACACACCAACCAACCATAGATTGGAAGGAACGGTCCTTGGCCTTCCTCTCTTGCTATTGCGAGGATACGTGTAACCTCCCGTCTTCCGGGAAGATTCTGTCTATGGTGACAGATGAGATTGCACCACTATGTTATCAGGATCTTTCTGAGGTTTTTCTTGAGAAAAATGCTCAAGCATTACCTCCTCATCGAGACTATGATTGTAGCATTGATCTACTCCCAAATAGCAAATTGCCGTTCGGTCATGTTTATCCTCTTTCACACGATGAACTTTCCCATCTCAAAACCTATTTGGATGAGAATTTGGAAAAAGGTTTTATTAGACCTTCCACTTCTTCCACAGCAGCAGGACTCTTTTTTGTTCGCAATAAGGACTCAAGTCTCAGACCTATCATCGACTACAGGAAATTGAATGCTATCACAATAAAAGATCGCTATCCTCTACCGCTTATCCCTGAGCTCATTGAGCAGGTGCGTGGAGCTACCTATTTTTCAAAATTGGACCTGAAAGGAGCATACAATCTCATTCGAATCCGTGATGGACACGAGTGGAAGACTGCATTCAGAACCAGATACGGATTGTTCGAATATCTTGTGATGCCATTCGGGCTATGCAACGCCCCTGCAGTTTTCCAACGATTTATGAACGATATTTTTAAAGACTTACTAGATGTCTGTGTTGTGGTATATCTGGACGATATACTTATATATTCACGATCCCTGTCTGAACACATAAGACATGTAAGACTTGTACTATCGAGATTGCTTGCACATAACCTTTATGTGAAACTGAAGAAATGCTTGTTTCATAAAGACGAGGTACTCTTTCTAGGCTACATCATATCCAAAACAGGAATCGAGATGGACATGAGTAAAATATCCTGCATTCAGGATTGGCCTACACCAACCACACGCAAGGCGCTACAGCGATTCCTGGGATTTTCAAATTTCTACAGGAAGTTCATTAAAAACTTTTCTGCTATTGTGAGACCCCTCACACAGCTCACTAGCATAAAAAAACCATTCAAATGGTCAGAAGAAGCAAATAAAGCTTTTCACTTGTTAAAGACAAGGTTTACTTCCGCTCCCATATTACGCCATCCAGACCCATCCCTCCAATACATTCTGGAGGTAGATGCGTCAAACATGGCAGTAGGAGCAATACTCTCCCAACGACCAACCCACACTTCACCACTTCATCCAGTCGCCTTTTTTTCTAAATCCCTAAGCAGTCCCGAGATAAATTACCCCGTGGGTGAAAAGGAACTGCTTGCTATAAAATTGGCTCTGGAGAATTGGCGACATTTACTCGAAGGCACCCAATTACCAATAATTATATACACGGACCATAAAAACCTCCAATATCTTCAGACTAGCAAAACTCTCTCGCACCGACAGGTACGATGGTCACTATTCTTTCTAAGGTTTAACTTCCTAGTGACTTACACACCTGCAGATAAGAACAAAAAGGCGGATGCACTATCACGACTAACTGAAGAAAACTACTTTGAAATCCCTTCCGTTCCTATAATACCTCACAAACGCATTATTGGAGTTGTCCGTTCCTTGAAGGAAGAGGTTTTGCATGGTATATGTTTGGATTCACCCCCACCACAACTAAATACTGATGCAGAAGGCTTCCTCTACTACAACGACAAACTTTACATACCACCTACCCTACGCACCAAGATCTTGGAATTATCTCATGATGTGCCTATGGCAGGACATATGGGTATGACAAAGACTCTTAATTTGATTTCCCGGCAATTCTGGTGGCCTGACATGAAAACATCTATACAAAAATTTGTCTCTTCATGCAATGTCTGTGCCAGGTCCAAAATTGACACTACGAGACCATCCGGTCTACTATGCAGTCTACCAATACCCCAAACTCCATGGGAAGTTTTGTCCTTGGACTTCATCGTAGAATTGCCTCTTTCCAAAGGATTTAATACCATCTTGGTGTCAGTGGACCATCTGACAAAGATGGCACATTTCATTGCTATTCGCAGACTACCTTCGTCCAAACAAACGGCAGAACTCCTGATGAAACATGTCTTTAGATTACATGGTATCCCAAAAACTCTTCTGTCTGACCGTGGATCCCAATTTATTTCTAAGTTCTGGCAAGAACTATGTCACATACTACGGATCGAGCGGAAGCTCACTTCTCCTTACCATCCGCAGACCAACGGACAGACTGAAAGAGTCAACCAATGCATCGAGCAGTATTTACGTTGTTACACTTCTTACCAACAGGATGATTGGGTGGATCTTCTCCCTCTGGCAGAATTTGCCTACAACAACGCAACCCACAGTACAACCAAGCAGAGTCCGTTCTACTTGAACTATGGGTTTCATCCCTCTATTCTTCCACCACGCATCCTTCCTTCAAACAACCCAGTAGCCTCAGACTATCTTACCCAAATAAAGGATTCTCTGGGTTTATTAAATACTACCATTGCGGGGCGTGGCCGAGCAGCGGATGTAGCCGGACGTGTGAAGCTCTCGCTCCGCCGAACATCCTGTGCTTTCATCCTTTTAGACACCCGATCGATCCGATCTTTTTTGCGGGACTCGTTTCTCTGTGATCCCCGGAGCTCCTGGTCTGTCCGGTGGGTCCCTCGAGCCGCTGCAACATGTTATCCCGGCAGACGACCGGCCGCCATGCTCCTGACCGCCAAGCCCAAGATGGCGCCCAGCCGCAGCGAGGCACACAGAAGCCTTCCTATAAGGAGGCTGCCCAGAAGCTCTTCTCGAAGCCTGCCACAAAATCGGCCCCTAGTGTGACGACCGCTCCTGCTATCTCTTCTCCTCCGCAGTCAGATGCCGACGACACAGCCCCGCTGGGTGACATCTCTGCACACCTTTCTGCCTGGGACACTGAAGGTAACCTCCAGTCCTCCTCCCCTGTGCCTGATGCTGAGCCCACCCTGAGGGACATAATGGCCGCAGTCACCACCAGTAACACCTCTCTTGCTGCTCTTACTGTAGAGCTGAGGGGTGTTAAGGCTGAAATCACTTTCATAAGGCATGATATGCAGAAGCTCAGGGAACGTACTGCGGCTGTGGAGGGCAGGGTCAGCTCCATCGAGGATGATTTACCCCCCCTTCAGAGGGAGGTTAAAAATACTGCACTTCTGGCTGCCCAACAGGCGGCCAGGTTGGAGGCAGTGGCGGAGCTAGACTTTTAAAACAGGGGTGGCAAAGGGGTGGCTAGGTATTATTTTGGGGGGTCAATATACAAAGTGTAATTTAGTGTCAGATTCGTCCACCGCAATGTCGCAGTCCCTCTAATGATCGCTGCCATTACTAGTAAAGACAGGATACAGGTGGCGATCAGAGGATACAGACAGGATACAGGTTTGCCCCCAATGATTATTGCAGAGTGCCACAGCAATGCCCCCAATGATTATTGCAGAGTGCCACAGCAATGCCCCCAATGATTATTGCAGAGTGCCACAGCCTTGCCCCCAATGATTATTGCAGAGTGCCACAGCCTTGCCCCCAATGATTATTGCAGAGTGCCACAGCAATGCCCCCAATGATTATTGCAGAGTGCCACAGAAATGCCCCCAATGATTATTGCAGAGTGCCACAGCAATGCCCCCAATGATTATTGCAGAGTGAGACAGCAATGCCCCCAATGATTATTGCAGAGTGAGACAGCAATGCCCCCAATGATTATTGCAGAGTGAGACAGCCTTGCCCCCAATGATTATTGCAGAGTGCCACAGAAATGCCCCCAATGATTATTGCAGTGAGACAGCAATGCCCCCAATGATTATTGCAGAGTGCCACAGCAATGCCCCCAATGATTATTGCAGAGTGCCACAGAAATGCCCCCAATGATTATTGCAGTGAGACAGCAATGCCCCCAATGATTATTGCAGTGAGACAGCCTTGCCCCCAATGATTATTGCAGAGTGAGACAGAAATGCCCCCAATGATTATTGCAGTGAGACAGCCTTGCCCCCAATGATTATTGCAGAGTGCCACAGAAATGCCCCCAATGATTATTGCAGAGTGCCACAGTCTTGCCCCCAATGATTATTGCAGTGAGACAGCAATGCCCCCAATGATTATTGCAGAGTGCCACAGAAATGCCCCCAATGATTATTGCAGAGTGCCACAGCAATGCCCCCAATGATTATTGCAGTGAGACAGCCTTGCCCCCAATGATTATTGCAGAGTGAGACAGCAATGCCCCCAATGATTATTGCAGTGAGACAGCCTTGCCCCCAATGATTATTGCAGAGTGCCACAGCAATGCCCCCAATGATTATTGCAGAGTGCCACAGAAATGCCCCCAATGATTATTGCAGAGTGCCACAGAAATGCCCCCAATGATTATTGCAGAGTGCCACAGCAATGCCCCCAATGATTATTGCAGAGTGCCACAGCAATGCCCCCAATGATTATTGCAGAGTGCCACAGAAATGCCCCCAATGATTATTGCAGAGTGCCACAGAAATGCCCCCAATGATTATTGCAGAGTGAGACAGCCTTGCCCCCAATGATTATTGCAGAGTGCCACAGCCTTGCCCCCAATGATTATTGCAGAGTGCCACAGAAATGCCCCCAATGATTATTGCAGAGTGCCACAGCATTTGCCCGCAATCATTGCAGAGTGCCAGCGTCGTAGTCCCCCCCCCCCCCCCATGAGACCGGCTTACTTACCTCACGGACGGACGGTCATCACAGCAGCTTATTATCGGTCCGCGGCTCCCTGCATCTTCTCAGTCCTCCCGCCGGCGCCTCCTCGACCAATGGCACGCCATTTGCCATTCGGCCAATCAGGAAGCGGGAGGACCCGCTCCCTGATTGGCCGGAGGAGGATCCATGTGACAATAGCGAATTTTCATTCGCTATTGTCACAGAATGGGCGGGCTCGGCTTCGGGACGCACTGTTCTGCTGCTCCCTGACCCTGGCCGCCAGCTTAGAGGGATCAGCCGGTTCTGCGAACCGGCTGATCCCATCCCACCACTGCCTGTGATTCCTCCGCTGCCAGCCTGGATCGGGGTGGCAACAGGGGTGGCAGGGACTTTTTCTGGGGTGTCAATTGACACCCCAGCTAACCCTCTGGCTCCGCCACTGGTTGGAGGACCTTGAGAATCGGATGAGACGCAATAATGTGCGAGCTATTGGCATCCCAGAGAGGGCTGAGGGGAAGAACCCTGTTGCATTTATTGAGAATTGGCTGCTGGAAACTTTTGGCCGGGATTCTTTCACTCCCATGTTCTCCGTGGAAAGAGCGCACCGAGTCCCCATGCGCCCCCTCCCTCCTGGAGCGCCTCCCCGCACTTTCATTTTTAAATTGCTTAATTATAAGGACAGAGATGTTATCCTAACCAAGGCCCGGAGCCTACAGGACAAGTTGGCGATGGACAACTCCAAGATCTCTCTTTTCCCGGACTACTCCGCGGAGGTGCAGAGGCAGAGAGCGAGGTTTGGAGAGGTGAAGAGGAGGTTGAGAGAGATGAATTTGCAATACGCTATGCTTTATCCTGCTAAGCTGCGAGTGGTGACGCGGGATGGCGTGAAATTCTTTGAAAGCCCGTCGGCTGCGGCACAGTGGGTGGAGGTGGAGGGGCGGGCGCAGCGCCCCGACCGGTCTCCACGGCCGGGGGATCCTTGAGGCCTAACCTGTGGCCTAGCTGTGACCTACATCTACTGTTGCTGATCGGGTGGTCCCCGTGATACCCCTATATGGGCGGAGGCTGCCCTATCTACCCGGACTACAGTTACCACCTTTGGTGGTCTTGAACGCTGTTCTAGTGGAGACTGCTATGCCAGCTGCGTCTCCCACCATTTTCCCCCCTATGGGTCCTGGTTGGACGGACTTTGCTGATGACCGACGCTCACTGAACCATGTTGGCGGTGGGCGCTCTAAGGATCCCGAACCTTCTGTTGACTGTTACCCCTTCCCGCACCTGTTTGTCCTGTTTTGCACCCTCTTCCTCACCACTGGAGATGACTGTTGCAACCCTGCTGCCCCTGTTTGGGCCTCCTGCCCGGATGCCTGGAGCCTTCTCTGTGCCTGCTGGAGACTTGGACTACCCCTTGCTGTTCGCAGTGCCTGGCTGATGCCCCCCTCTGTTCCATGTCCCTTCTTGCCCCTTTTTGTTGTCCTGAGATGTAGTGACTTCCGCTGCTTTAACATCCTTTCGTGTCCATCATACCCCTGGAAGGACCATGGCTGATACTTTATGCTGCGTTTCCTGGAATGTGCGTGGCATGAACAATCCGCTGAAGAGAACTGCTGTCCTCCGTAATCTGAAAAGACTGAAAGCGGACGTTGTTTGCTTGCAGGAGACCCACCTAGCTGCTGACCCCCCTCCCAGTTTGGCCCCTGGCTTGTACCCACATCAATACCATTCTAGTTACTCTACATATTCCAGGGGTGTGAGTCTGCTGATAAGGCGGGGGGTTAATTTTGCCTGCTCATCATCCTATGCTGACCCCGAGGGTAGATTTGTTATGCTGGTGTGTACTGTTGGGGGTTTGTCCTGCGCAATAATTGCGGTGTATGTGCCTCCGCCGTTTTCGGCTGGGATCATTGGTTTGCTGGCGGAGAGGATTGCTGGCCTTCCTGCGGTCCCTCTGCTGGTTGTTGGTGACTTTAATGCCACCCTGGACCCCCATTGGGACAGATTTACCCCTCGCTCCGGGCCCCCTCAGTCGATCGGCAATGGGTCTCCCTTTGCTCGGTTGATGGGGGAGTTGGGACTGACGGATGTTTGGCGGATGGGGCATCCGGGTGACCGGGTGTACTCTTGCTACTCGGCTGCACGGTCTGGCCTCTCCCGCATTGATATGGGGTTCGGCAATCAGGCCCTCTTGCCGCTGGTGGTTGGGGCTGAGTATGGCTCGAGATTGGTTTCGGATCATGCTCCGCTCCGGATCAGCCTGTCTCTGCCGTCTATGTCGGGGAGACCCCTTTGGAAACTGAACCCTTTCTGGCTCACGCTATTTCCTAGTCCTGACCCCATACCCCAGTTACTAACTTCCTTTCTGACGATTAATTTGGATACGGCTGCATTGGGGGTGGTGTGGGACTCTGCTAAGGCCTTCCTGAGGGGACAGTTTAGTTATCTGATAAATAACATTAAATCTTCTACTAAGGAATGGGAGAACACCGTACTGGAAGAGGTGACCAGGGCGGAGGCGGCTTATGTTAATGACCCTTCAGAGGAGTCTCAACGCTCCTGGTTGGCAGCCCAGTCCCTCTCCAAGACGGTGGTTTTGCAACGGGCTGAAAATAAGCGTTTTTTCCTACAGCAGAAGCATTTTGAGGAGGGGGAGAGTACTGGTCATGTGTTGGCTATGCTGGTTCGCTCCCAACAGCCAGCGGCATTTATTACCGCTCTGCGGGACCCTTCGTGGGCCCTGCTGAGCTCCACTCCTGAGATATCTAGGGTCCTACGTGAGTTCTACTCGGATCTCTACTCCTCTAAGGTGTCGGCCCCGCAGCGGGTGGTGGAGGACTTTCTGGACACCTGCGACCTGCCGGCGCTCTCTGCCCGGGAGGCGGAGGGCCTGGATGCTCCTTTAACTGCAGACGAGATTCTAATGGCACTAAAGGCCGCCCCACGGGGCAAGTCCCCGGGTGCGGACGGCCTGCCATCTGAGGTGTATGGCCGATACTCTGAGCAGCTGGTCCCGGTGCTCTTGAGGGTGTTCAATGACGCTTTCCGGAGAGGGACCCTGCCTGACTCTATGTGCGAAGCCATTGTGGTACTGATCCCCAAGCCTGGAAAGGATCCTATGCTAGCCGACTCTTATAGACCTATCTCCTTGTTGACCTCGGACGTTAAACTATTAGCTAAAATACTGGCCACTAGACTGTCCGCAGTAGTGCAGAGCATTATCCACAGGGACCAATCGGGCTTTATCCCCACGAGAGCTACGGCTCTGAACCTGCGACGCCTGTTTCTTAACCTTCAGCTCCCTGTGGATAATCCTGGTAATAGAGCAATCTTTTCGTTAGACGCAGCTAAGGCCTTCGACAGCGTCGAGTGGCCTTACCTGTGGGCGGTGCTGAGGCGTTTTGGAGTGGGGGACACCTTTATTAGTTGGGTTAAATTGTTGTATGCCAATCCTAGAGCCAGACTTAGGGTCAACGGGGACCTGTCGGAACCCTTCTGTTTGTTCCGGGGCACTCGGCAGGGGTGTCCACTTTCGCCTTTGTTGTTTGCCATGGCCTTAGAGCCGCTCGCGGCTCGTCTCCGGACTCATCCGGAGATTGTTGGCTTCCGACGGGGCCCTCATGAGGACGTGGTTTCCCTATATGCCGACGATACCCTCCTTTATCTGGGGGACACGGGGAGGTCGCTGAGCGAGGTCATGGATTTGATTGACTTTTTCGGCTCCTTTTCCGGGTTCTCAATAAACTGGGATAAGTCGGTCCTTATGCCTCTAGACCCCATCTTGGCCCCCCTGCCGGAAAGGGCTAGGGATGTCCGAGTGGTTGACCAGTTCCGCTACCTGGGTGTTCAGGTGACCCCGGATGTCGGCCGTTATTTGGAACTTAACCTAGTGCCCCTGCTTCATAAATTTAGACTTAAATGTACCGCTTGGTGTAAACTCCCTCTGTCGGTGGCGGGACGGGTCAATCTGGTAAAGATGATTTGGGCCCCTCAGCTCCTCTATGTACTCCACAACGCCCCTCTCTGGATCCCGAGACGCTGGTTCCTGCGTGTGGAATCCTTGTTTCGCGATCTAATCTGGAGGAAACGGGTGGCCCGTATTAGACTGACTACACTTCAGATGAGTAAGGACAGTGGGGGTCTGGCAGTCCCTACTCCTAGGGTGTACTTCCTTGCCTCTCAGGTTCAGCATCTGGGAGGTTGGGATTTGCCTGATCCTGCGGATCCCATCCGGGCTCTCCTGGTTCCCCCTGGCTCCCCGTACACTGCATTTGCGCATTTGGACGCTGGTTTCACGCATTTGCAGGTCTCGCTCCAGACTATCAGGCTTCTCCTTACTTTATGGCACTCTGTGCGGAAAATGCTGCGAATACAGGGGTTCTTCCATGGTACCTTACTGTGGAGGAACTCCAACTATCGGGAGTTGTCTGGGTTGGAGGGGGTGGGGTGCTTGGAGTCCCGGGGACTGGCTTTCTTTGCACAGATTTACCGCGGAGATGGGGTTTTGAGGTCTTTTCGGGAACTCCAGAGTGAGTTTCAGGTTCCTAGGCAGTTGTTCTTTAGATACCTTCAGCTGCGGCATGCTCTAGATGTCCAGTCACGGACGGTCCCCCTTCGATTGGTGGAACATTCACTGACGATAGATGTTTTTAGGTCTATTGACAAACGAGGTATGATCTCTCGGGTCTACATCACTTTGCTGGCTGCCATGCAGAACCCGGCCTCTCTTCCGGCCCGAGCTGGGTGGGAGAGGGACCTGGGCCCTATTGATGGTGAGACATGGGAGCTGTGTCTCTCCTCGATCCCACTGGTCTCGGTGTCAGCGTCGCAGAAGGTTTCTCACTTATTTTTGTTTCACAGGGCATACCGCACTCCGGTCCAGTTGTTCAGATGGGGGCGTAGGGACAGTGATACCTGTCCCAAATGTAACAGGGACCAGGGAACGCTGATCCATATGCTTTGGAGGTGTCCCAAACTGTTTAGATATTGGGGCGAGGTCATTGACTCCATATCCGGAGTCTATCGTTTTACATTGCCTAGAGATCCGATTGTGTGTCTACTTGGGGCACTGGAGGATGAAACATTAACCCCGCATGCCCATACGGCGGTACTTAGACTGCTCTATGTGGCGCGCAAGCTAATTGTGAGATATTGGATTTCCTCCAGGGTCCCAACGACGGCGCAGTGGATTGACCAGGTTAACAAACTGTTGATTAGAGAAAAAGTTACCTACCTACATCGTAGGGCGCATAAGAAGTTCTCCGCCTTGTGGCAACCATGGTTGGATGATCCGACCCGGGCCCCGCCCCAGCTGGTGATGGACAGACTCTTGATGGGATAAGCAGGGTATTTCTAATGCTGGTGCTATGTTCTGATCTATGTTGCTCTTCAGTGGTGCTCTTTCCCCTTTCCCTTTCCCACCACTAGTTCCTTGGTTTGTTAGTTTACTACTCCTGACCCTACACATTGTGCTTACTTTCCTGTATGTGTCAAAGTTGTCTCAACAGTTATGATGTGATTGAGCTAAGATGTTTGCAATGTGCTCACTCTGCTATTTTTGCATTTTTTGGTACCTGAGCTTTTATGCGTTGATCGAAGTTCTGAACCCTTCTGTATATTCTGTATGCCAATTGCGTTTTGTACCTTCTCCTGTTACTGTTTGCACTATGGATCATTTATGTGCTCAATAAAAGTTTATTTTCTTGAAAAAAAAAAAAAAAAGAAAAAAAAAAAAAATACTACCATTGCACACGCTCACAGTCAACAAAAGAAGTACTATGATCTTCGCAGAAGACCTTCTCCACAGTACACTATCGGGGACCTCGTTTGGCTCTCAACAAAAAATTTAAGACTGAAGATCCCTAGCAAAAAGCTTGGACCTCTGTTCTTGGGACCTTTCCCAATCAAAAAACTTATTGGAAAAGCTGCAGTACAGCTTACATTGCCAATAGACCTAAAAATCCATCCCATTTTCCATGTGTCGCTACTGAAGCCCCATGTTCCGGACCAAGGAATAAGGCCTAATATTCCACCTCCGCCTCCTGTACAAGTTGAAGGTGGAGAAGAATACGAGATAAAAGAGATTCTGGATTCTCGTATCTACAGAAGAAGACTTCAGTACTTGGTTAGATGGAAGAACTATGGGCCCCAAGACGACACCTGGCTAAACACCTCTGAAATACATGCCCCTAGATTAATCCGCAATTTTCATGCGAGATACCCAGACAAACCAGCTCCAGAGGCCTTCAGGAGCCGGCCTTAAGGGGGGGGGGTATTGTAATGTTCCGGTACCTTTGGTACCCTAAATTACTCTTTTCACAAGTGTATGCGCCCCACCATTCTCTTTTGGAAAGGTGCGCATACACCTTTAAGACTGAAGCTGTCATCACTCAGCGCCGGACTAGATGGCTATTTAAATCGCCGGTTCTCACTCACATGTGTTCGTTCAAACACCCTTACCTGGATGCTAACTTGGCTTGAAGCTTTCATGCTTGCAAGCATACCTCGCTGACAGAACCTCGCTGCGCTGATCCCTGTATCCTGCTTCCGGATCATCCGCTCCTCCTGAACCAACCTTCGGCTGTATTGCTATTAGTGCTAAGTACCCCGCAGGGGAACCCTCTATAAACTTATACTAAGCTTACACTATCTAGCTCTGCATAGTAAAGACTATTTATCACATCTGCATATCTAGATTGCTAGCTCTTAAGACTACTGCTACTTATTCCTGCACTGGGTTGATCTCTCTTGTATGTCCACCTGCTACTCTGTCATCTGCTACCATACATGATTGCTAAACCTACCTGCATCCATCTGCTACTGACTTACCTTCAAGTGTCTGTCACCTACCACCTCCACTCAACCTGTCTCTTAAATCTTCATCACTGTGTTACTACATACATAAAGTCACTCTAGGAACCAGCTTGTTAAGTGTGTGTATTTACTAGCTGAATTAAGACCTTCCACACATGATGAGTCATTGAGGTTGGGAATGGTATCTCAGCATCTCTCTTACATGACTACTGAAGTGGAATATTTCTGCAGCTGAAAATCCACACCATACATGAAACGCAGGAGCGTTACAGCCTGGCACTGCTGTACCAATAAATATCGCCTTATCGATAATTTGCATTTTTATTCTCGTGGAAGATTGTGTAAGCTCTAGTGCACTGCATTGCCCCGGGCCCTTTAATGCTCTTAAGATGGCACTGACTCCATGTTAGGCAAACATGGAGAAGTAAGAAACTAATGTAAGCTTAAAAGTACAATAGGACTGCAAAGCCTTTATCTTCGGGTGGGAGATCACTTCAAGATGCTAAATTACTAATTTACAAGCTTCCAGGACTTAGGCAGGCCAAAGATTATGCAATTTCCTTTCCTTCCACCACAGTCAGTGTTGATGGGGCAATCACTCACGCAGCTCTATTGTTTTCTGCCAGCGAGGACCCTTCTAGGCCGGCAGAACACAATGATTACTGCTAGCGGCTCTAGCCATCTGCAGTAATCACATGTAAAAAATCCGAAATGCTGGTCACACCAAAGTCGGTCAATCGATCCACCTGCGTGCAAACAGCCTGCCCATAAATGGAATGCACTTTGGCCGGTCCCTCCTGTGCTGAACTGGCCAATATTTGAATTATCTATGGCCAGCTTAATGCCTGGTACACACAATAAAATTCACAATAAAATTCAGCTCTTGAGCTGCTGTACTTACTATACGAAGTTAGTGCAGCGATCCTCCCCGCTGAGCTGTTGTGTCCTGCCAGGACACTCTCTGCCATTGGCTGAGAGCGTTGATTGAGAGTCCATTAGCTGCTGGTTTTCCAGCATGCTCGTCTGACAGAAGCTGGCCAAGCAGCCGGCTTCTGTCTAACAGACTGACATACACACAGACTGAATGTCAGCGGTTTTGTTTTTAACCAGGTATGTCTCACAACATTTGGTTTGTGTGTACCAGGCTTTACCTGGTGACATCTAATGGTGGTGTGTACATAAGGAACAAAAGATAAGCTATCAAACACATCACTGCTTTCAAATAGAGTACATAAGGACCACAATGCAGTAGATAACCTAAAACCACAAGTGGAACAAAAAACAAAAATGATGCACCAATTTGGCCTCATGCACACAGACCATTTTTATAGCTGCTGATAGAGGCATCTGACGTTTTTATTTACTGCCTCTAAACGCCCCTCCATGTTAACCTATGTGTCCATGCACACATAAACTTTTTGAGGCATTTGGAGGCATAAGCGTTTAGGGGCAGTAGGAAAAAAACACATCCTGTGCGTCCAGGAGCAGAGGCTGTTGAGCTATAAAAATGCAAAACGCCCCAAAAAGTTGCGGCTAAATGTTGCTAAACGATATAACAAGCTCTAAGCTGCGTTTAACTGCTTTTGGACATTTTTACATTATAGGGAGTGTTTTTACAGTGAAAACGGACAAAAACGCTAACGCCAAAAAACGCGCATAAAAGCCCATGAACGCTAGTCAAAAAGGCGGCTAAAAGCACGTTTTTACAGCTGCTTTTTCCTGGCAGCAGCGCTGGCGTTTTTTCAAACGTCCTGTGTGCATGAAGCCTTCTTCTCTGGCCTGTCTCTTGACAGCAAGCATATAAATGAATTAATGTTGTTTAACCTCTTTCGGACCGCCCGCCGCAGATATACTGCAGGAGGCTGGCCCTCCTGCGCGATCCGCGCAGCCCTTGCCACCAGCCAACCGCGATCGCTCCCCGCTGCGAGAGAAGGACAGGCAGCTGTTGTAAACACAGCTGACCATTCTTCTTTCTGGAATAATCACAGAGCGCCTGTGATCCTGCTATATAGGATCACAGGTCTCTGTGATCTTTTCAAAAGCCCAACCCCCATAAATTTAGAAACATGCTCCTAGGTACACTTGTAACCCCTTCATCACCCACAGTGTTAACCCCTTCCCTGCCAGTGTAATTATTACAGTAACACTGCATATTGTTAGCACAGATTACTGTAGTAATGTCACTGGTCCTCCCAAAAGTGTCAAAAATGTCAGTTAGGGGTCCGATCTATCCGCCGCAATGTCGCAGTCCCACTAAAAATTGCAGATCGCCGCCATTACTAGTGAAAAAAAAAAATGAAAATGACAGAAATCTTTCCCGTAGTTAGTAGATGCGATAACTTTTGCGCAAACCAATCAAAATACGCTTATTGCAATTTTTTTTTTTTTACCAAAAATATGTAGCAGAAAACAAATTGGCCTAAAAATGTTAAATTTTTTCATGGAGAATGTTATATAGCAGAATATGAAAATATTGTTTTTTTTTTTTTTTTTCTTCAGAATTGTCGCTCTTTTTTTGTTTATAGCACAGAAAAATAAAAATCGCAGAGGTGATCAAATACCATCAAAAGAAAGCTCTATTTGTGGGAAAAAAAGGACATCAGTTGTAACTAGGTACAGCATCTCCCGACCGCACAATTGTCTGTTAAAGTAACGCAGTGCCGAATCGTCAAAAATGGCCTGGTCATTAAGGGGGCAAATCCTTCCAGTCCAGAAGTGGTTAATTAAGCTAATTGCAATCATGTACTGTATATCTTTTTTTTTTTTTTAATCTAGCTTTTCTTAAAGACTATTTTCTATTACATAATTGTTTTTTTTAGCATCCTTATCAGAGTTAAATGGTTTGTTCACCTGAAACTGATTTTAGTTTTTAGTAGATGCTAGAAAGTTAAACCACTTGACAGTTTCTTATATCTCATGGGAACTCTATTGGTGAGATCTTAAAGCTTATGTTTCATACCTGCTGTATCATATTTTATAAAATAGAGACTATAATGAGGAGCTAGAACATACAAAGGCAGGTGGGAATACAGTGCCTTGCGAAAGTATTCGGCCCCCTTGAACTTTGCGACCTTTTGCCACATTTCAGGCTTCAAACATAAAGATATAAAACTGTAATTTTTTATGAAGAATCAACAACAAGGGGGACACAATCATGAAGTGGAACGAAATTTATTAGATATTTCAAACTTTGTTAACAAATAAAAAACTGAAAAATTGGGCGTGCAAAATTATTCAGCCCCCTTAAGTTAATACTTTGTAGCGCCACCTTTTGCTGCGATTACAGCTGTAAGTCCCTTGGGGTATGTCTCTATCAGTTTTACACATCGAGAGACTGACATTTTTGCCCATTCCTCCTTGCAAAACAGCTCGAGCTCAGTGAGGTTGGATGGAGAGTGTTTGTGAACAGCAGTTTTCAGTTCTTTCCACAGATTCTCGATTTGATTCAGGTCTGGACTTTGACTTGGCCATTCTAACACCTGGATATGTTTATTTGTGAACCATTCCATTGTAGATTTTGCTTTATGTTTTGGATCATTGTCTTGTTGGAAGACAAATCCCAGTAAACGAGAATAAGAAGCTACTGGCTAACCTAGTTGTGTACGGCTCTTTGTGCTCTGACGTCCTTTGTATTTGAGATGTCAATGGCGAGATTCAGAAGGTTCCTTCATAGATCCTGCTGGTTTTTCAAAATGATGCACCTATTTCTCTGTAAAATGCTTTGGATTTGTACTAAAAACACAGATCCATCGCAACTCTTTCGCCCTCCAATAGAGCCCTGTTGGATGACCCCATTATTATTGATTAGGGCAAGGCTGCCATAATGTCTTTCCCTGATAGGAAAAACCCTGGAGCATATTTCATCCCTTCTGAATGGTACAAAATGTATATTGATGAACTTGGTCCTGCTGGCCAAGATCTGTATGTGGACTTTCATGAGCAGGGAAACCCACCCTGATTCCATGTACCAGGCGCATATAGTTCCTATTCAGAAGCTGAATAAAGAGCCCTTGAACTGCAGTTCATACAGACCGATTTAATTTCTTTGTCTCTTCTGCATTAAAGTTACCTACCTCCCTGTCCGCTCCTGTACTGTGAGCTGTGCATGTGCAGCTCACTGTAGAGATTTGGCAAAGCCAAAACTAAATGAACTCCCACGCATGCGCTGAAGTGAGGTCATATCGGCCTAGCCAATGATAACTGCCAGCAATAAATACACAGAAGCTGCCCGCTCAAAGATGTTATTGTCTGGTGGGGAACTCCAGGACGCCGCATTGTTAGATTGCTAGACTGAAGGTGAATATAGTTCCACTTTAATGATTGCTGCAAATCTTAGAGATGCCCCTTTTTCTAAAATCTTCTACTGGATCCAGATCAGGCCGGAATGTACTGTAGTGCACCTTAGGATGTGCTGCATATAGGCCTGATCCATATCTGTATGTGCCATACCTTTCCTGAGTAAAATTTGCTACAGCATCTTGCTCAAACATCTAATATATTCAGGCAGGTGCACATTTCCACATTTAAATGTGTGCTCGACTTGATAAATCAAATAAAAAAAAACTTCTCCGTTCCCCAAATTTACAATAAAGCATGCTAAGGTAGTGATATGCTATACATGTTATACGGTTCTACTTCAAATTTCCAAAGTCCTCCGCTACAGCCCCCCATGAAGTTCTAGATTATCTGATATTTATTTTTGGTTTGAAACGCATCCTTCTCATCCAATGCATGTATGGTTGCTCCATCCAAGTTTCATAGTGTTCTTCCCCAGTGGACACAGGCTGTGTCCCAGGGAGATTTTTAGCCTTCTGTAACTTGCTCTGTCTTTCTTTTCCAACTTCATCAGCTCAGACAGATCTAAACTTGTCACTAAATGATCCCATTGCAATAGTATCTGAAGGTTGTCAGTCTTTGTTTCTGCTGTTCAATCCAGCATCACATCTGTGGTGTCAAACGATTCATGATTAAATCGTATATCTGTTCAGCAGAGAGCTCAGATACAGGCAATCGCAAAGCAGTACAGTTAGCAGGATGAACACCCACTGCCCATCACTGTTCTGTGGTGGCTTTGGGTTCCATTTTGCTGGCCTGGCTCATACCTTTGGGGATGGTCATTACTAAGTTCATGGAGCAAAATAAATCCTTAGCAACCCCCATGTGTAGAGCTACCCCCGGAGGACCCACTGGTTGTTTTAGATTCTTCTGTGCTGGAGAGGATGACCTGCCTTGGAAGCTCTGGCACTCATCAACGCACCTTTAGCTGATTATTTTTGTGCTGCCCAGCAAATGAGGAAGCTGTTCATACAATTGCATTCGGTAACACACTGTGTAGTAGGTTACCACTAACCTCTATGCAAGAAGCAATGAGTTTCAGTTAACATGGCCACCCTAAATGTTACAAATCATGGATATACATACTGTAAACAGACTCTAACAATTTCACTCTATACAGCATCTAACTAAAATGAAAAATCCTTCTCTGCACAACTGGTCAGTGGGCTCTGTGTATTGTTGGCCGGCATTGGGCGCTCAAGTACAATAAAGAAAGTCACGAGGCCTACTATTACTCCAGAAGATTGTGACATGCCCTTCAATGACCTGGTAAGAGGTACCAGTCAAGCTAGTGATAGATCTTTCTCTACACTGCTGACACACATCCACTGCCTATCCTACACGTGGGGTGCCCCCCCCTCAGGTACTGTTGTCCCAGGGTCTCCAGTGTCTCCCCTTCAGTCAGCTCTCCTAGACATCTGGGTTCAGCTCATCTGTTCCTCTGGCCCTCAGAACGCCCTCCTGTGACCGCATGCCACTGCTACAGTGGAGGAGGCAGCCGCCCCCTCCCTCCGGGACTCTGCTCTCCAGCCAAAGACCTTCTGGCTTTTATACAATATCCCAGAATGCAATGAGGCAACCTGCCCCCCTGCCAATCACCAGGACTGTATCAAATATTGTAAAAGGTAACTGATGCTAAAAAACGTCAACCACCAGCCCGGCGCTAAAATATATATATAAATCAGTGAAAGGTATAAAGAAATAAATATATCTACTCAAATCATGAATAAATAGTAAATAAAATCATGTAGATAAAATCATGTAAAACATGTCACTCTGTGCATCCTTTTAATGCACTAGCTGCCACTGTAAACGTAAAACTTGCAAAATCAAATCTATAATAATAGCCCAATCTGTGCGTCTCAGTTCGTTATATCATACATTCAGCGGCGCTTCAGCACACACAATGTATGTGTGCAAGTATATTAGTCAGTTCCTGCAGTGCTTCAGAGCCTGCAATTGCAAACTAGTCCCAACTCCACAGGATGAGCAGTCACAGCCAGCAAAAAGATTTCTCCTCTGATGTTCAGCACCAGTGATTGTACACACAGTATCACTAATCCTTCACCACACTGACTGTGCACCCCTATGAAGTGGCCACTCACCAAATTGCCCTTGAAATATCGCCTTTATGCATAAGCTGCATGAGCCCTTGCTTCTGGTCGGTCTGTCGTCTCTTGAGCACGTCCAGATCCTATCCGTCCACCAGGGGTCACTATCAGGCTGTATATCTCCTCAGTGCAATTTGTAAGCAAACGACATGAAGCAAGAGAGTAGTGTAATACTGTTTCGACTTTATTAATTAAATAAAACTTCCCTCCCCTTCAGCGTATATGCTTACATTTCAATCACCCTTTACACGCATATCATAGACACAGAGGCTTTGAAAGGTACCGCCGCTCGCCGTCCGCGAGCTAGTCCCTGCTGTGGATTACAGAGCTCCTGCGGCTAACAGGCGAGATCCAGAACAACAGCGGTATCCTCCCTTCGTCTCCTCAGCAGCAGCGTACGTGCGTCCTGACCGGTTTCGTCTGGTAGACTTCAACAGAGGACTAACGTGCGCTGCTGCAATCAAGATTAATGTATGCACCCGGAGGACCTCCCTCCCATCATGATTGGTTTACACCACTGATGGGTTCAAACACCTCTTCATTGCCATTACCTGGCCTGAAGGAAATTCAATATGGACATACCATAGAATCATTTTCTAAATACCGGAAAAACAAGATTAATCGATACAAAACAAAGTTTAATACCGCTATTAACTCTCTTATTACCGCAACCAGTATCTGAATGGGTATTCCCCGGGTTTGAATCACACAGAGCCCCAGTTTTTTTCAAATTGGCCATCTATGCCCGATCTGAGCATGTATGTTCAAAATTTCCAAACCTATCGATTTGTAAAAATTGGTCATGGAGTTCTTTCTACCCCTAATTCTACATGCCATCTTGCCCTATCCGGATGCATACATCTTAAGTACAGTACTACTAATATTTAAAACAGTTATGCTAAAATCGATATAACCAAAATTTGACACAAAAATAAACCTACAACACCTGGTATTCCCAGGTGGTCTCCCATACAGGTACTAACCAGGCCCGACCCTGCTTAGCTTCTGAGATCAGATGTGATCGGGCATGTTCAGGGTGATGTGGCCATAGGTAAAACGTAAAGTGCATTCTAATGGTGAAACCATCATGTATGACCACTGTCCTCAAGATGTCATACTTATTACATAATTAGCACATGTCATGTAATTTCTGATATGTTTTAAAACCAGTAAATGTCAAATCTTAAATAAATCATTTCATAAATAGTAGATACATAATAAATAAATACATTAACTTCATAAATAATAGGTACAATTCATATGTTGAGATTACAAGAAAATGTTGTTCATAGAGGCCAAATCGCAGATATAATATATAAAATTCGCTCTAAAATATCTTAGTCCATAACCAATGGTACTAAAGGTTAAAATATATATAAATAAAAGGCGTGTTTCCATAAGGAATCAATGGTCGAGGCATAATCGTAAATTCAAGTAAAATTGGAGAAAGATAAAAGTATATATAAAATTTTATATATAAAAATCTATATATAAAATGGAATCCATAAAATGTCCTGTCTAAAAAATATACTTAATAGTTGCTTAAAAAACAGTTCAGGTCAAGTTCTATATTTAACCCGTTGGGCGCCAAGGAGTTTGTCTTGTAAATCCATTCAGTTTCCTTTTTGGACAGTTCTCTTACTCTATTGCACCCTCTCCAGTTGCTTGGCATCTTTTCTATACCCCAAAATTTCAGTGCTGAGGGGTCTTTATCATGCTTTTCCCTGAAATGTAGTGGGACACTATGTTCCTTGAAGCCTGTTGTTATTTTATAAATGTGCTCAGAAATCCTGATGCCCAATTTTCTCTTTGTTCTTCCTATATACAACATACCGCAAGGGCACTCCATTCCGTATACCACGTGGGTCGTGATACACGTGATACACTCCTTTATTTCAAAGGTCTTCCCATTTGCTCCTGAAGTGAACTCCGTTAGACCCCGAAAGTGTGTATTCACTTGTCTGCAAGCCTTACACCTTCTGCATGCGTGAAATCCAGACAAGTCGCAGAACATCTTTGGTGGTCTGGGAGGGTCCAAAACTTTCCTCACCACTCTGTCTCCAATAGTGGGAGCCTTTTTGTATATAAATATTGGGTTATCCGGAATCACGGGGCCCAGAACCTTATCAAGCTTCAATATTCCCCAGTGCTTTTTCATGATAGATTAAAATTCCCTGAACTGGACATTATAATTTGTTATGAAGCCCCATTGGTGCGATTCATTTGGAATCTTATTAGTTGGAGCCAGGCAGTTTGCTTACAAATTGCACTGAGGAGATATACAGCCTGATAGTGACCCCTGGTGGACGGATAGGATCTGGACGTGCTCAAGAGACGACAGACCGACCAGAAGCAAGGGCTCATGCAGCTTATGCATAAAGGCGATATTTCAAGGGCAATTTGGTGAGTGGCCACTTCATAGGGGTGCACAGTCGGTGTGGTGAAGGATTAGTGATACTGTGTGTACAATCACTGGTGCTGAACATCAGAGGAGAAATCTTTTTGCTGGCTGTGACTGCTCAGGACTGTATCAAAGCCTATGCATCCATTTGTCAGGTTTGCTCCCACTGTCCAAACTGCCTCCCTATTGGACCAGTATGAAACACTCCTCCTTCAGACATAATGAATTGCACACTGGGCACAATGAGCAGATCCTGCTCTCTGGTAGGCAGAGAACAATATAGATTTACCTGCAGCACCTCTGCTAAGCAGATAAGGTCAAAACTATACTTTCTCACTAGCACCTACCTAGGTGCTACATCTGATTTCTGGATGTGCTTGCAATCTTTGATGCTCCCCAATCTGTGCTCTGAACCAGCCAATGCCTCGCAGTAAGCAGGTATTCACAGATAGCAAACTCAGTCTCTGTCTTCAGGAGTACTCACAATTAGCCATGCCACAGTCTGTGTCCTTGCAAATAGGTAGTAACGTAACGTCCCTACAGGCACAGCCACACAGGTCTAGGCGTGCTGAGAGGTATAGTTCCTCCCTCTATCTCCTAGGTTTAAGCATACATCACCCCTTCTGTGTTGGGGACACTTTCCAGTTAAACATGGTCCATTAATACAGAGGAGAACAGCAAACATAGAACAAGAAGAAATGTTCTGCAAACAAATTTAGTGGGCCACAGTGTCCTCACTTACAGGCAGCCAATCACTTCTATACTCACAGGCAGCCAATCACTACTATACTCAGTAGTCCCTCTCTGCATGGCCACTAAAAAGGAAAGGGGAATGGGGGACTGGACTCAAAAAGCAAACACATCTTTAAGGCTTCATTCACATTTGTATGACTTCAAATTTGCGTGCAACTTTGATGCAACTTTGGATGTGTGCAACTTGGATACAACTTTGGCTTTGACTAGTGATAATGGACAACTGTTGCACAACTGTTGCATTATATAGCATTCAGGTACGACTTTCATGACACTTTTGAGGGTTAACATTGAAGTCTATGGCCCTCAAGTTGCATGAAAATCAGACCAAAGTAGTGCATGAAGTACTTTGAAGTCCCTGCAACTTTAGGTTATGCATATATGAATGGTTATCATTGGAAAACATAGTTAACGACTTGTCATGCAACTTGATGGCCACAATTGCATGAAAGATTACACAAGCGTGAATGAAGAGTCCGTGTCTTCGTCCCTGACAAAAATATCAGTTTCAAATCATAAATCATATTTCTTATGTTTAAAGCAGTAGTATACTCCGCCATTAAACTTTTACCTACAGGTAAGCCTATAATAAGGCTTACCTGTAGGTAAAATGAATATCTCCAAAACCTGCATGCGCTCTGATGGTCCGGCAGACCTCCAGAGCTCTGACGTCATCGCGGCTCCGGCCACTCACAGCGCCGGAGCTGCCAAACCCGAAAGAGACGCCGAGGGAACATGACAGCTCCCTCAGCGCTGTCCGGGGGACCGTGTCGGGGCTTCGTTTTAAGGTAAGTACTTCATAATGCATACTAGCTCATTATGCCTTTGTCCTGCAGGTTTTTTTGTTTTTGTTTTTTTGTTTTTTGATACAACCACTTTAACTAAAAATAAGTGGCCTGGCAAGTGAACTTACAAATAGTGATGGACGAACATGGGACGGGGCGGTTCGCGAACGCCATCTGCAAACTTTCTTAAAGGTTCGCGAACCGCAAGTTCGCGGCGGACCCCATTCACTTTTTTTTTTTTTTAAATTCTGTTTATTAAAGTTTTGAAAAATAACATACAAAACAGAGCCATGTGGGCATACCCAGGCTCAACAACATAGAACCGCTATAACAAGACCAACCATAAAATAAAAAGGAAAAAAATAAAGAAATAAAGAGCGCTGACATCCGATGCCCCATAGACATGCATGGGGGGACCGTTCAGATCCGCCAAAAAAAACGGACAGGCGGATCTGAAAGGTCCGCCTGTGTGAAAAGGGCCTAAGAAGGCACCTTCACTCCCATCACTGAGCCCAGTGGGAGCAATGCCGTCAGAACCCACACTCCAGGCTCTCACTGTCCTGCCTCTTCTCCTTCTCCTCTCTCCTCACAATTGTCCTCCACTCCACCTTCCATCATGCCGTCCTCATGTTTTTCTAGAAAAAGGCAGGCTTCCGTGGCCCAAATGTTCGAGGGTAAAAAAAATGATGACGCCGGATAACCCTGTTGCCCAACAGTTGACCGTTGGCTTGTCGGAAATGATAGCCCGCCAACTACTGCCATATAAACTGGTGGACTCCGGAGGCCTTTCAAAAATTTGTGGCCATTGGAACACCACTATGGAAGGTCCCAGGAAGGAAATATTTCTTGCAGAAGAGCATCCCAGAGCTACATGATCAGCGGCAAGTGGATGTATCTCTGGCACACAGTGTCGATGCCAAGATACATTTGACCACAGACACGTGGTCTAGCAAACATGGACAGGGAAGGTATATAACTTTTACTGCCCACTGGGTGAACCTTCTGACAGCCGTCAAGCATGTAACCCGTGGCACCTGTGTAGATTTGATTTTACCACCACGGATTGCATGCAGGGCTGCCTCTTCTTCTCCTCCTACTCCAACCTCCCTCTCCTCCTAGGCTGACTCCTCCTTTTCCGCTGCTATCGTCTCTTTCGCTGCGCCGCCCAAGATCCCCAGAACCTATTCGACATGCCAGGTGAGGCGTTGCCATGCTGTGCTGCGTCAGTTATGCCTGGAAGCCAAGAGCAACACTGGTCCTGCACTCCTTTCAGCTTTGTGTTCACAGGCAGATCAGTGGCTAACACCGCTCAATTTGACAGTTGGTAAAGTGGTGTGCGACAACGGTGCCAATCTGCTGAGCGTGCTGAAACAGGGCAAAATTACACACGTGCTATGCATGGCACATGTCCTGAACTTGGTCCTGCAGCGATTCGTTGTCAAATACCCTGGGGTACAGGACATCTTGCGGCAGGCCAGGAAAATCTCGGCCCATTTCAGAAGATCTTACACAGCCATGGCTCGCCTTGCTGACATTCAGCGTTGACGCAACCTGCCCGTCATACGTCTTATTTATGACTGCCCGATGCGATGGAACTCAACCTTGTATATGCTTGATAGGCTGCTCCAGCAGAAACATGCAGTTAACGACTACCTGTACGAACTCTGCGGCAGGACAGGTTCTGGGGAGCTTGGGTTTTTTTCACCGCGCCTGTGGCTGCTCATGCGTGACGCATGCAGACTTCTGCGGCCGTTTGATGAGATCACCAAACTGGTCAGTCGCAGCCAAGGCGCCATCAGTGACATCGTACCTTACGCCTCCTTTCTGGAGCATGCATTGCATCGTGTCATTGATCAAGCCGTCAAGGAGCAGGAAGATGAGGAAGTCGCAATGCTGGATGATATCAGAAAGCATATTATAGTGGATTTGTATTGTGCAGCATTGTGGCTGGTGAGCGGTTCTGCAGCGATACTACAACTACAAAGAGTGACAAACGCAATTAGAAAAAAGTATTATAACTGGTGTGATAGACCAGTGGCCCCCCAAAACGACAGATTGAAGCAGGGGTGTTATATAACAATATACTTTCATAATAGTGTATTTGGGTACTGCAAACATTTAGCCTCTGCATCATCGACGTCACCTTTCCCACCACTAACATTAGAGATTTCGGAGTAGGCTGCAACAGCGGGGACCAACCTCCTTGGTCTGATCTGGGTACTGTCATCAGACTGCTGAGTGGCTGCTGTTGCTACCTCCTCTTCCTGATCCGATGCCAAGAATGGCTGCGCATCATAAATGTTTTGTGATGGATCGGAAAATAATTCCTGTGACTCAATCGGAGGGTATATGGTGGTGTTGGTGGTAGTGTCTTTGGGGGTGCACACAGCAGAGAGTGAAGAGGGTGCAGATAGAGAGGATGAGGAGGGTGCAGAAGAGGAAGGCTGAGTGAGCCACTCAACCAAGTCTGGTGCGTCCTTTGACGTAATCAAACGCACCTACTGCAACTTCCCAATTTGGCTCCGGCCTGGTGCTCCTGCCCTACCCCTACCACCTCTGCGGAAGGGTCTGCTTCTTCCTCTGCCTGTCATTTTTTAAATGACCCTGTGACAAAAGTCTCTAGAGAAGCGCAGTATATGTGGAAGAAGGTATATAACACCCCGCTTCAATATGCCGTTTTGGAGGGTCACTGGTTTATCACACCAGTTATGAAAAATATTTTCTAGTAACTTTTGTCACTGTGTGTAGCATGGTTAACGCAGTGAAAGAGGAAAAATTTCTGCGGTACCCAAATACACTATAATATGCTTTCTATATTAGAAAGTGTATTATAAGTGAATTACACCCCTATATACTGCACACCAAACAATAGTACACCTATGCCAGTCCTTTCAGTGCCAGTTCACACTGATGCGATGCAGGAACACTGAGAATATATCTGCGTATTCTCACATCGCATCCGCAGCACAGGCAGTTCACACTGCCATATGCGATACGCTGGGGGTGTCAATTCAAGGTTAACGACACCCCCAGCTCAGATTGCATATCACAGATTCTGCTGCGGAACAAACAAAGGGTCCTGTGCGTGCTCACTGCGATCGCGGTGCAAATTCAGCCATACAAACTGTATGGCTGAATTTGCACTGCACAGACAACGCATGTAATTTTAGGAGCAGTGCGCTCCAAATTACATGCGATCTCTGTGATCGCATTAGTGATTCGCATCAGTGTGAACTGGCACTTAGTGCTGGTTCACACTGATGCGATCACAGAGATCGCATGTAATTCGGAGCGCACTGCTCCTAAAATTACATGCGATGTCTGTGCACTGACAAAAGAGAGAATATAGATAGTACACCTATACCAAATACCAGTCCTTAAAAGGACTTTTGTGGACCTATAACAGAGCGATCTGTGTCACTGACAATCTGTCCCTGCTGCATACAGCAAACCTCTCCCTACACTGACAAAAAGCAGAATGCAAAGATCAAGTCTATTTATAAGGTAGGGGGTATGTCCATGTGCTGAAATGTCTCAATTGGCTGTCCTGTACCACCTGATGGATGTGTCATGGGTCAAAGTTCTTCACAATGTAAAAGAATATGGCGGCCGCGAACATCGCCATATGTTCGCATGATCGGCGGACAGCGAACGAGCAAAGTTTGCCGCGAACCGAACGCCGGGCGAACCGCAAGGCCATCTTTACTTACAAGCAACTGGCTGACCATAGACCTAAATTACACTGAAGAGTGTACTTATAGGCTCTATCTATCTATCTATCTATCTATCTATCTATCTATCTATCTATCTATCTATCTATCTATCTATCTATCTATCTATCTATCTATCTATCTATCTATCTATCTATCTATCTATCTATCTATCTATCTATCTATCTATCTATCTATCTATCTATCTATCTATCTATCTATCTATCTATCTATCTATCTATCTATCTATCTATCTCATCATTTATCCACAAAAAAGTTTAGAAAGCAACACCTGTGATCTTCCACCAGGGGACAGCAGAGAACCATAGAGAGAAAAAAAAAGGAGCAGCTCTGGAAATGCTTACCATACAAAAGCTGACTTTCTGGCTATGATAAAAAAAAAAAAAAAAAAAATCATAGTTTGTGTTCTATTTATAATTCTTTTTACACATGCTTCTCCCATTTTTCCAGAGATGTATAGTAACTAAGTAGAACTACTTCACTACTGTACTTAAGTACTGAAAGGCGGTATCTGTACTTTCCTAGAGTAGAATTTTTTTCTCCTACTTCCACTTTTACTTCACTACATTTTTTCAATAATTTCAATACTTCTACTCCAATATTTTTTTTTTGTGCTGCATAGTTACTCGTTACAATTATACAATTATAAAAATTACCACTGCCAGAACAGTAGATGGCAGGTTTCATGAAGCTCAAAACATGTGTATTATCAGCGCATACGAAAATGAATGCTACTGTATGTATAAATAAAAGCTGCATTTGAAATAATAAAAAACAATATGATGTTCAAACTTTTGACTTCTTTCTTTAATAACTACATAACACAGTACTTGTACTTTAACTTTCAGTACTTGAGTAGCAATTTTTTTTTCAAAACTACTGATACTTTTACTTTCAGTACTTGAGTAGCAAAAATTTTTTAAAAAACTACTTGCAGTACTTAAGTACAAAAAATGTTGAATACTTTAGTACTTCTACTCAAGTCACTTTTTGATCGAGCACTTCCACTTCTACTCAAGTCACTTTTTGATCGAGCACTTGTACTTTAACTCAAGTATGGGTTTCGAGTACTTTATATACAACTCTGCATTTTTCTAACAATATAATTTGGAAAATGTGTAATTCTCCTTCCAGCAATCAATCATTTTGCCTTCTATAAAATTAATACCTTGCAGCAATAGCAACATTGGCCTTTTCTTCCAACCCGTTTGCTGCTCCAGATCCCATTTCAGTATTGTTTTCAGCCTTACACAGGACACAAATATCACAGGCAACACATGGGGGTTTATTTATATATGGTTTTACACAAGATTCTGCTATTTATGTCCATCTTTTACTGTCATAATTTCCGGACTCTCCTTTCACATACTAATTAGACCATACGCTCTTATTTATAGCGTTGTAGAGCATGTCCATATACACTAGAGCAGTCTTTCTCAACCTTTTTAACATGAGGGAACCTTTGAAATAACTTTCCAGGCTCAAGGAACACCTGCTAATAAAAACTATACATACAGTACATCAGTATGACAGTTATTAGGAAGAAGGCTCCTTACTTACATTTTTGTTCATTGGGAAAAAAATCTCCCCTTGTGCATAGCTTAAAAAATCCTAATTTTTAGTGGTTACTCATCTAAAAGCCAGAAGTTACTCCTTGCACAAGGAACCCCTAGAAACCTCTGGACGAACCCTGGTTGAGAAAGGCTGCACTAGAGGAAAAAGATATTTCCAGTTGCAATTGTATCACTGCCCCCTAGGGAGCCGCTGAGAATTACAATTCTTCCCCTAAGTTACCATTAGCAACTGATAGCAGATACACGGCATTAACAGTTCTTGGCTCAGACAATGAACAGTCCAGGGGATTTGTTTTTTTGTATTTTATTTTAGAACTGGGATGGGAGAAGGGATGAGTGGGATACTTCAACTTGAACTATGCACAATCCTGAGGACAAGTGTGTGCGGCAATGCCGCTGCTTTTACCTTGCCACTGAAGTGAAGATAAGAATATGAACTCCTTTAGATTACTCTTCAGGATCTAACTTGGCACCCCCTTCCTCACTTGCTGTGTGCGCTGACCCCCTGTCCGCTGACACTCTACCAGAGTGGTCCCTTTCCTGGGCAGACCCCTGGCAAGCTTCCCGGTACACACAGACACTGTTTTTCCCTGGGTTGCTCTGCCTCCAACTCCCTTGTCAGCATCCACTGGACCTCCTGGTTCAGCACCACACTTCTGGTCCACAAGGCCGACTGCCTGTGACAACCTTCCTCAGCAACAGGAGAGACAGCCGTCACCCTCCCCCTGGGACCTGGCTTCCCGCCCAAAGACCCCTGTCACATGTGCCCTTGGCTTATGTAATGTATCCCAGGATGCACTACTGCCTGTGCCAACCCTCTGGGACAGTCACAAAGCCTGTGTGTCACTGGCTGGGTTTCCTCCACTGTCTAACAGGCTCCCCTATTGGACACAGTGGGGAAACTCCCTCAGAGCAAATTAATCACACATAGACACATGTAACAGGCAGAACTACCGATCAGGCTCCCCTGATAAGCAGATGGAGCAAATTATATGTAGCACCCTACAAGGTAGGTTCTAGGTAAAGTATAGTGGGTCTTGTCTGCTTAACAGCAGGGCCATGATTTTCAGCTGGGCTGTCATGTCTCCCAGGTGTGGCTGTTGGGACTGGGGAGTCTCCCCACTGTACTTAATTAGAGGGTTCTCATTGGGCAGTGAAGGAAACTCAGCCAATGGTTCACTCAGGCCTGTATCTACCCCAGCAAGGCAGATTCTGCCGCACTGCATTCTGGGAGTGGGTGTAAGTTTGATGGGAGCACATGACGCAGCGTCTTTGGCGGAAAAGCAGAGTCCCAGGAGGGAGAGTACGGCTATCTCTCCTCCTGTCAGAGGAATGGGGTGTCCCCGGCAGCTTGCCTGAGGGGACAGAGGGCTGAGCTGAGCTGCAGAGAGGATATGGTGTGCGGAGGACCAGCGGAGCTGAGAGGGGTCGAGTTTCAGGAAAGCATTCCCAGTTCGTGAGTACTGCAAACTGCCCCTCGGGATTTGCCCAGAGAGAGGGGACCACTCTGGAGAAGGTCAGAGGGATCCGGGAGCTAGCTAGCCGGTGTAGGAAGCAAGTGTACAAGGGGGTGCCAGTGTTCACCCTTAAGTGTAAAGGGGGTTCCAGATTTTGGGCCCTGAAGTGTACAAGCGGATGCCAGTGTGTGGACCCTGAAGAGTAAAGGGGGTGCCAGTGTGTGGACCCTGAAGTGTAGAGGGGGTGCCAGCAGTTGGGCCTGAAGTGTACAGTGTTCAGTGTTGAGAGTTGCAGCAGCAGAAGCAGTTTACAGAAGCTACCTCAGTCAAGGAGGACTGGAGGGAGCAGTGTTCAGGACTTTTGAGCTACCTAGAGTGTCAGAAGTCAGTTCTCAGTACAGTCCAGGACTTTTGAGCTAACCAGAGTGTCAGAAGTCAATTTTCAAGTACAGTACAGCAAGTCAGTGTTTTTGAAGCGCCAGCAAGCGTTGGTCGGCCCCCAGCCGGCGCCAAGACAGCGCTGAAAGGCATTTTTCTTCAAGTGTCCTATTTTGTACCTAGTTGAGCCAGAGGAGAATCCCACTCATTCCCTTCTCCCATCCCCAATATAAAATAAACAAAACAAACCAAAGATGCCAGACTGGTCCTTGACTCAAATCTCACACTTGGATATTCAGCTTAAATGAGCTGAAGGTGTCACCAGTAACAATGGCAGACCCACATCAGGCCCAATGCCTGGAAAATCTGCTACATATAGGTTACCTACTAGCACCTACCTTGGAGGGTGCAACACAATAAAGAAAAATATTTTAGCAGGAATTTTTAAAATGTCGGTGCTTGTGGCTAAATCATATACCTGTCACAGACAGGTACATGACTCAGTCCATGTCTGCTCTGAAGAAGGTGTGTCCACACTGGGGTTGGTTTTACTAAAAGGCATATACCCTATACACTTTGCAAGGGAGTTTTTCCTTAGTCTAATGAATCAGGTGAAGCTTTGTTACCTTCTATCATCCATTAATGTGCAAATAAATATACAATTGTTTTTCTATAGATGTGATTGGGTATTTTTTTCAAAGTAAATTTTTACCACATTCACTGTACTAAGGAAAAAACTACCTTGCAAAGTGAACAGCCTATTTGCCTTTAGGCTCCATTCACATCTTGGTGTCCCGGATCGTGGGCAGAATCACCGCAATTCTGCACACGATCCTGAGTCACGGCAAATGGCAGGATGTCCATGCGATTCCCCATTACTTCCAATGGCACCCCGATCCCGGCTCGATTTCGCTGCGATTGTCGCCTGGCAAATCACGGTAAAATTGTTTACACAGAATTTCAGAATGCCTGTCACGTAAAAGAAGTTCTTGTACATCTTTTGGGCGACAGGCGTCCCGTGATTCGGCTTACGTGATTTTATTACGATTACGGTTGAGCGGACACCTGGATGTCCGTGTTCGGCGGGTTCGGCCGAACTTGAAAAAAAAGTCCGGGTCCGTGTCCCGGACTTTTTCCGAACTTTACCCGGACACCGAACCCCATTGAAGTCAATGGGGACCCGAACTTTCAGGCACTAAAATGGCTCTAAAACACCAATGGAAAGGGCTAGAGTGCTGCAAATGGCAGCAAAACGTAGTTAAGAGCATGGCGAGTGCTCTGCAAACAAATGTGGATAGGGAAATAACTTAAAACAACAAAAAAAAAAAACAGAAAAATAAAACATGTTCTTCAACTGTGAAGGACGAGGCCCATATGGAGTAGGAGGTTGAGGTGGTGGTGGATGTGGCGGTGTCATAGGCGTGCGCACAGGGTGTGCCGGGTGTGCCTGGGCACACCCTAATCACCTAGGGCACATTAGCATTATCGCTCTGTTTGCCAGTGAGGAGATGGGAAAGATCTCCCTCGGACCTGCTCTGCCATAAGAGAAGTGCCACACACTTCTATTTCACTTTGCCAGCAGGGAGAGTAATGTACCGGGGCCATATACATGTAGGCAAACACATGCATGTGTATTTAAACTTTGGGGTGCACACCCTAATGCAATAGGCTGCGCACACCTATGGGCGGTGTAGGTGGAAGCAGCGGTGGAGGAGGACGAGGTAGCCAACACTGCTTTTTTTCAGTCATTTTAAATGAGGGTACACCCCAAAAGAGTGAGAAAGATCAAAAATAGAACAATGGCTGGGTAAGGTCGGTATCCATCTCTATTCTGCACAAGGTACGGAAAAGTCCTGTGGGATCCATGCCTGGTTCATTTTAATGAACGTGAGCTTGTCCACATTGTCTCTGGACAGGCGGCTGCGCTTGTCTGTGATAACGCCCCCAGCCGTGCTAAATACACGTTCAGATAATACACTGGCTGCAGGGCACGCCAGCACCTCCAAGGCGTAAAGGGCAAGCTCAGGCCATGTGCCCAATTTGGAGACCCAGAAGTTGAAGGGGACAGACCCGTCATTCACTACATGTAGGCGTGTGCACACATACTGCTCCACCATGTTTGTGGGTGCAGGAACCCACCCTCGGAGCCACTTGCAAATGACTGCCCTGAAAGCCTTGGAAATGTTACCTCTTCATCCTCCTCATCCTGTGCCACATCCTTTTCCATCATCGCCCGAATCGTTTTTTGAAGGAGGCATAGAAGTGGGATAGTTAAGCTGACAACGGCGTCATCGGCACTGGCCATGTTGGTGGAGTACTCAAAACAGCGCAACAAGGCACACAGGTCTCGCATGGAGGCCCAGTTATTGGTGGTGAAGTGGTGCTGTTCCGTAGAGCGACTCACGCGTGCGTGCTGTAGCTGAGACTCCACTATGGCCTGCTGCTGCTCGCACAGTCTTTCCAGCATGTGCAAGGTGGAGTTCCACCTTGTGGGCACGTCACATATGAGGCGGTGAGCGGGAAGGCCGAAGTTACGCTGCAGCGCTGACAGGCGAGCAGCAGCAGGGTGAGAACGCCGAAAGTGCGCACAGACGGCCCGCACTTTCTGCAGAAGCTCTGACATATCGGGGTAATTTTTAAGGAACCTCTGCACCACCAAATTCAGCACATGCGCCAGGCAAGGGATGTGCGTCAAACCAGCTAGGCCCAGAGCTGCTATGAGATTTCGCCCGTTATCGCACACCACCAGGCCGGGCTTGAGGCTCGCTGGCAGCAACCACTCATTTGTCTGCTGTTCCATGCTCCTCCACAACTCCTGCGCGGTGTGTGGTTTTTCCCCCAAACAGGCAAGTTTTAAAACTGCCTGCTGTCGTTTACCCCTGGCCGCGCTGAAGTTGGTGGTGAAGGTGTTACGCTGACTGGATGAGGAGGCGGTAGAGGATGAGGAAGCGGAGTAGGAGGAGTTAGGAACAGGAGGCAAACTGAAGCGCCCTGCAATCCTTGGTGGTGGAAGGACATGCGCCAAATTGCTATCCGCCTCAGGCCCATCCGCCACTGCATTTACCCTGTGTGCCGTTAGGGAGATATAACGCCCCTGACCGTGCTTACTGGTCCACGTATCGGTAGTTAGGTGGACCTTGGCACAGATAGCGTTGCGCAGTGCACACCTGATTTTTTCCCCCACTTGGTTGTGCAGGGAAGGGATGGCTTGCCTGGAAAAGTAGTGGTGGCTGGGCACGACGTACTGTGGGACAGCCACCGACATAAGGCTTTTAAAACTGTGCGTCTCCACCAGACGGAATGACAGCATTTCAAAGGCCAAGAATTTTGAAATGCTGGCATTCAGGGCCAGGGATCGTGGGTGGGTAGGGGGGTACTTCCTCTTCCTCTGAAGTGTTTGGGAGATGGAAAGCTGAACGCTTCCACGGGACATTGTGGAGATGGTTGGTGACCCAGGTGGTGGTGTTGCTGACAGATCGTCTGTTTGCGGGGTGGCAGGTGCCGGTATCACTACAGATGTGGATGGAGAGGCCGAGACTGCAGCAGAAGAGGAAGCAGGAGGAGCCAGAGACCTTTCTTGGTTTTGAAGGTGTCTACTCCACTGCAGCTCGTGCTTTGCACTTAGATGCCTGATCATGCACGTTGTGCTCAGGTTGAGAAGGTTTATGCCTCGCTTCAGGCTCTGATTGCACAGGGTGCAAACCACTCGTGTCCTGTCATCAGCACATTTTCTGAAGAACTTCCACGCTAGAGAACTCCTTTGTGCTCGCTTTGGTGCGCTCGTTCCCTTGCTACATTGGGCAGTAGCAGGCGTAGTGTCTAGGGCACGGCCGCTCCGCTTCTGCACCCTGCTCCCTCTTCTGCTGTGCTGGTTGATCTGTGCGACCACCGCCTCTTCCTCCAAACTACTCAGGTCACCTGCATGACCTTCATTCCATGTGGGGTCGAGGACCTCATCGTCCTCAACATCATCTTCCACCCAGTCTTCACCCCTGCCCTCCTTGTCGGTCTCCACAATTCTGAATGCCGCAGCAGTTGGCACCTGCGTTTCGTCATCATCGGAGACGTGCTGCGATGGTCCTTCCATGTACTCATCTTGATAAATAAGTGGTTGGGCATCGCTGCACTCAATCTCTTCCACTTCTGGGGCTGGCTAGGTGGATGGCCCTGGGAAACCCTGCTGACAGAGTCATCAAAAAGAAGAAGAGTCTGCTGCATGACTTGGGGCTCAGACTGCTTGCCTGATTTGCAAGGGGGTGAGGTGAAAGACGGTTGGACATTGGCTGCAGGTGCCAACTCTGACCTTTCTGCAGTAGACTGGGTGGGAGACAATGTGAAGGAACTGGAGGCACTGTCAGCAACCCAATCTAATATCGCCTGTACTTCTTCTGGCCTCATCACTTCTAGAGGCGCATGATGCCCTACCAAATACTGCTGCAGGTTAGGTCGCCTACTCACACTTGAGGAAGGTGTTTCACTTGTGCGTGTAGCTGGCACAGATCGACCACGTCCTCTCCTTGCAACAGGAGCTCTACCAGCAGCACCACGACCCAGGCCACGGCCCCTATTTGACGGTCTCCTCATATTTCTGTAATTTATGATCTTGCCCTAGAAAGGTGTTTATTGAATAGAGGAACAAAACAACAACAGTATCGCATGGGTGTATGTCATGGTCAAATATGCAAACTATGCCGCAATTTAATTTTTTTTACCCCAAAAGGGTGTATATTGAATAGCGGAATAGAAAAAAGGATAAAAAACTGTGTATCTCACACGTACAAACACAGACTAGGCCCCGATTAAAATTTTTTTGTACCCTAAAGGGAGGATGAGGAAGAGGAGTAGGAGGAGTTCGGAACAGGAGGCAAACTGAAGCACCCTGCAATCCTTGGCGGTGGAAGGAGATGCGCCAAACAAATTTAAAAGGTGTATCTCACACGTACCAATACAGACTATGCCGTAATTCAATTTTTTACACTCCAAAAGGGTGTATATTGAATAGCGGAATAGGAAAAATTTTATAATACGGTGTATCTCACACGTACAAACACAGACTAGGCCCCGATTACAATTTTTTGTACCCTAAAGGCAGGATGAGGAAGAGGAGTAGGAGGAGTTGGGAACAGGAGGCAAACTGAAGCGCCCTGCAATCCTCGGCGGTGGAAGGAGATGCGCCAAACAAATTTAAAAAGATGTATCTCCCATGTACCGATACAGACTATGCCGTAATTTAATTTTTTACACTCAAACAGGGTGTATATTGAATAGCGGAATAGGAAAATTTTTATAAAACGGTGTATCTCACACGTACAAACACAGACTAGGCCCCGATTCTAATTTTTTGTACCCTAAAGGGAGGATGAGGAAGAGGAGTAGGAGGAGTTCGGAACAGGAGGCAAACTGAAGCGCCCTGCAATCCTTGGCGGTGGAAGGAGATGCGCCAAACAAATTTAAAAGGTGTATCTTACATGTACCGATACAGACTATGCTGTAATTTATTTTTTTACACTCAAACAGGGTGTATATTGAATAGCGGAATAGGAAAAATTTTACAAAACGGTGGTGTATCTCACACGTACAAACACAGACTAGGCCCCGATTACAATTTTTTGTACCCTAAAGGCAGGATGAGGAGTAGGAGGAGGTCCGAACAGGAGGCAAAATGAAGCACTCTGCAATCCTCGGCGGTATGAGATGCGCCCCAAAAATTGGAAAGGTGTATCTCACGCGTACCGATACAGACTATCCCGCAATTTAATTGTTTTTACCCCAAGGGTGTAGATTGAATAGCGGAATAGAAAATATGATATCAAAAGGTGTATGTATCTCACACGTACAGACCCAGACTAGGCCCAAATTACTATTTTTTGTACCCCCAAAGGCAGGATGAGGAGTAGGAGGAGTTCGGAACAGGCAGGAGGCAGACTGAAGCACCCTGCAATCCTCGGCGGTATGAGATGCGCCCCAAAAATTGGAAAGGTGTATCTCACACGTACCGATACAGACTATCCCGCAATTTAATTGTTTTTACCCCAAGGGTGTAGATTGAATAGCGGAATAGAAAATATGATATCAAAAGGTGTATGTATCTCACACGTACAGACCCAGACTAGGTCCAAATTACTATTTTTTGTACCCCCAAAGGCAGGATGAGGAGTAGGAGGAGTTCGGAAACAGGCAGGAGGCAGACTGAAGCACCCTGCAATCCTCGGCGGTATGAGATGCGCCCCAAAAATTGGAAAGGTGTATCTCACACGTACCGATACAGACTATCCCGCAATTTAATTGTTTTTACCCCAAAGGTGTAGATTGAATAGCGGAATAGAAAATATGATATCAAAAGGTGTATGTATCTCACACGTACAGACCCAGACTAGGCCCAAATTACTATTTTTTGTACCCCCAAAGGCAGGATGAGGAGTAGGAGGAGTTCGGAACAGGCAGGAGGCAGACTGAAGCACCCTGCAATCCTCGGCGGTATGAGATGCGCCCCAAAAATTGGAAAGGTGTATCTCACACGTACCGATACAGACTATCCCGCAATTTAATTGTTTTTACCCCAAAGGTGTAGATTGAATAGCGGAATAGAAAATATGATATCAAAAGGTGTATGTATCTCACACGTACAGACCCAGACTAGGCCCAAATTACTATTTTTTGTACGCCCAAAGGCAGGATGAGGAGTAGGAGGAGTTCGGAAACAGGCAGGAGGCAGACTGAAGCACCCTGCAATCCTCGGCGGTATGAGATGCGCCCCAAAAATTGGAAAGGTGTATCTCACACGTACCGATACAGACTATCCCGCAATTTAATTGTTTTTACCCCAAAGGTGTAGATTGAATAGCGGAATAGAAAATATGATATCAAAAGGTGTATGTATCTCACACGTACAGACCCAGACTAGGCCCAAATTACTATTTTTTGTACCCCCAAAGGCAGGATGAGGAGTAGGAGGAGTTCGGAACAGGCAGGAGGCAGACTGAAGCACCCTGCAATCCTCGGCGGTATGAGATGCGCCCCAAAAATTGGAAAGGTGTATCTCACACGTACCGATACAGACTATCCCGCAATTTAATTGTTTTTACCCCAAAGGTGTAGATTGAATAGCGGAATAGAAAATATGATATCAAAAGGTGTATGTATCTCACACGTACAGACCCAGACTAGGCCCAAATTACTATTTTTTGTACCCCCAAAGGCAGGATGAGGAGTAGGAGGAGTTCGGAACAGGCAGGAGGCAGACTGAAGCACCCTGCAATCCTCGGCAAAATGAGATGCGCCCCAAAAATTGGAAAGGTGTATCTCACACGTACCGATACAGACTATCCCGCAATTTAATTGTTTTTACCCCAAAGGTGTAGATTGAATAGCGGAATAGAAAATATGATATCAAAAGGTGTATGTATCTCACACGTACAGACCCAGACTAGGCCCAAATTACTATTTTTTGTACCCCCAAAGGCAGGATGAGGAGTAGGAGGAGTTCGGAACAGGCAGGAGGCAGACTGAAGCACCCTGCAATCCTCGGCGGTATGAGATGCGCCCCAAAAATTGGAAAGGTGTATCTCACACGTACCGATACAGACTATCCCGCAATTTAATTGTTTTTACCCCAAAGGTGTAGATTGAATAGCGGAATAGAAAATATGATATCAAAAGGTGTATGTATCTCACACGTACAGACCCAGACTAGGCCCAAATTACTATTTTTTGTACCCCCAAAGGCAGGATGAGGAGTAGGAGGAGTTCGGAACAGGCAGGAGGCAGACTGAAGCACCCTGCAATCCTCGGCGGTATGAGATGCGCCCCAAAAATTGGAAAGGTGTATCTCACACGTACCGATACAGACTATCCCGCAATTTAATTGTTTTTACCCCAAGGGTGTAGATTGAATAGCGGAATAGAAAATATGATATCAAAAGGTGTATGTATCTCACACGTACAGACCCAGACTAGGCCCAAATTACTATTTTTTGTACCCCCAAAGGCAGGATGAGGAGTAGGAGGAGTTCGGAACAGGCAGGAGGCAGACTGAAGCACCCTGCAATCCTCGGCGGTATGAGATGCGCCCCAAAAATTGGAAAGGTGTATCTCACACGTACCGATACAGACTATCCCGCAATTTAATTGTTTTTACCCCAAAGGTGTAGATTGAATAGCGGAATAGAAAATATGATATCAAAAGGTGTATGTATCTCACACGTACAGACCCAGACTAGGCCCAAATTACTATTTTTTGTACCCCCAAAGGCAGGATGAGGAGTAGGAGGAGTTCGGAACAGGCAGGAGGCAGACTGAAGCACCCTGCAATCCTCGGCGGTATGAGATGCGCCCCAAAAATTGGAAAGGTGTATCTCACACGTACCGATACAGACTATCCCGCAATTTAATTGTTTTTACCCCAAAGGTGTAGATTGAATAGCGGAATAGAAAATATGATATCAAAAGGTGTATGTATCTCACACGTACAGACCCAGACTAGGCCCAAATTACTATTTTTTGTACCCCCAAAGGCAGGATGAGGAGTAGGAGGAGTTCGGAACAGGCAGGAGGCAGACTGAAGCACCCTGCAATCCTCGGCGGTATGAGATGCGCCCCAAAAATTGGAAAGGTGTATCTCACACGTACCGATACAGACTATCCCGCAATTTAATTGTTTTTACCCCAAAGGTGTAGATTGAATAGCGGAATAGAAAATATGATATCAAAAGGTGTATGTATCTCACACGTACAGACCCAGACTAGGCCCAAATTACTATTTTTTGTACCCCCAAAGGCAGGATGAGGAGTAGGAGGAGTTCGGAACAGGCAGGAGGCAGACTGAAGCACCCTGCAATCCTCGGCGGTATGAGATGCGCCCCAAAAATTGGAAAGGTGTATCTCACACGTACCGATACAGACTATCCCGCAATTTAATTGTTTTTACCCCAAGGGTGTAGATTGAATAGCGGAATAGAAAATATGATATCAAAAGGTGTATGTATCTCACACGTACAGACCCAGACTAGGCCCAAATTACTATTTTTTGTACCCCCAAAGGCAGGATGAGGAGTAGGAGGAGTTCGGAAACAGGCAGGAGGCAGACTGAAGCACCCTGCAATCCTCGGCTGTATGAGATGCGCCCCAAAAATTGGAAAGGTGTATCTCACACGTACCGATACAGAGTATCCCGCAATTTAATTGTTTTTACCCCAAAGGTGTAGATTGAATAGCGGAATAGAAAATATGATATCAAAAGGTGTATGTATCTCACACGTACAGACCCAGACTAGGCCCAAATTACTATTTTTTGTACCCCCAAAGGCAGGATGAGGAATAGGAGGAGTTCGGAACAGGCAGGAGGCAAACTGAAGCACCCTGCAATCCTCGGCGGTATGAGATGCGCCCCAAAAATTGGAAAGGTGTATCTCACACGTACCGATACAGACTATCCCGCAATTTAATTGTTTTTACCCCAAAGGTGTAGATTGAATAGCGGAATAGAAAATATGATATCAAAAGGTGTATGTATCTCACACGTACAGACCCAGACTAGGCCCAAATTACTATTTTTTGTACCCCCAAAGGCAGGATGAGGAGTAGGAGGAGTTCGGAACAGGCAGGAGGCAGACTGAAGCACCCTGCAATCCTCGGCGGTATGAGATGCGCCCCAAAAATTGGAAAGGTGTATCTCACACGTACCGATACAGACTATCCCGCAATTTAATTGTTTTTACCCCAAAGGTGTAGATTGAATAGCGGAATAGAAAATATGATATCAAAAGGTGTATGTATCTCACACGTACAGACCCAGACTAGGCCCAAATTACTATTTTTTGTACCCCCAAAGGCAGGATGAGGAGTAGGAGGAGTTCGGAACAGACAGGAGGCACACTGAAGCACCCTGCAATCCTCGGCAGTATGAGATGCGCCCCAAAAATTGGAAAGGTGTATCTCACACGTATCGATACAGACTATCCCGCAATTTAATTGTTTTTACCCCAAGGGTGTAGATTGAATAGCGGAATAGAAAATATGATATAAAATTGGTGATTTTTCAATAGCACATGTGAACAGCAGTGTCTTATATCAGTCAGCTCTGCTGCAGGCTATGGAGGGAAAAAAAAAGAAAATTCCCCTTTTAAGTTTGTAATTTTTAAATAGATTAGTACAGACTATGCCACAATTTAATTTTTTTAACCCAAAAGGGTGTATATTGAATAGTGGAATAGAAAAAAGTGTATACATTTTAAAATCACTCAATAATAGCACATGTGAACACAGCAGTGTATTATCACAGTCAGCAGCACTGAAGGAAAAACACTGCACACAACTGACTGATAGAAAAATACTTTTTCTCCCTCCTCCTCAGCGGGCAAAAAGATTGTGTTCACACCACCCCACATACAGCAAAATCGATGTGGACCACTGACCCTGCCTATCTCCAGCCTCGCCCTAAAATGATCGATAAGATCGGTCACTGCCGGCACTGCAAACCCCCCACACAGCAAAATCGATTGTAGAACACCGACCCTGCCTATCTCCAGCCTGGCCCTAAAATGATCGATAAGATTGGTCACTGCCGGCACTACAAACCCCCCCCCCCCCACACAGCAAAATCGATTGTAGAACACTGACCCTGCCTATCTCCAGCCTCGCCCTAAAATGCCCTAACAACTCGCCCTGCCTGCAGCACTCTGACCTGTCCCTGATTCTGAATTCTTTTCGGACACAATATAATTTATGACTGTCTGTCCCTAATCAGCAGCCAGCACGTATGATGTGTGCTCTGTCCCTGTACTACAGCAGAATGACGCAGCGGCGCTCGGTCTCGAACTTATAAAGACTTGGTCACATGCTTCAGATGGCCAATCACAGCTACTAATACATTTGTAGGCATGGCTGGGATGGCTTAAGGCACACCAGTTAAACGCTTGTTGATTGGCTGTTGAAAGCCCGCCATTAAAAGCGTGCCAATACATACAAACCCGGAAATAAAATGACGAACACAGATTTTAAACCCGAACATACAGTAAAGTTTTGGGTCCGTGTTCGGGTAACAAAAATCCAATTATTCGGTACGAACACGAATAATACAGTCCGTGTTCGCTCAACACTAATTACGATTCATTAGGCGACATTCCCTGCAAAATCGCGCCGCGATCTAGGTGCCATTGGAGGTATGGGGATCGCACTGGCGTCCTGTGATTTGCTGTCATTCAGAATCGTGGCGATTCTGCCCGTGATCCAGGACGCCAAGATGTGAACGGAGCCTTGGTAAATCAACAAAATGTATACTTTAGGAACACGGAAATAGTCTTCAAAATTTGAGTGCACCTATCACACTTTGGGTGACCTTCCCTCGTATTTTCTATTATAACATACCTGCCTAAGTGCTGGTTCACCCTAGTGCGATGCCAGACATCGTATGTGATTCGCACTGCATTGCTGTGCAGATCACATGCGCTGTCTGTGGGATGTGATTTCAGCCATACAAACTGTATGGCTGAAACCGCATTCGCACCAAAATGGTGCAGGATCCTTTTTTTTAGTTTGCACTGGAATCTGATCGCATGGGTGTTCACACCAATGCCATCTGATTCCTGCACCATTTCACAGTTCGCACTGCGATCTGCGAACCAATCTGGGGGTGTCATTAACTTTACATTGACACCCCCAGCGATTCGCAGATCTCAGTGTGAACCACTGTGTGATTCTGGTGCGATACGGGAACTGCCACTGAATCGCAGGGTTTCCTGCATCGTACCTGTGTGAACTTGGACTTAAATGCAGCTCTCTTGTCTATTAGTAGACTTCAGAGGAGGATTTATTCTTCTGGCAGTGTGGGTAGCGGAAAAGGTAAGTATTCATAAAACTTACTAGTAGATCTGTTTTTTCATTTTTTTTTTCTTTTACTGGCACGGTCACTTGACACTTCATAGTGAATATAGACAACAAATGATAGCACCACTATCTTAAAAAACCAGCACTTGCTTATGCCCCATACACACATGCAGATTATCTGAAGACTTTTGTCTGCAGACGTACCAAAACCATATAATATGAGGTCAAACCTAAACACTTTCAATTTGTATGCAAGCCGGCAGGCCCTTGTACTACATAGAAAAGGTAAGTCTGCAGACAAAAGTCTTCAGATAATCTGCACGTGTGTATGGGGCATCAGTTGTACTTTTTGGCACGTATTTGGGACCTGGCAGAGACCTGTGGTACATTGGTGCAGGGAGTTTCTGCATGTGTACAAATGCCACTAGTCTCTGGAACATGGGTATTGTAGTATATGTAGGTATTGTAGTGTCCTGTGACATCTGTGAACACACGCAGAAATGCCCCCTGTGTGCGCAGACCTACCAAGACAGCACTGTGCCTGCGTACACTTGCCACAGCAGTGATGCTTTGCTTCATGGCTGCTTCAAAAATATTACCCCCCATTGCATTCAGCTGTGCTGTAGCCGCATGCTAGGCACACAATTGCAGTGCAGTAGTGCAGCTTTTACAGGGTTACAACAGGTAGTAAGTAGGTGACATATTGCCTCCTCAACATCTGCCAAATACCTCTGAAAAGCGACTTACCCTGGTTTGCTGTGTGCAGCGGCAGCAGCGGGTCCTAGAAATGATACAGTCTTTACATGCTGTATGGCTCCTGTATGGCTGTATGCATGAAGCCTAATAGTGAATCCAGATATCTAGATTTTTACAGAGCTCTTCATGTTTTCCTTGGGTGCATTTTTTTTTCACTTGTTCTTTGACACTTGTAGACATAGATAAAACGGAATCCCGGTTTACATATATGCGATGCAGGAACCCTGCGAATCCACTGCGGGTTCCCGCATCGCATTCAACTTGCCGGCAGTTCACACTGCCATATGTGAATCGCTGGGGGGTGTCAATACAAAGTTAACGACACCCCCAGATCAGTTCGCATATCGCAGTGCGAACTGTCAGTTCAGACATGAATCGGATCGCATAGGTGTGAACACAAATGTGATCCGGTTCTGGTGCGGACCCAAAAAAGGATCCTGTGCGAGTTGTGCCCGAATGCGATGCAAATTCAGCCGTACAATCTGTGTGGCTGAATTCACATCGCACAGACATCGCATGTGATTTGCAAAGCAGTGTGCTCCGAATCACATGCGATGTCTGACATCGCATATATGTGAACCAGGACTGAGTCCATAAATTTTTACCAAAAGTGTGAGCATATTATGGATTGATAAGCACATGTTAACTTAACAATGTGCTTTATGGAATATCCAGTCAAATGATTTTCAGGAACTTTGACGTTTTAGGTTTTAATCGGTATTCTCATTGCATAATATTAAAATAGTCGTTTTGTGTCATTACAAACCACAAAACCAAAGTATTTTATTACATTTATGAAACAAATGTCACATGAATGTCTTCTGACCTGACATATCCAATGCTTAGGCATTCCCGGAGACACATACAGAGCTTTGAATGCACATAGGCCTGCTGTGATTGCTTCTGTTTCCACTCCTATTGCTACAGTGCCTGGATATCAGAATAAACTTCCCCTGCAGGTGCCTGTCCTCCCCTAATGCTCATGAGTTCACAGCCAAGAAACTTGAATTTGAACCCCGCTGGTATCACTTCAGTGGATGAACCACATTGATGACCTTTGTCTGTGTGAGTTTACTCTGTGATCAGTGTTGGACAGCAGCTTTCAGCAGGGATCTCTCCAAAAGCATACAACACTGCAGTTTCTTCTCAGGGGAAGGCTGTTCTAGGAAAGAAAAAAAACGGGTAATGCTATTTTTAAAAGAAGCCTATATTTTTTTTCCATACTTGGCATAGTAAAATTGTTGTAAGTATGCTGTACTTCATGATTTTTTCCTGCCATCCCCATCCACCTTCTCAGTTCTGAGAACTCCAGGCATAGAAGAACACATAGCATCCCCTCTAACTCCAATGGGTTTGGAACCTGAACAGCGAGTCAGCTGCTGAAACCAAGCCCTGAAACATGTAGGTAAATGTTAAAGCTTACACAGGAGTTTTTGGGGTCTCTGAAAGAGGATTAGGCTAGCAGGAGGGAGCCGGAAAGAAAATGTAGGAATTTTCTTACTCTTCCGTAGACAAGTGATGGCGGCTCCTTCCCATCACTGCATTCTCCATCCCCATGCTGGTGGCCAAGGCTGGGGTTTCTGGCTACCCTCCTGCCATACCTGGTCCAGAGGCTTCTCGGGTTATCTCGTTCAGCCTATGCCATTCATTTTGTGAAGGCAATTTTATCAATAATATAATATTCTTTATTCTACATGCCACACTATGAGTTTTGTGCTTTCCCTTTCTTCTTTTGTCTCTACACAGTTAGGGTCCTTTCACACGGTCCACCTCCGTCGGCAGACTCCGTGCTGCTCAACAGGGATCGATCTGCCGATCCCCGCTGAGCAGGTGAATGACAGCTCCCTCTCCGCTCACTGTGCAGAGACGGAGCTGTCAGATCCCCGCTGTTCTCTATGGGGGAATCGGATGAGAACATTCTTATCTGATCCCATCTGATCCGATCCTCTGGACGGATGGAAATAAGGCTTTTCATCCTTCTGGATTTCATGGACAGGATCGGAATCGGATAGCAGCGGGTGTCAGCGGAGATGTCTCCACTAACATCCGCTGCCCCATAAGGATGCATGGAGCATCCAATCAGATCCGCCTAGAAAACTGACAGGTGCATCTGATCGGATCGTTCGTGTGAAAAGGACCTTGGGATGCTTTTTACAGCTCTCAATAAATTTTACTTAGCTTTCCACTAACAAAGTACATATTCATTTTAAAACATTAAAGTGATTGCAAAGTCTGTTTTTTTTTTTTTTTTTTTTTTTTAATAACAAACATGTTATAAATACCTCCTCTGTGAAGTTGATTTTGCACAGGGCAGCCCGGATCCTCTTCTTCTGGGGTCCCTCTTTGATGCCACTAGCCCCTCCCTCCTGTCGAATGCCCCCACAGCAAGCAGCTTGCTATGAGAACACCCAAGCCGAGCTGCAGTTCCAGGTGTCCATTCAGACACAAAGCTGCAGTTCGGCCCTGCCCCTCTCTCTCCTGATTGGCTAACTGACTTTAAATGACAGCCACGGGAGCCAATGGCATCGCAGCTGTTTCCCAGCCAATCAGAAGGGAGAGTCTCGGACGGCTGAAGGACTCGTGGACATCACTGGACAGAGATGGCGCTCAGGTAAGTATTAGGGGGTGCTGGGGAGGCTTCTACACCCAGAAGGTTTTTTTTATCTTAATGCAAAAAATGCATTAAAATAAAAAAAACCTTCTGACTTTACAATCCTTTAAACCCAAAAATAAAAAAGTTATATATTTCAGCTTACCAACCCTTGTTACTAACCACTTTAACAGTAAAATCAGTCTGTATATGCAGTAAAGCATGCTTGGTATACTCACTGTGGAACCTAAGGGGTTAATCCTGCACATTGTGTGAAAAGGCTGTTTGATCCTCTCGTCTCTAATCTCCCCCTTCTCCTGTTAGTACAGAGCCTTGGGGACACTCTGCACATACTCAGTTTGGTATGTAGTATTGCTAGATAGGTTTTTTTGTTTTTGTTTTTTGGGAGGGTGCATGTGATCAGCACAGGGCCAATTGGTACTGCCCAGACAGAAGGTCGGGGGTCAGGCAGCCTCATAGGACAGTCAGAGGAGAATAGGAGAATAAAACCATTGCTCGGCAGGACACTGATAGAAATCAGTTAGAGACTGTTAGTCAGTCTGTATATGCAGTAAAGCATGCTTGTTATACTCACTGTGGAACCTAGGGGTTAATCATGTGCATTGTGTGAAAAGGCTGTGTGATCCTGTCTTCTCTGATCCTCCCCTTCTTCCACAGTCCCCAATCTATCTCCTGTTAGTACAGGGCTTCGGGGTCACTCTGCACATGCTCAGTTTGGTGTGTATTGCTAGAGAGTTTTTTTTAATTTTTGGGAGGGTGCATGTGATCAGCACAGAGCCAATTAGCACTGTCCAGGCAGAAGGGCAAGGGTCAGGCAGCCTCATAGGACATTCAGAGGAGAATAGGAGAATAAAACCATTGCTTGGCAGGACACTGATAGAAATCAGTTAGAGACTGCTCTAACTGCTGATGAGAAAAGGTATTTAGCAGTTTAGGTTTACTAAAGCAATTGCATTTGCATGTTCTATCTACTGTGGGAGACCAGATATAGTAAATGCAGAGTCCTGGGTTTAGTTACATTTTAAATCCAAACTCCAGGCAAAAATCAAATGTAAATAGTGCATTGTGCATCAATTACTTTGCTCCTTAATCTGGATGCCAAACACTTCTTTCTAAGCCATTAAGCAGTGTAATTGATCAAACAGGACCGGCCCTTGTTAGATATAACCTTTTGGGGCTAAACAAAGTACAGGCAGACAGTCTGTTGTTTCACTGAACGCTGCTTTTTCTTTCGGAGCAGGAACTATTCTTTTTATTACTCTTTTGAGGCATAGACAAAACATGAACTCACAAATGTAACACTGCCATCTAGTGGTCATACAATGTAATAGGCACACAGCAATGACATACAGTGGTTGTTGCTGATTAAATACAAACCTTGTATGCTAACACCCCCACTCAACAACTACTATCTATGTCAATCCCATTTCTGATCTAAGATCCATAAATCTGGTTCTAGCTAGTGGCTTTGTCAAAGCATCAGCAATCATTTTTCCGACTCACAATACACAAGTACAATCACTTTCTGATCAACTAAGTCATGAATGTAATGATGTCTGACATCGATGTGCTTGGTTCTTCCATTAATTTTCTCACTTGTTGCAAACTTAACGCAAGCCTGATTATCCTCAAATAAGACGGTAGGTTCTGATGTTGCTTCTCCAAGATCCTTGAGTAATTGCTGTAACCACACAACTTCTTGACTGGCATAAGCTGCAGATATGTATTCAGCTTCTGTAGAGGACAATGCCACTGACATCTGTTTCTTGCTGGACCATGATATAGAACTGTCTCCCAATTTTAATAAGTAACCACTTGTGGATTTGCGTGTGCTGTGATCACCTGCCCAATCGGAGTCCACATATCCCACGAGGTTTAAACCACCACTTGCTGATAGTTTCAAATTTAAGTCTTTTGTCTGTTTCAGATATCTCATAACTCTTTTGATCGCATTCCAGTCTCTTTGACGTGGTTTATCAACTCGCCTGCAAAGAAGAGACATGCTGGCTGCAATGTCTGGACGTGTAGTGGTTGCAATGTAGAGAAGTGCCCCCACTGCTTGTCTGTATTGTTCATTGGATGTGAGAAGATCATCTTCTCCTTCTAACTTTGGATAGACTGTATCCATAGGTGTGCTTGCTCCTTTCGCCTCTGTCATGTTGAATTGCTGAAGAATAGATTCAATTTTTGCACTCTGATTCAACAGGAAACTTCCATCTTTCTCACGCTGGATGTCAATTCCAAGATAATATGTCACTTCACCTAGGTCTTTAGTTTCAAAGTGCTTGTTGAGTACTCCTGTTAACTTTGCAATTTCATTGTCGTTTTTGTGAGCAATGATCAGGTCATCTACATAAATTAGCAGATACATCCACTCAGTGTCTACTCGTTTAGCATATAGGCACGGATCAGCTTTGCTTCTTGTAAATCCTTCATTTAGTAGAACTTGATTAATCTTCAGGTTCCATGCTCGAGCTGATTGTTTAAGGCCATAAAGAGATTTATTCAACTTGCAGACAAGATGCTCTTGTCCCTTTTTCAAATATCCTTCTGGCTGTGAAATGTAAATTTCTTCTTCAATATCACCATTAAGAAAAGCTGTCTTAATATCGTGATGTTTCACAATCATTGTACGCATGGCAGCCACTGTCATTAGTGTTCTGAAAGTACTTTGTTTAGCAACTGGAGCAAAAGTAGCATCATAGTCCTCACGAACTTCTGTGAGTAACCTTTAGCAACCAGCCTTGCCTTGTACCGACAGACTTTCCCTTCAGAGTTACATTTGGTTTTAAAAACCCATTTACATCCTATGGCATGTTTACCTTGAGGTAGCTCTGAAAGTGTCCATGTCTGGAGATCTTTGAGTGATGTCATTTCTTCATCAGCGGCTTTATACCATACTTGTTTCTCATGCATTGGCAGTTTCTGCATCTCTTTCCATGAACCTGGTTCAGTTTGAACAGCTCTGCGAGCTATGTAAGATAAACGTTCAGCTGGAACCCCTTTATTGATTCACGTTGATTTTCTGACTGAAGGTATTTCTGGTTCAGTTTCAGGTTTTGATTCTTCTGCAGTTATTTCTATTTCTGTATCACTTTCCTTATTTTCTTGAGTGACTGATGTTGATTCTTTCTCAGTTTGAAAAGTTTGAGTCTGTTGTTCAAACTTTGAGCACACAGAACTTTCATCAATAATCACACTTCTGCTGACTGTTACTTTGTTTGTGTCTTGATGTAAAATCCTGTATCCTTTTTGAGATTCACTGTACCCCACAAGCACACCTTCTTTTGCACATGCATCCGATTTTGTACGTTTTTCTTTTGGAATGTGTACATAGGCTTTACTTCCAAAAATTCTGATGTATCTTAAATCTGGTTTCCTTTTGTTCCACAGTTCATATGGAGTTTTTGTTGTTGCTTTTCCCGGCAAACGATTTTGAAGATAACATGCAGTTGTGATAGCTTCTCCCCAGTATGTAGTTGGCATATCAGAATCAAATTGCATGCTCCTCCCACTTTCACACAGTGTGCGGTTCATTCTCTCTGCAACTCCATTTTGCTCTGGGTTATATGGAACTGTTGTCTGGAACATAATTCCATGCTTCCTTAGAATGGCTTGTGTTTTACCACTTGTATATTCTGAGCCATTATCTGTTCGTAGTACTCTGGGCATTCCGCCAAAAATATTATTTATTTGAGCGAGATACTCTTCTAATTTCTCTGGCACTTCATCTTTATTGTGAAGTAGAAATACTGTGGTATACCTGGAGTAATCATCAATGAAGGTCAGGAAGTATTTTTTCTTTCCTGGAGTCATAGTTTTCATTGGACCACAAAGATCTGAATGTATTAAGTCCAGAGGTTTTTGGGATTTGCTGTTGGTCTGCTTGGGAAAAGGTGTCCTTGCCATTTTTCCTTTAATACAGCTGGTACAAATCATTATGTGATCACATGGATTAATCTTAATACCACTTGCATAGTTATTCTCAACTATTTTCTTTATTGTATCAGAATTTCTGTGCCCCAAAGTGTGGATGCAGTTTGAATGTTTATCCTCTTTGGCTATTTTAACCATTTCACTGCAGTTCAGCTGATACAGTTCATCTATGATTTTAGCCTTTGCAAGCAAGCAATCCCCTTTTGTTATGATACAACTGTCACCCTGAAATGTGACTACATTGCCTTGGTTAGTGAGTTTCTTTACTGACAAAAGGTTGCTTTCAAGATCTGGCACATACAGAACATTCCTCATATGGATCCTTTTAGTGATATCTGGAGAGATAGGACAGTATAGAAAGCCATCTCCTATTCCCACTGATTTCATAAATTGTCCATTAGCTGTAGTTATCCCTTCTGTTTTGCTTTCATCAAGCTGAGTGAAGAAACTTCGGTCATTTGTCATGTGACTTGTAGCACACACACCATGCTTGCACAGAGGTGACACCATTTTTGGATCCGAAGGCATACTCCTTTGTTTCTATGACATTCTTAGCTTGTTGCAATGCACTTTGTTTTTGCATTCTAGCTTTCCAGATTCTACAATCTGCTTTTAGGTGTCCTGGTTTCTTGCACACAAAGCATTCCCGCTTTTCTAGCTGCACGTTACTGTGTTTATTTTTGAATTTTGTCTTTAAAGCTGTCTCTGAACACACACTCACATTACTCATGCTTTCAGTTTTGCGCTTGTATTCATCCACAAGCTTGCCTTTAACATATTCCAGTGTCAGATCAGCATCTGGACGTGCATCTAGTGCTGTGACAAGTGTCTCATAACTTTCAGGAAGTCCACTTAATAACAGCGCTGCAACATGAGAATCTTTTATCTCTTCTCCAATCCCTCTCAGTCTCTCCACCATCTCTAAGGTCTGTCTTATATAGTCCTGCATGTCCTGGTCTTTCTGTAGCTTAGTTTGATAGAGCTTTCTGATTAAATACAGTTTATTGCTGAGATTAACTCTTTCATGTGCTTTCTGTAACTCTTCCCACATGTCTTTAGCAGTCTGACAGTTACATATATGTATGATTTGATCATCATCTATGCACAGGGAGATTGTGCTCTGTGCTTTCTGATCTCTGTATATCCACTCCTCTGTGGGCTGTGCAGGTCTTGATTCATTTATACATTTCCACGTACCTTCTCTTATAAGCAGCATTTTCATCTTGAATTTCCAAGATTGGTAGTTCTGATTTGTCAGATTTGCAATGAAGAACTTTGCTGAGGGGATGGCAGCAGCCATTTCTGCTGTTTGTCTTTCTGTTGCTGTCTCCTGTACTCACTTGCTTTAGCTCACTGTATCTGGCTATATCCAGGGGTAATCTGTATTATATCCTGGGCTTCTGTAACATGTCCTGGGCCCATAACCTGTTAGATATAACCTTTTGGGGCTAAACAAAGTACAGGCAGACAGTCTGTTGTTTCACTGAACGCTGCTTTTTCTTTCGGAGCAGGAACTATTCTTTTTATTACTCTTTGAGGCATAGACAAAACATGAACTCACAAATGTAACACTGCCATCTAGTGGTCATACAATGTAATAGGCACACAGCAATGACATACAGTGGTTGTTGCTGATTAAATACAAATCTTGTATGCTAACAGCCCTACCATGGGTCCCGCTGGGTCCATTGGACCCAGACTGACCTTTGAGAGGGGCAGCAGAGCTGGCTCTTCAAATAGGCAAATCAGGCGGTCACCTTAGGCCTCGTGCTCACAGGGGCCTCACAGCTGCCTAATTTGCCTAATTAAAGAGCCCCTTCTGGGCTTTGGAGATTTGCCACCTCACTCACCCACCTGGCTGGCACCTCTCCCTCCTCCCAGCCAGACGAGGGACTGTATTGCTAAACTGGGATTGCCGCTCACACGGGCTGGGTACAGACAGGCTCCGAGGAGGGCAGGCAAGGGAAGGAAGCGGAGCCACAGCCACTACAGCACTGTGACCGGAATGTAACCGTTACTTCACCCGCCGCCCAGCCCCCCAAAAAAAAGAATCACTTACACCAAAAGGCCCCTACAATCAAAGCTGGTCACAGTAAATAGAAAGAGCCATTGACAGGCACGAGTAGAGGAGAGCTGATCTGTGGATCTCCTGACAGGGGAGGTCTGTGCTGGTAGAGCATTGATTACCAGTGCAGACCCTTGAGGGGGTGCCACTAGAGCCACCAGGGATGCCCACCCATGGCCACCAGGGATGGCAATCAGGGCTCAGGGACCCTTTCAGTGCCCTCCCCATCAGAGCTGCCCATGATTGCCATCTATTACTGCCGCCCACCAGTGCCCATCATTGCAATCTATCAGTGCTGCCCACCAGTGCCCATTATTGCCCATCAGTGCCCCCTATCAGTAATCTTCAGTGCTGCCTATCAGTGCCCACCAATGCTGCATATCAGTGATACCTATCAGTGCCACATATCAGTGCTTCATATCAGTGCCGCCTATCAGTGCTGCATATTAGTGCCACCTCATCATTGCGGCCTCATCAGTGCTCATCAGTGCAGGAAAAACGTATCTATTTACAAAATTGTATTTATTTTAAGATAAACAAAAAAAGAAAAAACCTTGCTGTGATCAAATACCACCAAAAGAAAGCTCTATTTGTGGGAAAAAAAGACATAAATTTGGTTTAGGTACAGTGTTGCATGACCACGCAATTGTCATTCAAAATGCAACAGCGCTAAAAGCTGAAAATTGTCCTGGGCAGGAAGGGGGTGAAAGTGCCCGGTATTGAAGTGGTTAAAAAACAGTCACTCACCTGTGCCACGGTCCAGCGGTGCATTCAGCCCAGCCGTCTTCATGCGAGAGTCACTCTGAGCATCCTGAATGGTGGATTGAGTCTTCTGGGACCTGTCAGTGTCCCAGAAAGCTGTGAGGGGAGGGAGGAAGGAGAACTTCCGTCGCCAAGCGCCGCAGCGCTTGGAAAATAAGTTGAAGTGGGCACCTGTCAAAACTGGGCACCTTCAAAAATGCTAATTGTGCAAAAGGTGCGGGGGACGAGTCCTTAAAGTGGAACTTCCCCTTTTGGGTGGCGTTCCGCTTTAAGTTTATTCTATTTATCAAAAGTATGCCTGTTTTCACATTTTATGCTTTGCCTTAAGTTCTGCTTCAAAGTGATACTAAATGCACACTGTTTCAATATATAGCCGTCACATGACCCAAATCTTTCCCAGCCTGTCTGCAGGGAACATAAGCAGTCTAGTTCTCTGCTGCTGGTCATATGAAAAAAAACATAAATAAATCAGCCTTTGGAATACAGAGTAAAAAATAAATAATATCAATACACTGTTTTAAATTGGCATACAAAGATATATTTGAAATTAAATCTTTAATACAGTATTTATTGGCAATAACATGGTGTGAGTGGATTTCTGACAGTCACATGCTGTGTTATGCCCCTCAAGCCTGTGACTTAGAGAGGTGAAGCCTCCAATAATCTACATCTAATATCCTGCCCCATTGTGTTTAGCTGGTTAGTAAACATGGAGGAGTAGGGAGGGAGTGGGCGGTCATTTCCCAACATGTCTGACTCTATAGTCACATGGGTTGCTCAGATGTAATAGGCAGGAAATGCTCAGCATAGAAACTCACTCAAAACTGAGCATGTACAGAGTTGCCACCACAGCTGAAAAATCCCTAGCTGAATTGGGGACATGAACAGAAGGTGGAGATAAAGAGCAGCAGGATCAGGCAGGTTTTTACAGATAATGAATCTTGTAGTGAGTGAGTATAAACAGCATGTAATACACCATTTATTGATAGTTTTGTATGATGTAAGTTTAGTGACGCTTTAAACACTTGCCGACCGAAATACATATATATACACATTGCAGGCTGCAAGTGGTTTAACGGGATTATGGCTGAAGATATAGCCATAACTCTGGTACCGTTTTTATCAGCAGGCGGCCTGCTTTCTTATGAAACTTGTCCGAGCAGGTGACCAACTCCCCCCCGCCCCGCCAGTGTTTCTCTGGCTTACCATTTCCACTGGTTCGCCCAAGAAATGATCCGATGGTACAGCCGGCGGTAAAAAGTTATTACTCTTTAATCGACTCTATGGCCTTGGAGGACCGAAGCGATGTCATGACGTCACTTCCGATCCGGGTTGGAAGAAAAGAAAATATAAAAGCAAAAGATCAAAAAACAAATGTGTTTTTGATCTTTTTCTTTTAAAGGTAAAGAAGAGATTTGGGTTCTTTCTGACCCCAGATCTCTCCATAAAGAGGACCTGTCATCCTTAGGAATTCTAGCGCTAGACCTCCTCTGTAACTCTAAACAGGTAATCTGTAAAGGTATTCAAATTATACATTATTCCAAACAATTGGGGTAACTATTGCATTTTGTTTTTTTTTTAATTCTTTAAAGTGATTTTTTTTTTAATGTGTTTGCAAAACCGCTATGCAAATACCGTGTGACTTTAAAAGTTGCAACAATTGCCATTTTATTCCCTAGGGCAGGGGTGTCAAGCTCAATTCCATCACGGGCCGTATAAGCATTATGGTTGCCCTCAAAGGGCCGGTTGTATCTGTAGGACTAGATTTTCAGAGCACCCCACCGTTCCGGACATCAGATGTCAAGAACCCCCACCATCAGAAGTCAAGAGTCCCCCACTCTCTCTTACATCACAGTGCAACCCCCTGACCTTGTGCTACTGCAAACCTCGAAATCAGAAAGTGCAGGATTTGGAGGAGGACCAGAGGAGGGCTGAAGTCAGGTGCCAGAGTCTGCTGAATGCTGAGATTAGGGGAGGTGGAGACGAGGGGGTGCTGTAAGAGAGGCGCCATATCTGTTCTTCTCTGCTGCTGACTGCTGAGAAGGGGAGGAGGCCAAGCACTCTCTCTGACAGCAGGGAGAAATGCAGGATCTGGTGGAGGAGTTCTGTCCTCATCTCTGCTGCAAACTTCTGAGACAGGGTGGGGTTGGAGACTAAAGGCCCGTACACACGTACCGATTGTCGGCCGAAAATGTTTGGCCGCCGAACGATCGGCCGATTTTCGGCTTGTTAGTATGATGCCTCCGACAGCCGACAGTGCACTTTCGGCCAAAAAGAATCTGTCTTGCAAGCATGAAAATTTTTGTATGCCGACACCAGAGCGGCCGATTGTTCGCCAGTCAGTACAGAATTCGGCCGACAGACAGCAGATTTGCAAGACTGGGCATGCTCAGAAAAGAAAAAACACAGGGAAAGTTAACCATTACATGACATCACTTCTGCAGTCGGCTGTAGTCGGCGGACAAAATTCTTGGGCAGTCTTTTGCACTTTTCAACAGACACCGACAGCCCTGGACAAAAGACGGCCGATCGTTCGGCCGACGATCGGTACGTGTATACGGGGCTTAAGGGGGTGCCGCAGCTGCAGGAGAGGTGCCAGGGCCTGGATTCAGCCCCTGGGGCCTTGTGTTTGACACAGAAAAAAAATGTATAATGTTTGGGGGTTATAAGTTTCTTTACAAGCTTAAATCAGTATTTTTTGCTAGAAAATGAAAATGCCAGAAAAGGCCTGGTCGGCGAGTGGTTAAATCAACAGCAAAGTTTCCAGTGAGTATTTTGTAACGATTCTGTTTTCCAGGATCTCCCATGTTAGCCTATCATGGGTTTTGCTAACCAATTGCAGCAAAAGGTCTGACAAATTCTGCCAGTAAATCAAAAAATTGTACACAAAACAAAAGAAAGAACTTGCAAATCAAACAGAAAAAAAACAAAAAATTCCAACTGCTATGTAGCCTTTGTAGTGCTGTATCAAAGTGAGAAGAGACGTCTAGCCGATTGCTTTGCAGATTTGTCTCAGCAGAAACTTCCACTAATGAGCCCAAGATGCAGCTACACCTTCAATTGAGGGTTCTTTTACTTCCACAGGAAGAGGAAACCCAGTACGTCTGAAGACTTCAAAAATTAAATCCACTCAAAAAACATCCGCACCCTATCCATATTTAGTAAAAAATACAATACCAGAATATCAAAACATTTATATAGTACTTTGCAGCACTGTTATAAGCCAAACAAATATTTTCCTTATGAAACAATTCCCTTATGAAATGTTTCTTTGTGCAGATTCCATAACCCCAAAAACAACAATAATCAACAACACATTAAGTTCACAGCAGTGATTACGTTTGAAGTGACAGATCCTCTTTAACAGGTTGTTTAAAGTCTCCAATGAATGAAGTATTAAATCTATAATGTACAATATTACTTGGGATCTTAACCACTTCAGCCCCAGAAGGTTTTACTCCCTTAATCACCAGGCCATTTTTTGCGGTTCCGCACTGCGTTACTTTAAGGGACAATTGCGTGGTCGTGCAATACTGTACCCTAAAAAATGAATGTCCTTTTTTCCCACAAATAGAGCTTTCTTTTGGTGGTATTTGATCACTTGTACGATTTTTATTTATTGCGCTATAAACAAAAAAAGAGCGGCAATTCTAAAAATATATATATATATTTTTCACTTTCTGCTATATAACAAAAACATTTTTTAAAAATCAAAACTTTTCATCATTTTAGGCCAATTTTTATTCTGCTAGATATTTTTGGTAAAAAAAAAAATCCCAATAAGCGTATATTGTTGGTTTGCGCAAAAGTTATCGCATCTACAAACTATGGGATAGATTTATGTCATTTTTATTATTTTTTTTTTTTTTACTAGTAATGAGGGCGATCAGCAATTTTTAGCGGTACTGCAACATTGCAGCAGACAGAGCAGACCCCTAACTGACATTGTTGACACTTTGGGGGGGACCAGTGACATTACTACAGTAATCAGTGCTAAAAATATGCACTGTTACTGTAATAATGACACTGGCAGGGAAGGGTTAACTCAGGGCGGATCAAAGGGTTTAGTGTATGCCTAGGGAGTGTTTTCTAACTGTGAGGGGGATGGGCTTGTGGAATCAACACAGAGACTTGTGATCCAAAATAGGAACACAGCAGCTCTGCATTGATTCCTGAGAGAACAACGGTCTGCTGTGTGTACCACACCAGACCGCCATTCCTCTCCACAGGGAGCGATCACGAGTGCCTGGCGGCAAGATATCTCCATGGCCACGATAATGGAGGCTCATAAAGTATACATCAGAGGAATACTTGTATCAATAGGCTCCAGGAACAAAAAGGAAGGAACTACACACATAAATAGATTAATAACTGAAATACATGAGCTAGAACAGAAACCAAAAGAGAACATGGATTACGGGAAACAAAAAGCTCTAATATTAAAAATAGATAAATTAAGGAAGCTGCTGGAGGAAGAGACTAGACAACAATTTAATAGAGTTGCCAAGGAAAAATATAAATGGGGAAATAAACCAGGAAAATATTTAGTAAGATTATTAAAAAGTAAAAAATCAAACAACTACATAGAAAAAAAAGAAAAAAAAAACAAGGGAGAAATGGTCCATTCAACAACAGAAATAGCCAAAGCATTTCAAAATGATTACAAAACTATACACCATACGTCAAAAGGAAATATATGAAGTAGAACAGTATAGAAAACAAAAGATACAAAAATATATAAAGGAATCTAAATTGCCTAAAGTTGCAGTAAATAAATGATCAGTATTGGAGACACCAATATCTCAGAAAGAGATAAGGGAGGCCTTAAAAAACTCTCCAACTGGGAAGAGTCTAGGCCCGGATGGGTATACTACTCGCTATTATAGGAGGCTCAAGAAAATATTATTCCCAAAACTTGCTCAATGAGATAGGAGAAAAGGGCGAGATAAGAGTAGAATCACTGCATGCTCTTATATAACGGCACTACCTAAAGACCCGTACACACTTGACAGAAATCGGACGAAATATCCTCCGATTTTTCTCTCTCATGCTCAGCGTTCATTACCGTTTTTAGTTGACAGTGCATAAATGTTCACAAAATTTCTCGTCGTTTTTTTTTTTTTTTTTTTTTTTTGGGCCTAGACTTCTGGGTCGACCCGTCAGTAACTTCAAAATCATGCGTGATCTTTCGTATCCAATTTTTCGCGGATGTACTGCATACACATTAAACGAAAATTGGTCGCCTGGGGACGGACGATAAAAATTTTGGTGTTTGTCCCTCCTTTTTTTTTCGTTGAAAATGTCGGCATCGGCTGCTGAAAGTTGTGTACACACTAGCCGAAAATCGTACGATTTTACCTCGGATGGGAATTTCCGGCAGATTTTCTACTAGTGTGTACCCCACTTAAAGATGGGAAAGATGCAATCTTATGCACTAGTTATTGGCCAATAGCACTGCTAAACGCAGATACAAAGCTATAAAGTACTGGCAACCCAATTAAAAGATTTAATGGCAGAGTGGATCTATGCAGATCAGACATGTTTTATCCCAGGAAGAGATGGAAAAGACAACTTGATAAGGACACTACTGCTGCTACATAAGGCTGGAGAACACGACGCCCCAGCCCTCCTGTCAGTGGCGTCACTAGGGTTGGTGTCACCTGGTGCGGTAACTCGTGGTGTCACCCCAACCCCTTTTAATAAATGTCTGGGGAGTGGCCCTTGCACACAGAGGAGGAGGAACAGCAAATTCACACTGACACGAAGGGCTCTTTCACACTGTCCGTCCATCGGACGGACTCCGTTTATCTCAGAGGAGGATCGATCCGCCGATCCCTCGCTGAGCAGGAGGATGACAGCTGTTCTCCGTGCTGTGTGCGGAGACACAGATGTCAGGTCCCCATACATCTCTATGGGGAAATCGGATGGGAATGGACCGTCGCTCAGTTCTCATCCGATCCGCTGGAAATAGGGTTTCCATCTGCCCAGATTTGATGGATCGGATGTCAGCGGACATGTACATCCGATGCCCCATAGGGATGCATGGGGGGTCCATTCAGATCCGCCTGTCCGTTTTTTTTGTCGGATCTGAACGGTCCCCCCATGCATCCCTATGGGGCATCAGATGTCAGCAGAGACATGTCCGCTGATATCCGATCCGTCAAATCTGGATGGATGGAAACCCTATTTGCCATCCATCCAGCGGATCGGATGAGAACGGACCGACGGTCTGTTCCCATCTGATTCCCCCATAGAGATGCATGGGGAACTGACAGCTCTGTCTCTGCACTGCTGTCTGTCATCCTTCTGCTCAGCAGGGGATCGGCGGCCTGGGAATAACGCAGAGTGACGGTCTGGATGGCATTTTTTATATTTCTCTCCCCAGTGCATGAAAGATGAAACAGGGGGGACCCACTAGAAGGATATCTGTACTGTCTGTACTCAAAACACAGGGGGTTCTTGCAGGCCCAAATCTGTCTGGGGAGTGGCCCTGGGCTGGGCCCTGGCTTGCACACACAGAGCAGAGGAGGAGGAATACAATTACTTCACATGACTGACACTGTCTGTTGAGAGAGTCAAAATGAGACAACAAGCACTATGATGATGATGATTATCTGCTGCTAAAACATACTGACCGGTGAGTGACCAACATAATGAAGTTCAAGGTAAGGCAAGCTGCCATCATTTATGGCATCATTTATGGCCATAATCTATCCTATCTGTGATCTGATGTGTTCAAGCACTATGATAAACTGCTGGCTGCTGCTAAAACATACTGACCAGGTGAGTGAGTGACCGACATAATGAAGTTCAACTCAAGACAAGCTGCCATCATTTATGGCCATAATTTATCCTATCTTCGATCTGCTGCTGCTGCATATTTTATTGCACTATCTTCACCCGGCCCAGCCGCCCGCACCTCACTACTCACCTTCTGTCTCCTCTCTCTAGCGTTGACGTCACCGCGACTGGCTCCGCCCCCGCCCGCCTGCCTGAACGTGAGGGCAGGGAGTGAGAGAGGGGAGGCTCAGAGCGCGCGGCCCGGCCCAGAGAGAGGAGGAGCAAAGAAGTCCAGCCTAGGCACTGGCTGGCAGCAGACAGGACTGACACTGACACACTCACAGTACTAGTATACGGCGCAGCGGCGATGTGATGCCGGCCCACATCGTTAGATGAGGAAGGAAGAGAGGCAGAGCGGTGTAACCCTCCACCCGGTGAACACCCTGGTGCGGCCCCCCCCCCGCACCCCCCTTGTGACGCCACTGCCTCCTGTTGTCAATTGATGCTGAGAAAGAATTCGACAGGGTGGACTGGGACTTTATGGTCGAAACAAGAAAGGATTTGGGAATTGGCCCAAGGATGACCCAGTGGATGGGAGCATTGTATAGGAACCCAACAGCATTGGTAATAGTGAACGGTAATCTATCACCCCGGCTTGAAATGCACAATCGGATGAGACAGGAATGTCCTCTCTCGCCCCTGTTGTTTGTTCTGTCATTAGAACAAATATTGGTGACTATAAGGAACAATATAGATATAAGGGGAGTGAAGGTAGGACAGGAGGAACACAAAGTCGCAGCATATGCAGATGATGTATTATTTTATATTACCAATCCTAGAGTAACTCTCCCAAATGTTATTAAGGAGTTGAAGAGATATGGGGAACTATCAAATTTTAAGATAAATGCAATAAAGTCCGAAATCTTGAATATAGGGTTGAATAAAAAAGAAGAGCAGGCACTGCAGATGAAATTTCCATTCGCCTGGGCAAAATCAAAATTAAAATACCTTGGCATAAATTTAACCCCATTATTGGGAAATCTGTACCAAGCTAATTATATACCCATGTTAAATGAGATAAAATCAGACATCAGAAGAATATTGAGATGTCCACTTTCATGGTTGGGGAGAATAAATGCATTTAAGATGATCATTTTGCCCAAAATACTATAGAGATTCCAAATGTTACCAAATGCCATCCCACGGGCATAATTTAAAACAATAAAAACAATGTTGTTACATTTTATCTAGCAGGGGAAAAAACCTAGAGCGCAGTATGTGGCTCTCAGTAGAGATAAATCACAGTGGGGATTAGCAGCACCAGATATTAAAAGATATTACATGGCAGTTATAATTTCACGTATGATAGAGTGGACAAACAAAAAAAAATTTGGATAAAAGATGGGTTAAATTTGAAACTACACTAAGCGGTACACAATTCGACAAGAGCATTTGAATTCCACCAAACTATAGAGAAATACACGCAGACACACATGAAATAACAAGAGTTCTATATAAGATCTGGGACATAATTCACAGACAAGCCAAGTGGGAATACAAACCTCCGTTATTATCATTAGAAGGTACAAAATATTTCACACCAGGAAATGAGAAACAATTTGGTAATTGGGTAAAAGACACGTAGTTAAAGGACATAACACACAGCGGAAAGTTTAGGTCATACCACAAACTCAACACAAGGGGAAGAAACATGATATTAAATGAATGGGGATATTTTCAATTAAAATATTTTGTAGGATCTCTTCCTCAGCCCATCAGATCAGAGAAAGAGCTAAACCTTGTGGAAAAGCTCAGTACAGTAAACCCCCGCTCCATCGCGGTTCAGTTTTTGCGGTCCCGGTATATTGCGTTTTTTTGTAATGTTATTTTACTATATAAATCATTAAAAATGAAATATTTTTGTGTTTTCCATAGCTCTTGCTATGTCTCTCAGTATCTTTTATTTGTTTAAATGAGTTTCTATTGTTTTAAAAGTGTGTTTAAAGACCTTAAAATGCTTCTACACGTACAGTGACAGTAAAAACATGCCCACATGCATTTTAATAGGGTTTTTCTATTTCACTGATTTTCACTTTTCGCGGCTGGGTCCGGAACGTAACCCCCGCAATGGAGGGGGGTTTACTGTAATCCATTAACAAAAACAAAACATACTATGTCTCAGATATACAAGATGTTACGTGAGATGGTGGGAATGAGGAAACCTCCATTCATAGAATCTGGGAAAAAGAAATCGGATCACGTTTAAAAGAGCACAAAGTGATTACTGTACTGGGAGCCGTACATTGTTCTGCTATAGATGTGAATACCATTCAAATGAACTACAAATGTCTATCGAGATGGTATATAACATCGGTAAAAGCACATAAATGCAAGCCAGAGAAATCTAACTTGTGTTGGAGGGACTGCAGGGTGCAATGTTTATCTGGTGGGAATGCCCTAAATTCCGGGAATATTGGTTGAAGGTACAACAAACTAGAGAAATAACAGGTGTTAACATCACGGATTATCCATGAATATGCCTGTTCCATAGGACAGACTGGTCCTTAAAACAGTATAGAAATACGGTCGCCCCAAACCTGTTGAATGCAGCGAAAGGGACAATTCCAAAAAAAAATGCTTAGAGACAGAAGGTCCCTCAAAAGGAGAGTGGTGTCGCAGAACTGAATATACATATATATAGCATGGAATATCTGAGTAGTAGAGACGAGGAACAATTAGACAGTTTTTCTAATAAATGGAGAAAATGGGCAGATTTAAAAAAGACTAAATAATACATAGATACATGGATGGATAAGGGGGGCGATTAAAGGCTGGGGTCTGGGAAACGAAAATGGGAGATATGAGAAGGAGCGCAATATAGGGACTGAGTGGTAAAAATAAAAGCGGGAGGGTGGGATTGGGGGCAGTGGGTTATAGGAAATTAATTTGTGTTTGTAACATTTGAAATATTTTTTATAGTGGATTGTAATTATTGAATTGAAAATAAATACAAAATTATTAAAAAAAGAAAAAAAAAGAAAAACTGAATTTGATTGACAACAGTGCCGTCTCAGCCAAGACACTCCTGCAACATCGCTGGATGTGGATGGGGCTAAGGTAAGTATTAGGGGGGCTGCTGCACACGGAAATTCTTTCTATCTTCATGCATAGAATGCATGAAGTTAAAAAACCTTCTGACTTTACTACCACTTTAACTGACAAGAGATAACATCTGTCAAACTCGCCTAGTGAAGTCAATGGGATTGTGCCGCATCTGCGAGCCAAACGCTTGGCTTTTGTATTCCCCCCCCCCCCAAAAAAAAAAAACGCATTTAGGAGATGGCAGGATTGCACTACTGTCCTCTGAAAAGGCAGAACACATTTCAAAGGGCGGTAGAAACTGCCACCTGCGTGAAAGGGCCCTCTCTGATTATGTTTTGATGACCATGTATAGACCGTTGTGCTTCTATAATCACAATGAGGAAAGATAACACAATGGAATGTTCATATCAGAGTAACAGACTGGTGCCCACCAACCACCCCTGCACTAAAGCTTTTAGGAAACAAACCAGCACAATTTTTCTATTGTCATGTCAAGAATGTTCAGTAAACTATTCCCTGGCTGTACCAAGCCTTCCAAAACATTCTTGTTACCCACAGATTACCATACAGTCTTACAGTGAAAGTATCATTATTCTTTTGTCACACTTGATACTAACATGCCGATCCTTTCCCTTATAAAATCAGTATTTGTTAATTCTGTAGAACAGCTGAGTATTAAATAAAAAGCAAATCCATCACCCAACTCCTATAAATATAGGGTTGCATGTTCTGATCCCATTTAGTTCATGACAGCTGCAAACATTATGCATGCTTAGTGCAAGTTATTTGGTATAACAGTTGTTTTTAGCAACAAATATACTAAAATGTTATTTATAGCCTTTCATTAAAAAGATTACATATTCACACCACTAGGCTGATTTAAAAGAGTTGTAAAGGCAGAAGTTTTTTTTTTTTATCTTAATGCATTCTATGCATTAAGATAAAAAGTATTCTGTGTGTAGTAGCCCCCCTCCCCTCCCTAAAACTTACCTGAGCCCCAACTCTGTCTAATGATGTCCACAAGTCCCTTGGCTGCCCGGCACTCTCCCTCCTGATTGGCTAAGACATAGCAGCAGCGCCATTGATTCCTGCGGCTGTCAGTCAGTTAGCTAATCAGGAGGGGGAAGGGGTGGGGCTGAATGGACACAAGGAGCTGCAGCTCGGCTTGGGTTCCCCCATAGCAAGCTGCTTGCTGTGGGGTCATTCGACAGGAGGGAGGGGCCAGGAGCAGAGAAGAGGGACCCGAGAAGAGGAGGATCCATGCTGCCTTGTGCAAAATCAACTGCATAGAGCAGGTAAGTATAACATGTTTTTTTTTTTTTTTAAACAAAACTTTACAATCACTTTAAGAGTCGGTTCACACTAGCGCGACTTGTCAGCCTGACAAGTCATGCTCCCTCGCGGTCCATTGACCGCTACAGGACCGGTTCTAATAGGAGCGACACAAGTCGCTCGGACTTAGAAAAAGGGTCCTGTACTACTTCGGGGTGACCTCGGAGCGACTTGCATAGATTTCCATTATATGAAGTCCCTGCAAGTCGCTCCGAAGTCGTGGTGCATGGTAATGCACAAGTCGCCCCCGAAGTAGTAAGGAGTCGTGTCGCCTCAGTGTGAACCGGCTCTAAAAGTGATTGTAAAGACAGAAGGTTTTTTTACCTTCATGCATTCTGTGTGAAGTAGCCCCCCCATCTCCCCCTAATACTTACCTGAGCCCCCTCTCGATCCAGCGATGCTTCTCTGGGGATTCGCACTCCTGATTAGCTATTGGCAGCAGCGAAAGCCATTAGCTCCCGCATCTGTCATTTACTGCCAGTGAGCCAATCACTGGACTGAGGGGGTGGGGCCAAGCCACAGCCTCATGTGTGAATGGACACACACAACAGCGGTTCGGCTCAGGTGCCCCATAACAAGCTGCTTGCTGTGGGGGTCACCTAACAGAAAGGAGGTGCCAGGAGCGCCGACGAGGGACCCGAGAAGAGGAGGATCCTGGCCACTGCACAGAACAGGTAAGTATAACATGTATATTATTTTAATTAAAAAAAAAAAAACTAAAGCTTTACAATCCCTTTAACCACTTCTATAAAAATAGTAATGCGCTGTCTCCTAAAAATATCACATGTGAACCAAAAATGTAAATAATATTATTTGATACCTTCCAATATCATATATCCACTACCATGTGAATAACAAAATCTATAGGTCAATTCATGTATAAAAATGTCATAAGTGAATAAATATAATTAATAAACCATTTATTTATAAGCAAATAGATTAAAAATGAAAATGCATTTCAAATAAAGTCCATCAAAGTGCAAAAAAAGTGCTCTGTGCTGATGATTTGAATGAAAGTGCTTCTGTGTCCCCACTGCACACCTTGAAACAGGGTGCTTATCAGACCAAAACATCTCACAAAGGAGATTGTAAGCGCTTAGAAATATTCTCCTCTGGACGGACACTTGCTCTTGACCAGTCCCTGTTTGCCGTGATATTCTAACAGCCAACTCATACATGTGCAGGGTTTAAAATCAAGGAAAATAACTCATAGTGCTATATTGCATTAAAAAGGTTTATTAATAAAAAGTATTGCACTTACAAAGTATAAAGTTTTGACAAGCAAACAATTTTGATGAGCACGGCTGCGATTGCTATCAGCCTGTCCGTGCGTATTGGCGTCATACCGCTAGCTCCCTCCGACGCGTTTCCCCATACAGGGCGTTATCTGGGATTGGAGGCTAGCGCACAATGTCACCAGTGTGATTTTTAAAGTGAAAGTGTAACCAGAACTGATTGTATCCTGTATATGAATCCGTGCAAGGGAAATCAGACAACTTCCGCCTCACCTTACTCGATAGTAGCAATAAACATAAGGCGAAACCCCCTGGTTCTGGTAAACAACACAGAGCTCTGTACAAAGGGAGCGTTCTGTTAGTCTCTCAAAAACAGGGATGGGAAACAGAGAGATCTAGTAGTATAAGCAGCACACTTCACACTTATTACATAGTTAGGCACACATTTAAACCTTTGTTCGCCCTAAATGTTAACCCTTTCCCAGCCAGTGTCATTAGTACAGTGAGAGTGTATAGTATTTTCACTGATCACTGTATCAATGTCACTGGTGATGTCAGTAGCAGTTAGTCAGTTCCCACCAGTGTCAGTTAATGTCAGATTGCCCACTGCACTATTGCAGTCTGATTTATAAGTCACTAATCTGATTGGTAGTATAAAAAAATTAAAATTACAGTATATATCTTATAGTTTGTAGGTGCTATAACTTTCACGTGAACCAATCAATATACCCTTTTTGGGATATTTTTTTTTATCAAAGACATGTAGTAGAATACATTTTGGCCAACATTTGTGAAGAAATTCAATTTTTTTTTTTTTTTCAGTGAATATGGTTTATTGCAGAAAGTAAAAAATATATATATTATTTTTTTTTTTTAAAATGTTCGGTCTTTTTTCATTTATTTCTCAAAAAATAAAAAACCAAGTGGTTATCAAATACCACCAAAAGAAAGTTCTATTTGTGTGAAAAAAAAAGGATATACATTTTGTTTTGGGTACAGCGCTGCATGACTGCACAATTACCAGTGAAAGTAGTGCAGTGCTAAATAGCAAAAAATTGCCTGGTCATAAAGGGGGGTAAATCATCTGGAGCTCAAGTGGAAAATTAGAAAAAAAAAACTACAAATGGACAGGCTTTTGCAATGACCCTTTGTAACATATCAGATTTCAGTTAATAGGTTAAAGGTTTACCTATAGGTTAAATAAGTGCAATCTAAGACAAATGCTCTAAGCTAAACTAACCCACTCCCCCCCCCCCCTCCACAGATGAACACTTAACTCCAGGGCTTTTTTTTCCCTCAGAGAATAGGTGCAGGTACTCTCCCCTTCAAAGTCACCCCTGGTCTCTGCCCCCTACCCACCTCAGAGCAACGTCCCTTGGTTCCACCTCCTACCCACCAACAAAGTATCATTTTTGGGTGCTAAGTAATTTTGTAGAGAATTTGCTAATGAAAGGCAGTAAAATAGATCCCCTGCAGCCAGCCAACAACCATAAATCCCACCCAGCAACAGCAGAACCCTCCAGCAATAATAGACCTTCACAGCAACTAAAGGCTTTCTAACAAAAATAGATCCCTCCCAGCTAAAATAGATACCTTCCAGTAACATTAGGTCCCCCCATGAACAATAAATCACTCCCATCAGCTACAGATCCCCTCAGCAACAATAGGTTTTAGAGCAACAATAGATCCTTCACAGCAACTATAGATCCCCAAGCAACAATACACGCCCAGAAACAACAGATATCCCCCAAAAACAATAGATATCCCAGCAACAATAGATCACTCTCAGCAACTATAGATCCCAAAGCAACAATAGATCCCTCCCAGCAACTATAGATCCCAAGTAACCATAGACCCCCAGCAGCAACAGACCCACCAGCAACATTAGATTTCCCAGCGGCCAGCAACAACATACCCCTCCCTCAAAAGTAGATCTCTCTCATCAACAATTGACCCCCCACATCCAGCAACATAAAATTCCCCACAATTGATCCTCTAGCAACATAAAATCCCCCATAGCAACAGTAGATACACCCACCAACAGACCTCTCCAGCAACAATAGATCGCCCCGGCAGCCAGCATCAATAAACCTTCCCGTATATTGCAGCACCACTTGGTATTACATACATTCAGTGCTGGAGGTGCCGGAACTGCGTTCCCCCCGTGTTCCCGCTTTTTGTCCACTACGGGGCGCCGGACTCATTGCTGGCTATGGGGGGTGAGATTTGGCATCCCACGTGGGCCCAGGCAGAGGCCCCAATTGGCGGCCGATCTGGGTGTCACCGGGGCGCAAGCAATGCGCCCCAACACTCCCCACTAGTCCTGTCCTGGCTTATGATTGGTCCAGACTCCAGCCTGGACCAATCATGATTCAGGACATCCCTGCTGACGTTGTTGGGGGCGGTGCCGGGGGGAGCATCAGTCACTCACCGTCACCGCCCGGTCACCTTCCCGCCGCCGCATAACGAAGAGGAGTCTCGAGGAGAGGAGAAGCCGCTCACCTTCCCGCCGGTTCCCGCCGCCGCAGAACGAAGAGGAGTCACTCGTCTGGAGGAGAGGAGAAGCCGCTCACCTTCCGCTGGTTCCCGCCACCGCAGAACGAAGAGGATCCTCGAGGAGAGGAGAAGCCGCTCACCTTCCCGCTGGTTCCCGCCGCCGTCAGAAGAGGACTTGACGAGGAGGAGGAGAGGAGCAGCGTGCTGTGGACCGTCGTCTCGCAGGCAGCGTGAGTGTGGAGTGACTGTCACGGTCGAGTCAGCAAGCCAGCCCAGGAGAGCAGGTAAATGATTGAAGCTGCTGCAGCGATGCCATGACCTGTGACATGACCTGTGACATAACCTGTGACATGACCTGTGACATGCCTGTGACATGACCTGTGACATGGCCTGTGACATGACCTGTGCCATGACCTTGACATGACCTGTGACATGACCTGTGACATGACCTGTGACATGCCTGTGCCATGACCTGTGACATGACCTGTGACATGCCTGTGCCATGACCTGTGCCATGCCCTTACCATGACCTGTGCCATGCCCTTACCATGACCTGTGCCATGACCTGTGACATGCCTGTACCATGACCTGTGCCATCACCTGTGACATGCCTGTGCCATGACCTGTGACATGACCTGTGACATGCCTGTGACATGCCTGTGACATGACCTGTGACATGCCTGTGACATGCCTGTGAAATGACCTGTGACATGTCTGTGACATGACCTGTGACATGACTGTACCATGACCTGTGACATGACCTGTGACATGCCTGTGACATGACCTGTGACATGCCTGTGACATGACCTGTGTCATGCCTGTACCATGACCTGTGACATGCCTGTGACATGACCTGTGACATGACCTGTGACATGCCTGTGCCATGACCTGTGCCATGCCCTTACCATGACCTGTGCCATGCCCTTACCATGACCTGTGCCATGACCTGTGACATGCCTGTGCCATGACCTGTGACATGCCTGTGACATGCCTGTGACATGCCTGTGACATGACCTGTAACATGCCTATGACATGACCTGTGACATGCCTGTACCATGACCTGTGACATGACCAGTGACATGCCTGTGACATGACCTGTGACATGACCTGTGACATGCCTGTGACATGACCTGTGACATGACCTGTGACATGACCTGTGACATACCTGTGACATGACCTGTGACATGCCTGTGACATGACCTGTGACATGCCTGTGACATGACCTGTGACATGCCTGTACCATGACCTGTGACATGGCCTGTGCCATGACCTGTGCCATGACCTGTGACATGACCTGTGACATGCCTGTGACAGGACCTGTGCCATGACCTCAAAGTCACGCAATTTGTTTACCACGTTTTTTGCCACGAAGCAATACCTATTACATTTTTATTTTTGCGCCCCCCCCCCAAAAAAAAAATTTTGAGCACCAGCCGCCACTGGTCAGTAGTCTCACTCTCCTGACCATGCCTGTGCAATACAGCCCCATAGACTTTTAGAAAACCGCCTCCCTTTGTCTCTGGCTTTGGGCTTTGGAAAACTGCAAGCCAGCCCAGGAGAGCAGGTAAATGATTGAAGCTGCTGCAGTGATGCCATGACCTGTGACATGACCTGTGACATGACTTGTGACATGCCTGTGACATGACCTGTGACATGCCTGTGACATGACCTGTGACATGACCTGTGACATGCCTGTGACATGACCTGTGACATGCCTGTACCATGACCTGTGACATGCCTTTGACATGACCTGTGACATGCCTGTGACATGACCTGTGACATGCCTGTGACATGACCTGTGACATGACCTGTGACATGGCCTGTGACATGACCTGTGCCATGACCTGTGACATGACCTGTGACATGACCTGTGACACGCCTGTGCTATGACCTGTGCCATGCCCTTACCATGACCTGTGCCATGCCCTTACCATGACCTGTGCCATGACCTGTGACATGCCTGTACCATGACCTGTGCCATCACCTGTGACATGCCTGTGACATGACCTGTGACATGACCTGTGACATGCCTGTGACATGACCTGTGACATGACCTGTGACATGCCTGTGACATGCCTGTGAAATGACCTGTGACATGCCTGTGACATGAACTGTGACATGCCTGTACCATGACCTGTGACATGACCTGTGACATGCCTGTGACATGACCTGTGTCATGCCTGTACCATGACCTGTGACATGACCTGTGACACGACCTGTGACATGACCTGTGAGATGCCTGTGCCATGCCCTTACCATGACCTGTGCCATGACCTGTGACATGCCTGAACCATGACCTGTGACATGCCTGAACCATGACCTGTGACATGACCTGTGACATAACCTGTGACATGACCTGTGACATGCCTGTGACATGACCTGTGACATGACCTGTGACATGCCTGTGACATGACTTGTGACATGCCTGTATCATGACCTGTGACATGACCTGTGACATGCCTGTGACATGACCTGTGACATGCCTGTGCCATGACCTGTGACATGACCTGTGACATGGCCTGTGACATGACCTGTGCCATGACCTTGACATGACCTGTGACATGACCTGTGACATGACCTGTGACATGCCTGTGCCATGACCTGTGCCATGCCCTTACCATGACCTGTGGCATGACCTGTGACATGCCTGTACCATGACCTGTGCCATCACCTGTGACATGCCTGTGCCATGACCTGTGACATGACCTGTGACATGCCTGTGACATGACCTGTCACATGCCTGTGACATGCCTGTGACATACCTGTGACATGCCTGTGACATGAACTGTGACATGCCTGTACCATGACCTGTGACATGACCTGTGACATGCCTGTGACATGCCTGTGACATGACCTGTGACATGCCTGTGACATGACCTGTGTCATGCCTGTACCATGACCTGTGACATGCCTGTGACATGACCTGTGACATGACCTGTGACATGACCTGTGACATGCCTGTACCATGACCTGTGACATGACCTGTGACATGACCTGTGACATGACCTGTGACATGCCTGTGACATGACCTGTGACATGCCTGTACCATGACCTGTGACATGACCTGTGACATGACCTGTGACATGCCTGTGACATGGCCAGTGACATGACCTGTGACATGCCTGTACCATGGCCTGTGACATGGCCTGTGCCATGACCTGTGACATGACCTGTGACAGGACCTGTGCCATGACCTCAAAGTCACGCAATTTGTTTACCGCGTTTTTTGCCGTGAAGCAATACCTATTACATTTTTCTTTTTGCGCCCCCCCCCCCCCCAAAAAAAAGTTTTGAGCACCAGCCGCCACTGGTCAGTAGTCTCACTCTCCTGACCATGCCTGTGCAATACAGCCCCATAGACTTTTATAAAACCGCCTCCCTTTGTCTCTGGCTTTGGAAAACTGCCCCATAGAAGTCTATCGGGCTGTAATGCACAGGCGTGACCAGAAGAGTGAAAGTTGTGGCGCTGGATGTAACCACTCACTGGAGGCCACTGTCAACAGGTCAAAGCAAGCATACATCTGCAGAAGAGGCAAAAAAGAGAAGTGCACTTTTAAAATTCATAAAACCTTGAAGGAACAATTTCTGTTTGGATGCTCTGGGTAAATCACTTTGCACATAATCATTACTCATTCTGCTGCTTCATTGATTAAAGTGTAACTCCACTTTTGTTGAGAAAAAAATATTTCCCTCTGGGTGATCTCTGTACATTGCAGGGATCTTAACAAACTTCCTAGATTCTTACATTTTGTTATTCTGAAGAAATCACTGTGTGTTCCTCTGTGCTGAGTGGGTCTAATGGGAGTGGTTTCATAATTATCTATCAGCTGTGGCAGCTGCAGGTCTCAAATGAGGAAAGTTGCTGGGTCTGCATCCCTTCAGATGTGTTTCTATTGGGAGTATCTCACCAAAAATGACACTTTTGTTGCAGGGGATGCCAGAAATCTGTCTTGTATCTTAGGCAGACTTCTGGGAAAATTGGTGAGCCAATCACACAAGCAGGAAATGATGTATCTGGGGTGTGGTCACTACACATTCTATGTACAGAACACCTCCAGGTAGCCATATTGCATTGCATTTTCAGAAAATTACAACAGCTGCAGATTGAAAAGGAAAGGTCATTTTCAATAACATTCAATTACAATCTGATTTGTGTCGCAATTGTATACTCTATATTTTTTTTTTCTTTATTTGCTGATTTTTTTTCCCCCACGAAAGTGGAGTTACCCTTTCTTTAGTAAGTCTTTATATAACAAAAAATGTGTTATAAAGGTTCCAAATGTTTTCAATGCAGACATGTATCGGTGTTAGAGGTACAACTAGATGGTGCTATTTCTTCCTTGGATCTTTCATTTTTAGTGAACTAATAGGGTGTAATGTTTAGAACAGGAATAGGAGTTAAAGATTATTCTGAAAAGCTTAAAGCAAATACAGCAAGTGAAAATGTCAATAGCTGTGGGTCAGTCATGTTCAGGTCACCAAGTATTGAACTGAAACAAAGTGCTGATAACAGATGTCAGTCCTATTCCAGATATGTCACTCTATTTACTTATCAGTTACCAGCAACTTGCATCTCCACTGAGTATCCCTTTTAAACTAAGACTATCAATAATGGGATGGCAGGAAAAATATAGGCAAACTTTATTCTGTCTTCAGCACCAATGATGCTCATTCGTGGACTGTTCAGTACCCAACATCAGGGCGAGTGTTTCTTAATCAGACAATATGAAACTCCACCAGAGAATAAAGTGTTTGTTACCACAACACTTCATATTCCTGATTTATAGTTACATAGTTACATATAGTTACATAGTTAGTGAGGTTGAAAAAAGACACAAGTCCATCCAGTTCAACCCATGATGCGTGTGTGTTTATGCTTGCTGTACCATGTACTTGTATGTAAAATTCTTCTGTTCTCTTTGTATTGCTTCCTTTGTGTGAAATCCCTGGTCTTCCTGCCAGTCCCTCTGTGTTCCTATTAAAAACTGGCCACACTAAGCAGGAGAGCCCACCTTGGTCAGTTCTCTAGCTATGCTGGGAACTCAGTGCGCTCTCCTTCAATGATCAGACTTGTGTTGACCCCCCCCCCCACGTCTTACCCGAAATAAAAGTGTCATTTCCAACAAATAAAGCTTTATTTTGGTTGCATTTGATCAGCACTGCCTTTTTTATTTTTTGCGCTATAAACAAAAAAAAAGACTGATAATTTAAAAAAAATATTCTTTACTTTCTGCTATAAAACATATTCTTTAAAAAAAAATCAAATTTCTTAACCACTTCCCGCCCGCCCTATAGGCGATTGACGGCGGGAAAGTGGATGCATTATCCTGATCTGTCCGCCCCCGGGGTGATGCGGTGAGCGGCGATCGGTGATGCGGCGTGTCACTCTGACACACCGCATCTCCGATCTAGGTAAAGAGCCTACTAACGTAGGCTCTTTACCATGTGACCAGCTGTGATCAATCGCAGCTGGTCACATAGTACACAGGAAGAGCCATTGATCGGCTTTCCTTAGTTCGTGCCTGACAGGCACGAGTAGAGGAGAGCCGATCTGTGGCTCTCCTGACAGTGGGGGGGGGGGTCTGCACTGGTAATCAGACCATTAATTACCAGTGCAGACCCTCGGGGGGGATGCCACTAGAACCACCAGGGATGCCCACCTATGACCCCAGGGATGCCCACTATGACCACCAGGGATGGCAATCAGGGCTCAGGGAGCCCGCCAGTGCCCTCCCCATCAGTGCTGCCTGCCAGTGCCCTCCCCATCAGTGCCGCACACCAGTGGCCATTATTGCCCACCAGTGCCACCTATCAGTGTCCATTAGTGCCCATCAGTGCCGCCTATCAGTGCCCATCAGTGCCGCCTATCAGTGCCCACCAGTGTCGCCTATCAGTGCCCATCAGTGCCACCTATCAGTGCAACAGCAACAAAAAAACTTTTTTTTTTTTTTTCAAACTTTACTTTTTTTTATTTGTTTAGCAAAGCTCTATTTGTGGGGAAAAAAATGACATAAATTTGGTTTAGGCACAGTGTTGCATGACCGCGCAATTGTCATTCAAAATGCAACAGCGCTAAAAGCTGGAAATTGGCCTGGGCAGGAAGGGGGTGAAAGTGCCCTGTATTGAAGTGGTTACATTTGGTAAAAAAAATCCCAATAAGCGTATATTGATTGGTTTGCGCAAACATTATAGTGTCTACAAACTATGGGATATATTTAGGGAACTTTTATTTATTTATTTTTATACTAGTATTGGCGGCAATCGGGGACTTACAGTAGGACTGCAATATTGCAGCGGACAATCGGAATCTAACTGACACTTTTGATACTTTGCAGGAACCAGTGACACGAATACAGTGATCAGTGCTAAAAAATATGCACTGTCCCTGTATTAATGACCCTGGCTGGGAAGGAGTAAAAAACATATAGAGTGATCAAAGGGTTAAATGTGTGCCTAGCCAGTGTTTGTGTTTACTATGTGTGCTTCTTTTAGTAAGAAGAAGAGATGGATTTGAATTCCTGCTTTGTCAGAAGCTCCTTCTACCCTTTGGATGGAAATTAAGTGGCCAGCACCTGCAGATCGGCTTCTGCGGTGAATTAACACAGCAGAAAAGGTGTGGCGGTGGCGCGCATGCGCCCCCTGCAGGCGGAAGCACGGGATCACGTGTATATAAGGGATCCTGCACGCAGCTGCTGCCCTGTAGCAGTAAAACCGCTATAGAGTGATCAGCAAGTGGTTAAAGTAAAACTAAAAAAACACTCAAAAAATATATTCTTTCTGTGCCTCTTTTTGCATATATATATATTACACATAAACCAGCATTTCAAACGACCAACATATCTACTGCAGAAACTGGCAACAAGCATTATCTACAATAGGGGTAAATCCAGGACAATAAGGAAAGATTTATGGCATCTGTAATCTTAAAGAGGTATTTAATAAGACAGTGCAAAGAGCATTACCTATAGCTAAAGCTACGTGGGTGACTTTTGATCACCAGGTAAGTGCCTAAAGGCCCGTACACACGTACCGATCGTCGGCATACAAACGTCGGTGGACGAAGGATCTGCCGATTGTACGCGTGTTAGTATGGTGCCTCCGACAGATGTCTGCGCACAATCCGCGGACAAAAGTCTTTCGTGCAAACATGAAAATATTTGTATGCCGACACCAGAACGGACGATTGTTCGCCTGTCAGTACACAATTCGGCCGACAGACCGCAGATTTGCAAGACTGGGCATGCTCAGAAAATAGAAAACACAGGGAAAGTTAACCATTACATGACATCACTTCTGCAGTCGGCGGACAAAATTCTTGTGCTGTCCTTGTGCTGTCTTTGCACTTTTCAGCAGACACCGACATCCCGGGGAGAAAAGAGGAACATTTGTAAGCCGACCATCGGTACGTGTGTACGGGGCTTAAGATCATGTATGATTGTTCTCCTAATTTGAAACATTTGCTCTTTGTTTGGTAAAGTTCATGGCCAATTTTAAATCCTTATGTGAGTGATTGTAAACACTAGCACAGTGCTCCAAATCAGCTACATAATTGTCATATCTTTTAAATAGAGAACTGTTATTTATCTCAAGTAGCTGCTTCTTCCTATAATTTTTAGTATACACTTCCTTTTTTTCCCCTAAAAACAGCAAAATAAAGTGATTGATCTTCTACAAAAAAACATAGAAAATCCCATAATGAATATACATGTTGATGGGGCAACACTGATTACCATGATCACAGAATTGTGCTGTTTTTTTTTCAGTGCATTATCAAAATGGCCTGTATAGCTCTAGCCTAATGCAGTCAGTTTACAACATAGGATGATATAGGTTATTACACACTGCTTGTGCAATTGTGGCTTTACTTTTTGTTGAATTGTAACAAAGTACAGTACATGGTTTCAGGGTAGAAAGTAATATTGGGTAGCCAAAAACTAATATAATGCATTTTCCCTTGGTACACACATATCAGCATTACATTAATAAACTGTACTAACTAGTTTCTCAACAACAGATGAAATGACTGCTGAGCAGGACACATGATTTATAACACATTTGGGTTGAAAAAGTTCCTTCTGCACTCCTGTGACCCGTTTTCAGCAGACAGCGGGCTGAAGCCCACTGTCGGCTGATGTCACAGAGCTGGTCCAGGCTGGGGAAAGATCATGACAATATGGTCAGGATCCATCCACAACCCTGCTGGACCGACACCTGGCTCAGCCACTCCCGCCCCCTCCACAGCCCAGAGGTCCAGTGAGTGTGCAGGGGGGGGGGGGGGGGTCAGGACAGACAGCAGTGTCTCACAATCACCAGCTCTCTGCTCACGGAGCTCTGAGATCAGAATGATCAGCGGTGTTTGATCGCTCGGTGCTCAGTCTTAGAGCCGGCAGGGGACAGATGCAACATCTGCTGCATCCACCTAGGTAAGTATGATTCTCTTTTAGGCATTGACAAAAAAAAACACCTGGAAGCTAATTGGTTTCTATACAGAGCTGCACCAGATTTTGCACTCTCCAGTCTTAAACAATCAACCCCATTGCTGTCTTATGATGAAAATCTATGTAAGGACTTTCTGTGGTGTCTGTTAACACTTGTTCTTCACCCCTCCAGTTATTGTTCTGGTTCTCAAAACAAGTATGACACCAATGTCTGTTCTCTACCTCATCATTATTTTGGGCACATTTCAAATTTAAATTTGCCCCTGACGACATCAAACGTATGACGAAACCAGTCGGGTGGAATCAGACGTGATGTGACCACGCCCCCACCAGCCGGCTTCTAGTTGTTGGTGTGTATGGAGACGCCGCAACACTTGGATCCTTGTACCTACAATCTATATGCTGTATGATGTCTACCCAAAATGTGAGTTTTATACCTTGTGTTTTTAAATAAATTTGTTTTTTACGGAGTCACACTATGTCCCTATTATCATCTTTTATATGCCAATGAATACCGGACCTGAATTGTCTATTATTAGTGGAGTGACACCTGGTGGATTTTCATAATATAACCATCAAGCCTACAGTGGTCTATCCATTAGTTTGGGTGACCAATTCGTTTTGGTAAGCTGCTAGATTGCTTGTTTGGTGATCCCTCACAGGTGTGTTTCCTTTTTCTTATCCTTGGTTCTGTGGAATTTGGACTTACCTGCTGGGACTTGCGGTTCCTTGAAATTCCTTCAACACTATATATATATATATATATATATATATATATATATATAGTTTGATGCATCTTTTTGGACACTGATTGATTGGATTTCCTTTTTTTTTCGGTGCATGGACTATTACTTTGGTTCACATATGTGTTCATAATTTATTGATACAACATTCTGATAAATTTCACAGTGGTTTATTTATATTGACATATGAGTACACAATTATGACACTGATTTATATATTCATTTATTCATGTTAGTAATATTTAATAATTTCTCATAGCGCTACACATATTATTTTACTATTGTCTTTGGGATTTTTTTCTATGAGTCCTATGTGTGCTGCTTTCATATAGTTTCATTTTCTAGTTTGTAACCAATTAGCGCAGAAATTTCTCCACATATATACAAATTTAAATAACGCTGCTCAAACATGTAAAAAGAATCAAATTCAAGGGTCATACGCCATAAAAGCCAAGGTTAATATATATATTACTCCATTTATTGTACTGTGTTCTATCTGATAAGCATCTATATTGGCACAATATACACTAAAGACTTAAGATAACAAGTCATCAAGTGTTTCCACATATATGGAATTTGTATTGTGCTACTACTTTTACTCTTTTTGTAAACTGTCCTTTTTTTTCCTATCTAAAAACAGAGAATGGAACGTTAAAGTGGATGTCAAGCCAAGCATTTTTTTAAAAAAATGTTTTAGTTTTGTGCACAGTAGGAAAAGATGAACTGTCTGATTATAGCTGGTATCCTGGCCTCAATCGGAGTAAGGGAAATTTTGCAAAAGGGACAAAGACTAAATAAAATCTGGAATGTAAATCCGGCCATTGACGGTTCGAATCTCTGCCGGTTCAGCATGTATGTACGGGTAGGCTGAATGTACCCAAGTTGATTGATCGATCAACTTGGGTACAACCAGCCTGTCGCATTTTACATGCAAATATTGATAGCGGCTATAACGCTAATAATTACTGTGTTCTACCAGAGGGGATGGCTTTCCCCTCCTCCACCAGGACAACACAATGGCTCCACAAGAGGGATTCCCCCAAGACTGGCTCTATGAGAGGGATTCCCCCAAGACTGGCTCCACAAGAGGGATTCCCCCAAGACTGGCTCTATGAGAGGGATTCCCCCAAGACTGGCTCCACAAGAGGGATTCCCCCAAGACTGGCTCCACGAGAGGGATTCCCCCATGACTGGCTCCACGAGAGGGATTCCCCCATGACTGACTGTGTTGAATGGGGAATGGAGTATTTTTCTTCACCGACGTCACCGCAAGTGAGAGCCCGGAAGGACAAGCTGTGTTTACATGCTGACGTGTTTGGTTTAAAGATGATGTTTTACTATTAACCATGTAAGTGCAATCTTTTTAGGCATAAATAAAGGTGTCAATGATCTTACACTATGTGGAGCTCTTTATGTTTTTGGGTATCTCCATGATGTTATCATTTGATTATCTGTGTGCTGAGATATAAGAGGACCCTGGATTTTATGAAGGCCCCAGCTGGGTATTAAGCCACAAGCGTCATTGACCTCTTCATGCGGGGTCAATAGGAGCTGGTAAGAGACCATTTCCGCCTTTGGTGGTGGTGTCATCTCAGCTTATCTATGGTATTGGATAGCGGTGTTTATCACATCAAGGATTCCTCATTTTACGTAACACATATATAGGACCCCACTGCACTGGACTTTTTGCCATAGGGCTGCATATATGCATATATCACCGAAAGTCCCGGGCCCGTACTAACAATCGGGACCCAAAACTCTTGATTCCGGGTCACCTGATCGATGTGGTAGCCTCTAAATGGGTACCACAGAGATTAGTCACTGTGAAGCCCGCCCCTGTGTTTTTTTTCTGTCTGTGACTGGAGAGGAAAGATACTGTACAATGTATCTTTCTCTTTCCTTGCAGAGAGAGAAAAAAAGTGTGTGTAAAAAAAATAAATAAATAATAAAGAAAAGTAAAGAAAAAATACCTACATCAAGGTTTGATCTAGGTTAGTGGCAGGGCTAGTGTTTGGGTCAATCAATGGTCAAAGGTCAGGGTCAATATATTTTGGGCAGTATTCATTATCATTTTATTTTTTTTAATTAGCATCATTGTCAGTTAGTGTCAGAAATGTGGCAAAATGCACATTGTTTTTTCTGGGCTGTACTTCGGGTACAAACAATTACTAATGCCTCGTTTCCACTGAGCGGAACGGTTCGGGACGGTACAGTTTGGAAGGGTTAGAATGGTCCGGTCTATTCCGGTGAGCATTTCCACTGCAAGTCAGGCCACCAGGGGCCATGCGGGGTTTACACCAAATGAGGTGTTTGTTTTGCGCTCTCATTTGACATGAGCATTGAAGTTTTCCTGTCCACCAATCAGTGGAATCTATCGTGTGACGCCAGTAGCTCCGCCCTAACCGTACCGTACCATTTCCTATGGCCCTACATCTGAAGCAGGACCAGGAATGGTGCGGTTTGGTTCGGTTGTATGGGCCACTTTCATAATGGAAACACTCAAATTAGCGTACCGTACCGAACCGACGCGAACCAATCCGCTCAGTGGAAACGAGGCATAACATACACATATGTGGTATCCCTGCGACCGTCAGTCAGGAGCAGGAGAATGTATTTTGGGTTGTATTTTGGTGGTAGGTAATAGTAGTAACAAGAAATATACAGTTACATTTTTTTTTTTACTGTTTTGGGCCAGGTTTCCTTTGATAATAAAAAAAATAATCAGGAGATGTCCATAACCATTTACAACCAAATGAAAGCCCAATTTTTCCTAAATAAAACCAAGATATAATCCACCTGGATGCACAGAGTAGTTGTGATGATATGTACGGTTTTACTAACACATATCAAAGTTGCAAAATTGTGCTTAGGCATTATCTGTATTACCAATATGTTATTGATCTATATTATCTTCCTTGATTTCAGCTATATTATATAGTAATTTAATGATTGTTTGCAGCGTGAGTGCTCAGTTCCTGTATTTAAACGATAAGTTCACCTTTTTAAAAAAAAATTATAAATGAAAATCTGTTTGCAGATGAAAAAAATATACAGTGGGTACGGAAAGTATTCAGACCCCCTTAAATTTTTCACTCTTTGTTCATCTAATTTAATTCATCACTCTTCAGCCATTTGCTAAAATCATTTAAGTTCATTCTTCTTCCTCATGAATGTACACATAGCACCCCATACTGACAGAAAAACACAGAATTGTTGACATTGTTGCAGATTTATTAAAAAAGAAAAACTGAAATATCACATGGTCCTAAGTATTCAGACCCTTTGCTGTGACACTCATATATTTAACTCAGGTGCTTTCCATTTCTTCTGATCATCCTTGAGATGGTTCTACACCTTCATTTGAGTCCAGCTGTGTTTGATTATACTGATTGGACTTGATTAGGAAAGCCACACACCTGTCTATATAAGACCTTCCAGATCACAATGCATGTCAGAGCAAATGAGAATCGTGAGGTCAAAGGAACTGCCTGAAGAGCTCAGAGACAGAATTGCGGCAAGGCACAGATCTGGCCAAGGTTACAAAAAGACTTCTGCTGCACTTAAGGTTCCTAAGAGCACAGTGGCCTCCATAATCCTCAAATGGAAGACGTTTGGGATGACCAGAACCCTTCCTAGAGCTGGCCGTCCGGCCAAACTGAGCTATCGGGGGAGAAGAGCCTTGGTGAGAGAGGTAAAGAAGAACCCAAAGATCACTGTGGCTGAGCTCCAGAGATGCAGTCAGGAGATGGGAGAAAGTTGTAGAAAGTCAACCATCACTGCAGCCCTCCACCAGTCGGGGCTTTATGGCAGAGTGGCCCGACGGAAGCCTCTCCTCAGTGTAAGACACATGAAAGCCCGCATGGAGTTTGCTAAATAACACCTGAAGGACTCCAAGATGGTGAGAAATAAGATTCTCTGGTCTGATGAGACCAAAATAGAACTTTTTGGCCTTAATTCTAAGCGGTATGTGTGGAGAAAACCAGGCACTGCTCATCACCTGGCCAATACAGTCCCAACAGTGAAGCATGGTTGTGGCAGCATCATGCTGTGGGGGTGTTTTTGAGCTGCAGGGACAGGACGACTGGTTGCAATCGAGGGAAAGATGAATGCGGACAAGTACAGGGATATCCTGGACAAAAACCTTCTCCAGAGTGCTCTGGACCTCAGACTAGGCCGAAGGTTTACCTTCCAACAAGACAATGACCCTAAGCACACAGCTAAAATAACGAAGGAGTGGCTTCACAACAACTCCGTGACTGTTCTTGAATGGCCCAGCCAGAGCCCTGATTTAAACCCAATTGAGCATCTCTGGAGAGACCTAAAAATGGCTGTCCACCAATGTTTACCATCCAACCTGACAGAACTGGAGAGGATCTGCAAGGAGGAATGGCAGAGGATCCCCAAATCCAGGTGTGAAAGACTTGTTGCATCTTTCCCAAAAAGACTCCTGGCTGTATTAGATCAAAAGGGGGCTTCTACTAATTACTGAGCAAAGGGTCTGAATACTTAGGACCATGTGATATTTCAGTTTTTCTTTTTTAATAAATCTGCAACAATGTCAACAATTCTGTGTTTTTCTGTCAGTATGGGGTGCTATGTGTACATTCATGAGGAAGAAGAATGAACTTAAATGATTTTAGCAAATGGCTGCAATATAACAAAGAGTGAAAAATTTAAGGGGGTCTGAATACTTTCCGTACCCACTGTATATATATATATATATATATATATATATATATATATATATATAATATAGGAGTCTGTAAAGAATTACACCTGTGGTTAGCAAATTACAGGTACAATATCAGGCTCCTGCAGACAGTCAGTGTAGCTGTCTGCTTGTATCTTGTATGGGCATACAGTTATAGAATGACAGAAATAATCAAATAACTACTTAGAGCCCTCATCAGCTAGGTAGTTAATTGGGAACTTCAAGCCGTCAGCTGCAATGGCTGATGGTAGTTGTAGTTCTTACAATCACAGAACTCTGTGGATGAATGACAGCCTTGCATGGCCCGCGTTTTTTTTTAAATTGTGACAGCAGGTGCGGGGAGCAAATCCCCAGCTCCCTGTCACAACTGGGACTCGGTTGCGGGGGGCTGCTCCTTTGATAACATGTTACATCCTGGATATAGGTGTAACATGTGATAAAAGAGGAACTTTAAAAGCTTCAGATTATCGGGTACCAGAGCATGTCTACCGTGCTTACTGGCCAGTGTCTCAGGAAAGTAGTGAATAGAAAAGTTAAAAATCCTGTAATTATCAATATAATTCCTTTTTTCAAACCAATCACAGCCTTCTTTCTCCATGCGTTACTCCTTTCCTCTCCTTTGAAAGTACTTGCAACTTGCAAGCTTGGCTCCAAGAGTTCCCCCTGATGCTGCTTAGATACCTAGCAATTTTCTGCCAATTTCAACCCATTCCAGCCAGCTTGCAACACAAACAAATAGATCAACAAAAACTGCTATTAGTATTGGTATGTAGATATACAATTTATAAACTTTAAGTAGTATGTTGCCTTGAACCCAGTTTGGTGATAAAAAAAAAGCTAGCCGACAGGTCAAAATTGCTGGAAATTGCTTTAGTCAGCTTAGAGCAGAACTTCAACTGTGTCTGTTCTCTTCCAACACCCAATTCCTGCCATTCCTCTCCACCTTATCCAATCAGAGAATGCTTTGCATTCATTGAAAAAAAATGCAAAGGGTTCTCTGAATGGTGTTCATGTCCAGCAAGCAACTTCCTGTGTTCAGTAGGCAGCAGAACAACTACTTGGCAAGGGACCTGGAAGCTAGTGGAGACCAATGAAATATCAGTGTACTACAGGAATTTTCAGATTTTAGAGGGATCCCATAGGTACGGCATATACCTACTTACAATGGTCCAAGCTGATTGACTGTAACTATATAAAAATCGGAATTCAATTTTACTAATTGTTCACATTATCTCTGCTGACAGGGAGAAGGCCTTTGTGTTTTGCTGCTAACAGGTGATTTTAATTGCTCATAAACCATTAACTGGCCAGCAGAGCACGATAAAGCCCCAGTAAAAGACCTAATGATAGCTTTAAAAATAAACATTAAATTGAAATTTAAAAGCAAGCTCAAAATGTGTATAAAACATGAAGCACATCTTGTGGAAAGTGGTTCTTAAGAAGTTGAAATTTCACCATCCTGCTTTATTTCAACAAACTATTTTGAAATACCCAGACGTAGAAACTGCTGGAGTTATATCAGGTCAGTATTTTAATTGAGTTGGAGGACAGTATGAACCCAGACACTACTCAAGAATCACAATGTTAACTCTGTCTGGGGTTAGCCTTACTTATCAAAACTTTTGCATTTGGCTTGTAGCAGTTAGAAAAAATTACTTCACTCAAAGGGAATTGTATCAACTGCGTAAACATGTAAAGGCTTTTGATTCATATATACAATGTTAAAGCCCAACTCCAGGAATTTGAGAAAATCTATCCTTGCAGTTTCCCAATGGTTTAATGCTCCTATCCCCCACTCCTGCCCACTTCTCCCTGAAGTTCCAGTCTGTGGGCATCCACTATCCACTCGGCGCCATATACAATGCAGGGCTATTAGACTTGCATTGTATGTGGTAGGGGCAAGCTTGCAACTGCAGTTTTGGCACCCTTCTAGTTGATGATTGGTTTGCGTGAAAGTTATAACATCTACAAACATTACTATACTATATACCAGGAATTTTATTTATTTATTTTATACTAGTAGTAGCGGCAATCAGCAACTTATAGTGGGACTTTGATATTATGGTGAACAATCTGACACTAACTGGCACTTTATGGGAACTGACTAGCTGGCACTGACATCACCAGTGACGTAATGCAGTGATCAGTGCTAATACTATACACTGTCACTGTACTAATGACACTGGCTGAGAAGGAGTTAACATCTAGGGCAGTGATGGCGAACTTTGGCACACCAGATGTTTTGGAACTACATTTCCCATGATGCTCAACTACACTGCAGAGTGCATGAACATCATAGGAAATGTAGTTCCAAAACATCTGGGGTGCCAAGGTTTGCCATCACTGATCTAGGAGCAGTCAAGGGGTTAATTGGATGCCTAATAATGTGTAATGTGTGTAATATGTGCTGCTATTTACTATAGATAGATTTCTCCTTTTTCTCCTCAAGATATACACCCGCAAGACTGTGATGTTGCGATAAGGCCCTATTTGCCGACCGTGTCCAGCCTCTCCCAGGCGCAGTCCCACATCTTAGGTTGCTAAATGCACCAACAAGATGCGCAGCTGCCCTCCTGCTCTCACTGTCCTGAGAATGTGATCTCTTGAAGGCAATAGTGGACTTTGTTGTGTGTACTTTGGGTAGACGACCACCTAGAAATAACTGGTTTTGATATTTTTTTTCCAGACCAGCTGACAGCTGACTTTTTAGAGGACTTATCATGCACGAAGGAATTGTTGGGAGTCCAATCCGGTCGATATAGGACGAGGTGGACAAATGTGATTAGTTTCTTCCTGCTACTAACCTATCCACATTCTGGGCGTGTTTGACCCTGTGGGGTCTATCAAGTTGGTAAGAGTACCTTGTGATTTTGTTCGGTGGTGGACTTTCCTGCTTGCACCCCTCCGTTTTCTGGGATTTATGTGGACTCCATTATTGCACTTGGGACTCGTTCATTCTTTTATTGTCAGCCTATTTTTATATTTGGATTAGTGCGACACCATTTCCTACCACTGTACTAATGCCACTTGCTGAGAAGGAGTTAACATCAAGGCAGTGATGGCGAACTTTGGCACACCAGATGTTTTGGAACTACATTTCCCATGATGCTCAACTACACTGCAGAGTGCATGAACATCATGGGAAATGTAGTTCCAAAACATCTGGGGTGCCAAGGTTTGCCATCACTGATCTAGGAGCAGTCAAGGGGTTAATTGGATGCCTAATAATGTGTAATGTGTGTAATATGTGCTGCTATTTACTACAGATCAATTTGTTTCTTTTCCCTGCTTTGCAGGGAAAAGAAACAAGGCGATTGTTCCCTCTGTATAGAGCCCTGTGTTGTTTATAAACACAGGGCGCAAGGCTGTGATTCGACACAGCTGATTAGTAGAGCCCGGCCATAAATCATTGGCCAGGAACTGTTGATGAACTCCTGCTGTGTCAAATCACAGGGGAGTAAGCAGACAGGGGCGTGCGCCTGACGCCTGCTTTGCAGGGAAAGGAAACAAAGCTTTCGTTCCCTCTGTACAGAGCCCTGTGTTGACTGTCAACACAATGATCTGGGCTGTGATTCGACACAGCCAATCAGCAGGTCCCAGCCATGAATCATTGGCCGGGATCTGCTGACAAACTCCCGCTGTTTCAAATCAAAGGAGAGTAGGCAGGGGCGTGCACATACATTGCTGCGCCTGTAGGAGCCTCCTCATTGCAGTAAGGACACCTTCCCAGGGAGAATATAGAGGCCTAGGGACTTGAGTGAGGGGAGTATGGAGGTGTTTTTCTTTGAAATTAATTTCTTTGATTCTCCAAACTATTCTCCCAATTTTCACTCTGCTTATAGCCTATAGTGAGAATATTTGTGATTTGTGGCAGATAATTACACTGCAATTAATACCAGAGTGAATTTTCAAAATGTTCTAGATTCTTACTATTTTAGATCAAATTTTCCAAAAACCTTTATGTGTATAACAAATTTGACTGGCTTTCCGATCAATGAATACCTGTTCAAATATAATTTGTAAGAATAGGAGAATCCTGTTGCACACAGACTCAGGATGCCCAAATGTAGCTATAAATCTTATGTTTGTTCCCGTCTGATCTGGATGTTCCGATGGGGTGAGAAATGACAGGAAATTTGTACAAATTTGACTGTACGTCCTAATAGAATTTGTGTTTTAATCTGCTTTCCATTAGCTACAATGAAAATAAATAGAAGATGTGAGCCAGATCAAACTGCAGCTTGACTTGGTAGTGTATTGTAAGATAAGAATGAAAACACAAAGCAAAGAAAATATGATGTGACTGTTCCAGGGAGTGAACAGGAAAACTAAAGGCACATATTGTATTATATTGTAGTGGTCATCCTGCTTTTAGAAAGAAAATATTGAAAATACAGACCTAATATTGAAGTAACCGACTGCAGTGTTCATTTGCCCTAAGACTCTTTTTAGAAATCTTTAAGTTGTCATGTACACAATAGGTAACCAACCTGGCACAAAAAATGCTTAATGCCAAGTTTAAATGGTCCCATGAATCAGAATAGTAAGCACCCTCAATTTGAGGATCTACTGTACTGTATATACTGTCGTTTCAAGATGCTTGCATTTATTACAATGTAATGAACCTTCTAACAGTAACTCCTGAAAATCTCCTAATACTTCTTTATGGTACCTAAGGATATAGTCTTTATTTTTAATCCTTATTGACATGTTTTTCTATGTTTAATCTGTCATAATGAAGTGGAATGAATCATCATCATTATCATAATACAGTATAAAAGGAAATTACTCTTTGTTGCTAGGCACTCTGTTTTACGTATGAACCATTGTTATACTGTAACTACAGAGTACTAATTATCAATATAACATTTTATTGTTTTTTAAGTAGAGGAATAATCTAATTTTAGTAAAACGCTGTCGATTAAAAATCATTACAAATTGTGTACTATATGAGTAAATGGTTTTCTGAAGATTTATCCAATAACTTCTTGATAGTTAGGTTATGTGTGAATTGCACAATGCTCACAATACCTGAGCTTGAGTTCAGTGCTTTTTTAAAATATTTTTTTCTGCATGTGAGCAGACGACAAGCCCAAGTAGATTAGCCTGCAGATTGCACTTTTGTTTGAATATTTTATTAGAAGAAAGTCTCCACTGATCATCAGTAGGGATGAGCCGAACTGCCCTGTGTTCGAGCAGGGTTTGGCCCATTCACACCTGAGCGTATCATTTTCAGGCGTTTTTTTGGGCGTATTTCAGGCGTTTTTTGCAGGTGTTTGGAGGCAGGCATTGACATCTAACAAAAACGCCTGTAATCTGCCAAAAAAGAAGCTCACATACTTTTTTGAGCCTCAAGCTTTTTGCTTCAGGCGACAAAACGCTCATATGTGAACAGGGGCCATTGAAATGAATAGGATTTTGCTTGTTGGGTGTTTTGAGAGTTTAGAGATGAGCATTTTACAAGCTGAAAAATGCTCAAGTGTGAACAGGGCCCAAAGGAGTTCGGATGCTAAACCCAATTCCAACTGAAGTCAAGGTCAAAAGTCAAACTGTCAATTCGATAATGCCTGGGCTACTATACAAACAAACGTGTGTCAGCAGATATCATGTGGGTGGGGAGATTGGGGTAGACACTGTGCTGGGCAACATGAACCTATGCAAAAAAAACATTTTTTACGTTTTATTCAGCCAGGAACAGTGATTTTTTTTTTTTAAAGCACTGACCTTTGGAGAGTCCTTTGACATCATTTGCCAGAAAATTATAAAAATTTTCTTTGCAAATGTGACCTTTGCACATTCTACAGCAAGAATCTCTTTAAGTCTGGTATGGAGGTATGAAGGGGGTACCTCACCTTAAAAAATAATTTAAAATTTTAAAAAAGTGAGGCCCCCCCCCCCCACCTTCCACAGGAAAACTATACCAGACTCTTCCAGTCTGGTATGGATTTTAAGGGGGAATCTCCAAGCAAAAAAAAAAAAAAAAGGCATGAGATCCCCCTAAAAAGCTATCCCAAACTCTGAATTGAAGCATGCAGCCTGTCTGTCTGTTTGAGGACATATGGCCGGTTATTATTTATTGTGGAGAACTTGTTGATGAGGACAAAGGCCTCTTTTCCACAACCCTGGCTGGTGGTTATGGGGGTCTGTGAGCAAGGGCTTATCGGAATCTGGAAGACCCTTTATTAATAAGGAGGTCTTCAGATACCACCCCCTCCCTATGTTAATGAGTAAGGGATACATAGCCCTACCCCTAATCATTCCCCAAAAAAGGAACTTAGAAATAAAGACACCAAATGTTTAATACCATTTAAAAAAATTTAAATCCCCAAACATAGACTGTTTGTGTAAATGTCTGTGTAAATCCATCATCAGTCATGATGCCTGCTGTGCACTGATTCGACAAAAAAAAAAACCCAACCTGGAACACACGACGGACCCTGATGGTATTGCTCGCCAAATGACAGCTCCCTGAGCTGTCATCAGCTATATAAGGGAAAGGGCAGGGATAGCGGTGACATCATTGCCCAAAAATGGCCATATGGCTATATTTGTCAATGATGTAGCCCCTCCGATCCCCCCACCCCTTTGCTTACATGGCTGCGGATTCCATTTAAATCAATAGGCCAGAGTGCGCATGCGCGCGGCGCCGGGTCAGGACATGCACTGACCGAGCTCCGCACAGCCCGCCGTCTTCATAGCATATAATAGGCGGTTAGACCGGAGGAAAGAGTCACCGAACGGCAGCAGCTTACGGGGGAAAGGAGGATGCACAGGAGGAACACCGGAGCGGGCAAAAAAAAGTCTTCCACGCCGGCACAGCCCTCCAGCAAGCAGCGTCTGTCCTCTCCTCGCCTGCCACAGCACACACAGCAACCCAAGATGGCCGCGACCCGCGGCTCGGCAACACGAGGCGGCCCGCTCCCAGCCAAGCCCAACATCACCAAACCACCAGCCTCGCCAACATTGGGGACAGTCACCTCATCCCCCCACCGCACAGGACACCCTTCGCCAGCAGTCTCCAGGACGGAGGAGGTAGGGGATCCCTTCTCATCCCAGTCCCAAGGAGCCAGCACCCGGTCCCCACAGGCTGCATCCCATGGCTTCTCCCCATATCAGGCCTCACTAGATGAGGAAGTGGAGGGGGCATTGTCACCATCATCCTCTATGGACAGACAAATGGCGGATATTGCGGAATTAGCTTTGAGCCAAGGCAGCTCTGCAGCTTTCCCTCCCCCCCAACCCTCATATTCAGGGGACTCTGTGCTCATAGCCAGATTCTCGGCCTTGCTACAGCAGGAACTCTCTAAGGCCTGTGCCACCATTGCTGCAGGGATGAAGGGGGACTTCCAAGGAATTGGAGACAGGCTTGATTCCATTGAATCTAAAATGGACGGGACAGTTCAGAGAGTCAACCAAAACCATAGGCTAATAGTCACGCTCCAGGATCAATTAGTCGATGCCCAGGCTAAAATTGAGGATCTTGAAAACAGATCTCGCAGATATAACTTTCGAATTAGGGGACTTCCTGAGTCGGTCACTGATCTGGAACCAGCTATCCATACACTGATGACTGACCTCGTTCCCGATATTTCCCCTCACCACCTTGAGCTTGATCGCTTCCATCGGGCCCTGACAGCACCACGCTCAGATGGGTTACCACGGGATATCATTGTGAAACCCCATTTCTACAGGATCAAGGAAAAGGTCATGGCAGCTGCCCGCTACCGCAATGATGTCACCCTATTGGATCATCCGGTGCAGATATTCGCCGACATATCACAGGCGACTATACAAAAAAGGCGCACTCTGAAACCGCTACTGACTCATCTGATAAATCGCCAGATTAAGTACCGCTGGTCCTACCCGTTCAGACTGTCTTTCTCATTTAAGGGTAGATCCTACTCATTCTCCAATTTTCATGAAGGCGAAGATGTCCTTCTGGGGCTGGGAATTATTTCACGAGAGCCCCCCCCAGCCAGATCTCCGCGGGGCTCCCCGGAAGAGCCATCCCGACCACTGTCACCTTTGTGGTCACAGCCGGCCAAGAGGGGTAATGCTAAACAACGCACCCCGCCGTGAGATGATGCGGCCCACCTGCTCCACTCCATTTTACTTTTGACGGGGGGCCAACCTGTTTTGTTCGTTCACGCCTTCACTTCCATTTTACATTTTGTTTTTTTGCCGAACTCTGTCTGTAGACTGTGCTGAGTGGACGCTGGTCTGCCAGCTTCCACTACACCAAAGAAACTTTTGATGCAAGCCCTCGCTGGGGACTCAGATTCCAGAACTCGAGGGTTCCTACTGTTTATGACAGCCGTTCCAGGTTTATTATGCTGTCTCTTGTTGATTGCACTTCAGGGGTCTCCGGTCCCTGCTGTTAAGACACGGACGCTATTACCTCCCCACCCTGGGGGATTCAAAGTTACAATACCTGCTGGGATGGGAATGTTGGGGGGGGGGGGGGGGGGTTTTGTTGGGTTTTTTTTTTTTTTTGTATTTTTTTTCCTCTAGTTGCCGGTTGGCCATGTTGTGGTTGATCGGTGGCGGAGGGTTATCAGGGGATCTGCGGGTCTCCCATGGGATTTGACCGGTGATTTGAGAAGTTATGGTTTCACTATGTTTTCTTTTATAGTTACATGGTTCTATGGCATGGATTGAAGCGAGTCGGGTTGTTTCCGCATGCCACTTTCTGCGACCTTGCTCGCTGCTATGCGCAGTGAACAACCTCGCGCATATACATGGGGTGCTGGACCCCACAACCAGCTTACATTGCATAAATTGTTGGTACTACTGGCATACCCTACGCCCCCCCCCCCGCCATATGGGCGGCGGGGGGGAAGGCGGGGGTCCTTCTGTTTTTTTGTGTTCTTTTTTTTACTATACTGTCTCTCTTCTAACCCCTTTTTCTTTTTCCCCTCTGACATGGCGGCTACTCGACATCCAGGCCCCTTTGGCTCATTCCCAGAGGTGGGGAGGAAAGGCGGATCATCCATCATGACATTCAGGCGAGTACAACCTACCGAACCACAATGACGAACCCCTTGCCAAGTAACTTTAAAATTCTGACACATAATGTCCAGGGCCTTAACGCACCAGTGAAGAGAACAAAAGCCTTTCAGTTTTACCATAAACAAGGAATCGATGTCCTCCTCTTACAGGAGACCCACTTCCCTCGCACTTCCGCACCCAAAAAGCTTAGCGCCAAATTTCCCATCTGTTACATGTCTAATAGCGAGGATAAGAAACGGGGGGTGGCGGTCTGTATAGCCAAGAGGGTCCCGTTCATACCTAAAGAGGTGATCAGAGACAGGGAGGGAAGGTACCTAATGGTCCAGGGCAAAATAAATGAGCACGACGTAACCTTTGTCTCCTACTATGCTCCGAACGTGGGGCAAATTCAATTTTTCCAGGAAATGCTGAGTGTGGTGATGCCGCGCGCGACGGGACATGTAGTGTTTGGGGGTGACAGTAATGTCCCCTTGGACCAGGTCATGGACAGGTCGGATGCCTTGCGTGCCTCTCTGAAACATGCCCCGCGTCTGGGGGTGAAATTGGCTAGATTATTGCACTCCACGGGCTTGGTGGACGTGTGGAGGAATGATCATCCCACGACGCGCGATTTCACCCACTACTCTCATGCGCATAAGACGTATGCCCGAATAGACCACCTCTTTGCATTGTCGGCTCTCCTTCCGTTTGTACTAAAGACACGAATCGTCCCCACCCCGTGGTCTGACCACTCCCCAGTAGTGATGACTGTCTCTGACTTGTGGACTAAACCTAAATTTTCCTCCTGGAGGCTCAATGCCTCCCTACTGAATGACCCCCTTATACTTAAGGAAGTGACCGATTGCTTACATCAATATTTTCTGGACAACCCATCGACTGATACATCCCCGGCCATGGTATGGGCGGCGCATAAAGCGACGATTAGAGGCAAGCTAATCCAGATTGCCTCCCGGAAAAAGAGGGAACGCGACGGGGAGATACTGCGTCAGGATGCGGAGCTGAGGGACCTCCTAAGGGAGCAGAAGAGGAATCCTGGGGTGGATATCAGACACAAAATTGACGCGGCACGGGTGGCCCTTAATTTTAGCTTGACCACCAAAGCGGAAAAGTCCATTCGCTGGTCGAGAAATCGCTATTACACACTGGGCGATAAACCGCACACACTTTTGGCCCGCAAGCTGGCCCCGAGACTCTATTCCCCGGCGCTACCAAAACTGAGGCTTAGGTCTGGTCTCCGGTCACAGGACCCCAAATTGGTGGTCAACGAATTTTATCACTTTTACACTAAGCTTTATTCCCAACCGCAGCCGCCCAGACAGTCCGCGGTAACGGCCTTTTTCCAGGACATCTCCCTCCCTAGCCTTTCCTCCCCCCATGTGGAGATTATGGATAGGGAGTTCTCTATCACAGAAATATTGGCAGCAATCAAATCCATCAACCCTAATAAAGCGCCGGGACCGGACGGTTTCTCAGGCCATTATTATAAAAAATTTCACGAGACCCTGACCCCCCATCTTTGCTCCTACTTTAATTCTATTAGAACGGGAACCCCCATCCCGACATATGAAAATAACGCGTATATCCATGTGCTGCCGAAACCGGGCAAAGACCATGGGGACTGTCTCAATTACAGGCCGATATCGCTCATCAATGTCGACCTTAAAATTATGGCGAAGGTGCTGGCAACTAGGCTCAACACTTTTTTGGCGGAATATATACATCCAGACCAGGCCGGCTTTGTGCAGGGCCGACAGGCGCCCGACCAGACCCGGCGTGCGATAGATGTGATTTCAGCCCTCCAATCTAACTGGGATAACGTAGGCCCCAGAAAGGGCATGCTACTATCCCTCGATCTTCACAAGGCCTTTGATTCCCTGTCCTGGGAATATCTTTTACAGACACTGGAGCGCTTTGGCTTTGGACAACGCTTTTTATCTCTCGTCCGTATGTTATATAGTGACCCAGTCGCGAAATTGTCTATTAAGGGTTACGGATCCCCTTTCCTGAACATTAGGAGGGGCACTAGACAGGGGTGTCCTTTATCCCCGCTCTTATTTATCTTAGCCCTGGAACCATTAGCCATTAAATTGCGATCCAACCCGGATATTAAGGGCATACAATGTGGGGGGGTGGAGCATAAGTGCGCCCTGTTTGCGGACGACATCTTGATGTACATTTCGGCCCCACTGATTTCTATCCCCAATTTACTTAAGGACATGGAGGAGTTTGCGTCCATCTCAGGTCTCCAAATAAACCCCTCCAAATCTCGGGCTTTAAACCTAACACTAGATGATACTACCCTGTCTGCCCTCAGGGACAACTTTCCATTTGCCTGGCAAGAACGGTCACTGCCATACCTTGGAATTCATCTCACGGCCTCCATAACTACCCTTTATGCATGTAACTACCCACCTTTATACAAAAAACTACGGGAAGATCTTGCAACTTGGTCTGCTAGCCCCCCGTCATGGTTCGGTAGGTTGAATTCGGTGAAAATGAACATATTGCCTAGATTGTTGTATCTGTTTCGCACTCTACCCATAATGCTTAATATGACTGATCTTAAAGATTTTCAGGGGTTAGTCATCAGGTTTATATGGGGGGACAAAAGGCCCAGAGTCAATAGGCGGACTCTTTTTACCCCTAAACTCAGAGGGGGACTAGGGGTCCCGGAACTGAGCAAATATTACCATGCAGCTCAGTTGGCCCAACTGGTACGCTTCCACTCCCGGGACCCTCTCCCGATTTGGATGCACATGGAAGCGGCCCACTTGGGGGTTCCGGTCCACCACGCGCTGTGGTTAAGAGCTAGGGACAGACCCGGGGTGCTCTGTCCCGCCCTCTCCCTCTCCCTGGGGGTTTGGGATAGGCTGTCGGGCAGGCACTCCTTTAAGTCCCTCCATGCTCCGCTAGCACCCCTATTGGGCAACCCTTTGTTTCCGCCGGGTCTAACCCCGGCAATGTTTGACTGGTGGACGAACAAGGGGCTTCTCAGGTTGGCAGATTTATGCGACCACCGGGGACTATTTACCAGGTCCGAACTGCAGGAGAAGTATTCCCTCCCTGAGGGGGAGTACTTTCGCTACGCCCAGATCTCCCATTTTGCAGCCTCCCTTAGGCGTAAGAGCGATATCACTACCTCCACACCAATGGAGTATCTTTGCCGCACACTAGATAAACAAAACAGCTACATATCTACGATTTATAATATACTCCACGGTGATGACAGTAAACTACCATACATGTTACGCTGGGAGGAGGATCTGGGAGAGTCTCTGGACAGGGCGGAATGGAGTACTTTAGCACAGTTTAACTCTAGATCCATACTTAATACTTCCCTGATAGAAGCAAACTTTAAGGTGTTTTTGCGTTGGTACATGGTTCCGGTCAGGCTGGCAGCGGCGGTGAGCACTGCATCCCCCAATTGCTTTCGGGGATGTGGCCAGGCGGGCACGGTGCTCCACACGTGGTGGACTTGCCCGAAAGTCCGCCGCTTCTGGATCCGAGTCTACAATTTTGTTTACTCCTTGACTCAAGTCAACTTGACGAAGGACCCCCAAAATGCCCTTTTGGGTAAACCAGCGGAAGGGGCAACTAAACCCGCTAAGCGCCTCATTGCCTTTGTGTTCTTAGCCGCTAAAATAACCATAGCCCGCTCGTGGCGAACCCCCGTGGTGCCATTTGAGCTCTTGAAAGCCAAACTGACCTGGATCATGTTAAACGAACGGATGGTGGCAATTTTGAATGATAGGATGCGAATGTTTGATAAAACTTGGGACCCCTGGATAAGGTACCTGGCGGGCCCCTCATAGCCTTGGACGAGTTGTTGCTGGGGCAATTTCCCCCGGTGGGGTGGACGGGGCCTGGGTGTCGACCCTCGACCCTCTACTTTTTCAATAGCCGCTGATGTTTCTTCCCTTTCTCTCACTCTTCCATTCCTGCTGCCCTCCCCCGCTGTTTCCTCCTTTTCCCCCAGTCTGATCCCCCCCCTTCTTTTTTTTTTTTTTTTTTTCTTCTTCTCTTTCTTTCTTTTTCTTTTTCTCTTTTTTCCTGGTATTTTCTGACAGTGCACGGACGACAGGCTGTGCCCCCCACTAGTGGAGGGCTTGGTATTGGGGCCGGGGTTGGGGGTCGTCCCCCCCAGAAGGGCGCAGTAAGTTCCCGTAGGGGCGCCATTGGGGGGTCGGACCCGGACCGTCGGTCCTGTGGTGTGTAATGGCGGGGGCACTGTCTGTCCATGTGTCGCTATGCTTCCACACTGATGGTTGGATGCCTAACTTCAGTTTACATTTTAGGTTACAGTCTTATTGACTACTCATTTTTGATTTTGTGTTTTATTTTGCATTGGCACCATTGTATCTCCTGTTTTCTGAGATATTTACTGTATACATAAGAAGTAATTGAGCCATGTTGGCTCCTTGTGCACTGTTAAAACTTTCTTTCCAAAACTTCAATAAAAACATTGAAACATAAATCAATAGGCCATGGACATCTGTGGTTGGTAAAGGCATGATGGGGCAAGCACCTGCTGCTTCCTTAGCAATCATTGACAGAAAGAATCTTTCATGTTTGTCTATGCCAAGCACCCTAAATGTTCACCATTCAGACGAACATCTAAACAGACAGTGTTCAGTCTGGACTTACTTAAAGGGATGGGTGCAAGTCAGACAGTGGGCATTTAAGGCCACACACCTGTTCCTGCTTATCTGTCAAGCTCTGCTATGCGAGTGAGTCCATAAAACTGCTGTGTCTCCATTCACCTACAGTTGTGCTCATAAGTTTACATACCCTGGCAGAATCTATGATTTTTTTGGCCATTTTTCCGAGAATATGAATGATAACACAAAAACTTTTTTCTTGCGCTCATGGTTAGTGTTTGACTGAAGCCATTTATTATCAATCAACTGTGTTTACTCTTTTTAAATCATAATGACAACAGAAACAACCCAAATGACCCTGATCAAAAGTTTACATACCCTGGTGATTTTTGCCTGTTAACATGCACACAAGTTGACACAAAGGGGTTGGAATGGCTATTAACCATCCTCGCCTGTGATCTGTTTGCTTGTAATTAGTGTGTGTATAAAAGGTCAATGAGTTTCTGGACTCCTGACAGACCCTTGCATCTTTCATCCAGTGCTGCACTGACGTTTCTGGATTCTGAGTCGTGGGAGGGGCAAAAGAATTGTCAAAGGATCTGCGGGAAAAGGTAGTTGAACTGTATACAACAGGAAAGGGGTATAAAAAGATATCCAAAGAACTGAGAATGCCAATCAGCAGTGTTCAAACTCTAATCAAGAAGTGGAAAATTAGGGGCTCTGTTGCAACCAAACCACAGTCAGGTAGACCAACTAAAATTTCAGCCACAACTGCCAGGAAAATTGTTCAGGATGCAAAGAAAAACCCACAAATAACTTCAGGTGAAATACAGGACCCTCTGAAAACATGTGGTGTGGCTGTTTAAAGATGCACAATAAGGAGGCACTTAAAGAAAGATGGGCTGCATGGTCGAGTCGCCAGGAGAAAGCCATTACTACGCAAATGCCACAAAGTATCCCGCTTACAATACGCCAAACAGCACAGAGACAAGCCTCAAACCTTCTGGCACAAAATCATTTGGAGTGATGAGACCAAAATTTTGCTTTTTGGCCACAACCATAAGCGCTACATTTGGAGAGGAGTCAACAAGGCCTATGATGAAAACACCATTCCTACTTTGAAACATGGAGGTGGATCGCTGTTGTTTTGGGGATGTGTGAGCTACAAAGGCACAGGAAATTTGGTTAGAATTGATGGCAAGATGAATGCAGTATGTTGTCAAAATATTCTTTAAAGCATTCATCAGCCCGGAAGCTGCGCATGGGACGTACTTGGACATTCCAACATGACAATGATCCTAAACACAAGGCCAAGTCGACTTGTCATTGGCTACAGCAGAATAAAGTGAAGGTTCTGGAGTGGCCATCTCAGTCTCCCGACCTCAAAATCATTGCAAAGTGTTGTCCTCGGCCAAAAACCCCCTATAGGGGGAGGTGCCACATCCCGGGAGAGCAAAAAAAAAAGAAAGAAGGTTCCCCTAAGGGGTTGGGACTTTTAAGGCACTCAATGCAGTAGAAGAAAGGTATATAAGTAGAATGTTTAAACAAATAATATAATTTTATTAATAACAATAGAATGTCTAAAAACAACGAATGTTGTACAAATGCATGAATATAGGCAAGCAGATAGCAAAATACAACACAGCTATAGAAACGTGCAATAAATTCACAGTCAAATACCCAACGCGTTTCGAAGCTATTCGCTTCTTCTTCAGGGGTAATATAAAATATTGCACATAGATTTCTACAATGGAAACAACATAGAGACATGTTAGAGGCATTTAAATATATTATACAACTTTGTAGAGTCTTAAAAGAAAAAGAATAACAATTCTGGGTAAATACATGCATAGTCTCAAAGTGAAAGAAACCATGAGTGAAAGAAAAGTTTTTGTGTTGTCATTCATAGTCTCTGAAAAATGGCCAAGAAATCATAAATTCTGCTAGGGTATGTAAACTTATGAGCACAACTGTATATAGACTACCTGTACACAGCTCAATGTTTTTCCAAGAAGATAAACAAACAGCTCTTCATGCTGTACAGGGCTAGGTGCCCAATGCGAATTAAGCCTAAAGCAGGCCATAGACGATTCGAATTTCGTTCAAAAATCGTAAATGGCAGTGTTATCGAACGATTTTCGTATCGTTAGTGTGATATGTAAAACGTTCGATTTTCGTACGACAGCAAAAATTCACATATCCAACATGTTGGGTTTTTTTGCGAAAATCGGCCGAATTTCGTATCATTAGTGGGGGAGTTGTATGATTTCGCCTAACAAAACACAGAACAGTAGGGAGTGTGTCCGGTAGAGATGTGGTTAAAAGGCACAAAAAATAGTGTTTTGTCGTACGATTTTCGGCTCACATTGATGGTACACTCGATGATGTGCACGAGTGCCGCTTTCGTTTATCGAATGATAAATCGTACGAAATTCGAATCGTCTATGGCCTGCTTAAGAGGGAAATCCTTTCACTTTAGAAGTTTTTCCTTAATTTCCTGTTGCATCTCTGAAGCAGGAGATAAAGAGAAATGTCCCCAATATTACAGACACGGCAAAAAAAAAAACACCTGGCAGGGGGTTAAACCCTTTTGCTACTCTATTTAAACGAAAAAAAATCTTTTTGGCTATACACACACTTTAAATGAAAATGTATTGTGAAAGACTGTTCTGAAGATGACAACATCCTGGCAGTGAATATCACTGACAGCTAGAAGTCAAGACTTAGACTTTGGAAATGCAGTGGATGTTTTACTGGAATGTTGATAGTGATATGATATTGATGTTATGACACTGAGTGAGAGCGCTGCTATTGGGATACATGTCAGCACTGATAAGTCTCCACTGTCTATTTCTAAGAACATCCAGAAGATTGGGAGTGACTGTTGTGTCTCTGAAATTATTTCATGTAGGGGTTGTGTCTGACACAACTCCTGCCTAATGCCCCATACACACGTGCAGATTATCTGCAGACTTTTGTCTGCAGACTTACCAAAACCATATAATATGAGGTCAAACCTAAACACTTTCAATTTGTATGCAATCCGGCAGGCCCTTGCACTACATAGAAAAGGTAAGTCTGCAGACAAAAGTCTGCAGATAATCTGCACGTGTGTATGGGGCATTAGTGTGGTAAGTGGTGGTCAGGTCGGGACAGGGGTCACGGGACAGCATGCAACGCAGTGTGACCATACTTTTCTGAATTCAGAATCAGCCAACAACTCTCACCTGATTTCAGAGAGCCACTGCAGGCTCTGGAAGGATCCTGACCATAAAGTCAGGATCCACCCAGCTGCTTGATTGACAGCTGACCAGTGTTAATTTTGGCAGCAAATTTCAATTTAGTTTTAGTCTTAGGCTGGCCATACACTATACAATTTTCTTATTCAATTTCCTTTAGATTTACCTTAAACTATGTAGTGCAAGGGCCTGCCTGACTGCATACAAATTGAAAGTGTTTAGGTTTGACCCTATATTACATGGTTTTGGTAAATCTAAAGGAAAGTTGAACAAGAAAATTGTATAGTGTATGGCCAGCCTTACTTTGTCAGACAGCTTCTATTTAAGTGATTTCTTGATTCAACAGGTCTGGCAGTAATCAGGGCTGGGTGTGGCAAGTGAAATTTAACTCACAGTTCATTCATGATTTAGCGGGGGGGATAACCACACATAGGGCCATAGGGCTACTTTTTCAAATTGGGCCAGGCAGATTTGGACAGCTTTTTTCTCTTAATAAATGAAATCATCATTTAAAAACTGCATTTTGGATTACCTCGGGTTATCTTTGCGTAATATTAAAATGTCTTTGATGATCTGAATCATTTAAGTGTGACAAATGTGCAAAAGATAAAAATCAAGAAGGGGGCAAATATTATTTCACAGCGTATATCTGTAAATTAATATAATTTTAGCTGTTTAGTATTTTATGTTGATTGCTAATAAATCCTGATTTTTTAATGTAATCTGTGTTTAACCACTTGCTGACTGCTCACAGTATATTTACTGCGGCAGTCAGCCCCTCACAGGCAGAGTGACGTAGGTCTACGTCGCTAGCCTGTGAGGCTCTGGGGAGCGAGCGTGCGCCGCCGGAGGCGCGCTCCCGCACCCGCTCGGTCACGGACCCCCCCCGCGCGTGTGACCAGCGGACCTGATGTCTGCCGGTCACTCGGCGATCGTCGGGGGAGAGGGAGAAAGGCAGGCGGCTAATGTAAACAAGCTGCTTGTCATTCTCCCCGGTGTAGAAACGATGATCACATGGTTCTACTATGTAGGACCATTGATCATTGTTCCTACACCTCAAGCCACAGCCAATCACAGTTAGAATCATGCCCCTAGGGACACACACAGCCCCTCCCTCTCAAATAAATTTAACCCCTTCACTGCCAGTGTATTTTTACAGTAACAGTGCATATGTATAGCACTGATTACTGTAGAAATGTCACTGGTAACCCCAAAAGTGTCAAAAATGTCAGTCAAGGGTCCGATCTGTCCGCCGCAATGTCGCAGTACCGCAAAAAAAATCGAAAATCGCGCCATTACGCGTTAAAAAAAAAACAACAAAAATGACAAAAATCTTTCCCTTTGTTAGTAAACGCAATAACTTTTGCGCAAACCAATCAAAATAGGCTTTTTGCGATTTTTTTTTACCAAACATATGTAGCATAAAACAAATTGGCCGAAAATGTTAAAAAAAAATTTTGGGGGGGAATTTCATATAAAAAATGTGAAAAATATTGTTATTTTTGCAAAATTGTCGCTCTTTTTTTGTTTATAGCGCATGATCAAAAAATCGCACAGGTGATCAAATACCACCAAAAGAAAGCTCTGTTTGTGGGAAAAAAAGGACATCAAATTCGTTTAGGTACAGCGTCGCACGACCGCGCAATGGTCCCTTAAAGTCACGCAGTGCCGAATCGCAAAATACCCCCTGGTCAGGAAGGGGGTAAAATCTTCCGGGGCTTAAGTGGTTAAGATATTTACAGTACAACACAGCCACATTACAAGTCAGCACAAATGACCCAGGTCTTGCCTTGTCTTGAGCAAATGGCGTACATCTATGCTGCAATATCAGGAAATCTATTGTGTCGAAGTTCAAACAGACGTTTGACCATACAAATTCAACGGTAAAAAATGCATAAGAGGTTTGATAACTAGCAAAAAGCCTTCTACTCCAGCTCTTTGGTGCTTCACAATATCTGTGGTACAATATTTGTGTCCAAAGGAAAAAAAGGTAACGTGGTAAAATGAGAGTAGATAGAAGGTAATAGTTTTAGGGAAGAGAGCAGATGTGGAGTGGGAAAACTTCCACTCTATCGGCAGCAGTAACGTGGAAAGGCAAAGGCAATGAACCCGGACAACCTTAGATCCTGATTGAGGTGTGCTAGGTATATCACCAGACAGTGATAGAGGTCATGCTGCACATCATAATAAATAAACACAACCTTTGGAGTAAGCTGATGATTTGTCTGAGAGGTCATAGATTATACACGTGTACATACATAAATAGATAAAGTGATACACCTCCGAAGATCAATAATCAAAACACAGCAACCATACTGTAAATAAACAAAGCTACATAATTTTTTTAGAAGTGCAAAATTAGCCTTTAGAAAAGATGAGTAGCAAATGTTATGGCTGAGACATAAGCAAATTGCATTGCACATGGCTGTCTTTATATCAGTGGATGGTGGGAACTACTGACCCCTCGCTTGTATATGAGGTTGTGGTGTTGTGATCTTGATTGTTGATATTTTCCAGCCCCACGATGGACATATCATAGCTCCCAACTGTCCCTGATTTTGAGGGACTGTCCCTGATTTGGAGCAAAGTCCCTCTGTTCCTCTTGCCTCCTCATTTGTCCCTCATTTTAATCTGATCTACAACGATCAGCCATAACATTATGACCACTGATAGGTAAAGGGAATATCTCGTTAAAACAGCATCTGAAAATTGGTGGGATATATTCCGCAGCAAGTGAACATTTTGTCCATGAAGTTGATGTGGTGAAAGCAGAAAAAAATGGGCATCGCAGTTTTTTGTGTATGGGGCTGTAAAGCCCATGGTGACCCGTGTTCACAGCCAAAAGCTTCTACAGTGGTCACATGAACATCAGAACTGGACTATGGAGCAATAGAAGAAGGTTGCCTGGTCTGATGAATCCCATTTCCTTTTACATCATGTGGATGGCCGGGCACGTGTCTGTCACTTACCTGGGGAAGAGATGGCACCAGGATGTGGTATAAGAAGTCAAGTCGGCAGTGTGATGCTTTGGGCAATGTTCTGCTGGGAAACCTTGGGTCCTGCTATCCATGTGGATGTTACTTTGGTGTCCATGCCTCAATGGGTCAGGGCTGTTTTAGCAAAAGGGGGCCATACTCAATATTAGGTGGGTGGCTGATCTGTGTATATAGTTGTATCCAACTGCTGCATTTTTAAATTTCAAAAGCCAATATAAAGGAATAGGCAGTGGTAAAAAAAAAAAAAAAAAAAAAAAAAAAGCACTTGTGGGTTTAACTTTAATTTTTTTTAGTATATTTCTCCTTTAAGGTGGCATGGCAGGGGGTGTGTCCTATGCCTACATACTTTTAATGATATATGTCCCTTGTTCCCATCTCAAAAAGTTGGGAGGTATGCATATGTGGTTCTTTTATCAGTTACAAGGTACTTTGTTGCTTACAGATTTTCTAAGGTATGTGGGACATTTCAGTTTAGAGTTGTTTTTACTTGTGTAGCACCCTCCTAGGTAAGTGCTAGGAAAAATATATGTGTGGCCCTGTCTGCTTATCAGGGGGGCAAGATCAGTTAGTTAGGTTGTCATGTGTTTCCAGGTGTAGTCTGTGCGTCTGGGGAGTCTCCCCACTGTATCCAATGAGGGCTCTTGTTGGACAGTGGGGGAAACCTGGCCAATAGCGCACCAGGGTTTATAGCTGTCCTAGTGTGTGGAGTTTGCCGCAATGCACCCTAGGATTGGGTAAAACCTGGCGGGAGCATGTGACAGAGCGTCTTTGGCGGGAAGAAGAGTCCCAGGAGGAATCTGACGGATGTCTCTCCTCCTGTCAGAGCAAGTGAAGGTGTCCTGGGCAGTCGGCCTGAAGGACCGGAGGTTGAGCTGGGCTGCAGAGAGGGATCCAGAGTGCGCTGACCGAGTGGAGCTGCTGGGCAGAAGTTTCCGGGAAAAAAAGTGTTGTGAGTACTCGAAATCTGCCCAGGGGTCTGCCTAAGAGGGGGCCGCTCCAGAAGGTCAAAGGGATCCAGGAGCCAGCTAACAAGTAGTTGTGGCATAGAAAGGGGGTGCCAAGTATTAAGCCCTGCAGATAAGGGAGTGAAAGGGGGCGCCAGCGTTCAGCAGTGCAGCAAAAGTGTACAAGTAGCTACATCAGGAAGGAGTACCTAAGGCAGCTAAGAGAGGATTTCATTAGTTGAAGCTCAGTTACAAGAATAGTTCAGCGTTAACCGGCATCCAGACAGCGTCAAGTCAGCGTTGGCGGGCAGCGTCAAACAGTACTTCTTAAGTGTCTCCGCCAAATTGTGCATAATTGAGTTAAAGGAGTATCCCACTCTTCCCTTCTCCCGTCCAAGTTCCTAAATAAATCAAAAACCCCAAGATACTGGACTGATCATTGTCTCAGTGCTCACACTTGGAGAAACATGCTTAAATGTGCTGTTGTTGTTAGCGGTAACCCAGGGGGACCCATATCCATCAAAACGGCTGGAAATTGTGCTACATTTGGGGGCTCGTCTGGGATTTCACCCTGGGTTGCTGGGTCAGTTGCCAACGGCAATGGCCAAAGAACACGTCCAAAATCTAAATTTTTGTGTCCGGGACTTTATTCAAATATTCAAGCCAAGTGTGAGGTCGGCTGTGCAGGAGGTAGGGAGAGTGGGATGAAGATTGAAGTGCATATGGAAGGTTGCCCGTGGCAACAAAAATGTTCAAGTCAGTACTGCAAAATGGAGGGAACCTTCCACTTTAGTAATGAGATGTACTCTGCTATCAAGTATTGGAGAGCAGGGAAGAGGCCTATGTCTGTGAATAAAAGCTGCATCTGCCTGACGGGAAAAGGTCCTGGTATGGACGAAGAAAATGGCGGCCAGGGGCACATGGAGCAGGTTGCCAGGGGCCAAGTGTGTGTTCAGGGTATATGGACTGATGTTGACCGTGCATACGACAGCGGGACATTTGTTCTATATAGCAATTGCAGTGATACTGTGAAGATTGCAGTCGGCCATGCCGGGAGGGGCAGTGGGACTATCTTTGGAGACAGTATGGTGGGCCTTACTTGTACATGTGTTGGGGAGAGGACTGTTGACCATGCATATGACAGCGGGACAATTCTCTGGCCTGGCAAAGAGGGACAGCTGGCTCCTGCTACAAGTAAGAAGAGTGGATGCATGTCTGGCGAGGGACATGATCCGCTTTGCAGTGACTTCCATGTCGGGTGAAGAGAGAGGGCGTGGCATTGGAAGGGTTACTGCACTGTGCGGGAAAGCGTGAGCCAGAAAACACTGCCTAGGGGGAGGAGCCAACAACAAGCAAGGAGTATGGGTGGAGACATCGGTCGCACCCAGCCAATCAGGAGTGAACAGGGGAGCCCATATATCACTCCCCTCTTCGGGTGTGGATGAGAGGGAGACACATGCGAGAAGAGGAAGCACTATGGAGATGGCTGAAGAGTAAAAGTGCGCAATTACTTCACCCGTTGGCGGAGAACATGCTGGGCAGAGCCTGGAGCAGATCCAGAAGCCGAGTCAAGTATTCGTATGGGACACTGGTATACAAATGGTGCCCGATGGACTGGCGCTGTGCACAGGAGGAGGCGTGGAGTACCTTGGCTTGGTATGTCCTTAGTGTGTGAATGTAACCATGAGAATGCAAGCATGGAGCCAGTGTGGGCACTGCGGCTATCTGCTGCTGTGGGTAGAGAGGAGTGGGGACCGACCCAGGCAAATGTGTGTGGTCTGGGAGTCGGGTTTCACCCGGGAAGTAACGGCCAGGGAATCAGGGTTCCTCCACGGAGGCGGGAGGGGCATGATCAAAGTCCTAATGCAGCTGGAGGCCATGCAGCCTGGCAGTAGTCAAGCCTTGACGTTAGAAAGGACTCGGCCACAGGAAAAGGGGTGCATGCAGATTCAGAGGGCCGGGAAGTGGCCAGAAGAAGGACCAGAATCTGCAGCAGCAGAAACAAGGTCTGACCCCACCCCCATTTTTCAAAATAAATGGCCCGCGGCCATCGGGACCTCAGTTACAAGTGTAAGTAGTAAGGAAGAGTCCGGGGTTTTCAACGTGGGGTCTCCTAGCTTTCAGTGTAAATACGGATCCATTGAAGCAGGAATTAATGACTGGAGGTCACAGGATGAGACAGAATGGGACTGGGGATCTGAGGCTTGGAGCAGTTCACCAGGTCCCGATACAATTGTTGTGCCTGACAAGGAGACTAAATAGTCTCTTAAGAGAGGGGAGCTGGCCCAAAATTTGGGGTTCTGCGAGGCCTATTCAAAAGTGGGCCCCAGATCTAACCCCACCCACAATCTATGCCTGGGCTCGGGACCAGAATGAGTCCAACAGCTCCACAATCAGGCGAGAGGAGACCCCTTTTTCTTTATCTGGGAGAGGTAACAGGAAAACCCTTCCCAGGCTTTCAAGGATGCAAAGATGAATGCAGCGCAAAGTAGCCATGAAGTATGACTATGATTATCCATATTCTCCCTGGGACGTTATGTTGAACATTGAGGCAAGGAGAGAGTTTTGGTGCTATGAAGCAATCTAGGCCTTACTTTTTGTTCCCAAGCCCTTTCGGGATTTAACAAGGACTGACCTTTGGGACAGATTTAGTACTGTAAAGACTCAGTGGCCGTATGGACGTTCCATATACATTGACCGGGTGTAAGGTTTGTCGTCCGGATGGGTCGGGCCAGACTTGGTCGATCTGGGTTCGGGACAGCCAGGGAGCCCTTGTCCGGGTCCCCCACCTGGAGTACTACATTTAAAGGAAATCTCCATACGTAAAGACTATAAGAGTAAGGCTGGCTAGCCATCACCAAGAAAAAAAATATAATGCTGAAGTTCAAAGTTGATGTTGCAGTTTGAGTTGTTACTTCTCATCTATGTGAACTTATTATTCTACAGACCCCTTGGGCCACCGTGTCAGGGTCCTAAAGACGAACTCCAAACCTCACAGATCCCTTGGGCCAACGGGCCAGGATCTCTGGATTACAAATGTCTGCTTGAAAAGACTTCTGGAACCCTCAAGCAGAGGGAAGAGGAACTGGACTAAAACGGGTGGCCACCGCAGTGAAAGGCGGTGAATCAAGGAAGTCTGGAGGGAGGTGCTCTAAAAGATCCCGTAGGTTTCCCTGACTCAGCAGGATTGCAGGCCACTTAGGCTCTAGTGGTTTGCTCTGTTTCCATGCAAGGAGAAGTGACCGTGAGTGACAGCAGGAGGATGCTGTATTTACCTTCTCCAAAGGACTCTGCATGTAGATAGCCAGTGTTAGGGCACAGATCCCCCAGAGAAGAGGGAAATTGGACCCGGCGTGTCAAGCACTGGATAGCAGAGGAGTCAGGGACTGGAGTGAGAAGGTAGATAGTCATGTGATAGACATATGTGAAATGTGACTAACTTCTCATTTTTCTCTACAGGTGGGCTCACAGTAGAGGTAGATAGTCAGGATGTATATATTTGTTTGATCCTTACCAAGCGGAGTTTGTTTGGTGGGGGGTGCATCCTTCTATGCACCTAAAATAATTTGTATATTTGTACAGAAGATGCATATATATATATTTTTTTTTTTTTTTTTTGCACTTAAATTATTTGTACATTTGTTCTTTTCCCTTTTTCCCCCTTTCCAAGTTTGTGGGATACTCCTGATCCTTTGGTAGATTTTTGTAGGAGGCGGCTGCATCAGAGCCAATGGGGACATGGCTCATGTTTGGGGGGGGGGGGGGTGGATGTAGCACCCTTCTAGGTAGGTGCTAGGAAAAATATATGTGTGGCCCTGACTGCTTATCAGGGGGGCCTGATTAGTTAGTTAGGCTGTCATGTGTTTCCAGGTGTAGTCTGTTGAGTCTAGGGAGTCTCCCCACTGTATGCAATGAGGGCTCTTGTTGGACAGTGGAGGAAATCTGGTCAATAGCGCACCAGGGTTTATAGCTGTCCCTGTGGGCGGAGTTCGCCACTATGCACCCTGGGATTGGGTATAAACCTGGCGGGAGCATGTGACAGAGCATCTGTGGTGGGAAGCAGAGTCACAGGAGGAGGCTGACAGCTGTCTCTCTCCTCCTGTCAGAGCAAGTGAAGGTGTCCTGGGCAGTCGGCCTGAAGGACCGGAGGTTGAGCTGGGCTGCAGAGAGGGATCCAGAGTGTGCTGACCGAGTGGAGCTGCTGGGCAGAAGTTTCCGGGAAAAACAGTGTTGTGAGTACTCAATCTGCCCAGGGGTCTGCCTAAGAGGGGGCCACTGCAGAAGGTCAAAGGGATCCAGGAGCCAGCTAACAAGTAGTTGTGGCATAGAAAGGGGGTGCCAAGTATTAAGCCCTGCAGATAAGGGAGTGAAAGGAGGCGCCAATGTGGGCCCTGAAGCGTTCAGCAGTGCAGCAAAAGTGTACAAGTAGCTACATCAGGAAGGAGTACCTAAGGCAGCTAAAAGAGGATTTCTTTAGTTGAAGCTCAGTGACAAGAATAGTTCAGCGTTAACCGGCTTCCGGCCAGGGTTAACAAGCATCACGTCAGCGTCGGCGGGCATTCAGCCAGCGTCAGGCCAGTGTCAATCAGTACTTCTTAAGTGTCTCCGCCAAATTGTGCATAGTTGAGTTAAAAGAGTATTCCACTCATCCCTTCTCCCATCCATGTTCCTAAATAAATCAAAAACCCAAAGATACTGGACTAGTCATTGTCTCAGTGCTCACACTTGGAGAGACATGCTCAAATGTGCTGTTGTTGTTAGCGGTAACCCAGGGGGACCCATATCCAGCATACGGCTGGGAATTGTGCTACACTTGCAAGGATATGATGTAAGGTGATTGTTCACAGAAACGTGTTTAGCTTTCCCCTGATTGTAGGTGACTCAGTTGTTCTACGGTAGTATTGGCAATGCACCACGTCTGGCTCTATTTGCCTAGATCACACGCTAGAATGGTTCTAAAGCTATGACATACAAAGTAACAGGTTCATTTAATAGCCCATGTCCCACACCCTGCTACTTAAATTTTGCATCTGTTCCTTCATCTCCTTGTTCACCTCCTGTAAAAAAAGTACAAAAAAACTGTTTATCCTTCAAGTTGGTCTGCTCAGAGCTCATAGAGGGCTAAGAACCTGCCCTGCTCCCCAACTGTCAGCATTCAGGTATTGTAGTTTAGACATGTGCATGACGAAAAATTTGTTTTGTTTCGTTTAGATGCATTAATCTAGTTCTTTCGTTTAGTTAAATTTGGTTGATTTGTTCAATTCATATCTGGGAGTCGTTTTCGAAACTCAAATTTGGAATTCATTTTATGTTCTTTTCGAATTTTCTATGAATCTACCAATTTTTTTTACAATTCGAAACGTCCGAATCAATAATTGTAGTTGAATTGAAAATTTTTGATTTTTTTTTATTCCAATATGGCAAAGTGAACAAACAAAAGAATAATCTTCATCAAATGATTACAATGACTCTTTAATTCATCTTTGGCGTAACAAAAACAAAATTTTTTCAAAATGGTACTCTAATATCATACACAATCTTTGATTTCATAAATTTGTTTACAGTTCGAATTCAAATAGAATTCAATGTAAAATTTAATTCCAATTTCAATTAAAGTTTTGGAAATTCAGACGAATTTCGTTTCATTATTCGGAGCATTCGGTAGACTCAGTTTATACTGTAATTTGGATATACGGACATATCAGAATCTCTGAACAACGAAAAATCCATCCGAATATTTATTCGGAACAGAGCGAACTGCGTATGTCTATTGTGGTTGACACTTAGGCACCCAGCGCTGCATCAAGGGCGGAGAGGATACAAAGTCACATGTTTCCTGATTCCTGAAATGACCAGGTAGTTAAAGCGAAGCTCCAACCAAAAGGGGAAGCTCAGCTTGTCTACTTCACCCCCCCCCCCCTTTCAGTGCCACATTTGAGATTTGTCAAAACCAGGTACCCACTCCCACTTCCTGCTAGGTTCAACGCAAGGTTATGCTGCCGGTTTCCCTTACCCAAGATGGCGGCGCCAGCACCCAAGGATCCCTTGACAGTTAAGTGCCCTAATAGTAAAAGTCAGCAGCTACAGTATTTGTAGTTGCTGACTTTTAATTTTTTTGGTGGGGAGGCTGGGGCTTTTCTTTAAAGTATATTTAAACCTTTAGGGTTCATTTCAATTTGCGATTGGGGGGGGGGGCATTAAAAACCCTTGGTTGAACTGCCAACTGCACCTCATAAGCTGCTGCAGTCACGATGGTTCAAATCCGTACCAAAAATTTTCGCCCCTTTCACGTTCAGCGGACAGTAAGCCTGCCGAACGTGACCCACCCAAGCTAATAGGGAACTGCTGCAAACGCCCCTTTACTGCATACAATGTTTGTGGTTGCGGCGTATTGGTGCCGCAATCGTGAGGATAAATCATGTCAAACGCTTCTGAAAAGCAATCCAAATGCAGAACACTTTTCAGAGGCTGGGTGGTTTAGATACGATTTACTATAGGATAAACTTAACCTAACATAAAAATTCTCTTATTTATTCTTTTGGCCTGTTATAGTGGTTCTAAAGTCTAAGCACTTTTTACCTGAAAGTGATTGTAAACCCTTAAATATTCCCAGTGAAATGACTGGCCTCAAGTGATACATAGAGATGAAACAAATCCTCCCACATAAGTTGTATCTGCTTTTCTGCAGCCTTATCTTCTCTACGTCCACTCAATGTGCAGAATTTATAAAGCTTGTCTGAGCGTCCAGAAAAAAGGGGCAGAGAGCTGAAGTTACACTCTGCAGATCTCGGTGAGAGCTGATTGGAGGGAAGGGCTGGAGATCAATCAGCTGGAGATCCCTCCCCGGCCACCATTTTTCTCTTGGTGTCAGGAAATCTTGCCAGAAGTGATTTATACTAATAGCAGAGGAACAAAGCAGCAGGCAGAAATGACACTGAGTACTTAATTGAGACACGTGCACACTATAGAAGGATATGCTTTGTTCAAATTTCATATTTGGGGTTTACAATCACTTTAATGCATTCCCTGGATTAAGGTGAAATATGTTTAGGCATCAATACTGAACGAATACTAAGGTATACTTACCTGAGCCCTCATTCAATCCAGCACCATGCCCACCTGTCTTCTCTCCCCAGCTCTGACAGGACAGACTGAGAGCAGCGGGAGCCATGGGCTCCTCCTGCTTTTAGTCAAATCCAGTGACAAGACAGCAGGGGGGGCGGGTGGGGGTGCAGGTCTGAGCCACGCTGTCTGTGTCAATGGACGCAGGCAGTACAACTCAGGATCGAGCCCGCACTAGTGCCTCTGCTGCTCAGATGTAATGTAACTCTGCTTTCATGACATACAGTATGTAATACTAAAGTAGTTACACAATGGCAGTTGAAAAAAATGTCATTGCAGTTTTACATTTTATGAAAAAAGATGGCACAAGAATCTGACAATGAATATCCTGACTAATGTGGACATTTATGCAGAAAATAAACAGAACAAACATATTAACATTCCTATTAGGGCTGAATAGTTCATTCTCTGTGTGGCGTTTATGATCACATATGTTTTGGGACACATTGTCCTGTGTTTCTCACATGCATTACATTTGTCAGGTTTTTCAGTCCACGTTGCACTGTTGAAGTTCATTTTTCTACATTTTCTGCCTTAGGACAATACAGAAATACATATGATAACATCTTCTTGTAACCTACTAAAATGCATATCAGAACATATTGCATACCTCCCAACTTTTTGAGCTGGGAATGAGGGACACCTATTAGTAAAAGTATGTACACCCCCTGCCACGCCCCTAAAAACCCCTGTTAAACCCACAAGGTTTTTTTTTTTACTTCTACTATTCCTATATAATGTCTTTTGGAATTTACAAATGCAGCAATTTAGAAACAGGATGAAAGGTTTAGCATTGTAAAACACTTTTTTTTTTTTCTTTTAATTCTTTATTTGAAGAAAACATGTAGAAAACATGGAGGCATACCATACACAACAGTAAGTAAGACAAAGTAACAGGAACAGTGGTCCAATACTAGAATACAAACAGTTCAAACAGCAAATTATATAACACTTTTTGATAGATAAGTAATGCATTTTATACACAACTATATACACTATATTACCAAAAGTATTGGTACGCCTGCCTTTACATGCACATGAACTTTAACCACTTCTATACAGTGCACTTTCACCCCCTTCCTGCCCAGGCCAATTTTCAGCTTTCAGCGCTGTTACACTTTGAATGACAATTGCGCAGTCATGCTACACTGTACCCATATGAAATTTTTATAATTTTTTTCGCACAAATTGAGCTTTCTTTTGGTGGTATTTAATCACCTCTGGGTTTTTTATTTCTTACAAAAAAAAAAAATTTGAAAAAAAAAAGTTTTTCTTATTTTCTGTGAGTAAATTTTGAAAATAAATACATTTTTCTCCTTCACTGATGTGCGCTAATGAGTCGGCACTGATGGGCACTGATAGGCTGCACTGATGGGCACTGATGAGTTGGCACTTATGGGCACTGATGAGGTGGCACTTATGGGCTCTGATGAGGTGGCACTGATGAGGAGGTACTAATATGCTGCACTGATGAGCACTGATAGGTGGTACTGATGAGCACTGATAGGTGGCACTGATGAGCACTGATAGGTGGCACTGATGCACACTGAGAGGTGGCACTGATAGGCACTGAGAGGCAGCACTGATGGGCGGCACTGATGGGCACTGACAGGCGGCACTGATGGACACTGATGGGTGGCACTGATGGACACCGAGTGGTGGCACTGATGAGCACTGATGGGCGGCACTGATGGACACTGATGGGCAGCACCATCAGTGCCCACACTCAGTGCCCATAGTGCTCTCAGTCAGTGCCCACCAGTGCCTAGATGAGCAGGCACTGATGGGCACTGACTGGCAGCACTATGAGCACTGATTGTGGGCAATGATGTCGGGCACTGTGGGCATGATGGTGGGCAGTTATGGCACTTTATTTTACTCTTGTGTAATCAGGGCACTGGTGATCAGTGCCCTGATTACATTTCCCTGTGTCCCCTATGAGGAGGAGCCGCTGAACGGCTCTCCTCGCCTCACACACTGACAGTGTGAGCCGAGGAGAGCCGAATAACGGCACTTCCTCATTTACATGTGACCGGCTGTAATTGGACACAGCCGATCACATGGGTAAAGAGTCATGTCATTGACTCTTTACCGAGATCGGGATCGCGTCGTGTCAGATCGAGATCGGGATCGCCGCTCCGCTCGCTCCCGGGGGCGCGAGAGAGAGGCTGTTCTGGTGCGCTGTCATATGACGGCGTCCCAGGATAATAGCTACACCACTCCGCCGTCATTTGACAGTGGGCGGGTAGTATGTGGTTAATGGCATCCCAGTCTTAGTCCGTAGGGTTCAATATTGAGTTGGCCCACCCTTTGCAGCTATAGATGTTTCAACTTCTCTGGGGTGGCTGTCCACAAGGTTTAGGAATGTTGACCATTCTTCCAGAAGCGCATTTGTGAGGTCAGGCAATGTTGTTCACTAATACAACATGTCGGCACGGCGTCAATACCCTTGTGACGCCCATTCCTTGACCAGGCCCTACAGATTCCCACACTCACATCCTCTACCTGTGGACCAACACTGCACACACGGAGCAGCAAGAACGAAGACTGCTGTGGTGGACTATCTCTATGTGGTTTCTGTCAATGAGGATTAGGAGCAGTGTTGCCCCCTTACCAGATTGAAATTTACTGGCACAGCCAAGTTTTTACTGGCATTTCCAAAAAATACAAAATTACAGTTTTAAGTGCAAATTTCAGTATTTAGGTTACAAAAAAAAAACAATATACAATTAGTAATGTGGTATAAAGGTAGATATTAAGGCAAAAAAGCCTTTTCCTTCTATCCGACTGTTTCGGTCACTCGGTGAGACTGAGCCTTCCTCTAAGGTTCTTGTCACACCATGGTTGCTTTTTATGTGTTCATTTAAGGCTCAGCACATGCTTCGTCATTCTTCCTGCGATGAATACCAGTTGATATATTTTAATGTTATTATAGACGCTGACTTGCCAAAGTTTATACTGTTTATTCTTAGGTTACAAACATGCTTACCTTCTGTTTATTCAATTGTTACTTGTTTTTTTTTTTTATGTATGTAACTAAATTATCAATAAAACTTTTTTTATTGAAAAAAAAAGGCAAAAAACATATTTCTTATTTAAGTTTTGATATAGTAAGTAAGTAGCTCAGGGATAGGACTCAGGAGGGAAAGAAATTAGAATGGGGAGGCGCACACACATGAAATTGACTCTCACAGTGACAGTGACAGCAGTGTGCAGCAGGACAGATGATGACACCTCACCGACATGACATGTCCCCTCCTTGGTCACAGTGGCAGTCTGTCTCCACACCAGATGGTACCTTCATCCACTCCAGTCCAAACAACACTGATAGTCCCGCTCAACTTGCCTTGCTCCCGTCCTGTAGACCTGCACGTGAGGCTCCATGACATCACACAATACGCTCACGCGCTGCCTCCGCCAGACCCACAAGAACACACTGTAGAACACACTCCGAACTGGATCTGCACATGCGCAGTTCCAAGCCAAGCGTCACAGCTATTTTTTTTACTGGCAACCTTTTCCTGTCACTGGCATTTACTGGCAGGAGAAAAGTGCCCATTTTTTACTGGCTGCCAGTAAAAATACTGGCAGTTGTCAACACTGATTAGGAGCTTTCAGCGCGATTGGGAGTGGTTAGATCATACTGACTTACTTGTGTATACTGTCCATAGGACACCAACTCACCCACATGTAGCCGGCCTCCAAGCAAGATACTGCATGCACACCGCTCCTATCTGCATCCGTCCACCTGCCCACAGTCCAGCTTTACACAGCCAGGTTAGCCTTTGGGCTACCATTCAGCACATTGGTGCGCAGACCCCATTCAGCCTTTACTTGCATTTATGGCTGTACTATGCAAATGCACCACTAATTGACTCTGTTTCAGCAGATCCATCCATCCATCCCTCATATACTCCATATCACGTCTGGCCCTATACTGCCTTTGAAGCCATAGACTGGAGAACTGGTAAAAAACACATTATACTCCACCTGCAGCCAATTGCACTAGTGCCTCTTTGATTTACTATAAGATTGAATGAGTGTTTGATGGATGTGTGGTTTGTGTGGGTGTCTGCGGCTGCTTTCTTGTCTGGTTTTGACAACCTTGTCATTTTAACTTTTTGTTATGTTTTAGGTTTTGCAATTTTTCATATTCTATTGTTACCAAATATGCTTTAATAAAGCTGTTTATAATTGACCGGTTAATCCTCTCTGAAGATTTATTTGTGGACCTTTAGTCCTCCTTAAACATATGCTCATATACACTGCCCCACCAAAAAAAAAAATATGCTACCAAAAAAAAATAAAAGGTCACACACTCTAATATTTAGTTGGACTGCCTTTAGCTTTGATTATGGCCCGCATTTGCTGGGCATTGTTTCGATAAGCTTCTGCAATGTCAAAAGATTTATTTCCATCCAGTGTTGTATTAATTTTTCACCAAATGATGGGAGAGTCGAACCATTGCCCAAAGCCTTCTCCAGCAAATCCCAAAGATTCTCAATGGGGTAAAGTTCTGGACTCTGTGGTGGCCAATCCATGTGTGAAAATTATGTCTCATGCTCCCTGAACCACTCTTTCACAATTTGAGCTCAATGAATCCTGGCATTGTCATCTTGGAATATGCCCATGCCATCAGGGAAAAAAAATTCATTGATGGAATAGCCTGGTCATTCAGTATATTCAGGTAGTCAGCTGATTTCATTCTTTGGGCACATGTGGTGTCTATCCAATAGGATAGTTACTGCATGCTTAGTTTAGTTAGTTGCTTAGTTAATTCCAGGTGGCAACTTTTTTATTGTCCGGGCAGTGTATATAGAGGCTCACGCTACCATTCATTTCCTGTATTAATTGTATGGGAGTGATTTGACTTTGTATGGTGCGATGGTGCATGAGGTAGAGTTTGAGGTATCTGCACCTAAGCTAAGGTGATGACACAGTGATTTTTTATCTCTTTCCTTATGTATACTAATGTGGACGTGAGGGCCTGGCTCACAGTCTCCCCTCTAATTCATCCCAAAGGTGTTTTATCGGGTTCAGGTCAGGACTCTGTGCAGGCCAGTCAAGTTCTTCCACCCCAAACTCGCTCATCTATGTCTTTATGGACCTTGCTTTGTGCACTGGTCCAAATCATTTGGTGGATTATGGAGTGGGGTTGTTTTTCAGAGGTTGGGCTTGGCCCCTTAGTTCCAGTGAAGGGAACTCTTAAGGCGTCAGCATACCAAGACATTTTGGAGAATGTCATGCTCCCAACTTTGTGGCAACAGTTTGGGGATGGCCATCTCCTTTCCAACATGGCTGTGCACCAGGGCACAAAGCAAGGACCACAAAGACATGGATGAGCGAGTTTGGGGTTGAGGAACTTGACTGGCCTACTCAAAGTCCTGACCTCAACCCGATAGAACGCCTTTAGGACGAATTAGAGCAGAGACTGCGAGCCAGGCCTTCTCGTCCACATCAGTGCCTGATCTCACAAATGCGCTTCTGGAAGAATGGTCAAACATTCTCAAAGACACACTCCTAAACCTCGTGGACAGTCTTCCCAGAAGAGCTGAAGCTGTTATAGCTGCCAAGAGTGGGCCAACTCAATATTGAACCCTACAGACTAAGACTGGGATGCCATTAAAGTTCATGTGTGTGTAAAGGCAGGCTTCCCAATACTTTTGGCAACATAGTGTATATCAGACCAAAATGAAGGACAAAAGAGGGACAGAGGGACTTTGATCCAAATCAGGGACAGTCCCGCGAAATCAGGGACAGTTGGGAGCTATGCGTTGTTATGTACTGCAATGAGTTAATGTTTTAGAAATGTGTGAAAAAAAATAAAACCGTCTAGCAAAACACATCAAACTGAGAATGTGCAGAGTGCCTCCAAGACTCTGTTCTATCAGGAGATGGACTGGGGACCAGTGGCGGCTGGTGCTCAAAATTTTTGGGGGGCGCAAACAGAAAAATGTAATAGGCATTGCTTTGCAGCAAAAAATTGCATGACTTTGAGGTCACAAAAGTGTGAAAGGTGCCTTCAGTAACCAAAGTATAGTGTGCCCCCTTCAATGCAGAGTGACCACCACAGCGTGCCCCCTTCAATGCAGAAAGACCACAGCGTGCCCCCTTCAATGCAGAAAGACAACAGCTTGCCCCCTTCAATGCAGAGTGACCACAGTGTGCCCCCTTCAATGCAGAGTGACCACAGCATGCCCCCTTCAATGTAGAGTGACCACAGCGTGCCCCCTTCAATGTAGAGTGACCACAGGTGCCCCCTTTAATGCAGAGTGACCACAGCGTACCCCCTTTAATGCAGAGTGACCACAGCGTGCCCCCCTTCAATGCAGAGCGACCACAGCGTGCCCCTTCAATGTAGAGCGACCACAGCGTGCTCCCTTCAATATAGAGTGACCACAGCGTGCCCTCTTCAATACAGACAGACCACAGCGTGCCTCCTTCAATGTAGAGTGACCACAGCGTGCCCCCTTCAATGCAGAGTGACCACAGCGTGCCCCCTTCAATGTAGAGTGACCACAGGTGCCCCCTTTAATGCAGAGTGACCACAGCGTGCCCCCTTCAATGCAGAGTGACCACAGCGTGCCCCCTTCAATGTAGAGCGACCACAGCCTGCCCCTTCAATGTAGAGTGACCACAGCATGCTCCCTTCAATACAGAGTGACCACAGTGGGCCCCCTTCAATACAGACTGACCACAGCGTGCCCCCTTCAATGTAGAGTGACCACAGCGTGCCCCCTTTAATGCAGAGTGACCACAGCGTGCCCCCTTCAATACAGACTGACCACAGCGTGCCCCCTTCAATGTAGAGTGACCACAGCATTCCCACATCAATGCAGAGTGACCACAGCATGCAGAGAGACCAGTGCACTTACCTGATGCAGCGGCAGCTTCTCCCCAGTCCTCCACGTCTCCCCAGTCCTCCTCCTCCTTGGCCAATGAGGTTCGCCTTTCGGCCAATCAGGAAATGGGTCTCAGACCCGCTTCCTGATTGGCCAGGAGGAGGATCCGTTTGACAATAGCGAATATTCATTCGCTATTTTTACACAATGGGTGGGCTCAGGGCGCACTGCTCTGCGCCCCGGGTCCACCCTTTTCTGAAGCCTATTAGAGCCTCTGGCTCTAATCACGTGCTTCAGAAGAAAAAAAACCCCATTGAACTCCATGCGTCTGGCGCCCCGGCGCCCCGCATGTAGATAGGGGGGGGGCTGCGCCCCCAACGCACCGGCCGCCACTGCTGGGGACAGTGGAAAAAGGGCAGGATCACAAAAGACAGAATCAAAACAGCCTTTTTACACAATGTGGAGGATTAACCCCTTAGGTTCCACAGTAACTATAACAAGCATGCTTTACTGCATATACACACTGATTTTACTGTTGTGGGTTTAGTAACACTATAAAGGGGACTACCAATGCTGGTGATAAAGATATTTTTTTAATGCACTGCAACTGAACACTTTGGAGAAAACAGACACCACTGAAAATGATTGTATTTTTCTACAGTATAAATGTAAATGCAGGGCAACTTTTTCCCTGCCTCAGTAAAAGGCATCTGGTTAACTCTAGTCTAGAAGTGTGGGGATGTCACTCGGCTTAAAAAAAAGGAACAGGGCCTATCCCTGCTCTTTAGCAACCTCCTTTCCAGTCATTCCTTCACCTATATTTACATTTAACAAGCAGCGCGCAGAAGGTATTTCTTCTGCATTTGGCTGGACTTGTGGCTGTGGGTTCAGCATGCAGGCAGGAAAGTATTAAACAATAACTACTGTGGGAGAAAATAGAGGCAGTGTGTGATGGAAGAACATAACAGTGAGTCTGTATAGGCAGGGAAAGTGACAGGGTCAAAGAACAGCTGAGGTGACACACTGGTCCCTCTGTCATCTTAGTAAACAGAATGGCTTCTGCAAAGAAAAATATTTTCCTCGTGTACAGGCCAGTGTCATTGCTTCTGCCGCTCCACAAAATCCAACGTAACTTGTCAGGAATTTTGGGCTGAAAAAGTAAAGTGTATATACAGTAGTATTCAGCAAATTCGACGGTGCATGTAAAATCATCAACACGTTTGGACAAGATTTCTAAACAATGAAAGGAATGAATATTACAAGATTTTATTATGTTTTTTTTTTTTTTTTTAACGTTAGCTGCACCTCCCGGGGGGAATACAAACATCAGTCTGAGCAATCATCTGGTTACTGAATGTGCTTTAAAAAAAAAATAAAAAATAACTCCAATATACAAAAGTTACAAAAATTACAAGACTCTTTATCCCAAAAAATTTATGTTTTTGTTTACTGGTTTTTTTTTTATACCTTTATTGGTGTTGTAAATGTATGGCCATGTGTTGGTTTTTTGTAATATGTCCTTTACTTTTTAAAAGTTTGAAAATAAAAGTATATATATATATATATATATATATAAATAATAGAAATACAAAAATGATGTTTTGTATTGACAGACTTTAAATCGGCAGCAATAAAAAGCCCACAATATAAATTCTTCATAGACTACAACTACACTATGTGAGACTCCTGTTGTGTCAATCAGGAACAAACATATTACGCTTTTATGAAAAAAAAAACAATAGCAGCTGACCAGAAGCTAAGAGCCTGAATTAACAGGGTAACTGAGTCTAGGCTCACATCTATGCGGGCTGCGCTTGATGTGTTTTTCAGGCGTATTTTTCGGTACGTTTTTAAACCTGCATTTTTTATGTGTTTTTTTGCATGCATTTTTCATGCATTTTGTGTTTTAAAACACACTGTATATAGCTGGTTGCTAAAAAAGTGGGCTGGTAAGTCACCAGCTGTCAGCGGGGTTCCCCGCTGACAGCTGAATGTTAAAAAAAAGAATTGCCCGCAAAAAAAATATCATGAAAAAAAATGGTGTGGGGTTCTTCCCCAAATGCATACCGGAAACTTTAGGTCCGGTATGGATTTGGAGGGGAACCCTACGCCAAAATTTACGCCAAACCCCCCCCCCCCCCCCCAAAATCCATACCAGACCCTTAAAGCTTGTACAGGTTATAAGAAAATCCAGCCAGAGTTTTCGTCCAAAGAACTTTCATACGATTGTCGTATAGAGTGTACACATCTTTTGACAGCCAATTCCGACTTTTCGTACAAAAAATCCCGAAAGAGACAAACTCCAAAATGATTCTCGTACTAGAACTGAATAAACGATTCCAGTCGATAATCTCGCAGGGGGGTGTTGCCACCAGCTTTTTAAGAAATGTCACACTGTAGGGCAGGCAGACCGCGGGAGCATTCACAAACTGAGCTTTTTTCCTTTTTTTTGGGTCGGGCAGTCAAAAAAAAAAACATGTCCCCATTGTAGATCCATCGTTAATCACACGCCCGTGACGGGTGTTGTGACTGACAATGGTTTAGGGTTACTATGTACCCTATATTTTTTCACATGGGGGGGCCAGGATCTGGGGCCTCCTTGTTAAAGGGGGCTTCCAGATTCCGATAAACCCCCCCACCCACAGACCCCTACAAGGGTTGTGGGGAAGAGGTGCTTGCCCCTAAGCCCCCCTGCCCCAAAGCACCCCCCCATGTTGAGGGCATATGGCTTGTTATGGTTCGAGGAGAGGGAGGTGGCGTTTGCTTGTCGCTTCTATTTCCTGACCTGCTGGGCTGCATGCTCGGATAAGGTTCTGTTATTGATTTGGGGGGGGGGCGTACACTATTTTTGTTCCCTGATTTGAATTTGTTTTTGCCAGCAATTTTTTTTTTTTTTAACCTTTATCTATCAGCGAGTAATCCTGCTGACAGCTAATGACTCCCATCCCGCTCCTTAGCAACCAGCTATACACAGTGTGTTAAAGTGAAGAAAAACCCACAAAATGCATCAAAAAAGCAACACTTGAGTTTCTGGTGCGGCTCCATTAAAGTCTACTAAACGCAATCTGCTGTGGAAAAAAAAGTCCCTGATCCTTTTCAAAAACGCACCGACTGAAAATGAATGTGTACCATGGGAAACCATGTTAAATAGGCTGTAGTGTGTTTCTGCAAACTGCAAAACGCACTAAAAGGTGCATACAGTGGGTACGGAAAGTATTCAAACCCCCTTAAATTTTTCACTCTTTGTTATATTGCAGCCATTTGCTAAAATCATTTAAGTTCATTCTTCTTCCTCATGAATGTACACATAGCACCCCATACTTACAGAAAAACACAGAATTGTTGACATTGTTGCAGATTTATTAAAAAAGAAAAACTGAAATATCACATGGTCCTAAGTATTCAGACCCTTTGCTCAGTATTTAGTAGAAGCCCCCTTTTGATCTAATACAGCCAGGAGTCTTTTTGGGAAAGATGCAACAAGTCTTTCACACCTGGATTTGGGGATCCTCTGCCATTCCTCCTTGCAGATCCTCTCCAGTTCTGTCAGGTTGGATGGTAAACGTTGGTGGACAGCCATTTTTAGGTCTCTCCAGAGATGCTCAATTGGGTTTAAGTCAGGGCTCTGGCTGGGCCATTCAAGAACAGTCACGGAGTTGTTGTGAAGCCACTCCTTCATTATTTTAGCTGTGTGCTTAGGGTCATTGTCTTGTTGGAAGGTAAACCTTCGGCCCAGTCTGAGGTCCAGAGCACTCTGGAAAAGGTTTTTGTCCAGGATATCCCTGTACTTGGCCACATTCATCTTTCCCTCGATTGCAACCAGTCGTCCTGTCCCTGCAGCTGAAAAACACCCCCACAGCATGATGCTGCCACCACCATGCTTCACTGTTGGGACTGTATTGGACAGGTGATGAGCAGTGCCTGGTTTTCTCCACACATACCGCTTAGAATTAAGGCCAAAAAGTTCTATTTTGGTCTCATCAGACCAGAGAATCTTATTTCTCACCATCTTGGAGTCCTTCAGGTGTTTTTTAGCAAACCATGCGGGCTTTCATGTGTCTTACACTGAGGAGAGGCTTCCGTCGGGCCACTCTGCCATAAAGCCCCGACTGGTGGAGGGCTGCAGTGATGGTTGACTTTCTACAACTTTCTCCCATCTCCTGACTGCATCTCTGGAGCTCAGCCACAGTGATCTTTGGGTTCTTCTTTACCTCTCTCACCAAGGCTCTTCTCCCCCGATAGCTCAGTTTGGCCGGACGGCCAGCTCTAGGAAGGGTTCTGGTCGTCCCAAACATCTTCCATTTGAGGATTATGGAGGCCACTGTGCTCTTAGGAACCTTAAGTGCAGCAGAAATCTTTTTGTAACCTTGGCCAGATCTGTGCCTTGCCACAATTCTGTCTCTGAGCTCTTCAGGCAGTTCCTTTGACCTCATGATTCTCATTTGCTCTGACATGCATTGTGATCTGGAAGGTCTTATATAGACAGGTGTGTGGCTTTCCTAATCAAGTCCAATCAGTATAATCAAACACAGCTGGACTCAAATGAAGGTGTAGAACCATCTCAAGGATGATCAGAAGAAATGGAAAGCACCTGAGTTAAATATATGAGTGTCACAGCAAAGGGTCTGAATACTTAGGACCATGTGATATTTCAGTTTTTCTTTTTTAATAAATCTGCAACAAAGTCAACAATTCTGTGTTTTTCTGTCAGTATGGGGTGCTATGTGTACATTCATGAGGAAGAAGAATGAACTTAAATGGTTTTAGCAAATGGCTGCAATATAACAAAGAGTGAAAAATTTAAGGGGGTCTGAATACTTTCCGTACCCACTGTAGGTGTGAACGTAGGTGTAAACATTAAAATCAAATCCTCAAAACATGCAGCACATTAAGTGAGACCTTCTTGATGTGCAGGCTTTCACAACCAACATTCAGTGTGGTCAGTACCTTACCAGAAAGATGGACCTCACAAGCCAGAGGTCAAAGCATGCATGAGTTTGGTACAATCTCTATATTGGATTCCCTGGACATTGGACCATAATTCACCATAGATCTTCTCCAATTGGTATAAAACAGGCTCTCACCCAGAAGTCCCCAAAAGACAAATAAAATGCTCCAATGTTACAGATCGTCTCATTCTTTTATAAAATAATAAAATGTACTCTCATCATAAAAAGATAAACTGCGCTGTTCAGAAAAAAACCACCACAGCTCGAATGTAATCCTGTGGTGTGATGATGTCAATGATGACGTGTTCTTTAAATAAAACGCGTAGGAACATTGATGTCATCAAAATATGTGTTGTGGTTGAGTTGAGTAGTCGAGCTGTGCTGGTGGTAGAAGTCAGCACATCAAGAATATCTCACTCAAGGTGCTGTAGGTGCATGAAGATTTGGTTTCTAACATTCATTTGACTTCTGTTGATTCAGAGTTCTGGTTTCTGGTGAGCTGCTATTGTGTTGTTTTTTTTTGTCCCCAGAAAATGTATAGAAGGGAAATCTTTCAATGGGGACACTAGTTCTGGTAACCTGGGGGTCCCCAAGGAATTCCCTTAATTTGCAGGGATTTCCTTTCACTTCCTGTTTGGCTATGGGACAGGAAGTGAAGGGAAACCTCCCCAATGGGACACATAGAGGGGGAAAAAAAATATCTGACAGGGTTTATAACTAGAGTTGAGCGGACACCTGGATGTCCGTGTTCGGCGGGTTCGGCCGAACTTTAAAAAAAAGTCCGGGTCCGTGTCCCGGACTTTTGCCGAACTTTTCCCGGACACCGAACCCCATTGAAGTCAATGGGGACCCGAACTTTCAGGCACTAAAATGGCTCTAAAACACCAATGGAAAGGGCTAGAGTGCTGCAAATGGCAGCAAAACATAGTTAAGAGCATGGCAAGTGCTCTGCAAACAAATGTGGATAGGGAAATAACTTAAAACAACAAAAAAAAAAAAACAGAAAAATAAAACAATGTTCTTCATCTCTGAAGGACGAGGCCCATATGGAGTAGGAGGGAGGTTAAGGTGGTGGTGGATGTGGCGGTCTCATAGGCGTGTGCCGGGTGTACCTGGGCACACCCTAATCACCTAGGGCACATTAGCATTATCGCTCTGTTTTCCAGTGAGGAGATGGGAAAGATCTCCCTCGGACCTGCTCTGCTCTATTTCACTTTGCCAGCAGGGAGAGTAATGTATCGGGGGGCCATGTACATGTAGGCAAACACATGCATGTGTATTTAAACACCCTAATGCAATAGGCTGCGCACACCTATGGGCCGTGTAGGTGGAAGCGGCGGTGGAGGAGGACCAGGGCCGGATTAAGAGCATCATGGGCTTGGTGCTGAGGATTTTGAAGGGCCTTGGCATGCACCCAGAGGAGGAAGGGTGCAGCCATGCATGCCTAATTCAACATGGGATGCTGTCTCTGAAGCCCATAAACACATCCATGCATCGGCAACTGTCCCTCCTTGTCCGGCCTTCGTGCTGTGTGGGGAGGTTCTGAGGGAGTTGCCTGGGGAAGTGAGCATAGAAGCCAGACTTCTGTGTTAACAAGTGACAGAAGAGCGGTAACAGTGAATATGGCCAACCCGGGGCCTATATAAAGGTAGGGGCCTGGAGCTGCAGCTCCAATAGCTCCTACGTTAATCTGGCCCTGAGGAGGACGAGGTAGCCAACACTGCTTCTTTTCAGAAATTTTAAATGAGGGTACACCCCAAAAGAGTGAGAAAGAGCAAAAATAGAACAATGGCTGGGTAAGGTCGGTATCCATCGCTATTCTGCACAAGGTACGGAAAAGTCCCGTGGGATCCATGCCTGGTTCATTTTAATGAACGTGAGCTTGTCCACATTGTCTCTGGACAGGCGGCTGCGCTTGTCTGTGATAACGCCCCCAGCCGTGCTAAATACCCGTTCAGATAACACACTGGCTGCAGGGCACGCCAGCACCTCCAAGGCGTAAAGGGCAAGCTCAGGCCATGTGCCCAACTTGGAGACCCAGAAGTTGAAGGGGGCAGACCCCTCATTCAGTACGTCTAGGCGTGTGCACACATACTTCTCCACCATGTTGGTGAAATGCTGCCTCCTGCTAAGACGTTCCATATGAGCTGCTGGTGCTGCTGTTTGTTGTGGCGTGCTGACAAAGCTTTTCCACATTTCGGCCATGCTAACCCTGCCTTCTGAGGTGCTGGCGGTGCCCTGGTTGCGTTGGCGACCTCTTCCTCCTCCTCCTCCTCTGCCTTGTGCTTCCACTGTGGCCCCGCTGTCAGGTGGGAATGCCAGCAGCATTGCGTCTACCAGCGTGCGCTTGTACTCGCGCATCTTGCGATCGCGCTCCAGTGAGTGAATTAAGGACGGTACGTTGTCCTTGTAACGGGGATCCAGCAGCGTGGCCACCCAGTAATCAGCACAAGTTAGAATGTGGGCAACTCGGCGGTCGTTGTGGAGACACTGCAGCATGTAATCGCTCATGTGTGCCAGGCTGCCCAGAGGCAACGAAAGGCTGTCCTCTGTGGGAGGTGTATCGTCCGTGTCCTCTGTATCCCCCCAGCCACGCAGCAGTGATGGCCATGAGCTGGCCTGGGTGCCACCCTGCTGTGAACATGCTTCCATCTCCTCCTCCAGCTCCTCCTCCTCATCTTCCTCATCCTCCTGAACTGTGCCCCTTCTGGCCAATTGTGTCCCTGGCGTTTGTGTGTGCAGGAACCCACCCTCGGAGCCCCTTGCGAATGACTGTTACCTCTTCATCCTCCTCCTCCTCCTCCTCCTCATCCTCATCCTGTGCCACATCCTCTTCCATCATCACCCGAATTGTTTTTTCAAGGAGGCATAGAAGTGGGATAGTTAAGCTGAGAACGGCGTCATCGGCACTGGCCATGTTGGTGGAGTACTCAAAACAGCGCAACAAGGCACACAGGTCTCGCATGGAGGCCCAGTTATTGGTGGTGAAGTGGTGCTGTTCCGCAGAGCGACTCACGCGTGCGTGCTGCAGCTGAAACTCCACTATGACCTTTGCAGCATGTGCAAGGTGGAGTTCCACCTTGTGGGCACGTCACATATGAGGCGGTGAGCGGGAAGGCCGAAGTTACGCTGCAGCGCTGACAGGCGAGCAGCAGCAGGGTGAGAACGCCGAAAGTGCGCACAGACGGCCCGCACTTTCTGCAGCAGCTCTGACATATCGGGGTAGTTTTTAAGGAACCTCTGCACCACCAAATTCAGCATATGCGCCAGGCAAGGGATGTGCGTCAAACTGGCTAGGCCCAGAGCTGCTATGAGATTTCGCCCGTTATCGCACACCACCAGGCCGGGCTTGAGGCTCGCTGGCAGCAACCACTCATTTGTCTGCTGTTCCATGCTCCTCCACAACTCCTGCGCGGTGTGTGGTTTGTCCCCCAAACAGGCAAGTTTTAAAACTGCCTGCTGTCGTTTACCCCTGGCCGTGCTGAAGTTGGTGGTGAAGGTGTTACGCTGTTCGGATGAGGAGGCGGTAGAGGATGAGGAAGCGGAGTAGGAGGAGTTAGGAACAGGAGGCAAACTTAAGCACCCTGCAATCCTCGGTGGTGGAAGGACATGCGCCAAATTGCTATCCGCCTCAGGCCCATCCGCCACTGCATTTACCCAGTGTGCCGTTAGGGAGATATAACGCCCCTGACCGTGCTTACTGGTCCACGTATCGGTAGTTAGGTGGACCTTGCCACAGATGGCGTTGCGCAGTGCACACCTGATTTTTTCCCCCACTTGGTTGTGCAGGGAAGGGATGGCTTGCCTAGAAAAGTAGTGGCAGCTGGGCACGACGTACTATGGAACAGCCACCGACATAAGGTTTTTAAAACTGTGCGTCTCCACCAGACGGAATGACAGCATTTCAAAGGCCAAGAATTTTGAAATGCTGGCATTCAGGGCCAGGGATCGCGGGTGGGTAGGGGGGTACTTCCTCTTCCTCTCAAGTGTTTGGGAGATGGAAAGCTGAACGCTTCCACGGGACATTGTGGAGATGGTTGGTGACCCAGGTGGTGGTGTTGCTGACAGATCCTCTCTTTGCGGGGTGGCAGGTGCCGGTATCACTACAGATGTGGCTGGAGCGGCCGAGACTGCAGCAGAAGAGGAAGCAGGATGAGCCAGAGACGTTTCTTGGTTTTGAAGGTGTCTACTCCACTGCAGCTCGTGCTTTGCACTTAGATGCCTGATCATGCAGGTTGTGCTCAGGTTGAGAAGGTTTATGCCTCGCTTCAGGCTCTGATTGCACCGGTTGCAAACCACTCGTGTCCTGTCATCAGCACATTTTCTAAAGAACTTCCACGCTAGAGAACTCCTTTGAGCTGACTTTGGTGCGCTCGTTCCCTTGCTGCGTTGGGCAGTAGCAGGCGTAGTGTCTAGGGCACGGCCGCTCCGCTTCTGCACCCTGCTCCCTCTTCTGCTGTGCTGGTGGCTCTGTGCGACCACCGCCTCTTCCTCCAAACTACTCAGGTCACCTGCATGACGTTCATTCCATGTGGGGTCGAGGACCTCATCGTCCTCCACATCATCTTCCACCCAGTCTTCACCCCTGCCCTCCTTGTCGGTCTCCACAATTCTGAACGCCGCAGCAGTTGGCACCTGCGTTTCGTCATCATCGGAGACGTGCTGCGATGGTCCTTGCATGTACTCATCTTGAGAAATAAGTGGTTGGGCATCGCTGCACTTAATCTCTTCCACTTCTGGGGCAGGGCTAGGTGGATGGCCCTGGGAAACCCTGCTGACAGAGTCCTCAAAAAGAAGAAGAGACTGCTGTATGGCTTGGGGCTCAGACTGCTTGCCTGATTTGCAAGGGGGTGAGGTGAAAGACGGTTGGACATCGGCTGCAGGTGCCAACTCTGACCTTTCTGCAGTAGACTGGGTGGGAGACAATGTGAAGGAACTGGAGGCACTGTCAGCAACCCAATCTACTATCGCCTGTACTTCTTCAGGCCTCATCACGTCTAGAGGCGCATTATGCCCTACCAAATACTGCTGCAGGTTCTGTCGCCTACTCACACTTGAGGTTTCACTTGTGCGTGTAGCTGGCACAGATCGACCACGTCCTCTCCTTGCAACAGGAGCTCTACCAGCAGCACCACGACCCAGGCCACGGCCCCTATTTGACGGTTTCCTCATATTTCTGTAATTTATGATCTTGCCCTAGAAAGGTGTTTATTGAATAGCGGAACAAAACAACAACAGTATCGCACGGGTGTATCTGACAGTCAAATATGCAAACTATGCCGCAATTTAATGTTTTTTACCCCAAAAGGGTGTATATTGAATAGCGGAATAGGAAAAAGGATAAAAAAACGGTGTATCTCACACGTACAAACACAGACTAGGCCCCGATTACAATTTTTTGTACCCTAAAGGCAGGATGAGGAAGAGGAGTAGGAGGAGTTGGGAACAGGAGGCAAACTGAAGCGCCCTGCAATCCTCGACGGTAGAAGGAGATGCGCTAAACAAATTTAAAAAGGTGTATCTCACATGTACCGATACAGACTATCCCGCAATTAAATTTTTTACACTCAAACAGGGTGTATATTGAATAGCGGAATAGGACAATTTTTACAAACAGTGTATCTCACACGTACAAACACAAACTAGGCCCCGATTACAATTTTTTGTACCCTAAAGGCAGGATGAAGAAGAGGAGTAGGAGGAGTTGGGAACAGGAGCCAAACCTAAAGGCAGGATGAGGAGTAGGAGGAGTTCGGAACAGGCAGGAGGCAGACTGAAGCACCCTCAAATCCTCGGCAGTATGAGATGCGCCCCAAAAATTGGAAAGGTGTATCTCACACGTACCGACACAGACTATCCCGCAATTTAATTGTTTATACCCAAAGGTTTTGATTAAATAGCAGAATAGAAAATATGATCAAAAAAAGTGTATGTATCTCACACGTACAGAACCACACTAGGCCCCAATTACTATTGTTTGTACCCCTAAAGGCAGGATGAGGAGTAGGAGGAGTTTGGAACAGGCAGCACCCTTAAATCTTCAGAAGTATGAGATGAACCCCAAAAACTTGGAAAGGTGTATCTCACACCTACCAACACAGACTATCCCGCAATTTAATTGATACCCAAAGGTTTTTATTGAATAGCGGAATAGAAAATATGATCAAAAAAAGTGTATGTATCTCACACGTACAGAACCACACTAGGCCCCAATTACGATTGTTTGTACCCCTAAAGGCAGGATGAGGAGTAGGAGGAGTTTGGAACAGGCAGCACCCTCAAATCTTCAGAAGTATGAGATGAACCCCAAAAACTTGGAAAGGTGTATCTTACACGTACCAACACAGACTATCCCGCAATTTAATTGATACCGAAAGGTTTTTATTGAATAGCGGAATAGAAAATATGATCAAAAAAAGTGTATGTATCTCACACGTACAGAACCACACTAGGCCCCAATTACTATTGTTTGTACCCCTAAAGGCAGGATGAGGAGTAGGAGGAGTACGGAACAGGCAGCACCCTCAAATCTTCAGAAGTATGAGATGAACCCCAAAAACTTGGAAAGGTGTATCTCACACCTACCAACACAGACTATCCCGCAATTTAATTGATACCCAAAGGTTTTTATTGAATAGCGGAATAGAAAATATGATCAAAAAAAGTGTATGTATCTCACACGTACAAAACCACACTAGGCCCCAATTACTATTGTTTGTACCCCTAAAAGGCTGGATGAGGAGTAGGAGGAGTATGGAACAGGCAGCACCCTCAAATCTTCAGAAGTATGAGATGAACCCCAAAAACTTGGAAAGGTGGATCTCACACGTACCAACACAGACTATCCCGCAATTTAATTGATACCCAAAGGTTTTTATTGAATAGCGGAATAGAAAATATGATCAAAAAAAGTGTATGTATCTCACACGTACAGAACAACACTAGGCCCCAATTACTATTGTTTGTACCCCTAAAGGCAGGATGAGGAGTAGGAGGAGTATGGAACAGGCAGCACCCTCAAATCTTCAGAAGTATGAGATGAACCCCAAAAACTTGGAAAGGTGTATCTCACACCTACCAACACAGACTTTCCCGCAATTTAATTGATACCCAAAGGTTTTTATTGAATAGCGGAATAGAAAATATGATCAAAAAAAGTGTATGTATCTCACACGTACAAAACCACACTAGGCCCCAATTACTATTGTTTGTACCCCTAAAAGGCTGGATGAGGAGTAGGAGGAGTAGGAGGAGTATGGAACAGGCAGCACCCTCAAATCTTCAGAAGTATGAGATGAACCCCAAAAACTTGGAAAGGTGTATCTCACACATACCAACACAGACTATCCCGCAATTTAACTGTTCCCCAAAGGTTTTTATTGAATAGCGGAATAGAAAATATGATCAAAAAAAGTGTATGTATCTCACACGTACAGAAGCACACTAGGCCCCAATTACTATTGTTTGTACCCCTAAAGGCAGGATGAGGAGTTTGGAACAGGCAGCACCCTCAAATCTTCAGAAGTATGAGATGAACCCCAAAAACTTGGAAAGGTGGATCTCACACGTACCAACACAGACTATCCCGCAATTTAATTGATACCCAAAGGTTTTTATTGAATAGCGGAATAGAAAATATGATCAAAAAAAGTGTATGTATCTCACACGTACAAAACCACACTAGGCCCCAATTACTATTGTTTGTACCCCTAAAAGGCTGGATGAGGAGTAGGAGGAGTATGGAACAGGCAGCACCCTCAAATCTTCAGAAGTATGAGATGAACCCCAAAAACTTGGAAAGGTGGATCTCACACGTACCAACACAGACTATCCCGCAATTTAACTGTTCCCCAAAGGTTTTTTATTGAATAGCGGAATAGAAAATATGATCAAAAAAAGTGTATGTATCTCACACGTACAGAAGCACACTAGGCCCCAATTACTATTGTTTGTACCCCTAAAGGCAGGATGAGGAGTAGGAGGAGTTTGGAACAGGCAGCACCCTCAAATCTTCAGAAGTATGAGATGAACCCCAAAAACTTGGAAAGGTGGATCTCACACGTACCAACACAGACTATCCCGCAATTTAACTGTTCCCCAAAGGTTTTTATTGAATAGCGGAATAGAAAATATGATCAAAAAAAGTGTATGTATCTCACACGTACAAAACCACACCAGGCCCCAATTACTATTGTTTGTACCCCTAAAGGCAGGATGAGGAGTAGGAGGAGTTTGGACAAGGCAGCACCCTGAAATCTTCAGAAGTATGAGATGAACCCCAAAAACTTGGAAAGGTGTATCTCACATGTACCAACACAGACTATCCCACAATTTAATTGATACCCAAAGGTTTTTATTGAATAGCGGAATAGAAAATATGATCAAAAAAAGTGTATGTATCTCACACGTACACAACCACACTAGGCCCAAATTACTATTATTTGTACCCCTAAAGGCAGGATGAGGAGTAGGAGGAGTTTGGACAAGGCAGCACCCTCAAATCTTCAGAAGTATGAGATGAACCCCAAAAACTTGGAAAGGTGTATCTCACACGTACCAACACAGACTATCCCGCAATTTAATTGATACCCAAAGGTTTTTATTGAATAGTGGAATAGAAAATATGATCAAAAAAAGTGTATGTATCTCACACGTACACAACCACACTAGGCCCCAATTACTATTGTTTGTACCCCTAAAGGCAGGATGAGGAGTAGGAGGAGTTTGGAACAGGCAGCACCCTCAAATCTTCAGAAGTATGAGATGAACCCCAAAAACTTGGAAAGGTGGATCTCACACGTACCAACACAGACTATCCGCAATTTAACTGTTCCCCAAAGGTTTTTATTGAATAGCGGAATTGAAAATATGATCAAAAAAAGTGTATGTATCTCACACGTACAAAACCACACTAGGCCCCAATTACTATTGTTTGTACCCCTAAAGGCAGGATGAGGAGTAGGAGGAGTTTGGACAAGGCAGCACCCTCAAATCTTCAGAAGTATGAGATGAACCCCGAAAACTTGGAAAGGTGTATCTCACACGTACCAACACAGACTATCCCGCAATTTAATTGATACCCAAAGGTTTTTATTGAATAGCGGAATAGAAAATATGATCAAAAAAAGTGTATGTATCTCACACGTACACTACCACACTAGGCCCCAATTACTATTATTTGTACCCCTAAAGGCAGGATGAGGAGTAGGAGGAGTTTGGACAAGGCAGCACCCTCAAATCTTCAGAAGTATGAGATGAACCCCAAAAACTTGGAAAGGTGTATCTCACACGTACCAACACAGACTATCCCGCAATTTAATTGATACCCAAAGGTTTTTATTGAATAGCGGAATAGAAAATATGATCAAAAAAAGTGTATGTATCTCACACGTACAGAACCACACTAGGCCCCAATTACTGTTGTTTGTACCCCTAAAGGCAGGATGAGGAGTAGGAGGAGTTTGGAACAGGCAGCACCCTCAAATCTTCAGAAGTATGAGATGAACTCCAAAAACTTGGAAAGGTGTATCTCACACGTACCAACACAGACTATCCCGCAATTTAATTGATACCCAAAGGTTTTTATTGAATAGCGGAATAGAAAATATGATCAAAAAAAGTGTATGTATCTCACACGTACAGAACCACACTAGGCCCCAATTACTATTGTTTGTACCCCTAAAGGCAGGATGAGGAGTAGGAGGAGTACGGAACAGGCAGCACCCTCAAATCTTCAGAAGTATGAGATGAACCCCAAAAACTTGAAAAGGTGTATCTCACACCTACCAACACAGACTATCCCGCAATTTAATTGATACCCAAAGGTTTTTATCGAATAGCGGAATAGAAAATATGATCAAAAAAAGTATATGTATCTCACACGTACAGAACCACACTAGGCCCCAATTACTATTGTTTGTACCCTTAAAGGCAGGATGAGGAGTAGGAGGAGTTTGGAACAGGCAGCACCCTCAAATCTTCAGAAGTATGAGATGAACCCCAAAAACTTGGAAAGGTGGATCTCACACGTACCAACACAGACTATCCCGCAATTTAACTGTTCCCCAAAGGTTTTTATTGAATAGCGGAATAGAAAATATGATCAAAAAAAGTGTATGTATCTCACACGTACAAAACCACACCAGGCCCCAATTACTATTGTTTGTACCCCTAAAGGCAGGATGAGGAGTAGGAGGAGTTTGGACAAGGCAGCACCCTGAAATCTTCAGAAGTATGAGATGAACCCCAAAAACTTGGAAAGGTGTATCTCACATGTACCAACACAGACTATCCCACAATTTAATTGATACCCAAAGGTTTTTATTGAATAGCGGAATAGAAAATATGATCAAAAAAAGTGTATGTATCTCACACGTACACAACCACACTAGGCCCAAATTACTATTATTTGTACCCCTAAAGGCAGGATGAGGAGTAGGAGGAGTTTGGACAAGGCAGCACCCTCAAATCTTCAGAAGTATGAGATGAACCCCAAAAACTTGGAAAGGTGTATCTCACACGTACCAACACAGACTATCCCGCAATTTAATTGATACCCAAAGGTTTTTATTGAATAGTGGAATAGAAAATATGATCAAAAAAAGTGTATGTATCTCACACGTACACAACCACACTAGGCCCCAATTACTATTGTTTGTACCCCTAAAGGCAGGATGAGGAGTAGGAGGAGTTTGGAACAGGCAGCACCCTCAAATCTTCAGAAGTATGAGATGAACCCCAAAAACTTGGAAAGGTGGATCTCACACGTACCAACACAGACTATCCGCAATTTAACTGTTCCCCAAAGGTTTTTATTGAATAGCGGAATTGAAAATATGATCAAAAAAAGTGTATGTATCTCACACGTACAAAACCACACTAGGCCCCAATTACTATTGTTTGTACCCCTAAAGGCAGGATGAGGAGTAGGAGGAGTTTGGACAAGGCAGCACCCTCAAATCTTCAGAAGTATGAGATGAACCCCAAAAACTTGGAAAGGTGTATCTCACACGTACCAACACAGACTATCCCGCAATTTAATTGATACCCAAAGGTTTTTATTGAATAGCGGAATAGAAAATATGATCAAAAAAAGTGTATGTATCTCACACGTACACTACCACACTAGGCCCCAATTACTATTATTTGTACCCCTAAAGGCAGGATGAGGAGTAGGAGGAGTTTGGACAAGGCAGCACCCTCAAATCTTCAGAAGTATGAGATGAACCCCAAAAACTTGGAAAGGTGTATCTCACACGTACCAACACAGACTATCCCGCAATTTAATTGATACCCAAAGGTTTTTATTGAATAGCGGAATAGAAAATATGATCAAAAAAAGTGTATGTATCTCACACGTACAGAACCACACTAGGCCCCAATTACTGTTGTTTGTACCCCTAAAGGCAGGATGAGGAGTAGGAGGAGTTTGGAACAGGCAGCACCCTCAAATCTTCAGAAGTATGAGATGAACTCCAAAAACTTGGAAAGGTGTATCTCACACGTACCAACACAGACTATCCCGCAATTTAATTGATACCCAAAGGTTTTTATTGAATAGCGGAATAGAAAATATGATCAAAAAAAGTGTATGTATCTCACACGTACAGAACCACACTAGGCCCCAATTACTATTGTTTGTACCCCTAAAGGCAGGATGAGGAGTAGGAGGAGTACGGAACAGGCAGCACCCTCAAATCTTCAGAAGTATGAGATGAACCCCAAAAACTTGAAAAGGTGTATCTCACACCTACCAACACAGACTATCCCGCAATTTAATTGATACCCAAAGGTTTTTATCGAATAGCGGAATAGAAAATATGATCAAAAAAAGTATATGTATCTCACACGTACAGAACCACACTAGGCCCCAATTACTATTGTTTGTACCCTTAAAGGCAGGATGAGGAGTAGGAGGAGTTTGGAACAGGCAGCACCCTCAAATCTTAAGAAGTATCAGATGAACCCCAAAAACTTGGAAAGGTGGATCTCACACGTACCAACACAGACTATCCCGCAATTTAACTGATCCCCAAAGGTTTTTATTGAATAGCGGAATAGAAAATATGATCAAAAAAAGTGTATGTATCTCACACGTACAAAACCACACTAGGCCCCAATTACTATTGTTTGTACCCCTAAAGGCTGGATGAGGAGTAGGAGGAGTATGGAACAGGCAGCACCCTCAAATCTTCAGAAGTATGAGATGAACCCCAAAAACTTGGAAAGGTGGATCTCACACGTACCAACACAGACTATCCCGCAATTTAATTGATACCCAAAGGTTTTTATTGAATAGCGGAATACAAAATATGATCAAAAAAAGTGTATGTATCTCACACGTACAGAACCACACTAGGCCCCAATTACTATTGTTTGTACCCCTAAAGGCAGGATGAGGAGTAGGAGGAGCTGGAACAGGCAGCACCCTCAAATCTTCAGAAGTATGAGATGAACCCCAAAAACTTGGAAAGGTGGATCTCACACGTACCAACACAGACTATCCCGCAATTTAACTGTTCCCCAAAGGTTTTTATTGAATAGCAGAATAGAAAATATGATCAAAAAAAGTGTATGTATCTCACACGTACAAAACCACACTAGGCCCCAATTACTATTGTTTGTACCCCTAAAAGGCTGGATGAGGAGTAGGAGGAGTATGGAACAGGCAGCACCCTCAAATCTTCAGAAGTATGAGATGAACCCCAAAAACTTGGAAAGGTGGATCTCACACGTAACAACACAGACTATCCCGCAATTTAATTGATACCCAAAGGTTTTTATTGAATAGCGGAATAGAAAATATGATCAAAAAAAGTGTATGTATCTCACACGTACAAAACCACACTAGGCCCCAATTACTATTGTTTGTACCCCTAAAAGGCTGGATGAGGAGCAGGAGGAGTTTGGAACAGGCAGCACCCTCAAATCTTCAGAAGTATGAGATGAACCCCAAAAACTTGGAAAGGTGTATCTCACACGTACCAACACAGACTATCCCGCAATTTAATTGATACCCAAAGATTTTATTGAATAGCGGAATAGAAAATATGATCAAAAAAAGTGTATGTATCTCACACGTACACAACCACACTAGGCCCCAATTACTATTATTTGTACCCCTAAAGGCAGGATGAGGAGTAGGAGGAGTTTGGAACAGGCAGCACCCTCAAATCTTCAGAAGTATGAGATGAACCCCAAAAACTTGGAAAGGTGGATCTCACACGTACCAACACAGACTATCCGCAATTTAACTGTTCCCCAAAGGTTTTTATTGAATAGCGGAATTGAAAATATGATCAAAAAAAGTGTATGTATCTCACACGTACAAAACCACACTAGGCCCCAATTACTATTGTTTGTACCCCTAAAGGCAGGATGAGGAGTAGGAGGAGTTTGGACAAGGCAGCACCCTCAAATCTTCAGAAGTATGAGATGAACCCCAAAAACTTGGAAAGGTGTATCTCACACGTACCAACACAGACTATCCCGCAATTTAATTGATACCCAAAGGTTTTTATTGAATAGCGGAATAGAAAATATGATCAAAAAAAGTGTATGTATCTCACACGTACACTACCACACTAGGCCCCAATTACTATTATTTGTACCCCTAAAGGCAGGATGAGGAGTAGGAGGAGTTTGGACAAGGCAGCACCCTCAAATCTTCAGAAGTATGAGATGAACCCCAAAAACTTGGAAAGGTGTATCTCACACGTACCAACACAGACTATCCCGCAATTTAATTGATACCCAAAGGTTTTTATTGAATAGCGGAATAGAAAATATGATCAAAAAAAGTGTATGTATCTCACACGTACAGAACCACACTAGGCCCCAATTACTGTTGTTTGTACCCCTAAAGGCAGGATGAGGAGTAGGAGGAGTTTGGAACAGGCAGCACCCTCAAATCTTCAGAAGTATGAGATGAACTCCAAAAACTTGGAAAGGTGTATCTCACACGTACCAACACAGACTATCCCGCAATTTAATTGATACCCAAAGGTTTTTATTGAATAGCGGAATAGAAAATATGATCAAAAAAAGTGTATGTATCTCACACGTACAGAACCACACTAGGCCCCAATTACTATTGTTTGTACCCCTAAAGGCAGGATGAGGAGTAGGAGGAGTACGGAACAGGCAGCACCCTCAAATCTTCAGAAGTATGAGATGAACCCCAAAAACTTGAAAAGGTGTATCTCACACCTACCAACACAGACTATCCCGCAATTTAATTGATACCCAAAGGTTTTTATCGAATAGCGGAATAGAAAATATGATCAAAAAAAGTATATGTATCTCACACGTACAGAACCACACTAGGCCCCAATTACTATTGTTTGTACCCTTAAAGGCAGGATGAGGAGTAGGAGGAGTTTGGAACAGGCAGCACCCTCAAATCTTCAGAAGTATGAGATGAACCCCAAAAACTTGGAAAGGTGGATCTCACACGTACCAACACAGACTATCCCGCAATTTAACTGTTCCCCAAAGGTTTTTATTGAATAGCGGAATAGAAAATATGATCAAAAAAAGTGTATGTATCTCACACGTACAAAACCACACCAGGCCCCAATTACTATTGTTTGTACCCCTAAAGGCAGGATGAGGAGTAGGAGGAGTTTGGACAAGGCAGCACCCTGAAATCTTCAGAAGTATGAGATGAACCCCAAAAACTTGGAAAGGTGTATCTCACATGTACCAACACAGACTATCCCACAATTTAATTGATACCCAAAGGTTTTTATTGAATAGCGGAATAGAAAATATGATCAAAAAAAGTGTATGTATCTCACACGTACACAACCACACTAGGCCCAAATTACTATTATTTGTACCCCTAAAGGCAGGATGAGGAGTAGGAGGAGTTTGGACAAGGCAGCACCCTCAAATCTTCAGAAGTATGAGATGAACCCCAAAAACTTGGAAAGGTGTATCTCACACGTACCAACACAGACTATCCCGCAATTTAATTGATACCCAAAGGTTTTTATTGAATAGTGGAATAGAAAATATGATCAAAAAAAGTGTATGTATCTCACACGTACACAACCACACTAGGCCCCAATTACTATTGTTTGTACCCCTAAAGGCAGGATGAGGAGTAGGAGGAGTTTGGAACAGGCAGCACCCTCAAATCTTCAGAAGTATGAGATGAACCCCAAAAACTTGGAAAGGTGGATCTCACACGTACCAACACAGACTATCCGCAATTTAACTGTTCCCCAAAGGTTTTTATTGAATAGCGGAATTGAAAATATGATCAAAAAAAGTGTATGTATCTCACACGTACAAAACCACACTAGGCCCCAATTACTATTGTTTGTACCCCTAAAGGCAGGATGAGGAGTAGGAGGAGTTTGGACAAGGCAGCACCCTCAAATCTTCAGAAGTATGAGATGAACCCCAAAAACTTGGAAAGGTGTATCTCACACGTACCAACACAGACTATCCCGCAATTTAATTGATACCCAAAGGTTTTTATTGAATAGCGGAATAGAAAATATGATCAAAAAAAGTGTATGTATCTCACACGTACACTACCACACTAGGCCCCAATTACTATTATTTGTACCCCTAAAGGCAGGATGAGGAGTAGGAGGAGTTTGGACAAGGCAGCACCCTCAAATCTTCAGAAGTATGAGATGAACCCCAAAAACTTGGAAAGGTGTATCTCACACGTACCAACACAGACTATCCCGCAATTTAATTGATACCCAAAGGTTTTTATTGAATAGCGGAATAGAAAATATGATCAAAAAAAGTGTATGTATCTCACACGTACAGAACCACACTAGGCCCCAATTACTGTTGTTTGTACCCCTAAAGGCAGGATGAGGAGTAGGAGGAGTTTGGAACAGGCAGCACCCTCAAATCTTCAGAAGTATGAGATGAACTCCAAAAACTTGGAAAGGTGTATCTCACACGTACCAACACAGACTATCCCGCAATTTAATTGATACCCAAAGGTTTTTATTGAATAGCGGAATAGAAAATATGATCAAAAAAAGTGTATGTATCTCACACGTACAGAACCACACTAGGCCCCAATTACTATTGTTTGTACCCCTAAAGGCAGGATGAGGAGTAGGAGGAGTACGGAACAGGCAGCACCCTCAAATCTTCAGAAGTATGAGATGAACCCCAAAAACTTGAAAAGGTGTATCTCACACCTACCAACACAGACTATCCCGCAATTTAATTGATACCCAAAGGTTTTTATCGAATAGCGGAATAGAAAATATGATCAAAAAAAGTATATGTATCTCACACGTACAGAACCACACTAGGCCCCAATTACTATTGTTTGTACCCTTAAAGGCAGGATGAGGAGTAGGAGGAGTTTGGAACAGGCAGCACCCTCAAATCTTAAGAAGTATCAGATGAACCCCAAAAACTTGGAAAGGTGGATCTCACACGTACCAACACAGACTATCCCGCAATTTAACTGATCCCCAAAGGTTTTTATTGAATAGCGGAATAGAAAATATGATCAAAAAAAGTGTATGTATCTCACACGTACAAAACCACACTAGGCCCCAATTACTATTGTTTGTACCCCTAAAGGCTGGATGAGGAGTAGGAGGAGTATGGAACAGGCAGCACCCTCAAATCTTCAGAAGTATGAGATGAACCCCAAAAACTTGGAAAGGTGGATCTCACACGTACCAACACAGACTATCCCGCAATTTAATTGATACCCAAAGGTTTTTATTGAATAGCGGAATACAAAATATGATCAAAAAAAGTGTATGTATCTCACACGTACAGAACCACACTAGGCCCCAATTACTATTGTTTGTACCCCTAAAGGCAGGATGAGGAGTAGGAGGAGCTGGAACAGGCAGCACCCTCAAATCTTCAGAAGTATGAGATGAACCCCAAAAACTTGGAAAGGTGGATCTCACACGTACCAACACAGACTATCCCGCAATTTAACTGTTCCCCAAAGGTTTTTATTGAATAGCAGAATAGAAAATATGATCAAAAAAAGTGTATGTATCTCACACGTACAAAACCACACTAGGCCCCAATTACTATTGTTTGTACCCCTAAAAGGCTGGATGAGGAGTAGGAGGAGTATGGAACAGGCAGCACCCTCAAATCTTCAGAAGTATGAGATGAACCCCAAAAACTTGGAAAGGTGGATCTCACACGTAACAACACAGACTATCCCGCAATTTAATTGATACCCAAAGGTTTTTATTGAATAGCGGAATAGAAAATATGATCAAAAAAAGTGTATGTATCTCACACGTACAAAACCACACTAGGCCCCAATTACTATTGTTTGTACCCCTAAAAGGCTGGATGAGGAGCAGGAGGAGTTTGGAACAGGCAGCACCCTCAAATCTTCAGAAGTATGAGATGAACCCCAAAAACTTGGAAAGGTGTATCTCACACGTACCAACACAGACTATCCCGCAATTTAATTGATACCCAAAGATTTTATTGAATAGCGGAATAGAAAATATGATCAAAAAAAGTGTATGTATCTCACACGTACACAACCACACTAGGCCCCAATTACTATTATTTGTACCCCTAAAGGCAGGATGAGGAGTAGGAGGAGTTTGGAACAGGCAGCACCCTCAAATCTTCAGAAGTATGAGATGAACCCCAAAAACTTGGAAAGGTGGATCTCACACGTACCAACACAGACTATCCGCAATTTAACTGTTCCCCAAAGGTTTTTATTGAATAGCGGAATTGAAAATATGATCAAAAAAAGTGTATGTATCTCACACGTACAAAACCACACTAGGCCCCAATTACTATTGTTTGTACCCCTAAAGGCAGGATGAGGAGTAGGAGGAGTTTGGACAAGGCAGCACCCTCAAATCTTCAGAAGTATGAGATGAACCCCAAAAACTTGGAAAGGTGTATCTCACACGTACCAACACAGACTATCCCGCAATTTAATTGATACCCAAAGGTTTTTATTGAATAGCGGAATAGAAAATATGATCAAAAAAAGTGTATGTATCTCACACGTACACTACCACACTAGGCCCCAATTACTATTATTTGTACCCCTAAAGGCAGGATGAGGAGTAGGAGGAGTTTGGACAAGGCAGCACCCTCAAATCTTCAGAAGTATGAGATGAACCCCAAAAACTTGGAAAGGTGTATCTCACACGTACCAACACAGACTATCCCGCAATTTAATTGATACCCAAAGGTTTTTATTGAATAGCGGAATAGAAAATATGATCAAAAAAAGTGTATGTATCTCACACGTACAGAACCACACTAGGCCCCAATTACTGTTGTTTGTACCCCTAAAGGCAGGATGAGGAGTAGGAGGAGTTTGGAACAGGCAGCACCCTCAAATCTTCAGAAGTATGAGATGAACTCCAAAAACTTGGAAAGGTGTATCTCACACGTACCAACACAGACTATCCCGCAATTTAATTGATACCCAAAGGTTTTTATTGAATAGCGGAATAGAAAATATGATCAAAAAAAGTGTATGTATCTCACACGTACAGAACCACACTAGGCCCCAATTACTATTGTTTGTACCCCTAAAGGCAGGATGAGGAGTAGGAGGAGTACGGAACAGGCAGCACCCTCAAATCTTCAGAAGTATGAGATGAACCCCAAAAACTTGAAAAGGTGTATCTCACACCTACCAACACAGACTATCCCGCAATTTAATTGATACCCAAAGGTTTTTATCGAATAGCGGAATAGAAAATATGATCAAAAAAAGTATATGTATCTCACACGTACAGAACCACACTAGGCCCCAATTACTATTGTTTGTACCCTTAAAGGCAGGATGAGGAGTAGGAGGAGTTTGGAACAGGCAGCACCCTCAAATCTTCAGAAGTATGAGATGAACCCCAAAAACTTGGAAAGGTGGATCTCACACGTACCAACACAGACTATCCCGCAATTTAACTGTTCCCCAAAGGTTTTTATTGAATAGCGGAATAGAAAATATGATCAAAAAAAGTGTATGTATCTCACACGTACAAAACCACACCAGGCCCCAATTACTATTGTTTGTACCCCTAAAGGCAGGATGAGGAGTAGGAGGAGTTTGGACAAGGCAGCACCCTGAAATCTTCAGAAGTATGAGATGAACCCCAAAAACTTGGAAAGGTGTATCTCACATGTACCAACACAGACTATCCCACAATTTAATTGATACCCAAAGGTTTTTATTGAATAGCGGAATAGAAAATATGATCAAAAAAAGTGTATGTATCTCACACGTACACAACCACACTAGGCCCAAATTACTATTATTTGTACCCCTAAAGGCAGGATGAGGAGTAGGAGGAGTTTGGACAAGGCAGCACCCTCAAATCTTCAGAAGTATGAGATGAACCCCAAAAACTTGGAAAGGTGTATCTCACACGTACCAACACAGACTATCCCGCAATTTAATTGATACCCAAAGGTTTTTATTGAATAGTGGAATAGAAAATATGATCAAAAAAAGTGTATGTATCTCACACGTACACAACCACACTAGGCCCCAATTACTATTGTTTGTACCCCTAAAGGCAGGATGAGGAGTAGGAGGAGTTTGGAACAGGCAGCACCCTCAAATCTTCAGAAGTATGAGATGAACCCCAAAAACTTGGAAAGGTGGATCTCACACGTACCAACACAGACTATCCGCAATTTAACTGTTCCCCAAAGGTTTTTATTGAATAGCGGAATTGAAAATATGATCAAAAAAAGTGTATGTATCTCACATGTACAAAACCACACTAGGCCCCAATTACTATTGTTTGTACCCCTAAAGGCAGGATGAGGAGTAGGAGGAGTTTGGACAAGGCAGCACCCTCAAATCTTCAGAAGTATGAGATGAACCCCAAAAACTTGGAAAGGTGTATCTCACACGTACCAACACAGACTATCCCGCAATTTAATTGATACCCAAAGGTTTTTATTGAATAGCGGAATAGAAAATATGATCAAAAAAAGTGTATGTATCTCACACGTACACTACCACACTAGGCCCCAATTACTATTATTTGTACCCCTAAAGGCAGGATGAGGAGTAGGAGGAGTTTGGACAAGGCAGCACCCTCAAATCTTCAGAAGTATGAGATGAACCCCAAAAACTTGGAAAGGTGTATCTCACACGTACCAACACAGACTATCCCGCAATTTAATTGATACCCAAAGGTTTTTATTGAATAGCGGAATAGAAAATATGATCAAAAAAAGTGTATGTATCTCACACGTACAGAACCACACTAGGCCCTAATTACTGTTGTTTGTACCCCTAAAGGCAGGATGAGGAGTAGGAGGAGTTTGGAACAGGCAGCACCCTCAAATCTTCAGAAGTATGAGATGAACTCCAAAAACTTGGAAAGGTGTATCTCACACGTACCAACACAGACTATCCCGCAATTTAATTGATACCCAAAGGTTTTTATTGAATAGCGGAATAGAAAATATGATCAAAAAAAGTGTATGTATCTCACACGTACAGAACCACACTAGGCCCCAATTACTATTGTTTGTACCCCTAAAGGCAGGATGAGGAGTAGGAGGAGTACGGAACAGGCAGCACCCTCAAATCTTCAGAAGTATGAGATGAACCCCAAAAACTTGAAAAGGTGTATCTCACACCTACCAACACAGACTATCCCGCAATTTAATTGATACCCAAAGGTTTTTATCGAATAGCGGAATAGAAAATATGATCAAAAAAAGTATATGTATCTCACACGTACAGAACCACACTAGGCCCCAATTACTATTGTTTGTACCCTTAAAGGCAGGATGAGGAGTAGGAGGAGTTTGGAACAGGCAGCACCCTCAAATCTTAAGAAGTATCAGATGAACCCCAAAAACTTGGAAAGGTGGATCTCACACGTACCAACACAGACTATCCCGCAATTTAACTGATCCCCAAAGGTTTTTATTGAATAGCGGAATAGAAAATATGATCAAAAAAAGTGTATGTATCTCACACGTACAAAACCACACTAGGCCCCAATTACTATTGTTTGTACCCCTAAAGGCTGGATGAGGAGTAGGAGGAGTATGGAACAGGCAGCACCCTCAAATCTTCAGAAGTATGAGATGAACCCCAAAAACTTGGAAAGGTGGATCTCACACGTACCAACACAGACTATCCCGCAATTTAATTGATACCCAAAGGTTTTTATTGAATAGCGGAATACAAAATATGATCAAAAAAAGTGTATGTATCTCACACGTACAGAACCACACTAGGCCCCAATTACTATTGTTTGTACCCCTAAAGGCAGGATGAGGAGTAGGAGGAGCTGGAACAGGCAGCACCCTCAAATCTTCAGAAGTATGAGATGAACCCCAAAAACTTGGAAAGGTGGATCTCACACGTACCAACACAGACTATCCCGCAATTTAACTGTTCCCCAAAGGTTTTTATTGAATAGCAGAATAGAAAATATGATCAAAAAAAGTGTATGTATCTCACACGTACAAAACCACACTAGGCCCCAATTACTATTGTTTGTACCCCTAAAAGGCTGGATGAGGAGTAGGAGGAGTATGGAACAGGCAGCACCCTCAAATCTTCAGAAGTATGAGATGAACCCCAAAAACTTGGAAAGGTGGATCTCACACGTAACAACACAGACTATCCCGCAATTTAATTGATACCCAAAGGTTTTTATTGAATAGCGGAATAGAAAATATGATCAAAAAAAGTGTATGTATCTCACACGTACAAAACCACACTAGGCCCCAATTACTATTGTTTGTACCCCTAAAAGGCTGGATGAGGAGCAGGAGGAGTTTGGAACAGGCAGCACCCTCAAATCTTCAGAAGTATGAGATGAACCCCAAAAACTTGGAAAGGTGTATCTCACACGTACCAACACAGACTATCCCGCAATTTAATTGATACCCAAAGATTTTATTGAATAGCGGAATAGAAAATATGATCAAAAAAAGTGTATGTATCTCACACGTACACAACCACACTAGGCCCCAATTACTATTATTTGTACCCCTAAAGGCAGGATGAGGAGTAGGAGGAGTTTGGACAAGGCAGCACCCTCAAATCTTCAGAAGTATGAGATGAACCCCAAAAACTTGGAAAGGTGTATCTCACACGTACCAACACAGACTATCCCGCAATTTAATTGATACCCATAGGTTTTTATTGAATAGTGGAATAGAAAATATGATCAAAAAAAGTGTATGTATCTCACACGTACACAACCACACTAGGCCCCAATTACTATTGTTTGTACCCCTAAAGGCAGGATGAGGAGTAGGAGGAGTACGGAACAGGCAGCACCCTCAAATCTTCAGAAGTATGAGATGAACCCCAAAAACTTGGAAAGGTGTATCTCACACCTACCAACACAGACTATCCCGCAATTTAATTGATACCCAAAGGTTTTTATTGAATAGCGGAATAGAAAATATGATCAAAAAAAGTGTATGTATCTCACACGTACAGAACCACACTAGGCCCCAATTACTGTTGTTTGTACCCCTAAAGGCAGGATGAGGAGTAGGAGGAGTTTGGAATTGGCAGCACCCTCAAATCTTCAGAAGTATGAGATGAACTCCAAAAACTTGGAAAGGTGTATCTCACACGTACCAACACAGACTATCCCGCAATTTAATTGATACCCAAAGGTTTTTTATTGAATAGCGGAATAGAAAATATGATCAAAAAAAGTGTATGTATCTCACACGTACAGAACCACACTAGGCCCCAATTACTATTGTTTGTACCCCTAAAGGCAGGATGAGGAGTAGGAGGAGTACGGAACAGGCAGCACCCTCAAATCTTCAGAAGTATGAGATGAACCCCAAAAACTTGGAGAGGTGTATCTCACACCTACCAACACAGACTATCCCGCAATTTAATTGATACCCAAAGGTTTTTATCGAATAGCGGAATAGAAAATATGATCAAAAAAAGTGTATGTATCTCACACGTACAGAACCACACTAGGCCCCAATTACTATTGTTTGTACCCTTAAAGGCAGGATGAGGAGTAGGAGGAGTTTGGAACAGGCAGCACCCTCAAATCTTCAGAAGTATGAGATGAACCCCAAAAACTTGGAAAGGTGGATCTCACACGTACCAACACAGACTATCCCGCAATTTAATTGATACCCAAAGGTTTTTATTGAATAGCGGAATAGAAAATATGATCAAAAAAAGTGTATGTATCTCACACGTACACAACCACACTAGGCCCCAATTACTATTGTTTGTACCCCTAAAAGGCTGGATGAGGAGTAGGAGGAGTATGGAACAGGCAGCACCCTCAAATCTTCAGAAGTATGAGATGAACCCCAAAAACTTGGAAAGGTGAATCTCACACGTACCAACACAGACTATCCCGCAATTTAACTGATCCCCAAAAGTTTTTATTGAATAGCGGAATAGAAAATATGATCAAAAAAAGTGTATGTATCTCACACGTACAAAACCACACTAGGCCCCAATTACTATTGTTTGTACCCCTAAAAGGCTGGATGAGGCGTAGGAGGAGTTTGGAACAGGCAGCACCCTCAAATCTTCAGAAGTATGAGATGAACCCCAAAAACTTGGAAAGGTGTATCTCACACGTACCAACACAGACTATCCCGCAATTTAATTGACACCCAAAGGTTTTTATTGAATAGTGGAATAGAAAATATGATCAAAAAAAGTGTATGTATCTCACACGTACACAACCACACTAGGCCCCAATTACTATTGTTTGTACCCCTAAAGGCAGGATGAGGAGTAGGAGGAGTTTGGAATTGGCAGCACCCTCAAATCTTCAGAAGTATGAGATGAACTCCAAAAACTTGGAAAGGTGTATCTCACACGTACCAAAACAGACTATCCCGCAATTTAATTGATACCCAAAGGTTTTTTATTGAATAGCGGAATAGAAAATATGATCAAAAAAAGTGTATGTATCTCACACGTACAGAACCACACTAGGCCCCAATTACTATTGTTTGTACCCCTAAAGGCAGGATGAGGAGTAGGAGGAGTACGGAACAGGCAGCACCCTCAAATCTTCAGAAGTATGAGATGAACCCCAAAAACTTGGAAAGGTGTATCTCACACCCACCAACACAGACTATCCCGCAATTTAATTGATACCCAAAGGTTTTTATCGAATAGCGGAATAGAAAATATGATCAAAAAAAGTGTATGTATCTCACACGTACAGAACCACACTAGGCCCCAATTACTATTGTTTGTACCCTTAAAGGCAGGATGAGGAGTAGGAGGAGTTTGGAACAGGCAGCACCCTCAAATCTTCAGAAGTATGAGATGAACCCCAAAAACTTGGAAAGGTGGATCTCACACGTACCAACACAGACTATCCCGCAATCTAATTGATACCCAAAGGTTTTTATTGAATAGTGGAATAGAAAATATGATCAAAAAAAGTGTATGTATCTCACACGTACAGAACCACACTAGGCCCCAATTACTATTGTTTGTACCCCTAAAGGCAGGATGAGGAGTAAGAGGAGTACGGAACAGGCAGCACCCTCAAATCTTCAGAAGTATGAGATGAACCCCAAAAACTTGGAAAGGTGGATCTCACACGTACCAACACAGACTATCCCGCAATTTAACTGTTCCCCAAAGGTTTTTATTGAATAGCGGAATAGAAAATATGATCAAAAAAAGTGTATGTATCTCACACGTACAAAACCACACTAGGCCCCAATTACTATTGTTTGTACCCCTAAAGGCAGGATGAGGAGTAGGAGGAGTTTGGACAAGGCAGCACCCTCAAATCTTCAGAAGTATGAGATGAACCCCAAAAACTTGGAAAGGTGTATCTCACACGTACCAACACAGACTATTCCGCAATTTAATTGATACCCAAAGGTTTTTATTGAATAGCGGAATAGAAAATATGATCAAAAAAAGTGTATGTATCTCACACGTACACAACCACACTAGGCCCCAATTACTATTGTTTGTACCCCTAAAGGCAGGATGAGGAGTAGGAGGAGTTTGGAACAGGCAGCACCCTCAAATCTTCAGAAGTATGAGATGAACCCCAAAAACTTGGAAAGGTGTATCTTACACGTACCAACACAGACTATCCCGCAATTTAATTGATACCGAAAGGTTTTTATTGAATAGCGGAATAGAAAATATGATCAAAAAAAGTGTATGTATCTCACACGTACAGAACCACACTAGGCCCCAATTACTATTGTTTGTACCCCTAAAGGCAGGATGAGGAGTAGGAGGAGTACGGAACAGGCAGCACCCTCAAATCTTCAGAAGTATGAGATGAACCCCAAAAACTTGGAAAGGTGTATCTCACACCTACCAACACAGACTATCCCGCAATTTAATTGATACCCAAAGGTTTTTATTGAATAGCGGAATAGAAAATATGATCAAAAAAAGTGTATGTATCTCACACGTACAAAACCACACTAGGCCCCAATTACTATTGTTTGTACCCCTAAAAGGCTGGATGAGGAGTAGGAGGAGTATGGAACAGGCAGCACCCTCAAATCTTCAGAAGTATGAGATGAACCCCAAAAACTTGGAAAGGTGGATCTCACACGTACCAACACAGACTATCCCGCAATTTAATTGATACCCAAAGGTTTTTATTGAATAGCGGAATAGAAAATATGATCAAAAAAAGTGTATGTATCTCACACGTACAGAACAACACTAGGCCCCAATTACTATTGTTTGTACCCCTAAAGGCAGGATGAGGAGTAGGAGGAGTATGGAACAGGCAGCACCCTCAAATCTTCAGAAGTATGAGATGAACCCCAAAAACTTGGAAAGGTGTATCTCACACCTACCAACACAGACTTTCCCGCAATTTAATTGATACCCAAAGGTTTTTATTGAATAGCGGAATAGAAAATATGATCAAAAAAAGTGTATGTATCTCACACGTACAAAACCACACTAGGCCCCAATTACTATTGTTTGTACCCCTAAAAGGCTGGATGAGGAGTAGGAGGAGTAGGAGGAGTATGGAACAGGCAGCACCCTCAAATCTTCAGAAGTATGAGATGAACCCCAAAAACTTGGAAAGGTGTATCTCACACATACCAACACAGACTATCCCGCAATTTAACTGTTCCCCAAAGGTTTTTATTGAATAGCGGAATAGAAAATATGATCAAAAAAAGTGTATGTATCTCACACGTACAGAAGCACACTAGGCCCCAATTACTATTGTTTGTACCCCTAAAGGCAGGATGAGGAGTTTGGAACAGGCAGCACCCTCAAATCTTCAGAAGTATGAGATGAACCCCAAAAACTTGGAAAGGTGGATCTCACACGTACCAACACAGACTATCCCGCAATTTAATTGATACCCAAAGGTTTTTATTGAATAGCGGAATAGAAAATATGATCAAAAAAAGTGTATGTATCTCACACGTACAAAACCACACTAGGCCCCAATTACTATTGTTTGTACCCCTAAAAGGCTGGATGAGGAGTAGGAGGAGTATGGAACAGGCAGCACCCTCAAATCTTCAGAAGTATGAGATGAACCCCAAAAACTTGGAAAGGTGGATCTCACACGTACCAACACAGACTATCCCGCAATTTAACTGTTCCCCAAAGGTTTTTTATTGAATAGCGGAATAGAAAATATGATCAAAAAAAGTGTATGTATCTCACACGTACAGAAGCACACTAGGCCCCAATTACTATTGTTTGTACCCCTAAAGGCAGGATGAGGAGTAGGAGGAGTTTGGAACAGGCAGCACCCTCAAATCTTCAGAAGTATGAGATGAACCCCAAAAACTTGGAAAGGTGGATCTCACACGTACCAACACAGACTATCCCGCAATTTAACTGTTCCCCAAAGGTTTTTATTGAATAGCGGAATAGAAAATATGATCAAAAAAAGTGTATGTATCTCACACGTACAAAACCACACCAGGCCCCAATTACTATTGTTTGTACCCCTAAAGGCAGGATGAGGAGTAGGAGGAGTTTGGACAAGGCAGCACCCTGAAATCTTCAGAAGTATGAGATGAACCCCAAAAACTTGGAAAGGTGTATCTCACATGTACCAACACAGACTATCCCACAATTTAATTGATACCCAAAGGTTTTTATTGAATAGCGGAATAGAAAATATGATCAAAAAAAGTGTATGTATCTCACACGTACACAACCACACTAGGCCCAAATTACTATTATTTGTACCCCTAAAGGCAGGATGAGGAGTAGGAGGAGTTTGGACAAGGCAGCACCCTCAAATCTTCAGAAGTATGAGATGAACCCCAAAAACTTGGAAAGGTGTATCTCACACGTACCAACACAGACTATCCCGCAATTTAATTGATACCCAAAGGTTTTTATTGAATAGTGGAATAGAAAATATGATCAAAAAAAGTGTATGTATCTCACACGTACACAACCACACTAGGCCCCAATTACTATTGTTTGTACCCCTAAAGGCAGGATGAGGAGTAGGAGGAGTTTGGAACAGGCAGCACCCTCAAATCTTCAGAAGTATGAGATGAACCCCAAAAACTTGGAAAGGTGGATCTCACACGTACCAACACAGACTATCCGCAATTTAACTGTTCCCCAAAGGTTTTTATTGAATAGCGGAATTGAAAATATGATCAAAAAAAGTGTATGTATCTCACACGTACAAAACCACACTAGGCCCCAATTACTATTGTTTGTACCCCTAAAGGCAGGATGAGGAGTAGGAGGAGTTTGGACAAGGCAGCACCCTCAAATCTTCAGAAGTATGAGATGAACCCCAAAAACTTGGAAAGGTGTATCTCACACGTACCAACACAGACTATCCCGCAATTTAATTGATACCCAAAGGTTTTTATTGAATAGCGGAATAGAAAATATGATCAAAAAAAGTGTATGTATCTCACACGTACACTACCACACTAGGCCCCAATTACTATTATTTGTACCCCTAAAGGCAGGATGAGGAGTAGGAGGAGTTTGGACAAGGCAGCACCCTCAAATCTTCAGAAGTATGAGATGAACCCCAAAAACTTGGAAAGGTGTATCTCACACGTACCAACACAGACTATCCCGCAATTTAATTGATACCCAAAGGTTTTTATTGAATAGCGGAATAGAAAATATGATCAAAAAAAGTGTATGTATCTCACACGTACAGAACCACACTAGGCCCCAATTACTGTTGTTTGTACCCCTAAAGGCAGGATGAGGAGTAGGAGGAGTTTGGAACAGGCAGCACCCTCAAATCTTCAGAAGTATGAGATGAACTCCAAAAACTTGGAAAGGTGTATCTCACACGTACCAACACAGACTATCCCGCAATTTAATTGATACCCAAAGGTTTTTATTGAATAGCGGAATAGAAAATATGATCAAAAAAAGTGTATGTATCTCACACGTACAGAACCACACTAGGCCCCAATTACTATTGTTTGTACCCCTAAAGGCAGGATGAGGAGTAGGAGGAGTACGGAACAGGCAGCACCCTCAAATCTTCAGAAGTATGAGATGAACCCCAAAAACTTGAAAAGGTGTATCTCACACCTACCAACACAGACTATCCCGCAATTTAATTGATACCCAAAGGTTTTTATCGAATAGCGGAATAGAAAATATGATCAAAAAAAGTATATGTATCTCACACGTACAGAACCACACTAGGCCCCAATTACTATTGTTTGTACCCTTAAAGGCAGGATGAGGAGTAGGAGGAGTTTGGAACAGGCAGCACCCTCAAATCTTCAGAAGTATGAGATGAACCCCAAAAACTTGGAAAGGTGGATCTCACACGTACCAACACAGACTATCCCGCAATTTAACTGTTCCCCAAAGGTTTTTATTGAATAGCGGAATAGAAAATATGATCAAAAAAAGTGTATGTATCTCACACGTACAAAACCACACCAGGCCCCAATTACTATTGTTTGTACCCCTAAAGGCAGGATGAGGAGTAGGAGGAGTTTGGACAAGGCAGCACCCTGAAATCTTCAGAAGTATGAGATGAACCCCAAAAACTTGGAAAGGTGTATCTCACATGTACCAACACAGACTATCCCACAATTTAATTGATACCCAAAGGTTTTTATTGAATAGCGGAATAGAAAATATGATCAAAAAAAGTGTATGTATCTCACACGTACACAACCACACTAGGCCCAAATTACTATTATTTGTACCCCTAAAGGCAGGATGAGGAGTAGGAGGAGTTTGGACAAGGCAGCACCCTCAAATCTTCAGAAGTATGAGATGAACCCCAAAAACTTGGAAAGGTGTATCTCACACGTACCAACACAGACTATCCCGCAATTTAATTGATACCCAAAGGTTTTTATTGAATAGTGGAATAGAAAATATGATCAAAAAAAGTGTATGTATCTCACACGTACACAACCACACTAGGCCCCAATTACTATTGTTTGTACCCCTAAAGGCAGGATGAGGAGTAGGAGGAGTTTGGAACAGGCAGCACCCTCAAATCTTCAGAAGTATGAGATGAACCCCAAAAACTTGGAAAGGTGGATCTCACACGTACCAACACAGACTATCCGCAATTTAACTGTTCCCCAAAGGTTTTTATTGAATAGCGGAATTGAAAATATGATCAAAAAAAGTGTATGTATCTCACACGTACAAAACCACACTAGGCCCCAATTACTATTGTTTGTACCCCTAAAGGCAGGATGAGGAGTAGGAGGAGTTTGGACAAGGCAGCACCCTCAAATCTTCAGAAGTATGAGATGAACCCCAAAAACTTGGAAAGGTGTATCTCACACGTACCAACACAGACTATCCCGCAATTTAATTGATACCCAAAGGTTTTTATTGAATAGCGGAATAGAAAATATGATCAAAAAAAGTGTATGTATCTCACACGTACACTACCACACTAGGCCCCAATTACTATTATTTGTACCCCTAAAGGCAGGATGAGGAGTAGGAGGAGTTTGGACAAGGCAGCACCCTCAAATCTTCAGAAGTATGAGATGAACCCCAAAAACTTGGAAAGGTGTATCTCACACGTACCAACACAGACTATCCCGCAATTTAATTGATACCCAAAGGTTTTTATTGAATAGCGGAATAGAAAATATGATCAAAAAAAGTGTATGTATCTCACACGTACAGAACCACACTAGGCCCCAATTACTGTTGTTTGTACCCCTAAAGGCAGGATGAGGAGTAGGAGGAGTTTGGAACAGGCAGCACCCTCAAATCTTCAGAAGTATGAGATGAACTCCAAAAACTTGGAAAGGTGTATCTCACACATACCAACACAGACTATCCCGCAATTTAATTGATACCCAAAGGTTTTTATTGAATAGCGGAATAGAAAATATGATCAAAAAAAGTGTATGTATCTCACACGTACAGAACCACACTAGGCCCCAATTACTATTGTTTGTACCCCTAAAGGCAGGATGAGGAGTAGGAGGAGTACGGAACAGGCAGCACCCTCAAATCTTCAGAAGTATGAGATGAACCCCAAAAACTTGAAAAGGTGTATCTCACACCTACCAACACAGACTATCCCGCAATTTAATTGATACCCAAAGGTTTTTATCGAATAGCGGAATAGAAAATATGATCAAAAAAAGTATATGTATCTCACACGTACAGAACCACACTAGGCCCCAATTACTATTGTTTGTACCCTTAAAGGCAGGATGAGGAGTAGGAGGAGTTTGGAACAGGCAGCACCCTCAAATCTTAAGAAGTATCAGATGAACCCCAAAAACTTGGAAAGGTGGATCTCACACGTACCAACACAGACTATCCCGCAATTTAACTGATCCCCAAAGGTTTTTATTGAATAGCGGAATAGAAAATATGATCAAAAAAAGTGTATGTATCTCACACGTACAAAACCACACTAGGCCCCAATTACTATTGTTTGTACCCCTAAAGGCTGGATGAGGAGTAGGAGGAGTATGGAACAGGCAGCACCCTCAAATCTTCAGAAGTATGAGATGAACCCCAAAAACTTGGAAAGGTGGATCTCACACGTACCAACACAGACTATCCCGCAATTTAATTGATACCCAAAGGTTTTTATTGAATAGCGGAATACAAAATATGATCAAAAAAAGTGTATGTATCTCACACGTACAGAACCACACTAGGCCCCAATTACTATTGTTTGTACCCCTAAAGGCAGGATGAGGAGTAGGAGGAGCTGGAACAGGCAGCACCCTCAAATCTTCAGAAGTATGAGATGAACCCCAAAAACTTGGAAAGGTGGATCTCACACGTACCAACACAGACTATCCCGCAATTTAACTGTTCCCCAAAGGTTTTTATTGAATAGCAGAATAGAAAATATGATCAAAAAAAGTGTATGTATCTCACACGTACAAAACCACACTAGGCCCCAATTACTATTGTTTGTACCCCTAAAAGGCTGGATGAGGAGTAGGAGGAGTATGGAACAGGCAGCACCCTCAAATCTTCAGAAGTATGAGATGAACCCCAAAAACTTGGAAAGGTGGATCTCACACGTAACAACACAGACTATCCCGCAATTTAATTGATACCCAAAGGTTTTTATTGAATAGCGGAATAGAAAATATGATCAAAAAAAGTGTATGTATCTCACACGTACAAAACCACACTAGGCCCCAATTACTATTGTTTGTACCCCTAAAAGGCTGGATGAGGAGCAGGAGGAGTTTGGAACAGGCAGCACCCTCAAATCTTCAGAAGTATGAGATGAACCCCAAAAACTTGGAAAGGTGTATCTCACACGTACCAACACAGACTATCCCGCAATTTAATTGATACCCAAAGATTTTATTGAATAGCGGAATAGAAAATATGATCAAAAAAAGTGTATGTATCTCACACGTACACAACCACACTAGGCCCCAATTACTATTATTTGTACCCCTAAAGGCAGGATGAGGAGTAGGAGGAGTTTGGAACAGGCAGCACCCTCAAATCTTCAGAAGTATGAGATGAACCCCAAAAACTTGGAAAGGTGGATCTCACACGTACCAACACAGACTATCCGCAATTTAACTGTTCCCCAAAGGTTTTTATTGAATAGCGGAATTGAAAATATGATCAAAAAAAGTGTATGTATCTCACACGTACAAAACCACACTAGGCCCCAATTACTATTGTTTGTACCCCTAAAGGCAGGATGAGGAGTAGGAGGAGTTTGGACAAGGCAGCACCCTCAAATCTTCAGAAGTATGAGATGAACCCCAAAAACTTGGAAAGGTGTATCTCACACGTACCAACACAGACTATCCCGCAATTTAATTGATACCCAAAGGTTTTTATTGAATAGCGGAATAGAAAATATGATCAAAAAAAGTGTATGTATCTCACACGTACACTACCACACTAGGCCCCAATTACTATTATTTGTACCCCTAAAGGCAGGATGAGGAGTAGGAGGAGTTTGGACAAGGCAGCACCCTCAAATCTTCAGAAGTATGAGATGAACCCCAAAAACTTGGAAAGGTGTATCTCACACGTACCAACACAGACTATCCCGCAATTTAATTGATACCCAAAGGTTTTTATTGAATAGCGGAATAGAAAATATGATCAAAAAAAGTGTATGTATCTCACACGTACAGAACCACACTAGGCCCCAATTACTGTTGTTTGTACCCCTAAAGGCAGGATGAGGAGTAGGAGGAGTTTGGAACAGGCAGCACCCTCAAATCTTCAGAAGTATGAGATGAACTCCAAAAACTTGGAAAGGTGTATCTCACACGTACCAACACAGACTATCCCGCAATTTAATTGATACCCAAAGGTTTTTATTGAATAGCGGAATAGAAAATATGATCAAAAAAAGTGTATGTATCTCACACGTACAGAACCACACTAGGCCCCAATTACTATTGTTTGTACCCCTAAAGGCAGGATGAGGAGTAGGAGGAGTACGGAACAGGCAGCACCCTCAAATCTTCAGAAGTATGAGATGAACCCCAAAAACTTGAAAAGGTGTATCTCACACCTACCAACACAGACTATCCCGCAATTTAATTGATACCCAAAGGTTTTTATCGAATAGCGGAATAGAAAATATGATCAAAAAAAGTATATGTATCTCACACGTACAGAACCACACTAGGCCCCAATTACTATTGTTTGTACCCTTAAAGGCAGGATGAGGAGTAGGAGGAGTTTGGAACAGGCAGCACCCTCAAATCTTCAGAAGTATGAGATGAACCCCAAAAACTTGGAAAGGTGGATCTCACACGTACCAACACAGACTATCCCGCAATTTAACTGTTCCCCAAAGGTTTTTATTGAATAGCGGAATAGAAAATATGATCAAAAAAAGTGTATGTATCTCACACGTACAAAACCACACCAGGCCCCAATTACTATTGTTTGTACCCCTAAAGGCAGGATGAGGAGTAGGAGGAGTTTGGACAAGGCAGCACCCTGAAATCTTCAGAAGTATGAGATGAACCCCAAAAACTTGGAAAGGTGTATCTCACATGTACCAACACAGACTATCCCACAATTTAATTGATACCCAAAGGTTTTTATTGAATAGCGGAATAGAAAATATGATCAAAAAAAGTGTATGTATCTCACACGTACACAACCACACTAGGCCCAAATTACTATTATTTGTACCCCTAAAGGCAGGATGAGGAGTAGGAGGAGTTTGGACAAGGCAGCACCCTCAAATCTTCAGAAGTATGAGATGAACCCCAAAAACTTGGAAAGGTGTATCTCACACGTACCAACACAGACTATCCCGCAATTTAATTGATACCCAAAGGTTTTTATTGAATAGTGGAATAGAAAATATGATCAAAAAAAGTGTATGTATCTCACACGTACACAACCACACTAGGCCCCAATTACTATTGTTTGTACCCCTAAAGGCAGGATGAGGAGTAGGAGGAGTTTGGAACAGGCAGCACCCTCAAATCTTCAGAAGTATGAGATGAACCCCAAAAACTTGGAAAGGTGGATCTCACACGTACCAACACAGACTATCCGCAATTTAACTGTTCCCCAAAGGTTTTTATTGAATAGCGGAATTGAAAATATGATCAAAAAAAGTGTATGTATCTCACACGTACAAAACCACACTAGGCCCCAATTACTATTGTTTGTACCCCTAAAGGCAGGATGAGGAGTAGGAGGAGTTTGGACAAGGCAGCACCCTCAAATCTTCAGAAGTATGAGATGAACCCCAAAAACTTGGAAAGGTGTATCTCACACGTACCAACACAGACTATCCCGCAATTTAATTGATACCCAAAGGTTTTTATTGAATAGCGGAATAGAAAATATGATCAAAAAAAGTGTATGTATCTCACACGTACACTACCACACTAGGCCCCAATTACTATTATTTGTACCCCTAAAGGCAGGATGAGGAGTAGGAGGAGATTGGACAAGGCAGCACCCTCAAATCTTCAGAAGTATGAGATGAACCCCAAAAACTTGGAAAGGTGTATCTCACACGTACCAACACAGACTATCCCGCAATTTAATTGATACCCAAAGGTTTTTATTGAATAGCGGAATAGAAAATATGATCAAAAAAAGTGTATGTATCTCACACGTACAGAACCACACTAGGCCCCAATTACTGTTGTTTGTACCCCTAAAGGCAGGATGAGGAGTAGGAGGAGTTTGGAACAGGCAGCACCCTCAAATCTTCAGAAGTATGAGATGAACTCCAAAAACTTGGAAAGGTGTATCTCACACGTACCAACACAGACTATCCCGCAATTTAATTGATACCCAAAGGTTTTTATTGAATAGCGGAATAGAAAATATGATCAAAAAAAGTGTATGTATCTCACACGTACAGAACCACACTAGGCCCCAATTACTATTGTTTGTACCCCTAAAGGCAGGATGAGGAGTAGGAGGAGTACGGAACAGGCAGCACCCTCAAATCTTCAGAAGTATGAGATGAACCCCAAAAACTTGAAAAGGTGTATCTCACACCTACCAACACAGACTATCCCGCAATTTAATTGATACCCAAAGGTTTTTATCGAATAGCGGAATAGAAAATATGATCAAAAAAAGTATATGTATCTCACACGTACAGAACCACACTAGGCCCCAATTACTATTGTTTGTACCCTTAAAGGCAGGATGAGGAGTAGGAGGAGTTTGGAACAGGCAGCACCCTCAAATCTTAAGAAGTATCAGATGAACCCCAAAAACTTGGAAAGGTGGATCTCACACGTACCAACACAGACTATCCCGCAATTTAACTGATCCCCAAAGGTTTTTATTGAATAGCGGAATAGAAAATATGATCAAAAAAAGTGTATGTATCTCACACGTACAAAACCACACTAGGCCCCAATTACTATTGTTTGTACCCCTAAAGGCTGGATGAGGAGTAGGAGGAGTATGGAACAGGCAGCACCCTCAAATCTTCAGAAGTATGAGATGAACCCCAAAAACTTGGAAAGGTGGATCTCACACGTACCAACACAGACTATCCCGCAATTTAATTGATACCCAAAGGTTTTTATTGAATAGCGGAATACAAAATATGATCAAAAAAAGTGTATGTATCTCACACGTACAGAACCACACTAGGCCCCAATTACTATTGTTTGTACCCCTAAAGGCAGGATGAGGAGTAGGAGGAGCTGGAACAGGCAGCACCCTCAAATCTTCAGAAGTATGAGATGAACCCCAAAAACTTGGAAAGGTGGATCTCACACGTACCAACACAGACTATCCCGCAATTTAACTGTTCCCCAAAGGTTTTTATTGAATAGCAGAATAGAAAATATGATCAAAAAAAGTGTATGTATCTCACACGTACAAAACCACACTAGGCCCCAATTACTATTGTTTGTACCCCTAAAAGGCTGGATGAGGAGTAGGAGGAGTATGGAACAGGCAGCACCCTCAAATCTTCAGAAGTATGAGATGAACCCCAAAAACTTGGAAAGGTGGATCTCACACGTAACAACACAGACTATCCCGCAATTTAATTGATACCCAAAGGTTTTTATTGAATAGCGGAATAGAAAATATGATCAAAAAAAGTGTATGTATCTCACACGTACAAAACCACACTAGGCCCCAATTACTATTGTTTGTACCCCTAAAAGGCTGGATGAGGAGCAGGAGGAGTTTGGAACAGGCAGCACCCTCAAATCTTCAGAAGTATGAGATGAACCCCAAAAACTTGGAAAGGTGTATCTCACACGTACCAACACAGACTATCCCGCAATTTAATTGATACCCAAAGATTTTATTGAATAGCGGAATAGAAAATATGATCAAAAAAAGTGTATGTATCTCACACGTACACAACCACACTAGGCCCCAATTACTATTATTTGTACCCCTAAAGGCAGGATGAGGAGTAGGAGGAGTTTGGAACAGGCAGCACCCTCAAATCTTCAGAAGTATGAGATGAACCCCAAAAACTTGGAAAGGTGGATCTCACACGTACCAACACAGACTATCCGCAATTTAACTGTTCCCCAAAGGTTTTTATTGAATAGCGGAATTGAAAATATGATCAAAAAAAGTGTATGTATCTCACACGTACAAAACCACACTAGGCCCCAATTACTATTGTTTGTACCCCTAAAGGCAGGATGAGGAGTAGGAGGAGTTTGGACAAGGCAGCACCCTCAAATCTTCAGAAGTATGAGATGAACCCCAAAAACTTGGAAAGGTGTATCTCACACGTACCAACACAGACTATCCCGCAATTTAATTGATACCCAAAGGTTTTTATTGAATAGCGGAATAGAAAATATGATCAAAAAAAGTGTATGTATCTCACACGTACACTACCACACTAGGCCCCAATTACTATTATTTGTACCCCTAAAGGCAGGATGAGGAGTAGGAGGAGTTTGGACAAGGCAGCACCCTCAAATCTTCAGAAGTATGAGATGAACCCCAAAAACTTGGAAAGGTGTATCTCACACGTACCAACACAGACTATCCCGCAATTTAATTGATACCCAAAGGTTTTTATTGAATAGCGGAATAGAAAATATGATCAAAAAAAGTGTATGTATCTCACACGTACAGAACCACACTAGGCCCCAATTACTGTTGTTTGTACCCCTAAAGGCAGGATGAGGAGTAGGAGGAGTTTGGAACAGGCAGCACCCTCAAATCTTCAGAAGTATGAGATGAACTCCAAAAACTTGGAAAGGTGTATCTCACACGTACCAACACAGACTATCCCGCAATTTAATTGATACCCAAAGGTTTTTATTGAATAGCGGAATAGAAAATATGATCAAAAAAAGTGTATGTATCTCACACGTACAGAACCACACTAGGCCCCAATTACTATTGTTTGTACCCCTAAAGGCAGGATGAGGAGTAGGAGGAGTACGGAACAGGCAGCACCCTCAAATCTTCAGAAGTATGAGATGAACCCCAAAAACTTGAAAAGGTGTATCTCACACCTACCAACACAGACTATCCCGCAATTTAATTGATACCCAAAGGTTTTTATCGAATAGCGGAATAGAAAATATGATCAAAAAAAGTATATGTATCTCACACGTACAGAACCACACTAGGCCCCAATTACTATTGTTTGTACCCTTAAAGGCAGGATGAGGAGTAGGAGGAGTTTGGAACAGGCAGCACCCTCAAATCTTCAGAAGTATGAGATGAACCCCAAAAACTTGGAAAGGTGGATCTCACACGTACCAACACAGACTATCCCGCAATTTAACTGTTCCCCAAAGGTTTTTATTGAATAGCGGAATAGAAAATATGATCAAAAAAAGTGTATGTATCTCACACGTACAAAACCACACCAGGCCCCAATTACTATTGTTTGTACCCCTAAAGGCAGGATGAGGAGTAGGAGGAGTTTGGACAAGGCAGCACCCTGAAATCTTCAGAAGTATGAGATGAACCCCAAAAACTTGGAAAGGTGTATCTCACATGTACCAACACAGACTATCCCACAATTTAATTGATACCCAAAGGTTTTTATTGAATAGCGGAATAGAAAATATGATCAAAAAAAGTGTATGTATCTCACACGTACACAACCACACTAGGCCCAAATTACTATTATTTGTACCCCTAAAGGCAGGATGAGGAGTAGGAGGAGTTTGGACAAGGCAGCACCCTCAAATCTTCAGAAGTATGAGATGAACCCCAAAAACTTGGAAAGGTGTATCTCACACGTACCAACACAGACTATCCCGCAATTTAATTGATACCCAAAGGTTTTTATTGAATAGTGGAATAGAAAATATGATCAAAAAAAGTGTATGTATCTCACACGTACACAACCACACTAGGCCCCAATTACTATTGTTTGTACCCCTAAAGGCAGGATGAGGAGTAGGAGGAGTTTGGAACAGGCAGCACCCTCAAATCTTCAGAAGTATGAGATGAACCCCAAAAACTTGGAAAGGTGGATCTCACACGTACCAACACAGACTATCCGCAATTTAACTGTTCCCCAAAGGTTTTTATTGAATAGCGGAATTGAAAATATGATCAAAAAAAGTGTATGTATCTCACACGTACAAAACCACACTAGGCCCCAATTACTATTGTTTGTACCCCTAAAGGCAGGATGAGGAGTAGGAGGAGTTTGGACAAGGCAGCACCCTCAAATCTTCAGAAGTATGAGATGAACCCCAAAAACTTGGAAAGGTGTATCTCACACGTACCAACACAGACTATCCCGCAATTTAATTGATACCCAAAGGTTTTTATTGAATAGCGGAATAGAAAATATGATCAAAAAAAGTGTATGTATCTCACACGTACACTACCACACTAGGCCCCAATTACTATTATTTGTACCCCTAAAGGCAGGATGAGGAGTAGGAGGAGTTTGGACAAGGCAGCACCCTCAAATCTTCAGAAGTATGAGATGAACCCCAAAAACTTGGAAAGGTGTATCTCACACGTACCAACACAGACTATCCCGCAATTTAATTGATACCCAAAGGTTTTTATTGAATAGCGGAATAGAAAATATGATCAAAAAAAGTGTATGTATCTCACACGTACAGAACCACACTAGGCCCTAATTACTGTTGTTTGTACCCCTAAAGGCAGGATGAGGAGTAGGAGGAGTTTGGAACAGGCAGCACCCTCAAATCTTCAGAAGTATGAGATGAACTCCAAAAACTTGGAAAGGTGTATCTCACACGTACCAACACAGACTATCCCGCAATTTAATTGATACCCAAAGGTTTTTATTGAATAGCGGAATAGAAAATATGATCAAAAAAAGTGTATGTATCTCACACGTACAGAACCACACTAGGCCCCAATTACTATTGTTTGTACCCCTAAAGGCAGGATGAGGAGTAGGAGGAGTACGGAACAGGCAGCACCCTCAAATCTTCAGAAGTATGAGATGAACCCCAAAAACTTGAAAAGGTGTATCTCACACCTACCAACACAGACTATCCCGCAATTTAATTGATACCCAAAGGTTTTTATCGAATAGCGGAATAGAAAATATGATCAAAAAAAGTATATGTATCTCACACGTACAGAACCACACTAGGCCCCAATTACTATTGTTTGTACCCTTAAAGGCAGGATGAGGAGTAGGAGGAGTTTGGAACAGGCAGCACCCTCAAATCTTAAGAAGTATCAGATGAACCCCAAAAACTTGGAAAGGTGGATCTCACACGTACCAACACAGACTATCCCGCAATTTAACTGATCCCCAAAGGTTTTTATTGAATAGCGGAATAGAAAATATGATCAAAAAAAGTGTATGTATCTCACACGTACAAAACCACACTAGGCCCCAATTACTATTGTTTGTACCCCTAAAGGCTGGATGAGGAGTAGGAGGAGTATGGAACAGGCAGCACCCTCAAATCTTCAGAAGTATGAGATGAACCCCAAAAACTTGGAAAGGTGGATCTCACACGTACCAACACAGACTATCCCGCAATTTAATTGATACCCAAAGGTTTTTATTGAATAGCGGAATACAAAATATGATCAAAAAAAGTGTATGTATCTCACACGTACAGAACCACACTAGGCCCCAATTACTATTGTTTGTACCCCTAAAGGCAGGATGAGGAGTAGGAGGAGCTGGAACAGGCAGCACCCTCAAATCTTCAGAAGTATGAGATGAACCCCAAAAACTTGGAAAGGTGGATCTCACACGTACCAACACAGACTATCCCGCAATTTAACTGTTCCCCAAAGGTTTTTATTGAATAGCAGAATAGAAAATATGATCAAAAAAAGTGTATGTATCTCACACGTACAAAACCACACTAGGCCCCAATTACTATTGTTTGTACCCCTAAAAGGCTGGATGAGGAGTAGGAGGAGTATGGAACAGGCAGCACCCTCAAATCTTCAGAAGTATGAGATGAACCCCAAAAACTTGGAAAGGTGGATCTCACACGTAACAACACAGACTATCCCGCAATTTAATTGATACCCAAAGGTTTTTATTGAATAGCGGAATAGAAAATATGATCAAAAAAAGTGTATGTATCTCACACGTACAAAACCACACTAGGCCCCAATTACTATTGTTTGTACCCCTAAAAGGCTGGATGAGGAGCAGGAGGAGTTTGGAACAGGCAGCACCCTCAAATCTTCAGAAGTATGAGATGAACCCCAAAAACTTGGAAAGGTGTATCTCACACGTACCAACACAGACTATCCCGCAATTTAATTGATACCCAAAGATTTTATTGAATAGCGGAATAGAAAATATGATCAAAAAAAGTGTATGTATCTCACACGTACACAACCACACTAGGCCCCAATTACTATTATTTGTACCCCTAAAGGCAGGATGAGGAGTAGGAGGAGTTTGGACAAGGCAGCACCCTCAAATCTTCAGAAGTATGAGATGAACCCCAAAAACTTGGAAAGGTGTATCTCACACGTACCAACACAGACTATCCCGCAATTTAATTGATACCCATAGGTTTTTATTGAATAGTGGAATAGAAAATATGATCAAAAAAAGTGTATGTATCTCACACGTACACAACCACACTAGGCCCCAATTACTATTGTTTGTACCCCTAAAGGCAGGATGAGGAGTAGGAGGAGTACGGAACAGGCAGCACCCTCAAATCTTCAGAAGTATGAGATGAACCCCAAAAACTTGGAAAGGTGTATCTCACACCTACCAACACAGACTATCCCGCAATTTAATTGATACCCAAAGGTTTTTATTGAATAGCGGAATAGAAAATATGATCAAAAAAAGTGTATGTATCTCACACGTACAGAACCACACTAGGCCCCAATTACTGTTGTTTGTACCCCTAAAGGCAGGATGAGGAGTAGGAGGAGTTTGGAATTGGCAGCACCCTCAAATCTTCAGAAGTATGAGATGAACTCCAAAAACTTGGAAAGGTGTATCTCACACGTACCAACACAGACTATCCCGCAATTTAATTGATACCCAAAGGTTTTTTATTGAATAGCGGAATAGAAAATATGATCAAAAAAAGTGTATGTATCTCACACGTACAGAACCACACTAGGCCCCAATTACTATTGTTTGTACCCCTAAAGGCAGGATGAGGAGTAGGAGGAGTACGGAACAGGCAGCACCCTCAAATCTTCAGAAGTATGAGATGAACCCCAAAAACTTGGAGAGGTGTATCTCACACCTACCAACACAGACTATCCCGCAATTTAATTGATACCCAAAGGTTTTTATCGAATAGCGGAATAGAAAATATGATCAAAAAAAGTGTATGTATCTCACACGTACAGAACCACACTAGGCCCCAATTACTATTGTTTGTACCCTTAAAGGCAGGATGAGGAGTAGGAGGAGTTTGGAACAGGCAGCACCCTCAAATCTTCAGAAGTATGAGATGAACCCCAAAAACTTGGAAAGGTGGATCTCACACGTACCAACACAGACTATCCCGCAATTTAATTGATACCCAAAGGTTTTTATTGAATAGCGGAATAGAAAATATGATCAAAAAAAGTGTATGTATCTCACACGTACACAACCACACTAGGCCCCAATTACTATTGTTTGTACCCCTAAAAGGCTGGATGAGGAGTAGGAGGAGTATGGAACAGGCAGCACCCTCAAATCTTCAGAAGTATGAGATGAACCCCAAAAACTTGGAAAGGTGAATCTCACACGTACCAACACAGACTATCCCGCAATTTAACTGATCCCCAAAAGTTTTTATTGAATAGCGGAATAGAAAATATGATCAAAAAAAGTGTATGTATCTCACACGTACAAAACCACACTAGGCCCCAATTACTATTGTTTGTACCCCTAAAAGGCTGGATGAGGCGTAGGAGGAGTTTGGAACAGGCAGCACCCTCAAATCTTCAGAAGTATGAGATGAACCCCAAAAACTTGGAAAGGTGTATCTCACACGTACCAACACAGACTATCCCGCAATTTAATTGACACCCAAAGGTTTTTATTGAATAGTGGAATAGAAAATATGATCAAAAAAAGTGTATGTATCTCACACGTACACAACCACACTAGGCCCCAATTACTATTGTTTGTACCCCTAAAGGCAGGATGAGGAGTAGGAGGAGTTTGGAATTGGCAGCACCCTCAAATCTTCAGAAGTATGAGATGAACTCCAAAAACTTGGAAAGGTGTATCTCACACGTACCAAAACAGACTATCCCGCAATTTAATTGATACCCAAAGGTTTTTTATTGAATAGCGGAATAGAAAATATGATCAAAAAAAGTGTATGTATCTCACACGTACAGAACCACACTAGGCCCCAATTACTATTGTTTGTACCCCTAAAGGCAGGATGAGGAGTAGGAGGAGTACGGAACAGGCAGCACCCTCAAATCTTCAGAAGTATGAGATGAACCCCAAAAACTTGGAAAGGTGTATCTCACACCCACCAACACAGACTATCCCGCAATTTAATTGATACCCAAAGGTTTTTATCGAATAGCGGAATAGAAAATATGATCAAAAAAAGTGTATGTATCTCACACGTACAGAACCACACTAGGCCCCAATTACTATTGTTTGTACCCTTAAAGGCAGGATGAGGAGTAGGAGGAGTTTGGAACAGGCAGCACCCTCAAATCTTCAGAAGTATGAGATGAACCCCAAAAACTTGGAAAGGTGGATCTCACACGTACCAACACAGACTATCCCGCAATCTAATTGATACCCAAAGGTTTTTATTGAATAGTGGAATAGAAAATATGATCAAAAAAAGTGTATGTATCTCACACGTACAGAACCACACTAGGCCCCAATTACTATTGTTTGTACCCCTAAAGGCAGGATGAGGAGTAAGAGGAGTACGGAACAGGCAGCACCCTCAAATCTTCAGAAGTATGAGATGAACCCCAAAAACTTGGAAAGGTGGATCTCACACGTACCAACACAGACTATCCCGCAATTTAACTGTTCCCCAAAGGTTTTTATTGAATAGCGGAATAGAAAATATGATCAAAAAAAGTGTATGTATCTCACACGTACAAAACCACACTAGGCCCCAATTACTATTGTTTGTACCCCTAAAGGCAGGATGAGGAGTAGGAGGAGTTTGGACAAGGCAGCACCCTCAAATCTTCAGAAGTATGAGATGAACCCCAAAAACTTGGAAAGGTGTATCTCACACGTACCAACACAGACTATTCCGCAATTTAATTGATACCCAAAGGTTTTTATTGAATAGCGGAATAGAAAATATGATCAAAAAAAGTGTATGTATCTCACACGTACACAACCACACTAGGCCCCAATTACTATTGTTTGTACCCCTAAAGGCAGGATGAGGAGTAGGAGGAGTTTGGAACAGGCAGCACCCTCAAATCTTCAGAAGTATGAGATGAACCCCAAAAACTTGGAAAGGTGGATCTCACACGTACCAACACAGACTATCCCGCAATTTAACTGTTCCCCAAAGGTTTTTATTGAATAGCGGAATAGAAAATATGATCAAAAAAAGTGTATGTATCTCACACGTACAAAACCACACTAGGCCCCAATTACTATTGTTTGTTCCCCTAAAGGCAGGATGAGGAGTAGGAGGAGTTTGGACAAGGCAGCACCCTCAAATCTTCAGAAGTATGAGATGAACCCCAAAAACTTGGAAAGGTGTATCTCACACGTACCAACACAGACTATCCCGCAATTTAATTGATACCCAAAGGTTTTTATTGAATAGTGGAATAGAAAATATGATCAAAAAAAGTGTATGTATCTCACACGTACACAACCACACTAGGCCCCAATTACTATTGTTTGTACCCCTAAAGGCAGGATGAGGAGTAGGAGGAGTACGGAACAGGCAGCACCCTCAAATCTTCAGAAGTATGAGATGAACCCCAAAAACTTGGAAAGGTGTATCTCACACCTACCAACACAGACTATCCCGCAATTTAATTGATACCCAAAGGTTTTTATTGAATAGCGGAATAGAAAATATGATCAAAAAAAGTGTATGTATCTCACACGTACAGAACCACACTAGGCCCCAATTACTATTGTTTGTACCCCTAAAGGCAGGATGAGGAGTAGGAGGAGTACGGAACAGGCAGCACCCTCAAATCTTCAGAAGTATGAGATGAACCCCAAAAACTTGGAAAGGTGTATCTCACACGTACCAACACAGACTATCCCGCAATTTAATTGATACCCAAAGGTTTTTATTGAATAGCGGAATAGAAAATATGATCAAAAAAAGTATATGTATCTCACACGTACAGAACCACACTAGGCCCCAATTACTATTGTTTGTACCCCTAAAGGCAGGATGAGGAGTAGGAGGAGTACGGAACAGGCAGCACCCTCAAATCTTCAGAAGTATGAGATGAACCCCAAAAACTTGGAAAGGTGTATCTCACACCTACCAACACAGACTATCCCGCAATTTAATTGATACCCAAAGGTTTTTATTGAATAGCGGAATTGAAAATATGATCAAAAAAAGTGTATGTATCTCACACGTACAGAACCACACTAGGCCCCAATTACTGTTGTTTGTACCCCTAAAGGCAGGATGAGGAGTAGGAGGAGTTTGGAACAGGCAGCACCCTCAAATCTTCAGAAGTATGAGATGAACTCCAAAAACTTGGAAAGGTGTATCTCACACGTACCAACACAGACTATCCCGCAATTTAATTGATACCCAAAGGTTTTTATTGAATAGCGGAATAGAAAATATGATCAAAAAAAGTGTATGTATCTCACACGTACAGAACCACACTAGGCCCCAATTACTATTGTTTGTACCCCTAAAGGCAGGATGAGGAGTAGGAGGAGTACGGAACAGGCAGCACCCTCAAATCTTCAGAAGTATGAGATGAACCCCAAAAACTTGGAAAGGTGTATCTCACACCTACCAACACAGACTATCCCGCAATTTAATTGATACCCAAAGGTTTTTATCGAATAGCGGAATTGAAAATATGATCAAAAAAAGTGTATGTATCTCACACGTACAGAACCACACTAGGCCCCAATTACTATTGTTTGTACCCTTGAAGGCAGGATGAGGAGTAGGAGGAGTTTGGAACAGGCAGCACCCTCAAATCTTCAGAAGTATGAGATGAACCCCAAAAACTTGGAAAGGTGGATCTCACACGTACCAACACAGACTATCCCGCAATTTAATTGATACCCAAAGGTTTTTATTGAATAGCGGAATACAAAATATGATCAAAAAAAGTGTATGTATCTCACATGTACAGAACCACACTAGGCCCCAATTACTATTGTTTGTACCCCTAAAGGCAGGATGAGGAGTAGGAGGAGTATGGAACAGGCAGCACCCTCAAATCTTCAGAAGTATGAGATGAACCCCAAAAACTTGGAAAGGTGGATCTCACACGTACCAACACAGACTATCCCGCAATTTAACTGATCCCCAAAGGTTTTTATTGAATAGCGGAATAGAAAATATGATCAAAAAAAGTGTATGTATCTCACACGTACAAAACCACACTAGGCCCCAATTACTATTGTTTGTACCCCTAAAAGACTGGATGAGGAGTAGGAGGAGTTTGGAACAGGCAGCACCCTCAAATCTTCAGAAGTATGAGATGAACCAAAAACCCCAAATATCATTCAGCTCTGCTGCAGGCCACAATTTAATTTTTTTAACCCAAGGCTGTATATTGAATAATGGAATAGAAAGTGTATGATTTTTGAAACCACTCAATAATAGCACATGTGAACTGAACACAGCAGTGTATGATCAGTCAGCACAGCACAGCTGAAGGAAAAACGCTGCACACAGCGACTGATAGAAAAATACTTTTCTCCCTCCTCCTCAGTGGGCAAAAAAGATTGTGTTCACTGCACCCCAAAAAGATTGTGTTCACTGCACCCCAAAAAAATTGTGTTCACTGCACCCCAAAAAGATTGTGTTCACTGCACCCCACACACAGCAAAATGGATGTGGACCACTGACACCTGCCTATCTCCAGCCTCTCCCTAAAAGGATTGATAAGATCGTAGATCGGGTGACTGCAAACCCCACCCCACACAGCAATATCGATTGTAGTTTGTAGAACACACTGTCTGACCCTAAAAATCAGCAGACTCTCTCCCTAAAAGGATTGATAAGATCGTAGATCGGGTGACTGCAAACCCCCCCCCACACAGCAATATCGATTGTAGTTTGTAGAACACACTGTCTGACCCTAAAAATCAGCAGACTCTCTCCCTAAAAGGATTGATAAGATCGTAGATCGGGTGACTGCAAACCCCACCCCACACAGCAATATCGATTGTAGTTTGTAGAACACACTGTCTGACCTTAAAAATCAGCAGACTCTCTCCCTAAAAGGATTGATAAGATCGTAGATCGGGTGACTGCAAACCCCACCCCACACAGCAATATCGATTGTAGTTTGTAGAACACACTGTCTGACCCTAAAAATCAGCAGACTCTCTCCCTAAAAGGATTGATAAGATCGTAGATTGGGTGACTGCAAACCCCACCCCACACAGCAATATCGATTGTAGTTTGTAGAACACACTGTCTGACCCTAAAAATCAGCAGACTCTCTCCCTAAAAGGATTGATAAGATCGTAGATCGGGTGACTGCAAACCCCACCCCACACAGCAATATCGATTGTAGTTTGTAGAACACACTGTCTGACCCTAAAAATCAGCAGACTCTCTCCCTAAAAGGATTGATAAGATTGTAGATCGGGTGACTGCAAACCCCACCCCACACAGCAATATCGATTGTAGTTTGTAGAACACACTGTCTGACCCTAAAAATCAGCAGCAGCCTCGCCCTAAAATGCCTACAACTCGCCCTGCCTAACACACTCCGACCTGTCCCTCAATTCTATGCGGACACAAATGAGTTTTGCCTGCCTGTCTGTCCCTAATCAGCAGCCAGCACGTTGATGTGTGCTCTGTCCCTGAACTAAACAGCAGAATGACGCCGCAGCGGCGCTGCCTCGAACTTATAAAGACTTGGTCACATGCTTCAGTTGGCCAATCACAGCTACTAATACATTTGTAGGCATGGCTGGGATGGCTTAGGCACACCAGTTAAACGCTTGTTGATTGGCTGTTGAAAGCCTGCCATGAAAAGAGAGCCAATGCATGCAAAACCCGGAAATAAAACGACCGAACACGGATTTTTACCCGAATATACAGTAAAGTTTTCGGGTCCGTGTTCGGGTAACAAAAATCCAATTATTCGGTACGAACACGAATAATACAGTCCGTGTTCGCTCAACCCTATTTATAACCCTTTCTTGCTCTAACCAAAATGAAAAAAAAAAGTTTTGCCTATAGTTCTACTTTAAAGCCACTGGATTGGCATGTGTAAGCAAACAGCATTTTCAAAAGGAGATGTCATGACTAAGGCACTTCAGATTTGCTCTTGGACCCAAACCTCCAGCCCTGATCCAACCCCCCTTATTGCTACCCCCATTATCTATAAAAATTGGCAAACACAATTCTTGCAGTAAAATATTGGCCGTAATGGCCGTTTATTAAAAACCAAAACAAATTATACCAAACATTCCTTAAATCCGGAAACAAATAATACAGTGACAAGAAAAACTGAGGTTGCCGATCTTTGGAGGCACCAATTATCAATCATCTGCTTAACTATTTTCTTGGTCCCCAGCCGCACCCTCCGGCTCGGGGACGACCTCGATATTCAGCAGATACCACCATTTTTACCTTCCAGTTAAAACCGCCATTAACTGGCATTCCAGAGGTGACTCCATACCTTAGATGGGTCCCTAAACTGATAAAATAGCATGTTATTTTACCCACCTCAAAAGACCCCACCCGCCATGCACAGGTCCATGTTGATGTCAATAACTACCCGATAAAGGGAGGGAGGGCGGGGATGTTCTTGCTTCCTTGGCCACGCTTGAAATGGCGGCCAGGTAAAGGTGGTCCTTACCTGACCTCCCAGTAGCCCCACCCCCTGTAATGAGACCCCCCTATCTGCTGGGGGATGGGTCTGTTATGAAAAAACCGGACATTGTCCTGCCTAAACCAGCTCCCCCTGACTGCCCAGTCATGCAGCCCTGTGCTTTATGTTATTTTGCTACGGGCTGTTCTTGACTAAGGCACTTCAGATGTGCTCTTGGACCCAAACCTCCAGCCCTGATCCAACCCCCCTTATTGCTACCCCCATTATCTATAAAAATTGGCAAACACAATTCTTGCAGTAAAATATTGGCCGTAATGGCCGTTTATTAAAAACCAAAACAAATTATACCAAACATTCCTTAAATCCGGAAACAAATAATACAGTGACAAGAAAAACTGAGGTTGCCGATCTTTGGAGGCACCAATTATCAATCATCTGCTTAACTATTTTCTTGGTCCCCAGCCGCACCCTCCGGCTCGGGGACGACCTCGATATTCAGCAGATACCACCATTTTTACCTTCCAGTTAAAACCGCCATTAACTGGCATTCCAGAGGTGACTCCATACCTTAGATGGGTCCCTAAACTGATAAAATAGCATGTTATTTTACCCACCTCAAAAGACCCCACCCGCCACCGGCACAAAGTGGGACCACCTCACACCTTTGTGCCCCGCCAAACCCGTAAGGCCCTCTGTACCCCGTCCTGTAAACCCAGTGCCCATAGGTCGATGCCCACCGCATTCAGATGTACCCCATCGTGGCGAAGGTAGCACCAGGTATCCACTTCCAGCTCTCTGTGCCTGACCACCACACCCCCGTTGCGCACAATGAACCTGCCCACTTCTTTGTTGACCTTCACTCTGGCTTTGTTGAGTTTTTCCACTGACCGGGCGAGTCGCCATGATGATCGGCCAACAATGTCCGACCAAACCACCACCATGTCCGGAAAATCCGTCCTCAACCGTAGGACATCAAACTTGACATCCCGGATGAGATGGCGACAGGACCGGACCCCCAGATCGTTGCCACCCGCATGGATGACCAGCACGTCAGGGGCCCTGTCCCAGCGAGCGACCCTATGTACCTCGGGTACCACCCTGTGCCATAACATGCCTGAAATGCCTATCCACCGGACCTTGGCCTCGCACCGGGGGAAACCTAACTGACGTCCTTCATGTCTAACGTCCGCCCTCCTGGCCCCCCAGTATACGTAGGAGTGGCCCAAGATCCATACGAGGCACGCAGCATCTGTAAAGAAATGAAGCAAATGGAAGAGCACGAACGTAAGTAACGGTACGCTCTAACACCCATAACTGAAAGCAACATAAAAACCTCTTTTCCCACCCCCGCCACGTGTACCAAGCATATTTTTTAAACCAAGTGAGGGCGGACGTAAAGCCGATACCGGTCAGATTCCCACCTGCCAATACGCTGCAAAATGGAATCCTCCAACCCCCACCTGGCGGCTTCCGTGGCTGCCCCGATGCGAAAGGAGTGCGAGGCGTAGCTGCGAGCCTCCAATCCTGCTGCCGTCAGACAGCGGCGGAGAACCGTAATGAATTGAAAACGGGACAGAGCCCCACCGTCAGCGTGCTTAAGAAAAGAACCAGGCCCAGGAGGGCGAAAACGCAAGTACTCTAGTACAGCCGAAACAGGGCAAATGGGTGATCCCTGCACCCGAAGCAGCTGCAAGCGAACTCCCTTACCCGTCTGATCCGTTTTTGAGCGGCGGATGAAAAGAGACACAGTGGCATGATTGCAGCGAACGTCTGTTGCCAGCAGGCCCCCCTGGGCCGACTTAGACGGGCTCACCAATTCGCCCACCCTGAGAGCCCCGTAGAAAGCTAGAGCAAAAGCCACACGGAATAAGAGGCCCTCGTAAGCCGAAGAACAAATGGAACCTGTTTGCTTGAATAAAGTCCCCAGAATTTCAAAAGTGATAGGTCGGCGCCCGTCAGGCCGGCGTGAACCCTTTCTATAACCCCGTAGGGCCTGCTTCAACAAAAAATCTTTTGTGAAATCCGGTAAGCCCCACAATTTGAATAGGAAAGCTAAAGCACTCAACTTGCGATTAATGGCCGAAGCCGATACTCCCCCCGAAAAATTCAAGCAGATGAAGTAAATCACTACAGTTCTAATCTCAGAGCTGACCATGTCCAAGCCCGCCCGCTGAAGAAGCTCCCACCACTCTTGCCAGACCCTGCGGTATGCATGCCAAGTCGATTCAGTCAAAGAATCGCGAATCAGTCCCGAGGCAATCCCAACGCAATCTTCCATAGCCGCTGTGGACAAGGGGCTCCGAGCTGCTCCGCCTCCGGCGCCAACTCCCTGAACCTGTCCAACTGAAAGCGGGATAAAGCGTCAGCCATTGAGTTTTTTGCCCCCGGAATATGCACCGCATACAAAAATACATTCAATTGAAGGCAACGCAAGACAAGGTGACGTAAAAGCCTAACCACTGGCGGCGAAGAACCAGAGAGTGAGTTGATGACCTGGACCACCCCCATGTTATCACAGTGGAGTCTAACTTTCTTATTCTTGAACCACTCGCCCCATAATTCCAGGGCAACCAGCACCGGAAAGAGCTCAAGAAGGACCAAGTTCCTCAAGAAGCCCGCCTCACGCCATGCTGTTGGCCAGCGCTCTGCACTCCACTGGCCGCGACAAAAGGCCCCATAACCGGTGGAGCCCGCTGCGTCGGTGTAGAGATTCAGGTCGCAGTTGCTAACCGGCCCATTCATCCAGAGCGAGCGACCGTTAAACGCCCCCAAAAAGGCGTGCCACACCTGTAAGTCGTCCGACAGTTCCCTGGTTATGCGAATGAAATGATTAGGCGAGCGTGCCCCTGCAGTGGCAGCCGAGAGCCGACGGCTGAAAACCCTGCCCATTGGCATAATACGACAAGCAAAGTTCAACTTGCCTATCAAAGACTGCAGCTCGCGCAATCGGAGCTTACGCTTACCCGATGCAAGCCGAACTTCTTCCTTTAGAGAAAACAGCTTTTCGTCCGGCAAACGACACTCCATTGCCTGAGAATCTATGACAATTCCCAAGAACTTAATCATAGGCGTGGGAGCCTCCGTCTTGTCTGCAGCAAGAGGGATGCCGAAACGCTCTGCAATGTGCTGTACAGTGGCCAGCAGCACCCCACATAATTTGGATGATGGAGGACCAATACATAAGAAATCGTCCAAATAATGGACGACCGAATTGGCTCCCGCCACGTCTCGGACCACCCATTCCACAAAAGAGCTAAAAGCTTCAAATAGGGCGCAGGAAACCGAACACCCCATGGGAAGGCAACGGTCGACATAATAAGAACCCGCCCATTGGCAACCTAACAGGTGAAAGCTGGAGGGGTGGACCGGTAACAGCCGAAAGGCTGATTCGATGTCCGTCTTAGCCATGAGGGAGCCCCGCCCGTAATGCCGTACCCAAGAAACAGCCGCATCGAAAGAGGTGTACGATACTGAGCTGGCCTCTGGATCAATGAAATCATTAACAGACCCGCCCTTGGGGAAGGAGAGATGGTGAATCAAGCGGAACTTGTTAGGTTCCTTCTTAGGAACGACACCCAATGGGGACACCACGAAATCCCGTAAGGGTGGGTGCGAAAATGGACCGGCCATGCGACCCAAGGAAACTTCCTTGGTGATTTTTTCCGCAACCACAGCAGAGTGAATATGAGCAGAACGTAAATTATCGGCCACGGGCGGGGTCTGAGTCAGAGAGCATGGGATCACAAAACCGTCCGTGAAACCTGCCTCCAACAGCCGGGCTGCTTGCCGATCTGGATATCTACTTAGAAAGGGGGCCATCCTGGCCACCCTCACTGGAGTCATGCCTTTTTCCCGCAAGATAGCCGAAACGGGACTTACCGGCCTTAAAACATTTGGACAGGGGGTGAGTTCCCCCGCAGTGCGAGCACTCATGCTTGTATCGGCAACCTGTGCCGAACCGACATGCGCCCTCATTGAATTGCCAGCAAAACCCACGCCGTTTTGTGGCCGACTGTCCGGGGGCGGCCGAACCGCCGGCCCCCCCTGGAAAAAACGAAGAGGGAGCCCGGGCCGAGGTCATCAGGTTCATCCACAGGCTGATGTCCTTGTGGTCCCAACGCAGAGAGGGCCTGATCGATTTACGCTGATGAAACTGCTCGTCATACCTCAGCCACGCCACCCCCCCATATACACGCTGTGCTTCACTGATGGAATTAAGATAACAAAATAAGGGGGAACAATTCTCAGGGGCTTTTTCCCCCACTACGCTTGCAAAAATGGCAAAAGCCTGCAACCAGTTGGTAAAAGTCCTTGGAATCAAGCGGTGCCTTCGCTTTTCCTCCTCTTCCCTCTTATATTCCTCTGGTTTAATCCTGTCCAGATTAAATTTTTCAAGAGGTAACAACGTGAAAATTTCTACATAATCCCCCCGCCAGATTTTTTCCCTAACCTCTGCCTTAAGATGGGCCCCTAAGGGACCTTCAAAGCAAACGTAGACTTCGCACTTCGCCGAGTCCGCCAGGTGCAACGGGTACGTGTTCGCTTCATTAGGCGTAACAGGGGCTGTCTTCTCAGCTGCCCCTTGGGGGCTTCCTACAACCGTAGCAACCTCCGCCGCTGAAACCGGAGGAGGTCCTACCGTAGGAAATGCTGATGGTTGAGCTTTTGTGCCCCCCAAAACCCCCGGAGCTTGCAACCAAGCCGCCACTGGCGAAACATCGGGAGGTGAACCCGTGTCTAAACGCTGCACTAATGCGCGCAGACCATTAAGTAGCTCCTGCAATGTGGCGGGAGACCCGGATGCAGCATGCGCCGTGCCTGCCGCTCTTACAGTGGAAGACCCGCCCCCCGGGCATGTAATGAGGCCTGGCCCAACTCCCAGTACTGGACCTACCCCTTGCTCCACCCCCACATCTAACACATGTTGTATGGAAAAATTTGGATTAGAGGTGCACTTACCAGGCTGACCAGGACGAGGTCCCTCAGCCGCCGATCCGTAAACCACCGTTGTCGCCTGTCTTGTAGTTTCGCCGTCCTCTGAGCTCGACAACTCCCCTTCTGACCTGGAAAAATCTTGCTGTTCGTCGTGGTAAAGGTCTGGCGCTGACGAGCCGACCGCCGCCAACAAAGGTCTCCGTCTGTCCTTCACCTGCCTCTGTGATGCTGCTGTTCTCCTTCTTTTCTTACTGGTACAGATGGTAGTTTGCCTGCAGTTTGTATTCTCCGCCACTAGGGGCGCTGAAGTGCTTACAGACGCTCTAGTTTTCCTGTAGTTTCTTCTTTCCTCCACTGGGGGCGATGAAGTGCATACAGCCGCTCTGTCTACAGTGGCCTTTGTTCTCTCTCTCCCACGCCGAGCCCTCTCCTCTACAGCGATGCACCCAGAGGCGGCCGAAAGTTCCGTATTCCTGAAGACTGCAGGCGGGACGGTCACAGAAGACGATCGGTCCCTGCCTGCAGAGCTCCGCCTGCGACGAGGATTCCTCTCAGGGCGAGGGGCGGAAGCAGCCTGGAGATGCTGCTCCGCCGCGCCTGGAGGGTCCCTAGGGGGGCTCCTGGAGTGGCGCTGAGCTCCATGTTCCGATGAGGGGCTAAAGCGAACCGGGGGTCGTGCCCGCCGAGCGCGTCTTGCCAGGGGATTCCCCGAGGTAGAAGCTGCAGCTCCCATAAGGTAAGAGACCTGCTGCTGTAGCCAGTCGGCGCCCATAGATGCAGCCATCTCGTTCAGCTGTAGTCTCAGCGCTTCAGCATCGGCCATTACAGATCAGGCTATTGTTGTTGTGAAGAAGTAAAGGTGATGTTCTTGCTTCCTTGGCCACGCTTGAAATGGCGGCCAGGTAAAGGTGGTCCTTACCTGACCTCCCAGTAGCCCCACCCCCTGTAATGAGACCCCCCTATCTGCTGGGGGATGGGTCTGTTATGAAAAAACCGGACATTGTCCTGCCTAAACCAGCTCCCCCTGACTGCCCAGTCATGCAGCCCTGCGCTTTATGTTATTTTGCTACGGGCTGTTCTGTAATGGCTGGATACCTATTTTCTCTGTAAAGATTTCCTTCTGTTATCATGTAAACTTTTTAATAAGGATATTTAGGATAAGGTAAATCATATACTGTAAATACAGTGTAATATATCGATTTTATTTTATCCATACTGCAAAACAAAAATGCAAGTACACAATTGTTCTGCATTTGTATTAAAGTTCCCTTATCTATTGTGTTTCTTTAGGAAAGCACAGTGAAAATAAATTGGAGATTTAGAAGCATTGCTGAAGTGCTTGTGAAGTCAGGTGTAGCCTGAGAAAACATAACTTTAGGGCTCATGCACGCTGCAGCTCAAGGAAGCCTAACCATTTCAATACAGTGCACTTTCACCCCCTTCCTGCCCAGGCCAATTTTCAGCTTTCAGCGCTGTCACACTTTGAATGACAATTGCACGGTCATGCAGTACCCATATGACATTTTTATAATTTTTTTCACACAAATAGAGCTTTCTTTTAGTGGTATTTAATCACCGCTGGGTTTTTTATTTCTTACTAAAAAAAAAAAAAAAAAAAGACAGAAAATTTTGAAAAAAAAAAAAAGTTTTTCCTTTTTTCTGTCAGTAAATTTTGAAAATAAGTAATTTTTCTCCTTCACTGATGTGCGTTGATGAGGCGGCACTGATGGGCACTGATAGGCTGTACTGATGGGCACTGATGAGGTGGTACTTATGGACACTAAGGAGGTGGCACCGATGAGGAGGTACTAATAGGTGGCACTGATGGGCACTGATAGGTGGCACTGAAAGGCGGCACTGATGGGCTCTGACGGGCGGCACTGATGGACACTGATGTGCAGCACAGATGAGCAGGCACTGACTGGCAACACTATGGGCACAGATTGTGGGCACTGATGGTAGGCACTGTGGGCACTGTTTTTTCACATTTTTGTAATCAGGGCACTGATGATCAGTGCCCTGATTATCTGTCCTAGCTATAAATGGCACTTCCTCATTTACATGTGACTGGGTACGATTGGACACAGCCGGACACATGGGTAAAGAGCCAAGTCATTGGCTTTTTACCAAGATCGGGGTCGCAATGTGTCCTAGCAACACGGCGCAGCCACGAACGCCGCACTGTGCGCCCCTGCGGGCGTGCGATAGAGGCCGATCTGGGGCGGCGTCATATGACATCGTCCCAGAGCGAGAGCCGCACCGCTCCGCCGTCATTTGAAGGTGGGTGGGCGGTTAGTAGTTAAAGGAGCGGCTCCTACAGCCTTTTGAATTTTTTTGAGCTCTTATTTTTTCTGCCTGGAAACTCCTCCATGTTAGCCAATGTGTTCATGAACACTATGGCTTTTTCAGGAGTTTACAGACATATGCTCTTACAGGCAGAAAAAAAAAACCTACCAAACTCCCATTTTTAAGAGGAGCTTCCGAGCAGAAAAGATGCCTAAGTGCCAAACAACACGTGAAAAAGTGCAACAGAGCATGAAAAAGCTCAAAGAAACTCGAATATACACAAAAAAAAAAATAGGAAAAATGAGCCGAGGGGAGGGTTTGTGAAAAAAAAATGCTTATGCTCAAAAGGAGCTAGAGGTCCAATAAAAATGTGCAAAAGAGCCCAAAAAAGTAAAAACTTCTTCAAGCTGAAATAAAAGCTCAAATGCCTGTAAAAGCAGCTTTTTTTTTTTAGCTGCAGTGTGCGTGATCCCCTTGAGATGCAGTCACATTGATTTATGATACGTTTATTTTATATTGGCTTGTACTGAGAAATAAGAGCAGTTCAAACATAGCCCATAGTAGTAGGACATGGACATTTGGACATTTACGGCCAGTTCACACCATAGGAATACAGTCCGGATGCGTTCTAAATGCTTTTCTGCATGTGCGTTTTTGATGCGTTCCAGTGCGTTTTTAACGCGTTTCTGATGCAGTCCAGTGCATTTTCCACCTTTTTTCTTAACCTTAAATAAGGACAAGTGCATCCCAGTGTGCTTTTGATGCATTTTACAGCATTGCAGTACAGTACAGTGTCGGCAAAATGCAGCATGTTCTACTTTTTTTTCTGGAACTGGAACCCAATGGAACTGCAAGCACTGGTGTGAACTATGCCATTAAAAAACATACAACCTATTTTTAATGCATTTTTTGATGCAGAAAAAAAAACACACTGGACTGCATGTGGTGTGACATGGCTCTCCTGGATGCATGCACATTTATTGCGATGTATGGTAAAGGCAACAGTAAGGTCAAGTAACCCCTAACCATCCACTTCCAAACTCACACTCATCATTGCAGATCATTTAAAAATACTTTGTAAATTAATTTTCAGCAATAAAACACATATTCTTATGTAGACAAACCCTAGGGCTTATTACACAAGAACACCACAGTCTGTGGATGTGGCACTGGCTTATCTATGTACTCTATTTATTCTCCTCTGAGAATAGGAGATTTAAAGGAAAATATGACCACCCTGTATTAATACTTTAAATGTATATTCGCTTCCATGCAAATGCAGTGCACCACCACAGAAAGCAAGGTGTCTTTGTGCATGGAGATGCATTTCAGCTCATATATTTTAAATAGGATTCCGAATGCAGTGTGATTTACCATGCTTCAGAAAGTTGTGGCCCTAAAGCTGGCAATGCCCTGATCAAAAGTCAGCCAGTTCAGCAAGAACTGGAAGAATTTTGATGATCAGTCTGTGGCCACTCCTACAACTGGAGCAAATTGGGCCACCTTTTAGAAGTGTGGTTTGCCATTCTCTGGATCAGTTATAGATTTAGGCTGGATTCACAACTCTGTGTTTTTGCTTTATGCTTTTTCCAGTAAAAGGAAACACTGCAAAATGCCTTACAATGTATGTCTTAAGGCCCATAAACACGATAAGAAAATCAGCAGTAAAACTTTGTATGACAATCGGCTGATTATCTGATTGTTGGTATAGTGCTTTAGACAGCGGACTCTGACTTTTAGGACAATAAAACCTGAAGGTGCAGGCTATAAAGTTTTTTATCGAAATGACCACAACATTCGATTTTCATTTTATTAGTATAGTTTTAGTCCAAAAAAAAAATTGTAAGAGCAAGACCACACATGTTCGGAAGGGAAAGAATACATACAAAACAAATGACATCACTTTCCAAGTTGTATTCTGTCGTGCGAGAATTTTCGTACATTGAGTATCTTCTTCACTTTCCATATGAGACTAGCTAATGCAACACAAAATGCACTATTATTCATCCGATAATCTGATCGTGTGTACAAGGCTTTAAGCTAGGTACACATGGGTCAAAACTCGGCTGGAAAAGCTTGATTCGGCAGTTACCAGCTGATGTGAAGTCAATGAACCAATGCGCTACCAATAATTACAATGGAGATGCAGGATTCGGGTACTCTGCGGCTCGTTTACTACATTTAATATTGACAACTACCTTGTAAGTTTATGATTTTATTGATGTAGCACCCTACAAGGTAGGTGCTAGGCAAAGTATAGTCGGTCTCGGCTGCCTAACAGCAGGGCCATGATTTTTAGCTGGGCTGTCATGTCTCTCAGGTGTTGCTATTGAGACTGGGGAGTCTCCCCACTGGTTCCATGAGAAGGGTTTTCATTGGGCAGTGGAGGAAACCCAATCAGTGGCACATTCAGGCCTGTATCTACCCCAGAAAGGCAGATTCTGCCGCACAGGATTCTGGGAGTGGGTATAAGTTTGAGGGGAGCGCATGACACAGCATCTTTGGTAGGAAGCAGAGTCCCAGGAGGGAGAGTACGGCTGTCTCTCCTCCTGTCAGCAGGAACGGGTGTCCCGTTGGCTTGCCTGAGGGTACAGAGAGAGCTGAGCTAAGCTGCAGAGAGGATCTGGTGTGCCGAGGACCAGCGGAGTTGAGGGGGCCCAGTTTCAGGAAAGCATTCCAAGTTCGTGAGTACTGTAACTTCCCCTGGGGGTCTGCCTAGCTGAAAGTGGACCGCTCCGGTGAAAGTCCAAGGGATCCAGGAGCTAGCTAGCGGTAAAGGGGGTGCCTAGTGAGAGGACCCTGAAGTGTCAGAGGGGGTACCTAGTTAGAGGACCCTGAAGTGTAGAGGGGGTGCCTAGTGAGAGGACACTGAAGTGTCAGAGGAGGTGCCTAGTGAGGGGACCCTGAAGTGTCAGAGGGGGTACCTAGTTACAGGACCCTGAAGTGTCAGAGGGGGTGCTTAGTGAGAGGAAACTGAAGTGTCAGATGGGGTACCTAGTTACAGGACCCTGAAGTGTCAGAGGGGGTACCTAGTTACAGGACCCTGAAGTGTCAGAGGGGGTGCCTAGTGAGAGGAAACTGAAGTGTCAGATGGGGTGCCTAGTGAGAGGACCCTGAAGTGCAGAGGGGGTGCCTAGTAGAGGACCCTGAAAGTGTAAAGGGGGCGCCAGCGGTTGGGCCCTGAAGAGTTAATGTGTACAGCGTGCAGTGTGCAGTGTAAAGTGTTGAGAGTTGCAGCAGCACAAGCAGTTACAAGGAGCTACCTCAGTCAGTGAAGGGCTGGAGGGAGCTGTTCACAGGACTTTTGAGCTAAACAGAGTGTCAATAGTCAAGTCTTACTACAGTCCAGGATCTTTTGAGTTAACCAGTGGTGTTACAAGTCAATTCCTAGCACAGTTCAGTAATAAAGCATTTTTCAAGCATCAGTAAGCGTTGGTTGGCATCCAGCTGGCGTCAAGACAGCGCTAACAGGCATTTTTCTACAGAATGTCCCAGTTTTACTTAGTTGAGCCAGAGGAGTATCCCACTCATTCCCTTCTCCCATCCCCAATTTTAAAATAAACAAAACAAAACAAATATGCGGGAATGGTCATTGTCTCAAAGCTCACACTTGAGTATTCAGCTTAAATGGGCTGAAGGTGTCACCGGTAACAATGGCAGACCCATATCAGGCCCAATGCCTGGAAAACCTGCTACAATAATAAATATTGCTGTTATATGCTACACCATGGAGGTACGCGTTTATTTTTCATGAGCTGACCCTTCACTATTGTGGAAGAATATTTACCATTGGAGTGTCTTTGAACGCGCTTAAAGCGGAGTTCCGGGCACAGAAATGATTTTTTGATGAACATACCCCCGGGACAGTCAGGGCTAGCACATTCCACAATGGCTAGCCTCTGATCTGTCCCTGTTCGCACTTACCTTTTAGAAGAAATACTTACTTAGAAAATTTCTTCCACAGCGTTTCCATCTCTGTTGTGGGCAGCTGAAGCCGGCGCAGTCCTCTTCTCTGTCTTCTTCCGCGTCTTCGTGTCCCAGAATGCACTGCACCGGCCCCTCTCGTCACTTCCGGTGCGGCGCCGCATTCCTAAACAGCTTCTGGGCATGCCCAGAAGCTGTTTAGCAGGGGAATGCGGCGTCGCCCCGGAAATGACGAGCGGGTCGGTGCCGTCGCATTGATTCCTGGGAGCGATGACGTTTAGCTCCCAGGAATCATCGCGAGGCAGGAAGTGATGGGGTGAGCCTCGGCGCTGGAGGAGGAAGCAGTCATAGGTGAGTATTTACGATCTTCAATAAAAAGGTGAGTAAACAAAAAAAAAAAATAACTATCCAATTCCTTTTCAGGTGAGCTCTACCTAGCGGAGGGGCACAAAAAAAAAATCGTTTTTGTGCCCGGAACTCCGCTTTAACTTCTTATATTGAGGTGAGCGGCCACTGCACTCACTGGTTGGATTGGCGCTGGTTCACTTTTGGGATTCTGCACTGAAGTCACTGTTATTGCTGCAACTTCGTCACTTTATATTTATGGCCTTTTAACATTTATGCTTTACTGGTGCCATGAAGTCTATGGATTTTTTTGCACATATTTAATTCTTCTTTTCACCTTCATTGCACTACCCCTCTGTGGGTTTATATTATTCTCTTGTGTTGTATATTTAAGCATGTTTTGCACGTTTCTATATTTGAGCACATGTATGCAATTTTATGCTAATTTTTTTAAATTATTGTCAATACCAGCTGAGGTACAACTCCTCGTCCAACAGAAGCTGATCTCACAACAGGTGCTGTCAGACCCTGCTGGAAAACCAGCAGCTGATCGGCATTCTAATGACCACGAGCGCTGACCGGTGTGTTCTTCTAGCCCCTCTGTAAGAACACAATAGCCCTGCAGGGAGATTGTCGTACTAAAATTGTATAGTTAGTACAGATACCTCCTCCGTTTTTTTTTTTTCATTCAGCTTGTTAAACAAAAAAAAATAAACTTACAGTGTGTACCAAGTTTTAAAGTGATATTAAACATGCAATTGTAATTGCTATTATCCCATTTATTTATTTAAAAGGATCATGCCTCTGTATTTATTTCTGTATTTATTTTTAAATCATCTGATTACCTTATTTAATCATTGCTGTTCAGAGGTCCCATGACATTTCCCTGGTCTTTCATGTTCTCAGGGAAAGTTCTGAGGGAGGAATTTCTAGTATTCTGCTGATGTATGAATCTGTGATAGTGTTGATTGGTGCTGTGTATATCTATCTATCTATCTATCTATCTATCTATCTATCTATCTATCTATCTATCTATCTATCTATCTATCTATCTATCTATCTATCTATCTATCTATCTATCTATCTATCTATCTATCTATCTATCATAACATAACAAAGTGTTTTTAAAGCTTCATACAATCTATATTTCAAAGCAAAAGTTTATTATTATCATTTTTTTTTTTTTGCAATAACATGGTGTAGGTGGAGTTTACCCACTTCCTGCAGATAGGATGAACTTTTATATCCTTGGGTTTAAATGGTTATACATGGACCATGGCTGCAGTCATGACCCCGGTATCTTTTTTGCTGTCAGAAATGCTGACTAAAGTAAAAGTGATGCAATTGGCTAAATAGCTGCTGAAACGCTTTTACATGCGGTGGTAGGGGGTTGTCCCATCTCCCAACACCGTCTGCTGCCTTTCCAGTCTCTCGCGTGCCACCGGGGAGCCCGGGACTGAAGCCGGTGTTTCTATAGGTTTACCATAGGCATGAACGAGGACCAAAACTTTCCTGATCATCTCTATGGTTTAAGAAGCCGGAAGATATAAGGATTTTCTTACTTCTGGTTTCATTCAGAAGTAACTCTCTCTCTCCCCTCTCTCTCCCCCCCCTCTCTCCCCCCCCCCCATCTCTCCCATCTCCTCACCTCTCTCTCTCTCCCCTCTCCCCCCCCTCCTCTCTTTCATCCCAGGGAAGAATGTGCAGAAAATGTACTGGAATCGTTTTTTCTGAGGACAGATAAGCGATCTGCATTAAATTTACATTCAAGTATATGTAGTTACAAATCGCACTGCACTAAACTAAACTCACACAGGTCCCTTTTTGAAACAGCTTCCGATTGGCGCTGCCTATATGCAAAAGTCTTCCATTGAAACTCATATTTCTTCACTTGTCATGTGATTCCATGCATTCCAAAACACATGAGAAATTGTATCAGTGTGAACCAGGGCTTACTGACATCTACGAATTGGTAAGCTGCTATATAACAAATGTTTGCTTTTGGGTTTAATACCGCTTTAAGGAGACCCAAACCCAAATCAGCATATTTATTGTATTATTTTAAAATTTAAATTTATAAAAATTAAAATTAAAAAAAATTACCTTAGAGCTTGAGATCCCTATATAAAGTGTGGACTATGTCAAGTGTGGTATTGCCTGATATAATCCATCCTTTATATAGAGACCTTATTTGTCCTGCAGAGGCACAATGGAATTCCATTGACATAGATGCTCTTTATGAAAACCGTTTGTGCTTGGGTAAATTTATGATCCACTATTAGTTTCCTTTACTTATCTAGAACAGAAGGGGTAATGCATTAAGCTCGTACACTATACGGACACACTGCATATGTATACTTATAGGATAATCTACACATACTGATGTAATGTATAACCTACTTGAGAGCACATTTCCACACAAACACTATCCAGATTTTATTATCAAGATGTAAAATAATCTCATGCAATCTTCAGACACTATTTTACTAAGTGTGCCTCACGTCACCTCACCCCATATCCATTTGATTGGACAGATTACACTTATGCCAAATTGTCTATGTGTAGCAACAATTAGAGTGAAGCAATTCTTGCCCAGCTGAGAGTCCTTTGAGTGTTTGCACATTCCTAGATGTTGATACACAAAGTTAGGAAACTGGTGTGAATGAGCCAGACTTGAATAACTAACTGAAAGGTGGGGAGTCTTTATTTAGGAGAATGTGCTTCATCGGTCAGGTTTTATCACTACGCTGTGGAAATGAATGTATACCGTAAACACAGCAGCTACATGGAATACCATTTACAAAAGGTAAAGAATATCATGAATCAGAGTGCCAGTGTGATTATGTTTATGGTATAATAATATTTTGTTAGGAGAAAACAAAATGAAACTGGTACATTTCAGCTTTAGATAGACGTGTAAAAATGGAAGTAGACATACTGTAACTTGTCATACAAGAGATAATAGTGTTTTTCAACCTTCTTTCAGTTAAGGCACCCTTTAGAAGTGTGCACAATCCCGGGGAACACCAGTCTGAGGGCTTGCTCACACGAGGAGGAACGTCTGAGCATGAGCTTTTAGTTCAATCTGATTTTATTGAAAAAATACAAAGAAAGGTTAACGCATATAAAAATAAAAGCAAAATCCACTTTGAAAATGTAGGTAGAAAGATTACACTCATATATGTGTATTCAAGGTCATATATTCAACAATCAAAGAAGTATAGATGGATGTAAAGTAACCAAGGGATAAGGGGTAGTAATGCAGGGGGGAGGCACCAGGCGAGAAATTACACATCAAAAAAAAAAAAAAAGACAACTTCAATGTACATGGAAGGGCATCAAGAAGTGAAATGAAGCACTATTTTTTTTAAGAGAGGAGTATGCTGAAAGGATCACAAGCTGTCCTAGATGAACATTGATAATTGACATAGGGAATATACACAAGGCCCCTGATCGATATTTGACTAAAATAGAATTAGAAATCAGGATTAAAAAGAATAAGGACAGAAGGGAGCAAGGAAAGAGTCCTAGCAGGGAACTAGCTGGAGAATAGTCTCTCACAGACCTGGCACATTAGCCAATTCTCAACATGGCTGGCACATGCAATGGACGCCAGATCCCAGCACCCTCAGGCCTTTAAAATTATGTTTGGCACATGGACATTGCTGACTGGTCTTCAGCTTCCTGTTCCTGTGTTTGCTGCTGCTTCTCATCAACTGTTGTCAACCTGGCTTGCTCTTGGATTCCTCTTTCACTCTCCCAGCTCTGACCTCAGATTGTTCATGGATCTTCTCTTGTCATCTGCCCTGTGTATGACCCCGGCTTGCCTAACCATGACTCTGCTATCTGATCTGCTGACCACTGGCTTACTGACCTCTGCCTCTGTCCCCAACTACACTTTCTGCTGTGCCTTGTCTGCTGTGATCCGCCTTGGTGCCCATCTGCTGTACCTGCAGTGCGTACCTTCAGTACTTACCTGTTGATCCTACCTGCTGCACTTTCCATTACAAACTACTTCCAGCCATGTGCAGTCTGCACCATCCTCAGCACTTCTGGGTCCTAGTTCTCACCTTCTCTGGTGTCCACCTGCAGAAAGATGTCCCTACCACCAACCCTCATCTGGGGCACAGCTGGCAATCCCTGCTACTTTGGGCTTCATGCTTCCTGTTACCACCTTCAGGGACACCGAGCACTCAGCCACAAGGAGAGCCCTCTAAGTATTTCGGCTTTAGGACCAGGTACGTGACAAGTCCACTCCAACAGGACTTTTATGGGGTGGCGGCAGAGCCACTTTCAGCCTAGGCAAGGAACTCCAAAGATTAGTGGGACACAGACGATGTGGTCCAGATTAGCGAAAACTGTTCTTCCCATCCAGCTTGCTGGGCCAACAGACGTTTCAGATCTCTTATACGGTCTACCTCAATGGCCCAGTTCCCCAGTGAAGGCATAGTCGTCAGTCCGCAATGGGGGGGGGGGGGGATAACTAGCCTATCCACAGCCAGGAAGTGTTGCAGGATGTCTTTTTTTACAGATTGGAAGGATCCAGGAAGCATAGATAAGAGGACCACCTCAGGTGAGGGTTGGATAGAGGTCACGATCAGCTTACAGTATAGGTCAAAGATTTGTTGCCAAAATCTTTTTATAGGGAGGCAAACCCACCAGATTTGGATCATGGTGCCTCTAGATACAAGACAACGCCAACAAGTGCCTGATTAGGAAGAGTTGAAGTGTTGGATAAGAGACGAGTATCTGTACTATCTGGTCACCAGTTCTTTTTCTTGGGTTGTAGTGACAAGGGAGAGTTTATGAGTTAAAACAAGACACTTTTGCCAGTCTGCGAGAGAAATTGAGTGATGTAACTCAGATTCCCATACTAGTGTGTAGGAAGGAAAGTCAGGGGACAACGCGTTTAGTAAAAATGAACAAAGTTGGGAGACTACATGTGTAGGAGGGTCTTCCTGAAGGAACGAAGGGTCTTCCTGAAGGAGCGTGTCTTCAAGACCCATTGGGTCGGCAAGAACGTCTGACAAAGAAAGAATAGTGTAGATGTAAGATATTACTTGTTGTCTCTAAAACTACTGTGTTCTGGGGTGTGTGACTGATGTGGAAGGAGTAGCAGTCATCAGGGACGGATCTGTTCGAAGGACTTGAGCACGTTTACTATGACTTTTCTTGTTCCAAGGCCCATATCTCGTTGCACGCATTGCCGGTGGAAAAGCCAGGTTTCCAAAGAAGGGAGTCATGGGTCCAAAAGGTTTGGATAGACTACAGGTGGTAGTCAAGTGATTCCACATTTGGATAGTCTGGCGAGTAATGTCTGAAAGAGGAGATGGGCCCTTCGAAGGGTGGAAGGGGTCCATGGGAGGGCACAAAGATCAGTGGGGTTCATGTGGTGTTCCAATTGGACCCAAAGCTTAGATGAGGAATGATGAAACCAATCTGATATGTGAGTAAGTACTGCTGCTTTGTGATATATGGTGCTCCAGCTCCTCCTCGAGATTTCGGGAGGGATATTGTTTCATAACTTATTCTAGGACGTGTTGCATTCCAGATAAACTTGGAAAACATCTGATGGAGCTTCCGAAAATACGACGTGGGTATACATATAGGGATTGTCGGAAATAAGTAAAGAAAACAAGGGAGAACATCCATTTTCAGGGTATTCAATCTGCTTAGCAATGAAAGCAATCTGGAGGTGTAAAATGATAAGTCCGCCTGTGTTCTGAGAAGCAGGGGGGTAAAATTTTGGGAAAAGAGTTGTGATGCGCCTGCAGGTATTTGAATCCCTAAATGACGGATAGAGGTTTCCTAAATTAAAAAGTAGACGAAAGGTGTTGAAAAGCTATCTGATAATGAGATATTAGGGAGTTCTGTTTTTTTATAATTTACTTTAAAACTACTAACTGTCAGGGTGCTAGGAAGCCAGACCACACAAAGATGCAAGTAAAAAAAGTGATTTATTTATGTAACAATAATAATCGCAAAGCAAGCCAGAGTAGCAAAATCAGGAACAGCCGGGGTCAAAATCGGAAGCGGGTAGTCATCCAAGCCGGGATCGAGTCCAGGAACAGGTAGTCATCCAAACCGAGATAGAGTTATGAAGCAGCTAGTCTGCCGAAGCCGGGTCGTTGTCTGATGCAGGGTCATCTGCCGATGCGGAATCCAGAGCCAGGAAGGTCGTCAGCCAAGCCAAGTCATGCACGGAGAAACCACAGAGACCAGAGGATTGCTAGCAGTGATGCACCTTGGAGCACAAACGCAAGGGCAAGGCTTGAAAGCCATCAGGTGATATATAGTCAGGTGTGCAACATCATCACTGAGCGACGGCCAGGCAGCAGACAAGTGATGGTGCAAACAGAGTTTATAAGAGACAGCAGTCTGCACATGTCCAAGATGGCTGCCAACAGGAAGGCAAGGTAAGACCTTGACACTACCTACCCCAAATTTCTGTAATTCTAGCTTTATTGAGGGCAAGGACATGTGTGGTTGTGTCACAAATAGAAGCAGATCATCTGCAAATAGGGCAAGTTTAGTGTGTATACCCTTTATAGTCGCAGAACAACATTCAGATGTTCCATAATAAGAATGTATAGGAGAGGGGACAAAGGGCATCTCTGTCTCGTTCCATTATGTATAGAAAACAACGGGGATAAAAGTGCATGCAGCACACTTTTGTGCGGTACAGGAAAATGTGCGATTTTGCATGTGTTACCACACTGCACCTGGTGTGAACAAGCCCTAAAATATAGTCTGTGAGGTAAAGCTCAGTAATCTTAGATTGTCACCAAATCCCCCCTCCTAGCACAACCCCCCACCCATATTCCTCCTCCTTGCACACCCCCCCCCCCCCCATTACTCCTTCTAGCACAAACCCCCTCAAATCCCTCCTCTTAGCACAAGTCCCCCCTCCTAGTACAACCCCCCCCAATCCCCTGTTCTAGCACCCCCCCCCCCCCAATTTCTCCTCCTACCACATTCCCCCTCAAATGCCCCCTCCTAACACGAATCCCCCCTTCCAGCACAAACCCCCCCTCTTCCCAAATCCCCACTCCTAGCACAAACCCCACTCCAAACTCCTCTCCCAGTACAATCCTCTCAAACCCCCCCCCCCCCCCAAATCCCCCCTCCTAGCACAAATATGGGCTGTGCTTAACTCCCGTGCATTGTTTCCTCCCTCCCTAATTCACGATCAGTTCACTCTGCTTCCTCTTCCTTCATTCCCCAATCGATGCTGACCTACTGCTCGGTATCCTCTCCCAGTTTGTTCAGCTGCTGTTGCTATTTTTCCTCCCACTCTGTCTTCCCCAACTGTGGGCTGTGTGTGTTAACTCCCATGCAGTGCAACTCTGCGAGGAGAGAGGAGAGAGAGAGAGCGCAGCCGCAGTGCTCTCTCATCCTTCCTGCAGCTATGTGTACTATTGCCGGCTGGTTGTTAAGGAACTGGCCAGCATGCCCTTGACCGACAACATCACGAGGGGCAGGCACACCCGGTGACATCAGCAGGTTACTCTGCCCCTTAGTTATTTGAGAACTGTCATACAGCAGAGCTGGCAGACAGCGGGAGCCTTCGGCAGGAATGAACCATTATTTTTTGAGTTGGCGGTGGCGGCGGGTGTCATGACTGATGTTGGATTTACATCAGGGGGACATTGTTTTTTATTTTTGTTTTTAAATAAAGGACTTCTCAAAAACTGCCTACAGTATTTCAGTATTTACGGTATTCACCTTTTTTTTGGTGAATGAGTAGGGGGTAGAGAAGGGGGAAGTTTGGGACTTTGAGTGAGGAGCACAATGGGACAAATTGTGCGCCTCCATCCCGGTTCAATGAACATAAAGAAAGTTTTGGGACTTTGAGTGAGAGGCATGACCAGGATAGCAGGAAAAAAGAGGTCTCATTTATTAATACATACATGCATACAGATAATAAACATCACATATATTGGTATAGTGGGAGCCGCCCACCCGATCCCCCGTGCCCGAAAGCAAAGGGAGAAAGGGAGAACGCCCGCCGCGCATCGCAGCTCCCAGCAGAGACCGCCTACAGCCCGCCAATCCACAAAGCCAGCACCCAAATGGGCACACACTGCAAAACAATGCAAGGAAAAAATAATGGCAAAGATGATGTATGTAAATCTGGATGTAGCATGATAGTAACGTGTATATAGTCCCCAGTGTGCCTGGGAAACACTGTACAGCATGGCATTGGACAAGGAAAACGTAAGCCAATGCGATGCAAAAATCAAAAAAGATAAACCTGCTATACCAAGGTCATGTCTCTCCATCCCTATTAAATTGTAGAGAAGGGGGAAGTTTGGGACTTTGAGTGAGGAGCACAATGGGACAAATTGTGCGCCTCCATCCCGGTTCAATGAACATAAAGAAAGTTTTGGGACTTTGAGTGAGAGGCATGACCAGGATAGCAGGAAAAAAGAGGTCTCATTTATTAATACATACATGCATACAGATAATAAACATCACATATATTGGTATATGTATTGGACTTGAACAAGTAGCGATAAAAAGGGGAGATGGTGCATCCCAATTCCAGTTTCCATAAGATCAGCATAGCAATTGTACATACAAAAGTATATTCATAAACATCAATGGACTGCAATGGTCAACAGTATTGAAGTAATGGATAACAATCAAAACATCATAGTAACTCGACGCGTTTCGTGGTCTTAGTATGCCACTTCATCAGGAGTAGATGTATGATCTGTGTGTGTAAAAAAGTATATGTAAAAAATAGCAAATGAGAACGAATAAAAACTGGAAGAAAAGAGGGGGGGGGGAAAAAGAGGCAATGTGGACCTCAAATTCCCAAACTTACGTTACTTTGCAGGTGTTTGCTGGCTGCGAGAAAAGGACATGGCCCGGATAGTCTCCCACGGGAGCTGAGGGTCCACAGGGCGGGCAGAAAGGAGTCAGACACGCCACACGCATGAAGAGTGTGGGCTGGAGTATATGGTGTGATGACATTGCTTGTGGCAGCAGAACGAGAAATATCTGTCAAGTAGGGAGACTATCCGGGGCATGTCCTTTTCTCGCAGCCAGCAAACACCTGCAAAGTAACGTAAGTTTGGGAATTTGAGGTCCACATTGCCTCTTTCCCCCCCCCCCCCTCTTTTCTTCCAGTTTTTATTCGTTCTCATTTGCTATTTTTTACATATACTTTTTTACACACACAGATCATACATCTACTCCTGATGAAGTGGCATACTAAGACCACGAAACGCGTCGAGTTACTATGATGTTTTGATTGTTATCCATTACTTCAATACTGTTGACCATTGCAGTCCATTGATGTTTATGAATATACTTTTGTATGTACAATTGCTATGCTGATCTTATGGAAACTGGAATTGGGATGCACCATCTCCCCTTTTTATCGCTACTTGTTCAAGTCCAATACATATACCAATATATGTGATGTTTATTATCTGTATGCATGTATGTATTAATAAATGAGACCTCTTTTTTCCTGCTATCCTGGTCATGCCTCTCACTCAAAGTCCCAAAACTTTCTTTATGAGTAGGGGGTACTACGTACCCCCTACTCGTTCACATAGGTGGGGGGGCGGAATCGGGGGGCAATCCTTGTTAAAGGGGCCTTCCATATTCCGATAAGTCCCCCGCTCACAGACCCCCACAACCACCTTGGGGACAAGGTGCTTTGGGGGGCACCCCAAAGCAACCCCCCCACGTTGTGGGCACGTGGGCATGGAGCCTGGTATGGTTCAGGAGGGGGGGTGCCCGCTCTTCCCCTCCCTTTACTGACCTGCCAGGCTGCATGCTTGGATAGGGATCTGGTATGGATTTTGGGTGGGTCCCCACACCATTTTTTGATCATCGCGGCGCCACCTAGATGAACAAAACTTGACTAAAAAATTAAAGATGCTGGGTGAAAATTATTGACTGAACAGTGACTGCATCCCATCAGACACGTTTACTGTTTGAATATTCAAGCAGCCACAGGTACAGCGGATGTTAGAACACAATAGCCAGCAGTCCAGTTTCCTCCATCCACACTGTTTGCATGGATGGAGATTCTTGTTGAATAACCCTACACATAGCCATATACCCATGTAAATGCACCAAGCACATAGAAGATTTTTTTTCTTACATTTGTTGGCTTATCACCTGCACTCTGTAGGGAAGGGCACATTAAAGAAAACAATGTCTCCAGCCTATAGGCACTGGAGCTTGTACTGAGTTTAGGGTGGGGTAGTGTGCAACAATTTGAACAAAAATCTATGGTTAGCCATACATGCATAGATTTCTCCATCCATGCTAAACAGCATTAATGGGGGAATCGTCACTGCCAACTATTGTATTCAAGCAGCTAAAATGTCTGTGTCTGCTTGAATACCTCAACAGTGACTCCATCTAATTGGATGCAGTCACTAATCAGCTGGGAATTTGCCACCCAACTCCATCGCTTTTACAATCAAAATTCGTCAAGTCAGGTGGTACCAACATGACCACCCACGACTCAAATCTTAGCTGTTTGGCCAGCTTAGGTATCCTCTGTGTGTTGTGCCTTAACCTCAATACCCTTTTACTGCCTGTGGAGTTTAAGGAGTGATTGACGTGCTTCAAGAAATTGTGCCAAGAACCTTGTTTTTACATCCCAGGTACTTAGAGAACTTGGATTATAGTCTTTGTCCTATACTTACCCTTGAAAACATATTTTGCTTTCTGTATAAGCTCATTAGAAACATCTAAATGAGAAACACATACTTAGTAGTGCGTATAAGTAATGTAATACAATTGACAATACTGAAAATTATATTTTTAGTCAGCCTATTTGTCTTTTCACACTTACAGGCATTTTGGGAAGTAAAATGCCTTAAACACTGTAAACAGTATTTAAAATGGCTCTGTAAATATTCAAAAAAGAAAGCTATTATACATAACATATTAGTATATGTTGCAGGCACCTAATTGGAGCGGCTTTGGTGTCCCTGCTGGATTTAGTGCCAGGCAAATCTGATAGGGCAAAATTCTTCTGGGTAAACACTAGGTAAAGGTCATTGATGCACTGGTGATATAACCCTGACCTCACACATGCATCCTGGAAAGTTTCCATCACATGTTCCAGGAGGTAGACCCAGAGTTTCAGGCAGAGTTCCAGCAAGTAAAGAGAAATTAGTTAATCTGCCCTTAGTGCAAAATGGCCACCGTGAGAAAAATGAGGGGGGGGGGGGGGAGATATGCAAAGAATAGAAAGCCTGCAATTATCTACAAGTATCTGTTAGTCAACACTGTATCTTGGCCTAGGCCAACAAGGCTCAGGCCCAGGGCGGCACTTTGAAGGGGGCGACCAAAAAAGCTGCACCCGCATGAAAAAAACAGCCTCCTCTCGGCTCCTGCATGAAAAGAGTCCCCCCTGCTTGCACTACACTTTGTGTAGCGCCAGTCTTATGGGCCGGGTGGCAGGGCCTAGGAGGCAAACCGGTCCGGTCTTTCCCCAAAAAGCAGCTGCACTGCTGTCAGTATGATAATACTGTCCAGCGGCCGATGACTGGCCTGACGTTTGGACAGATCGGCGGCCGCACTTAATACAACTGGCGGCCGCCAATACTAGTAAGTGTGGCACTGACAGCAGGTCTTAGCAGCCTAATTCTCTGCCTACCCTCCTGTGTGGCATACCAGGCTTTTGTAGTCTTCTGGATGAGAAGTAAAGCTGGAACATATACTTTTTTGCTCATGGTTTTTGCAACCTGCTGATTTGTCTTACATTTTTCTCTATAGGAACATCTTAATGCCAGTTAATCCAGTTTTATTTAATAAAATTGTAATTAAACATACACAGGTAAAAGATCATTTAGTCTGTGTGTTGACATATTTTGGGGTCATTTTTGGCCCGATTGAGTCCTAATGCTTTGACTATTAAACTGGTTTGTGTCACATGACCACCTTCAAATAGAACTGTAGTTGGGTAGGTCCCCATCCCCAGTGTTCCTCCTGGGATAAGTGACACTGACAGCCAAGAGCGGAACCTGTGTTGTCAGATCAGCATTGCATGTCCCGTAATCCACAAATATGGATTTAGCCCAACCCTATCTGCTGGCCCAATGTGATGTCATTTAGGTGTATTTTAGCAGGTGAATATGAGCACTTCTACCACTGAAAGTGCTTTTCTTATCACTTAGCACTGGCATTTGTTCTGACATCAGTTTGAGATGTTTCAGTGATCATTCAGAATTCATTGACGGGTGCACTTGACCTCCTTCTGATCTGCATTTACTGGTGCCTAATGCAGATTTTGCATTCCAATAGACTTGCATAGGTATGGAAAACCTATTTGAAGCAAGCAAAAGCCTCTCAACGCAGCTTAGGGTCCATTCACACCAGCCACTGCGTTGGTGAAGCCTAAAGAGGAAGGGGTGTGGTTTGTAGATGACAGGGGGAGTCTTAAACAGGAAGAGGTGTGGCCTTGGCAGGAAGGGGTGTGCCATATTTAAATTAGGGGATGCACGAGTTTAGTCAGGCCTAGGGCAGCACAAAACCTAAATACACCACTGCTGTTAGTAGACTGCCATTACTAAACATTTCTAAAGGTGCCTTTGTTGTACTTTTCATAATGGTAAAGTTCTTCTTTAACCACTTAACGACCAGCCACGTAGATCTACGTCGGCTGACTTTGAGTGGTTATACCGGGATGATGCCTCTAGCTAGAGGCATCATCCCGGTACAGTTGTTTGAAGCCGGCGGTCGGCTTTCCGTCGGTAACGATCGATGCGGCTCGGGAGCCGCTCGATCGTTACCCGGGGGGCGGGAGGGGACGTCCCCCCCCCCTCCCGCCGCCTTCCGCGGCTTTGCTCGGGGCTCCCGTCCCACCGGCTGGATGGAGTCCCGATGAATGCCGGAAACGATCGGGTCTCCGATGATGTAACCCGGAGGCGGCGTCCATGACGTCACATCCGGGTTACTGTGCCGCAAAAGGCGGCAGATTTAAAAAACGGCTGAATGCCGTTTTCGGCGTTTTGCATACAGGGAAGTGTAGTGGAGGAGTCTAGGGTCTTTTAGACCCTCGATCCCTCCATAAAGTGTACCTGTCACACATATTGGTGTCACAAGGGATGTTTACATTGCTTGTGACAGCAATAAAAGTGATCAGATTTTTTTTTTTTTTTTAAAAACCTGTAATAAAGTTAAAAAAAAAGAAAAAAAAAAAAGGAAAAAAAAAAAATTTAGCCGCCCCTGTCACCGTTAGCTCGCGCACAAAAAAAAACGTATACGCAAGTCAAGCCGCAAATGAAATCGCTGTTCAAACCACACATGTGAGGTATCGCCGCGATCGCCAGAGCGTGGGCAATAATTTAAAAAAAGAGCTACACTCTAACTCTAAACTGGTAACCGTTAAATAAATTTAAAGCGTCGCAGATTGAGATCTCTATTGACCGTAGTTTGTCGCCATCCCACAGGGGGGCGCAATTTTAAACCGTAACATGTTTGGTATCTATTTACTCGACGTGACATGTTCTTTCACAATATACAAAAAAAATGGGCTAACTTTACTGTTTAGTATTTTTTAAAATTAGTGAAATGTGATTTTTCAAATTTTTTCCAAAAAAATGGCGTTTTAAAGACCGCTGCGCAAATACCGCGTGACAAAAAATTTTGCAATGACCGACATTTTATTCTCCAGAGTCTTTGCTAAAAAAATATATATAATGTTTGGGGGTTCTAAGTAGTTTTCTAGGAAAAAATACTGGTTTTAACTTGTGAACAAAAAGTGTCCGAAATAGGGCTGGGGGTAAAGTGGTTAAAGTGACAAGATTACTTCAAAGCAATTTTTTTAAATATAGCTGGTATCATTTTTGTCTTTGTGTAGCACCCTCCTAGGTAGGTGCTAGAGAGAGAGAGAGAAAGTATAGTTTTGAATCCTGTCTGCTTACCAGAGGGATTGCAGGTAAATCTCTATTTGTTCTCTGCCTACCAGAGAGCAGGATCTGTTAGTGAGGTCTGCTCATTGTGCTCACGTGCAACTCATTCTGTCTGCAGAGTGTTTCACACTGGTCCAATAAGGAGGCATATTAGACAGTGGGAGGAAACCTGACAAATGAGTGCACTGCTGTTTGATACAGCCCTGTTAATTTGGTAGAGAAAAAGTGCATTGGTGCATGCTGGGATACTGTATAAATGCCGGGAGTGCATGTGCTCGGGGTCTTTCAGCTTGATAGCCGAGTCCTGGAGGGAGGGGTCAGTTGCCTCCTCCTCTGTAGAGGTGCCATGCGGCCTCAGTTAGTCGACCTGAGGGCGTGGAGAGTGCTAGTAAGCAACTGAACCCAGAGGTCCTGTGAAGCTGACTGAAAGGGGAGACACTGGAGGATCTGATTCTGCAGTACAGTGAGTAAAGATCTGTGTTAAGGGGCCTGACCTGAGGGGGGCCACCCCTGCAGCTAGAAGAGTCAGTGGACGGGTGTCAGTAAAGGGGATGCTAGTGAGTGTCCTGAAGAGAATATAGTTAACCAAGTATTGCTGGAGAGAAAGAGCAAGGAGACTTAACCCTTTCCATATATGTGGCAGTATGGATTAAGCAGTGCAGCTGCTTCCACAAGCAACCTGGTGAGGTCAAGTGAGAGTTGTCCTTATCCATTGTGAATAGTTACAGTTGGAATATCCCACTATTCCCTTCTCCCATCCAAGTTCCAAAATAAACACAAAAAACCAATACCCCTGGACTGCTTATTGAGTGACGAGCCATCGGGAGTACGGAGGGATGTGTGAACTGTACCCTAAGTGACTGTGTGCAGGTAATATGAGCAGGCCCAACAAGTCATCATAAAGCAAGCGCTACGGGGACAGTGCTACATTTAGATTACTACCTGTGAAGCAGTGCTTAGACTAAAGCTGGTCAAAATGGGATCAAATTTCTGGCATCTCCTGCTGAATTTCTCCAAAATTTGATTTGTGGGTGGCCATGCTGACACCACTCACCTCCTATAAAAGATGTTTTTTCAATCAGCTTTTGTTAAGGGAGCTGTGTGCAGCATTGTTGTCCAAGCAGTGACTGTAACCAATCAGCTGCAGTCACTGTTTGGGTATTCCAACCGCCGCAGCTATCAGAATACAATAGCCAGCAGGGGAGATTAGTCTTCCCCCACTGTTTAACTATTCAGATTCTAGTGTAGTGCAATGAGCTGTCAGATTAACACTGGGAGCACATAGAGATGATCTCATAAGTGGTTTGCTGCATATTATTGTCCAAGTCAGCAGGCTGGGGCAGGAAAATTCAACTGCTACAACATTTACCGTATTAGGTATTTTTACAAATTTGTATTTCCTACAGTACTGTAATCAAGTAACCTTGGGGGAGTCTTCCAACTAACGTTCCTTAGAACCTAACATCTGTGCCTGGTAGGATCCCTCCTTATTCCCCAGCTGAAGGATGGGGTGTGAGAAGAGATTGCTCTGTTCCTAATGGGGATAACCTGCTGGCGATTGAGAGCCCTGGGGATGTTAAACAGTAAAGTCTAAAATAAAAGAGCAATGTGATGTAACATCAGTAGATAAATGATATTCGTTTGTAAATAATTCATTACTGTATATCCCCATCAGGGAAGGATTCAACAGGGATGACGAAGTTAAATATCATTTACAGTTTTATTTATAATAATTCAGCTGTCACTTGCTCTGGCATGTGACAGCTGAATGACAGTGGGTTAAGCTTTGTGCCGAAAGGGTCCTGGCATAATCTCAAAATTGGCCATAAGTAAGATGTAGAGTGCAGATATTTAATTTGCAGTCTATAGGGCTGTTACTGGTTGAATTTAGTGTCCTACCGTATATACTCGAGTATAAGCCGACCCGAGTATAAGCCGAGGCCCCTACTTTTACCACAGAAAGATGGGAAAAATCATTGACTCGAGTATAAGCCTAGGGCGAGAATGCAGGGCAGCGGGCATGGTACAGGAGAATGCAGGGTGACTGGCATGGTGCAGGAGAATGCAGGGTACTGGCATGGTACAGGAGAATGCAGGGTGCTGGCATGGTGCAGGAGAATGCAGGGTACTGGCATGGTGCAGGAGAATGCAGGGTGCTGGCATGGTACAGGAGAATGCAGGGTACTGGCATGGTGCAGGAGAATGCAGGGTACTGGCATGGTGCAGGAAAATACAGGGTACTGGCATAGTGCAGGAGAATGCAGGGTACTGGCATGGTGCAGGAGAATGCAGGGTACTGGCATGGTGCAAGAGAATGCAGGGTACTGACATGGTACAGGAGAATGCAGGGTACTGGCATGGTGCAGGAGAATGCAGGGTACTGGCATGGTGCAAGAGAATGCAGGGTACTGACATGGTACAGGAGAATGCAGGGTGACTGGCATGGTACAGGAGAATGCAGGGTACTGGCATGGTGCAGGAGAATGCAGGGTACTGGCATGGTGCAAGAGAATGCAGGGTACTGACATGGTACAGGAGAATGCAGGGTACTGGCATGGTGCAGGAGAATACAGGGTACTGGCATAGTGCAGGAGAATGCAGGGTACTGGCATGGTGCAGGAGAATGCAGGGTACTGGCATGGTGCAAGAGAATGCAGGGTACTGACATGGTACAGGAGAATGCAGGGTACTGGCATGGTACAGGAGAATGCAGGGTTCTGGCATGGTACAGGAGAATGCAGGGTACTGGCATGGTACAAGAGGATCCGGGGTTGTGGGCATACTACAGGAGATGCAGTGCTGTGGGCATGGTACAGGTGGACCATGCCCGCAGCACTGCATCCCTTGTAGTGTGCCTGCAGCCCTGCATAATGGCAGGTAGTGAAGCTGTTTCACTTACCTGTTCCAGCAGCGCCTTCATTTTAAAATTGGCACCACCCGGCGCCGACACGTCATTGCGCACGCGCCGCCGCCGCTCGTATAATTTCAGCTATTCCCGGCCTCTCCTGAGCAGCGGTGGCGCGTGCGCGGTGACATGTATGCGACGGGCGGCGCCATTTTTAAAGCTTAAGCCCGTCGGAGCGGCCAGGGAATTTTTTTTTTTCCTTGACTCGAGTATAAGCCGAGGGGGACGTTTTCAGCACAAAAAAATGTGCTGAAAAACTCGGCTTATACTCGAGTATATACGGTATATGGGCACCTACCTTCTGCTGTTGCAACTCACAATAGAAAAACACTGCTTCCCGTTCATAAAGGCTTTTGGAACAACATGGACAGCAACGGTAGGGCTTTACTAATTTCACTGAAGCCATTCATTATCAGATAAAGATTTCCCGGGTTGATCTACACTAAGCAGAACTCTTGTCCAAGGTCCCTATTACATACGTACACTATGTTGTCAGCAGTATTGGCACGCCTGCCTTTACACACACATAAACTTTAATGGCATCCCAGTCCTAATCCATAAGGTTCAATATAGAGTTGGCCCACCCTTTGCAGCTATAACAGCTTCAACTCTTCTGGGAAGGCTGTCCACAAGGTTTAGGAGTGTGTCTATGGGAATATTTGACCATTCTTCAAGAAGCGCATTTGTGAGGACATCACTGATGTTGGATGAGAAGGCCTCGCTCGCAGCGTGCGCTCTAATTCTTCCCAAAGGTGTTCTAACGGGTTGAGGTCAGGACTCTGTGCAGGCCAGTCAAGTTCCTCCACCCCAAATTCACTCATCCATGTCTTTATGGGCCTTGTTTGTGCACTGGTGCGCAGTCATGTTGGAACAGGAAGGGGCCATCCCCAAACTGTTCCCACGAAGTTGGGAGCGTGAAATTGTCCGAAATGTCTTGGTATGCTAATGCTTTAAGATTTCCCTTCACTGGAACTAAAGGGCCAAGACCAACCCCTGAAAAACAACCCCACACCATAACCCCCCCCCCTTACACCAAATGATTTGAACTCTACTCCAAAGTCCATATTACATATGTACAGTATATTGTCAAAAATATTGGGACACCTGCCTTTACATGTTCATGAGTTTTAATGGCATCCCAGTCTTAGTCCGTAGGGTTCAATATTGAGTTGGCCCACCCTTTGCAGCTATAACAGCTTCAACTCTTCTGGGAAGGCTGTCCACAAGGTTTAGGAGTGTGTCTATGGGAATGTTTGACCTTTTTTCCAGAAGCACACTTGTGACTTCAGGCAATAATGTTGGAGGAGAAGGCCTGGCTCGTAGTCTCTGCTCTAATTCATCCCAAAGGGGTTCTATCGGGTTGAGGTCAGGACTCTGTGCAGGCCAGTCAAGTTCCTCCACCTCAAACTCGCTCATTGATGTCTTTATGGACCTTGGTTTGTGCATTAGTACACAGTCATGTTGGAACGAGGCAGAGAGCGTACGATGTGTGACGTCAGTTCCAGACAAGACAGCGATTTACTTCCTGATTTCTTGTAAGTGTATTTCTTTTGTGTTAAAATAAACTTCCATTATATACTTCACCATGGCGGGCCTTTTTTATTCTATTTAATGAGGAACACAAAGACAGCGATACATCCAGCACTCCTGTTATAACTTTGGAAAAGAGTGGAATCACCAGTCCCAAGGAGATTATATCAGGCTCAAAACATACATTTTTCTGGTGAGTGTGTATAACAGCACTGGAGCACTTTTTTTCTGCATTATCAACTTGATTTAAGGACCTTTTCCTTATTTACTGATGTATATTTGTTCACATATGCAGAAACACTACTAGCACCTGATTATATTTATATCCATATTTATACTTATTTATTGTATCATATTTAACTCATTGATACACATCACTGCATATTGTTGTTTGTATATGAACTCACAAAAAATTGCACTCAGCACTTTATTTATTTAATTACACAATGATTATTTTTGTACATATATTGAAAAATAGTGTGTCTTTTTTCACTTTAAAGGCACCACACCTTATTAGTTAGCAGCAGCCTCTCTTTTGGTTTTTGTTTTAGATTTAAGTTTAATTGGTGGATTTTCTGATTATTTAGAACTTAGGAGCGTTTCTCTCCGGGGTCGGGGGTTGGCCTGGGTATTTGTTTGGCAGTGGCCTGCACCGACCTCCAGACCTCGACTCTCCTGGCTTTTATTTGGGGTGCTGGTGACTGTTTTGTTTTGTTTTGGGGGGGGAGGGAGGGGGGCATTGCGGGTATGAATAGGTGGACGCTGTTGTTATATTGTCTGCCTTGTTTTCTGTAACTGTTTGTTACTGTTTACTGTTCTTGTCTAAAATCAATAAAAATTATTTTCCAAAAAAAAAAAGTTTAATTGGTGAACACATTTACACTAGTATTTAAACCCACAAGCGCTCTGACCCTTGTCCATTCATACCCAAACCAAAGTTGGAGGAATGAAATTTTCCAAAATGTTTTGGTATGCTGATGCTGATGTTCCAACATGACTGCACACCAGTGCACAAAGGAAGGTCCATAAAGACATGGATGAGCGAGTTTGGGGTGGAGGAACATGACTGCACACCAGTGCACAAAGGAAGGTCCATAAAGACATGGATGAGCGAGTCTGAGGTGGAGGAACTTGACTGGCCTGCACAGAGTCCTGACCTCAACCCGATAGAACACCTTTGGGAGGAAATAGAGCGCAGACTGCAAGCCAGGCCTACTCGTCCACATAAGTGCCTGAGCTCACAAATGCACTTCTGGAAGAATGGTCAAACATTCCCATAGACACACTGCTAAACCTTGTGGACAGCCTTACCAGAAGAGTTGATGCTGGTGTAGCTGCAAAGGGTGGGCCAACTCAATATTGAACCCTACCAACTAAGACTGGGATGCCATTAAATTTCATGTGCGTGTAAAGGCAGGTGTCCCAATACTTTTGACAATATAGTGTATATTCAAACATTATTTTGTGTTAGATCTCCAACATTGCTGCTGTGGCTATCTGCTAAAACTGTATTCAGTATGCTTTGCATTAGTTACTGTCACTTGCCCAAGTTGTACAAAATATCATAGACATTTGGTACAATCACAGGCTGTGGGGAAAAAGTAGAAAATGGTTTCTAAAAGAAATTCTATTTGAATGGTGACTATGACAGCCAAGAAGCAAAAGCTACCACCCTTTCATAAAAACATGAGAAATTAGATCTTTTAAAACTCAAGATGTTTATTTTAATAACAATAGTCTATTTTCACACACAACTCTGGTGCTATCTTTTATTCTTCAAAACAGTCGTCTTATTGTCTTTTGTGTTCCCTAACCACACAGCTCCAGGTTATTTTGATAAGCAAGTTTTAGGGTATACTGTATTCCAACATAATAAAGCATGAATCTCACACATAGATAGGAATAATTTGTATAAGCATGACCCAAATTTACCCCCAAACCTCCCTCTATCCCTCAAGCTCTTATTCCAACATTCATTTTTATTTTACCTTTTTCTTGTCGGAAGAAACAGCTTTTATTACTCCCTGTGATATCATTTCAAAGCTTATAAAATTCTTGCATGTGCAGCTGTTTGGAGTGCAGTTTCTTCTCACATATGCACAGTGAATACCCCAGATCTACATCTCCCAAGAGTTCTTCCCGAATATACTTTGTGTGGGCAGGCGGTTAGAGTCAAGGCAGCAGCATTGTTTTCTGGTAGAAAAAGTCAATGTACGCATGTGGAGAGGGACAGAGAGTGGTGATGATAGGAGTTTTGTAGTCCAGGAGACAGGGTTGACAATGCTGCTTGAAATTTTTGATCAAAGAAAGCACTGTGTTGTCAGTTTAAACAGGAAATTAGAAGCACACTGGATTTTTGTCAGTTGTACCTGCAACACAGTAGGGATAAATAATGTGGAAATGTACATGTATTGTGGCTTGGTACTAAATATGTTTTTTTGTGCTAACATACACTTAATATAAGTAACTTGACAGGCTTCACGGGTGTGCCATCACATTTAGGTCACTTGACACTTGAAGACAGTTCTTTGGTAAAAAAAATCACAGGTTTTAAGCAAATTCAATACAGCTCACAGATATGCCTTTATCCATGTTTGTTCTCATGCAGCTGTATGATCCACAAGGGGTGCACCAACCCACTGAACCCAGGGCTGGCCCTACTATGGCTCCCGCTGGGTCCATTGGACCCAGGCAGAACTTGGAGAGGTGCAGCAAATTGACTCCCAAGATTTTTTTCCAGCAGTTTTGTGTCATCAGTTTGCGGCACGTTATGGGCGGCATTTCCCCATCTCATACTGCCGCTTGTCGTACAAACTGATGAGTGTGAGGAGGCAGAGGAGGTGGATGAGGCTGAGCGTCTCCTCCAGGGAACGTCCCTCACGTGATCGTTGTGTGAGCAATGACGTCAAACATCACCACACTCCATCTCACGCAGGGCAGGAGTGACAGGAGGACTGAGGACAGACGGTGGGTGTTTGGTGGACTGGTCCGGTGGTGAGCTATGGAAGAAGATAACAGTATATGCTGTATAATATTTTCTAAATGTGGTGAATAGAGAGGTAAAATGGCGCTGCCAGATGTGATGTCACAATCGGTAAAAAGTGTGAATCAGGTGCGATACGTCATATGAAAATAAATTATAGTAAACCAATATCTAAAACAGTATATGGTGCAATATAAAAATACACATTAATAAATATTAATAAATAAATGCACAGTAATAATATGGTGAATAAGTGCAAAGTGGTGGCAGTGACCGTATAACTTGTGAAATAAAATCTACTATAAAATATAATGATGTGACCATATAAATAAAGATCCAGTGATAAAAATATATAGAAGTAGTGTGACCAGGAATAATTGTGAAAAAACTAGCCAAATTGCTAAGTGTAGCCAATTTTGGATTGGCAAGAGAATTATAACGTGATCTGAAAGGATATTTCAGATATATTAAATCTGTGTAATAAATAAGTGAAAATTTGTGGGCTAAATATTATATATACACAATACAGTGCCTTGCGAAAGTATTCGGCCCCCTTGAACTTTGCGACCTTTTGCCACATTTCAGGCTTCAAACATAAAGATATAAAACTGTAATTTTTTGTGAAGAATCAACAACAAGTGGGACACAATGATGAAGTGGAACGAAATTTATTGGATATTTCAAACTTTGTTAACAAATAAAAAACTGAAAAATTGGGTGTGCAAAATTATTCAGCCCTTTACTTTCAGTGCAGCAAACTCTCTCCAGAAGTTCAGTGAGGATCTCTGAATGATCCAATGTTGACCTAAATGACTAATGATGATAAACAGAATCCACCTGTGTGTAATCAAGTCTCCGTATAAATGCACCTGCACTGTGATAGTCTCAGAGGTCCGTTTAAAGCGCAGAGAGCATCATGAAGAACAAGGAACACACCAGGCAGGTCCGAGATACTGTTGTGGAGAAGTTTAAAGCCGGATTTGGATACAAAAAGATTTCCCAAGCTTTAAACATCCCAAGGAGCACTGTGCAAGCGATAATATTGAAATGGAAGGAGTATCAGACCACTGCAAATCTACGAAGACCTGGCCGTCCCTCTAAACTTTCAGCTCATACAAGGAGAAGACTGATCAGAGATGCTGCCAAGAGGCCCATGATCACTCTGGATGAACTGCAGATCTACAGCTGAGGTGGGAGACTCTGTCCATAGGACAACAATCAGTCGTATACTGCACAAATCTGGCCTTTATGACAGAGTGGCAAGAAGAAAGCCATTTCTTAAAGATATCCATAAAAAGTGTAGTTTAAAGTTTGCCACAAGCCACCTGGGAGACACCAAACATGTGGAAGAAGGTGCTCTGGTAAGTGCCGGTTCACACTAGGGCGACCTGTGAGGCGACCTGGTCGCCTCACAGGTCGCCGCAGGTCGCCTCCCATAGGGAAGCTTCGGACCCGTTATAATAGGAGCGACACAAGTCGCTCCGACCTAGAAAAAGGGTCCGGAGCTTCTTAATTGCGCGGTCATGCTACACTGTACCCATATGACATTTTTATAATTTTTTTTCACACAAATAGAGCTTTCTTTTGGTGGTATTTAATCATCTCTGGGTTTTTTATTTTTTACAAAAAAAAAGAAAAAAGACAGAAAATTTTGAAAAAAAAAAGTTTTCTTATTTTCTGCGAGTAAATTTTGAAAATAAATGAGGTGGCACTTATGGGCACTGATGAGGTGGCACTGATGAAGAGGTACTAATATGCCGCACTGATGAGCACTGATAGGTGGCACTGATAGGTGGCACTGATAGGCGGCACTGATGAGCACTGATAGGCGGCACTGATGAGCACTGATAGGTGGCACTGCTGGGCACTGAGAGATGGCACTGCTGGGCACAGAGGTGGCACTGCTGGGCATTGAGAGGTGGCACTGACGGGTGGCACTGATGGGCGGCACTGATGGGCACTGGCGGGTGACACTGATGGACACTGACGGGTGGCACTGATGAGCACTGATGGGCGGCACTGATGGGCAGCACCATCAGTGCCCACACTCAGTGCCCATAGTGCTGCCAGTCAGTGCTGCTCATCAGTGCCTAGATGTGCAGGCACTGATGGGCACTGACTGGCAGCACTATGGGCACTGATTGTGGGCACTGATGGGGGGCACTGATGGAGGGCACTGTGGGCACTGATGGTGGGCACATTCTATTTTATTTACCTCTGAAGTAATCAGGGCACTGGTGATCAGTGCCCTGATTACATTCCACTGTGTCCCCGACGGCTTATCGGCTCTCCTCCTTCCTCACACTGCAGTCTCCGTGTGAGGAAGGAGCGCTGGCGATGAGAGATCATCTCTCATTGCATGGGCCGATCATGTGGTAAATGGCCGCTGTGATTGGCCATTTACCACGATCTGTGATTGGCTGTGTCCAAGGGACACGGCCAACACAGATTTTCCCCGATGCGCGCTTGCGGGATCGCGCGGGGAGCCTGTCTCTGGGAGGCCATATAAAGACGGCCTCCCGGAAATTCAAGTCCGCGCTGTAGCCATACTTCGGCTATAGCGCGGATGGCAAGTAGTTAAGGGGGCTGAATAATTTTGCATGCCCAAATTTTCAGTTTTTTATTTGTTAAAAAAGTTTGAAATATCCAATAAATTTTGTTCCACTTCATGAGTGTGTCCCACTTGTTGTTGATTCTTCACAAAAAATTACAGTTTTATATTATATGTTTGAAGCCTGAAATGTGGCAAAATGTCGCAAAGTTCAAGGGGGCCGAATACTTTCACAAGGCACTGTAAGTACATGTAAATTAATTAAGAAAAAAACGTGAAGAAGTTCATAAAAAATAGCAGATGTAAAAGGACATCCTATTTAAAATGGTTAATGAATTAACGGGTGAATGAAACTTCAGGGAGATTGAAAAAAAGTGGTGAATCCCGAGGTGGTCCAAAGAATGCGGGTGCTGGGTGAGGAAACCAGTGCTCCCCTCTCTGTAAGTTTTCGCACTCACCAGAGGGTGGCACCCCTTCAGGGGTAACCAGCGTATAAGGTATTGGAATAGCCCCTCAGCCAGGCAGGTCCCGCACTCCACTCTCATCAAGGTTTAAACACGATTGCACTCTCCCATAAATGTATACATATATCGTGGACGATATATCCTCATGTGTATAGTGCATCCATACACAGTATGGGCAAATTCCAGACAATGCAAGGAAGAAAAACTCCATATAGTGAAGTACTGTATAAAACTATTTAGTTTATTAGTAAAACATCAAAGTACTCACATTTAAAATCAACAGACTGTAAACACAAGTAATAGGGGCCGCAAACCCCTCGTGTAGCGGTAGTTTCCGGGACGCCGTGCGTTCCAGCGACCGGATCTGCGTCTCACTCAAGCGGATCTGACGTAGCTACGCTCTACGCGTTTCATCATCAAATGACATCATCAGGATCAGCGTCAAGTCACGTCAGGTCCACTCTTAATATACTAGTGGGTTACCTGGCAACCGGAATTAGGTTTGTATAACAAAAGGACTAACGGGCAATAGAAAAATTTTATAATCGGTACTCACTTGTTGCCGGGCAGAAAACTAGTATGCAAATTTTGGAAAAAATAGCATATTTGTTACTAGGCAGAATTTGTGAACAGAAAAAACAGGAAGTACGAATAATCTTCAAAGTTCTCATACGGGAAATAGCCTGTGTAGTTTATGCATGCCAATATAAATATAGACAATATGTATTACGAAATTTGGGTTAAAAATATATATATTTTTTTTCGCATTCCTCATTGTGTTCTAAAAAAAGGTATATTATTAAGTCTATTTCAGATTGTGACAATTTGGTATATAAATATTGATAAATAACACATATGTATATAAATATATAATCAGGTTAAAATTAGTGGATTAGTATAAAAATATAAATATATCTCATAAACATGTAATATTAGTAGGGGAAGGTTTGGTTCAAAAATACCAATAATAATTTAAAAAATAAAAATTAATTAATTAATAAAAAGTTGATAAACCATTCCTGTGGGCATGTAACCCCTTTCTAATTGTTATACAGTGTGGACAAATGTATATTACATTAGTAATAAGTAGAGAATATAATAGGAAATTACATTTAAACTGAATGGACACCAGTCAATACATCATACATCATATACTGAGAGTCATGGTAGTTTCATATTAGGGTTAGTGTATAAGAAATCTCTATAGATAGGAACTAGAGATAATGTAAGCAGCATAAAAGATATATACAAATAGTATTCAATATGATATTAGAAATTATATGCAGAGATGTATAGTAACTAAGTAGAACTACTTCACTACTGTACTTAAGTACCGAAAGGCGGTATCTGCACTTTCCTGGAGTAGAATTTTTTTCTCCTACTTTCACTTTTACTTCACTACATTTTTTCGATGATTTCAATACTTCTACTCCGATATTTCTTTTTGTGCTGCATAGTTACTCGTTACTATCATAAAAATTACCACTGAAAATGGGAAAATGTGGGCGTGATTTAAATTGTGCTAAATATTGGGCGTGGCTTAAAGGAGTGGGGTTTAATGGAGTCTGAGATAACTTACATGCAGAATGTGGTAATTGTAAATAGGGAATGTAAAGTGTGGAGTGTACAGCAATGGGTATTATGTGCAGGAGAGGAGTGTGGAGTGTATGGAGTTGGGTAGCATGTGTAGGTGTCAGCAGTTCTTTATTCTTATTTTTTTTATTTGTTTGTTTTATTTTCTTTTTACAATTTAATCTTTTAGTATTAGTTTTTTCAAAATGCTTTTTGGGGGCCTGTGGATGCTGTCAGTAGGGCAGTGGACGGTGTCAGTAGAGTGATGGACAGTGTCAGTAGTTTTTCATTTTTATTTATTTTTTGTTGTTCTTTTTTTCACAATGCTTTTTGAGGGGTAGGGGGTTGTGGCAGTAGGCAGTTCCGTTAGGGGCGGGGGGGCGGGGGCGATGATGTTAGTAGTTTTTTTATTTTATGTTATTTTTTTTACAATTTTTTAAATCATTTTTTTCCTTTTTCTTCTTTTTATCTGCCTTGTTGGTGGGCTTTGGTGGGATATCAGGGGTCTAAACAGACCCCTGACATCTCCCCTGTGAGACAGAGAAAGGGACTGAGAACAGAGACTCCCCATTCCCTTTTTTTTAGCAGCCTCAGCATTGAAAATGAATGAACAGGAGACAGATGCTTCTGTTCATTCATAAACTGAAGCAGAGTAAACATTTTACTATGCTCATTTATCAAAGGAGACAGGAGCGATTGGTAGTGATTGCTCACTGTGTCTAATTCAAAATAAGAAGGGGCCAGTAAATGACATGTTTACCGGACTCTTCCTACGCTCTCCATCCTGACAGATTCCCCCCAGCAGCCGACAGGAGAGGAGAGGTGGGAAGCTGGCTGCAGGAGGATGGGGGGGGGGGGAGGCTGGAGGAGGACACAGAGGGGGACCAGAGGAGGAGCACACAGTGGAGGGGAGGAAGCGGCAGGAGGGACAGTTGCAAGTTGCAAGCTCTGATTTTGACAGCTGCAGGAGAGAGAGGAGAAGTGGCTGTCAGCTGTTTCACTGAAAACTATACAGGGAGATCGGTGCTTGCAACTGTCGTCGTCCCCCCCCCCCCCCCCCACGCGCGGCACTGATCATCCCCAACTGTGTACCAGGGAGGGATCATCCTCCTCGGGGGCCTATGTTTTGTGCACACCTTTCATCCTTGGATGATTGATACGCCACTGTCTCACACCCATGTCCCACTTCAAAATAGCACTGTGTCATTTGGAAAGCTTGCTATGTGACATGACCACTTCCTGTGATGATGTCTGAAAGAGATAACCAGTCAGCCACACATTTTCAGATACCTACAACTTAGTATCAGCCATGGCATGCTCCAAATTGCATCTTTACTAGATCCTTTGAATGCTTCCCACACTGGCCAGTCATGTCTGTGCAGTAAGCACCATAGAGTTGATCAGTACTTAAAGAGGAAGCAAATTTCCATCTTTACATTTTACCTATAGGTAAGCCTATGTTAAGGCTTTCCTATAGGTGGTGTAAATATCTCCTAAATGTGCACAGTTTAGGAGATATTTACTGAGCTAGCAGCCAGTTACATTACTGGAAGAACGGCCGCCCGTGCCATTTCTTCAGAGCAGTGTGCCTTGAATACGCGGGAGTGACATCACAACGGCTCCGGCTGTGTGACTGGCCAGAGCCGCGAACCTGGAAAGAAGACTGGGTGGAGCTGGACGCTGCCTTCAGCAATGGCATTGCATCACTGGAATGCTTCGTTTTCAGGTAAGTTTAACATAGTGTGCTAGTATGCGATGCATTCAAGCACATTATGTCTTTGCCTTGCAGGTAAGAAAAAAAAAAAAAAAGTGCAGTGGTTTACAATCGTTTTAAGATCTAAACTCAGACTCCATTTAATTCTGTGGCAGCTAAAGTCTGATTTTAAGGCTGGTAGGGTTAGGTTGCTATACAGTGTGCTTCCAATGAAAGTGCGCCTATTCTTTACCCACTGGGGCTATTTTGACATTTGATATATATGGTAAAATCAGCTGTTTTTTTATTTTTGCAGGGTAATTATTTAGAACTCCCAAACATATTTTATGAAAGCAGAGGCCCTGGACAATAAAATGCTGGTTGATCCACTTAAATTAATTTTACTGCACACAAACCCATTATAATGGCCAATTTTTTGAGTAAAATATAAAAGATGACATTGCGTCAAGTAAACAGATACCATAAATGTTAAGATTTAAAATTCTGCACGCCTGGAAAAAAGTGACAAACTATGGTACCTAAAACTGTCCATAGGCGACTTCATTCTGCACCCATGACCCGTTCTCAGCTGACAATGAGCTAAAGTTTGCTGTTGGCTGGTGTCACTGAGCCGATCCAGGCTCTGAAAGGATCTCGACCATATGGTAATGGCATAAAAATATTTTGTTACATTTTTAAAAAAGTTTTTTTTTTTCTATTTTGGGCCAGTTTTTCTTTGTTAAAGAAAAACAAAAAAAAAAAAAACAGATATCTATTGCCATTTACCACCAAATGAAAGCCCAATTTGTCCTGGAAAAAAAAAATGCAGTATAATCCACCTGGATTCACTAAGTAGTTGCAACAATATGTACACTTCCCAACACATGTTAGAGTTGCAGAATTGGGCTTGGGCACTAAATGATAATTTACCCTTCGTAAAAAAAATGTGCATTTATAATTTTTTTTTTTTACTAGGAGCCAGCAGATCGCCGTTGCAATGTAGGACTCCTGTTGACTGTCAGTGTAAGCTGCCTGCTTGTACCTGATATGAGCAGGCAGTTACAGAATGACAGAAAGACTCAATGAACTACCTAGAGGGCTCAACAGCTCCCTGGTAGTTCATTGAGAACTACACGCTGACAGCCGCAAAGGATGTCAGTACTTGTAGTTCTCCCATTCACAGAACTCTGTGAATGAATGATGCGACCGGGTGGGCGGAGCCACGCACGGTCATGTTTTTGGTAAATTGGGACAACGGGTGCCGGAAGAAGATTCCCCCTCTAACTGTCACAATGAGGGGGTGGGGGTGTAGAAGCTGCTGCAACAGTAACATGTTACATGTTACACCCTGAATACAAGTGTAACAAATAACAACATGTTTCAAAAGGTGAACTTATGCCCCATACACACGTGCAGATTATCTGCAGACTTTTGTCTGCAGACTTACCTTTTCTATGTAGTGCAAGGGCCTGCCGGATTGCATACAAATTGAAAGTATTTAGGTTTGACCTCATATTATATGGTTTTGGTAAGTCTGCAGACAAAAGTCTGCAGATAATCTGCACATGTGTATGGGGCATTATCCTTTAAGGTTTGTTTTGACACTAGTCATGAAGGGGTTAAAGCTCAGATATCTTGGGTCTGGTGTTTTATTCTGCTATGCTATGTATGTGGTGACATCAAGCTAACATCAAAAGAGTCCTCTAAGGCCCTCATAATAAGGCTGTGGATGCTTGTAAATCTGGCATGGATTCCAAAAAGATTGCCAAATTATTTGAAATTAGTCAATCCTCTGGAAGGAAAATAATTTACAAGTGGCATACCAGCTGCTAATTTCTCCAGAACTGGCTGGCCCAGCAAATTCAGCCCAAGAGTTGAATATTTGATGCTAAAATAAGTCTCCAAGAACCCCAAAATTTAATAGAGGAATCTGCCGGTATCTATGCAATAGCTGGCATCAAAGTGAATGCATCCACAATCAGAAAGAGATTGTACCAATTTAACCACTTCCCAACCGTGCTATAGCCAAATGACGGCTACAGCATGGTCGCCTAGTTCTGGGAGGGCGTCTCCTGACATCCTTCCAGAACCGCACCCGCTGTGGCACGCACCTGGTGCACTCTTCGATCACTGTGTGCTTCGGACACAGCTGATCACAAAAAGGAGTAAAGAGCCAATCACAGTGGCTCTTTACCACATCATCAGATGTGTCCAATCACAGCTGATCACGATGTAAACATACTTGTCGGCTATCAGCATTATCAGCATCAGGAGAGGAGAGAGCTGGTAACCAGCGAGTGTGAAAATGTCCTGATGTTCAGTGCAGCCCCAACAGTGCCCATCAGTGCTTGCAAACAGTGCCCATCGGTGCTGCCAGTCAGTGCCCTTCAGTGCTGCCTATTAGTCCAGCCTCATCAGTGCCTCTTTTAGCAGTGCTCATCACGACAGCCTATAAGTGCCCATCAGTGCAGCCTATCAGTGCCCATCAGTGCTGCCTAGTAGTGCCCATCAGTGCAGCCTCACCAGCGCACATCAGTGAAGCAGCAAAATTTGCAACATTTTACAAAAGAAGTGAAGAAATTTTTTTCAAAATTTCCGTTTTTTTTTTTTAGTTTGTTTAGCAAAAAATAAAAAGCTCAGTGATGAATAAATACCACCAAAAAAAAGGTCAGATTGTGTAAAAATTGTTGTGTAATTATTTTAACAAAAAAATAATCAAAGTACTTATTTTCCTATTTCATTTACAGCTGTCCCATGACCCAGATCTTTCCCAGCCTGTCTGCCTATGTTTAAGCAGAGGGAGTTTCTACTCATCTGCTGCTTGTCGCATCACATGTTCAAAATAAAAAAAACAGCCTTTGGAATACAGAGTAAAAATAAATAATTTATATCAATAAACTGTTTTAAATTGTCATACAAAGAGTGCGCATGCGCGTGGAGCCGACGTCGGACATGTTCTGATCGAGCTCCGCTCACCCCGCCGATTCCACAGCTAGAAACAGCGGCCAGAGGTAACGGCGAGAGCCCGGCACTGTCTCATTGTGCAGCGGAGGCGATGCTGCATCGGAAGACGTCCGGGACAACCAAAAAGAAGGGACAATCTCCACACCAGCCTCCTTCTTCAAAGCGCCCGTCCCCTCCTAAGGCACAGCCACCAGGACCCAAGATGGCGGCGACCCGCAGTGCTTCTGCAAGGAGCGGCGCTCACCAACCGGCTTCCCGCCCAGGGACCCAGGCTTCCCCGACAGCTGATCTGGAGGAGGTAAGGGACCCCTTCTCCTCCCAATCGCAGGGGGCCACCTCGCAGCACTCCCAGACATCGCTGCAGTCCCAGGCTGTGGCGCCACGCTTCTCCCCATATCAGGCCTCCTATGAGGGGGCAGTTTCGCCAGCCTCATCCTTGGATAGACAGATGGCGGACATTGCTGAGATGGCCTTGAGTCAGGGGGGCTCATCTTCCTCCTCGGCCCCCCCACAGCCCCAGGAGCACTACTCTGGGGACTCAGTGCTGATAGCCAGATTTTCAGCTCTCCTGCAGCAGGAGCTTTCCAAGGCATGTGCCACTATCACAGCTGACATCAAAGGGGACTTACATGACATTGGGAATAGGCTGGATACTATAGAGTCTAAGCTGGATGGCACTGTGAAACGGGTCAATCAGAACCACCGACTGATTGTCTCCTTACAGGACCGTTTGGATCAAGCCCAAGATAAGATTGAGGACTTGGAAAACAGGTCTAGACGCTATAATTTTAGGATCAGGGGTCTCCCTGAGTCCGTCACGGATCTGGAACCGGTAGTGCATACCCTCATGTCTGATCTTATTCCGGACATCACACCTTTACACATGGAGCTGGACCGCTTCCACCGCGCTCTAGCAGCCCCGAGACAGGATGGCCTGCCCAGAGATATCATTGTTAAGCCGCACTTCTATAGGGTCAAAGAGCAGGTGATGGCGGCGGCCCGCTTTAAATCGGATCTCATGCTGTTGGGCCATCCCATCCAAATCTTTGCCGACATCTCCCAAACAACCATACAGAAGAGGAGATCACTGAAACCCTTGTTGTCACATCTTATTAATCGGCAGATCAAGTACAGATGGTCTTATCCCTTTCGCCTTTCTTTCACATACAAAGGAAAGTCACATTCTTTTTCCACCTTTCAAGATGGCGAACACGTGCTCCTGAGCCTGGGTCTCATATCCAGGGATGGCCCGCCGCGGAGGTCCCGTTCTTCATCTCCCACGACGCCAACCAGACCACTGTCCCCGATGTGGTCCCAGCCGAGCCGGAGAGGACATGCCCGTGCCCATACTCCACCGTGAGGACCCCTGCGCTTTCCTGCTGATTTTGCTATCCCATTGATGCCTATGGCAGGCAGTTACATATACCGGGTTTCATCGTAGCCCGGTGTGTTGAAGCCTACACTGTGAATCCCCACTTTGTTTACTTTTTGTTCCTTTCAGTTTCCAGATGGGGAGCGAATAACTTTCCTTTGGCGGTGTTCCCCTTCGTCGGACTTTGGCACGGATGGCCACGGCAGCTGTACCATCATCGATCACGTGAGACTGTTTCACAAGAGTTTTTATTTCCTTCTTTTTTTTGTCGGTTTTTTCTTTGTATACGGTTCCGGCATCCTCTCCCTCTCCCACATAGGGGTTGAATTCCCCTGGGGGACTGGGAGGGCCCCTGTTGTTTTCCCCATCTCTATTGGTCCCCTTGCTGGACGTTTACCAATGTACCTTTTCAGTTCTGGTGGGGACCATGGGGAGGGATTTTTTTTTTATTTTTTTTTTATTTTTTTTATTTTATTTATTTTTTTTTTTTTGTACCCTTAAAGATGCTGGGGTCTGTGTCTGTGCGTATTGGTGTTTTGGGCGGGGCCTCCGGGGTGGTTTCGCTCCGGGGCACCTGGCGTGGCTGGGTTGCCGTGGAGCGGGGCTGCCGGGATACGGCTGCTCCGCCCTTCACGATGTTGCCTTTTGGGGACCTCAGGTGTAGGGGGCGGCGGCTGCCTTTCTGTCGCCCTCCCTCCGAGGGTTGTCCTCACAGTTACCCATGCTACTTAACTTTTGCCTCCTTCCATTCTCCCGCCAGGGGGTAGCCCCCCTCGGGGGACTGGACGGGCCATTGCTGATTTTGCTTATTGTCCTTGCCCCCCCTGCTTAATGTGTAATGTTACAGGTTTTGATCTTTAAGTCCTACAGGGGGTCTTGGGATGGCACATTTGGATCCCCATGGGGAATACATACTGTGTTGCCCTGATAGTGTTGGGGCATGCATCAGCTACTGCTTGTATTTATGATCCTGTTGTTTTTTCTTAATATGCTATGTTCCGAGCCTCCGGGGTAGTTTTACCTCATGGCATCCGGCGTATAGCTGGAATGGCATGGAGTGGAATTGCCGGGGTGTTCCCGCATGCCACTGTTTTGTTGCGGACTTGCTCATGGCGTTATGCGGTGAGCAACCTCGCAAAACTTTTGGGGGAGCTGGACCCCACAACCAGCCTTGTTTAGGTTCGTTTCAGACCTTGTCGGCAGTAACACTGCCCTCCCCCCCTCTCGTTGATGCTGAGGGGGGGAGGGGCGGGGTGGGAGTCTCTTCTCCTGGCCCCTTTCCTCCTCTTCTTTTCTCTCTCCTTCTCTTTTTCGTTCCTTTTTCTAACCTTGTCTTCCCTTGGCGTCCAGGTCCCTCGGTACCTACTAGAATAGCTAGTTTCCCTCCGGGTCTATGGTCCACAGGGGGGTCCTCCCCCGGTCTGTTTCGAAGAGTGCAACCTGTCGAGCTACAATGACGAGACAAGCTCCAGTCCCATTTAAAATTTTGACACACAATGTGCAAGGTCTCAATGCACCGGTAAAACGCACAAAGGCTTTTCAGTTTTATTCAAAACAGGGTTTTGATGTTCTCCTGTTGCAGGAGACCCATTTTGCCCACTCCTCATCCCCTAAATATCTTAGCCCTAAGTATCCCACCTGCTATTTCTCCAACAGCACCGATAAAAAGAAGGGAGTCGCTATCTGTTTTGCGAAAAAGGTCTCGTTTACACCCAGGACTGTGATCCGAGATAAGGAAGGTAGATATGTCATGGTGCACGGCAGGATCAATGAACATGAGGTTACCCTCGTTTCCTATTACGCCCCCAACGTGGGCCAACTAGATTTCTTCCGACAAATGCTTCAGGTGATCCTGCCGCATGCAACAGGCCATGTCATCTTCGGGGGTGACAGTAATCTCCCCTTGGATCAGATCTTGGACAAGTCGTCCTCCCTCCGCTCGTCCCTTAAGCACGTCCCCAAACAGGGGGTGAAGTTGGCACGCTTGCTGCACTCCTTTGACTTAGTTGACGTTTGGCGCAATGACCACCCCACCACTAGAGACTTTACCCACTATTCGCATGCTCATAAAACCTATGCCCGTATTGACCATTTGCTTACCCTGTCTCCCCTCCTACCGTTTATTTTAAAGTCCCAGATTTTAGTGACTCCATGGTCGGATCACTCGCCGGTGGCGATGACAGTATCTGACCTTTGGACAAAGCCGAAGCCCGCTCCCTGGAGACTTAACGCCTCCCTGCTTAATGACCCGTCGATTTTCAGAGAGGTAGAAAACGCTATATCCCAATACTTCCTGGATAATACCACTGAGGATACTTCACCGGCGGTTAGATGGGCAGCCCATAAGGCTACCATAAGAGGTAAGCTTATTCAGATAGCCTCCAGGAACAAAAGGGAACGTGCTCAGGACATTCTTAAGCAGGAGACGGACCTTCGGGACCTACTAAGGGAACAAAAACGTTGCCCGGACATTGATATCCGCCACAAAATTGACTCTGCTAGACTGACGCTTAACCTGAGCTTGACCACGCGCGCGGAGAAGTCCCTCCGGTGGTCGAAAAACCGATACTATACTCTAGGAGACAAGCCGCATACCCTGCTGGCTCGTAAATTGAACCCCAGACCTTTTACCCCGGCACTCCCAAAACTGAGACTTCGCAATGGCCATAGGACCCAGGACCCCCAACTGATTGTGAATGAATTCTACCATTTCTACGCTAAATTATACTCCTCGCCAACCCCTCTCCAGCGTCCCCAGTTTGACGTTTTCTTTCGCGACCTTCCCCTTCCGCGACTATCGGCTGACCACAGTGACACCATGGATAGAGACTTTACTGAACCTGAAGTATTGATGGCTATTAAGCACATCAATCCCTCTAAGGCCCCAGGCCCTGATGGCTTCTCGGGTCATTATTATAAAAAATATGGAGACATCCTTGCCCCTCACCTCTGCTCCTACTTTAATGCGATCAGGCGTGGCTCCCCTATCCCTCGCTACGAAAATAATGCCTTCATCAATGTAATCCCCAAGCCTGGGAAGGACCATGGTGACTGCTTGAACTATCGCCCGATTTCCCTTATAAATTTGGACCTAAAAATCATGACCAAAATACTGGCCACACGACTGAATTCCTTCCTAGCCCAGTATATTCATCCCGACCAGGTGGGCTTCGTCCCTACTAGACAGGCATCGGATCAGACCCGTCGACCTATCAATATTATTTCGGCACTTCAGTCGAACTGGGATGGGGGGGGAAGGCGGAAGGGCATGCTGCTGTCTCTCGATCTCCATAAAGCCTTCGATTCGCTATCCTGGGAATACCTTTGGCTCACGCTTGAGCGCTTTGGCTTCGGCCCCTCCTTTATCAGGTTGCTGCGAACTTTGTATAGCGAACCAGTGGCGAAGTTGTCAATCAAAGGCTATGCCTCGGAATATTTGGAGATCCGCAGGGGCACGCGTCAGGGCTGCCCCCTGTCTCCTCTCCTATTCATCCTTGCCCTGGAACCCTTAGCAATCAAGCTACGGCTGCATGATGGCATTCAGGGCATCCCCTGCGGTGATGTGGTGCATAAATGCACCCTTTTCGCTGATGACATTCTCATGTACCTATCGACCCCACTGGTCTCCATTCCCAATCTGCTTAAGGTGCTAGGGTCCTTTACGACGATCTCTGGACTGAAGGTTAACCATACCAAATCTCGAGCGCTGAATCTTACTCTTGATGATTCCACGGTGACTGCTCTCGCGTCTAATTTTCCTTTCAAATGGCAGGTGGGATCCTTACCATATCTGGGCATTCATTTGACTTCGTCAATTGCCACTCTTTATGCATGCAATTACCCCCCCCTATACAAAACTTTGACGGCGGACCTCTCGAGATGGGCAACTAAACCCCCGTCGTGGTTCAGCAGGTTGCACTCTATAAAGATGAACATATTACCACGTTTGCTATACTTGTTCCGTACCTTGGCAATTGCTGTTAATTTGGTAGACCTAAAAACCTTCCAGAATACGCTTGTGAAATATATTTGGGGTGATAAGAAGCCCAGAGTGAATAGACGCACCCTATTTGCACCCAAACTGAGGGGGGGTTTGGGGGTCCCTAACCTCCTTACTTACTACCATGCTGCCCAACTCACCCACTTGGTTAGATTTCACTCTAAAGAACCCCGTCCTATCTGGATGCAGCTTGAGGCCTACCATGTCCCTAATACACCGATTGAACACCTGATGTGGCTACAGCCTAAGGAACGCCCAGCAATTTTGTGTCCTACTTTGTCCCTGTCATTAGATGTCTGGAACAGATTGACGAAACGTCACGGCTTCAGGTCCCCCCATGCCCCTATGGCGCCTCTATTGGGTAATGCTCGATTTCCTCCGGGCCTCTGTCCCCAAGCATTTACATGGTGGACCAACAAAGCTCTTCTCCGCCTAGCTGTCCTACTGGACAGCAGAGGGGTTCTCTCCAAAACTGTGCTACGGGACAAGTATTCTCTGCCAGAGAGCGAGATTTTCCGCTATACCCAGATCCTTCACTATGCCTCTTCCCTGAAGAGCCTCTGCCACTTGACTACCTCTACCCCCATGGAGTATCTTTGTAACAACATAGACAAGCAGAAGGGTTATATTTCCACGATATATACTATGGTACTCGATGACGACACCAAATTGCCTTATATGACCCGGTGGGAAGCGGATCTGGGTGAGGAACTAGATAGGGCGGAGTGGAACAAGCTGGCACTCATGAACTGTAAGTCTCTGATAAATACCTCTCTAATAGAGGCGAATTATAAAGTATTTCTCAGATGGTATATGGTCCCGGTTCGGCTGGCAGCAGCAGTCCAGGGAGCATCTCCTTTATGTTTTAGGGGCTGTGGCCAGGCGGGCACGGTCTTCCATATTTGGTGGACCTGCCCTAAGGTCCGCCGGTTCTGGATACGAGTATACAACTTTATTTACTCGCTCACGGGTGTCAGCTTGGTCAAATCCCCTATGCAGGCATTGTTAGGCAAGCCGATAGAACACACCCCTAAATTTACGAAGAGGTTGGTCACCTTTATATTCACGGCGGCCAAGATCGCCATAGCTCGTTCATGGCGGTCCCCGGTGATATTGTTTGAGTTGCTTAAAGCAAAACTGACATGGATTATGGTGAATGAGCGCATGGTGGCCATCCTCCAAGATAAGCTACCCCTATTTGAAAAGATATGGGATCCCTGGATCAGATATCTGGCGGGACCTAGATGATTTACAGATGTTCCCTGAAAGGCTCACAATTGGGGGACAATCGTGACAACAGCACTCCCCCGTATCCGACCTGGACGCCAATCAATCCTTCCCCCTACCTTTCCTCTTCATTTTCTTTTCCACCTTTCTCTGTTTTCTTCTCTTTCCTAAGTTGTTTTTTTTGTGTTCCCTCTTTCCCTATGGGGTTCGGACACCTGACGGAGTTAACCCCCCGGGGACTTCTTTGGGGTTTTTTTTTCCCGCACACCGCTTCCTGTGGCACCGCTATTCCCGATGGTGGGGCGGTGGGTTGGGGCCCGGGTGTTCTCCTCTCCCCTGCCTTGGCGCAGTGTGTTCCCTTTATGGGGCGCTGGGGGGGGGGGGGTGGCCCTGAGCCTGCCTTGGGCCGCCTCGGTGCGGGGCATGGTGGGTGGCGGGTTGCGGGTGTGGGCTATGTTTTTTTTTATTGTGGGTTCCCCGAGGGGCTGCGTCCCCGAATCCCTTACCCATGCTGTAATGTTGCACTTTTTGACAGTCAATTACCTGTTGCCTTCTGTTATGATATTGACTTGCACTTGAAACCTAATAAAAACCTATTGAATACTAAATTGTCATACAAATATATATTTGAAACCAAATCTTTATTTATTTTTGGCAATAACATGGTTTGGGCAGATTTCTGCCTGTCACAGGCTGTGTCATGCTCCTCCAGCCAGTATCTTGGAATAAGGCACTGGCGAAGCCACCATTAATCTACATGTAATATCCAACTCCCATTGTGTTTAGCTGGTTAGTGGGCATGGGGGAGGAGCAAGGGAATGGACAACAAAATGACTGCAGTGCTGTGCCAGTTAGAAGCTGAGACACACTTTGAAGGAGGGGCGACTTCCCTCTCTGGTAGGTTGTGCTTGCACATGGGTGCGTTTTTGTATTAGATACTTGCTGGCTTTGCATTTTTTTTGTTTTTTTCCCCTACTTTCTCTTCAGCCTGGGTCCATGTGGTTTGGTTTGTTTGCTCTTTGTATCTGTTGGTTGTGGGTATGGGACTTAGAGACTATGAATGCAGATGCACAGGGTTGGCTGGCAATGTATTGTCCCATAAATGGGGTGTTGAGACTTTGCAGGTTTGCTAGCTGATGTGTGGGTGAATATGTTGCAGTGTGTGTGCTTGTGTGTGTATGCCCATGTGCAGGAATGTTGTGCGTGGCAGTGCATGTTTTATGTGTTGTTATATACTGTATGTGGTTGCGGTGTGTGTATGAGTGCAAATGTGTCGGTGTGGATGGTGGTATGGGTGTTGTGATTAGTGTGTGTTAGTGCAGATGTGGGTTTGTCACAGGTGGGGTTATGTGTATGTGCATATTTTTGCATTGGTGATTGGGTGTTAGTTTACATGTGAAGATGCATGTGTGAGCACACATGTATGGGTGGTTTGGACATGTTCAGGATTATGTGTTTTTTTGGGTGGCAAAGTATGGGGCATTTGAGGCACTGCTGGGTTGGATAAAAGATAGGATATGCTTGGTAAAGTTATGATTCAATGTGGGGGAACTCTAGGAACTCTGATGTAAATGTAAGGAATCTTTGGGGATCCTCATTTAGTGGGGGAACTCTGGGAAGCCTGATGTAAAGGAAAGGACTCTGTGAACCCTGATTTACTGTGGGGAGACTCTGGGAATCCTGATTATATGCGGGGGGAACTCTGGAAACCCTGATGTATATGTGAGGAATCTATGGGGACTCTGATTTAATGGCAGAACTCTAGAAACCCTGAAGTATGTGGGAGAAACTCTGGGGACCCTAATGTAAAGGGAGGAACTATGAGAGCCCTGATTTAATGTGGGGGAAATCTGGAGACCCTGATGTAAGTGTGAGGGGTCTCTTGTTGGTTGGCTGGCTGATTTGCGGTATGAAGGTACAGGAATTGGCACTGATTTGATGTATGAGGGTGCAGGTATTGGGGCTGATTTGAGGTATGAAGGCGCAGAAATTGGGGCTGATTTGACGTGTGAAGGTACCGGAATTGGGTCTAAATTAGGTATGAAGGTTTAGAAATTGTGGCTAATTTAAGGTGGGAAGGTGCAGGAATTGGGACTCATTTGAGGTGTGAAGGTGCAAGAATTGGGGCTGATTTGCCGTATGAAGGTGCGGGAATTGAGGCTGATCTGAGATAGGAAGGTGCAGGAATTGGGGCTGATCTAAGGTGTGAAGGTGCAGGAATTGGGGCTGATCTGGAGTGGGAAGGTGCAGGAATTGGGGCTGATCTGAGGTGTGAAGGTGGAGGAATTGGGGCTGATCTGGGGTGGGAAGGTACAGGAATTGGGGCTGATCTGAGGTGGGAAGGTGCAGAAATTGGGGCTGATCTGAGGTGGGAAGGTGCAGGAATTAGGGCTGATCTGGGATGGGAAAGGGCAGGAATTGGGGTGATCTGAGATAGGAAAGGGCAGAAATTGGGGCTGATCTGGGGTGGGAAGGTGCAGGAATTGGGGCTGATCTAGGGTGGGAAGGTGCAGGAATTGGGTCTGATCTGAGGTGGGAAGGTGCAGGAATTAGGACATATCTGAGGTGTGAAGGTGCAGGAATTGGGGCTGATCTGGAGTGGGAAGGTGCAGGAATTGGGGCTGATCTGAGGTGTGAAGGTGGAGGAATTGGGGCTGATCTGGGGTGGGAAGGTACAGGAATTGGGGCTGATCTGAGGTGGGAAGGTGCAGAAATTGGGGCTGATCTGAGGTGGGAAGGTGCAGGAATTAGGGCTGATCTGGGATGGGAAAGGGCAGGAATTGGGGTGATCTGAGATAGGAAAGGGCAGAAATTGGGGCTGATCTGGGGTGGGAAGGTGCAGGAATTGGGGCTGATCTAGGGTGGGAAGGTGCAGGAATTGGGTCTGATCTGAGGTGGGAAGGTGCAGGAATTAGGACATATCTGAGGTGTGAAGGTGCAGGAATTGGGGCTGAGCTGGGGTGTGAAGGTGCAGGAATTAGGGCTGATCTGGGATGGGAAGGTATAGGAATTGGGGCTGATCTGAGTTGTGAAGTTGCAGGAATTGGGGTAATCTGAGGTGTGAAGGTGCAGGAATTAAAACTGATCTGAGGTGTGATGGTATTTGAATTGGGGTAATCTGCAGAAGTCCTTGGCTGGCATATTTATGTCAACCTTACCATACTTGCCTCACAGCACACTTCTTTTGTAACAAGGGTAAGTTACTACTGATTTTTAAAAAAAATGCAATGTTCATTTCCTAATATCATTCAAGTATTTTTTTTTCCTTTTTGTTATGAGAGTTTGAAGTTGACATTTTTTTTTTTATATAACTGGCCCTCTCAATTTCCTTTAAAAAAATTCTTGCAACACTGTGCTGAAAAGGTTGCCTACCCCTGTCATAGTGAGTGAGTGAGTATGAACAGCATGTAATACAGTATTTATTGATAGTTTTTTATAATGTTGGTTTAGTTACACTTAAATGAATGTAAAACTACAGCAGGGAAAGATCATGTTGCATCTTCTGACAGGCAGGGCTGGGCTGTGTGACAGAGCTCTGTAAAATACAGGACTTAGGGATGGGCAGAACCCCCACCTGTTCGGTTCGCAGCAGAACTCCCAAACAGGGGAAATGTTCCAACTCTAATGGCAAACCCTATTGAAAGCTATTGAAGCCGAACAGGAAAAATCAAAAGTGCCCATTTTGAAGGCTCAAATGCAAGTAATTGGCCATAAAAGAGGTATGGGGGACTTGGCTGGGTACTGCCCCGGGGATAATTAAAAAAACTTTTTTAAATATAGTGCCTGTGGGGGGGGGGGGGTTGTCCTCTTAGTGTGCCTGTAAAGTGGTGCGTCTGTAGTATGCATAATAAAACATGCTACAGCAAAAATTACATTTCTAAAGAAAAAAACAAGTCAAATTACCGACACCCAGCTATTGAAAAAATAAAGAAAAATACGGCGTGGGCCCTTTTGGGGCTAGTATGGATTTTAAGGAATACCCCACGCCAAAATGTAAAAAAAAAAAAATGGCGTGGGGCATCCTCAAAATTCATACCAGACCCTTATCTAGGGCATGCAGCCTGGCAGGTCAGGAAGGGGGGAGAAACGAGCAAGCGCCCCCTTTTGGACCATACCAGGCCACTTGCCCTCAATATGGGGGGTAGGTGCAGGGGTGTAACTAGAACCTTCAGGGCCCCGGTGCAAGAAACCGTGAAGGACCCCCGGACCCTTGGCCGGGGCCCTTCCCTTCAAGCCTGGGGCTCTTCCCACTGATCTTGGGGCCCTTTATTCCCACTGCGAGGCCCTTTATTAGGGTCCTGCAGCAGGACCCTTTCACAAGTTCTGCAGTGGGCCCCCTTCCTGCCATCTTGGGGCCTCCCCAAAGTGGTGGAATGCCAGGGCCCGGTCGCAAGTATGACCTTTGCGATCGTAGAAGTTCACCCACTGGTGTCAGTAGTCTTTATTTTTTGGTATTTTAATTGTATTATTTTTTATCATTTTATTTTATTTTTTTACAATGTCACTGACTATGACTCTGTCCATTCAGAAAAGGAAGGAGCTGATAAATTACATTTCTCTTACGTCCTCCGACAGTCGCCGCCCACTCATACAGTCTTCACCAATGGGGTATTGACTTCATCTCCGCAGGAGTAACTAGGCATAAGACTTGTTAAAAAACAAAGCATTTACATAGACACACCTATGGGGGCTGTCCCACTGGTCCAATACCCCCTGCATCAGCCATCCCAACTCAGTTTGTCTTCTGCCTAGTTGAGGAGTAGATAGGCTTCCCTGTGCTGGGGCTACAGTCTCAGCCTTCTTCTTCTATTTTATGATTTTATTTTCTACAAATGTCTTTTTTTTCTTTGCATTACTAGCTGTTTTATTTTGTCAGCGTTAGTTAGTCGGATCTTCGGATGAAGACGGCGTTTGCGGAGCTGGGAGTCGGACTGATTGTCCTGGTTCTCCAGGACAGAGGGTCAGATGGAATCCCAGCCCGCCATCGAGCATTTAATAGGCTATGTGTTCACCCTGGCCTCACAAACGACCCATCCCTGTCCTCAGGGATGCAGCCTGTGAGGTGGCTACCTCACCGGACACAGCTACGGTTCGCCCGTGCACTACTGGTGTCCTGCGTTTTTTGGCTGACGGCACCCCCTGCCATCTGAGGGTGGGCGGTTTCCCGTTTGATATGAGGCACCCCACGCCATCGAGTACAGGTAAGCACACTCTGTGTGGGGCCTCTGTCTGGGGCTGGCAGTCCTGTGTGTCTGTGGTATCCCCGATGTCTATGCATTTTGGGCTCCCTGATCCCGGTCCCTGCGGGGGTTTTATCTCTCACAGCCAGCGCTGTGTGGGATTTTTGGGGCTCCCTCTCCTGTGTCACTTTAGGGTGCTTGGAGGTACAGACATGTGTGGCGACCGCTGCGGGGTTAAAAACTGCCGGTCCGCCATTTTAGGTGTGGGCAGCATGTCTGGCTTCACTATGGGCGCTTATACAGCATAATATGTAGTGTATTTTGGCGCCTTGCGGCGCCATCTTGTGTGTGGCAAACGATCGTTCCGAGCACATGTCGGCGGCCATGTTACCGAAGCCTCCCATTACTTTCTATAGGCAACCATTTTCCCTTAGCCTGCAGCCTCATTTCAGTCTCTGGCGGTGACATCACTTCCTTCTTTCACTCAGGAGCGACCGACAGCGGTGGTAACACACTTGTGGGGCTCTGTTCTGCTGTCCTTCTTTTACTCCCTTGTACAATCTTCCTGGCTTTCAGTTTGTCCCTGCGGGGGGGTCTGTCTTCCACAGTCTTGTAGCGATGTGCTGCGGGGGTCCGCAGCGCGCTTAAAGGGCCAGTACCAAAAAAAAATAAAAAAATTGCAATGGAATCCCAGGACAGCAAATTCCCTCCAGCCTTGAAGGTGGGGGATTCAGGTTCCTCTGAATCCTCTGTCCTGACTAATTTGTTTGCTGTAGTGGTGACTTTGGTGTCCAATGGATATGCTGATGACTGAACGTGCTGCTAGAAAAAGGCCTAGGATTTCTTTTTCTTCTGATTCTGAATGTGACATGGTTGCTGTAGGTAGCGTACCCCTCGAAGGGTCTCGCTCTTCTCAGTCTGAGGGGGAGGCGGAAGTTACATGGGAGGATGATTCCCCCCCTGAGACGCCCGAAGAATGCGCAGCTATGGATGCGCTGATTCTTGCCGTGAAAGAAACACTACATTTAGAGGATGAGCCCAATCCTCTGGGCATTGTGTCCTCTTTTGGCACAGACAGGACCCGCAAGACGGCGCAGGTTTTTCCTTGCCCCGCTGAGTTTCATCACACAGAGAATGAGCAATGGCGCAGTTTAAAACACACCTTCACGGTGCCAAAAAGGTTTCAACATCTTTACCCTTTTGCGTCTCCTACGGTTTTGCGCTGGTGTGTGGCTCCTCAAGTGGATCACACTGTGGCCAGATTGAACAAGGCTACTCTGGTTCACACGATTCTCCGGTATTTAGGGATCCTACAGATAGGAGGCTGTAATCACTTGCCCGCCATGCTTACATGGTGGCGGGGTCCATGCTAAAACCTATTTTTGCCTCTGTCATGGTGGCTCAGGCTGTGGCGGATTGGACCAAGGTGATAAGACGCACCCTCGTGGCTGATTCTGCCCCCCCCCCCCTACTACTTTGGAGATGGTGGACCAGGTTTATCAAGGGGTCATGTATTTGTGCGATGCGGCCTTAAATGAGGCCCCGTTAGCTGCGTGCCTGTCCAGTGTCGCGGTGCTTAACCGTTGGCTGATCTGGTTGAAAAGCTGGTTGGCTGGCCAGAAGTCCAGAAAGACGGTGGCTGATATTCCTTATTCGGGGTCTCGCCTTTTTAGAGACTCTCTGGATGAATTGGTTAAAGGAGTCACTGGGGGCAAGAGCACTCTGCTGCCCCAGAATCCTAAGGCAAGTTTTTCCACGGCAAGCGGGGTCCTGCCTTTAAACCAAATCAGGGGTCCTTTCGTGCCTTCAAGGCACAGAACAAGGGTAAACCCTTCAAGGGCCAGGGTGGCCAGAGAAAGCCCTGGGCCAGCAAACCAAAATCCGGCCACGTTGGTGCGGCGGCCCAGTCCGCCTCTGCCTGAAGGGGCGCCCTCACCCATTTCAGGGGTGGGGGGACGTTTGCGTGGTTTCCTCCAACCTTGGCTGCTCCGAATTCCGGACAGGTGGGTTCAGGAAATCATTTGATCGGGGTACAAGATCGAATTTCTTTTACGGCCAGCGGACAGATTCTTTCCCTCAAATCTTCATTTGACCCCAGGGCGGTTACACGACCTGCATCAAGTGGTGCAGGACCTGCTCACCCAGGGGGTGATCGTCCCGGTTCTTCATCGGGACAGATTTCGGGAGTTTTACTCGAATCTGGTCACTGTTCCCAGAAAGGAGGACAAGGTGCGTCCGATTTTGGACTTAAAAGCTCTGAACCGCTTCGTGCGAGTTCGGAAGTTCCGCATGAAATCGCTCCGCTCGGTGGTGGCCTCCCTGAGTCCAGGAGAATTCCTGGCCTCTATCGACCTGAAGGATGCATATCTACACATCCCCATTTTCGAAGGTCATCAGAGGTACCTCCGCTTTGCTATCGCGGAGGATCATTATCAGTTTGTGGCGTTGCCTTTCGGTCTCGCTTCGGCTCTTTACCAAAGTGTTGGTGCCTGTTCTGGGCCTGCTGCGGGCACAGGGCATTGCGGTCTTGGGATATCTGGACGATCTCCTGTTAAGATCGGGTGCCAGCCAGAACCTGTTGCACGATCTGGCCATCACGGTCCAGACACTCCAGGAGTTCGGATGGACCATCAACGTTCAGAAGTCGACCTTATCTCCATCGGTTCGTCTCTCATATTTGGGAATGATTCTGGACTCTGCTCAAGCAAAGGTGTTCTTACCGGAGGACAAGCTCCGGACCCTGCGGTCCGAGGTCAGGTCCCTCAGGGACAGCAAATCCTCGTCACTCAGGACCTGCATGCGGTCCCTGGGGTTGATGGTGTTGGCCTTCGAGGCGATACCATTTCCACAGTTTCACATGCGATCTCTCCAAGCGGAGATCCTGGCCAGGTGGGACAGACTACCTCAGTCCTTGGACCTGAGAGTGTCTCTGAGTCGCCAAACCAGAAGAGATCTCCTGTGGTGGCTTCAGTCTCCGGCTGTGTCGGAAGGAAAATCCTTCCGGCCGTTACTGTGGACGGTGATTACCACAGATGCCAGCCTGTCGGGCTGGGGTGGCGTCCTGGGCAATCTGTCTGCCCAGGGCACTTGGTCGGAGGTGGAATCCTCCCTTCCGATAAACATATTAGAATTGAGAGCGATCAGGCTTTGCCTGCTTCACTGGTCGGATCGTCTCCAGGGCCGTCCTGTACAGGTGCAGATGGACAATGCCACTGCGGTGGCTTACATCAACCACCAAGGGGTTACCAGGAGTGCCCGGGCGGCCCAGGAAGTGGCCAGTATTCTGTCTTGGGCCGAGACTCATGTCCCGACGATATCGGCAGTTCACATTCCGGGTGTAGAGAATTGGCAGGCCGATTATCTGAGCAGCCAGACCCTGGACCAGGGAAATGGTCCCTGCATCCGGAGGTATTTCAAATGCTGTGTGCGAAATGGGGATCCCCGGATGTGGATCTGTTCGCATCCCGGCTAAACAACAAGGTTGAAAGGTTCTTGGCAAGAATGCGCGATCCTCTGGCAGACGCCTCGGATGCACTGGTGGTGCCTTGGCATCAGTATCATCTGATGTATGCCTTTCCTCCGATTCAGTTGTTGTCCAGGTTCCTTCGAAGGTTGGCCTCGGAACAAACACTGGTGATTCTGGTGGCGCCGGACTGGCCACGCCGGTCCTGGTACGCAGATATCGTTCACCTGGCCGTCGAGCCTCCATGGCGGCTGCCGATGCGAGAAGATTTACTGTCTCAGGGACCGATCTTTCATCCTGCTTTACAGTCGCTGGCTTTAACAGCATGGCTGTTGAAAGCCAGGTCCTGAGAGACAGGGGTCTCTCCTCAGAGGTGTTTCCTACTTTAATCAAGGCTAGGAAAGCCTCGTCTGGTAAGATTTATTACGGTACATGGAAAGCTTATTTTGCCTGGTGTGAGTCCAGGGGCTTTTCTCCTCATTCATACTCGGTGGCGAGAGTGTTGGCTTTCCTCCAGTCTGGTGTGGACCAGCGCCTTGCGTTGTCCACGATTAAGGGCCAGGTATCTGCACTGGCTGTGCTTTTCCAGCGCCCTGTGGCATCTAATTCTTTGATTCGCACCTTCATTCAAGGTGTGCGTCATTTGGCCCCTCCTAGAAGGGAGCCCTTAACTCCATGGGACTTGAACTTGGTTCTGTCCGTGTTACAACGTTCCCCGTTTGAAAACATCAGGGAAATCTCGTTGCCTCTGCTGACAAAAAAAGGTTGCCTTTTTGGTGGCGATCACTTCTGCTCACAGAGTGTCGGAGTTGGCGGCATTGTCTTGCCACTCTCCTTACCTGGTGGTTCATAGGGATAAGGTGGTCTTGCGACCTAACCCGTCCTTTCTTCCAAAGTTGGTTTCTGATTTTCACCTTAATGGGGACATTGTTTTTGCCTTCGCTCTGTGCGAAGCCTAAGCATCCTAAGGAGGTTGCTTTGCATTCCTTGGATGTTGTCAGGGTGATTAGGGTTTACCTGTCGTCAACTGAATCCTTTCGGAAATCGGATTCTCTCTTTGTCCTTCCTGAGGGACCTCGGAAGGGTATGGCTGCGTCTGCGGTGACCATTTCAAAATGGATCAGACAGACAATTGTTCAGGCCTATTCGTTGAAGGAACGGGTTCCGCCCTTCCCTGTCAAGGCGGACTCTACCAGGGCGGTGAGTACGTCCTGGCCTCTCCGGCATCAGGCTTCGGTGGCCCAGGTTTGTAAGGCTGCGACTTGGTCGTCAGTGCACACCTTATCGAAATTTTACAAAATTGATGTTCTGGCATTGGCGGATGCCTCCTTTGGCCGCAAAGTTCTCTGTGCGGCAGTGCCGTAAGGGAACCCTGGTTTATTTCGGGTCCCTGGCTGTTGTGGTTGTTCACCCCCTTGGTTATTTGCTTTCCTGGGTTGTTGCTCCTGTTGAGCCTTTTTTGTTACCCAGAGGGTTACCTTTCATGTACGGTTCCTTTCTCTGATGTGGGTACTGCCTTTTCTGACGGTTGCGTCTTCCCACCCCTCATGTCTACACTGCTTTGGGACATCCCCATTGGTGAAGACTGTATGAGTGGGCGGCGACTGTCGGAGGACGTAAGAAAAAACTGAATTTTTGTAAAATCTTACAGTAAAATTCCTTTCTCTGAGTCCTCCGACAGTCGCCGCCCCCGCCCCTCTATTGGGGGTTCTTATACACTTAACTGCTTGCTACCAAACTGAGTTGGGATGGCTGATGCAGGGGGGTATTGGACCAGTGGGACAGCCCCCATAGGTGTGTCTATGTAAATGCTTTGTTTTTTAACAAGTCTTATGCCTAGTTACTCCTGCGGAGATTAAGTCAATAGCTCATTGGTGAAGACTGTATGAGTGGGTGGCGACTATCGGAGGACTCAGAGAAAGGAATTTTACAGTAAGATTTTACAAAAATTCCGTTATTTACCGACCCCTTCCTAGTTTTCTATTTTGACACCTCCCCTGCAGGAGAAGGGAGAGAGCACAGAGGGGGGGGGGGGGTATCAGGGGAGCACACAGGGGCCCAGAAACAGCAGAACACAAGAGAACTGGATAGGAGGAGTGGCGGGGGGCAGCATACAGAGGAACCAATCTCCTTAATTTTCCTCCTGCAGCTACAGGAGGAAAAAGGAGGGCAGTGATTTCTCAACATGCTACCCCCGTTGCCCTCCTATCCAGGTGTACAGGGGGGCCGCACAGGGGCCCGGTTGCAATTGCAACCCCTGCAGTTATGCCCCTGGGTAGGTGCTTTGGGGCAAGGGGGGCTTTTCAGAAGAGGATGGTGCCCCTGGGTGACCTAGCCAGGTGGCCTCGCACCTTGCCTATATAAGACATGTTAAAGCGCGGAGCAGGCATACGGCAGGAGGGCTCCCAGGAGGCGAGAGCGTTATTACTTTTTTCAATTTTTCGGGTCAGCGTGATTGAGTGAGAGACACTGTTTTTAATTTTTTAATAAAGGATTTGTCAAAAACACTCTTGTGTGGTTACTACTTTTTTTACACTTTTTTTAGTGAATGGGGAGGGATACTATGTACCTGACACCTATTCACATGGGGGGGTGGAATCTGGGGGACCCCTTGTTAAAGGGGGCTTCCAGATTCCAATAAGCCTCCCGCCTGCAGACCCCGACAACCACAGCCTAAGGTTGTCAGGAAGAGGTCCTTTGTCCCCATCAACATGGGGACAAGGTGCTTTGGGGTGACGTAGGCTCTTTACCGTGTGATCAGCTGTGTCCAATCACAGCTGGTCACATAGTAAATAGGAAATGCCTTCGATCGGCTTTCCTCAGTTCGCGCCTGATAGGCGCGAGTAGAGGAGAGCAGATCGGTGGCTCTCCTGACAGGGGGGGGGGGGGTCTGTGCTGAAAATCAGAGCATTAATTACCAGTGCAGACCCTTGGGGGTTGCCACTAGAGCCACCAGGGATTGCCCAACCATGGCCACCAGGGATGCCCACCCATGTCCACCAGGGATACCAATCAGTGCTCAGGGAGCCTGTTAGTGCCCTCCTCATCAGTGCTGCCCATCAATGCCATCTATCAGTGCCACCCACCAGTGCCTATCATTGCCATCTATCAGTGCCACCCACCAGTGCCCATCATTGCCGCCTATCAGTGCCCATCAGTGCCGCCTATCAGTGCCCATCAATACTGCATATCAGTACTACCTATCCTTGCCACTTATCGGTGCCCATCGGTGCTGCATATCAGTGCCGCCTATCAGTGCCCATCAGTGCTGCATATTAGTGTCTCATCATCAGTGCCACCCCATCATTGCCACCCTATCATTGCCTGCCAGTGCGGCATCATCAGTGCTCGTCAGTGCAGGAAAAAACATATTTCTTTACAAAATTTTATAACATAAACTAAAAAAAACTTTTTTTTCTTTCAAACTTTTCGCAATTTTTTTATTTATTTAGCAAAAAAGGAAAAACCTTGCGGTGATCAAATACCACCAAAAGAAAGCTGTATTTGTGGGAAAAAAAGGACATAAATGTGGTTTAGGTACAGTGTTGCATGACCACGCAATTGTCATTCAAAATGCAACAGCGCTAAAAGCTGAAAATTGGCCTGGGCAGGAAGGGGGTGTAACTGCCCTTTATGGAAGTGGTTAAGGATGCCGCTGCCGGCTTCCTGGCCCCTTTCCTAACAACCAGCCTACACTGCGCCCTGATTGGGCAAAGTTTTGACCAATCAGTGTGCAGAATGCACTGTGCAGTGCTCAGTGTATAGCAGGGTGTTCGTCAGGCCAAACAACCTGTAAATTTGTGTGTTCAGCGAACGGCTGATCAGGCAAATGTTCCGCCCTAGCTCATGCTCGGGCCAAACCGTTCGTCCATCCCTACCAGGACTTGGTGGACAGAAATGCTAATCCTTTTGCAGGTATAACATCTCTTATATATGTATTTAATCTGTGCGTTTAGCTGTTTGCCTAGAGTTCCGTTTTTAGTTTTAAGGGTCTGAAAATGGCTTTCTAAATTCAGCATCCTAAAAGATCTGCTTTAGAGAGAGAGAGAAATAGAAGCATCTTTGACAAAAAGCCTTGACATTTCAGTCCTTTGACAAAAAGCCTTGACATTTTCAGTTTATTTCAAAACGGTGCACTAAATGCTTCACTGGCAAAAACCAGTATTTATAAAACACATTGCTGTCCTAGTCTATTTTTGAAGAGAATTTATTAAGATGGGGGGTAGCCAAAATCTGGAGCAGCTGTGCATGGTAACCACTCAGCTTCTAGCTTTCATTTTTAGAGCTTATCTAAACAAGCTGAAGCTGGGAGCTGAATGGTTGCCATGCATATCTGCTCCAGATTCTGTCTGTTTTAGTCCTAGTAAATTTCCCCCATAACCCTTCTGCACTCTATCCAAAACAAAAAAAAAAAAAAAGAGCTATAAATACATTTTAACAGGAGAATACAGATCTTTAGTTTAGCCACATATCTGTAGTTTATAAATCTCAAAAGAGTCAAATGAAAATAACTGTCACTTTTTTGAAAATATGCATTCTTCATCCTGGTGTGTTGGCTATGTGAATTGAGACTGTGCTGAAAGCCGAGATCTGTTTTTACAAAAGACCTTTCTGCTTTAAGCCTAGTACACATGGGCTGAATGTCAAGTGCCATCGGCAAGTTCAATAGAAACTGGCTGACATTCGGCCCGTGAGTACTGCAGTCGGTCTGACAGAAGCCAGCCGTACGGCCGGCTTTTGTCGAAAGGGCATGACCGAAAAAAGATCTGCGATCGGTTCTCGATCAGCGCTCTCAGCCAATGGTTCTAACCAGAGTGTTCTGGCGGGGGGGGCATCCCCCTGTCAGAACACAATAGCACAGCAGGGGAGATCGCTGTACTTAAGTCAAATAGTAAGTACAGCGGCTCCTCCTGAGCTGTCCGTTTTTTTTTTCGTTAGCCCTGCTGGGTTGAACGAAAAAAAAATGACTATTGTGTACCAGGCTTTAGTCCCAGGAGCTAACATTCTAATTTGTAGTCCATGTGTAAATGCTGCACTTTTACGTTAAAAATAGAGGTTTGTTTTGACAAAATGTTTTGCTGTTTTAGCCCTAGGAGCTGACAAATAATTTGAAACTCGCTAAGCACAAAGTATGTTGGCAAGGGTTACACCCCTGCCACACCTCCACTTAGTAGAACCTAAAAAAGTAATACACAATAACTAATTTTTTAAAGCGGAACTTTACCTTAAAGGGGAACTTCTACTTTTCTGCCTCCTCTTCAACTCTTGGCGCTTTTTTGTTTTTCTGGGAGCAAGTACCTAGTTTTGCCAGGTACCCACTTCCGACTCCGGGCCCCCCTCTCTTTGCCTGCAGCCTGCTGGGACATGTAACAGGTCCCAGAAGGCTACTGGACCATTCAAAAAGTGCAGCATGACTAACCACTAAACATGCCAGCGCTGGGGGCCCTAAGGCTACGTTCACGTGTGGGCGTAGCGGATCACGGGCAGAATCACCATGATTCTGCCCGCGATCCGGAATCATTGCAAATCGCGGGACGCCTGTGCGATGCCCGTGATTTGCAATGGCACCCCAAATGCTGTGCGATGTTGCCGTGATTTCCGCCTGCCGAATCGCGGTAACATCGTGCAAACAGAATCGCGGTCCCTGACTGAGCAGGATTGTGGGACTACAGTACAGCGAGACCAGGGAGGTGGGGAGGGGGTCCAGTGTAAGGTCACCTTACAGATTTTCTGTAAAGGTGAACATGCACTTTAAGTCCAAAGTACATTTTTTCACTGCTACTTTTCCTTTTCAAAATACCATCACATCAAATCATCATTCCTCCAAATGTGGGACAATTTGAAACTCTGCTAAGAAAAATCACTTATGCAGGGATTTTTTTTTCCCACTAAATATATTGCTTTTTCAGTCCAGTGGCTTTATCCAATCCTATTTTTTTTTTTTTTAGAGTAGACAATAAGGCCTGTTTTAAGAAAAAAAAAACTTATTGTTTTAGTTTTAGGTGCCACAAAAAAGTTTTCTATTATAAAATATGAAGGTTTGCGCATGAAGAAATTGTTAAAACCTTCTGTTTCATTTCCAAGAGCTGGCTATCCACATCTACGGAATATCCTGTACTGAGCTAGTATCCTTCGGATCTGGTACGGATTTGAAGGAGAACCCCAAGCCAAAATAACCCCCCCCCCCCAAGACCCATACTAGACCCTTATCTGGGCATGCAGCCTTGCAGGTCAGGAAAGGGGGGAGGATGAGCGAGCACCCCCCCCCTTTTGAACTATACCAGGCCACATGCCCTCAACATGGGGGGCCCCATCCACCCAAAAGCACCTTGTCTCCATGCTGTTTAATTTTCAAGAGCTGGCTATCCACATTCCACTGTATATCCAGTACTGGGCTAGTACAGTAAAAAAATGAATTATTCTAGGCACCAATGGAGGTAACTTTTTACAAAACATTTTGCTACTATGCACAAGAGCTAACGGTTAGTTTCCGAACTCAATGTACCAAAGGCTAAACTGTTTAAAGGAAAAAAATAATGTATATATATTTTTTTAAACATGTAGCCGGGTCACACGGTTGGTATTGTTCACATTGTTGTTATTATTATTAAAGTTCTGCAAGACGGTGACTTTTGCATTATGGGAGCTATAGTCTGGGAAGAGTCAGGATCATAGACTGCTGAGACAGAGGGACCCTTCTCCCAGGGAGCAACAGGACGTGCGGAGCTTGCTGGCTGTGGTTATATAAAGGGAGGTGGGACTTTGCTTCGCTCTCTTGCCTCGAGGACAGCGTACTGGGAAGAAGGGGAAGAGCTGCTGTGGATCACAGGTTCTTAGGCCGAGGTCTAGTGGTGGACACTGGAGTGAAGCCGGCGGTGTGAGTGTGCAGAGGAGTCTCGGTGGCGTGGCCAAGCGGAAGGTTGCTGACAGGCAGACGGAGACGCTGATGAGAGGGGGCCTGGTTGCAGAGGGAAGCGGATCTCCTGGTTTGGGTGAGAGACATCCAATATCTACATCTCCATTACAATACAGACCTAGACTGATTCTGGGAAGGGCAAACAGATTGGGTACTTTGATAAGGCCATTGTGACACTCAGTCAAACCACTGGACACTGCAGATACAAATATGTGAACCAGGCCTTAAGCCCTCAATCCAGTTTCAGGCTGTTAATCTGTTGTGACGCATAGGATAAACTGCATTTGCCTCTCTGTGGATTACAACTGCTATTCTATTGGGGAACATAGTTCAACCTCCTTTCCTTTCCTTTGTTGGATTACAAATACTTTCCTTGGATTGTGGGATTCCTTGCCGGTGAAGAAAAACGAGGCCTCACTCTCCAAGAGACGCTTGCAATTCATCCTAAAGGGGGCCCCGTTAGCATACAGAGTGCACTCTACTAGTTAATGTTATAGCATTACACTGTTTATCTTGCATTTAAGTCATTCAGTATAGAAACTATATTTTCGGTCACTCTCTAACCACATTTGTTAGTTAAAGCATTGTTCATTGTTGCGGAACACCATCCTCTTAGCATACGTACACATTTATTTGTGTATGTATGTGTGGCCTGTGTTCTAGATCCTGAGTGCTGAGCTAAAAGGCATAAATCCTTGGTTGGGAACTCAGGATCCTTTCTCCTTTGCCATAATTGTGTTATTTCTGATTTTTGCTTTAATAATTTGCTTCTACTTCAAAAATCCAAAAGAGCAGTACATTTTTTATTCACTGCAACCTTTGTGGTCTCAATTATTTACCATGACAGAACTGATAGTGTCAGATGGGTCGGAGCAGGTTCAGGGTGTAAGAGGTGACAAGGACACCCATTCAACAAGCCACCCCCAAGGGGGCAGGGCTACAAACAAAACACCTAGCTGCTTTAGCCATATAAACTGAAAACCTATTTCCAAACTGCTTTTGTATTATAAAAGCTAGAAACAAGGAGAGAGAATCCCCCCCTGGGACTTTGAAAGCAGGAAACAGAGTATAAAATCAAAGAAAGTTTATTGAGTACAAAACCATAAAATTGTGATAAACATCACAATATTATTAAAAAAACAATGAGTATATCATACAATAAATAGTGCCGAAGAAAAAAAATATTGCTCCAGAGGTAAAAAAAAATGGTAAACAAGTAAAAAATACTTTTTCCTCTGCCCCAAACTTTGGCTGGCCTTGGGAAGTTTCTGATGTGAAGGGGCATGTGCTTCTCAGGTGTTCCCAATATTTTCATGGAGTTATTGCATACAATGTGAGTATATATTTTCCATGTTTGTAATGAATACACCCGTGGATGTTAATTTGTTACTTTATTAATACTATGCACATTAACACATCTATTGTTATTCATAGAATAAAATGGTGTCTTCATCTTACTCCCTAGTGAAGAAGGAATGTTTTATTTTGAAACTTGTTGGGATCTGGTGTGAGGCCATAATTACTCTATTACCATCACATTTTCAGATAAAGGAGGCAACATTGTACTCATGAACAATGACCAATATGAAAAAAATATGCGATAAAATACTTAACAATAAAGACTGGTCTCAACCAATCGATAAATCTGCGGTTGAGCTTTTTCACCACAGATTCTATCTATTGATCGATGGGGCTTATTACAACAATACTATTTCTAAACAAATGTGGTAATTTATTAGAACCACCTTCCCCAGGACAGCCACTTTCTATGCATTACCAAAACGACATAAAAATACCCCCCCCCCCCCCAGGTAGACCTATTATTTCAGGTAAAGGATCAATATCGGAAACGCTCAGTAAAGTGGTGGATGAACATCTGCGACCCCCTCGTTACAAGTCTTCCTCCTATGTCCGAGACACCATCCATTTGCTAGAAATGCTGGGGGGAGGGGCTACATCTCTAGTGGCACTTTCCTTGCCACCATAGACATGGAGGCCCTCTATAGTTCCATACCCATTGACAAGGGACTGTCAGTTATACGCAAAATACTCTGACAAACCAGAGTACTCACTCAATTAGTTTATTGTCATGTCACTTATATATAATATATTCTACAGCATAATATATTCACCTTTGGCGGTTCCCACTTCCTCCAGGTACAGGGGGTGGCTATGGGGACTTGTTGTGCCCCAGCCTATGCCAATCTGTACCTGGGGGAATGGGAATAACTATTATTTATGGATGATGACTTTTCTATGTATGCGAGCCACATGTTATGCGGTATTGCTACATAGATGATATCTTTATCCTATGGGATGGTCCTGAGGATCTCCTTCAGGCATGTCTCGGAGCATTAAACCACAATAATTTTAATCTAAGGTTTACCATGTCCTATAACTTGTCCAGTGTGACTTTTCTGGATGTGACCATTTTCAAAAATACTGACAATTCTCGTGCATGTGAACTGTTCCGTAAACCAACATAAGGCAATAACATCCTGCACGCGACAAGTTTCCACCCAAAACCATTAGTGACATCTATTTTTTACAGCCAGTATTTACGCATTAAAAGAAACTGCCCTACAGAGGAGGCCTACTTAATGGAGACTAACTTATTGCGGAATCGTCTACTTGCCAGAGGCTATAGCCATAAATGCCTGGAAAAAAGCATTTAGAAGGGCTAATTCCAATTCTAGACATGATCTTTTATTTTCTAACAAAAAACTGAGCAACCCACTACTTCGAAAATTATTACGAAATATACTACGAAACATAAGGAGGTCACAGGGATCCTCAAAAAATACTGGCACTTACTTAGATCGGACCCCTCAGTGGGTCCATTTGTTCCCCCCATTCCATTGATCACCTATAGACGGGTTTCCTCAGTGGGTGATCAATTGACACAGAGTGAGTATCGAGGGGACAAAAGGGGTGACAAATGTAAACTACTTGGCACATTTAGAGATGTGGCAGTGAGTCTTTTTGAAGTTTCTTTCAGTGCCGTTTCACATTATTGCGGCTGCGGAGATCGCATGTAATTCGGAGCGAACTGCTCCTTCATTACAAGCGATCTCATGTGTGGATGCAAATTCAGCCATACACTTTGTATGGCTGAATTCGCACTGTATCCGCACCAAAGACGCACATGAGGCATTTTTTCAGCCGCATCAGAATCGGATCTCACAGTGGTTCACACTTGTGCGATCCGATCCTGTGCGAACTGTCAGATCGCACTGCGATATGCAATCAAACTGGGGGTGTTGTTAACATTTAATTGACACCCCCTGCATATCGCATATGGCAGTGTGAACTGCCAGATGTGCGGATGCGATGCGGGATCACGCTGCATATTCGCAGCGTTCCCGCATCGCACAAGTGTGAACCGACACTCACACTTGACTTGAAGTATCTTTCTTGTATTATAAAAGCTATGTTTATTTTGACAAAATTCATCAAGAGGAATTCATAGAAACTGGAGTAGCCAGAATCAAGAGCAACTGTGCATGGCAACCAATTAACTTCTATGTTTCATTTTCAAAGCCTAACTGAACAAACTTAGTGATATTAAAGGCAACTTTAAAAAAAAAAATGACAAACATGTTATACTTACCTGTTCTGTGCAGTGGTTTTGCAGAGCAGCCTCGATCTTCCTCTTTTCAGGTCCCCAGCTGGCGCTTCTGGCCCCTCCTCCCTGCAGAGCTGCTTGATATGGGGGCATCCCAGAAAGGCTCCTGAGCCACTGCTCTGTGTATTCATGCACACTGGATCATGTTTCGGCCCCACCCCCACTCTCTCCTCATTGGGTCACTGGCTGTGAAGAAGGAAGATACCTGAGAGAGCCACTGCTCTCCTGCACATCGCTGGATCAATATGGAGCTCAGGTAAGTATTAGGGGGGGGGGTCTAGGGGGCTGCGGCACACAGAAGGTTTTTTACCTTCATACATAAAATGCATGAAGGTAAAAAACCTTGGGCATTTACAACCCCTTTAAGATAGAAGCTGATTTGTTTCTATGCACAGCTGCTCTAGATTCTATCTGCTCCAGTTTTGATAAATGTCCCCAATTTTTTTGGATTCATGTACGGACAAAAGACCTTAACCACTTCTGGACCAGAAGGATTTGCCCCCTTAATAACCAGGCCATTTTTTGCGATTCGGCACTTCGTTACTTTAATGGAAAATTGGGCGTTGTGCGATGCTGAACCTAAATAAAATTGATGTCCTTTTTTCCCACAAAAATAGCTTTCTTTTGGCCGTATTTGATCACCTGTGCGATTTTTATTTGTTGGGCTGTAAACAAAAAAAAGAGCGACAATTCTGAAAAAAAAAAAAAAAACAATATTTTTCACTTTTTGCTATATAACATTCCCAATAAAAAAAATGTAAAAATCAAATGTTTTCATCCTTTTAAGCCAATTTGTATTCTGCTACATATTTTTGGTTGGAAAAATCCCAATAAGCGTCTTTTGATTGGTTTGTGCAAAAGTTATCGCGTCTACAAACTAGGGGAAAGATTTATGTCATTTTTATTTATTTATTTTTTTACTAGTAATGGCGGCGAGTTGCGATTTTTGCTGGTCTGCGACATTGCGGCGGACAGATCAGACCCCTAACTGCCATTTTTGACACTTTTGGGGGGACCAGAGACATTACTACAGTAATCAGTGCTAAAAATATGCACTGTTACTGTAATAATGACACTGGCAGGGAAGGGGTTAACCCAGGGGCGATCAAAGGGTTAAGTTTGAGCCTAGGGGAGTGTTTTCTAACTGTATGGGGGATAGACTTGTGGAATCAACACAGAGACCTTTGGTCCTATATAGGAGGATCACAGGCGCTCTGTGTCGATTCCAGAGAGAACAACTGTCTGCTGTGTTTACAACAACAGACCGTCGTTCTCTCTCTACGGGAAGCAATTGCGGGTGCTCGGCGGCAATCGCGGCCACTGGCCCCATGGATCGGCTTCCCCGCTGCCTAATGGGGGCAGGTGCGCCCCTAGGAGTGCTCCTGCAAACCGCCGTACAGATTCCCGCGGTTCGCACAGCCGAGCCAGCCTGCCGCAGTATATCTGCGGCGGGCGGTCGGCAAGTGGTTAAAATCCATATAACATATTCTGCAGATTGTCAGGGCTGGGCTTGCAGCAGCTCTCTTCTCTGTGCTCAGGCTGCTCAGCTGTCAAATAATTGTCAGCACCCATTGTTTCCTCAGTGGCTCAACTGGTTATCATTATCTGCTCATCAGCCCTGCCTACAGACAGTCCCTGGTGGCTATTTAAACTGCCTGGCTCAACATATCTGGAGTTTCTCTCCTGTGCTCCTGTGAAAGACTTTGGCCGGCTGAAGTCCCTTCTGGTTCCTGATCCTGTTCCTCTGCCTCTGACTATGCTGATTTCTGGTTTCCTTAACACTGGCTCATTTGACTTCCTTTTTTGGCTTCCGACCCCTGGCTTATGTTTTGACTACGTTTACTGTTCTTTACCATTTTTTACCATTACAATAAAGGTGTGATTTTACTGCATTTTCTGTCTCAGTCTGAATTATGGTTCCTGACACAAATGTACAGTGGGTATAGAAAAGAATCACCCCCTTCCCCCCAAAAAAGAAAATCACATTTTGTTGCTTTGCAGCCTGAAATGAAGACAGACACAGTTTTTGTTTTATTCAGCTGTATTTACTCCAATTCAGTTTTAGTCTCATCTGACCATAGCACCTTTTTCCATGTGGCCCCAGAATCTTCAAGGTGCGTTTAAGATGGTCAGATGAGATTAAAATGGAATTATTTAGCCTCAACACCAAACGATATGTCAGGCAGAAATTCAATACAGCTCCTCGTAGAAATAACACCATTCCTACAGTAAAGCATGGAGGTGGTAATATCCTGGTATGGGAGTGTTTCTCTGCAACAGGGACTGGAGCACTTGCCAGGATAGAAGAAAAATGGATGGGGCATAATACCATCAGATTCTTGAGGAAAATCTGCTGCCCTCTGTCAGAAAATTGTCAATGGGAAGAAGGTTTACCTTCCGACGTGACAATGACCCAAAGCACACAGCAAAAATGACCACACAATTGTTGAAGAAGAAAAAATGTGAATGTCCTTGCATGTCTTAGTCAGTGCCCAGACTTAAACCCCATTGAAAATCTGTGGAATGACTTGAAAACTGCAGTCCACAAACGGTCACCATCAAATGTAACTGAACTTGGGCAGTTCTGAAAAGAAGAGTGGGCAAATATTGCAAAGTCTAGATGTGCAAAGTTAGTAGAGACATTTCCCAACAGACTAAAGGCTGAAATTAAAGCAAAATGCGGTCCAACAAAATACTGACATAAGGGGGTGACCCCTTTTCCAACTAATTGGTTTTGTTTTTAACTTTTTTTGGAGGTTGTAAGTTGCACTAGTAAATACAGCTGGCTAAAACAAAAACTGTGTCTGTCTTCATTTCAGGCTGCAAAGCAACCAAATGTGAATATTTTAAAGGGTGGTGATTCTTTTCTATACCCACTGTATAGCTAGTCAGTCAGGTTGAAAGAAGAAACAATTTAATTGAGTTGAACCGATAGAGTTTTCAATAATTATATATAAATACATTGAAAACCAGTATATGTCCACAGTTGATCCAGAGGAAGGCAAAAAATCCAAATAAAATATAGTCCAATTTTCTTTAACGGTATAAAACACCCTCCTAATCCCCTAAAACATTGGTGTCAAACTCAACTTCATCACGGGCCACGTCAGCATTATTGTTGCCCTCAAAGGGCCATTTGTATCTGTAGACTTTATAAATGTATCTACTCTTTATCATATTAAATAATTCCCTCTGCATTAAATTGTTACTGGTTTTAGTAATAACTTAAAGTGATATTAAAGCTTCAATGTTTTAATTTAAAATAGCAAACAATGATTTTGCACAGAGCAGCCCCAATCCGTTCCTTCTGCGATCCCCAACAGTGCTCCTGGCTCCTCCTTTTTGGTGAGTACGCCCAAAGGAAGTCGCTTCCTATGGAGGCCCTCGTTTGGACTTGTTCCTGAGCTGCCCTGTCTATATTTATAGACACAGACAGCCCTGCCCCTGCTTCCTCATTACAGGATTCGTTTGATAGCAGCAGGAGCCATATTACAATCTCAGAGCACCACTGCCTCATAGTATCAGTATCCTGTTGATGGCTATTCCAGCTGATTTGGCAAGGCTGTCATAATATTTATGCATGGCCCACTGCTTGAATCTACACCACACATGCACACCCCTTTGTATCTATTAATAGCAACAGAATGCATCAAGGGGCATCTTAAATAAAAAACATGACTAGTAACTAATAATACATCTATGTAACACATGAGATAAAATAGGACAACATTATACATTTAGAACCGTAAACATGATTGTCACTATAAATATTGTGTAAATATAGTATAAAACACCCTCTACATAATTAATTCATGTAAAACTATGTAGAAGGTAAAAATGTAAATCCCCCTGAAAGATACAATGGTAAGTTAATTAAAACCAATAATCATAATAGTAATACTCCTAAAAAAGGAATAGGTTCCACCCTCAATGTAAGAGCGCTATTCACACACTCACTTATCAATTCACCTAATAGCCTGTAAAAGACAAATGTATGGTGCCACAATGAATTAACACAAGAAAGCATAGATTGTCTCAGCAACTCTCTACTGTACGCAAAGAAAAAAAAAAAAAAATACATTTACACACACATATAAAATAAGAATCGAATGTGTTTGATACACAGGGAGTAAGAATCATCGCTAGATAGGTGGAGTGAACTTACACAACCTTAGATGACACCATGGATCTTGAGATCCTCGTTGAGTCCCCCGGAGGTCAGAGATCCCAAAGTAAAGATCCAATAGGTCTCCCTCTTACACAATTTTTGAAACCTCCTGCCATGATCTTGATCTCTGTCTATGGCCTCAATGCCAAAAACCCTCAAACCAGATGGACCCCTATTATGGTGCTGCCTGAAATGTCGGGGAACTGAGTATTTATTTCTCTCCTAAGCTTTTTCATTTTCATTCTTACTCAGAATACTGCATTTGTGTTCCCTGAACCTTACCCTCAGGGGGTCGTGCGCACATAGAGAAGGCCACAGGGGCAGATGAGACCATATACAACAAAATTGGTACTGCAATTTAGAAATTGTCTGATCTTGAAGGTACGACCTTCACACCCCAGTATTTCCCTCTTTCTATGCCACATGAATGGACAAGACCCACAATTTTTCACACCACATTTATAGTTACCCCTTTGGTCAAAAATTGTGGATCATGGGTTGCCTGCAGTTGCCTCATGGCCAACCTGAGATATGCGGACCCTGCTGGGTGCTTTATTAAGCTCCTGAGGTCTCTAGGTTTTCTAAAGACAACCTTGGGCTTAGGCGGCAAAATTTTCTTTTTTTCCCAGAACAGGATCCTGTCTCAGGATTTTCCAGTTCCGCTGGAGTACATGTTGTATCTCAAAAGCTTTTATAGGTAGTACTGAACCTGATGGAGTCTGTCTTATATGATTCTGTATTATCATAGATGTTTTTGCTCTCAAATCTGGACTTGTTTGTCACTTGGTTGGTACTTTGTACGGTGTCCTCCCTATACAGCTGCCAGTATTTCATAAACCCTTCTTCTACATGGTCCTCTCTATAGCCTTGCTCCAAGAATTCGAGTCAAGCATATGTTTGTGAGTATAACTAATCATTTATTTATTAAAGCAGATTTTACTAAGGATAATGCACTAGGCCAGTGTGCCATCTGTTTATTTCTTGATTCTAGTGCTATCAATCTACCCGGTGAGTAGGGAGAGAGTGACTGTTCCTGTCCACAACACTTGATCCAGGGATGTAACTACAGGGGTTACAATTGCAACCGGGCCCCAAGCTCCAGGGGGCTTGTGCTGTTCCCCTGTACACCTGGATAGGAAGGGCAGCATGTAGAGAAATCAATGTCCTCCATTTTCCTCCTGTAGCTGTGTCACAATAGAGAATCAGAAAGGGGTCAGTAAATATGTAATTTAGCAGCTCCTTCCTTTTCTGAATGGACAGAGTCTTAGTCGGTGACATTGTAAAAAAAATAAATAAATAAAATGATTAAAAAATAATACAATAAAGTACCAAAAATAAAAACTACTGACACCAGTGGGTGAAATTCCAGGATCGCAAAGGTCACACTTGCGACCGGGCCCTGGCATTCCACCACCGTGGGGAGGCCCCAAGATGACAGAAAGGGGGCCCACTGCAGAACTTGCGAAAGGGTCCCATTACGGGACCATAATAAAGGGCCCCGCAACGAGAGTAAAGGGCTCCAGGATCATTGGGAAGTGCCCCAGGGCTGAAGGGAAGGGCCCCGGTTAGGGGTCTGGGTGGCCCTTCATGATTTCTTGCACCGGGGCCCTGAAGGTTCTAGTTACGTCTCAGACTGGATCGTAATCAATCTCAGGTAACTATAAGGGGGGGGGGGGTGAAGGGGATCTTGCAGAAGAGGTTTTTTTTTTTGGAATGCATTAGGGCAAAAAAAAAACTTAAGGGTTTAGAACCACTTTAAGGCTTAAGTTCTGAAGCAGGGCAGGTGCAGACTGGCAGGAAGCCCACTCACACTCCTGTAGCAGATGATGCAAGTCTGAAAAGCAGGATCACACACTGCTGGTATCATCCACAAGGAGAGGAGGACTGGAGCCAGCTGCTGGAGTCTGTTGAATGCTGAGACCAGAGGAGGGGGAGATGAGGGGGTGCTGTGGCTGCACAGATAAATGTAGGATCTATAGGAGTTCTGTCCTCCTCTCTATTGCTGACTGCTGAGACAAGGTAGGGGTGGAGATGAGGGGGATGCCACAGCTGCATGAGAGGTGCAAGGGCCACAGGAAATGGAGGGCCGGTGTCACAATCAGGGTTCAGGCTCATAGACCAGTTGCTATAGCAGTAACGCAACTACCACCAATCATCAGGATAGGTACACAAGCAGTCCCCCTGGTGGATGACGCGGGCTCATCTGAGGTGCAGAGCTCCTGATGGTGGGGATAGATTTTGCTGCGTGGTAGTACCAGGTTGTGGTGCTCGGGATTGCCCCACCAGGTCTAGTAGCAGATAAGCAGGTAAGGATCAAACAGAGGCGTAGTAGGTAAACAAGCCAAAAGTCAGTAACGAGTAGTTGAAGGTTGGGATCAGGCAGAAACGTAGCTGAAGAACATGCCAAGGGTTAATAACAAGTGGCAGAAAAATATAGATGGCTGCAGGGAAGATGAGAGTGAGACACTGGGTGAAGAGAGCACAAACAGTAAGAGCAGAGACATGGCTTAAATCAGGAAGTTCATGGGAGAAGCAAAGAGTTCAAGGTTCAGCAGAAGTCAAGGCACAAGGCAGGTTGACAAATAGATCAGACAGAGTACTGTCTAGCATCTCAGGTAGCTCAGCAAGAAGAGTCATTGTCGCACACAGCAGCGGTCCCAGGTTCATATCCAGGCCCTGACAGCTGGATTTGGCCTGTGGGCCTTGTGTTTGATAAATGTCCCCTAAGGCAATCAAAGGTTTTCTGAATCAACAATCTACTGTATAGTCATAGTGTCATTGCTTATAACCATTAACAAATTGGCTAGACTTGGCAACTGAGGGAGTCTATTCCACATGTACACAGCTGTTACAGTGAAAAAGTCTTTCTGTATTTTCTTCAAATGCAAAAAGTGCCTCTTGTCCTTAGCAGTGACCTTGAAGTGAATATCTTTGCACCAAGTTCACTAAATGGACCATTTTTATATTTACAGTATAAAAGTTGATCTTATGCTATGAATTTGGCTGATGGAGTTGCATCTGTACAGCAAATTTTAGATGAAATATCTGCTAATGGCCAAAGGATGAAATACTTCCGTTAGGAAGTCCTATCTGGCTATCTGTGTCTATTTTTACAGTGGCACCATTCACACTAATGTGATTTTGCGAGGGACATTTAAAAGGTTTATTTTACAAGGCTTTACACACGGATACGTATTTGTGTGTTCAGCCATGTGACTGTACTTTTCAAATCTCATTGAACTTTGCTGAAAATAACTTCCACCTTATCCTGGTGTGTTAGCTTAGTGAACTGAGCCTAAAGTGTGTTTCCCTGCAAACCCAGGAAGTGATTTAAAGGAGGAGTGACATTACACATAAGAAGTAAAGCCACTGATTTCCTGCACTCACAAGGGAAGAGAAACCAGTTCGATCAACCACCCCATTACACAGCTTATTCCCACTATCCACCTTGGATAATAAGAAAGCTAACACCTCTGTACCATATCCAAAATTTTGTATAACCTTAACATACACAAATATTAGTGCAGACTTTACTGGTAAAAATGACACTATAATCATATTTAAAATGGTATCCAAATCTTTATTATATCATTAAAAAAGAAATTGATCAACTTTATAAAAAAAAAAAAAAACATAAACCCCCCTCATTGCCAGCATCTCCTCATCAGTGATTTTTTAATATCATGTACAATCATGTACAATCCAAATTTAGTACTAAAGCGCATAATATACAGCTATCACATAACTTGTAATGGTGGCTCCTCTTAAGTCAACGCGTTTCTCATAAAGCTTCTTCAGGACCAGCCAAAGATAAGGTAAGGAGATAATAGTATTGGCTAAATATGAAAACAGCAACTTATTAGAGCACAGTTACAGAGTGATTTCCATATTTTGAAAACCAATTCATTATTTAACACAAATTGCAAAATAAAACATGCCAATGATTAAAAAAGACTATGTGGGTGTAATCTTTTAACTGTGCTCTAATATGCTGCTTTTTCATAACTATTACCATAATCTCCTTACCTGATCCTCAGCTGGTCCTAAAGAAGCTTTTCCCAGGGGGCTCTTCACAGCAGTTTACAGTGCCGTTCCAGTACAGTGCAAACGTCCACCCGTATTTTTAGCCCCTAAATGCATTACTCTACATTTATCAATAATAAACCTCATTTGCCATGTAGTTGCCCACCCCTCTATTTTATCAAGATCTTCTTGAAAAGTTGCTATATTTTGTTGTCAGGTCATTACCTTGCTTAGCTTTGTATCATCAGCAAACCCTGGGATTGAACTATTTATACCCACCTCTATATAATTTATGTAAAGGTTACATCTGTTCTTTAACAGCAAAGATGGTCAGTAATAAAATTATGGAAGTTGCTAGCACTGTATAACGACAAAATAAGTATAGCTCTGATTTTCTCCATAGCCCTATGGCTGACATTGAGTCTGCAGCAGGCATATCCAACTAGCCCAGAAGTAGCCTTCTCTCTGGATTCCTCCAGCCTTCCCTTTACTTCATAGCCCTCTCCCTACTTTACACCCCCCCCCACTTCACAGCCCCCCTCTACTTCGCACCCTTCTCTCTACTAACCAACCCTTTCTCTGCTATGCAGTCCTTCCCAGCCCACCCTATACTTCCCAGCCGTCTCAATGCTTCACAGCTTTCTCTCTGCTATGCAACCCACTCGCTACTTCCTGCCTTACTCTCTACCTTCCAGCCTTCTCTCTATTTTCTAACTTTCTTTCTACTTCACATCCTTCTCTCGACTTTTCAGCCTTCTATCCACTTTGCAGCCCTCTTTCTACTTCACAGCCTTCACCAGTGGCGGCCAGTTCGTTAGGGGCGCAGGGGCGCCGCCCCCCCAAACCAATGCGTCCGGCCCCCTAATCTGCATGAAGGGGCGCCGGGCGCATGGAGTTCAATGGGGTTTTTTTTTTTGCATCACCTGATTAGAGCCAGAGGCTCTAATAGGGCGATGCAAAGGGTGGACCCGGGGCGCAGCCCTCTGTCTGCATTGCAACCTTCTTCCAGCTTCGCAGCCCTTTCTCTATTTCACAGCTTTCTTTCTACTTTGGAACCAATCCTTTACTATTCATACATCTCTGCTTTGCAGCATTCTCCCTACTTTGCCACTCTCCCTACGCTTTGGTACCATCACTCTACTTTGAAGCCTTATTTCTACTTTGCAGACCTCTCTCTACTTCCCAGTTGTCTCTATACTTTGCAGCTTTTTTTCTACTTCTACTACAGCTCTGTCTGTACATCTCAGTCTTCTCTTTGCAGCCCTCCCTTTACTTCTCATCCATCCCTCCACTTTGCAGTCAGGGACTTTTTTAAATGCAAAATGGTGCTTTTTTGCTTCAATAGACTTCAATGGAGAAGCTGCAGAAAAGCATGTAGTACATATTTGATGCGATTTTGCAGCGAATCACGGTAAAATGGCATGTGCAAAAATGCACTGTAGAATTCACCCATCACAAACTGTATAGATGTAAATCGAGCCTCAGCCCGGGTTCACACTGCTGCAGTGCGAGACACCGCATGTAATTCGCACTGGAATTGGAGCACATTCCTGTGCAAATTACATGCAGTTTCACTGGGGTGCGATTTGAGCCATGGATTTGTATGGCTCAAATTGCACCGCATTCCCACTAAACTGGTGCAGGACCCTTTTTTTTGTCCGTACCAGAATTGGATTGCATGGCTGTTCACACCCATGTGATCTGATTCTGCAAATCGCGCTGCGTTTTGCAAACCAATTTCAGGGTGTTGTTAACATACACTCCGCAATCGGTTTGCATGGACAGGTTGCGATTTAGATGTGGTTCCCATGTAATGGGAACCCAAGCTAGGCTTGATTCACACCTATGCAGTCTGTGACTGGTGCGTTCTACAGTGCGTTCTGCTGTGCACAGTGGCGGCTGGTGTTCCATGGGCCGGGAGGGCGATGGACCGCACCATACACCCCCCCCCCCGACCACACCAGGCTGCACACCATACCCCCCGCCCAGACCACAGCAGGACAGGACCACGGCAGGGGTCAGGACAGGACAGGACCCTTCTCTCTACTTTTCAGCCCTCTCTCTTCCTTGCAGCTCTTTCTCTACTCTCCTATGTATAGCAATGCCCCCTAGAGGACTTCTGAAGAATGACACTTTTGGATTCCCCTGGGTTACCTGTAGCAACTGCTTGCAGAAATCCTAATACTTTAAATTCTTGGCTCAGTCAATGATTAGTCTAGGGATCGTTGTTTTTGTTATTTTATTTATATTGGGATAGGAGAAGGGATGAGTGGAATACTCCAACTGTTAACTATTCACAATGCTGAGGACTTCTAACTTGAGAATACGGCAAGGCCACTACTTCAGCCTGCCACTTGAATGAAGATGAGGTAAGTGTTCCTATTTGTGTTTCTCTTCAGGGTACCCCCTTTCTCTATTCTAGCTGACACCCGTCCACTGACTCTACACTCCGGAGTGGTCCCCTTCCTGGGCAGACCCATGGGCAAGATCCTCTGTACTCACGATACTGTTTTTCCAGATTCTCGCAGTGCCCCAACTCCTCCAGTCAGCTCTCCTGGACCTCTGGATTCAGTCTTACTCCTATGGCTCACCAGGCCAACTGCCTGTGACCACCACCGACTGCAGCAGAAGAGGAGGCAGCCACCTTCCTCCTTCTGTGACTTTGCTTTCCACCAAAAGACCTCTACCTCATGTGCCCGTTTTTGTTATACCCTGCCCCATAATGCACCGAGACCAACTGTCCATGTCAATCCCTGGGGCAGTACCAAAAGCCTTTGTGTCATTGGTTAGGTTTCTTCCAGCATCCTATGTGCCTCCGCATTGGATCAACTGGGGACACTCCCTAAGACCAGATGAATCACACACTGAGCACACCAAGCAGACCTGACTTGCAGATCCTGCTCTCTGTGAAGCAGAGAACAATATAGATTTTGCCTGCTGCTCCTCTTATAGGCAGACAGAGCCAAACTATACTCTCTCACTAGCACCTACCTAGGAGGGTGCTACATCTGCAACCATCTCTCTACTTTGCCGCCATCTCCCTTCTTTCCAGCTCTCCCTGTACTTTAATCCCATGACTCTAATTTGCAGCCCTGTCTATACTTCACAGCCTCCTCTGTACTTCCCAGTCTTCTCGCTATCATGCACCACTCTATCTGCTTCCCAAACTTCTCTTTACTCTGCAGCTCCCTCTCTACATTGCTACTTTGATACCATAACTCTACTTTGCAGCCCTGTCAATACTTCCCAGCTCTCTCTACCATGTAACATTCTCTCTATTTCCAAGCCCTCTCTCTAACTTGCAGCTCCCTTTCTATAGGTGCATCTCAAAAAATTAGAATATCACAAAAAGTCATTTTATTTGAGTAATTCAATCCAAAAAGTGAAAACCCAAAATGCAGTATCTCTGAAAATTTGGATATTACATAAGACCAATAAAAAAAAGAATTTTTAATACAGAAAAGTTGGCTTACTGAAAAGTATGTCCATGTACAGTATAGTATGCACTCAATACGTGGTCGGGGCTCCTTTTGCATGAATTATTGCATCAATGCGGCGTGGCGTGGCGTGGAGGTGATCAGCCTGTGGCACTGCTGAGATGTTATGGAAGCCCAGGTTGCTTTGATAGCAGCCTTCAGCTTATCTGCATTGTTGGGTCTGGTGTTTCTCATCCTTCTCTTGACAATACCCCACAGATTCTCAATGGGATTTAGGTCAGGCGAGTTTGCTGGCCAATCATACCATGATACCATGATCATTAAACCAGATATTGGTACTTTTGGCAGTGTAGGCAGGTGCCAAGTCCTGCTGGAAAATGAAATCAGCATCTCCATAACGCTGGTCAGCAGAGGGAAGCAGGAAGTGCTCCTGTGATTCACAGGAAAAGTACAGCTAAACAAGCTTTTTGGTGCTTTTTGCAAAAATGCACTAGTCTATGGAACATGATTTTCTATGGGACATGTTTACATCTATGCTTTTTCCAGCCACTGTGCTTTTTGAAAGGGTCAGGGACTTTTTTAAATGCAAAATGGTGCTTTTTTGCTTCAATAGACTTCAATGGAGAAGCTGCAGAAAAGCATGTAGTACATATTTGATGCGATTTTGCAGCGAATCACGGTAAAATGGCATGTGCAAAAATGCACTGTAGAATTCACCCATCACAAACTGTATAGATGTAAATCGAGCCTCAGCCCGGGTTCACACTGCTGCAGTGCGAGACACCGCATGTAATTCGCACTGGAATTGGAGCACATTCCTGTGCAAATTACATGCAGTTTCACTGGGGTGCGATTTGAGCCATGGATTTGTATGGCTCAAATTGCACCGCATTCCCACTAAACTGGTGCAGGACCCTTTTTTTTGTCCGTACCAGAATTGGATTGCATGGCTGTTCACACCCATGTGATCTGATTCTGCAAATCGCGCTGCGTTTTGCAAACCAATTTCAGGGTGTTGTTAACATACACTCCGCAATCGGTTTGCATGGACAGGTTGCGATTTAGATGTGGTTCCCATGTAATGGGAACCCAAGCTAGGCTTGATTCACACCTATGCAGTCTGTGACTGGTGCGTTCTACAGTGCGTTCTGCTGTGCACAGTGGCGGCTGGTGTTCCATGGGCCGGGAGGGCGATGGACCGCACCATACACCCCCCCCCCCGACCACACCAGGCTGCACACCATACCCCCCGCCCAGACCACAGCAGGACAGGACCACGGCAGGGGTCAGGACAGGACAGGACCCGGCTCTCTCACCCTGCCTGGACATTTGCAGCAGCAAGCGACGGCGGCAGCTTCGGCTTCTTCCCCCTGTCTTCTGCGTCTCCTCCTCCATGCCCAATGGCATGGCTTCTCCTTTCCGCCAATCGGGAAATGGGTCTCAGAACCCGCTTCCTGATCGGCCAAGAGGAGGATCCGTGTGACAATAGCGAATTTTCATTTGCTATTGTCACACAACTGGGTGGGCTCTGGGCACAGTGCTCTGCGCCCCAAGCCCACCCTTTTTTTAGCCTATTAGAGCCTCTGGCTCTAATCACATGGTTAAAAAAAAAAAAAGCACCATTGAACTCCATGCGTCCGGCGCCCCGAATGTAGATTAGGGGGCCGGACGCATGGATAGGGGCGGTGGCACCCCTGCCCCCTCAATGCACCAGCCACCACTGGCTGTGTATTTTTAGACATGCGATTTTACCATGACTGGCGGCAAAATCAGCTTCTCCATTAAAGTCTATTGAATCAAAGAAGTGAAGAAAAAAAAAAAGCATTGTTTTGCGTTTAAAAGGCGAACGCAAGCTTTGGAAAACGTGGGTGAAATGCACGTCACTGCAAATGTGCAATTCCTGGTGTGACTGGGCCCTTAGCATTTAGGTGCCTATTGTAGAACCTGCAGGTGACTTTCTCTCCAGCCAATGAAGACTACTATCCCCCTGTCATTTTTCAGCTTATTTCCTCATCAAATGTTTGATGGTGGCACCTTCCTAGGAAGTTCAATGTAGTGATTTGCAGTTCTTGTTATGTAAATATGCAGAGAGCTGTCAGTGGAATGACATAGCTCTGAGGCAGCCCCTCTTCTCTCTTCCTCCCGCCCCCTGTGACAAGTGTGCTGTGTGTGGAACATGCCAGTGAGCTGTGGCTGGGGAAGGAAGTAGAGTAGGGGTGTGTGGTGTCAAGGCGGAGATAGATGCTCATACGTGTGCTTCACGTTTTAGGATAGGTGGGCGTGACTGGAGCTCAGCGATCATAGACCACATTTCATTCATCTGCCACAGTTCATGGTAAGAAGAGAAGAGCGCTCAGTGTGATAAGCCGGCCGGCTAACTGACCAGCTATTCCTGGACTCCTCTCCTCTATAGCCGGCATACATCTCATCACATTACCTGCCTGCCTGCCTCCTTCCTCTACCCGGGATGGAGAAACAGTCTGAGAGCGCTTCGTGTACCGGATTACTGGGGGAGAAAGACCAACCCAAGATCCAAGGCGAGGTAGGTCTACTCTACACATGCAGCTTTACCATACCGCCTTCCTTCCATTCCTCTCTGCATTTATTTATATCATCACACACATACATAATGTAGTCCTAATGGGGAAACCTATATATGGATAGAAAATAGATCTAATAAGTATGTATAGAAAATAGATATAATTATGTATAGAAAATATAAGAATGAGGAAATGGATGGGGGGGGGGGGGTTGTATGTATAGAGAAAAAAATCTATAAATAATAATAATGTATTTGAAATATTACTAATGAGGAAATGATGGGGGGGGGGGGTGTGTATGTATAGAAAAACAATTACAGTATATGTATATAAAATATACTATTGAGGAAAAGGCTGGCAGGGGGTTAATGTGTATGTATAGAAAAAAAATATAATAATATTGTTTATTATTATTATTATTATCATTATTATTATTATTTTGTTTTCAAAATATTACTAATGAGGGGAAAATGTGTATGTATAGGAAAAAAAAAAAGTGTGTGTGTATGTATGTGTAGTGTGTGTGTGTGTGTGTGTGTGTGTGTGTGTGTGTGTGTGTGTGTATGTGTGTGTATATATATATATATATATATATATATATATATAATATACACATATCTCCCATCCTTTTCCTTATTAGTAATGTACACACACATATATAATGTGTGTGTGTGTGTGTACATTACTAATAAGGAAAAGGATGGGAGATATGTGTATATGTGTGTGTGTGTGTGTGTATATATATATATATGTATGTGTGTGTGTGTGTGTGTGTGTGTGTGTGTGTGTGTGTGATATATTACTAATAAGGAAAAGGATGGGAGATATGTGTGTGTGTGTGTGTGTGTGTGTGTGTATGTATGTATATATGTGTATATATATATATATATATATATGTGTGTACATTACTAATAAGGAAAGGATGGGAGATATATGTGTGTGTGTGTGTGTGTGTATGTGTAATATATATGTGTATGTATGTGTGTGTATGTACATTACTCATAAGGAAAAGGATGGGATAAGGGGGGGAGTTAAGTATGTGTGTGTGTGTGTGTAAAAATAATAATAATAATAATAAAAAAAATGTTTTTGTCTCATCAGTAATATAATTATCATATATTTTTTTTATTATTTTTTTTTATTAGTCTTTTTGTTGGTAACAAAGCACATCCAAGCTAGATATTCTTTACCATAATAGTTGTGTGTCCATATATATGTATATACGCAAGCATTAAGTGTGTATTTTTAGTGTACTGAACAGCATTCTATACGTGTGTGTGTGTGTATATGTGTGTGATATAGATATGTATGTATGTATGTATGTATGTGTATATATATATATATATATATATATATATATATATATATATATATATATATATAATTTTGCAAGGTAGTGAGTCCTAAGGCCTTTTGAGCAGCCAGCATTTTAAGAAGCAGCAGCATGCCGGTCAAAAACAGTAAAGTCAGGATTTCTTGCATACTTTTTCCAGGGTAGTGGTTTAAAGTCCTAAAGCCTTTTGAGCAGCCAGGCAGCCAGCATTTTCAGAAGCAGAGGTCAGTAGTGGTAGCCTTCTTATTCTACCAGTACAGGTTTCTTTTAAAGGCCAACGTTAGCCACAGGAATTTGGCAAGAGAAGGGTTAGGGTGGTGGTTGTCATCTTATGAGCTATAGAGAAGAATTAGGGCAAAAGTATATTAAAAAAAAAAAACTTTTCTTTAGTGTTCACTGAGAGCCATTTAACCACAGACGCATTCCTTGTCCGTCTGTACATACTTGGCCAATACAGCTGATAGTGATATAGGTAGGTGAATAGATGTGTATGAGATGAGAAGCCAGGTCCCTCTATAGTGCTGTATTTGTATAGGATATCCTGTACATTGGTTTGCATGCCTCTCCCCAGAGCCCTGACACTACGTAGATTTAGCCGGCTGGATGAGGCATGACGCCTTGGATGTGATCTCATGATATCAGGCGAGGTTTGGTTCTTCAGGGCGGGGTATTCCCTCTATCACCATGAGGAATTTCTATGTACAAGCTTGGGCCATGTGACAGGGAACAGGAGAGCTCTGTGTCCTTCCTCTGCTCTGTGTCATTGAAGTTCTTTCCTATAGTTTGCGGTGTGCTTGCATCACGGCCACTGTACTTTCCAGTCATAAGGCTTTCTAGAAATTGCTGTTTATAAAACTTATTGGGATGTACATGTCATCCATAATAGAGATCCCACGTACACCTGTGTGGAAAGACCTGCAGACAAGGGCACAACTCCTGGAACTTGGTTCTTCTAGATTTCTTCACATGACCTGGTTCTGGAATAGAAACAGTCCCAGGTTTGGGGAAAATGACCCCGCATTCCTTTCCATTGTTCATTATCTGGATATAGTAGAACACTAATACTGTATTATAGCACATGTATCAACGTTCAGTTTGGCTAATTTCCCAGACCGTTACTATGGCAACCACATTCTGAATTTGTCCAGGATTTAATCTTGTTCTCTTTTCAGGAGAGAGAGACTGTTGCTTTAGACTAGTGACTAGCCTGATAGATCTCATATATCACATAGATCTCATATATTGAACAATATACGGGAGTTATTGAACGTCAGCAGTTTGGGCTCACTTACTTTACACTTGTTTGAGGGGTGGTAAAACCGGCGATTGAGTTGTGTTTTTATCACTCCCACCCTAAACCTCCAAAGGTAGCAAGCCAGGCCGTGGCCGTGGCAAAAACAATTGTTCGATGGGCAGTACTGCCACCAAATCCAACCCATTTAAGCATATGGTGCTAAGCCATAACTGTGTGCAGTACAGTAGGTTGGCATGTTGAGAAGACATGATATGATCAAACATTTTTGTAAAGCAATCACCCATGGATTACTTTTCAGAGAAACTTGAGAGAGATTCTTTATTGAAGAGTATGCTTCCTTCTAGCGAAGGGTGTGTCTGATACTGAGAACAGGTAATTGGTCAGATACGTGCTTGTAAGCAGACACCTTTTTATATAGAACACTTTCATTTTTATTTGACTCTTAGTAAACTTTTGGAGACCTCTTGTATAACGAACTTGTATTCCTTTCAAAGTATATTTAAGTGCTGATTTTTTTTAAAGGCATCCTATATAAGGAACTTGCATTCAGTCAAAAGGGTGTGTGCTGGTCCCTTGCACATAATTGGTCAGACCTGCTTGGAAGAAGACTTTTAGCCCCGTTCACATTGGGGTGATTTGACAGAATCAGTGCGACGCCAACTTTGCAGAAGTCCCAAAAGTAGTTCCTGCACTACTTTTGGCGACTTCGGGGGGCGATTTCAACAGACATCTGTGCATGAACCCGCACAGATGTCCTTCAAATCGGCCCCAAAGTCGGACTGAAATGCCGGTTTGAAATCATGCGAGTTCAGCTGAGCTTTCACGATTTCAAAACCGCCCTCAGTGTGATTGAGGGCTTATGCAACACTTTGATTTTTTTTATTTCACCCATAGTCCACTTTTGGAGAGATCACATTTTAAAAAATGTCATTCCTTTTAAAGCTATGTTGTATGTCCTGATTTGTTTCTCATTCTAATCTTTTGATATATCATACACAAGGAACTTGCATTCCTTCAGAGGTAAGCTGCATGTTGTGACTTTGAAACTAAAGCTTGCCATAAATTGGCCTTCAGGCTTCATGAAAAAAAGAAAAAAAACTGTTCTTTTATCCACACTATTCGGGTTTGGTTAAAGCGGAGTTCCAGCCTTTTCTGTGTTTATTAAAAGTCAGCAGCCACAAAAAGTGTAGCTGCTGACTTTTAATAAACACACACTCACCTGTCCCACGGTCCAGCGATGCGGCCGCCCGAAGTCTCGATCCTCTCCCTCTGGTCTCGGCATCACTGGTGTGGGCACCCGGCTGTGACAGTTTGCGGCTTCACAGCCGGGTACGCACTGCGGATGCTCGAGTTGCGCTGCGCGTCTTGATTGGCCGGCAATCTTCTGGTACCTCTAACATGTCCCAGAAGATTGCAAAGAGGGAGGGGGAGAGGAGAACTTCCGTTCAGGGCGCCATGACGCTCTGAGCGGAAGTGGGAGCAGGGTACCTGTCAAAACTAGGTACCCCCCAAAAAAAAAAAAAAAAGACATGCCAAATGTGACATGTCAGGGGGTCAGGACTACCTAGAGCGGAAGTTCCACTTTTGGGTGGAACTCCGATTTAAAAGAATCTCCCACTGCAGCTACTGTATTTATTTTGACAGCTGGCTGTCAAAATACTCAAACAGTGGCTGCATCTGATTGGCTGCAGCTATTGTTCAGCTGAAACATTTCCAGCAGGCTCCTTCAGCAAAAGTCAATCAAAGCATCCAAACTTTGCACAGTGTATGGCCAGCCTTTCTTATTTCTAATCTGGAGGAAATTCTACAGTTATGTTGGAAGCTTTTCATAGCAGTGGTAAAAATAATGAAATCCAGAAACCTGAAGTGAGAACTCTAGCGGCTGCCATTGCTGACCTCCTGCCTGGCTGTCTTTGGCTTTAATACTTTGAGTCACTAACCTACAGCAGCATGCAGATCAGAAAGCCAGAGTGAAATCAGGATTTCTTGTCTGCATACTTGTTCCAGGGTAGTAATTTAAAGTCCTAAAGCCTTTAAGCAGCCAGGCAGCCAGCATTTTCAGAAGCAGAGGTCAGTAGTGGTAGCCTTTTATATTCTACCAGTACAGGGTTTTTTTTTTTTTTTTTTTTAAAGCCAACGTTGTCCACAGGATTTTTGGCAAGGGAAGGGTTAGGGCGGTCGTTGTCTTATAAGCTATAGGGTCCTCCACTGCGGCCCCTGACATCACCAAAGGGTCACATAATGTTCAATATATGTAATGCTTAAGAGGACTGTCAGAAACTGCAGACCTAATAGGAGAAATGACGGTCCGAGAGTGTGGACGGGATACATTTTATGGCTGGGGATTTGCTGCAGAAGACGATCTGAAACAATACAGTACAAACCATATGAGAACTTATTACATTAGGTTAGTAGAGATCAAAGGTATTACCCTAATCAATGTTCCCACTACAAACTGCTAAGGTCTGAGGGCCGCACATTGCATACTTAGGGTCCTTTCACACTGGCTTTCTGGCCGGCGGACTCCGTTTTGCTCAGCAGGTGATTGATCTGTTGATCCCCCCTCTGAGCAGGCGGATGACAGCTCCATCTCTGCTCACTGTGCAGGGATGGAGCTGTCAGATCCCCGCTCTCCTCTATGGGAAAACGGACCGTCTGTCCGTTTTTTTTTTTTTTTTTATCCGATCTTTTTCAATCCGACCCACTGGACAGATGGAAAATAGGGTTACCATCTGTCTGGATTTCACGGACAGGTTTGGATTGGATAGCAGCTGGTGTCAGCGGAGATGTCACCGCTGACACCTGCTGCCCCATAGGGGTGAATGGAGCATCCGATCAGGTCCGCCAGAAAAACTGACAGGTGGACCTGATCGGAAAGCCTGTGTGAAAGGGGCCTAAAGGGCCACATGTGGCCCTTGCCTCACAGGTTGGGCACAAGAGGGTTAGAGTCTCTGGCAAGCTTTTATTGCTATCTATATACCTTTTTGGGAAATTTTCCTTTATTTCCCATCAAGACAGGAAGCAATAGGAATTCTCTTCCAACAAATAGCCAGACAACCATATTTTTAGCAGAGTGGAGGAAGATTAAAACCGCGGACTATGCTTTGTTTGCTGTCTGTTCCTTTTATCATTGACAACTGCATCCTCTATTTCTTGCCCTCTTTTCACAGGGACAGTAAAGCCGCACATGCCCTATGCAAATTTTGGCCTGCTCCCACCCAACATCCTAGGAATGAAAAGTCAAAAAATTGTCAGCCAAACGGCATTCTGACGGCTGCTGCCAGGTGACAGCTGTCAATATAATAGCCCAGCAGGAGAGATTTGTCAATCTGCACTGTTTATGTGGATGGAGGAATCTGTTGGAGAAACAGCGCATATCTTAAGCTGGCCATAGACAGAATGATTTTCTTTCCTGCAACCATGTGTTGCAGGAAAGAAAATCGCTCAATTTCCCCATCAACACAGTCAGGGGAATCCCTCCTGCCAAGCCATTGTGTTCTCTCGGCTGGGGGCTCGTCTCCACCGGGAGAACACAGTGATTACTGCTAGTGGCTATAATAGCGGCTAACAATAATCGCATGTACTGCTAGTGGCTATAATAGCTGCTAACAATAATCGCATGTACTGCTAGTGGCTATAATACCTGCTAACAATAATCGCATGTACTGCTAGTGGCTATAATACCTGCTAACAATAATCGCATGTACTGCTAGTGGCTATAATAGCTGCTAACAATAATCGCATGTACTGCTAGTGGCTATAATAGCTGCTAACAATAATCGCATGTACTGCTAGTGGCTATAATAGCTGTTAACAATAATCGCATGTACTGCTAGTGGCTATAATATCTGCTAACAATAATCGCATGTACTGCTAGTGGCTATAATAGCTGCTAACAATAATCGCATGTACTGCTAGTGGCTATAATAGCTGCTAACAATAATCGCATGTACTGCTAGTGGCTATAATAGCTGCTAACAATAATCGCATGTACTGCTAGTGGCTATAATAGCTGCTAACAATAATCGCATGTACTGCTAGTGGCTATAATAGCTGCTAACAATAATCGCATGTACTGCTAGTGGCTATAATGGCTGCTAACAATAATCGCATGTACTGCTAGTGGCTATAATGGCTGCTAACAATAATCGCATGTACTGCTAGTGGCTATAATACCTGCTAACAATAATCGCATGTACTGCTAGTGGCTATAATACCTGCTAACAATAATCACATGTACTGCTAGTGGCTATAATACCTGCTAACAATAATCGCATGTACTACTAGTGGCTATAATAGCTGCTAACAATAATCACATGTACTGCTAGTGGCTATAATACCTGCTAACAATAATCGCATGTACTGCTAGTGGCTATAATAGCTGCTAACAATAATCACATGTACTGCTAGTGGCTATAATGGCTGCTAACAATAATCGCATGTACTGCTAGTGGCTATAATAGCGGCTAACAATAATTGCATGTAAAATCTGACAAGCTGGTTGTACCCAAGTTGATTGATCGATAAACTTTGGTACATTTAGCCTGCCCTTACATGGTTCAAATCTCAGCCTGTCCCTGCTGAACCGGCTGAGATTCAAACAGTCTATGGTCAGCTTTAGTTAGAGGAAATCTGTAGAAAGTAACTCCATCTAAAACTAAAAAAAAAAACAAAAACCATTGAAGTCCAGCTTCAAAAGCTGTTTTGGCTGTCCTACTATTTATTCTGTTGGCCTATTTGTTCTTTAAATATTTAGCTCAAGGTGAGACTTTCCTTGCTACTCCCTGAATACAAATCTGGCCATCAGCGTAATTCTAGTGAAGTCCGCTCCCCTGTATTTTATATATATATTTTAAAAGGCTTTATAATGCAAATAAAGAAATAGAGTAGCTGAAAGAAGAATTCACAGTCCTTCCTGCTAGTTCTACTTTTTAATTGGGAAAATGATTGGGAATCTGGTTGCTGTAGGTGACAGGTATTTTCAGGCTGACTTTTATACAAGGCCAGTTATAAATTATGAGAAAAAAAACAGCATTTCCTGTTTGTCTAACTTGAAATCCGTGCTGATCAGCGGGTAACAAATTCCCACCAGGAATAAAGGAATTGGCGCAGGAATAGAAAGTATGCAGTTGGCTGCTTTTTTCTGTATATGCTTTGATGGTATTCCATTGAGTTCCATTTAATTAAAAGGGGGGGAAACAACAATCTGATGTTTTGGGTATGTCTGTTGTATGCCTTGTCTACAAACAGCAGGACCAGGGTGCACACAAACAGTTTATTGGTTGTGCTTCTATGAAGTTGCTATTATAATATTGTGGGAAAGCACATTTATTGTTTACCAAGGTGTGTTCAGATTTTTGCTGTGACTTCCTGCCACCTGGGCCGTTACAGAAAGCTTGATGACAATAGCTGTCCCTTCCTACGTAAGCCAGAAATAGTCATTGTTCCTATATTAATGCCGCATACTTGCACTGACCTGAATGCCCATTCACATTTGTGCCTACCTGTGCTGCCATAATTCGTGGCTATCGGGAGGCATAAAAATCAGTAATTTTTTTTAAAACTAAATTGGATTTTGTTTTAAATTTACGGTAATTTAGATTGGATTTTTTTCATTTAAATCAAATTATTTTAGCAAAATGCTTTTGAAGTAAAAATCTAAAGATAGTTTTCTGTTTTAAGATACATTAATAATTTTAGTTTATTCAGCAAGAATTGGAGCTTAGTTATGGAACATGAGGCGGTATATTCTGCAATATTTACATTTTTGGTAAACTCATTCAATGAAACCAAGTTCTGCAAGCTGAGAATATCCACTGCATTGATGCATTCACACACTTTCACACTAACTACCAGCAGGAATGAGTCCCTACATTTTAAAGCGCACCTTTCTTTTCAGATCCATCATGGCAGCGCCTGTTAGTGGGCATCCACTCACCTGCTGCCGCCATGTCCCTCACCTTGTTGTGTCACTGCCGCATCACCAGCCATCCCATTTAAAATGAATAGGACTGTCTGTGAGTCAACAGCGGGTCAGAGAAGCCTTTTTACTTGTGCTTTAAATAACATGAGCCCAAAACCTTGCAGCAAACAAAACTACACATACGTGCGTTGTGGTGCACTGTTTTTTTTTTTTTTGTTTTTGTTTTTTTTTTGTTTTTTGTGCCACATTGGCAGACTATTCATAGTAAATAGGCTGCCTTAAGGCAATGCATGTGCATTTACAAGTTTGCATGGACCCTTAATAATTTCTGCACTGTTTAACTGTTAATTATAGGGCAGAACCATTAAAGCCCAATGTATGGCTACCCTTGGTAGGATAGGTTAATAAATGATTCAGGTCAAAAGAGCATAGGCACAGCTTAAGTTTACTTTTGGTGCCAGGTTATTTCAAGCCACTCTATAATCGGCTCTTGGCATACGCTGTTCACCTTGGCACCGCGGCTGGAAGGGTATTAATATTTCCATTCTTGTGACTTGCATATTTGGCTTCCACCACTACAATTGTTACGGCTGTGAATTGCAGTACACAATGTGCACAAAGTACTCAAAACGTTTGTGGATTTGTTCTTTTCAGAGACATCGAGGGAAACATAAACTATCTTTATGCAGTAAGATCTGTTATGCCATTGGTGGAGCTCCATATCAGATCACCGGATGTGCCCTAGGATTCTTCCTGCAGATGTACCTCCTCGATGTAGTACAGGTAAATGGTGCCCTTGCTGGCTATGGTGTACATACACAGAATCTCCTAAACTAGAAAATACATTTACATCTAAAGGCAGGGCTTGACAAATACCAGGTCGCCATGGCGACTAGAAATTGCGCCTGGGTCGTTGTCAGCCCATTCACTGTTGCAGGGATGCACAATTTGTATTGCCTGACGCCTGGGACTTGCAGTTTCAGGCGCCGGGCAGATAGTGTGTTTTTTACAGAAAAAAATAAAAAATAAAGTTATGCCCAAGCATATAAAATCTCCATACCCCCCCCCCCCCCAAAAAAAAAAATTGAGTCCCACCCCCATATTTTGTATGTACAAATGTGAACACACATTGGGAAGCCTATTCATGAAGACATCAATTGTGATACATATTACCACGCACAAACTGGCTCCTAAATTCAAAGCAAGTCCTGTATAAAGGGTACAAATGTAGTTATTTTCTATATTGTTTTACAGTAAGTAATAACCAAAAAACAACATCTTGGTTTTCTTGCAGATGACCCCGTTTAAAGCATCCATTATCCTTTTCACTGGAAGAGTGTGGGATGCTATCACTGACCCACTGGTTGGGTTTTTTGTCAGTAAGAGCTCGTGGACGCGATTTGGCCGACTGATGCCATGGTAAGTGCAAAAAAATGAAATTAAAACTTTATGAAAATAAAAATCAAGATCAGTACTTGAGATTTATGATTAAGTGGTAGGCACAAGTAAGAGGTCAGTATCTATGTTTGCTGGTAGGGACAGGCTCAGGCATGTTTGGATCGTAGTCTCAACCATCCCTGTCAGGAAGCCATCACTGCACCCTGCCAATCATAGGCAGCATGTGTATGTGCAGCTGCAGGCTGGGAAATGCCCTCACTGCCTATGGTTGGCCGGTGTGCAGTGAGGGCTTCCTGGCGAAATTGCTCAGGTTGGTTGGCACTACAATCCGAACACGCCTGAGCCCATCCCTTTTTGCTGGGCTTACAAACGTGTTCAGCTGTATTGATCAAATCTAGGGCATGTAAAAAAACGGTAAGGCCCCTTTCACACAGGGGAGTTCGTCGGCGGACTCTGTTTTTCTCAGCGGGGGATTGATCCGCCGATCCCCCACTGAGCAGGCGGATGGCAGCTGTGTCTCTGCGCTGTGTGCGGAGACAGAGCTGTCAGATCCCCACTGTCCTCTATGGGATATAGAAAATAGGGTTTCCATCCGTCCAGATTTGAATGTCAGCGGACATGTCTCCGATGCCCCATAGGGATGCATGGGGTGTCCGTTCAGATCCACCCAAAAAACGGACAGGCAAATCTGAATGGTCCGCCTGTGTGAAAGGGGCCTAAGACACTGTTCAGGTGCGTTGTAATACACTGCGTTGCATAGAGTTGCCATTTTGTAACCTGACAAAGTAAGGGAAAAAAAGGAGGGGGGGGTTAGTAAACCAAGCAATGTGTTGCAACAGCGCATTGTTCCACCCCTCACTGCCCCTACGCAGCGTGGGCACAATTTAGTTTGCAAGCTGTGTGAATGAGCCCTAAAAGAAACTGCTTACTCCACTCTACTTACAAATGACAATCGTCACAATGCAATTTGTACATTAACACGATTACGCTGTTATTTGCTATGCAGCCTTGATACTGACCACAGCTTTGGCCCATGTGATCTTGTCTGTTCAGTAACACTACTGGGCTTGTTTTATGAGCAGCGCGAAGAGCAAGGTGCGAAGTGTGGTAACCAATTAGACAGTCTTGTGGGTTGGGTGATAACATGAAAACCCACATTCTCACTGACTGACACTTTTGCCAGCTGAACAGTGGATTAAATAATTTTGTGGATAAAGAATAAATGTTTTAGAGGAATTCTAGGTGTGCTGGAGATGGTTGAGGTGAGAGATAGAATATCTCTATATTTCTATCTCTCACCTCAACTCAATATCTCTATATCTATTTCTATATAGGGTATAGAAGCTCAGCATAGTTGAAGAGCGGAATGTGTATTATTGTGGAAGTGATAAGAGAAGTGTATTAAGTCCTGAGCTATTAGTGACCTGTGTGTTATCGGTAAATGGAGATCATGTAAGGACAAGGGCATTGACTGTATATGTACACATTCACTATATATTTTACAGACTGTTTGACTTGTAGTATACATGTGCCTCCTGTGTAGAAGTCATTCATTCAGTATCGCACAGTATGCCTAAAAATAGCATAATTGTATTTACTATAGTATCAAAGGTTAATGAGGGTTTAGAAGGATTGCGCTGCGGTCCTTTATTATGAAATATAAGAAGTAATTAATGTAAGGCACTTCTGAGCCAAAATTAATTGTAAAAAATGTGTGCTTCATTGATAAATGCTGTCATCTCTCTGCATTTTTAGTTATGATTCACAGACTTGGGCAATTGATTCGATTCAGCGCTCGAGGGGTTACACACTTGGCCATGGACGTGGTGCTTCTGCGCTGTAGTTCCTCAAACTAAACACGCCAGCTTCTCTTTCTGACGTGTCCCTCGCCTGATCTCATACAAAGGCATGGCTCATGAATCAAATGGGTTAACGGATAAAAATGGAAAGGAAGGCGGGAACATTTATAAAGCACAACACACCACCGATTTTCAGCCAATCAAAGAGCTGGGTGTGTATCCAGCCTCAGGAAACGAATCACCTTAGTTGGGAGTGTTAAGCCATTGACTGACAGTTGTGTTTGGGGTTACTACAGGGCACTAGTATGGTAGTAGAAGCCATTAACGCACACAGCAGATGACTGTCATACCGAGTAACAAAGCACAAATGCAGGACACTCCTAAACCTGTCTATATATTTCACCATGGAATATTTGCTTAGTTATATCCTGATCACTGACTTGGGTACCTTCACAGATTTTAAAGTTACATACTGTATGATGCAATCAGCTGGGGATAATGAAAATTCTATTTTTTAATACTGTACTTTGTTGTCTAAAACATAGGATGCAGTCAAAAAAGAATTCAGTGTAAAACAATAAACAGTAAAATGTGGTGCTTTATGCATTTTGTTTGTTTTTAATCAATTTTTTGTGACAAATTCTGGTATCAAAAGGCAACTGGATAATGAAAATGCTTTTTTTTAATCTTTAAATGGTCTAATAATGTGGTTCTTCTGAAACGATCGATGCACTCATGAAAAAAAAAAATGACAGTTTAACATACAGACAAGTGTGTGTGTGTGTGTGTGTGTATGTATATGTGTGTGTATTATTTTTTTTTTTTTTTGTAATAGAAATTCTGATGTCAAAAGGCAACTGAATCATGAAAATGCAGTATTTAATACTGTAGTTTTTTTCATCTTGTAACCAAAAAAAAACCTTTAAAAACATACTGAATGTCAGCTCTGTGTGCATCCCATTTTTGTTTATTTGTTTTTGGGTAACAAAAATTCTAAAAAGAAAAGGAAACTGGTCTAAAGTCAGATTCCAGTTTAAATGTCACATGTATTGGTTAAGAAGGTGAAGTGTTTTGGTTTTTTTTTTTTTTTTTTTTTTTTCCGGAGGACAATCTCCTAATTTCTGAAAGGTGGTCTCTAGTAGAAGTAAGGAGCAATCACTGCAGCAGGGACCCAGTCAGCAGTAAAAAAAAAAAAAAAAAGTTTACTAATGAGGGGTTAAAACTCCGGTCATGCTGTTGCTGGCTTTGTTTCTCTTGGGAAAATTATCCTCCCTTTCTGTCCTAAGACAAGATCACTGCTGTCTTTATCCCCGCTGGTGAGAATCCTTTACATTTTTGTCTTATTAATCACCTGCCGCAAGATGTAACCCCCCTTCCCCATTTATCCAGGAGATAAACGGAGAAAAAAAGTTCCACTTAAAGTGCCCCTGTTCTCCCTGGCATGTACATCCCACTGATGGCTCACGTCAGAGATTCCTGTTGGGGAGTCATACTTGGCAAAATGTTTAGACACCGAATTTTATATATATATAATTATATATGTGTATATGTATATGTGTATATATATATATATATATATATATATATATATATATATATATATATATATATATATAAAATGTATGCATTTTTGTGTGGAATATGATTGTTGACCTTGCAATTGTTGATGCAAGGCTTGATGGAATCATTTTATAGCTGTGGATGAGCCTGTGGCTAGGTTTTGTTTTTTTGGTCGCACCAATATAAGCATGATAAACAGTGCCTTGCAACGTGTTTTTAGAGGCTGTAGAGAACATGTAATTGTTCTTTAACAAATTATTATTGCCACGCATTGTGTAATGGTTGCAGTTTACATAACATGGACTGACAATAAAACCATAACGAGTACACAGCATGGTCCTGTTTTAGACTCGGAGATCCTGTGGTGAGTGGATATCTCTGTTTAAAAAAACAAACAAAATCTATTTGGGGTAGAAAAGCGATCTAGCTGTTTTTTTGGAGGTTCTCATCAATGGAAACCAATGTTTTTTTTCCACAAAACTAAGGCAGGCCATGGAGGGTGCAAATTTCAAGAAATTCGCATGATTCCCCTACCAACACAGACAGTGCTGACAGGTGAATCAGCGATGGTCTTCTCCCAGCATGGGTGGGTGGGTGAAGGAGTCCCTGGCTGAAGAAGAAAGTGATTATTGCTAGTGTCTATAGCAGTCCCTTGTGATAATCAAAAGCGAATATGGCAGACTGTTTGTACCAAGTTGATCAATCAACTTGGTATATTAAGCCTGCCCATTAATGTTTCGAATCCCAGCCGGTTCCTGCACCACAGCATGTGTGCTTGGTTTATGTTTATCTTAATGATACACTAGTCTTCTTTCTAATAGAAATATATTTTTGTTAGTTTCTCATTCTTTCTGTTTTTTTTTTTCCCTTTTGCATGCAGGATAATTCTGTCTACACCCTTTGCTGTCATCTGTTATTTCCTCATCTGGTTTGTGCCCGACATCTCTAGTGGTCAGCTGGTGTGGTACCTAACCTTCTACTGCCTTTTCCAGACCCTTGTGACGGTAAGGAATGGGGCAGGGCGTGGTAAAAGCCTATGATAATATCTGGTTAATGGGTAGAGAGATTTTGTATGTCTCTCTAACTTGTTGTTTCTGTTCTGCAGTGTTTCCATGTCCCTTATTCAGCCCTTACAATGTTTATCAGCAAAGAGCAAAGTGATCGTGACTCTGCCACAGGATATCGTAAGTATTTTCCTACGCTGCCTTTATATACATGAGACACACATTTTTTACTACATGAAATGGGTCATGGGAGTTTGTCCCTGTAACACACCCACCTAACTGACTATTATTCCTGTGTAATTGTGGTCAGTGCCTGACTTCATTGGTCACAGACATGCAATAATCAAGTTAAGGCCAAGAAAGGGGCATAGCTAGTGGTCAGTGTAAGCTATATATTAATGAACAGACCCCTAGATTTGCTATGAAAAAAGAGTAAGAAAAAGGTCAGTAAGCTTCAAAAGCAAGTTGCTTTATGATATAGTGACTGTAAACCCCTACATATACCCGGTGCTGGAACTATCAGGTAATAGACAGAAAAAAAACAATCCTCCTACATAAGCTGTACCTGTTTATCTGTGGTCTTCTCTCTCTCATTTAAATCCAAAAGAGAATTCCAAAGTTCCTTAAACGCTAAAACAGAAACAAACAGAAAACAATGTGATGTAATGTCCCCAAACCCAGCGCAGCCGACCAAAAAACATATGGAGATGTCATGAGAAAAGAACACTGGTGGACAGCGCCCAATGGATTGGACATCAAAAGGGCCAGAGAGTTGATAAGGCTATGATTGAAAACAGTGTTTCTCTATCGCTCGTTGATGGACGCAGTTCTCTGATCCATATCAGGGTTATACTGCCCCCTACAGGAGTAGGACACTAGGCAGAAAAAAGTTCTGGCTACACCTATGGGCAGTCCCTGAGGGTACGCCCTCTCTTCCTGCATAGGATGTCAGTTTTAATCTGCCTAGTCAGGAGTAAGGACCTAGCTCCTTGCTGGGATCTTCGGTCCTGGCATAAAAAGTGTTTTTTTATGTAGATTTTTTTTAGCTTGCCTTTTTTCTCCGGAATTTTTTCCTGTTAGACGTTCAAGCAACTATGCTGGGCTGGGCAACGCACTGGATCTCTATATCCAGTGGTCATCCCAGTATGGCCAACGAGTGCGCGCAGGCCTTAGCTCTGCACGGGGTCGGCCGTGACATAGTTCCACTGGACGGGGACGGGGACTGGCCCCGCGAGTTAAACGTCTCGCCAGGATGCACACAACAAGGTCTAGGCTTATGTCGCAGCGTTCCTTTGGTGGCTTGGGGTGTGCCTGTGTTCCTGGTATGGTGAGTAAACTTTCCCCCCCTGCCCTGGCGGATTTTGGGGTGGACGTGGGCACCTCCCTGGGATGGTGGGACCCCCGCACCCCTGGGTTTCCCTCTGTCCTGTTGTGACCCCCCCATTCCCACGTGGGTGACTGTTTGAGCCTACCTGAGGCTGGGACCTAGTGTGACCAGGTGGCGCAGGTCTTCATCCATCTAACTTGGGCATTGGTGCTCTTCCATGCTCTTCCATGCTGGCCTTCTGGATGATGTCACTCTCAATGCCCTTGGGATCCTAAGTGGTATCATTGCGTCTTTTAACATTATTTTTATTTTACTTTGTTTATGGAAGGATTAAATGCATTGTTTTCAATTATAGCCTTATCAACTCTCTGGCCCTTTTGATATCAAATCCATTGAGCGCTGTCCACCAGTGTTCTTTTATTTAAATCCGTTCAAATTGCTGAATTTATAAAACTTGTCTGAGAGTTGATTAAAAAAAAAAAAGGGGGCAGAGAGCAGAAGTTACACTGCAGAGCTCTGTGAGACCTCTTAGACCTGATTGGAATGAAGGGACACTCCCTCTTCACACAGGAACAGAGCTGTGACTGTCAATCAGCTGGAGGCCCATCCCCTGTCACCTTTTTTCTCTTGGTGTCATAAAAACTTGTCAGAATTAAATCATGTTGATAGCAGAGGACCGAAGCAGCAGACAGAAATGAAACTTAAGGCCCGTACACACGTACCGATTGTCGGCCGAAAAGCTTCGGCCGACGACCGATCTGCCGATTGTAGGCTTGTTAGTATGATGCCTCCGACAGCCGACAGCGCACATTCGGCCGAAAAGAATCTGTCATGCAAGCATTAAAATTTTTGTATGCCGACACCAGAGCGGCCGATTGTTCGCTAGTCAGTACACAATTCGGCCGACAGACCGCAGATTTGCAAGACTGGGCATGCTCAGAAAAGAAAAACACAGGGAAAGTTAACCATTACATGACATCACTGCTGTAGTCGGCAGACAAAATTCTTGTGCAGTCTTTTGCACTTTTCAACAGACACCGACAGCCCTGGACAAAAGACGGCCGATCTGTCAGCCGACGATCGGTACGTGTGTACGGGGCTTTAGTGCTCTGGATTGAGACAAGTACACACTTTAGAGGGATATGCTTTGTTCATTTTTCATGTTTGAGGTTTACAACCACTTTAAGGTAAGGTGAGGCAACATTTATAAATTTATGCAGAGGACTTTTTTCACCATATGTCTCCTTTTTTAATGTGCTGATAAATGCAATGTGTTCTTCTGGTAGGAAATAAACTGCTTGCAGTGTAGCTGGTTTACTGATGCCTGCTGTGTTTAGGAAAATAGAACCACTCAGGATTAAAAAGTATCCACTAATGGTATTGTTCGTCCTACGCACTTGTGTTCAGAGGGTGTTGGATAAAAGGGGTTGCTCATTTTGAATGGGAAATTTTTTCTTCCTGTGTATATGTATGTAGCATGACCAGAAGAAGCATTTTCTTGATGAAGGAAGCAAACTTTTTAAAGCTGAATTCCATTGCATTTTTTGCATAGTTAGACTGGTCCAGTTTGGACTAATGTAAGAATGTATGTGACACACCTGTGAGTTCCCCAGGAAATCACTGTAGGTAGGCACCACTATTACAGTGATCTCCACTAGCTTCCGGGTCCTATGGCAAGTGGCTGCCCTGCTGCGTTGGGAAAATAGAAAGTTAGCTTGCTTGGCATGGGCATTATTCAAGGAACATTCTATTTTCTTAAAGAGGAAGTAAGCCCTCCTATGCAACTTGTACCTATAGGTAAGGCTTACCTATAGGTACTGTAAATATCTCCTAAACAACTGTTTAGGAGATATTTACTTTGCATGCAGCCAGTGACATCACTGGTGCATGCGCTCTGAAGGAACGGCCGCTCGTGCTGTTCCTTCGGAAGCCCTGTGCCGTTAACGTCCGATCCCGCGCACATACGCAGTAGTGACGTTGTCGCGGGTCCAGCCAATCAGATGGCTGGATGCCGCAAACCCGGAAGAAGGGCGTCCGAACATGTCACCCTTGAGAGGGGTGAGCGGGCGGCACTGCGGGTTTTCGTTCTAAGGTAAGTGTTCTATAATGAGCTAGTATGCGATGCATACTAGCTCATTATGTGTTTATCTTTCAGGTGTTTGTTTTTTTTTTAAAAAATTCTGAGGTTTACAACCTCTTCAATGAATGCAAAGAATTCTCTGATTGGACAAGGTATTTCATTTTTTATTCATATTTTTTTTTCTGCCTCTTAGTGTGTTACTAATTTCTTTGCATGCTTTTCCCACAGGTATGACTGTGGAGGTCTTGGGCACTGTACTTGGCACAGCGATTCAAGGACAGATTGTGGGTAATGCAGATACCTGTAATCCTAATTCCCTCAAGGCTTCAACTCTCAATACTACTTTGGCTTCAATAGAAGAATCCAAAGCTCCTGAAGACTCTGTGTCTCTCGCCAGCACAGTGAGTTTCTTTATACCCAGAGCTGTATTTCATGTAATGTCCTCTCACTAGAAAGCAAATGCATTTACTCAAATGTGATTTTACAGTCTCTATCAGGTTTACCAAGAATTAGCACAGGGGTCTACTTAAAAGCCTAAAACTAAAAAGAATCCACAAAAGGGACAGCTCTTGTCCTGATTTATACAATGCAATACAGTCTCTATGAATGGCACAGGATCTGTGAATACTGGTTCTATGAATGACACAGGATCTGTTAATGGAGGGGGGGGAGCTACCAATCATCTTCCCATCCCCCATTCAGAGATTCAGAGATCCTTTTGTCATTCAAAGAAGCTGTGGTGTGGATCTGCCAGGAAAGAGTGGGCACAGTTGAGATTCTGACAGCCCTCCTAGATGTATTAACCCCTGCTGTGCCAGAAGACAGCGAAGGGGGTGGTGTTATGAATGGAGAAAGATTTTCACCAACGAGGCATCAGCAGCAGTTATTTCTTTTTTTTTTTTTTTTTTTTTTTTTAGTATTAGCTAAACCTATGCTTTTTAAAAATCTCTTTATTTATATCCAACCAAATCGACCCTCGCACTATATAGTGGTAGGTAAATCTACCTCTTCTGTGTTATTACTGATTCAAGATATGTAATTGGCACTAAGCAAAAATGATAGTCCTTGAGGATATTGCCTATTTTGTCATTAATGCGTCTTACAGTGCCTTCTACTACAGAACTCTTAGTAGCTGACCTTAAACATGAACCGAGGCATAAGCCGGGCCTTTAATCCTTCATTTCTCAGATCAGAAGGCAACCTGGAGAACGGGTCACAATCTTCCTCCCATCCATAGTATTTCACTTTCTATTGTCCTTCCTTTATACAAAAACATAGTAACCTTTATACTAACAAAGACCGTAGAGGACACAAGCCTACAAATGCATGAATTTATTTTTTAACCCTAACAAAGTTAACTATTGGTACCTGATTGTTTGCTATGGGCAACTAAATATCTGTGTATAAACACTCCCAAATTTTAGAGGCTGCAACTGTGTATGTACCCCCTTGCAGCAACTCCAATTTTGAACGCATCTGCATAGAGGGCAATCACCTGGAAAATGGTGTGTCTAAAGCACACACCATCTTGGTTAATCCATCTAATCTCACATTGCCCCCCCCTTACCTGCCTAATCTCGAGATCTCAAGACCACTTTTTCATCATCTCGAAGAGTGTGTCCTTTTCCTTCACCCATAAGGAACGATTTCTAAGTTTTATCCAACAGAGGGAACAAAATACTACAAAGATGGTACTATTGCCCCTTCAGGCTTTTTTTAAATGTTCCAAAAGTGCTCTCCCCTCTGCAAGAAGATTGATGCTCCACGTGACCTAGAGCTGTCCCTCGATTCAACTTCTTCCTTAGTCCAAATCTTGATTATATGTATCGCGAGGAATTTCTTATATTTATAATGAATGCAGCCAGAGCATCCATACCAGTATAGTGGAAACAATCTGACCCACCGCCACTAATGCTGTGTTTTTCAAAGGTTCATGCCCTCAAAACCCTGAAAATCTTCACTCAAACATAATAGAAAAAAAAAACTTCTGCAAAACCTAGGCGGATTTCCCATTTTCTCAAGAATACCAACTTCAATCAGAATCTGTCAGACAAGACCATGTGCACAAAGAACGGCAAGGGGGTGGAGCCCCTGGTCCATCAGTGGACCTCAACCTTCCCAGATTCCCTCACCTTCTCCTCTCCCTCCACCCACCCTTTTTATTTCCCCTCTTACTTACCCTCCTTTCTTTTTGCATTCTCTGCCATTGGGCTGTTTCTTGCCCCTAACTTTCCATCAACATCCCTACCCCTAGTTCTTAATCTGTAAGGCTGACCATGAAACAATACCCCCTCATATCCTGCTAGGTTACGAGTACTAGCAGCCAGGAACTCTGCTCCCAGCCTTCAAGTATTCCCATAAAGTAAGACCTACTGTTGTGACCTCTATACCATGTCCTCCTTTCTGGATTTTGAGTGTGTGTTTACTGTTGGCGCCAGGCATTGATCTTCTTAATTTTGTTTGTACTGAAGCTTCTTTACCCACGTTTGCCAAAATCTAAATGAATGTATTAAAAAATCCTTTTGTAGGAACAACCTTCATATCTACTTATAGTAAGTATGAAAAGTAATTCACCTTCCCACATATGTGTTTTGCAGAGAGAGGCCTACATGATTGCAGCGGGTGTCATATGTGCCATCTATATACTATGCGCTGTTGTACTGTCACTTGGTGTACGGGAAAAGAGAGGTTAGTGGACCATGGCCTATTTTCTATTTATTTTTTTAATACGAGCTACTCTAGTTTTAGTTTTTAAAGCTAACTTTTATTTTTCCATATTTTACAGAGTCCTGTGAACTTCTCTCTGAACAGTCGGTATCCTTTTGGCAGGGCCTGAAACTTGTTATGAGCCACAAACCATACATTAAACTGATCGCTGGCTTCCTCTTTACATCATTAGCTTTTATGGTAGGCCAAGAAGGCTTCATACACCTATATATTTATACTCCAATAAAGAGAATGTACTTTTTTTTTCGTGATAAAAGTATACAGCTGCAAGAAAAAGTATGTGAACCCTTTGGAATGATATGGATTTCTGCACAAGTTGGTCATAAAATGTGATCTGATCATCATCTAAGTCACAACAATAGACAATTACAGACTGCTTAAACTAATAACACACAAAGAATGAAATGTTGCCATGTTTTTATTGAACACACCATGTAAACATTCACAGTGCAGGTGGAAAAATGATGTGAGCCCCTAGACTGACATCTCCAAGAGCTTATTGGAGTGAGATGTCAGCCAACTGGAGTCCAATCAATGAGATTAGATTGGAGGTGTTGGTTACAGCTGTCCTACAAAAAACACACACCAGTTCTGGGTTTGCTTTTCACAAGAAGCACTGCCTGATGTAAATGATGCCTCGCACAAAAGAGCTCTCAGAAGACCTACGATTAAGAATTGTTGACTTGCATAATGCTGGAAAGGGTTATAAAAGTATCTCCAAAAGCCTTGCTGTTCATCAGTCCAAGACAAATTGTCTATAAATGGAGAAATTTCAGCACTGCTGCTACTCTCCCTAGGAGTGGCCGTCCTGTAAAGGTGACTGCAAGAGCACAGCGCAGATTGCTCAATGAGGTGAAGAAGAATCCTAGAGTGTCAGCTAAAGACTTACAAAAGTCACTTGCAAATGCTAACATCCCTGTTAGTGAATCTACAATACATAAAATACTAAACAAGAATAGATTTCATGGGAGGATACCACAGAGGAAGCCACTGCTGTCCAAACAAAACATTGCTGCACGTTTACAGTTTGCACAAGAGCACCTGGATGTTCCACAGCAGTTCTGGCAAAATATTCTGTGGACAGATGAAACCAAAGTTGAGTTGTTTGGAAGAAAAACACAATACTATGTATGGCGAAAAAGAGGCACAGCACACCAACATCAAAACCTCATCCCAACTGTGAAGTATGGTGGTGTGGGCATCATGGTTTGGGGCTGCTTTGCTGCGTCAGGGCCTGGACAGATTGCTATCATCGAAGGAAAAATTAATTCCCAAGTTTATCAAGACATTTTGCAGGAGAACTTAAGGCCATCTGTCTACCAGCTGAAGCTCAACAGAAGATGGGTGTTGCAACAGGACAATGACCTAAAGCATAGAAGTAAATCAACAGAATGGCTTAAACAGAAGAAAATATGCCTTCTGAAGTAGCCCAGTCAGAGTCCTGACCTCAACCCGATTGAGATGCTGTGGCATGACCTCAAGAAAGCGAATCACACCAGACATCCCAAGAATATTGCTGAACTGAAACAGTTCTGTAAAGAGGAATGGTCAAGAATTACTCCTGACTGTTGTGCATGTCTGATCTGCAGTTATTGCTGCCAAAGGAGGGCCAACCTGTTATTAAATCCAAGGGTTCACATACTTTTTCCACCTGCACTGAAAGTTTACATGGTGTGTTCAATAAAAACATGGCAACATTTTAATTCTTTGTGTGTCATTAGTTTAAGCAGACTGTGATTGTCTATTGTTGTGACTTAGATGATGATCAGATTACATTTTATGACCAATTTGTGCAGAAATCCATCTCATTCCAAAGGGTTCACATACTTTTTCTCGCAGCTGTATGTAGGTTAAAGTTGAAAAACCCCCCATACAATTGGTAATTAACTTTCATTGTTCTTCCTTTTTTTGCTGGCCTTACACATGGCAGTATTCAGGTCATTTAAATCCACTTTCAATTACAAAATTAATCATAAATGCAGCCTACTGCCATCGGTTTCTGTTCACCTTGTGAAATGATTAAAATTATTGGTGAGGGTTGACTTGATATTCTGTTTTTGTGATTGAAGGTTGTTGAAATGGTCTGCAGTTACTGTGTGCATAGCATTAATCTATCAAAATGGGTGCTAGTTACTGTTGGCAACTTGGTGTGATTGTTCTCTTATGTTAGAATACCTAGGTCTGTATGTTTTCCTATATCCTTATATATTCCATTTTTAAAGTACAACTAAAGGAAGGCACAACTTTTTTTTTTCTCTTTTTTAATTTTGGACAGATTGAAGATGGATTAGAACGTCTGTTAGTTTTTGTATTTCTTTCTATGCCTCCCTTAGGGATAGTCACCCTCTTTGTCCTGCTTACCATTATGATTGAAAGTAAAAGAAAATCCCACATTTTGGGTTGTCCCTAGAAAAGTAATAGATGGGAAATGTTCAAATTGGGACAGTAGATCTGGAGACCTGGGGTCCCCAAGGAATTCCCTGAATTTGCAGGGTTTTGTGCTCATTTCCTGTTTTGGCTATGGGACAGGAAGTGAAGGGAAATCTCCCCAATGGGACAAAGATGGCAAAAATAAACGGACAGGTGTTATGACCCTCCCTTACTCTATGCAAAATGGTAAAAGTAAAAAAAGTTTTGCCTATAGTTCTACTTTAACATTTCCATTTGACTGCTGTTGTAGCCTGCATGCATACATTCTGCAGGTTATGATCAACTCCCACACTCTTTTGATCTGTTACAACAATGGACTTTCTTTTATGAAGGCAAACCCAGTTTCATTTTTGTTATCCTCAAAAGCAACAAACTTGAAAAGCAGGTTGTTCTCTAATATATGTTAATGAGGCTCAGTATTGCTGGGATGTTACTGTAACACAGATGAAAAACCTTCTCAAATAGAGGCGTGTAACTTATGGTAATTCTTTGATTATTTAAGTCTGCTAGCAACTTATATCCAACAATCTTCCATTAACCTTCTATCAAAATGACAACTAGTGTCCTGGAAGTAAAAATATTCATATGAATTCTGATCATTCTTTGCATTTCAGCTTCTGGAAGGAAACTTTGCCCTATTTTTAAAGTACACGCTTCAGCGACGCAGTGACTATCAGAATATTCTGTTGGTTATAATGGTGAGTGTGAGATCTACAGGGAGCATTATTTTAACTTTCAGTGAATTCCTCTTCACCAAGATTAGGCATCCTTTGTCATTTCACCCTCCATACCCAGTTACACTTACACATGTTCTTAGCACAATATGACAAGTCAGTAATTTCAGCAGGAGCTGAATATGTCCATCTGATCCAGATACTTATAATTTAAAGTCAAGTACACACAGATGCTTTTGTTCTGTTAGCTTGGAGACAGAAAGTCATTGTAAGCTAGCGAATATAATTTTCAGTCCCGTATCCCTCCTCCCTTCCCTTTTGAAAGATTGCTGAAGTCTGAATCCCTTGAAACTATGTAACACAAATCTTCCTTTTTTCCCTTTTCTTTGCGTGTCCACCCCCTTTCCCATAGTTTCTTCACTAGGTTCTGAAAAGCCTCAGTCATTCTTCTACTGCTTCTTTCTCCCACAGATTTCTGCTACGTTGACAGTTCCCCTTTGGCAGTGGTTCTTGACCCGCTTTGGGAAGAAAACTGCAGTCTATATTGGGATATCGGTGAGTAAATGTAGGGGGTAATGTAATCTAACTAGCAGATGCATGGAAGAAGTTACACAGTGTACTTGGCACAGTGAAGTATGTAATGGAACGTCAGGCATTTGATCAGTGTTAACATTTGCTGCCATCTAGTGGTGGTTTTTAAAATATAAAAGCTAGCATTTCTTTGTTCCTTTAGAGAGAGCTCCTATTCTTTAAAAAAAAAAAAAAAAAAAGAGATAATTACCTGGCTGCTTTGAGTCACTAAAATAGAACAAGCATGCAGCAAGTCAGAGGAAAGTCAAAACTTTTTCAGGTCAGTGACTCGAAGAACAAATGGCTTTTGGAGCCGCATAAGATCCTTTGGTGGTGCCTCCACCCTATTACAGCTCCTGGGGGAACCTCTTTGGGGTCATCTATTTAAGATGCCCTAATAATCTCAATTGGCATGTCCCAATTTGAAGCAACAGCAGCTTCCAAGACACTCTAGGCTGCCACTCTCCTCTATATTGTGAACAGTAAACCAAACAGATTAGCAGGGAAACATTTCACTGCTTGCACGTGTGACTTTATTATTTCGGTTGTCACCCAAACCTCAGAATAGTCAGTAAACCACTTATGCCAAAACCCTTTTTATTATGTTTTCCCGATGGGGACTTTTTAAAATATTTTAGTATGTATTTAAAGTGTGGCAAAAAATATACTTTTTTTGAAGTATTTATGGACAGAACTATTGTACAAACTGTAGTAATCCTTAGCCAGCAATCAGCCTACTTTTCTATTGTTTTTGGGTTGTTATGAATGTTCGTTGTTATAGGAAACATCACTCTGTACAGCGAGTTTTACCCTATTAAACAATTCCAATAATGCTTATTAGAATGACTTACTGCTTCTTTACCTGTATAAATAGGACCTTGTATTTTTGTTTTTTGTTTTTTTGTATCCTTGCTAAATGCATAAATCTTGTGTTCAGTTCTTTTTCGTCACCTGTAATATTCTATCATGTCTCTCTTACAGTCAGTTATCCCTTTCATGATTGTTGCTGGCCTTGTAAAAATCAACGTTGTTGTAACCTACATAGTTGCAGTAGCTGCTGGACTCAGTGTGGCTGCAGCCTTCCTCCTGCCATGGTAAGTAATACTGTTTAGTCTTAGATCAAGATAGGTTAGGCAGGACAATGATTTTATGATTCTGGGACTTGAAATAGTACTTTGAGAAGAACTAAGGAATACTAAAATGGTAACAAAAGGTGCTACTTCTTTTTTTTTTTTTTTTTTTTTTTTTTATTGCCATACATACATTTAAGCAATCCTAAGTGATGGTCATATGAAACAAATATTGGCCAATTTGGCCATACCATTCTGTTGATCATGGGAGTGATTGTCAAGCTGTGAACGTGTCAGTGTGGTCCTTCAATGATTACAAACTCAATCCCTGCCATTACATATGCAAATGAATATCTGCTGACCACAAAAGTGGCAGATCATGCACTTTGACAGAGAAAGGCCAAAGGTACCCATAAACATAATAAAGAAAATTGCTGCGCTAACTGAAATTCAAAGCTTCAAACATACAAACTTCAGAAGTTGGTAATAAAATCCAAATAGAAAAGCTGCTACACAGAATCTGGAATAAAAAACAGATCTAAAAGCAATATAAGAACAATGTAGCGCTAATCATCAGTAAAAAGTTCTCAGAAAGATTAAAAAGTCCATGTAAAGTCCCAATATGATCAGATGAAAAATGTAGCGAATCCGTGATACCACCACCAGACACCCAGTTCACACTGACCCTTACCACATAACGATGATCCCCATGACAGAGATCCCAAATGCCAAAACTAGACTCAGTAGGACTCGATATGTATCCTGGATAATATACGTCCTTCTCTGGAAGTCTCAGGTCAGTAGTCACAGGTATGTAGGGAATGAAGCACAAAGCAGTATCATAGCGCAAACCATTTATTAACCAGATCAAAATAATAGATTAAAAACACTTACAAGGATCCAATCATAACGAGCATGTAAAGCAGTCCAAATTGTTTCCAAGTATGTTCCGCCACGGCATTCCACCAAAATGATGGCCGCCACGTCTCCTCACTGTGGGCGAGCGTGTCCACTGTGACCGCCCGACGTACGTTTCGTTACACTGAACGTCTTCAAGGGCTTGAAGACGTTCAGTGTAACGAAACGTACGTCGGGCGGTCACAGTGGACACGCTCGCCCACAGTGAGGAGACGTGGCGGCCATCATTTTGGTGGAATGCCGTGGCGGAACATGCTTGGAAACAATTTGGACTGCTTTACATGCTCGTTATGATTGGATCCTTGTAAGTGTTTTTAATCTATTATTTTGATCTTTTTAATAAATGGTTTGCGCTATGATACTGCTTTGTGCTTCATTCCCTACATACCTGTGACTACTGACCTGAGACTTCCAGAGAAGGACGTATATTATCCAGGATACATATCGAGTCCTACTGAGTCTAGTTTTGGCATTTGGGATCTCTGTCATGGGGATCATCGTTATGTGGTAAGGGTCAGTGTGAACTGGGTGTCTGGTGGTGGTATCACGGATTCGCTACATTTTTCATCTGATCATATTGGGACTTTACATGGACTTTTTAATCTTTCTGAGAACTTTTTACTGATGATTAGCGCTACATTGTTCTTGTATTACCCATAAACATAGTTCATCTAAGGAAAACAAATGCTGCGGGCTAACTAATCAAACCAGACTGAAAAATGTTTCTGATTGCCATTGTCATTACCCCAATAATCTGGCTGTAAAGATGGCTGCAGCATGCCTCTACCTCCTACTTTTCATAGGTTAATCACAAATGGCTAATTGATCCAGTTGTTCATGTTTGTTACTCCACTGGACAATGCAGATGCTTTGAGGGTGGTTATATTGATGCCGCATATCTGCTCTGTCTACAGCAGCCTTTAAACCTAAACTACACAAGGGATTTTAACACTAGCTCAATATTAACATTTTATTGGCAGTCACCTAATTTGCAACATTGATTTTCATTATGTTGTAAACAAGATACTTGTAAATAAAAGCTTAAACCTGAGTTACTCAGTGATTTTAAATGGCTCCCATGTCATTAAGGAAAAAAGCAGTCCTCACATGTTGAACTGTTAACAATTCTCCTTTTAGATGTACAAACAGATTTACAGCGACAGCCTACCTGTTTGAACATACATTAGGTGGGTGGCTTATGTAGGTGCTCACAGTACATAGTTCCCGGGAAATATAAAGGACCTTGTGAGATTGATATAGTATTGTTAGACTTACTGTGTTGCTAGTTTAAGAATTTCAGTTGTGGATATTTTTTATACATAGTCACATTGGTTCACCTTGGACCAATGTAACTATGCATATACTACTTGATCCGGGTCCTGCACTGATCAGTTGCCCTGCTGCTTTCTGAACACATGGGGATATCCTAGTGATAGGGGAGGTTTGCGTAGCCTGGCTCCTATAGACACAAGGTTGTTGCCAGGACTGTAATTTGATGGCTGTGGGTAACTTTTTTGTTGTGTGGATGTGTTTTGTTTTGGGTGTTCTAAAGATCTGATGTGTACATCTAAATTAAAAAGAAAAGACATTCTGATATATCCCTATATTTTATTGTTTGTCTGTATATTCCTTCACACATGCTTTTTTTTTTTTTTTTTCTTCCCTTTAGGTCTATGCTTCCTGATGTTATTGATGACTTTATTCTGAATAACCCAGAGTCGCCTGGACATGAGGCCATTTTTTTCTCTTTTTATGTCTTCTTCACCAAATTTGCCTCTGGGGTATCGCTGGGAATATCCACGCTCAGCCTGGAGTAAGTAAACCTTTAAAAAAGCTAGAATAATTGGGCTGGATTGACCTTTGGCGGTTACGGCATACAGGTACCAAGGTCTTTTCCTGCTTCTCTAAAACCCATATGTCGTTGTCTCGCATTGACCTGTGCCTCTGTTCCTCATCCGCTCTGATATGTCACGGACATTCGATACGACCCCAGGGGCGTGTAGGACCACTCCCCCCCTGGTACTTTGCCTAGAGGTGCGGCCCATCTCCACCCTGCAAAAGGCTCCCTGGAAGTTGAATGCCTTTTGGCTGAACCTGCTCCCCTCTCATGACCAGGTTAAAACTAGGATGAGGGAGTTCTGGGAGGTGCACACAGCCGAGGGGGAGCGGGGGCTCTAATGGGAAGCTTTCAAAGCCTATATGAGGGGCCTGTTTATCACTGAAGTTCAGGCAATTAAGAAGAAAACGGCTGCTCAGGGAGTCCAGGCGGAGGAGTTGGTGGACCGCCTTGAGGCCTGTTACATTGCAGACCCTTCGGAGGCCAACAGAGAGGGGTGGCTGGCTGCGCAGGAGGCCCTTCTGTGTATTAATACCTCTGGAGCGGAGAGGAAGCGTTTTTTTTTCAACGCTTGGCTTACTATGAGGAGGGGGAGTGTACGGGGAGGCTCCTGCCCATTCCCATCAGGCGTCCCCTTCGATAGGGGCACTGAGGGGAGGAGGGGGTCGTGTAATTAATACTCCTGACCAGATTATGGAGGTCCTGGTGTTCTATTATGCCTCTTTGTACCAATCTCAACAGGGACATTCCATGGCGAAGCTTTTGGAGTATGTGGGTGCCATCCCGCTGCCCTCCTTGTCGAAGTGGGAGAGGGCCCTTCTTGAGGCTCCTCTGACTTTTGGAGGAACTACAGTGCGCTTATTCTGCCTTTCCCAATTCCAAGGCTCCTGGGGAGGATGGGATACCAATGGAGGTCTGTAAGGAGTACGTGGAGGAGATGCTGCCCCATCTTCTAGAGGTCTTTCTGGAGGCAAAACAGAATGTGACTGCCTCCCTCGATGTGTAAGGCCAATATTGTCCTCTTGTTGAAACCGGGTAAGGATGGGTTGGACCCTGGTTCCTTCCGCCCTATTTTTCTTCTACAAAGTGACATAAAAATCTCGGCAAAAGCCCTAGCTTTGCGGCTCAATCAAGTGGTTGCTTCCATCATTCACTCTCATCAGTCAGGTTTTATGCCACATAAGTCGACTTCCATCAACCTCCGTAAACTGTTTCTGAACTTGCAGTCCCTGGCGGACAATAGTGGTCATAGGGAGTTACTATCCCTTGACGCGCAAAAAGCATTTGATAGTGTAGAATGGGACTATTTGTGGACGGTTATGGCCAGGTTTGGGTTCGGGGAGCATTTTATCTCCTGGGTTAAACTCCTTTACCCTGCCCCTATAGCAGCCATCAGTGAAAGTGGTAGAATGTCCCGCCCGTTTTCACTCCATCGGGGTACACGGCAGGGTTGCCCCCTATCCCCTCTGCTTTTTGCCCTGGCTATAGAGAGGTCTAACCAGGGGATAGTGGGATTCCGGTATGGCTACTTGGAGGAAAAAAACATGCTGTACGCCGATGACACCATGTTGATGTTGGGCGATACTTCTCGATTCCTATTGGAGGCGATGGCTGTCATAACGGACTTCGGCTCTTATTCGGGACTGCTTATAAATTGGTCTAAGTCCTCCCTGATGCTGTTGGATGCTGCCCCTGGTTGTCAGAACGTAGGGGAAGCTGGTATTCCTTTCTCCTCCGAGTTTCGTTATTTGGGAATACAGGTGACCCCGGAGCCATTGGACTATGCACGCCTTAATTTAACCCCTCTGCTTGCACGGTTCCGAGAGAAAGTTAAAATTTGGTCTCGGCTGCGCCTGTTGTTGGCAGGTAGAGCCAACCTCATAAAAATGATCCTTATGCCTCAGCTATTATATGCTCTCCACAATTCTCCGGTAGTTGTCCCTCTGCGATTGTTTCGCATTGTCAACTCCATCTTTAGATCCCTCTTATGGCAGTCAAAAATCGCAGAATTAAGCTAGAGCACCTCCAGCGACCCAAAGACTTGGGAGGTCTGGCGTTGCCTAATCCGTGGTTGTACTACATGGCCTCACAGCTACAGCATATTGCCCGGGCCATGGGTGAGAGCGGGGAGGGCTCAGTAGTGTGTCTTTTGGCCCACACTGTGGGTCGGGGGGAGGTAGCGGCTCTTCTGGAATCTTTGCGCCTGGGGAAATCTAGTAAGAAGTTCCCTACCTATGTCCTCATGCAGAAAACATGGAATAAGGCTCGCCAACTCCAACAGGTGGTGGGATACACCGGATTTAGTCCTATTTGGGAGAACGCTAGGTACCCCGAGTTGGCCAAATTACCCTATGGCGCCAGGTGGTCAGGGTATGGCATTTCCCATCTGAAACACATATTTCGCAATGGAGTGCTCCGCTCTTTGGTGAGCTGAGGGAGGCGCTTCGCCTTCCTCGGTTCATGCATTTTTACTACCTGCAGCTTCAGCACGCGATTAGGGCCCAGACAGGGGACGACCTGTGGGTACATTCTCCAGCTCCTGTTTCATTTTATGTCTACAGTTGACACTTATAATGGCTTTAAAACACACTGTTACTCTCTGCTGTTGGGATCCCTTATGGACCGCCACCCGCTGCGCATGTTAGCCCACTGGGAGAGGGATGTGGGAGCGTTTGAGGATGAGCAGTGGGAGGAGGCCCTACAGGCAGTACAGCTGAGCTCCTTGAACGTGGCTCAAAGGTTATCTCAATTGTATATTTTGCACAGGACTCACTATACTCCGGTACGATTGCATAGGATGGGAAGGAGGGACTCCCCAATATGTGGCAGATGCATGAGGGATCATGGGGACTTGGTGCATCTCCTATGGAGATGCCCCAAGATTCACGTGTATTGGAAGGATGTGCTCGATACTCTTTCAGGGGCGTTTGGGGTCCAGCTGCCGGAGGATCCCAAGGTCTGCTTGCTGGGAGTCATGGGAGGAGTTCAGGCCTCGGTGCCGGCTCAGCAAGCCATTACAAGGGCATTGTTCCAGGCAAGTAAATTATTTTTGCGTCACTGGATCTCCCCGAGAGCCCCTTCGGTCAAGGAATGGGTTGCTGCGATCAGAGACACCCTTAGACTGGAAAGGTACATATATCAACATAGGGGTAGTCCAGGCAAATTTGAGAGGCTGTGGGCTCCCTGGTTGGCTGTGCCAGGCCTGGCCCCAGTGGACCTGATACTTGATAGTATAATGGCTGGGATGGTGTGAAGGATAGGGAATGGTGGACTGGCGGGGATTGTCTTGTGGTATTCAGTTAGCCATCCCTTAACCACTTTACGACCAGTCACTGTGCCTCTACTGCGTCGCTGGACTCTTCCCCTTGTGGGCGGCGCTCGCGCTGTATTCATTCACAGCGGGAGTCGGGCCAGGGGAGGAGCAGCGGCGCAATGTCCGCCGCAATGTCCCGCAAAAAAATCGCAGATCGCCGCCATTACTCGTTAAAAAAAAAAACACCAAAAATGACAAATCTTTCTCTTAGTAATCGCAATAACTTTTGCGCAAACCAATCAAAATACGCTTATTGTGATTTTTTTTTTTTTTTTTTTTTTTTTTTTTTTTACCAAACATAGATAGCAGAAAACACATTGGCCAAAAATGTAAAAAAAGTTTTGATTTTTAAATTTTTTTGGGGGAATTGCATATAAAAAAATGTGAAAAATATTGTTATTTTTTCAAAATTTACGCACTTTTTTTTGTTTATAGCGCAAAAAGTAAAAATCGCACAGGTGATCAAATACCACCAAAAAAAAGCTCTGTTTGTGGGAAAAAAAGGACTTAAATTTTGTTTGGGTACGGCGTCGCACGACCGCGCAATTGTCAGTTAAATTCGCACAGTACTAAATCGCAAAAAGTGGCCTGGACGTAAAACACCAAAATCCTCCGGTGGTTAATGTCGCCAACAAGTGGCTGGGAGTGACTGAGCTGTTAGCCTGAATGCTTATGATGATGTATGTAAAGGCGGTTGGTGTTAGGCTTTTTTATCTTTTGTATATGCCTGATCCTTGTATCTTTTGGCTTGTATGGTCTGGACTCTGTTTTGTTTGCTGTTTACAAAGTTTAATAAAGTTTCTTCTTGATATAAAAAAAAAAAAAAGCCAGAATAGGAAGAGAAGTCCAAATCCATTCCTGCGATTATCTTGTTTTTTAGCAGCGACATGTTACTAGGTTTATGCTCCCCTGTCTGCTTTTTGTTGCTGTGGAATGCTGAAAGCTTTCCTGCATTGTTTTTCCAGTGTTCATAGTGTATAGAAAAAGTATGTGAACCCTTTGGAATGATATGGATTTCTGCATAAAATGTGATCTGATCATCATCTAAGTCACAACAATAGGCAATCAGTCTGCTTAAACGAATAACACACAAAGAATGAAATGTTGCCATGTTTCTATTGAACACACCACGTAAACATTCACAGTGCAGGTGGAAAAAGTATGTGAACCCCTAGACTAATGACATCTCCAAGAGCTAATTGGAGTGAGATGTCAGCCAACTGGAGTCCAATCAATGAGATGAGATTGGAGGTGTTGGCTACAGCTGCCCTGCCCTATAAAAAACACACACCAGTTCTGGGTTTGCTTTTCACAAGAAGCATTGCCTGATGTGAATGATGCCTCGCATAAAAAAGCTCTCAGAAGACCTACGATTAAGAATTGTTGACTTGCATAAAGCTGGAAAGGGTTATAAAATTATCTCCAAAAGCCTTGCTGTTCATCAGTCCACGGTAAGACAAATTGTCTATAAATGGAGAAATTTCAGCACTGCTGCTACTCTCCCTAGGAGTGGCCATCCTGTAAAGATGACTGCAAGAGCACAGCACAGACTGCTCAATGAGGTGAAGAACAATCCTAGAGTGTCAGCTAAAGACTTACAAAAGTCAGTGGCAAATGCTAATATCCCTGTTAGCGAATCTACAATACGTAAAACACTAAACAAGAATGGATTTCATGGAAGGATACCACCGAGGTAGCCACTGCTGTTCAAACAATACATTGCTGCACGCTTACAGTTTGCACAAGAGCACCTGGATGTTCCACAGCAGTACTGGCAAAATATTCTGTGGACAGATGAAACCAAAGTTGAGTTGTTTGGAAGAAACACACAACACTATGTATGGCGAAAAAGAGGCACAGCACACCAACATCAAAACCTCATCCCAACTGTGAAGTATGGTGGTGTGGGCATCATGGTTTGGGGCTGCTTTGCTACGTCAGGGCCTGGACGGATTGCTATCATCGAATTGAAAATGAATTCCTAAGTTTATCAAGACATATTGCACTTAAGGCCATCTGTCTACCAGCTGAAGCTCAACAGAAGATGGGTGTTGCAACAGGACAATGACCCAAAGCATAGAAGTAAATCAACAACAGAATGGCTTAAACAGAAAAAAATACGCTTTCTGAAGTGGCCCAGTCAGAGTCCTGACCTCAACCCGATTGAGATGCTGTGGCATGACCTCAAGAAAGCGATTCAAACCAGACATCCCAAGAATATTGCTTGAATAAAGAGGAATGGTCAAGAATTACTCCTGTCCGTTGTGCACGTCTGATCTGCAACTACAGGAAACGTTTGGTTGAAGTTATTGCTGCCAAAGGAGGGCCAACCAGTTATTAAATCCAAGGGTTCACATACTTTTTCCACCTGCACTGTGAATGTTTACATGGGGTGTTCAATAAAAACATGGCAACATTTCATTCTTTGTGTGTTATTAGTTTAAGCAGACTGTGATTGTCTATTGTTGTGACTTAGATGATGATGATCCGATCACATTTTATGACCAATTTGTGCAGAAATCCATATCATTCCAAAGGGTTCACATACGTTTTTCTTGCAGCTGTATACTCCACGGCATCCGAATAGCCCTCCTAGAGAGACACTCCTCTTGAAGTCAATTTCACTTTATTATAAATCACACCAACCCCCCTTTATTCTATACACTCACAAGCAGCATTCTTTGAAATCAACATAGATTGCATGTAAAAGCGGAGCGCGCAGCATCTGCCTCCTACCGCTTCTTCCGCGGAGTAGTGCAGACCGGCTTCCTCTGACCAACAGACGGAAGAAGTGGTAGGAGGTAGACGCTGCGTGCTCTGCTTTTACATGCAATCTATGCTGATTTCAAAGAATGCTGCTTGTGAGTGTATAGAAGGGGGGTTGGTGTGATTTTATAATAAAAGTGTTTGCGTAATTACACTATTAGTTTCCCCTTTCTTTTTGGCAGATTATCTCTTGGAGTATATGCAGTGGCGGAGCTAGCTGGGGTGGCAATTGCCACCCCAGACAAAATCCTTGCCACCCCGCTCACGCTCGCTTATGCTCATAACATTACATAGCTGAACCCGAACGAGAGGGCGCCTGTGCAGCTAGTTCTCTGTGACTGTGACTGAGCGCGGTGAGCAGCAGCGGCGCCGTGAGCCGCTGCACAGCTAACCAATCACGCGTGCCTGCACACCTGATTGGTTCGCTGTGCCGCTACTCACCGTGAGTAGCGGCACAGCGAACCAATCAGGTGTGCAGGCACGTGTGATTGGTTAGCTGTGCAGCGGCTCACGGCGCCGCTGCTGCTCACCGCGCTCAGTCACAGAGAACTAGCTGCACAGGCGCCCACTCGTTCACTTCTTCTACCTGTAACCTTAGGTAAGTCTCTCTCTGGTCTCTGCATGATTGAAGGGGACACGGCATGCTGGTCACTACATTGATGGGTTGGCATGCTGGTCACTACATTGATGGGTTGGCATGCTGGTCACTACATTGATGGGTTGGCAATCATGCTGGTCACTACATTGATGGGTTGGCACGCTGGTCACTACATTGATGGGTTGGCACGCTGGTCACTACATTGATGGGTTGGTACGCTGGTCACTACATTGATGGGTTGGTACGCTGGTCACTACATTGATGGGTTGGTACGCTGGTCACTACATTGATGGGTTGGTACGCTGGTTACTACATTGTCAATTGATGGGGGGGCATGCTGGTCACTACATTGATGGGGGGGCAATATTGTGCAGCTCTACTCATAGGCATGCGCACGGGGTGTGCCGGGTGTGCCTAGGCACATCCTAATCACCCTCGCGCAGTGCTTCTGCCATGGCCGCCGCCGCTGTGTCTGCTGCTCTCTGCCCCTGGCTGCTCAGCTCCCGAACCCAATCCTGTCGGTGCGGAGACTGAGAGGGACTGTCTGGGGGAGGACCCTGGCCTGCTGTAAGGGGGGATCTATATAGGGGACCTCACCTCACCCTGGCCTGCTGTAAAGGAGGATCTATGGGGGACCTGCTCTAAAGGGGGATATATGGGGATCCTGCTCTAAAGGGGATCTATGCCATAGATCCCCATTTAGAGCAGGGTCCCCATAGATCCCCTTTAGAGCAGAGCCCTGTGATCGGTGTGCGGCCTTAAAAGAATAATGTTTACTTTGATAATTGTTTAATTAAAAATGTTTTAATACCGCTAATGTTTGTTTACATTTATTTATAAAAGTGTGTGTATATATACACACACACGCATGTATATTGACCCCCCAAAATAATACCTTGCCACCCCTTTGCCACCCCATTTTAAAAGTGTAGCTCCATCACTGAGTATATGTGTTATGAGAATTACCTGCATATCCCCTGGAGAGGTCCTTTGAGTGGGGTCTAATGAGGCATGCTGTAATTGACTTCAAGAAGAGTGTCTCTCTAGGAGGGCTATTTGGATGCCGTGGAGTATATGTGCTGTTAACCATTTAATTTTGGTGAGTGTGTGACTATATGGGAGAGCATGCACAAGGGGTGGTGACGGCTCCGTATCGTTACCTTTTGGACTTGCCTCACATGGTGCACCCCATGGACCTCCATCTGTATTTGTCTATTCAATCTCATAGGGACAATTATGCTGAGTGGACTGATGTATGGTTTATATTATATCCCATAAGTATTGGTTGCTATGGGATTCAGTTAGGGAAGATTTAGTGTTTGGGGTGTTACCTTGGGTGGCACAGTGGGATGGTATGGTCCAGGATGACAGGCTATAGGGATCAGAATATGCATTTTCTATTGACCTATTGTTTTTGCAATCTGTGCTTTAGTTGCTCATGACCCTTTTTTTCTTTTTTAAACAGTTTTGCAGGCTACCAGGCCCGTTCTTGCGATCAGCTAGAAGCTGTGAATGTGACACTGAGGCTGTTGGTCTGTGCTGCTCCTATAGCTTTGATTCTCATTGGACTGTTACTGTTTAAATTGTATCCAATTAATGAAGAGAAGAGGAAAGAAAACAAGAAAGCTCTTCAGCTTCTCAGGTGAGCATTAAAAATATTTTGAAATTGTGCCTATGATGATTGGTTGGTATTTGCCATTTGTCTTAATAAAACTTTTAGAATTAGGAATAAACAACTTGATGAGCTTTTCAGAGACAGAAAAGTATAACTGTTTAAGGATATGTGGCCCAATTCTTGAAAACCTCTTGGAGCAGAAGTGTTTGTCTAGGCTGCCCCACAATGATTAGGTTATTTTACACTGCAGAGTCAAAAGCTAATTGGTTGCTGTGTAGCACAGACTGCCTTAAATATTTCCTCACACAGGCACATTCGTTACTCCCACTATTAACTTTCCGTAATAACACCATGATAAGCAGTCAACCTAACAAAAGCTTGGTGAATACAAGCCTTAAAGAATAAGTTCACAAAAATAAAAGCACATTTATTTTTCGTTCATTGACTGACACCGCTCCTGGTATTATTAATAATTGGGTTATACTGCCCCCTACAGGAGTAGGACACTAGGCAGAAAATAATTCTGGCTACACCCATGGACAGTCCCAGGGGGTATACTACCTCTCTGCTGTAGCCACTCAGTTTTTTTCTGTCTAGTCAGGAGTAAGAACCTTGTTCCCTGCTGGGATCTTTGGTCCTGGCAAATCTATTTTCTTTTTAGATAGAAATCTTTTTCTCCTGGATTTTTCCTGCGAGATCTACAATCAACTGATGGACTGGGCGACGGGCTGGATAATCTAGATCCAGTGGTCACCCTAGTCTGCCAGCTAGTGCCCGCAGACCTTAGGTCAGCCACAACATAGCCCCACTGGATGGGGGCTGGCCTGTGAGTTAAACGCCTCGCAAGGTCTCATACGACCAGGTCTCTGCCTGAGTCGCAGCTTTCCTGCTGGCCAACAGCCCCCCCCCCCCATTTTGATGGCGAGGGGTTCTGTCTGGAGCGGTGCCTGCTTGGTTGCGGGTATGGTGAGTAGCTGTCCCCCTCTCTCCCCCCTGGAGGGTTTTGGGGTGAATTTCTGCAGTGGGAGCCCCTCATCCCCTGGTGCTGGCTCCTGGATCATGATCGCCGCACGTGTAGTGCATTATCCTGGTGGCTGCAGGCGCTTGTTTCTGCGGGTGGTGAGTCTGGTGGGGTCCTCTCCCTCTCTGCTGAGGATTGCTTTGTGCCTGGTGACCAGCTAGTGCTGGCAACCCGGTGGGGGTTTTTCCTTAGCAGTGTTTTTGCACTTTTTGTGAGGTCCCCCTGGTGACTCATGGAGTCTTTGGAGCACATTTCCCCACCTGATCCCCTCTCTGAGGCTGCGGGTCCCTCCAGGTCCAAACCATCCATCCATGCATGCACTGACAGCGGTCCTGAAGTCCCTTGTGTCCTGGGTGGAGGTGACTTTTCGGACGACCCGCTAGTAAAAAGGGCCCTTGCCTTCCCCTGCCTCATCTGTCTAATCAGATCCTGAATCTGATTTGGCTGCCGCAGATGTGGGTGACCCTGCTGGGTCTGCAACCACGCGTCTCGAATCGTCTGATAGCGAGAGTGAGTCCTCCATGTCTGCGACCGAACAACCAAAGGCGCTGGTGGATGCACTGATGTGTCTGTGCGTGAAACCCTAAAGATAAAGGACTAAGCTGAAGCTGCAACGGAGGCGCAGGAACCCCTTGGCACTCACAAGCCATCCAGAGCGGCAAAGGTGTTTCCTTTCCTGCCTATTTTGACAGAATTGTCGCTAAAGAGTGGGGACGACCAAATCGTCCCTGTGGGGTTCCTAAGTGCTTTACTAGGTGTTACCCCTTTGAGGAGTCCCTTCTTAAGAAGTGGACTGTGCCACCGGTGGTGGACCCTCTGGTTTCCAGATAAATTAATGCAAACATGATTCCGGTTGACGAGTCCCGGCCTGTGGTCCGCACTATGTACACTCTGGCTGGTTCCGCAATGAGGCCGGTATTCACCATTGCCCTAGTGTCCTAAACTCTGACCGAGTGGGCTAAGCTCTTACACCGTGACCTGGAAGGGGGAACACCTTCCTCTGCCTTTGCCGAGCTGGTGGACCAGCTGGTCCAGGGGCTGCAGTTTATCTGTGATGCCTCTTTTTGGATGTGGCTCCTCTGATGGCTTGCCTCTCTGGTTTGGCAGTGGTCCTTCAGCGTGTCTTTTGACTCAAGTGCTGGTCTGCGGAGCAGACTTCTAAGAAGGTCTTGACTGATCTTTCTTTTCAAGGAGGTCGCCTGTTTGGAACTATCCTGGATGACCTCATTAAAGGTCTCACAGGGAGGATGAGTACTTTACTTTTCTTTTGCAGGCTACTAAGGACCTCGTCGTGGGGCTTCCTTCTCGGCTCATAAGTTGTTTTTTTTTGTCCCTAAGGGTCGACTTGACTACGGCTCTAAGCCTTTCAGGGCCTCTTCAGGAGATTCCAAACGAACTTGGTCCAGACCCGTGGACAAGGCTCCTTCAGCATGAAGGTGCGCCCTAATCCATATCAGGGGTGGGGGGACATCTTTGCTTGTTTCCGGGTTCCGTGGACTTCCCTGGTGCAAGTGGGTCCACAAAGTCATTCGGTCCGGCTACAAGATCGAGTTTCGCTCTTGTCCCCCTGCAATGTTTTTTCCTTCCAACTTGTGCCTGTCCCCAGACCGCTTATAGGGCCTGTTTAGGGCGGTACAAGACCTGTTCCTTCAAGGGGTAATTGTCCCGGTTCTGACTTCGGAACGTTTTCAGGGTTTTTACTCAAACCTGTTCACAGTCCCCAGGGAGGAAGGCAAAGTGGGTCCAATCCTGGACCTTAAAGCGCTTTGTGCAGGTTCAGAATGGAATCCATTTGAATGGTGGTGGCATCCCTGCATCAGAGAGATTTCCTTGCCTCCTATTGATATCAAGGTCACCTACCCTCACATTCCAATATGTGCCAGTAACCAGCATTTTCTCCGCTTTGCTGTGGTAGAGGAGCATTATCATTTTGTGGCGTTACCGTTTGGTCTAGCCTCTGCTCCACCAGTCTTCACAAAAGTGTTAGCCCTGGTGCTAGCTTTGCTACGCCAACAGGGGATCGCGGTACTGGGCTATTTAGACTATCTCCTTCTGCGAGCAGAGTCTCCCTCTGCTCTGGTGGAAAACCTGGAGATCACAATACGAACCCTGTGGGAGTTGGGCTGGATGCTGAATTTTTAGAAGTCTGCTCTGGCTCCGTCCACGAAGCTGGACTATCTGGGCCTGACTTTGGACTCGGCCTTAGCCAGAGTGCTCCTTTCTCTGGACAAACTCCAGAAATTGCAGGCTCCAATTCACCTCCTGCTCTCCAACAGATTTGTTTTCCCTCCAGACTTGCATGCAGGTGCTGGGCCTGATGGTGTCTACCTTCGAGGCGGTTCAGTTTGCACAGTTCCATACGAGGTCCCTGCAAAGGGAGATTATGACTAAATGGGACAAGACCCTGCAGTCTATGAACAATCAGAACCGGCTGAGCCGGGGCACGAAGGAGTCCCTGATATGGGGGCTTGGTTCACCGGCGCTTCGGCTGGGAACATCCTTCCTTCCCCTGTCTTGGACAGTGGTCACCAAGGATGCCAGCCTGTCCGGCTGGGGAGGCGTCCTCGGCAAGCCTTCTGCTCGGGATCTGGACGCAAGAAGAGTCCAAACTACCGATCGATGTCTTGGAACTTCGAGCGATCAGACTGTGTCTGGATCATTGGATGGATCATCTTCAGGGTTGTCCAGTGCTCATTCAATTGGACAATGCCATGGCCGTGGCTTATGCCAATCACCAAGGGGTCACAGGATGTGTCCTGGCAGCTCTGGAGGTAGCTGGCATTATAAGGTGGGCAGAATGGTTCGTTCCAGCCCTCTCTGCCATACACATTCCCAGGGTGGAAAATTGGCAAGCAGATTACCTCAGTCGGCAGGCAAGGACCACCGGGAGTGGTCCCTTCATCCGGAGGCATTTCATCAGTTGTGTCTCCAGTGGGGCACCCCCCAGGTGGATCTGTTGGCGTCTTGGCTCAACAGAAAGGTGCAAAGGTTTGTGGCTCAGTCAAAGGATCCTCTGGCAGACGCCACAGACGCGCTGGTGGCCTTGTTGGGTCAGTATCAGCTGATATACGCCTTCCCTCCTCTCAAGCTTCTGCCAAGACTTCTACGTAGGATCGGGGCCGACGGGATTCTGGTCATCTTAGTGGCTCTGGACTGGCCTCGCGGGGCTTGGTATACGATCTGGTGCGGCTGGTTGCCGACGTTCCTTGGAAGTCTTTTCTCAGGGAGGATCTGCTGTCCCAAGGACCCATATTCCGTCCTGCTTTACAGTCGCTTTGACGGCTTGGCTGTTGAACGCCAGGTGCTGAAGGATAGGGGTTTATCTGAATCGGTGATTCCTACCCTGTTGAAAGCTAGGAAGATGTACCATCGTACATGGAAGACGTACATTGCATGGTGTGAGTCTCTTGGGATTCATCCTTCCTTCTCGGTGGATCCGATTTTAATCTTCCTTCCACTGGGGGTTGAACAGAAATTGGCCTTGAGTACCATCAAGGGCCAGGTGTCGGCTTTGGCGGTCTTCTTCCAACGACCTTTGGCTACACACTCCCTAGTGCGTACCTTTCTTCAAGGTGTCCGTTTGGTCCCTGCAGTGCGAGCTTCGTTGCTGCCTTGGGATCTCAATTTGGTGCTTTCAGCTCTACAGAAGCCTCCCTTTGAAAATATTCAGGAGATTTCCCTGCTTATGCTGTCCAAGAAGGTGGCCTTTTTGGTGGCTATCACCTCTGCGTGCAGGGTGTCGGAACTGGCGGTGTTATCCTGTTGTTCACCTTATCTGGTTATTCACAGAGATAAAGTGGTTCTTCACCCCTGTCCGTCATTCCTTCCAAAGGTTGTCTGATTTTTCCTTTGAAAGAAGACATTGTGTTGCCTTTCCTGTGTCCCAGGCCTAAACATTTGAAGGAAATTGCCTTGCATGTGGTCCAAGCAATTAGGGTGTACCTAACAACAGCTATGGATTCTTTCAGGAAGTCAGACTCTCTATTTGCTCTGACAGAAGGACCTCAGGTTGCCCGCTTCCTCTGCGACCATTTCCAGATGGATCAGACAGACGGGGGTTCAGGCCTATTGCATCAAGTGTCAGGTTCCTCCTTGACCTGTTAAGGCGCACTTACTAGGGCGCTTAGTGCCCCCTGGGCCTTCCGGCATCAGTGACGCAGGTTTTGCAAGGCGGCCACCTGGTCGTCGGTACACGCTTTTACAGAGTTTTATAAAGTAGATGTGTTGGCATCTGCAGATGCTTCCTTTTGGCTGCAAGGTTTTGCAGGCTGCTGTTAGAGGACCTGTTCTTCTTTGAGGGTGTATTTTTTTTTCCATGTGGGCTCCAGTTGTTTGAGCTCCTGTTACAAGGTTAGCCTTGGGAATTTTTTTGGTTGTTCCCTCCGCTCATGTTTAACACTGCTTTGGGACGTCCCAATGGTTATGAATACCAGGAGCTGTGTCAGTCAATGAACAAAAGAGAAAATGGGATTTTGACTTACCGTAAAATCCCATTTCTCTAATGTTCATTGATGGACACAGCAGCCACCCCTCTGTGGAGTTATTATTCTCTTGACACTGCTTGTAACCAAACCTGAGTGACTATAGCAGAGGGAGTATACTCCCTGGGACTGCCTATGGGTGTAGCCAGAATTCTTTTCTGCCTAGTGTCCTACTCCTGTAGGGGGGCAGTATAACCCAATGATTATGAATACCAGGAGCTGTCTGTCAATGAACATCAGAGAAATGGATTATACGGTAAGTCAAAAATCCCATTTTTTTTTTTTTTTTTTGCATGTTAAAAAAATGTGCATTTTATTTTTGTAGTAGGAGCAATGGAAAGCATTGCACCAGTGATCAGCAGATCACTGATGCCATGCAGGTCTCCTGCACACTGTCTGTGTATGGAATTACTCGTAAGCCAATACTCCCTGACAAACACTCAATGAACTACCACAGCGCTCCACAGCGTTCATTGAGAGCCACAAGCTGACAGCCACTAAGGATGTCGGGGCTTGTAGTTCATTCAGACACACCGAGCTGTGTGAAGCACTGGGAACCTGTTACATGGAAGATGTGACATGTTCTCAAAGGTGGAACTATCCTTTTAACTGAATAAAGCTGGGCATAGGACTGAAATATGGCTGGTTCAGCAGGAACCGTCAGAATTTCGATCTGTGGTGTAGCCTCTGCTATTTGACAGAAGATGATTATTAGATCCACTTCTGTCGAACGGATATACTGACTGAAAAAAACTGTGTATCAATGGCTATAGCTCCTTATTAGTGCATTCTGACAGCAGTGGGAGCCGCTGTCAGAATACAATGTCTGGTGGGAAGGGGGGGGGGGTGTATTCTTCCACCTTGCTTGTGTGGAAGGAGGTACCTGTTCATTTTATTTTTCATTCAGCCTCCTGGCCTCTATGGCCATATATTTTTTATTTTACTTTTTTTAGATTATAACATTTTTAAAGCTAAATGTATGTTTGTCTGTGTCCTGGCTTAGAGGATTTACCCTCTTTGTCCTGGAGATCATTGTCACAGTAACATCAAGCAATGGGAAATTCAAAATGTTATGGTTGTTGAAAAGAGAAGAATTCTTCTAGTGAGGACACCTGTTCTAATGTCAGAATATTTCCTTTAACTATTGTGTCTGGGGGGTAGGAGGTGAAGGGCAATCTCTTCAATGGGATACTGCAACAAAAAAAAAATTTGCAGGGGTCTTACTATTCCATACTTAACAAACCTTGAAAAAAAATCCTGAATAAGTACAAATATCAGGAAATGTGATTCGGGAAAGGAACCTTGACCAGACCCCACTATACATACATTAGCAGGGAAAATCACACAGATGATTGGCCCTTAATTAGAAGTGTCTCGAAGGGAATACCCATTAGTTTATCACTTTCATTTTCATGCTGTTGGCTGAGGCAATTTTATTTTATTTTTTAAGTGTAAGTGATGTCTAGTAAAGGAAAAATGTAAAGATTTTTGGAAATGCTAATTGCCAGCTTTTGGGAAGGGTAACCGCTTCAGCATAGAAATTCTACTTATTTTCCAAGAACATGCTCTGACTGTATATAAATGTTGCTTCTGTTTTGCGTGAAATTTGCATGTGCTGCTGTGCTTACTCATGGTCTGTTTATCTTCCTCAGAGAGAATGACCGAGACTCTGATTCTGACTCAGTGGAGCTTGCAAGCAATTTATGACACAGGCAAATTGCCTTCCTAAAGTTTACACACAACTGTAGAGACATTCAGTTTTCCCCATTGTGGGAAGGCACCAGCCAATGAAAGACTTATCTGCACTACGCTCTTAACTTTCCCTCTGGGGACAAGTGCCAACCCTCGGTGCTATTTGTGCTTGGAACACACTGAATGCTGCAATCCTACTGAACTTTGCACTAACATAGGGCAAATATATTAATTTAACTGTACATTTCTAAATAGGTTTTGTATATAAAGACTTTATCCTAAATGTTTGAAGAACGGAGAAGGCAATTGTTAAATACTGTACATGTGGTTAAAAAGATGTCTTGGCAGGTTGTAAAAACTACCTGCAAATTGCCAAACACTGAGATTTACTAGTGTATGTATGGTAATAACAAATGTGGACGATTGTGTTTTATAATGTATACGCTGCTGTATATTATGTGAATCTTGAAATGTACATAAGTATTTGTAATTTATATACAACAAAAATGATGCCTCTTGAACATCCTTTAAAGATTTAATAATACTGTATTTCGTATTTATTTTACATAAAGCACATGGGCAAAACTTACTGTGCAAGCATACTTTTTTAATTTTATTACAAGAAGCTGCATGTTGATTGAATGACCAAAGTAACCAACACACGAAGCGTCTTCTGACTCCAAAAGGACCGTTCCTCTGTTGCCAAAATTTAACAAATGCAGTATTAATGGAGATCAACCTGTAAGGTTTTGCTGTTTTTTAAAATGCCGACTATCTGACAATGTATGCTTGTATGTTTACAACTGTACATGTGTGCAAGATTTTCTACATGTTTGGCAAATGCTTGTTTTCATAATGGTCTGTTTTTATGAATTTTGTTCCAGTGTTGATGGGTGAATGCTCCTTTTTATAGAAGTGTAGAATTTAAAATTAGCAATATTTTTGGGGCTTTATGTTGTCCTGGTAAGGGCTATTTCTGTCAATTTGAAACATGATGCACAAATATACATGGAAAATTACAGATTTCCTGACGTCTTTTTGCGCGGCATGTAATAATATTATTAAACTTTGTAATAGGGCTCCTGGTTACTGCAGGAGAAAATGTTTCATGCTAGTGTCTGTCTGAGCTTGTCTCTGAAAGCATTAACACTTCACTTTACAGCTGGTATTCAATAGAGGACCACCCAGATATTTCCATCTCCTTTAAACCAGCATCATACATTGTCAACATAAATCCGTCAATGTTGAAGATATGAGATAATTCTTATCAAATGGCAGTGGATACCTTTTTAGATATCTGCCCCTACAGATGTGCACAGTAATTGCTGACCCGTATTGCACAGATCAATATGTAATGTGCAGCTACACTCATAATTAGTAATAATACATAGCTGTGGGGCTTTGGTGGTGTTCGGTTTGGACTGCCTTACAGACAACTGCCGTATTAAGGCCCGTACACACGTACCGATCGTCGTCATACAAACGTCGGCGGACGAAAGATCTGCCGATTGTATGCGTGTTAGTATGGTGCCTCCGACAGCTGTCTGCGCACAATCCGCGGACAAAAGTCTTTCTTGCAAACATGAAAATTTTTGTCTGCGGACACCAGAACGGACGATTGTTCGCCTGTCAGTACAGAATTCGGCCGACAGACCGCAGATTTGCAAGACTGGGCATGCTCAGAAAATTAAAAACACAGGGAAAGTTAACCATTACATGACATCACTTCTGCAGTCAGCTGAAGTCTGCAGACAAAATTCTTGTGCTGTCCATGTGCTGTCTTTGCACTTTTCAACAGACACCGACATCCCGGGGAGAAAAGACGAACATTTGTATGCCGACGATCGGTACGTGTGTATGGGGCTTTACTGTTGTGTCAGAGCTGTAAGTTCTATTCATTTCAGAAACGGAGAGAACCAAATCAAAAACGTGCTCAGCAGCTACAAAATAAGCCATATGAAATTGGTTGGAGGGTAAGAATTACTTTAGTCCACCCAAAATTTATATTTATTTTTGGTAGATGCTACACAACCATGTCTCAGGGACTCTTGAGTTCTTCATCCTTGCCGCCATGGTTATTATAAGGGGTTCCCACTCTCCCGTTAGATTTCATTTTGAGTTTTATGGAGATGCTGATCTTGGTCAGGAATACTGGATTATCCAAGACATACAAAAAGCCAGAGGCTGACTATAACTGCATATAGGTAGGGGAAGCAAGCTTACCACTTGTCTTCTAAAAGGACTTTAGTTGACTATCCAGTAAGATGGAAGCCAATAGATCTCTTTTGCATGAGTGCTTAATCCAAGCCCTTTGCATCAACTATATGTTCAGGTAGACACCCCATGATGTGGCCTTCTCTCAGGGAAACAAAAACCTCTGAGACTATTTATTTGTCTTGACCAAAAAATTTTTCTCGTAAATCAGTTGGTTGGGGGTACCTGCAGAGCTGGTGGACTAAAGATAACATGCAGCTATTCCCAATTTATCCTATTTTGCAACAGTCTTGTCATGTCTATGGACTGCCTTTATAGAGTCCATGCACACTGGGCTTTATAAAAGCCAGTTATTTTGGCCGAAAAAAAAACTCTGCTCATAAAGAACGTTTTTTTTTGTACAGGTGTTAAGCGCTATTTTTTTTTTTTTTTCCTTCCAAAAAACTCTCAAACACAAACCAAAAAGGATTTTTTCTCTTTTGTTCATTGACGGACACAGCTCCTGATCTTGTTAACCATTGGGTTATACTGCCCGCTACAGAAGTAGGACACTAGGCAGAAAAAAAGCTTGGCTATGCCTACGGGCAGTCCCAGGGAGTATACTCCCTCTCTCTGCTATAGGTACTCAGTTTTTTTCTGCCTAGTCAAGAGTAAGGACCTAGTTCTTGCTGGCATCTCTGGTCCTGGCAACTTTTTTTTTTTTTTTTTTTTCTCCTGTTTTTTTTTTTCTTGTGAGATCTACAATCAACTGCTGGGCTAGATAATCTAGTACAAGTGGTCACCCCAGTCTAGGCAGTGAATGCGCCCAGATCTCAGCTCCGTGCTAGGTTGACCGCAACATAGCCCCACCAGACGGGGGCTGGCCTGTGAGTTAAACATCTCGCAAAGTCGCATACGACTGGGTCACCGCTCGACTCGCAGCATTCCTCCTGGCCCACAGCCCCTCCCCCCCCATTTAGATGGCGAGGGGTTTTGTCTGAAGCCGTGCCCAGCTGGTTCCTGCCCCTGTCCTGCCTGGGCCTGTCCTTGAGGCCTAGGGATCCTTCCTGGGAGCCTCGTGGTGCCGCCATTTTGTTGAAGCCTTGAGCTGCAATACACGGTGGCCATGTTTGTGTAGTCCACTCCCCCCTGCCTTTTATGAGCTGGTGAACCAGCTGGTCCAGGGGCTGTAGTTTATCTGTGACCCCTTTTTGGATGCGGCTCCCCAAGTGGCTTGGCTCTCTGTTTTGGCAGTTGTCCTTCGGTGTGTCTTTTAGCCCAAATGCTGGTCTGCAGACCAGACTTCTAAAAGGCCTTGACTAATCTTTCAAGGAGATTGCCTGTTTAGTGCTACTCTGGATGACATCATTAAATGTCTCACAAATGGGAAGAGTACCTTTTTTCTTCTGCAGGCTACTAAGTGCAAGGACCTTCGTTGTAGATGTGGGCCCTCTTTCTCTGCTTTTTTTTTTTTGTTTTATTTTTCTGTCCCTCAGGGTCGACTGACAAGGGATCAAAGCCCTTCAGACCCTCCTCTGGAGGATCCAAGCGAACTTGGTCTGGCAAGTCAAGAGTGGGCTTCTCCAGACCCGCGGACAAGGCCCCTTCAGCAAGAAGGTGCGCCCTCCCCCTTATCGGGGGTTGGGGGGACATCTTCACTGGTTCCCGGACCTGTGGACTTCCTGATACAAGACAAAGGATCCACGAGGTCATATGCTCCAGCTACAAGATCGAGTTTTGTTCTTGCCCTTCGATAAGGTTCTTCCTTCCAACATGCGACTGTCCCCAGTCCGCTTACAGGCTCTTTTTGGGGCAGTGCAAGCCCTTTTACTTCAAAGGGTGTTTGTCCTGGTTCCGACTTCGGAAACGTTTTCAGGGGTTTTAATCAAACCTGTTTACAGTCCCCAGGAAGGAAGGCAAGGTGCATCCAGTTCTGGACCTCAAGGCGCTGAACTGCTTTGTGCGGGTGCAGAAGTTCATAATGGGAGTCCATTTGCACGATGGTGGCTTCCCTGCAACGGGGATTTTCTTGCCTCCATTGACATCAAGGATGCTTACTTTCACATTCCAATATCTGTCGGTTACCAGCGCTTCCTCCGCATTGCCGTGGGAGAGGAGCATTATCCGTTTGTGGCGTTACCCTTTTGGTGTCATCTCCGCTTTAAGGGTCTTCACGAAAGTGTTGGCCCCGGTGCTAGCATTGTTATGCCAATGGGTGATCCCGGTACTGGGCTACCTTGACGACTTCCTTCTGCGAGCAGAGTCTCCTGCTCTGGTAAAAAACCTAGAAATCACCATACGAACTTTGAGGGAGTTTCAGAAAATGGCTGCTCTGGTTGCGTCCACAAAGCTGGACTATCTGGTTCTGTCTCTGGACTCTACCTTTAGCCAGAGTACTCCTTCCTCTGGACAAACTCCAGAAACTGCAGGCTGCAATTTGTCTCCTGCTGTCCAGCAGATGGTCATCCGTCCCGAACTGCATGCGGGTGCTGGGCCTGATGGTGTCTACCTTCGAGGCGGTTCTGTTTGCACACTCTATATGAGGTCCCTGTAAGGGAGATTCTGGCCAAATGGGACAAGTATCCGAAGTCTCTGAACAATCAGATCCGGCTGAGCTTGGGAACAAAAGAGTCCCTGATATATGGTGGCTTTGTGCTTCGACTGGGCAAATCCTTCCTCCCCTTGTATTGAACAGTGGTCACCACAGATGCCAGTCTGTCCGGCTGGGGAGGTGTCCTTGGCAAAAATTCTGCTCAGGGGATCTACACTGGAAGGAGTCCAGACTACCAATCAATGTCTTGGAACTCTGAGTGACCAGACTGTGCCTGAAACATGGGATGGATCGTTTTCAGGGATGTCCAGTGAACATTCAATTGGACAATGCCACGGTCATCCCTTATGTCAATCACCAGGGGGGCACAGGAAGTGTCCTGGTGGCTCTGGAGGTAGCCGGCATTCTAAGGTGGGCAGAATGGTTTGCTCCAGCCCTCTCCGCCGTACACATTCCAGGGGTGGAAAAGGCACAGTAGGCTTTGGACCAAGGGGAGTTGTCCCTTCATCCAGAGGGGTTTCATCGGTTGTCTCCAGTGGGGCATTCCTGAGGTGGATCTGTTGGCATCTCGGCTTAACTGAAAAGAGCAGAGGTTGTGGCTCGGTCATGGGATCTTCTGGCTGATGCCACAGAGGTGCTGGTGGCCCCATGGGTTGATTTACGCCTTCCCTCCTCTCAAGCTTCTGCCAAGACTTGACTTCTACACAGAATCCAAGCAGAAGGGATTCCGGTCATCTTAGTGGGCTTGCCAGGCTTGGTACGCCGATCTGGTGCTGCTGGTCGCTGATGTTCCTTGGAAGCTTCCTCTGAGGGAGGATCTGCTGTCCCAAGGACCAATCTTCCATCCTCTTTAGTCGTTGGCTTTAACAGCTTGGCTGTTGAACGCCAGGTGCTAATGGATAGAGGTTTGTCGGTGATTCAAACGCTGTTTAAAGTGTTAAAAGCACGTGGAAGACTTGCATTGCTTGGTGTGAGTCTCTTGGTGTTCATCCTTTTTTTTTTTTTTTTTTTTTTTTTTTCGGTGACTCCGATCTTGAACTTCCTTCAATGGGGGGTTGAGTAGAAACTGGCCTTGAGTACTATTAAGGGTCAAGAGCCAGCCTGAGCCATCTGCTTTTTAATGACCACATACTCCCTGGTCCATACTTTTCTTCAGGGAGTTAGACATTTGACCCCTCCAGTGCAGTCCCTGTTGGGACCACAATTTGGTGCTATGTCTTCCAGAAGCCTCCTTTTGCGAATGTTCTGGAGATTCCCCTACTTGCGCTGTCACTTTTTGGTGGCTATCACCTCTGTGCGCAGGGTGTTGGATCTGGCGGCATTATCCTGTCATTCACCTTACTTGGGGGTTCTTCGCCTCTGTCCGTCGTCCCTTCCTCCGGTTGTCTCTAATTTTATTTTGAATGAAGACATTGTGTTGCCTTCCGTGTCCCAGACCAAAACATACGAAGGAAATTGCTTTGCATGCCTTGGATGTGGTCCGGGCAATTGGGGTGTACCTGGCAGCTACAGAGTCTCTTAGGATGTCAGACTCCCTATTTTTGCTCACCGATGGGCCTCGGAAAGGGTTGTCTGCTTCCTCTGTGACCATTTCCAGATGGATCAGACAGACGGTGATTAATGCCTATTCCATCAAGACTCGGGTTCCTCCTTTTTCCCTGTCAAGGTGCATTCTACCCGGCGCTCAGTGCCTCCTGGGCCTTCTGTCATCAGGCCTCAGTGATGCAGGTTTTCAAGGCGGCCTCCTGGTCATCGGTGCACACTTTCACAAAGTTCTATAAAGTGGATGTATTGGCATCTGCGGATGCTTCCTTTGGCTGGCAGGCTGCTGTTTAGAGGACCTGGTCCTCTTTGGGGTTGTGTTTTTTTTTTTTTTCAGGTGAGCTCCAGTTGTTTTTGGTTGAGCTCCTGTTTACCTGGTTGGCTATAGTTAGCCTTGGGAGTTTCTTTTTTGCTTTTTCCACCCCTCATGTTTAACACTGCTTTGGGACGTCCCAATGTTTAAGAAGATCAGGAGCTGTGTCCACCAATAAACGAAGGAGAAAATGGGATTTTTGACTAGCCGTAAAATCCATTTTTCTGATGTTCATTGACGGACACAGCCCCCACCCTTCTGCGGAGTTGTAATTCTTCTGGCACTGCTTGTACCTATAGCAGAGAGAGGGAGTATACCCCCTGGGGCTGCCCATAAGCGTAGCCAGACTTTTTTTTTCTGCATAGTGTTTGTCTCCTGTAGGGGGCAGTATAACCCAATGGTTAAGAAGATCAGGAGCTGTGTCCGTCAATGAACATTGTAGAAATCGATTTTACGGTGGGTCAAAAATCCCATTTTTTTTCTGCTTCTACTGTAAAAGTGGCGCTTAAGGCTGAGTTCACACTGATGGGAATTGGAGTTTCTCCGCATCCAATTTGCATGACAGGGGAGAGTGGCCGGCTCTCAATGGAGCCGGTTCACACAGCTCCTTGTTGGCCACGGTCCAGTTTGCAGAAGGGTTCTGTGTGTCTAGCTCTATTGCATGTAAAAATTCGGACTGAATTTGCCCCTGAAACAGAGAATGAGGGATGCACTGGACCCAATGCGGTGAGTGGCTCCGCAGCTTGTGTGAACCTAGCCTAAAATATGTCTCTGGGTCCTAATGTGCATGCACACATAGAGTAACATTGAGCGGCTTCTACAGGTAAAACACAAAACTCCTCTAGAAGCAGTATTTCTATTTTTTTTTCCTTCCTCCCAGCCCGTGTACATGTACTAGGACTGTGGCTACATTCAATGTTAATTTATTGTTGGCAAAACATGTAGTGAGTTAACTGCTTTATTGCCAATATATTGAGTCCAATTTAGGTGGCTGAAGCTCTGAGAGAAAAAACCTAAAGTGGATGTAAATCTGATTAATTAAATTTGACCTAGGCACAGATAGCTGTAGTGTTTACTTATCTCTCTCCAAAGCACTAAGTCCTGTGTATTTCTGCTCCTCTGTTCTTCAGTTATCAGCATGACAAGTTCTCTGACACCGGAGATAAAAGCAGCTGAAAATTTGGGGGTGGGAGCTATAAATGGATTAGTAGAGAACTGGTCTATTCACAGCATAGCTTTGCAAGTATCTTTGTTCTACTGCCTATGTGCAGGGGGTGGTGCCTTTTCTCCAATCAGCTGTCACACAGTGAATTCCAGGACTCCACTCCCACAGCTGAAATGGAAATAACAAATACTAAAATGATGTTCTAAAGAATATATAAAGCCGAAGACCGCAAATATCCATGCAAAACGTATGTAGGGAGATTTGTTTCATCTCTGTGTATCATTTGAGGCTGTTCACGTCACTGGATATATGTGAGGATTTACTTCCACTTTAAGATGTAGATCCAGCCTTAAATAAGGTGTACTTTTATGTCTGATATGTAAATTATTTTGTGTCCACTTTAGATTGGTAATGCAATATAACAGTGCATATTCCTGCACTGTATACTAGCCACAGCCTTGTAGGCAGTTCATGAGTTGAAAAAAATGACAGCCTCCATCTGAGGCTTTTCGCACATGCATTACACTATGGAAAATCCTGCTTAATTAAAAGCCTATAATGTTTAAGTAAGCACACTGTACAGGGGGTGCTGCATTGTGGCCAAGTGTCAGTCAGGTGCCTGCATAGCCTCATAGTGACATCAGGCTTGGACTGCTGGCTCCAAGAGCATTCAAGCAGGAAGAGCTCAGCAAATGGACATCTGCAAGGAACTGATATTTTTGCACAGTTTCAAGGAAGCTTTTTTTTTTTAAAAAACTCTTTTTATTGACAAAGAAGCAAAAGACAAATCGGTACAGCATTCATGCATGAGCATGAAAATAAATAAAAAAGAAAAAGGTACAGAGTTTGGTACACAGATAAAACAGTTACAGAGTCATATTCGTATGAATGTATGCTTCCAATCGTAACTAAGATCAGTGACAAATCCCACTGTGATTCAGTACAACCTAACTGAAAATATAGCAAAGCTACAACTAGTACATGGATATATTCCCTTATGCAAACCGAATAACAAATAGTACTTTCCTTACATGTGAGGGCAGAGGAACATCAGACATCCCACACCTTGTCATACTTATTGGGACAGCCCCTGTGTTCAAAAATAATTTTTTCATAGGGCAATATCTAATTCACCATCTGGATCCATTGCCAGATAGATGGCGGAGCAGATTGATTCCACTTAAGCACAATAGCCTTTTCGAGCCAAAAATAGTGTTTCCCTCAATAGAATCCTGGTATATTTTGGCTATTGTTCTTCGTCTAATATACCCAACAGACAAATGCGTGGGGTGCAAGGCACAGGGATAGAAAGAACTCCGGCGAATTCATTTACTACTCGTTTCCAATATGTATCAATGACAGGGCATAACCACATTACATGAATAAAATCTGCCCGTGGGCAGATACACCTGGTGCAGGTAGTTCAAGGAAGCCTTTACGTATAGAAATATGTAAACTTATAAAAATATGCTGACCCGCTTTGTAAAATGCAAATTTCCTGGCTATCTCAGGCTTTAATACCTTCTTGATGAACTTGAACAAGGATGTAATTTAGAAAGTCTTAAGCTAGGCTCACACTCATCCCTATAGAGCCCAGACCCTAAGGACCTCTCTGGAGCGTATGCTCAACATGGGACATTAGGCCTGGACACTATAGGGAGACCAGTCATGTAGACAGGTAGGGATGATCGAACTTTTGAACACCCGAATTTCCCGAAAGTTTGGTTCGGATTCCAGAACCCCATTGAAATCAATGGGACCCAAACTTCTGGAATCAAAAAACACAATTTTGAAGCCCTAAAACCCAATAAATGCCCCTAAAAATTGCATAGGGTTCTGGGTCATGACCCAGGGACTATGAATCAGGCAAAAAAAAGTTCTTAAAAATTGTCGTTTTTGATAGCCAATTATTGAAAAAATGATTGAAAAAAAAATGAGATTTCTTTGGATTTAGTGGCTGGGGGGTCTAAAAAGTGTACCTGTGAAGTTTCAGCTCTGTAGCATGTCCAGAACCAGAAAAAAACAGATTATTTTTCTTAGAATTTCAGTAGCACAGGGATGGTGTTATCCTCCTTTCACACCTAGGCGTTTTTTTTGACCTTCTGTATAGGAGTATATATATATATATATATATATATAATGTGTGTGTGTGTATATATATATTGTGAGGGATTAGCTCGGTGGTAGGCGTGGATGACCCCTTGGGGGGGTGCATTTACACATTAAGATAGTCGAGAAGTGGTTGCAAAAACAGTGTATGAGTTTTATTCTTGCAATTTTTCTTCATACCAGTGCAAGCATCAAAACAGCCAAAATAAAATAAAACAAAATAAATCCTTGCCACGGTGGGTGGCTACCTTCACACACTGGAACCTACCTAAGAGTCTGTCCACAACCTACTGTTGGGCAGACTTGGCTGATCATACAGCAGACAATCAATAGTCCATGTTTTATCTTCTCACAGCACATGTTCATTGGACTTTCCTTTCACATAGAAAACATGTCCCTTTGTTTTCTCTCCAGCTAGAGAACTTTCCTTTGTTTTCTTTCCACATAGAAAAACAATCCATGTCCTCACCTTGTGAAGTCTTCACAGCGGTTTACCCTCCTTAGCGCACATCACTTCAGGGGGTCTTCTCCCATGCTCACCAGCTTGTCAGGAGGCACTCATCTGTCTGTCCTCCTCTCCCAGCCCACATGGCGACAGGAGGCAGCAGTCCTTCTCCCAGGCTTCCTCAGCGTCAGGAGGCACACATCTGTCTGTCCTCCTCTCCCAGCCCACAGGAGGCAGCAATCCATAGACTTCCTCTGGACAAATTATAGAGGCCTTCATTTCCTCATTCCGAACAGCTGAAGGCCTTTCAACTTCTTTACACCTTCCTGCTGCCTTTGGCAGCCGACACCCTATAGTAATTGGTGAACTTTCCAAACCAGGTGGGAATGTGTCTCCTCTCTGTGACTACATCCCCAGATTTACCTGACTTCCTGTCACAATATATATATAAATATATGTGTATATATATATATGTGTGTATATATGTATACCCCTAAACCAGAATCTGCATAGTGGGGTCATCCTGACATGGCAGATTTCGGTCACCCTGACATGGCAGAGTCAGTTCACCCTAAACTACACTACGGTCACCCTGACATGGCAGAGTCAGTTCACCCTAAACTACACTACGGTCACCCTGACATGGCAGGGTCAGTTCACCCTAAACTACACTACGGTCACCCGGACATGGCAGGGTCAGTTCACCCTAAACTACACTACAGTCACCCTGACATGGCAGAGTCAGTTCACCCTAAATACACTACGGTCATCCTGACATGGCAGAGTCAGGTCACTCTAAACTACACTACGGTCACCCTGACATGGCAGAGTCAGTTCACCCTAAACTACACTACGGTCACCCTGACATGGCAGAGTCAGTTCACCCTAAATTACACTACGGTCATCCTGAAATGGCAGAGTCAGGTCACCCTAAACTACACTACGGTCACCCTGACATGGCAGAGTCAGGTCACCCTAAACTACACTACGGTCACCCTGACACTTAAAGGTATTCCTACGAAAACTAGATTATTGAATCTAACTATAGTGGTATATAGTACCCTAACTACACTGCAAATCCCTTTCCTCACACTAAAAGAACAGCTCCATACAGCAGAAGATAATTGCAAAATGACACTGGAGCTTTACAAGCAGCAGGAGAAACACAAATGCTTCCACTCTCTTCCACAGCCTCTGTATTACAGTGCTAGAGGTTTGGCGGGGCTATGTTATATACAGGGGGGCGTATTCACACCTGATTAGCCTCTGGACCCCGTAGTCACTCCAATCACATTCCTAGCAGACTCCTGCCCCCTCAATTGGCTTTTACTGACGTTTCTGGGCCAATCACGGGCTTTTAAAGCCCAGTTCCTGTCCCATTGCATTTTGGGCGGTTCTGGTTGCCGAATTCCGAACTTTTACCGAATTTCGAACACCCAATGTTCGGGTCGAACCGATGGTCGAATCGAACCGTTCGATCATCCCTAAAGACAGGGTCACCTGGTCTCTTTGATTGTAGTCAAACAGCAAGTAATATTAAATACATTACTTGCTTTAAATTTTTTGTGTATCCTGAATAATACTGTATGTGTTTATATGTAAAAACAACCAGGAATGTGTTTGAAACTTATACAGTGTTAAACTTTTCAAACTTTGAGCTAAATTCAACCACTCAGAGCTTAGCCTTAGGCTTCAAGTACACAAGGCCTAGATTTGCCGCGGCAAAATCGTAGCACGTTTTTGCTGCATTTTGCGGTTTTACGTGGCCAGTGGTCAAAATGTTCCTATCCTGAAGGGGATTCTTGCGCGTTCATGAGAGGGAGGTTGAACCTCACCTAAACGGCAAAAAAAACTCAAGTTTAGGAGCTGCTAGTGTACATGAAGCCTTAGGTGGATTATCAGCTGTTACATCATGCCACAGGTCGTACACTTTACCATTTCTGCCCTAAAGCCCTTTTTTAGAACTCAGATGCTTCCTCGCAACCTTTGCTACAGGATGGTCACCACCCAGACTGCTGCATATTTTTTCTCGGATACACTTGCCTCACTTCTGCATCTACTTCATGAGTACCCAAGTAATGGTGGAAACCAGGCAGAAGGTTTGCTATCAGTGGCAAAAGCCCATGCAAACATTTGCTCTGCCAAAGGCCTGTAAAACACTGAAACCGCTCAAAAGTACTTCCCCCTGCACTGGAGTAGGACCCTATTTTAACACTGGCCCCTTCATCTGAGTCTAACGTTATCTCAGGCACGCAAGAAATGTCACAATTTCTCGGACAACTAATGGCTTTATTATAGAGCTCCAAACCTCCAGGCTCTTTTCTCCACCCTCAACTGCCTCTACCTGATTCAAATCCCGGCATGCCTGCTCTTGAAGAGGTAGACATAGAGGAGGCTGAAGAGGACCCAGAAGCGTTGTTAGAGTAGGACACATATGGTTTCCTACTCCCAGGCTCTTTAACCTAATGATATGGCTTCACCAAATATGTTTGCCAATGTTGATATGCTCACTTCTGCTGTGTGCAAATATCTTGGCATTGTTGCACTTGATTCTGTTCCACCTTGATTCTGCCCCTTTGGGTAATTATAGGCCTGCTAAGTCTAAAAAGACATTGCCCATTCATAAGCAAATAGAATTGGTTATTTATGATTATTGCATGAATCCAAAAAAGGTTTTAATCCCTTTTAGAACCATTGCCGAGCTTTATTCAGTGAACAGAGTTCATAAAAATGTAGTCTGTTTCTGCAGTTACAGTCTATAGTCTGAGGGTTGGGTTCACAATTATGCGATCACAGACATCGCAGGTGATATGCATCGCATTGCTGTGCAGATCAGATGCGATTTCTGTGCGATGCAAATTCAGCCATACAAACTGTATGGATGAAATCGCATCGCATTCACACCAAAAAGGTGCAGGACCCTTTTTTTGGTCTGCACTGGAATCGGATCGCATGGGTGTTAACACCTATTCGATCCGATTCCTGCACCATTTAACAGTTAGCACTGCGATCTGTGAACCGATCTGGGGGTGTCATGAACTTTACATTGACACCCGCAGCAGTTCCCAGGTGTCAGTGTGAACTGCCGGTGATTCAGGTGCAATGCGGGAATCGCGCTGGTTACCACATCGTACAAGTGTGAACCCAGCCTTAAGCATCTTACTATACCCATAGAAGATATTCCTTCATTAAAGCTCTTAAAGGATCCCTTTAATCACACAGCCCCAGCTCTACAACCAGCTATTAAAGCTATTTCTATTTGTCAAATTGTCGATTTTGCCAAAATTTTAAAATGATTTTACTGTGCTTATGGTGTGTTTTTCATAGGTCATGTGACTAAAAAAAAACGCATTAAAATGTAATACGGGTACGTTATTGATGCATTCTTGCTGCGTTTTCAATGCAATTAAACGGAGAGGTGCGTTTATGGTGCGTTTTTTTTTTAGCTGACCAAAAATGCAGCAAGCAAGATTTTTAACACCAAGTGCAACAACCAGTTTTAAGACATGCATAGAATTTAAAGAGATGCATTTTTCTTGAGCTTTTCTTGTGCTAAAGGTGCTGATAATAGCAAACAATACATTCATTTCATTTAAATTCATGATATTGAATAAAAAGTTGAATTTACCACAATTATATATATATATATATATATATATATATATATATATATATATATATATATATATATTTTTTTTTAACTGATATTTTTTGGCCCACTTGACTTGACGCAATATATGAGGAAAACATCCTGGGGAGGCTGAGGCATCTTGATTCCAACATAGATTGGCTTGACAAAGCCTGCTTCACCTTCTCTCTGATGACCGAGAATTTTGTGGGAGGGAAACTGACCGGTTCTAGGTGTTGAACAGAGCGCCCAGGTATATCATCTCTTGTGTGGGAGTGAGCTGGCTCTTGGATTGAATGACTATCCAACCGAACCTGGCAAGTGTGCCAATAACTTTTTTTCTGCACTTAAAAAATAACAAGATGTCATCCAGATAGTGCAGGACTCCTTTGTCCAAGCTCTAACTGCTCTGGAGACCAAGGTTAGGGTCACAGCTGGCTTTCAGGCACCTCCTGCCGTCTGGTATGTTTTTTTCAAACCTGTGTCAATCCTGCATCAAGCCCATCCTTAAGGGGGACCTCATCTTTCAGCAGCAGTGGCGTGTTTCTTGCCAGCCTCATGACCTAGACATCCACTGGGGGCACTGCGTCGAGTAGTAGTGCATCCACATCCGACCGGGGGTAAAGCTTTTGGAAGTAGTTGAATGGTACCAGTCTCTTATCAACTTTATTCCATTCTTCAAGAACAAATCCTTGATCTTATCCATCAAGGGGAAAGTGGGAAAGTTGAAGATTTTTTTTGGAGATGAGGGATGTATCTACGTGACTTTGTTGGAGGCTCAACAGATTCCCATTGTATGGCCTCTTTTACCACCGTTATAAAGGGGTCAATCATGCCAAAGTCACCAAACCACCAGAATGGGGCTCCAACCATATAACTCAATTAGAGGCTGTACAGGAAGGACTTCTATCTAGGAGAGGCTGAACCTGGCTGGGGCGACAAACAGTAAGTGATACCTTGTGACTCCAATCCTGATCAGGTGAAGACAAAAAGGAGAATGCTGCGAGCCAGGGCTGTTAGTTAGTCAGGTTGAAAAAAGGCACAAGTCTATCTAGCTCAACCAATAAAAAACAAAAAAGAAAACACAACCATACAATCCCATATACACAATCCTATACCCGCAGTTGATCCAGAGGAAGGTGAAAACCCCAGCAAAGCATGATCCAATTTGCTACAGCAGGGGAAAACATTCCTTCCTGATCCCCCGAGAGGCAATCGGATATTCCCTGGATCAACTTTACATATAAATATTAGTATCCAGTTCTATATGTACAACTAGGAAAGAATCCAGACCTTTTTTAAAGCAACCCACTGAGCTGGCCAGAACCACCTCTGGAGGGAGTCTATTCCACATTTTCAAAGCTCTTACTGTGAAAAAACCTTTCCGTATTTGGAGAGGAAATCTCTTTTCCTCAAGATGTAAAGAGTGCCCCCTTGTCCTCTGTGATGACCTTAAAGTGAATAACTCAAACCCAAGTTCACTATATGGACTCCTTATGTATTTATACATGTTGATTACATCCCCCCTTAATCTCCACTTCTCAAGAGAGAATAAATTCTGTTCATCTAATCTTTCCTCATAGCTGAGCTCCTCCATGCCTCTTATCAGTTTGGTTGTCCTTCTCTGCACTTTTTCCTGTCCCCGATATCCTTTTTGAGAACTGGTGCCCAAAACTGAACTGCATATTCCAGATGAGGTCTTACTAATGATCTGTACAGGGGCAAAATTATATCTCTCTCTCTCTGGAGTCAATGCCTCAATACAGGAAAGAACTTTGCTTGCTTTGGAAACAGCAGCTTGGCATTGCATGCTATTATTAAGCTTATGATCTACCAGAACACCCAGATCCCTCTCCACTAAAGATTCCCCCAGTTGTATTCCGCCTAGTATGTATGATGCATGCATTTTCTTAGCCCCCAAATGCATAACTTTATATTTATCAATATTAAACCTCATTTGCCAAATAGTTGCCCAATGAGCAGTACACTGAGGTTGGTTTGTAAATTGGAGACATCCTGTAAGAAAGTTATTCCACTGCAAAGCTTGGTGTCATCTGCAAAGACTGAAATGCTACTTTTAATCCCAGACCCTAAATCATTTATAAAGATATTAAAACGTAAGGGTCCCAACACTGAACCTTGGGGTACACCATTGATAACCTTAGACCATTCAGAGTAAGAATCATTAACCACTACTCTCTGAATTCTATCTTTTAGCCAATTTTCTACCCATTTACAAACTGATCTTTCCAAGCCTATAGACTTTACCTTACACATTAGCCGTGTGCTGGGAACTGTGTCAAACGCTTTTGCCAAATCCAAGTATACTACGTCCACAGCCACCCCTCTGTCCAAGGTTTTACTTACCTCCTCATAAAAAGAAATCAGGTTTGTTTGACAACTTCTGTCTTTCATGAATCCATGCTGTCTGTTGCTTAAAATATTTTTTTCCAGCAAGAACTCTCTTTTAACCGCTTGCCGACTGTATACTGTATATACACGTCGGCAGAGTGTCTCTCCCGGGCAAAACCACGTATCGGTACGTCATTTGCCTGGGGGGAGCTAGGGGGCGAGTTTGCGCCGGCGGCGGCGCACTCCCGCCCCGATCGTCATCGGAGAAGCTGGCGCATGTGTCAGGCGGCTCCAATTGCTGCCTGACACTCTAGATCTCTCCCCGCTGAGAGAAAAGGACAGACAGCTGATGTAAACACAGCCGTCCGTCCTTCTGCCTGCAATGATCACAGAGACTATGTGATCCTGCTATATAAGATCGCATGTCTCTGTGATCATTTCAAAGGCCCAACCCCCCCCCCCCCCCCCAGTTAGAATCACTCCCCTAGATCACCAACAGTATTAACTCCTTCCCTGCCAGTGTCATTATTACAGTAACAGTGCATATTTTTAGCACTGATTACTGTAGTAATGTCACTGGTACTCTCAAAAGTGTAAAAAATGTCAGTTAGGGGTCCGATCTGTCTGCCGCAATGTCGCAGTCGTGCAAAAAATCGCAGATCGCCGCAATTACTAGTAAAAAAAATACAAATTACATAAATCTTTCCTGTAGTTAGTAGACGCAATAACTTTTGCACAAACCAGTCAAAATACGCTTATTGCAATTTTTTTTGCCAAAAATATGTAGCAGAAAACAAATTGGCCTAAAATGTTAAAACATTTTGATTTTTACATTTTTTTGGGGAATATCTTATAGCAGAATGTGAAAAATATTGTTTTTTTTTTTTCTTTCAAAATTGGCGCTCTTTTTTTGTTTATAGCGCAAAAAAAAAAATCGCACAGGTGATCAAATACCACCAAAAGAAAGCTCTATTTGTGGGGAAAAAAGGACATCAATTTTATTTGGGTACAGCGTTGCACGACCGTGCAATTGTCCGCGCAATATAGGGCCTGGTCATTAAGCAGGAAAATCTTCCCGTCCAGAAGTGGTTAATAAACTCTCCAGTATTTTTCCCGACTATAGAAGGTAAACTAACAGGTCTATAGTTACTTTGATCCTTTTTTAAAGAAAGGGAACTACATTGGCCCTACACCAATACAGTGGTACTATTCCAGTCCTTAACAAATCCCTAAAAAATTAGAAACATTGATTGTGAAATGACAGAGCTCAATTCTTTTAGGATTCGTGGGTGGATGCCATCTAGCCTAGGTGCTTTATCCACTCTTATTCTGTCTAAATATTTCTGGCCATATCACACTTGAGCCATTGTGGATCATTTGGGGCTGTGTCAATGCCATCCTCATTATGGTCATGAGCTCCTCAATGTTCCTTTGTATACACAGAGCTGAAGAAAGTATTTAATAAATTTGCCTACTCTTTGTCCCTAGTCAGACTCCAGATTATTTTGTATGGGCCTACATGCTAAAAACTGATTTTTTTACTATTAAGATATTTAATCTGCCTTTGATTTATAGTTAACTAGTAGTCCTATCAAGTTGTGGGGGAAGAGCCACAACCCATTGTATGCTGCCATGATGCTCCAGGAAAAGAATTTACCTGCGGTGAATGTTTGTTGAATGTCAAATCAACTGCTTTATAAATTTGCCTCTTAATGATGTGTAGCAAGGTTTCCAGGCCTATGGCCTGATGTGGCATTAGTACTGGTATGTCTGCCATTAGTACCGATAATCTCTCCAGCCTATGTGAGCTGTGACCCTAGGTCAGATAACTGAAGCAGCGACAACTCCGCCATCTTTGTTTGTGGTTTTTATTGGAATAAAGGGGATGGGAGAAGGGAATGAGTGGGATACTCCTTGAGGCTTAAACTAATTACAATTGGGACTTTTACTTCTGAAATGCCCGTTGGCGCTTCCTTGACGCCAGCCGACGCCAGCCAACGCTCACTGACACTGAGAATATTCTGTAAAACAGAAGAAGTGCTGAGTCCCTGATTTATAGTCCAGAAAATCCAAGACTGAGAACTGTAGAACTCCTGACACTGTTGTACTGTGAAAGTCTCTAAATACTTTCCCCCGTCTGGCACAGCTTGAGGTAGTATATAGTAGAACTCTGTATAGCTGTCACTGTAACTGGCACGCTCTGTACAATTCAGGGCCCAAACTGCAGGTTCAACCTTTAACCTTGAAGTCTTCAGGGTCCACTGACTATTTACCCCCTCTGTAGCTTCAGGGTCCTCAACCTAGGTACCCCCTTCACAGCTAGCTGATACTGGATCCCAGAACCTCTTCCGGAGTGGTCCCCTCTAACTTCAGGTAGACCCCCAGGGGCAATCCTCAGTACTCACGACCTGTGTAGGCTTTCCTGGGACTGGACCCCTCTCTCTCTCCGCAGGCTCTCGGCACACCGGATCCCCTCAGCTCACTCAGCACGCTCTGGACACTCAGGCGACACCCTGAGACATCCACCTTCCTCAGACAGGAGGAGAGACAGCCACACTCTCCTTCCTGGGACTCTGTTCCTGCCAAAGACTCCATGCCACGCACTTTCCCCTAAACTTATATCTACTCCCAGAATCCTTTGCAGCATAATCTGCCTTCTGGTGTAGTTACAGTGGGGATCGAAAGTTTGGGCAATCCAGGTAAAAATTTGTATTAATGTGCATAAAAAAGCCAAGGAAAGATGGAAAAATCTCCAAAAGACATCAAATTACAGATTAGACATTCTTATAATATGTCAACAAAATTTAGATTTTATTTCCATCATTGACACTTTCAAAATTACAGAAAACAAAAAAATGGCGTCTTTTTGGGCACCCTGCAGAATTTATAGCATGCACTGCCCCCTTTGCAGGGCTGAGACCTGCCAGTGTCATGGATTGTTCTCAATCATCATCTGGGAAGACCAGGTGATGTCAATCTCAAAGGTTTTAAATTCCCAGACTCATCTGACCTTGCCCCAACAATCAGCACCATGGGATCTTCTAAGCAGTTGTCAAGAAAACTGAAACTGAAAATAGTTGATGCTCACAAAGCTGGAGAAGGCTATAAGAAGATAGAAAAGCATTTTCAGATGCCAATATCCTCTGTTCGGAATGTAATTAAGAAATGGCAGTCATCAGGAACAGTGGAAGTTAAAGCAAGATCTGGAAGACCAAGAAATATATCAGGCAGAACAGCTCGCAGGATTGTGAGAAAAACAATTCAAAACCCACGTTTGACTGCACGATCCCTCCAGAAAGATCTGACAGACACTGGAGTTGTGGTACACTATTCCACTATAAAGAGATACTTGTACAAATATGGTCTTCATGAAAGAGTCATCAGAAGAAAACCTCTTCTACGTCCTCACCACAAAAATCAGCGTTTGAAATTTGCAAATGAACATATAGACAAGCCTGATGCATTTTGGAAACAAGTTCTGTGGACCGATGAGGTTAAAATTGAACTTTTTGGCTGGAATGAGCAAAGGTATGTTTGGAGAAGAAGGGGCACAGAATTTAATGAAAAGAACCTCTGTCCAACTGTTAAGCATGGGGGTGGATCAATCATGCTTTGGGGTTGTATTGCTGCCAGTGGCACCGGGAAAATCTCACGAGTAGGAGGAAAAATGGATTCAATAAAATTTCAGCAAATTTTGGATGGTAACTTGATGCCATCTGTGAAAAAGCTGAAGTTAAAGAGAGGATGGCTTCTACAAATGGATAATGATCCTAAACACACCTCAAAATCCGCGGGGATTACATCAAGAGGCGTAAACTGAAGGTTTTGCCATGGCCTTCACAATCTCCTGACCTCAACATAATTGAAAATCTATGGATAGACCTTAAAAGAGCAGTGCGTGACAGACAGCCCAGAAATCTCAAAGAACTGGAAGACTTTTGTAAGGAAGAATGGGCAAAGATACCTCAAACAAGAATTGAAAGACTCTTGGCTGGCTACAAAAAGCATATACAAGCTGTGATACTTGCCAAAGGGGGCAGTACAAGATATTAACTCTGCAGGGTGCCCAAACTTTTGCAGACACCATTTTTTTGTTTTCTGTTATTTTGAAAGTGTAAATGATGGAAATAAAATCTAACTTTTGTTGACATATAAGAATGTCTAAGCTGTAATTTGATGCCTTTGAGATTTTTCCATCTTTCCTTGGCTTCTTTATGCACATTAATATAAATGTTTACCTGGGGTGCCCAAAATTTCGATCCCCACTGTACAAGCTGGGATGTGTCCCCTGATTGGGCTTCCCGCACTGCCCTATGAGAAGCCTCTCACAGGAGCCAGTGGGGACACTTCTCCCCTCAGCAGGCATATCTGGAAGCCCCGACACCCTACCTAACAAATCACGGCCCTGCTGTTAGGCAGACAAGGCCCACTATACATTTACCTACCACCTACCTGTAGGGTGCTACAGTTGTAATTACATATGGTTCCCACAAACTTAAGATGACAGTCACCAAATCTTGAAAAAATATTATCCCCCAACAAACCAATATTTTCTCCACATAGGCTAAAGACAAATGCCTTTGACAGAGTTGTGGTTAGAGACAGGTCACGGTATAAATGTTTCTGAAGGTGGTTGAATTATATCTGCATATCTGCCTGCCCTCTAGTGTCTAAGTGTCTACAAGCTTAAAAGTGATAGGAGACTTTCAGGATTTAACCACTTGCCGACCGCCCCATGCAGATTTACTGCTGCAGGGCGGCTCGGCTGCGCATAATCACGTAGATCTACATGAATATGTGCACGCGGTTTCGGTGGCAGAGCTACACTCCCGCTGTGATTAGACACAGCGGGAGGCAGACCGCGGGAGGAGCAGGCTCGATTGCTGCCACCTCCTGCGATCTTCGGCTATACTGACAGGAGAGCTGTCTGGAATGTACACAATGCAAGACGGCTCTCCTGTCAGAGAGGCAGGGAAAGATCGTGTGATTCAGCCAAGCTGAATCCCAGATCTCTCTGTGCCTCTGTTTAATCCAACCCACAAAGTTAGAAAGCACATATAGGGAACACATTTAACCCCTTGATCACCCCCACAATGTTGCAGTCCCGATAAGAATCGCTGATCCCCGCCATTACTAGTCCATAAATCTATCCTGTAGTTTGTAATCGCTATAACATTTGCACGAACCAATTATTACACGCTTTTTTGGATTTGTTTTTTACCAAACATATGTAGCAGAAAACAAATTGGCCTAAACTGATAAAAAAAATAGAATTTTTAAATTTTTTTATTGGGAATGTTTTATAGCAGAAAGTAGAAAATATTGCTGTTTTTCCAAAATTGACGCTCTTCTTTTTATAGCGCAAAAACAAAAAAACGCAAAAGGGTCAAATACCACCAAAAGAAACCTCTATTTGTGGGGAAAAAAAGGACATCAATTGTATTTGGGTATGGCGTCGCACAACCGCGCAATTGTCAGTTAAAGCAACGCCGTACCGAATCGCAAAAAATGTCCTGGTCACTAAGGGGGTAAATTCTTCTGGGGCTGAAGTGGTTAAACTGGCCATACATGCTTCAGGTTTTTTTTATTTACCCTGCACATGATTGGATGTTTGAAACTCACACAAGCTCATTTCACATCACTTTTATGAAAGTAATATGGCTGCCATTGCCAAGTCACTGACCTAGAACAAACCTGCAGTAAGTGAAGTCATAGCTTCGGTTTATGTTTTAACCCAAAGGGTCAGTATGACCGCCAGGCAACAAGCATTTTTGAGAGACATCAGTAAAGTTTGTTTACCTGTTTTACAGATGCTCTTTAATAAATGAGGTCTGAATCCTACTCATGCCCAGAGGTCATTCATAAGTAGATGCATATATCACATTTGGCAGCATTAGTATACATTGGTTAGTTTGACAATTACACTATGACTAATTTGCCTGCCAAAGTATTGTTTATACTTTTGGGGCTCTTGCATACTTCCACTACATTAGGCATATCACTGTACAGAGTAAAATACGCTTGTTGTTGTGGCATCCAGGGAGCCTCAACTGCAGCAAATTTTTGTCCATTAAGATGCATTACAGAAAGCGCTCAGGCTCCACAACAAGCTTTGAGCAATAAACTTTAATGGCATCCCAGTCTTAGTCCGTAGGGTTCAATATTGAGTTGGCCCACCCTTTGCAGCTATAACAGCTTCAGCACTTCTGGGAAGGCTGTCCACAAGGTTTAGAAGTGTGTCTATGGGAATGTTTGACCATTCTTCCAGAAGAGCATTTGTGAGGTCAAGCACTGATGTGGACAAGAAGGCCTGGCTCGCAGTCTCTGCTCTAATTCAAGGTGTGTCTATCGGGTTGAGGTCAGGACTCTGCAGGCCAGTCATTTTCTCCCACCCCAAACTCACTTATCCATGTCTTTATGAACCTTGCTTTGTGCACTGGTGGGAGTTGGGAGCATGAAATTGTCCAAAATGTCTTGGTATGCTGACACCTTAAGAGTTCCCTTCACTGGAACTAAGGGGCCAAGCCCAACCCCTAAAAAATAACGACACACCATAATCCCTGCTCCACCAAATGATTTGTACCAGAAAGCAAGGTCCATAAAGACATGGATGAGTGAGTTTGGGGTGGAGAAACTTGACTGACCTGCACAGCCCGATAGAACACCTTTGGGATGAATTAGAGCGGAGACTGCAAGCCAGGCCTTCTCATCCACATCAGTGCCTGACCTCACAAATGCGCTTCTGGAAGAATGGTCAAACATTCCCATAGACACACTCCTAAACCTTGTGGACAGCCTTCCCAGAAGAGTTGAAGCTGTTATAGCAGCAAAGGGTGGGCCAACTCAATATTGAACCCTACAGACTGGGATGCCAATAAAGTGCATGTGCGTGTAAAGGCAAGGCGCCCCAATACTTTTGGTAATATTGTGTATATAACTTTTATTTTAAACATGTTTTTTAAAAAAAACCCTGCTCGGATTTTCATTATATTTTTTAAATAATATGTAAACCCAACATTTCATATTCCTGATATATGCCTGCCGTACCATGTACTTGTATGAAAAAGTATCCTGTTCTTTTTGTATTGCTTTCTTTGTGTGAAATCCCTGGTCTTCCTGCCAGTCCCTCTGCTTTCCTTCTAAAATCTGACCACACTAAGCAGAAGAACAGTTATCTAGCTGTGCATGACACTCAGCCTGCTACCCTCCAATGATCGGACTTGTCCTGACACACCGCACTGCACAGCCATTTACTGGGAAGATCAGTGAAGTGTTGTTTCTCCTTCCCCACCTCTTATACAGCTGAGAACAGATGGAATGTGATCACTTATAAAAAAAAAAAGGGAAAAAGGTATTTATAATGTTTTTTTATATATCAATACTCAAATGTTTTGTGTTTAATTTCTATTTTAAACTGAATGGGTTGCTTTACAAGGTGGAGGTAACAATCACATTCATGCTTACATTATTGATTATTTTTTTCATAAAGAAATTATAGAGCCAACATGTTTCAGGGGTTCCAAGGGGCCTGTCATCAGGACTGGAGATTGTAAAGAGCCTGGACTCTTGCTAAAGGCTCGTACACACGTACCGATTGTCGGCCGAAACTGTTCGGCCGCCGAACAATCGGCCGATTTTCGGCTTGTTAGTATGATGCTTCCGACAGCCGACAGCGCACTTTCGGCCGAACAGAATCTGTCGTGCAAGCATTAAAATTTTTGTATGCCGACACCAGAACGGCCGATTGTTCGCCAGTCAGTACAGAATTCGGCCGACAGACAGCAGATTTGCAAGACTGGGCATGCTCAGAAAAGAAAAAAGACCAGGAAAGTTAACCATCACATGACATCACTTCTGCAGTCGGCTGTTGTTGGCCGACAAAATTCGTGTGCAGTCTTTTGCACTTTTCAACAGACAAGACAGCCCTCAGACAAAAGATGGCCGATCGTTCAGCCGACGATCAGTACGTGTGTACGGGGCTTTAGTGTTAAGAGCCTGCTTCCAGTTTTTAGTTTGCTCCTCTTCTCCATTCCTATATTATAGCCAATACAGTATTAAACAGAGGCACACTGCCATCTTCAGGCTGGTGTGATCTCTGCAAGTCGTAGTGTGTTTATAAACAAAGTAGACAGCTTGCATGTTATCACTATGACCCCTTTCACACATACGTACCATTCGTTTTTCATCCGTTTTTCATCCATTGTCATCAGTTTTTTATCCGTTTTTAATCTTTTGTCATCCGTTTTTCATCCGTTTTCATCCAATCCGGTTTTTTTTAAGCAGATGAAAAACAGGGCTTTCATCCGTTCAAAAAAAATGGATGTTGACAGAAGCGGATGAAAAGGGATGTAAATGAATGATCGTCCATTTACATCCCTTTTTCCATAGGAATGCGTTGATGTTTGTTTTTCATCCGTCAACAGATGGATGAAAAACAGATGAACAGCCTGTACAGCCCATTTCACACGGGCTCTCCGATCAGGTCCGTCTGTCAGTTTTTCAGGCGGACCTGATCGTATGCTCCATGCACCCCTATGGAGCAGTAGATGTCAGCGGTGACATGTCCGCTGACAGCGGCTGCTATCTGATCTGATCCTGTCCATGAAATCCAGACAGATGGACACCCTTTTTTCTGGTGGATCGGATAGGATCAGATGAAAACAGACAGTCCAGTCCAGTTTAATCCGATCTCCCATAGAGGAGAGTAGGGATCTGACAGGTCTGTCTCTGCACAGTGAGTAAAGACGGAGCTGTCATCTGCCTGCTCAGCGGGGATTGGCGGATCCATCCCCGCTGAACAAAACAGAGTCCACCGGGCGGCAAGCCAGTGTGAAAGGACCCTAATGGCCGGAATACACGATAAGAAAATCGGCTGAAAATTTCCGTTCAGCAAAGGATTGGCCGATATTCTACTCGTTAATGCCCAGCCATCAGTGACCGATATCGATATTGTGAACGAAAAATCCCATTTGAAAAAAACAAAAAATTCTGTCGTCTCGTTTGCGAACGAACGATATTCTATACGTTGGTGTTAAGGTCGTTCATTTAAAATCTGTAGAACATCATGACGCATGCACTGTTTCGATGGTCGGCGGTCAAACGGTCGGGCAATATTCGGCCTGTGTATGTTGGCAACGTTTTCGACCAACGAACACTTTTTCATAAGTCGGTGGTCGAATGATCAGGCGATATTCGGCCCGTGTATTCCAGCCATAAGTGTGAAAGGACCCTAAGTGTGAAAGGGGCCTATGCAGTGGTGGGATTCAGCCGGTTCGCACCGGTTCCATAGAACCGGTTGCTAACTTTCTGCAAGTTCGCAGAACCGGCTGAATCCCTCTGCGCGTCTGAGGAAGCGCAGGACAATTGAATGTCCCGCGCTCGGACAGACGTGGCGGCCGGGGGGCGGAGCAGTGCGCTCCTCCCCGCCCATTCTGTGACAATAGCAAATGAGAATTAGCTATTGTCACATGATCCTCCTCCTGGCCAATCAGGGAGCGGGTCCTCCCGCTTCCTGATTGGCCGAAAGGCAAACACCGTGCCATTGGACGAGGAGGAGGCGCCGCGGGAGGACTCGGAGACGCGGGGAGCCGACTGCGAGACCGTCCATGAGGTAAGTGCATGGGTCTCGCGGGGGGGGGATCGCTGGCACTCTGCAATTGGGGGCAATGTTGTGGCTGGCACTCTGCAATTGGGGGCAATGTTGTGGCTGGCACTCTGCAATTTGGGGCAATGCTGTGGCTGGCACTCTGCAATTGGGGGCAATACTCTGGCTGGCGCTCTGCAATTTGGGGCAATGCTCTGGCTGGCACTCTGCAATTGGGGGCAATACTCTGGCTGGCGCTCTGCAATTTGGGGCAATGCTCTGGCTGGCACTCTGCAATTTGGGGCAATGCTGTGGCTGGCGCTCTGCAATTGGGGGCAATACTCTGGCTGGCGCTCTGCAATTTGGGGCAATGCTCTGGCTGGCACTCTGCAATTGGGGGCAATACTCTGGCTGGCACTCTGCAATTGGGGGCAATGTTGTGGCTGGCGCTCTGCAATTGGGGGCAATGTTGTGGCTGGCACTCTGCAATTGGGGGCAATGCTGTGGCTGGCGCTCTGCAATTGGGGGCAATACTCTGGCCGGCGCTCTGCAATTTGGGGCAATGCTGGGGCTGGCACTCTGCAATTGGGGGCAATGCTGTGGCTGGCGCTCTGCAATTGGGGGCAATACTCTGGCTGGCACTCTGCAATCATTAGGGGCAATGCTGTGGCTGGCACTCTGCAATCATTAGGGGCAATGCTGTGGCTGGCACTCTGAAATCATTGGGGGCAATGCTGTGGCTGGCACTGTGCAATCATTGGGGGCAATGCTGTGGCTGGCACTGTGCAATCATTGGGGGCAATGCTGTGGCTGGCACTGTGCAATCATTGGGGGCAATGCTGTGGCTGGCACTGTGCAATCATTGGGGGCAATGCTGTGGCTGGCACTCTGCAATCATTGGGGGCAATGCTGTGGTCACTGTGCATTGAAAGGGGGGCACGCTGGTCTCTCTGCATTGAAAGGGGGGCATGCTGGTCACTGTGCATTAAAGGGGGCATGTACACTGGTCACTGCATTGAAAGGGGGCACGCTGGTCTCTCTGCATTGAAAGGGGGCACTCTGGTCACTGTGCATTGAAAGGGGGCATGTACACTGGTCACTGCATTGAAAGGGGGCACGCTGGTCTCTCTGCATTGAAAGGGGGCACTCTGGTCACTGTGCATTGAAAGGGGGCATGTACACTGGTCACTGCATTGAAAGGGGGCACGCTGGTCTCTCTGCATTGAAAGGGGGCACTCTGGTCACTGTGCATTGAAGGGGGCATGTACACTGGTCACTGCATTGAAAGGGGGCACGCTGGTCTCTCTGCATTGAAAGGGGGCACTCTGGTCACTGTGCATTGAAGGGGGCATGTACACTGGTCACTGTGCATTGAAAGGGGGCACGCTGGTCTCTCTGCATTGAAAGGGGGGCACGCTGGTCTCTCTGCATTGAAAGGGGGAACGCTGGTCACTGTGCATTGAAAGGGGGCACGCTGGTCACTGTGCATTGAAAGGGGGCACGCTGGTCTCTCTGCATTGAAAGGGGGAACGCTGGTCACTGTGCATTGAAAGGGGGAACGCTGGTCACTGTGCATTGAAAGGGGGCACGCTGGTCATTCTGCTGGGAAAGTCGGAACTGGTTACTAAAATTTTTGAATCCCACCACTGGGCCTATGTCATAGATGTCAGTGTGATCACGTTTGGAAAACGCAGTAAGTTCCAGATCATTGGTACTGACTGGAATTGTCAGATACAGTGCAGTCTGACAGTCAGCAGCGGGCACCTTGGCATGCTGCTAGCAGTCAATCAGTTATGCATCATGCTGAGGAACATTAATCTACAAATTAAAGTTAGGAAACAGCCAAACTGATCCTATTACAATCTTGTATCAAATGGTAAAACAAAACAAAATACTTCAGCAGAAGTTACTGTCAAAATGATCAGTAAACATAGGAAAAGTTATAGGCAAATCCTGACTCAGTGAGGATACCTACAGTATTACATAATTTGTCAGGAGAAACGAATGAGCTTTCTCAATGTTATGGAAATACTGCTAAGACAGCTTGTTCTTTTCTTCTGACATCAATAGAGTTCACTGGAAAATTTTGTCATCTTGCCCAAACCCGGACAAAGGGGAGTTTTGGGCTCCTGAATTACATTGGCTGCTGTTGATCAGCAAAGAAGGATTTTGCACTCTTAAAGTGGAATTAAACTAAAACAAAAAAGAGAAAACTCTGACAGGTAGGGTTTTTAGAACAGGAAAGCACCCATTGGTCTTTTCTGTCATAAACCCCTCTCCCTGCTTGTCAGTATTTATGTACACTGGGCTACATATACACAGCTCAGTTTATATTTATGGCTCTGCTTTCTGCCATGATGACATCATGGCGGCCTGGCCAAGCAAGTGGTCGAAGGTTCTGGACCCGGAATGAAGACCGGGAGAAGATAGAAGCACTGACAGCACAGCACTGGAGGGGATCGTTTAAAAAAAAAAACATGCTCTGATGCCCCCTTCACCCCCTTCCTTTTGATGGCAGCAAAGAAAATACATTTGTCATCATCGACCATCAACACAGTGTCTTATACCAAACTACTATATATGGAAAGTGCAGCAACATAGTTTTGCTATGAGCTACACTATATTGTCAAAAGTATTGACATGCCTGCCTTTACACGCACATAAACTTTAATGGCATCCCAGTCTTAAGCCTCGTACACACGCACCAATTGTTGGCCGTGAATTTTCGGCCAACGTCCGATCGGCCGATTGTCGGCTTGTTAGTATGATGCTTCCGACAACCGACTACGACTTTTCGGCCGAACAAAATCTGGTGTGCATGCTATAAAATTTTTGTTGACCGAACGGCCGATTGTTCGTCAGTCAGTACAGATTTCGACAGACAAAAATCAGATGAGCAAGACTGGGCATGCTCAGAGAAGAAAAAAAACACACGGAAAGTAAACCAGCACATGACATCACTTCTGAAGTTGGTTGTTGTTGGCCAAAAAAATTTGTGTGCAGTCTAGAGCCCATTTCAACCAACACAACAACACTGGACAAAAGACGGCCGATCGGTCGGCCAACAATCAGTGCGTGTGTATAGTCAGTAGTGTTCAATATTGAGTTGACCCACAATTTGTAGCTATAACAGCTTCAACTCTTCTGGGAAAGCTGTCCACAAGGTTTAGGAGTGTGTCTATGGGAATGTTTGACCATTCTTCCAGAAGCGCATTTGTGAGGTCAAGCACTGATGTGGATGTGAAGGCCTGTCTCGCAGTCTCTGCTCTAATTTATCCCAAAGGTGTTCTATTGGGTTGAGGTCAGGACTCTGTGCAGGTCAGTGAAGTTCCTCCACCCCAAACTCACTCATCCATGTCTTTATGGACCTGTGCACTGGTCCAAATCATTTGGTGGAACAGGGATTATGGTGTGGTTTGTTTTTCAGGGGTTGGGTTTGGTCCCTTAGTTCCATTGAAGGGAACTCTTAAGGCGTAAGCATACTAAGATGTTTTGGAAGGAGACTGCAAGCCAGGCCTTCTCGTCCATTTTAGTGCGTGATCTCACAAATGCACTTCTGGAAGAATGGTCAAACATTCCCATAGACACACTCCTAAACCTTGTGGACAGCCTTCCCAGAAGAGCTGAGGCTGTTTATAGCTGCAAAGGTTGGGCCAACCCAATATTGAACCCTATGGACTAAGACTGGGACGCCATTAAAGTTTATGTGCGTGTGAAGGCAGGTGTCCCAATACTTTTGACAATATAGTATATGTAGGTACCTGCACTGATTATTACAAAGTATTTTCCATCAGGCAGATGTTACAAACATGGGCAACCACATTTTGTGAAAGATAACTGCAGGTTTAATTTCTATGTAAAAACATAGAAGTATGACAATATAAGAGCGAACACAAGCACACTAAGATAGCCAAAGATTTTGATGTATTTATATGCCATATTTAAAAAGAACCAACGTATTATTATGTCTCAAGCTTGCTTTTAAGGCTCTGGTCTTGTATTCCTTATGCGCTGTCTCCCCTCCGGATGCCACATTGATATTGCATAATTAAACTTGCCATATTTAGTAGCGTGCTGTGTGGTTGGTACAGGATGTAGATAGCAGGAAGTTTGTCAGATCTTTTTCAAACAGTGCAGACATTTCCACATTTCTGTACAGAAAGGAGATCTACGGTAAACAGCTAACACATTCGGCTGAACTCCAACTATTGCAGCAAAGTAAGACTTCTGCATTTTACAATTATACAGTAATTGTGAAGCTTCTCCTCCCATTTCGAACAATCTTTCTAAAATGCAATCTATATCAGCAACTCATCAAACAATAAAGCTCATTTAATATTTCATGTTCTAAGAAAAAAAAAATACAATTAGATATTGCATCATCTTTTTACAGGAAGTGTCATTTTAGATTTTATAACCACAAAGCAGATGACAGTTCTTTTTCTGTTGCCTGCATAATACTAACAGTTTAGGAAGCAATATATTTAAAAGCTAACGAGGTCCATTTTGTTATAGGAGCTAGAGTTCATTTTTGGAAAAAATACTTCAATATATTCCAAAATATTTATTACCTAAAGTTGACCACATGCTAGAGTCTAAAAGGTTCAATTACCATGTTTTATAATTACTACTTTGTAATGCTTGTGACTGCCAATATAAACCATTCCATTTATACTCAATGATTAGTAGTCTCATACTAAATAGTTATTGGCAAACGTAAGGAATATTGTACAATCAGATTGTAACATGTGTGGCTAAACCTATACTGTTAGCAAGGCTTAAGAATAGACATGGGCCGAACACCCCCCTTCCCCCTTTCCCCTGTTCGCAGCAGAACTCCCAAACAGGGGAAAAATCTAACCCGAGCTATATTGAAGGCTATGGGAGCCGAACAGGGAAAATAAAAAACTGCACATTTTGAAAGCTTATATGCAAGTAATTGGCCATAAAAGAGGTATTGGGGTCCAGGTAACGCTCTGGGAGACATGTATCAATATGCAATAAACAATAGTTTTTTCAGGAGCAGTGATTTTAATTATGCTTAAAGTGCAACAATAAAACTAAAAACATCCTTTAAATATAATGCCTGGGGGTCCCCTAATGTGCCTGTAAAGTGGTGCATCTGTAGCATGTATAAAACATGCTGCAGCAAAAGTGACATTTCTACCGGGAAAAAAAACAAGTTAAATCACATTTAAAATGACTCGCACCCGACTATTGAAAAAATAAAGAAAAAAACAGTGTGCCCCCCCCCCCCATTCTATATCAGACCCTTGTCTGGTCTCTTATGGATTTTAGAGGGAACCCCACGTCAAAAATTAAAAAAAGAAAAACAGTGTGGGGTGCCCCCCAAAATCCACACAAGACCCTTATCCAGGCATGCAGCCTAGCAGGTCAGGAAAGGTGGGGAGCCCCCCTGATCCCGACCCCCCATGTGAATGAGTATCGGGTACATAGTACCCTTGCTTTTTAACCATAACAGTGTACAAAAAGTAATAAAAACAAGAGACAAGCTTTTGACAAATCCTTTAATAAAAATAAAAAATTGTGTCCCTTTATGTAAATCCATCGTCAATCACGCCATCTGCCAACCCCGAAAAATAATAATATGAAGAAATGTTCCGCCTTCCGGGACGACCTCCCGCCGAATGCCTCCTCTGCGCTTTGACATTTCTTAAACAGGTAAGGGGCGGGCCACCTGGCTATGTCACCCGGTGGCACCGCCCCCTTCTGACATCACAGATTGTTGCATGCTGGGCCTGTGACATCACAGGGGGCAGGGCCACCTTACCTATATAAGAACTAGCACCCAGCTACCTTACCGATAAGTCTTCCACCCGCAGACCCCCACAACCACTGACCACAGTTCTGGGTATGAGGCCCTTGTCCCTATCAACAAGGGGACAAGGTGCTTTGGTGTGGGGGCCCCCAAGCACCCCCCCCCCCCATGCTGACAATGTGGGAAATCTGTTGATTACTGTACACAAAAAGCAAACCCTCTGAATGGTATTTTAACAGGCACAAAAAGATTACATACATAAAAACCAATATGAATTTTATTTGTTCTGAATAAAACTAGTATGAAAGAATCCTAAAACACACAGTTAATGCAGTAATATAACATATTAAACATAGTTGTACACGAAAACCATAGAATTCTGTCAACTGCTGGATCTTGGTGACAGAAAACACCCAACGCGTTTTGAACAATTAGTTTCTCTAGTCTTCTTCAGGGAAATATGGTTAACAATTTACACAATTCGCAAAGAATGTACAGAATCTTATGAAGGACTGCATGCTTTAAAAACAGAAAAGCACTAAGTTATTGCCGGCTATCAAAAATCCACCAAGTAGAGGGGGACAAACACTGACGCTTGAACATCCGCTCTCTCACCTCTGAGGACAATAGGGACAGCCCTTGCAAGAATCCACACCTACTGTATAGACACAAGGAGGTGAATCCTATCAATTGGTCCCCAAGTGGGGAAGATCCCCAAAAGAGGATGGCCAAGGAAAAAGCTCATTTTATTACATAGGTCCCAGACAACTTCTGTTTTGTAATCAAAGGTTCAAAAAATCTCTACCCAAACAGAGATGGAATTTGTCTGTGCTGTATAGTAAGTTGTTGGAAGAGATGGATATGCCAGGTAGTTATCTTGTGCAGTCTCAGTAGATAATGACAGGCATTATCTACTGTGTACTGTAGTGTACTGTACTGAAAAATAAAACAAATTAACCTGCACTTTGCAGCACCCCTCTATATACCATTATGACCAGGCTTCCAATCCACGGTTCCTTTTGTACAAAAAAAAAAAAAACACTTGCCGACTGTCGTCAGTATATTTACTGCGGCAGTCAGCCGCTCCTGGGCAAACCGACGTAGTACTATGTTGCTCGCCCAGGAGCCTCTAGGGGGCGAGCGCACACTGCCGGAGGCGCGCTCCCGTCCCCACTCATTCACGGGCATCCCGCGCGTGTGACCGGCGGCTCCGAATTGCAAAATAGGGCCTGGTCTTTGAGCAGCCAAATCCTCCAGGGCTTAAGTGGTTAAGGAGTCTGGTGCAATTCCAAAGCCACTGGTGTATATGTACTGTACTGTACAGTAAAGCTGCTGGTGTACAGCAACAGTTTTGTATATGGCCAGAGGTCTGGGGGTGCTGGTGACTCCCAGCGCTTCCTGCACAACTCTGAGACACTCGGGAACTGTTGACACTTCTGGGTGCTCCGAACGCATGTTACGTCTACCCCACCCAGCTGGGAGGGTCTTTGAGTTCTGCAGGAAGCGCTGGGAGACACCAGCGCTCCCGAACCTCTGGCCACATACAAAACTGTATACTGTACACCAGCGGCTTTACTGTACAGCACAGTACATATACACCAGCGACTTTGAAATCGCACCAGACTCCTTAACATTGTGAGTGTAATTATTTTTTTTAACAATAAAACTACTGCTCGTATGTTGCTCGTATATCAAGACAGTGCTCGCAAATCAAGGCAAAATTTGTGCTCGTCTTTCAAAACGTGTTACTCGTAAACCAAGGTTTTACTGTATTTATGAAGGCTATGTGCAAGGTATGGTAACTGGGTATCAACTTTCATTGTTCTAGTCTATATAAACATTGTATGGCTTCTCCAAACATGGCTCTGTCTACGGTATATGATTTGTCTATTGCCTTGCTACATTATTATTATCAAACCAGTTTCATATGGCATTACCCACAGAAAAGATGACCACACATCTGGCAGCTTCACAGAAAAAAATTGCACTGTGAAGAATCGACTTACATCTGTAATAAAGTATCAACACCACCTGCTGATTATACCCTGTGGGCTGAAACACTGGTGGCAAAGTGATGCTTTAAAGTGATATATACACTCTTTAACCAGTTCTGGACCAGAAGGATTTGTCCCTTAATGACCAGGCTATTTTTTGCAATTCGGCAGTGTGATATTTTAACGGAAAATTGCACATTCATGCGACGCTGTACCGATATAAAATTGATGTCCTTTTTTCCCACAAATAGAGCTTTCTTTTGGTGGTACTTGATCACCTGAGCAATTTTTTATTTTTTGCGCTATAAACAAAAAAGAGCGAAAATTCGGAGAAAAAAAAATGGAAAATTTCCTATCAAATACTTATCATAATTTTCCTTTCCTGATGGACTCCATGGCAGCATACGTATGGGTTAACCCCACCTCCACTCCTCCCCTATAGGACTCCAATCCCATAAATATTTGGTCTGAGCCAGAGGCCACGTTCCGGAAATACCCTACTCATGACTCTGGGTGGGAACTCCTGCTGCCATGGAGTTCATCAGGAAAGAAAAATGACGGTAAGTATTTGATAGGAAATTTTCCATTTTCCTGACAGACTCCATGGCAGCATACGTATGGGAAATAACTAGCCATACACACCCGGGTGGGCAATTGCAGATCCAAAAGATAAGGGTTTGATTGACACTGTCCACCGACAGGATTTGTAAACCAAAAATTAACAGAACATAAAGATGCCGACTCTACACAATAATGAGCCATAAATGTATTGATCAGGGACCACAAGGTCACCCTACTGATTATATTGAGAACCACATGCTGCAAACCAGCCCAGGATGTGGGCACACTCCTGGTCAAGTGAGCGGTCATCATTCCCAAAGGAGCCAAGTCCTCGGCTCTATGAGCCTGTCCGATGGCCCAGACAATCCATGCCACACTCATCCTAGATGAGGTAGGTTTCCCTTTGTCTTTTCCAGAAAAAAGGATGAACAGGCCTTCTGAAGCCTGAAGGAAGCTCTAGCTTTTAGATGTAACTTCACAATATCTGAGAGATTCCTAGAACCAAAAGGAAGGCACTACTGAGAGTCAAACTCAGTATTCCTGTTTATTAGATATGCACTTAACCAACTAAGCCACAGGGTGACCTCTCCCATGTCTAAAGGATTCAAGTTAGTACCCCAAAGGGTGGCAGAACAATTTCTTAGTTCCCATGGGAATTGAGTCAAACATAGGTAAAAGCACCGCATAAAATGGAAGAACGTTAAGAAAAGTTCTCCATGATCAGTGAATCCATCTGAGTTTTTATTTTTTTTAATGCCGACGTGATAGCCAGGAGAAAGGCAAACATGACAGAGAGGCCTTTAACGAAGACAGTCCTAAAACACTCCACTCCAATTCCTGAGAGGGAGTTGAAAACAAGAGGGAGATTCAATTTGGAAAACCTCTGCTTACTGAGGTCTGAACCTAGTCATGTGTGGTTATGAGTAAGCGATCTACAGTATCATGAAACGCGTCAACCTTTACATGTTCCTGTGATGCACTGTCAAAGTTTTACCTGTGGTGAGGAATAAATACTTAATTGATTTCATCAAGATCCTGAGTGCGGTCATTTTTCTTTTTGACTTGGATGAACCTAGTTTCTCCCTTGAAGAATTATTGGACAGGAAAGATGCCTAGACCTGGAAACACCTGTGAAGGCTGATAAAGCTGACACTTGTACTCTGAAAGAGCTGATAGATAGAGACAGATCTAAATCAGACTGGAGGAAGCCCAGAATATTTAGAACTTCTAGATCATTACATGATCTGTCAGCAGCAGACATGTATTGCACAGACTTTGACTAGATTCTCCCGTAAACCTTGTTTGTGTTCACTCTCCTATTTAAGAGAAAGAGAGAGATGACTCTGGGGGAGCAGCCGAGGACCTCCAATCTCAAGAATCAGACCGTAACCGTGCTGGAAATGGTTGTAGAAATGCGCCCAGTGACAGAAGGTCTGGCCTGATGAGAAGGAGCACTGGGTTCCAGTAGCTGAACAGTGCTAGCAAGGGGAACCATGGCCTAATTGGCCAATAAGCCATCACTGCCACTACCGCCACAACTTCTGTTCAGGGTTTGTGTAGAAACCCAAGGATGACCAGGACTTGAAGAGGCCATCTGCACCTGAAAAACCTCCGATTGTAGAGACCATTCCTTGTTGTCCAACTGGACTCTGGAAAGAAAGTATGTTAGAATATTTTGGACTCTGGGAAAATAAGCCTCAAAGATGTAGGCTTGATTCTTCTGAGCCCAAGACATAATTGGCTTTGCTTCCTGTAATAGAGAGCAGGCTGTGAGTCCCCCCTTCTCTTTTAACGTAGGAGACCGCCATAGTGTTGACTAGCACTGACATTCCTTTTGCTATATGGTGAAAAGCCTGTAGGGTGCAGAAGGCTGCCCATAGTTTCAGAATGTTCAACGCAATCTTGTGAAATTGATAGCCCCGCCCGCCTTGAGCTATCCCTGACAGGCAGCAAGCCCCCCAACCCATATTGGTGGTATCGAATGTGATTGTGAACCAGGAAATGGGGCAATGGAATGGCAAAATGAGCCAGTTTCTCCATTGCAGCCACTAGGGGACTCACTCATGACTGAGGTTATGTAGATGACCTGAATTCTGCTTCCTGACTCCCACTGCTGGAGAAACATCCTCCGGAAGGGCCGCGTTCTCCGGAGCATCCACTTGACCATTGGATCTGTAGACACCATAGTGTCGATCATTTTAGACGCTGAAAGGCACGCAGGTGGAAGAAGACAGGGTCAGGATTATTCTGCTCTAGAACATCGGGATCTAGAGACAAAGCAATGGTCCTCTTGATTATATCAAACTGAGCCCCGAGGCACACAAGAGACAGAATGGGCTCCAGGTGTCTCTTTTACAGAATCAGCCACCAGCTGTATTTCGAGGGGCAGCTGCTCTCTCTTTTGGGACAGAAGGAGAAGAACATCCAAGTAACCATGCAGGCATATGCTCCTTGCTTTGATAAAGATCTTAACAACCAATAAGATCCCTAAAACACAGAGTGTCGTTGAAAGCCCAAATGGTAGACAAGCAAGCTGGAGAGGATCTTGACCTACAGCGAACTGAAGGAACTTGCGAAAGACTTCTACGATTGGCACATGAAAGTAAGCATCTTTCGGTCTATTGGAAATGAGCCAGTCACCTGGTTGGACCCCCTATCTTTTGATGAAAATTGGTTTAGGTGCGCAAGGTTTAAAATCGACCCCTGCAAGCCACTGCTCTTAACGACCATAAAGAGGCGAGTACATGCCCTAAAATCTCTTGCATCCTGGGACTGGCACAGCAGCACTTTTTTGCCACACCAGTGACTTTACATAATACAAGAGTATATACTTCATTTTACCTCAGAGTGAGGCAAAATCTGGGGAAATGAATCCAAGATGAGGACTTCTGATGGACCATGCATGCCCTGAAAAGACCGCTTTGACGTTCCAATAGTCTGAGGCTCAAACTCAGTAGCTTTTTGGATACCCGAGGTTAAGATTTTAGCAAACTTCTGTGGGGATATCTGGCCTCTTCAGCAGCTCTTCCTAAAATCCAGACCTGGTCTGTAAAAACATGCGACCCTCGCAAGCTCTGAACTTTGTCCTCTAGACCGTGTCATCTTCCGATCTAGCAGGCGCCGGACACCACTTTGATGATGTCAATTGGAGCCTCACCATGGAAACCTACACCAGCTCCTGAACTACTGAGCTCTTGAATACTGCATCTGCATTCTCCTTCCACGTTTTCATCACTTTAAACATTGGCACAAGAGCCCAGGCCGACTTTCAGGCCATTCACTGCATCTTCCAAGGAAGAGTGAAATGCTTGCTTGCCTCATTAAGGCCTCAATGACTATAGAGGCAGCCTTTAGATGTTTCACATCCCTATCTCTGAATGGATAGAGCTTGACCATCTTGCTCAGAAGGGAGTTATATCTCGCGACCTTGCTCCACTCATCCGATATGATGTCCCTTATTTCCATTAGGAATGGGAAATTAGAGCACTCTCTCTAGAGGTGCTTAAAGAACTTCCTCTTGCTTTGCAGGAGACTCTACAGGTTCTATTCGTGTAAATGCCCCCTTCATTGCCTTGAACAAGGGTGTCACAAGGGCAAAGGGACCCCTCTCGCTCTGCCTCACTTTCTGAGGTCTTCATAGATGGATGGCTTGATTAGGATGATCCCCGTTTTTCCTGGCCGTCCCTTGTGGGAGAACACGCTTCAACGGCTGTTGGACTTGTACCCCTGTAACGGTGTGTGGCTTGTACCTCACTCATTAAGGGTTTCTGCACTATAGGCCTCACCAGGAATTCCATTTGCTGGAAATCACCATCCCCTTTTCCAACCGCCTGGGCTTAGTATGGCTCACCTAAGTCCTGTATCCCCAGCAGGCTCCTTCCTTGGAGCGGCTGACATGGCGGTGGATGTGGTCCCTAAAGGAGGATTCAGAGCTTCTGCTATGAAGGCTGGACCCTGATGGTGACTAATGATGACTAAATCTGGAAGAAGGATGTTGATTTAGTGACCTAATGAGGTCTTCTTGATCATCTCCTGCCGTGTATTGTCAATCTGACTTAGAAGGACTTAAAAACCTAAAAGAAATCAAAATAGGGTAGAAAGGAAAAGGTTAAAAAAAAACCCAAAAGGAATGCCCAGGCAAGCGAGAAAAGGAAAGGGTTAAAGACACCCTCTCATTCCCTCTACACAAGGGCTGGCCACCTGGGGGGGCAGTGATACATCCGTAGTGTGGAAACTGCACAGACAGCCAACCTACCCAGGTGATAGAACCATCAGGATCACACACACACAGGCAGCACACACAGACAGCACACAAGGGTGTTAATGCAGACCATATACCTGTGATGATTGCACACAGCATTTAGGGAAACTGCTGCAAGCTGCCCACAGAGAAATCCCAATATCAACAGTACTGACCGCTGATTGAATTTCTCCACTGTAATGACACCACCACCGCCCTCAGCACACATGCACTGAGTGCCTGGGCAGGAGTAACCCAGAGACGCCAAGCGGAAGAGAGAGGGAGCGGTGGCTTGAAACGCGAATGCGCTCCAGCCACCATAGGCTGGAAGACACTAGAGCCAGGGAAGAAAAACAAACAAACACAACTGCTGCCATGGAATATGCAAAAAATAAAAGTATACATCACCGCACACTGCATCCCTATGACCATGCCTGGATCCAGAAGACGCTGCTGCACGGGCCCAGGGCGTTTATGGCCACCTGCTAATAGCAAGGCTGTTTGGCAGTACTGCTGCTTTGCCTGCCAATGGCCAAGCTTAATCTCTTCTTGGCACTGCATCCATCGCCCTTCTCCACCCCGCTAATAGCTGGGGATTGCTGGAGACTCAACATAGCACCAAATCCATCGCCCTTTTCCACCCCGCTAATAGCTGGGGACTCCACATGGCACCGAATCCATCACCCTTCTCCATCCCTCTAATAGCTGGGGACTGCTGGAGACTCCACACGTCTTCCGGGGCACAGTTGCCGAACAACCAGGCCTCGATCGTGGAAACTTCATCCAAGGTAAGACTTCAACTATTCTGGTCCTTGGGAGGAGGACAAAAAAGGAACGTGGCCTCTGGCTCAGAGCAAAGATTTATGGGAGTGGGTTCCTATAGGGGAGGAGTGGAGGCAGGGTTAACCCATACGTATGCTGCCATGGAGTCTGTCAGGAAACAATATATTTCACATTCTGCTATATAGCATTCCCAAAAAAAAAAAAATTAAAATATCAATTTTTTTTTATCCTTTTAGGCCAATTTGTATTCTGCTACATATTTTCGATAAATCGCAATAAGCGTATTTTGATTGGTTTGCACAAAAGTTATCGCGTCTACAAACTAAGTGAAAGATTTATGTAATTTTTATTTGCTCTGTGACCATTTCAGAGAGAATAAAGGTCAGCTGTGTTTACAACAGCTGCCCGTTCTTCTCTCTCAGTGGGGAGCAATCGTGGGTGGCCGGCGGCAATCGCCACTGCCGGCCCCATGCATCGGCATTCCCACTGCCAAGTGGGGGGAGGGAGCGCGCTGCCGGCGGCGTGCTTGCCCCCCAGCACCAGGCTCGCGACCGACGTACCCCTACGTCAGTTCATGCAGGAGGGGCTGCCTTCCACAGTATAACTGCGGTGGATGGTCCGTAACTGGTTAATTTACATTATCCCTTCTATTTCTGTATGTGGATAATGGCACTAATGACATTAATTATTTTAAGTACCCTTCTCCTAATCGATATACAGCTGTCCCATGACCTATTTTGTTTCCCAGCCTGTCTGCAGGGAAACATGAGCAGGAGGAGCTTCTAGTCTTCTGCTGCTGGTCACATTTTCAAAAAAAAAAACAGCCTTTAGAATGCAGAGTAAAAATAAATAATATTAATAAACTGTTTCAGATTGTACAATTAGAATCAAAGCTTTATTATTTTGTGGAAATAACATGGTGTGGCGAATTTCTGCCAGCCACAGGCTGTCACGCCCCTCCAGCCTGTGTCTTAGAATAAGAGGAAGGTGAAGCCTCCATTATTCTACATGTAATTCCCTGCCCACATTGTGTTTAGCTGGTTAGTGGAGGAGGAGGGAGGCAGTTAGCTGTCATTTACCACTGTGTATACACCCACATGTGTGACTCTATAGTCACATGGGCTGCTCAGATGTGATAGGAAGGAAATGCTTAGCATAGAATTTCACTGAAAACTAAGCATGTGCAGAGTTGCCACTACAGCTGCAAAATCCCTAGCTGAATTGGAGACATGAACAGAAGATGGAGATAAAGAGAAGCAGGATCAACCAGGTTCTTTTTGCACTGATAGGTGGCACTGGTGGGCATTGATAGGTGGCACTGGTGGGCACTGATAGGTGGCACTGATTTGCACTGGTAGGTGGCACTGGTGAGCACTGGTAGGTGGCACTGGTGGGCACAGGTGAGGCAACAGTGGCTTTCTCTCTTCGGGACTGATGTCCGTCTGGCTTCTTAGCGTGAGGGAAAAAAAGGCAGATTACCGGCTCTGTTTACATCACATGATCAGCTGTCATTGGCTGACAGCTGATCACATGGTCAGGGGCCAGGATCGACCCCTTACTCCGATCTATGATCAGCTGAGCCGCGAATGAATGAAGCTTATAAACCCTATTTTCGAAGGTCATTCATACAGGTGCAATGATAGCCACTCATGGCAGATCCCAGCTGTCAATCTGATCTCAGAGATTACACTGGGAGATGCACTGTTCGAGTGTAATAAGTGGCACAGAGCTGTCAGTTAGCCAGCCATGTTCCGATCTGTGCCTCAAGAGTGCCTAGAAGCATTTCTGTGTTCAGCCCATCCCAGATGTTATTATGACAGCTGGATTGAAGTCCTACAAAGCACAACTGTCAGTTTGGCAATCAGTCCTGTTGTCTGCTTAAGGAGCCTCAGCCAGTAGCTCCTGAAATAAGAACTGGTGCCCAACTGTCAAAGAGACAACCAAGCCCTGCTGATAACATCATTATAGCTGCCTTCCTGGTATAATTTTTGATTGTACCAAATTACAATGTATTCTGTGTGAGATATGTGGGAAAATTCAGGCCTCTTGGAACAATGGGCTGTGGACCGATGAATCAAAGCCTAACAGCAGACATGTTTGGTACAAACCAAGTTCAGAGTTCTGCTGAAAAGCAACTTGTTCCACGATAATACACATTGTAACTTGTATGTTGGCATTAGGAGGAATGTGCTGAGCCTGCGCCCACTCCACCAGTCCAGTGTACTTTACCTTTGTTACCTTACTCCTAGTAACAGAATGAGGTCCCACAAGCACCTAGCGCGGACCTCATGCGTACTCTCACTTAACTCTGTCCTTCCCGTTCCATGTGACCAGGCCATAGGAGACTGACTGCTGGGGAGGGAGTCAGGACACCGACCCCCTCGCTACTGGAGGACCTGCCATCTTCCAGGTACCATGCTCAATGACTAGTTGCTGTAGCTTGTTTCTTTTACTTGGTTATCCATAACAGCTACACTCCTCTTCTTTTATCCTGCCGTGTTAACCTTTTGTAGTAGTGTTACCCATACCCCGTAGTGCTTTTCGAGACACAGGTTAGTTAAAATACACCAGAACCAGGATGCACCCCTTTCAATAACTTTAGACCAGGCTTAGAACGGTTCACTTAACTTTACTGTAGATAGGCATTGTGGCAATACAACATGAACAATGTCCTGTTCCTAAACCAAAACTAAATTAGGATAGTCCCCCAGGCATACCTCCAGGAGGTGAGAGTCCATGTAGGCATTGTCCATGGCTTGGATGCTGTTTGTAACTCCCAGGATCTTTAGCGCCATCCTAGCGCTCATGGATGGGTCTCCATACCCTTGGCTCTACGTACTCCACTCCAACTCCTGGCTCTTGCCCTGGTCTTAGTGGCCCCCCTCTTTAAATAACAGGCGGGCCTGCCAAAAGCAAAAGCCCAGGATCCAGCTGAACATGTTTAACCCCTCCCCAAGCCTGGGCCGGCTACTGATCTAACTACACACATTTCAACCTGTCTATAAACACATTCATGATCCAAATCACACTAGTAAATCCTCCAATGAATGGCTCAAAAAGAAGAAAAGAAGGGTTGTGGACTGGCCTTAGCCAAAGCTCTGATTTGAATCTCATCGGAAATTTGTAGAGCGATTTGAAATGGGCACTTCATGTAAGAAAAAACACAAATATCTTGCAACTGAAATCATTTTGCATGGAGGAGTGGTAAGAATTTCAATTTGCAATTTTGGAGTTGATGCAAGAGTCACTTCCTTTTTTTTTTTTTTATAAATTCTATTTTTATTAAATATTCAGGTTGACAACAAAAGGCAATACAGATAACCACGGCCAGACAAAAAAAAAAAAATACAAAAAGTAATTAAAGCAAAAGCATTACACTCAATAGCTCAGCAATTACAGACTAAGCAGGGTGCTTCAACTACGATTTTGGATGTGCATAAAGGCCCTGTGATAAGATATGATTAGGAACCATTAATGCATTTAACACCATAGGACAGGAGGGATAACGACAGATCTTCAAGCTTCCACAACGATAGAAGCTGAAATTCGAGTAAATAAATGAGGGTCACGGTCACTCAAAGAGAGACGCAGTTAAGAGGTAACACCCCCAGAGACTATAATAAAAGGGGGCGCTGGACATCAGTAAAATGACCTTAGGGGGATGTTCATACTGATGGTTCTGTAATAGTTTCCTGGTGCTTCAACCACAGATTCCAGATTTTGTCTAATTTAGTTGGACAATGTCTATTGCTATAGGAAGCCTTGTACAGAGTTAACCAAAGATTTCCACTGCTGTAGGGAATGGGGATTAGACAACTTCCAGTGCAAAACTATACGTTTCTAGCATAATTTACCAACATACTCAAAAGCACTCTCTTGATCTTGCAGGGAGCAAGGGCTCCACCAGACCCAACAAGCAGACTCTCAACTTGCGGGGTACCAAAATGGCCACCCCTTTAGAGATAAAGTAAAGGACTCGTGTCCAAAAGTAAGTTATTATGGAAAAACACCAAAAGATGTGAATAATGTCTGCTTGTGGGCTGGAACAGCACCAGCAACCCGAGGAACCAGTAGGCCCAAATGTCTGCACCCTATCCAGCACCAGAATAATGCGGTGAACAATTTTGAATTGAATCAGTCTATCTCTTACGGAGATATGGTACTGAAAGGGATAATCCCAGACATCATCCTAATCATCATTGTCCAGGCCAGGAACATCGATCGTCTATAATTTCTTACACCTATTCAGGCTTGCAGAAACAGGTGGGCGTACAGCCTGGTACAATACAGAGTGGATCTTAAGAATGGAATTAGTGCAGAGCAGTAACTCCAGGTCTGTTTTCTGAAGGGTAATGACTGTCAACCCAAACTGAGAAGTGTAAGCATGATGTAGTTGTAAGTAGCGAAAAAAATACCAGTTGAGTAAGGAGTATTTAGCCTGTAGGACTGAGAATGGGGGAAGATGGCCGTTAACAACTATATCCCCTAGATTCTTAATGACCTTGGACAAGAAGTCACTTCTTCTCAAACCTACTTTATGGTCCCCAGCCATGAACCAGTAGACTGGTTCCAGGCTGCCTTTACCCGTTTTCAAACCTAAATCATGATATCTAGCTGGGAACCAGGACAATGTTCCAGTCTGCCTTTATCTGTTCTCAAACCTACTTCATAGCCACCAGCCATGACACCATAGGCTTCTCCAGTCTACATATGTTTGTACTACTGTTACTTAGAAAAGTGTCCTCTGATAACAATACTTAAATGTTTTTGAGTGTCCCGCATCACCCCAAATCCCCTCCTGTTACAAGTTTCTATAAGAAAATAAACTTTAAAAGGCAACCTTTAGACTGGTCAATGAGCCGGAGTGAGTGGACTGTTGCTCTGTGTCTGGCTGCCTCTGCACTGTTTTTGGGAAAGAGCCTGCTATAGTACAGCGGCCACTTCGGGGATAGCACTGGAATGTAGAAATGTATTATTTAGTTGAAACGCCCTGAACCGACTGGATATTTGGAATTAACTAACTACAGGCAAATTGGCTTTAAAAAGAGTTTTTACAAAAGCCAAGTGAGAGCCAGTAGAGAAATGTAAAGAAACTTAGAGGGGTGTTTAGTGCTAAGAACTAAAAACAACTCTGATCACACTGATTACAACCTGTGAAACTGTGGCAATGAATTTGGAAGTGTGGGGACCTTGCCCTAAGCAGGGTTGTCCTAAGCTCAAATTTGTTGTTACTGCTATTGTTACTGATAACTAGGCTGTAGAAAGCCTAAGCTCTGAATTGTTATAACTCTATTTTCATTGTATTTTTCCCTAAGCTCAGGGTATTGTTTGCTCATGCCATTTTTAGGGGATCAGACAGTGTAGTAAGAAACAATATTGCTAAGCTATGTATACTTATGCCATTCTAGCCAACCACTAAGAGCTTTATTGTCAGAGGTGCATGCTGGGAAGAATATAAATATATTAGGTTGACCTTCCAGGGTGTTAGTTCACTTTATCATTTTTTCTGTAAAGGTAAACAAACACTTTAACCACTTAAGCCCCGGAAGATTTTACCCCCTTCCTGACCAGGGCCTATTTTGCGATTCGGCACTGTGTGACTTTAACGGACAATTTCGCGGTCGTGCGACACTGTACCCAAATGAAATTGATATGTCCTTTTTTTTCCAGAAACAGAGCTTTCTTTTGGTGGTATTTGATAACCTGTGCGATTTTTTGATCATGCGCTATAAACAAAAAAAAAGCGCCAATTTTGCAAAAATAACAATATTTTTCACATTTTTTTATATGAAATCCCCCCCCCCCCCCCCCCCAAAATGTAAAAATCGAATTTTTTTTAACATTTTAGGCCAATTTGTTTTCTGCTACATATGTTTGGTAAAAAAACGCAAAAAGCGTATTTTGATTGGTTTGCACAAAAGTTATTGCGTTTACTAACAAAGGGAAAGATTTTGTCATTTTTATTGTTTTTTTTTTAACGAGTAATGGCGGCGATCTGCAATTTTTTTTGCGGTACTGCGACATTGCGGCGGACAGATCGGACCCTTGACTGACATTTTTGACACTTTTGGGGGTACCAGTGACATTACTACAGTAATCAGTGCTATACATATGCACTGTTACTGTAAAAATGACACTGGGATGTAAGGGGTTAACTTTATTGAAGAGGGAGGGGTTTAGTGTGTCCCTAGGGGCGTGTTTCTTACTGTGATTGGATGTGGCTTTGTGTGTAACAGCAAGGATCAACGGTCCTACATAGCAGGACCGAGTGATCAGTGCTTTTACACAGGGGAGAGTGACAGGCGGCTTTGTTTACATTAGCCGCCTGCCTTTCTCCCTCTCCACCCGACGATCGCAGGTGACCGGTGGACATCGGGTCCGCCGGTCACACGCGCCGGCTTCTTCGGGTACGAGCGGGGGCGGGAGCGCGGCGCGCGCTCGCCCCCTATTCGCTCTCAGGCTTGTGACGTACCGGTACGTCCCTTTGCCTGGGAGGGGCTGACCGCCGCCGTATATAGTCAGGCGGCGGTCGGCAAGTGGTTAAGGGCTCATTCACATTTATGCTAACACGGTGGCTGGAAAGAGTTGTACAATTTATATACTGTATATAAATATGATATCCAATGCCACTTTTGGTGGGCAGTACCACTGCCGAACGTGAGCCATTCAAGTTTTTATTTTTGTATTGACTGTTGCTGGTGGAATTTACTAAAACTGGAGCAAACAGAATCTGAAGCCGCTGTGCATAGTAACCAATTTACTTCTAGCCTCAGATTATTAAGTAAGGCATAATTTGGCTGCATACACTGGATTGTTGCTGGAATGGCAGATGCATGAGAAAAGCTGTGTGCGCTCAGCCTGTACAAAATATGATATTGACAGGTTGACAGCAGCCATCACTGTTAACATGTAGCTGCATACCAAGCAGTTACCTGTGGTTAGGGAAAGGTGTCCAAGCCTGGATGCAGTCAATACTTTGTACAGGCAGAGTGGCGACCGCTATTTGCATGCATCTGTCATTCCAGCCACAAGAACCTGCTCATTTTTGCCACTGAAACCAATGTTTCATGTTTACTGTGTAAAATCGGTGGCCCCTATGCCCACTCCTTCTCCTCGCCACTGGTCATGTAACATCCACTGTGCAGTGCCTTGTGCAAAAAGCAGTGACATAATTAAGTCAGCATGCTTAGAAGTGGGAGGACCTGGGCACCTCAGACTCCCAGTTGTCTTGCCCATGATGACAACATAGTTAAATGGACAGGCCAGGAGACTCCTGGTCTGTGCCACCTACCATGATATAACACCTTGACTGACAGGCCAGAAGACTGTTGGTGTGTCCTACCCACCATAACATAATACCTTGACTGACAGGCAGGAGACTCCTGGTCTGTCCTTCCCCCCAACAACTACAATTCCTGTTGCATGATATAAAATATAGTTTGTTCCAGTGGTGCATCACAGTCAAAGGAAGTGATGTAGGCATTTACTTGATACCTTCTCTGGGTGCCTGGGCATAGTTGCATTTTTCCTTTCTAAAACATTTTAAAGGTACTCACTGTAGGTTAAAATATATATATTTAAGAGATGGAACAAATTAAACACTCTCCCACAGTTCAACTTCAGCTTTAAGGTGATACTAAAGGTATTTAAGAAAAAGACAACAAAAAAAGGCAACAATAATGCACAAAAAGGTAGCTTTCCTCTTCTTCTGAGAGTCCCAGTCCGCGCTGAAAGGTCCTTCCTCCTTTGAGTGCCTGCTTTAGCAAGCCGAGTGCCAAGGATGCATCCAAGTGTGCATGGTCCAGAGCCAGGCTGTGTGTGTCCATAGACAAACACAGCACCAGTAAGCTACGCCCCACTATCTCCTCAAAGGAGCTTGACTGACGCCAGCAGGAGCCTATGACTACGCTGCCCTCAGTTTCTCCTGTGAAAGTAAGAAGTGAAGAGAGCAGTGCTGGAGCCGGAGATGGCACTGCAGTGGTGACAAGGAGAAATGCACAGTAAGTGTTTGGGAACAGGTAGGGGTAGGACAGATAGTGGGGTGTTCTTATTTCACAAAAGTTTTATTGGGTTTTCCTTTTGTTAAACAATAGGAGGAAGAACGAAAGTAAAAGCATAAATTGTATATGTATGATTGTACATAATTATAAAAGGTACAGAATATACTAAGGAGCGAGCTAAGCACAAACCAGAAATTACTAAGACGTGCAGAGGAAGAGGGGAAGGTATAGGCCCGGGCAATTCTTGGGACATGGCCAGGCGTTTGGTGCTGTCGTTGTCTGCATGGATGGGCTAAAGTGAAAGGAGGGTGCAGTCGAGATTCACATGACTATTATAGTCTAACCATGGAGAAAATAAGAAAAGAAAAAAGTAAATTTAGCATGAGTGTTGTTAAGTATTGCAGTAAGTTTCTTGTTTCCTATCATCCACTTTTTCACATTTGTGAAAAGTTAGGTTAACAGTAGGTTGTTTCCCCATGTCAGGGACCACATGCCAGCCATGCACGTGCGTAGGGACGTGCACATAACCATGAGCATGAGAATGCGTGCATGTGCACGCCCACATGTGCTAGGTCTGCCCAGCATCATTGCTGGATTGTCTTCAGCTCTAATCCCTGTGTCCTGTACTCCTGAAAACCCGCTGATCTTGCTACTGACCAAGCTACATCTGATGCTTCTACTCTAGTCACAAGAATTTTGGAAATCATTTTTATGTCCATATTTAAGAGACAAATAGGTCTATGGCTGGACCATACATGAAGGTCAGTCATCGGCTTAGGGATCATAACTACTTGGCCTTCAGGGTGGATAGAGCTGCCATTTTTGAGATGTTGGAGATATTCTGCAGTTTTGGAATTAAATTGTTAAAGAATATCTTATAAAAAGGAGCGGTGTAGCCGTCTAGACGTGGTGTTTTGCCTGTCTAAAGATCATTGATAGCTATGTTTATTTCCACTGTTGTGGTATCAACATTCAAAGAAACATGATTTTGTTCAGAAATTTTAGGAAGTCGGGTGTTGTGAAAAAATGATTTTGCTTTGTCAGTGGGAAACGTTTATAAGTTAGCATAAAGTCTAGAGAGGTGGTATTTTAATTCTGCCAGGACTTCAATTTGGTTACTAGTAGGTATACAATCCCTGATCTGGTTTTAGTTGAGGGGTTGCATGAAGCAGGTGTTTAGCCAATATGGTGCCTAGTTTGTTGCTATGAATATAAAGCTTCTGTTTAGCGGAGCACATTAATCTTTCAGCTATATCTGAAAGGCAAAGGTTCAATTCAGTTCTAATCTTTTCTAGTTTAAGCTGAGTGCTAGGGGAGGGAGGGGTAAGCCTTGTGAGATAAGGTGATTCGTTCTAATTCCAGTTCTATTTTTCTGCATTGGTCTCTCTGATGACCCCACGGGAGGCCATTTGTATTGAATGACCTTGCGCAGCTGCTTTAAAGGCTTCCCAGAGAATGATACACACTAGATCGCAGTGCAGGAAACCCACGATCTGTGCACTTTTCCCGCACCTCATTCAAAACGCACTGTCCTAGCGATCTGCAGTGGGTGTCTATGCAGTGTTAATGACACCCCAAACGCAGGCCGCAAGTGCACTGTGTTTGCCTGCAACAGATTGCATTGTACAAAGCTACCATGTGATCTGGTTGCAGTGTGTTTCCAAAAGTAGGTAATTGAAAATGAATAGGCCCAAATCGCACCGCAATACAAAAAGTGGTCACTCCCCCCCATAACTGGTCTTGACAGTAAGGAGCACTTAAAGGGCAAACGCAGGTCAAAAAAGCCAAGAAGTTTCCAGTCACTACTTTACCAACCAGCCAGTGACCATCCGAATGAACCTGGCTAACAGTATGCGTTAAAAACAGGGGTTTAATTGCACACATTTGCAAATACATATGTAAGCTTCAGTGCTCCTTACTGTCAAGACCAGTTATAGGTGGGGGAAGTGACCACTTTTTGTGTTGTTGTTTATATTGGTCAGGCAACGCACTGACACCTTTGTTGCCATTGTGCAATGTGCTGGGTGTTCAATGTGACCCTGCGCCTTTAAGGAGGAGTGGGCTTCCTCCAGTCACCCGTCCTCCATCTATCTCATCAGAATGCATGTGCTCCCACTGTGGAGACTCTTTAAAGGTAGAGTTAGGGACTGCAGATATCAGGGTGCCTTGCGGGGGCCTGCAGCTTATGCATGTATTAGCAAATGTGTGCAACTAAACCCCTGTTTTTAATGCATACTGTTAGACAGGTTCATTCGTTGGTCGCTGGCTGGTTGCTAAAGTAGTGACTAGAAATTCCTTGGCTCTTTTGACCAAATCGCACCACACTGGATTGCATGTGAATTGCACAGGCATGCAGTGCACATTCCTGTGCGATTCATAGTGTGAACCTAACCTTACAGGTCATCAGGTTGGAGTTAAAGTGGTTGTAAAGCCTAAAGGTTCTATGCATTAAGGTAAAAAACTTTCTGTGTAACAACCCCCAGCCCTTCCCTACCACCTTTATATTTATCAGAGCCCATTCCTGATCCAGCGCTGTGCATGAGAACAGTGATTCTCCCGTCTCTTTCCCTCCTCACTGGGAACATTGATACAGTTGCAGGATGAGCCATTGGCTCCCCCAGCTGTCAATCAAATCCTGTAACGAGGGTGTGGGGAGTGAGGCTGAGCCACCCTGTCTGTGTCAATAGATGCAGGGTGGCTCATTAGCAAGCCCACATGAGTGCCCACATAGAAAGTCGCCGAAGAGGAGGAGCCAGGAACTCCGGCAGGTGACCCCAGAAAAAGAGGATCATGACTGCTCGGTGCAATAGCATTGCACAAGGCAGATAAGTATAACGTTTTTTGCTATTTCATTAGAAAAAAAAATAAGCTTTAATATCACTTTAACTGTGAATAAGGGGCTAAGAATTAATGCATGTGTGACAATAACTGATATCAGTGTGCAGTTATTTTATGTATTGTATGTATTGAGGGCTTTAAAAAAAAAGTTTTTTTAATCAAACTTTAATATTTTTTGTAAATGTTTTATTTTTTTAAACTTCATGCTATTACAAGAGGGATGATAAGCCCCTTATATGATAGCATAGTACAGGTGACAGGCTCTCTTTAGGGAGACATTAGTGGTCTATAGCAGTGGTCCTCAACTCCGGTCCTCGGGTCTCACTAACAGGCCAGGTTTGCAAGATAACTAAATTACATCACAGGTGATCTCATTTGCTGCTCAGTGATTGCAGTATTCTAGTCTGCATCTCACCAAGGTAATACTTAAAATCTGGCCTGTTAGTGGGCCCCAAGGACCGGAGTTGAGGACCACTGGTCTATAGGACATCTAATGTCACCCCTGCTCTTTTGAAGTCAATCGAGCACAGACTGCATTCAATCTACTTCCCCAGCCATAGTGCCCGCAGATTGACAGCTCTGAAGTGCTCAGAGCTGAGCGCTTCTGGGGTCATCCTTCACAAGGGAAATCAGCAGCCAGGAAGATGTTTACACTTTGCTGCTGCCTGCCACAAACACAATCCTTCCATCAATGACAGGGAAGGGGTTAAAAGCTATAACAAAGCTAATAAAGGTTACCAAAAGCCCTTTGAAAGCCAAAGCCTGTGTGAATAAGTCCTAGAGCCATAAGTGGCTGGCATTCGCTGCCTGCAGCTTCACATATTATGGTGACCAGGTGTCCTGGATTGCCCAGGACAGTCCCGCATTTTGCAGGTCTGTCCTGGGTTCTTTTATTCTAGAACAATACAGTGTCCCGGAATGAAACTGACAGAGCCAGCAAACTCAGCCACAACACTGGCTCTGTAGCCAGCTGCACCTAATCCTGGAAATAGATACTAGAGGGCTTCAGATGCCCACAGTGGACATGAACCCTGTCAGCTTCTGAGATCAATTTAGTTGTTCTTTATTTAAACTGAAACAATAAGGAATACATTATAGACACTTGTATCTTACTAGGGATGGAGACGCTTGCTTTACAAGCGGGTGTCTCACTCAAAGTCGCCATTTGCCTATAACATCTTTACTAAAGGGATGGGGGTGTGTGTTTCCCAGCTGATCACATTTAGTTTGCACCCCATGGTTTTTTATACAGCCATGCGTTTTTCATTGCCAGTCATGGATTGGAGCAGGTGGGGGAGGATTGGGCGGTCTCCATTCCCATCTGTTTCCAATCCATCTATTAGCAAGCATGTACTTCCTTTTGTGAAGACACTTGGACACTCAGGTTGAGTAGTGTTATTTAGTGTTATGGCCGGAATACACGATAAGAATATCGGACGAAAATTTCCGTTCAGCGAGCGATCGGCCGATATTCTACTTGTTAATGTCCAGCCATCAATGAGCGATATCGATATTATGAACGAAAAATACCGTTTGAAAAACCCGAAAAATTCTGTCGTCTCGTTTGCGAAAGAACGATATTCTATACGTTGATGTTGAGGTCGTTCAATTCAACCTCATCACGCATGTCCGAAATATTTCCCCGGAAATGTTTGTTGACCCGGAAGCATTGTACCATGTCAAGAAGTTTCGTAAACACGAATGAAAAAGCTAAAGAAGTCCTCTCAGCCAAGATATAGCATGAAATGTCAAATAGACATATGTCATGTATTTTTTTAGCAAATCTATTGGTAAGGTATTCCCTATTTAAATTGTTAAATGGACTTTTTAAAATAAAGCATTAATCAACATCGTCCGATATATATTAAATGCATGATAAATTCCCAAAGAAAATGTAAAGAAGACACCGTAAATGCGTAAACAAATTTTTTTATTGATTTTGTAATCAAATAAAAATATATATTTATATATCATAAAAAACATAAAGATGTGTGTTTTGTATAAATAATACAAAAAGATATTTGACAGATGTTCACATAGTGCCAATGGAGACAAAACATACACAACAAATAACAGGTTGCCAAATAGTGCAAATTGCCCATATATGCAAGTGCAAGCATGATCAATGGGAAATGGACTTATAGTGCAGGAATTGAGTATTTGTAGGTTGTCCTTGCAGGTCACTGTTGTGACATCTGTATGTCATAATGCAACATAATTTTAAAATATAACAGCCACTGAGAGGTAAGGGGAAGCAAAATCCAAATCAAAGACTTTTTTCAGATGATTATGATTGTTCAACAGTATGCATCAAGGACACTGGAAGACTGTAGACTATAATAGGCAACCACTGTATGAAGTAGTCATGTGCACATTAGTTTTCCCCTTCCCTCCCCTCCAAAAATGCAAGAACACAGAGGAGGAGCCTAGGCCATGCACCTACAGAAATACAAGAATAAGCACATCTCTTGTGTACTTATTAGTGCATTCCAAGTCACACAAAAAAAAGGTTAGCACGCTCAATGGGAACTGGAGGCAATGCTGCTTATGTAGTGATAGGGACATGTGATCCACCTGTCATTACGTACACCAGCAACAACACAGAGGAGGAACTTAGGCCATGCACCTACAGAAATACAAGAATAAGCACATCTCTTGTGTACTTATTAGTGCATTCCAAGTCACACAAAAAAAAGGTTAGCACGCTCAATGGGAACTGGAGGCAATGCTGCTTATGTAGTGATAAGGACATGTGATCCACCTGTCATTACTTAACCTCAACATGTTTAACGTTAATCTTCTATTAAAACTTTTTAATAGGTTATGTAACCAAAAACATAACAGTATTTTCGATTACACTCAGTCCAAAACCCACCATAAACCAAAGTATTTATCTAGACCTTGTTCAATATATCAACACAGTCCTTTATTCTTTGTTGCATAGCTGTGAGTGAACTTTGCAAGTCTTCCATTGATGCGCAACATTTCAGCAGCTCAACAGTAATCTTCGCTGCAGTAGCACTATCCAACAGCTGACCTAATAAAGGAAAAATCGATTATTTAATTATTTGATAAGATATATGTGATGTTGCACATTCATTACATGTTTATGTTAACTACGTACGCGTACTTGACACAGCATCTCTTGATGTCTCTTCTGAACCAGTCCCATCTTTGGAATCATCGAAGGAGGCTTCATGTTCTGTAACATCGTCATTGATTTCTAGTACAATAGGAAGGTCATGATCAACACATAATCTGTCATTGTTGTCATTGTCTTCCTGGTGTAATTTTTTATGCCCATGCGGTATATGTTTTGTGCCTATTGGAAAGTAATGGAAATAATGTAAAAATTGACACACACACACACACACAACAAAGCACATACTGTTTCAGTGCAATCATATATTTTTTAAATACAAAGAAATTACAACAAAATGCAAGCTTTTAGACATCTATAAACTCCCAATGCATCTCAACTTACCTATCCCTCCATGTGTGACAAACATATCGTCCTCCAGAATATCACACTCTTTTTGAATGCTTGAAACAAATTCTGCAACGTGCACTGATGAGTGACATATTGATTTATCTGTAGAATACTGCATTCCTTCATTTTCAATCAAAGTTGAAGGCATATTTTTATTATTCGGTCCTAGAAAAAAAAACAAGATACATGACATGCAAACACAAGACCATAAACACATAATAATATCAAAAAAATCTCAAACTGTCAGGTATACTCATTGGAATGTTTAGCTGCGATATTGAAAGAAGACAGTACCAAAAAAACATTCAAGGAGAATATTTGTACATTATTCACCTGCATTTCTATGTGCCTCTGTATCAGGGGTTGAACTAACAGTAATGTCTTCTTTTGTCAATTCTTCCGTATTTAGCATGGCTGTAGACTCCTCAGATGCTGACAAACGTGACATCTTACTGTGGAAGCGTGCTTGCCTCTTGGCTATGTTACCTAAAAAACAAATATATATGTATTTTTGGTTTTAAGGTTAAAACAACAATTGCAATAAAACAAATCATATACACCCATGACAATCTTATATATTCATGGTCTAATGCATTAAATGTGATACATAAATCTTCATGTCTCTTACGTTTTCTGATTATCTTGTGTATTCTTGAAAGTTGGTCCTGCTCCCTGTGTTTCAGATCTGACCACCTTTTGCGCAGCTGATCTTTTGAACGTTCAATGCCATGCTTCTGTGAAATAGCATTAATGACTTTATCCAGGATCTTGTCTTTCCTCAAGTTGGGCCTAGTGTAGTTGCTGAACTTTCCATCATAGTCATTTTTTTCCAAAATACGCACTAGCTCCACCATTTCACCTCTGCTCATTGGTGTTGCCTTGATTCTCTTCCTATGGTCACTTCTGTGTTCCTTCCTGGTCCCCTCTATATCCCTCCTGCTGTGTAACGAGCGCTGCATCGTGCGGAAATAGTTGTGGCGCACTTTATAGCAGGGAACACCCACATCCGTACCGGACGATACTGCCGAAAAACAGGGTGGAGCGACGCAACCACGCATGCTCTGTAGCAAAACAGCGAACGAACTGTGCGGGCCAGCTGAAGAGCGTTCCGTGTTTGTGCCAGACAAAAATCGTCAGAAAGAAGCTTTGCAAACGAGCACACCGTCACACAGAAATATCGTTGGTCATATTATTCGCGCGAGTATTTGTCGAGAACAGCTGGTAAGCTATTGTGTATTTGTTGTGCATTTATTGGTACTTGCATCATGACCTATTCAATTAAACATATACATGACTTTTTTGTCTTTCAGAGGTGATGACTGATAAATTTACCTCACCTGAATTCCTTCCACTGTTTATAGACATGTATAAGGAAATGCCATGTCTATGGAAAAGCAAATCAAAGGAGTACTCCGACCGCCAAAAGAAACATGAGGCCTATGTCAAGCTGGCAGAGCTATGCACTGCTGTAAATGCTCATGCAGATGTTAAGTATGTTAAATCCAAGATTGCCAATTTGAGAACTGTGTTTAAAAAAGAGCTGAACAAAATCAAGGAATCACAAAGGTCAGGAGTCGGTGTGGATGATGTGTATGCGCCCAGACTTTGGTATTTTGACAGTTTACGTTTTCTAACTGATCAGACCGAGATGAGAAGTTCTATTAACACGATGACTTCAACTTCATCAGAGCCCATATCAGCAGGAGAGGAAGATTTGGATGACCCCAATGCTTCACCAATGATCCCGGTAAGCGTGTTTATTCTTTTACCTTACATCTCTTTAGCTGTTGATCTTCTGACACAATTGAAAGAACAAAGTTTCCACTCAATTTCAAATTTGGAAGAATAGGATAGTTTTAAAAAAGTAAAGTTTATTTTATATTTTTATTATAATTTTGGAATATTTTATAGGAAAGCCCTACTGATGAATCCTTTACTCCATCTCCCTCAATAATTTCACCAAGGATACCTCGTAAAAGGAAGAATATAGATGATGCAACGAATAGATTCTTGAACCAGGCCACAGCCGCTCTGCAAAGTAAAACTGATGATTGCGATGCCTACGGAATTTTGACAGCTAATAAAATAAGGAAGATGTCAGAGGAGCAACGGCAGTTTTTTGAGCCATTGTTGGTGCAGTTATGCAACAAAGGCATAAAGGGGGAACTAAACGAACATACATTTCTTGGTGATAATCAAAGAGCGCATATGATGCCTACTCCTCATACTCCTCATCATCATACTACACCACCGGCACCATATCAGAACCATCAGGGTACTCCACCAATCCATCAACAACAAAATGCTCCATGGTCTTATCCGACATCAGAAAGATCTGCATGGGGTTCAGATTATAATTACACTAACCTGTAAGTTGTCTGTCTAATGTGTTCATTACCTGCTGGTCTGTTGACATCATGTTTTTTCCACATATACTTGATGAAGGTTGGTTTATTTCAAATATACTTTATATAAAGGATTGTTTGTACAGTTTATTTTTTTATGTTAATAAAAAAAATTTACAGCTGATATGTGGTGTTTGTGCTGAATATTTTCCAGTTTAACCCGTTTTGAGTCTTGCTACATTCAATAAGATGATATGAACCTATAGTGGTATGTACAGAACATGTCATTAACATTAATTAAATAACCAGACGCAAAATAATGAACACCAATAGGTAACGTTTAATTTCTAATGGAATAACTGACATAAACAAAACGGTGTAGCATTTTATCAAGATTTTTTCATGATGCAGAAATTGTTTAAACCGTTCGAAAAAACTATATGTCACCCTGCCACTCCACAGCGCCACTTCCAACAAAGTAGTTCATATAATCCACTCGGTTTTGCCTTGCTGCATGTGTTGCTAACCTGGGGTGTGAATGTCCAATTGATGTAAGGGTGTCTGCAGTATCACGTAAATCGGTTTGCACAGATGAACTTGCCATTGGTTCACATCTTTCGTGATCTGCTCCTGTATGTGCTCCAGATGATAAATATTTTGATGCATTACGCCTAAGGAAATTGTGGAGGATGCAACAGCAAAGCAGAACTTGATCAATTTTTTCAACTGACAAATTGATTGTTGTCAGGAATATGCGGAATCGATTCGCCATTATTCCAAAAGCATTCTCAACTACACGACGTGCCCTTGAGAGTCGATAGTTGAAAATTCTTTGCTCTTTAGTGAGACTCCGGAAAGGGAATGGCTTCAAAAGATGATCTCCCAGGGCGAAAGCGTCATCAGCAAGAAATACAAAGTTTAAATTTTCGAGCGTTTCCTGCGTTGACGGCAAATTTAGGGTTCCATTTTTTAGACGGCGGTAGAACTCAGTTTCTTCTATAACCCCTCCATCGGAGTTCCTACCATTCTTACCAACATCTACAAATATAAATTCGTAATTGGCATTCACAACAGCAAGAAGGATAATGCTGAAAAACCCTTTATAATTATAGTAGAACGATCCGGATTGAGCAGGGGGTGCAATCCTGATATGTTTTCCATCAATTGCTCCGCCACAATTTGGGAAATTCCACTTTTCTGAAAATTCGGTTGCAATTTTCATCCACTCCTCTGATGTTCCTGGAATCTAGGTATTAATGAACATAAATAGTTGTATTCTATTGCTAGACAATTAATTGATTTTATAATCAACTAGACATTCATATTTATCATTCTACATATGAAATGAACTAGATAATAAGTAGCAAACAGGTATAGCATGGAGAATAGATGAGAAATTAATACAGAAGATATGTAGAGGGTTTGACAGTAGGTTAATATCATAAATGTGTATTACCTTTTATGTAATCCTTTTGCAGGACCCTGATGATTGCACTGCAGGTTTCAGGAATAATCCTTCCTAGTGATTGGGAGGATATACCGGTACTGTATTTGAGGTCCTGTAGGCTTCTTCCAGTGGCTAGGAACCTCAGAGTGGCAATAAGTCTCTGCTCAGCAGTGATGGAGTCCCTCATAACTGTGTCTTGTTTCCTGATATGGGGACCAATTACAGATAATAAATTTTGGAAACAAGCATCAGACATCCTGAGGTAGTTCCTGTAGTCATCGGGATTGTTCTCCTTTAGCTCTCTAATCAAGTCAATATGAGAATATTGATCCCGGTTCTGCAGCCATTTCTTTGTCCAAATTCTTTGCTTCCTTGTGCTCTTTTTTTGGTGTTTATGGATGGCTAAAACACCAAGTGCACTAATGTAAATTTTCTTATTCTGGGCCTTATCCATATTCTATATCGCCCGTTCGTGAACACGAACACTAACCGACGAACGCACGTGTGTGATATAGAGATATATATGTATATATACACACGGCTATATTAAATTATGCCTTTTAACGTTGGTCCCACGCTCGTTCGTGCTAGGCAGTCGTTGGTGCTCGGAGGAAGTGCGTGGCTCTTGGTGCTAGGAGGAAGTGCGTGTCTCTAAAAAGGTCACACGCACATTACATCACTTCCGCTTTAACGTGCAACGTGCGGATTACGTATCTAATCGATTGGTCTGTAACGTTTTTTTTTGGATCGTTGATGTTGGCAACGTTTTCGACCGACGAACGCTGTTTCGATAGTCGGCGGGTACCGGTCGGGCGATATTCGGGCCGTGTATGTTCGACCGACAAATACTTTTTCAAAAGTCGGTGGTCGAATGATCGGGCGATATTCTTATCGTGTATTCCGGCCATTAGGTTCTGCAAGAAACGCAGGATGCCTTGTCATTGGCCTTGCAGCTTCCGCATGCATTTGCAAATGTGTGTTAACTAAACTCCTGCTTTTAACTTATATTGTTAGACAGGTTTATTTTGGTTTGTTAGCAGACTGGAGGGGTAAGTATTTCAAACTAGGGACCGGCTGTTTTTCACACACCTTCATTTATCCCATCTTGCTTTTCAATTGACTATTCACAGGGATGGAGACACTGAGCAGTGCTCGCCAGTTCTCACATAAAGTCCCAAATTGCCCATTTCTTGTACATTATAGACACTAGCTAAATGTGGCATATAAAGTTGATCAAATTCCAGTGGAGTTTAAAAAAAAATTTTGATTTGGGGACTGCAACTCCGCTATAATTTAGCAAAAGAAAAAAAAAACCCAGTAGTGATTAAAAAGCACCAAAAGAAAACTATTTGTGTGGAAAAAAATGTATAAAATTGTATTTGGGTACAGTGTTGCATGACCGCGCAATTGTCATTCAAAGTGTAACAGCGCTGAAAGCGGAAAATTGGCCTGGACAGGAAGGGGGTGAAAGTGCCCTATAGGCAAGTGGTTAACCAGATATACTGCGGCAGGCTGGCTCTGCTGCACAAACCGCTCTATCTATACGGCGGTTTGTGGAAGCGCTCCTGGGGGTGAGTGCCCGCTGCCCCACTAGGCAGCAGGGATGCCGATCCTTGGGACCAGCAGCAGCGATTGCCGATGGGCACCCGTGATAGCTCTCCGCTGGGAGAGAAGGATAGTCTGCTGTTGTAAACACAGCAGACCGTTGTTCTCTCTGGAATGATCACAGATCGCCTGTGATCCTCCTATTTAGGATCACAGGTCTCTGTATTGATTTCACAAGCCCATCCCCCATACAGTTAGAAAACACCCCCTAGGCTCACACTTAAACCTTTGATCACCCCTGGGTTAACCCCTTCCCTGCCAGTGTCATTATTACAGTAACAGTGCATATTTTTAGCACTGATTGCTGTAGTAATGTCACTGGTCCTCCCAAAAGTGTCAAAAATGTCAGTTAGGGGTCCGATCTGTCCGCCGCAATGTCACAGTCCCACTAAAAATTGCAGATCGCGTAAAAAAATAAATAAAAATTACATAAATCTTTCCCCTAGTTTGTAGACGCGATAACTTTTGTGCAAACCAATCAAAATACACTTATTAGGATTTTTATTACCAAAAATATTTTGAATACAAATTTGCCTAAAAATTTAAAAATAGATTTTACATTTTTTTTTGGAGAATGTTATATAGCAGAATGTGAAAAATATTGTTTTTTTTTTTTCAGATGTGTCGCTCTTTTTTTGTTTATAGCGCAAAAAATAAAAATCGCACGTGTTTAACCACTTGCCGACCAGTCACGTTGACTGTACTGCGACAAAGTGGTTCGTTATCGTCTGGCGACATAGACCTACGTCACCAGACATTCCCCTCTCTCGGAGGCTCGCTCCCGCTGTATTCAGTTACAGCGGGAGTCGGGCCAGGGGAGGAGCGCCGGTGATCACCACCGCTCTTCCCCGATCGTCGGGGATCTAGTGTGGAAATCCGCCCACTTGTGTAAACAAAGCGGGCGGATCTCCTAAGTGACAGGCAGGGTCAGATTGCAGGGTTCAGCATAGCTGAACCTGGGATCTGTCCCTGTGTCACTCAGTCCCCTCCCCCCACACACGTCAGTAAGCACCAGGCATATATTAACCCCTCCGTCTCCAATAAAAATTAACCCCTTCCCTACCAGTGTCATTTTTACAGTAACAGTGCATATGTATAGCACTGGTTACTGTAGTAATGTCACTGGCACCCCCAAAAGTGTCAAAAATGTCAGTTAAGGGTCCGATCTGTCCGCCGCAATGTCGCAGTCCCGCAAAAAAAAAAAATCGCAGATCGCCACCATTACTAGTTAAAAAAAAAAAACACCAAAAATGACAGAAATCTTTCCCTTAGTTAGTAAACGCAATAACTTTTGCTCAAACCAATGAAAATACGCTTATTGCGATTTTTTTTTACCAAAAATATGTAGTAGAAAACAATTTGGCCTAAAATGATAAAAAATTTTGATTTTTAAATTTTTTTTTGGGATGAACTTCATATAAAAAAATGTGAAAAATATTGTTATTTTTTCAAAATTGTCGCTCTTTTTTTGTTTATAGCGCAAAAAGTAAAAAATCGCACAGGTGATCAAATACCACCAAAAGAAAGCTCTATTTGTGGGGGGAAAAAAGGACATCAAATTTAATTTGGGTACAGTGTCGCATGACCGCGCAATTGTCCGTTAAAGTAACGCAGTGCCGAATCGCAAAACATGGCCTGGTCAGGAATGGGGTAAAACCTTCCGGTCATAAAGCGGTTAAAAACACTCTCATTGAGAATTTTTTTGTCAAAGACATGTAGCTAAATACATTTTGGCCTAAATATATGATAATAATTGAATATATTGGATATTTTTTAACTGTCAAAGTAGAAAAATATTGTTATTTTTTTCAAAATTGTCGCTTTTTTTTTTAATTAATATCGCAAAAAATGAAAATCACACAGGTGATCAAATACCACTAAAAGAAAGCTCTGTTTGTGGGAAACAAAGGACGTAAATTTTGTTTGGGTACGGCGTTGCATGACCGCGCAATTGTCAGTTAAATTCACACAGTGCCGTTTTGCAAAAAGTAGCCCAGACGTAAGACAGCAAAATCCTCCGGTGGTAAAGTGGTTAAATACCACCAAATAAAAGCTCTATTTGCAGGGAAAAAAGAACATCAATTTTATTTGGAAACAGTGTCGTATGACTGCACAATTTTCTGTTAAAGTAACACAGAGCCGAATCGCAAAAAATGGCCTGGTCATTAAGGGGGCAAATCCTTCCGGTCCAGAAGTGGTTAAAATGTAAACATGGGGTGACAATAGCAGTTTTCTACAAAGTATCTTTTTAATATGTAAATGTTGATTTGGAATGTGAATCTATAGGTCCACTGGTAACGTCCATACCCCGCTGTATTACAAACTATTCGTTCTTCTATACCCGCTCTACATAACGGAGCATAACAGGCGCTGTCCCCCGTCCAGCCACGTCACCTGCCCACACCTGTGACTGATCATGTCCTCATAGCCGCCTCCTAACTCCGCCCCCCGCTCAGCTCTCCCCGCCCCTCCCTTCTCTGCCCGTTCTGTGACCATCTTTGGTAAGAGTCTGAAAGGTGAGAGCGCTGGTGACGTTATTGTGCACACACGTCACGGCTCGATTCAACTTCGGCACATCAACCAATGATAAGGCGAGTGTTACCGCCATATTGGATTTGGATAACATGCCTGCTATTTCTGAGGCGACATCCGCCAGCAGCAAGCCCTTGACTTCTACTCTGTCAGAAGCTGAGCTACCGAATGAACTCTCTTCAGCTAGATCTGTTTTCACAGCTTACAGCGCCCGCAACAGCTACTAAGTGGATTTGCCAGAACACAACATGGATGTTACTGAGCCGGTGAGGTCACGACGTCACGTTATCTGTGAGGAGGGCAGAAATGCTAGAGCGAATCAAAAGAGGAGCGCCCTGCTTAGGCCACGCCCATTTGTTCTGACGCGGAAGTGATTTCCCGCGGCGAATGCTGGGAGGAGTCTGCCGGAAGTGGGGCAGAGAGTGAGCAGCGGCGGAGGTGAGTAGGGCGGGGTAGGAGTGTCATTCGGTGCTTTTTGCCGGTGTCTGGCCGGGGAATGTATAGTGTGGGTGTAGAGCGTGCCTTCTGTGTCAGGGGTTAGGTTGGGCACTTGTCACTTGTGCATACTGTCACTTTACAGACACTGACATTGGTGTTGCTGAGAGTTAGAGATCGGTACATGTAGGTATGACACACCCAAGGTGTTCTCACTAGTTCACAGAGCAGTGTACCCCCTGACTGTCACCTATTCATGTGTTGTCATCTGCTTAGTGCCCAGCATATCATCACAGAGAGGGAGCTCCACACTGATAGATCCCACTACTCAGCTCAACTTATTCTGTAATCTTCACAACAACTTGCCGCTCATCTAAAAGTTCTCAAGTGTCATGGACACACTATTTGTATCCACCTGGGGAACTCAGTCCTTTCCATCATTTAGTATAGAATGTGCCAAGGCCATGTTGGTTGGTGTATGGTGATGGGAGGTGTAAACATGTGAATTAGGGTGGCCCCTTTCACACTGTGTGACTTGTCCTGTGACTCGGGACTGCTAAGTCGCATGGTGACAAGTTGTACCCCATGACTTCCAATGAGTGCCATTCACATCTGTGTGACTTCAAACTAGTCCCTGCGCTACTTTAGTCTGACTTTGATGCGTTTTGAGGCCCATAGACCTCAAGATTGCACAGGCATTGCTTCAAGTCCAGGCAAAATCGTGTGACTTTTAGGTCGCACGAGTGTGAAAGAGGTCTTAGCGAATAGGCATTTGTCTCCTGGCCAGTGCTGGGTCAATAAGTTGCAGGCAGGGCACTCCCTGCCCTGCAGCTGCATCTTCACAAAGGGAGAGGTATGCTCGTGACTAGATAATTGTATAGTAATTCTTGACTTATTTCCCCCCCCCCCTTTCTCACGTTCCTGGCAGACTGTAGCATTGTAACACTTGTTGTCTCCCTAGTCTGTATTAGGGCTCAGCCCAAACCCGGAAGTAAGCTGTCACTCCTGCCCAATCACCCGCGGCTAGGAAATTTCCTGCAGTTGCATGTACACAGTTATTTGGGCAGGAGTCGCAGCTTACTTCTGGGTTTAGGTTGAACCCATGTTTGGGTCAAACCCAAGTGCATCCCGACTCGTGACCTCATTAACACAATATGGTCATATTTCGTGCCCCCCACTGCTTAATGGCCTGGCGCTGACAGCTGCCATCCAGATTCAGCCTTACCAAAACTCATCACTTCTCAGAAAGCTGGAAAACCTATTCAAGATTAAAGAACAAGTCGAGTTGAATGTGACTTGCTGCTACCACCTATACCCTGACCTGGATAAATCAGGATCTTCACTGATCTTTCAGCCTGACAGCATTTACACACTGAGAAATGTTCGGGCGAACGATCTGCCGGTTTCCCTCAATGTTTCACAGCAAGTCAGGGCTGAGGATAGAAATAATCTATGAAAATCTTTGGATACCGAAGACTTTTTTTTTTTTTTTGATCATGCACAGTCTTTAATATCTGATATTTCTCCTATGAAAATTGTACAAAAACAGTACATATAAACGAAGATCATTTGTTTTGTTCCTGTACAAGACACATTCTGGATCTTTCTCTTTGGAAATTTTCGTTTGGGAGGTTGGAATCGACTGTCAAAAGTTGTGTACGTACTATCGTTCCTCAGGCAAAAATATTCTCGCCCGATCTTCTGATAGTGTGTATGGCCATTACTCAAAGCTAATGTATTTGTTGTCCTAGGCCGGCCATACACAGTTTGAATCTCGGCCGATTCCTTCTGATTCAAACCATTAGTGGGCAGGCTAAATGTATCAAGTTGATCAAATTGATCAACTTGGGTACAACCAGCTAGCCAGATTAATTTGTCATTCTCCTGAGCGGCTGCTATAGACGCTAGCGATAATCGCTGTATTCTCCCAGCGGAGACTACTGCCCCCCCGCTCCCACCCCCTCTATCAGGAGAAGACATTTACTCTCGGCAGGAGGCATTCCCCTGTCAGCACTGTCTGACTTAATGGGGAATCATGCAAATTTCTTTCCAGCTACCCATGATTGTAGGTAAGAATTTTGCACTGTCTATGGCCTGCCTTAGTACACCTAGTGTGTGCATCACCATACACTATAGAACCTCCTTTTGGTTTTATGAAGAACTATGTAGTGAGAGGTCCCCCTGATTTGTTACATATTCTATGGATTGTTTAGGTTTGTACACTTGCTTCATAGTCTTGGTTCATCTCAAGGAGATTGGATTGTATAGTGTATGGTTACTGTAACAGAGACTAAAGCTTGCCATATATTGCACAGTTTTTTTTTTTTTTTTATTTAAGCCTGCAAACTAAAAAAAAAAAAAACTCAACTGTTTTCCCCAATCCACAGAGTTAGGTTGGATGCAGGAATCCTCCACGCTGTGTCATTGTATTCTGGCAGTGAACTCATCGGTTGGACTACTCCACTGTCAGGGTACACTGATCAGCAGCTGTAGCACTGATCAAACTAAAGTTTCTCAGCAAGCTCATTTGTGAGCAGTTGGATCAGTAAATTGCTCTTTCAGGCCATAGATTGATCCAAAATGCAATTATTGGCCTTTGCTGGACTGACTGAATTTCAACCCATTCATGGCCAGCTTAATGCTGCCACTCACTGTTTCCTGCTTCAGTTTCCGCCTTGGTCACACATGTGTTCCTGTTTAGGCAAGAGAGCGAGAGGGGAGTCTTATGTGACTGCTTTACAGCTGTCTTATGTCAGGGAGGAACCAGCAGCAACTGAACAATTTTGTAACCATGTCCACCGCCCCCCCCCCCCCCCCACACACACACACACACACACACACACACACACACACACACACACACACCCTCAGAACACCAGAACACGTGTTGGACCCTGTGGATAAGCTGTTGCAGACAGATTGTATGGAACTTCCATACCGGGCTGTTTTTTTTTTTTTTACAGATAACATTGGCAGTAGGTGGCTTGTGCATTCGTGGAATGCGGAGGTATCTGTACCGACATGTTTAGGTACTTCCTGTACCAGTGATAAAGGTTGAATAGCATAGTAGGGAGATCACACTTCCCCCTTGGCAGATAGACTGCAGCAGTGTAATACTTTTTGTCTCCCTTCTAGTCTGTATTTTAGAAAGAAAAAATCTACTTTAACCCTTGTTGTTCGAAATAACTTGTATATCCACTTCTGTGCTTTCTCATAGGAGTAAAAACATGGCGGATATGCAGAATTTAGTTGCTCGCCTTGAAAAGGCAGTGGGGAAGCTGGAGCTTCTCGCAGGTGGTGCAGGTGGTGGCTCAAGCCCTGCAGGTAACGTTAATCCTGTGTATATTTTGCATTTTATCAGCACTGTATCTGTATGTATTTGCTTAGTGAACACATTGTAATACTTTCTGTAAAACTTTGTTAGAAGTGGCACAATTTGTTCAGGCCTACGACTCGCTTCTCAATGCAACTGTTGAAGACTTTTTGAAACTCAGCAAGGAAATTGGTGGAGACGTTCAGAAGCAGGTGAGTTATTTTTTTCTTTTTTTAGATATTTGTGCAGTAATTCTTGACTACTCTTTAAAAATTCACGTTTGTATAGCGGGGCTATCTATACAAATTTGGGCTGGATTTTACATTTGTTTTGGTTTGTAAAACTTTTTATGGGGTGTTTTTTAAATAAGTCCTAAAACTGGGTCTTGGGTACAAAAGGGAATGCATTTCTGTAGAGAAGTCATGACTGTTTCCCTTCCCAAAAGCATGAACCATCAAGTCTTCTAGTATATATTAGACTGCATTATATTAGGTAAAGCTGAACTAAACTCTCTCAATGCACATGAACTTTTTTACTTTGTTTTTATTGAAAAAAGGATTAATGACAATTTACAACCAGTATTCAGCAGGTTTGTAGACAAATAGACCAATATGGGTAGAGTCTGTACAAAGGAGAATATTAGCAATACCACATAAGGATTGACTGTTTGCTGGCTTATCAAGTTTAAAGGCGTGTAGACAACCGTAAGCAAAAAAGATGTGGTGGTTGTAAACTAGCCAGTAGGCATAATGCATTTAAGGATTTATTTAAAGAAGCTTTATAAGAAAGGTTAGACATAATCACCAATTGCCATTGGGCGCCCAGCGGGTTACAGGCCCAAAGGGGCTGTATAAGTGTAGTTATCTGCAGGGGGAAAGTGAAAAGGGGAAGTCAGCAGAAAATAAAAACCTAGAAGAGAATACTAGAGTAGAGATGAAGATGAGAGACCGAGAAGTGAGGTGAAAAGAGCACCCCAGAGGCTTGTATCCTAGTTAGCATGGTTTATAATAGGAAGGTATATTTCTTGTTTTAAACTTGGACTTTTTTTTTTTTTTTTTTTTTTAATACATCTCTTTAGTTGGGTTCTGGGCTAGGCCAAAATTATGTTGTGCAGCTCAGGAGTCTTCATGGGCATTTTTGTTCATCAGGAAGGGGGACTTTCTCTCACTTGCCTGCATGTCTAAGCTAAGGGTAGATGGATTCCTGAAAATGTTACATGAATCATCAGCCTTTATTCAAGGCTGTGGCTAGAAAAGCTAGGGTTTTTTTTTTTTTTTTTTTAAGTGGATTTCTCAACAAAAATTAAGCATTGAGATGGTTGGGTGAGTGCTTGAATATATAACAAAAATAGCATTCTCAGTTTGCGGTGCTCAGATACAGAAGTTCCACTTTAACACCCTTAACGTATATCTATGGGCAGCATGTGTTTTCCCCACCTTGACACTTTCAGAGGTAGTCACTAACATTGGCAGGATCACCTTTGTTGCAAAAAAGGGAAGCTATGGATTCATTTTGTTTTTAAATTACGCCTATGGTTCTACTTCGTGTTTTGTTAGTCTGTTTTATGTTTGCAGTATGTTCCATTTTTACACTTGTATGACTGTGCTCGGGGGAAGGTCAGAATTTTTAAATGGGCCCTGCATTTAGGTAATTGTACGCTATTAGGCGATTGTTCACAGTGGGAGATGGGGGAGGGGGTGGGGCTGAAAGATAAGTGCCCTTAAAGTGCAACTATCCTATAAGCATTTTTGGCATGCTTCCATATGCAGTGTTGTATGTGCACTGGTCTACTCTGTTGAGGAAAAAGCCCATTTACATTGTACAACACATAGATTTTTTGCAAGTTTTATATGTTTAGGTTTGCTAAGCATGATTGTAACTTATTAGAAACACTTTTATTAAATACAACTCTAGGTGCCCATTACAATTCAACTCTACCCAAATATTTTCTGTTATGCATCTCTTCCTGTCCTGGTACAGGGGTCGCCAAATGAAAAGCCAGAGGGATTTTCTCCAGCAGGCACATAAAGAACAATAAAGTCTTTATGTTGTGAATAAACTGTAATCTTACGTTCTATTTTTTTTTTTTTCAGGCAGAGCTTGTACATGCTGCTGTTAATTTGCAGCGTGAAGTTTTGGTAAAGGCATCACAATTTCAGCAGCCAGATGAGGTAGGTGTTTGATAAAATAAAAATTCACAGAAAGATCATTGTAATTGTGCTTCCATTAAAAAAAAAAAACTAGCCCGATGTTAACATTAATTTTTGCTCCTGCCTCTTTTAGAAGGATCTTGCTACCCTTCTCGCTCCACTCTCCAGTCAAATTCAGACTGTTCAGGACTTTAGAGAGAAGAATCGAGGTAGCAAACAATTTAATCATCTCTCTGCTATCAGTGAAAGTGTGTCTGCCCTTGGATGGGTAGCAGTGGTAAGTGGTCTCTGTGGTTGGCTAATTATCACTTTGTTTTCTTTCTTTATGTTCATCTCCAGGCCTTTCTGTTTTTACATAGGCTCCCAAACCTGGTCCCTTTGTGAAGGAAATGACTGATGCAGCTATGTTTTACACCAACAGAGTGTTAAAGGATTACAAGGATGTGTAAGTTGCAATGATGTGGGTTGGTCATTAAAGTTTTTAAATACAAGTATGGTAGTTAAGCATTCGGTATGATTTCTGCAATGAAATACAAGCAGGGTTTGCAGCTTCATAAAAGCTAGGGACAGCCTTTCTCTTCTGTGTATGTAACTTATTGACATTGCTTAGTTCAGTGTTTAAAGAGGGCAGGGCATAATCTAAAATTTGTACTGTTTAGTATGGATTACAGCAGAGACGTGGGATGATAAACGTGCAGTATTGATGACACCTGCCAGATTTCCAGAAATTGAAAATGTTCCCTGTTTGTATATTTAATTCTTTCCAAATCAGTGGTAGGCTAAATAGATTCTTCCTTGTATATATGTCCTTCTATATTGCTACGTAAAACATCTGTGGGGTTACTTTGCAGGGGTTAAGTAAAAAAAAAATGTATCTAATCTCGTGTGTTTTGTGTTTTCTTGGCAGAGATAAGAAACATGTAGATTGGGTTCGTGCATACTTAAACATTTGGACTCAGTTACAGGCTTATATTAAGGAGCATCATACAACAGGCCTAAGTTGGAGAAAAACAGTAAGTCCCATTTTACTTGTCCACCACACAACCTGCCTCCCCCTCACTTGTACTCTATTTACATTGGTACGTTTTTCTCATAGGGACCAAAGGCTGGTGGTGCTTCACTTGCACCAAGTGCCCCAGCTCCCCCTAGAGCTGGGCCGCCCCCTCCCCCTGGCGGACCTCCTCCTCCCCCACCACCTCCAGCCACTGCATCTGCTCCAAGTGATGACTCCATCAGTCGGTCCCAACTGTTTGCACAACTCAACCAGGGAGAGCAAATCACTAAAGGTAGGAAATCTAGCTTCGTTATTTGTGAGGAATCTTTCCCAAGGCAAATGCCTGCGTGAGAAGTCTTGAGTGGAAGCTTCCAGTCTTAAGCTGGCCATACGGAGCATGAATTTCAGCTGATTTCTGCCAACGTGGCTAAACCAGCTTCAACTGAAAAATTAAAGGAGCTAGGACCTGTGAATAATTGTTGGCTGAACCCTTTCCAGTTTTCAGAGTAATTTTTGTTAACTTTGGAACTAAGACAGCTTTAATCTAAAGCCCCGTACACACGTACCGATTGTCGGCCGTAAATATTTGGCCGCCGACCGATCGGCCAATTGTAGGCTTGTTAGTATGATGCTTCCGACAGCGCATTTTCGGCCGAACAGAATCTGTCGTGCCAGAACGGCCGATTGTTCGCCAGTCAGTACAGATTTCGGCCGACAGACAGCAGATTAGCAAGACTGAGCATGCTCAGAAAAGAAAAAAGACAAGGAAAGTTAACCATCACATGACATCACTTCTGCAGTCGGCTGTTGTTGGCCGACAAAATTCGTGTGCAGTCTTTTGCAGTTTTCAACAGACACGACAGCCCTGGACAAAAGACGGCAGATCGTTCGGCAGACGATCAGTACGTGTGTACGGGGCTTAAGGCTTTCCATTGTGACTGTTTTTCTACATGACGGTTTTCCTTTAATAGCTGGAAGGGAAAAAAAAAAGACTGCAAGGTCTAGCAAACTTGCCAGGTTTGGGAAAATAAAGAACATGCAAGAAGCTTATGTAGATTCCCTTATTTGTACAACAGGATGTTAAAAAGTTTCTTGGTCTAGGTTCACACTAGTGCTGCAGTGCGGTTTTGTAGTGTATTTTTGATGCTTCATGTGGTTTTATTTAATTTTTTTGTGGAAGGGGGAGAGAGATTGATGGGGGAAGATGGATAGAGAGATGGAGAGAATAAAATATTTAAGTTATAATATAAATCTCGCCTAAAGCCCTTAGCTTTCCATTAAGGTAAGTATCCCATTAACTGTAAACCCCCCCCCCAGCTTGAAATACTTATCTGACACACCTCACTGCTCTAGCACCTTCCTGGCTGCAGGCCTGCTTTCTTCTCTTCTGGTCTGTCAAACTGCTCAGAGGGACCGGGGGTGTGACTTGCTAGCGTTGTCTCTATAGACACACTCGGAACCTGGCTCGGTAGCATGTGCACACAGGGGCCGCCTCAGCACATGGCTTGCCGAGGGAGCACTCTGAAGAATACGACGCATATTGCTTTTGTGGGGGAACGCTAAAGAAGAGATATGCAACCCCTCTAATATCTCCGCACAGAAAAGGTAAGTATAACGTCGTGTGTGTGTTTTTTTATTATTCAAGGAAAAGTAATTTTTGGAATCACTTCAAATGTATGCACGCTACAATTTTTTTTTACCTTACATTTTTTTTTTTTTTTTGATAGAGTAAGGGAGGATTATAACCCCTGTCAGGTGTGTGTCCGCCCCCCCCAATCTGTGTCCCATTGTGGAGATTTCCCTTCACATTGTGTCCCATAGCCAAAAAGCAAGTGAGCGGAAATCCCTGAAAATTAGGATTCCTTTGAGACCACCGTGAGGGCGTGCTCACGAGTCCCGCTGCTGCGTCCATTGACGGACTCGCACAGAATCTATCCAATGAGGATCTGAGACAGCGGCTGGAGCTGCTGGGCTCGTGCTCATCGCTGCAACTAAGGTTTTTCAACCTAATGCATAGAATGCATTAGGGGAAAAACCTTGACACTTTACAACACCTTTTTAAATTATTGAAGAAACCATAAAAACTATGGCTGGAAGAACACATTGAATCTTGGGATCAGTATCTCCCAAAGAAGCTTCATTGCATTTTAATGTCTCCTTTTCGTTGTGCATTAGAAAACAAAGGTCTTGTGTGCTTTTTTCTAAGCACCGTTTGTCATATAAAGCTTAGGCATTTTGTATGTAAATTGTTTATAGCTGGCGTATGGCGGACGATAAGCAGTTGGGAGTTTTTTTTTTTTTTTTTTTTTTTCCATATCCAGTTGTTTTGCAGTATCTTTTGGCCTTGCTTAAAGTGACCAAGTGCATTCGTCTTGATGTCCCATTTAACAGTTCTTGTGCACAGAGGCTGTTATAAGCTCTTTAATTTCACCATTGGCTGAGATAATTCATTTTTTATCAATAGTTGCAGCCAGCTGGGAAAGGAATGATGATGTAATTGTATCCAGACTTATTGTTGGAACTGGCTTCTTTTAAGACTGATTCTATTTCTGGGTTTTTAAAGTTGCCATCTAGGGACTGCTAGAGAGCTCTGACATGAGGGCAATAATGAACATAAACCTGCAAGAAGAACTGAATGATTTAATTAGAATTAAGCAAGCACTTGAAATATGGAAGCTGCTTACTTCTGAAAATGTGAGTGGCTTGGCTGTCTTGCTTCAGTACGAGTCTCTGACCTGGAATAAGCATGCAGATAATGAAAGTTAGAACTCCCTGATATGCATCCCTGATATGAAGATTTGTCATGGTTCAGTGACATAACACTCAAGCCTTTGTAGCTGCATTTGATTACCAGGCAAATCTGTGTTCTAAAATAAGGTCAGCAATGATAGTGCCTTCACTTCTTTGTTTTATCTGGCAAAGGGTTCTGCAATAATATGTTCATATTGAATGCTCATGTTGGGGATCTTCTAGCGAGCTGTAGAGCCACTTTAACTCCAGGAAAAAGCAGCTGTAAAAACGTGCTTTTTCCAGTAGCATTATTGCACCTTTGGCCACATCGCTTTTAACAGCGTTTTTTCTGCCTCCATTCAAAATCAATGGTTCCCTATGGGAGCCTATTGATTTGAATGGAAGGCGCATTGCAAGTCGGATCAGGATGATCCGACTTTCGGTGCGATTTGCGCTGTGAGAATTTTGAAGGGGAACTCCACGCCAAAATGGGGAAAAAAAAACGGAGTGGGGGTTCCCCACCAGGTTCCAAACCAGGCCCTTTGGGTCTGGTATGGATTTTGAGGGGAGGCCCATGCCGAAAAAAAAAACGGCATGGGGTCCCCCTCAAAATCCATACCAAACCCTTATCCGAGCATGCAGGCCAGACAAGGGGAGGGGAGGAGCGAGCGCCCCCCCCCCCCCCCCGAACCATACCAGGCCAAACGCCCTCAACATGGGGGGGTGGGTGCTTTTGGGCAGGGGGGGGCTCTGCTCTGCTTTTTTTTTACCCATTCACATAGGGAGGGGGTCCAGGATCTGGGGGGGCCCCCCTCGTTAAAGGACCGCAATCATGGTTTTATATATATATATATATATATATATATATATATATATATATATATATATATATATATATATATCCGCAATCACGTGTTGCAATATAAATATAAAATCCGATGGTACTCCCACACATTCAGGACGAAGCCATCAAAGAGTATTCAAATCAGTCAAGCAGGATAAATCGCAAGGCATTAGAAAAGAGTCATTTTTTAAAAGGCAAAACCGTAAAATCCATGGACTCACATGAGAACAAGGTCCATAATAGTGCATAGACATATGTAAATGATCGCAATACACTTACTGCAGATGCCGCCAAACGAAAAATAGGATGGCGGCTGGACCTCAAGCATATATCTTAGCTCAACGGCCATTTCGCGGCATGCTCATTATCAGGAGCTTAAAGAATATTGCCCAATGTGTCCAAATTTATATAAAGCCCTCACATTGCACCAAGTTCTATTGATTGGGGATATCAAGAACGGCGAAACAACACTTCCGGTTTTGCCACCATGTTATGTAAGGTCACTTCTGGTATCCGCGTCATGCAGTGGTAAACACGACTTCCGGTCCCGCGCCATTTTCTAGTAAACCTTTCAATAGAAAATAGTGGTGATCGACTTCTCTAATAAGTATGATATTATTACATTTAGCACAATGGCTGTGTGCACTGCAAAAGCCACACAAATGGGGCCCTGAGTATCAACATTAGTTATAATTTTTTTTTAGATTTAATACAATCAAGTGGCAAAAAGTCACTTCTGGTTTCCCTATCAATGAAGCGACCGTGTCAAGTTCTCATAACTAACATTATGACTAGACACCATTTTCTAATTGGGCCATAAACCGGCACAAACAAACCAAGATAAACATTGTGCAAAATGTTAAAATTCTGCAAGGGAATCTGTTCATATGAGGACTGCATATAATCCATAAATGGTAATAAGTAACAATGCAGAGTAAATTAAACAAAACACAAACACTGTGAGAATATCATAAGTGGTGTGCCAAGTGTCGCAAAGCCACACTCACCAAGTGTCAATGAAACAGTTGACATCCCACTCGACATTCAACCCCAGTAGGCAATAACATTTGATCTCGTATAACCATTTCATCTGTAACTTTGAAATCTCTCTAGTGTGGTGACATCTCCTCCAATGGGGTTTTAATTTGGCTATACCTACAAATTTGAGAGAACTGGGATCTCTCCTATGACAGGTTCTCCATAATGAGCAGATCGGCTGTGATGTCTATAGCCCTTTCTGATGTTAAATACATGTTCATAACATCAGAAAGGCTGTGATGTCTATAGCCCTATCTGCTCATTATAGAGAACCTGTCATAGGAGAGATCCCAGTTCTCTCAAATTTGTAGGTATAGCCAAATTAAAACCCCATTGGAGGGGATGTCATCACACTAGAGAGATTTCTAAAGGCCCGTACACACGTGCAGATTGTCGGCCGATTTTCAGCTTGTTAGTATGATGCTTCCGACAGCGCACTTTCGGCCGAACAGAATCTGTCGTGCAAGCATTAAAATTTTTGTATGCCGACACCAGAACGGCCGATTGTTCGCCAGTCAGTACAGATTTCGGCCGACAGACAGCAGATTTGCAAGACTGGGCATGCTCAGAAAAGAAAAAACACAGGGAAAGTTAACCATCACATGACATCACTTCTGCAGTCGGCTGTTGTTGGCGGACACAATTCGTGTGCAGTCTTTTGCACTTTTCAGCGGACACGACAGCCCGGGGACAAAAGACGGCCGATCGTTCCGACGATCGGTACGTGTGTACGGGGCTTTAGTTAGAATGAAATGGTTATGAGATCAAATGTTGTTCCCTACTGGGGTTGAATGTCGAGTGGGATGTCAACTGTTTCATTGACACTTGGGGAGTGTGGCTTTGGGACACTTGACACCTCACTTATGATATTCTTACAGTCTGTTTTGTTTCATTTACTCTGTATTGTTCCTTATTAACCTTTATGGATTATATGCAGTCCTCATATATGAACAGATTCCCTTGTAGAATTTTAACATATTTTGCACAATGTTTCTTTGTGCCTATTAGAAATTGGTGTCTAGTCCTAAGGTTATAATTTTTTAGATACAATTTTAAAACACTCAGGGCCCCATTGTGTGTCTGCTTTTGCAGTGTACACAGCCGTTGTGCCAAATTTTAATATCATACTTGTAATTATTAGAGAAGTCAATCACCGATATTTTCTATTGGAAGGTTTACTAGAAAATGGCGCCAGACCGGAAGTAGTGTTTACAACTGCATGACGCAGATACTGGAAGTGACCTTGCATTACATGGCGACAAAACCGGAAGTGACATTTTGCCGCTCTCTAGGTCCCCAATCAATGGAATTTGGTGCAAGGTGAGGGCTGTATATTAATTTGGACACATTGGGCTATATTCTTTGAGCTCCTGATCAGTGGCGGCCGGTCTATAGGGGGCACGCCCCCCCCCCCCCCCCCCCAATCTGTGAAAAAATAAAAAATTAACATTTGCAGCCCACTAGGGGCGCCGGACCTACTACTGGCTATGGGGGGGGGGGGTGGGATTTTGCACTCCACGTGCGCCAGGCAGAGGCACCGATTGGCGGCCTTCTGGGGGTCATCGGGGCGCAGAGCAATGCACCCCGACGCTCCCCACTTTAGTGCTGTCCTGGCTGTGATTGGTCCAGACTCCAGCCTGGACCAATCATACAGGAGGACATCCCGGGTGACGTGACGCGTGGGGGCGGTGCGTGCGTCAGTCACTCACCTTCCCAGCTTCACGTCATCACCTTCCCGCCCGCCGTCAGACCAGAGAGGAGGGCCGGCACGTGATCGAGGAGGAACTGGAAGAGGTCGTCTCGTCTCAGTCCCGACTCCAGTCAGCAGCCGCACGCCAGGCACGGTGACGGCACCAGTGTGAGGTAAGTGAAGTGATGCCTCGGGGGGGGCCCACCCTGCTTTGAAGGCGGCACGCACGCACGCTGGTCTCTGCCTGCATTGATAGGGGCACGGCACGCTGGTCACTGCATTGATGGGGGCACGGCACGCTGGTTACTGCATTGATGAGGGCACGGCACGCTGGTCATGTCTAAGGCCTACATACACAGGGTGTCTGTGGCCTATAAATATTAACAGCCTGTGTACAGTATATATCTGTGTTGGAGTTACTTCATGTGCAGATCTTTACTAATTTTATGAGAATTCAGTGTGCAGGCTCTAAATTAATTTGCTTTTTAAATGGCATTGCTTTTCATAGGACAATTACTCCTCTTCAGAATATTAACTCTGTTTTAATAATTTTACTGAGTTTTATACCATCTTATACCAGGCCGCTGTGTACCATTTACTATTAATAAATATATAGTGCCAGCCAGGCCAGCAGCCTGCTTAGCAGTGAGTGTAGACAATATAAGATAGTGCAGGCCAGGCCAATTACATTGTACATCAGGTAAAGTGCTATGCTAACTTAGCATAGCACTTTACCAGTGTACAATGTAATTGGCCTGGCCTGCGCTGTCTTATATTGTGTACACTGCTAAGCAGGCTGCTGGCCTGGCTGGCACTATATATTAATAGTAAATGGCACACAGCGGCCTGGTATAAGATGGTTCCCAAGTTGGTCAAAGCCACGCAATTTTTTTACCGCTTTTTTTTTTGCCGCAAATTTTTCTTTTTGTGCTCCCCCCCCAAAAAAAATTTTGAGCACCAGCCGCCACTGCTACTGATGATGGACGAAACAGTTGAGCTAAGAGATATGCCTGAGGTCCAGCCGCCATCCTATTTGTAGTTAGTGTATTGCGATCATTTACATAGGTCTATGCACTATATGGACCTTGTTCATTGCACTTTATCACCAGCATCTTGAACATTTACTGGCGTTTGGCTCATGTAAGTCCATGGTTTTTTTTATTTTATTGTTTTGCCTTTTAATAAATTACTACACTGAGAAATTACTCTTTTCATGCCTTGTGCTTCATCCTGCTTGACTGATTTGAAAATTCTTTGATGGCTTCATCCTGAATGTGTGGGAGTACCGTTGGTTCAGAGATTTCCAGAGAGGCAACACATGATTGCTGTCCTATTATGTAGCCAGCATATCATTTTGGGGAGTTTGCATTTTTGCCATTTTGAGAAGGAAAGACCACATGGGTGACACCTGAGATTACATCATGCACTGGGAATTATAGCTTTCTTTCACTTGGACTTTTTCACTTACATTTGATTCATTGGACATTGTGATTTGTGATATCACTTATAAAAGGTTGCAGCGCTATATAAATCAATCAAAATATAAATATATGTTGATTACTTTGGTGTTGGTATATTGGAACTGTTTTACATGCTGCTGACATTTTCACTTTAGAGTAGTGAGACAGAAGCCATAGCAGATGTTCATCCTGCACCTGTGTGTACAAGGGCTTTTGTAACCAGTAATGATGCCCTAATTTGTTGTGCTTTTTCATTTTAGCCCTGAAGCATGTACCTGATGATCAGAAAACGCATAAAAATCCTTCACTGAAAGCTCAGACTGGCGCAGTCAGAAGTGGACCTAAACCATTCACAAGCCCCAAACCATCACATGTTGCACCCCCTGCAGCCAAACTGGCTCCTAAGAAAGAGCCTGCCTTGTTGGAGTTAGAGGGCAAGAAATGGAGAGTGGTGAGTAAAATGTTTGTACTTATTACGAATAAAGGATAAAATGGAGGGAAGGTGATGTTAGCCGATGCCTATTTGTAAAGTATCACTCCTATTATGAATTTGTTGACATCGACCTGTGCTTAAAGGAATTAAAATGGTGGAAAACCCTTTTGGCACCTGCTGTAGATACGGAGTATGCAAACGTCAGTATGTACCTGTGTGCTATACTGTGCTGAAATTTAAGCTGACAGCAAAGTCTGTATGCATTGATGCTGCAGTCCCAGTTTCTTATGTAATTGGGTTGTATTTCCTTCTTGTCCATTGAGACGGAGGATTTTTTTCATATTTTGGATTATATTGCTGCTACAGGAGGTTTGGACACTGACCAAAAAAACCCTTTTAGCCCAGGGTAGCCCCTACTTCTACTAGTATGCCTCAGTTTTTTTGCTAGTGCCCTAGTGAAATGGGCACCTTCTCTTCAGCTCTGCTGCAAAAAAGACTAACTTCTTTTCCTCCAGTTTTCCATCACAGCATATGAGAGAAATGGACTCCTTCACACCAGAACAGGAAAAAGGTTGCCATGTTAAAAGGAGGTCCTTCCAAATGCTCCTCAGCTTTTTGTTTTTTTGCAGGGTTGATGCTTTTGTAAGTTTTTGTTTTTGTTTTTCTCTCTGCACAAGAAAGACCTGCTGTGTTGCCTCCTCCTAGCGATCCTTCCCAGTAATGGCTTCAAGGATGCCACTTTTGGAGGAGATACGCTGCAGGATGGACCCTTCACTACAGACTCAAGCTCTGGTGGGTGGAGGCACTATTGGAACCAGCACAGCAAAATTAGGCTAGAGGTTGTTGCATCTTCCAGCTGTTCTGTGTGTTTTTTTTTTTTTTTTTTTTTTCCTAGGTGGTTTTTATCTAGCCCATTTCTGTCCTCTGGAGGCTCTTGGTTTTGGGCTTATTGTGGCAGGACACTGTTGAACTCTGTCTGCATTTTCAAGGAAGTCCAAGGGGCATGTCTTATTTCTCTCCTGTTGGTCCCTTTAGGCCAAAGCACCTAATAGATCTTGTAGGACATACCTCAAAAAGAAGTGTGCCATTCGTGGCTTTAAGTTGTGAGGCACCTGAGCTTAAACCTCTATGCCAGTCTTGCATAAGTGCTTAAAGAGGAATCTACTGTAGTAACCTACTTGTCTTTTGTTGTTCGGATTTATACTCTCTGGAGGGTGTAGACAACTTAGTTGGGGGTCATCTGGAAGACCTTAGATATTTACTATCTAGGCAGATGTAACAAGGTCTACAGGGTAAGAAGAATATTGTTTTCCTGGTCTGAAAAGTTGTCTCCAAGTGGTGCACACTTTGGAAGGAAGGCAAAAAAGGCCTTTTCTAATCTGTTAACGCTCGTTACCCTTTGGTGTGAGGATCCTAATAAGGCGTGGAATAAATACCCACATTTGAATGCTCCCCTCTCCAAGCTATCAAAGAATGTGGATTTCTGCATTGTAGTCAATAGAAGGCAATTTTGCATTGAAATCAATAGGGCACACATCGGCATCCTCCTCCTTCTTTTTTATATTATTATTTTTTTTATTTTTTTTTTTTTTGGCAAAACGCAGATAACTCAATTTTCGGCCAATCGTATTCGTCGACCAATTATATTGGTGCATCATGGAAAAATTCTGGAGGACAGTTAGGGCTACTTGTAAAGAGGGTCCAGCATCTATTAGATCATCCGCAACTATAGGTAAATTCTCCTCCAGCTAGCCAATGCACAGACCCTGTGGAGACATGTAGGGCCTCCACAGTTGGTGCAATGGCAAACAACGCAAGGGAGAGGGGATAACCCTGGCATGTGCCTCCATGCAGCATGAAGTGCTTCATTTTTTGTTCACATCCCTCTAGTTTGGCCTGTCTTCAGCACCAAGGATTTTTTTCCAAGTAGTGGGAAATTCCCTAGTCCCCTTGTGTCTTTAAACCATTAGTTATCCCTTACTTGGACGATTTCCCCCTGATGGCCTCTTCAAAACTTATTTTTTTTTTCTTTTTCTTCCTTCCTCCCTAGGTCTGACACCTCAAACTGTCATATTTCAGGGTTTACTCTGGAAAGACAGCTGTGGAGCAACTCTTTTGTGTGTCAATCAAGACCATCAGGTCTGTCCTGGAAGTAATAACATCACATATTCTTCAGTCCAATGGGCTTGCTTTCATTAGAGAGTTATTCAAATACCCCCTCAAAGTATGGAATTGATCTCCAGAGATGCTGGAAAACCCTGTGTATCGACCAAGCAGTATCATGCACAGTTTGATAGTGGGGAGTCCGCGCTCATCTATCAGAAGGCCTTCAGCGGACCTTCCTCTCCCATCTGAGGCTAACAATGGGCGCAATTAATGTTGAGAGCTGGACATTTCAGAATCTGTGAATCCTATGATACTAAAGTCTAGGAAGGCTACATGGCTCAAGGTCTTTCATTCATGGAAGGCATACTTCACTTTGTGTAAAATCTCAAAGCTTTCACCCTAGGATTTTCTGTTGGACAAATCCCCTTCTTCCTGTTTACTAGGTTTAGACCAGAATTTTGCTTTCAACACTATCAAGGACCGGGTTTGTCTATTCTGTCTGGTTTCAGAGAATGTTGGCCTCTCACTACTTGATTTAAGACCCTTTTTCAGGGAGTTGCCCATGTAACTCCCCCTTTTTGAGACCCTGTGACTCTGTGGGATCAGAATCTGGGACTCTCTTCACTTCAGAAACAGCTGTTTAAACCCATTAGAGACATTACTCTCTACCCTGACCCACAAAACAGTATTTTTTGTAGCATTGACCTTTGCAAGGCGAATGTCTGAGCTGGCGGCCTGATCCTGCAAATAACCCTTTTTGGTTTGGCATGGGGAGAAGTTGAGGCCTGGGACTTCTTACTAAAGTAGTTTCTGCCTTTTAACTCAACCAGAACATTGTTCTTGTGTCTCCCTGTTGGGATCTAATTCAGACAGAAAGATACTTTTAATGTCCGTATTTGGTTTTCTGTTAACGTGTTCTGTAAGTTTTTTTTTTTTTTTTACTGGGTGGCTGTTGGAGCCTCATGTGAGATCACCTTTAGACATAAGGTCTTTCAAATGACTGTTTTGAGATGGAGGATTTCTTGGGCTCGTGCTTTTGGAGACCCTGAAAGTAAAGTCCACCTAGGTTTCCCAATAGTCATTACAAAATTAATGTTTAGTTTGCCAATGTCCAATCCTCCTGTAGTTGGCAGTATAACACAAAAGTGAGACTTGTGATGTGCCTCAATTGACTCAAAGAAAAGGATTTTACAGGGAGTTAAAAATTATATTTTTATGTTTAGTATATGATTCCCCTCCAATTCTAACATGTCATAAAAATGCTTTAAATCCCATATTTTTTTGGGATTCTTTTGTGAGGTGGAAGTTGCAGGGTAGATCTTGTAGATACAAAAGTTAAAGCCTGACCTGTACCTGCAGAGCTAACATTTTTAGGTTTATTTGAACAGGAATATCAGGAGAATGCCTCCAACCTGGTAATCAGTGACACTGAACTGAAACAAGTGGTTTACGTCTACAAGTGTGTAAATAGCACCCTGCAAATAAAGGGCAAGATAAATTCCATCACTTTAGGTAAGCACTGAGAAGTCACAACTTTTGAAACCAATTTTGGATTTCTGTAGTGGTTGTAGTAAATGCGTAGCCATATTTGGTAACTTTTGTGTAAAACACTGCCGGATTCCAGTGTTGGTAGCAGCAATCAAATTGAAGGTAAGGACTTCATGAACGTCAGGTCAGTTTGCCCAGACCAGCATCAATGCAAATTTATTGTATCCAAAAGCACTCCTGCAGCGCACCACAATGCCCAGATACATATGTTCTTTGCATTGCACGGTGCCTAAAAAAATGCATTGGCACCACATTTATTGAGTGATGGTGTCACACTTTGTTTTTGTTTTTTTCTGAATAGATAACTGCAAGAAACTTGGCTTGGTGTTTGAAGATGCTGTGGGCATTGTGGAAATTATCAACTCGCGGGATGTTAAAGTGCAGGTGAGAATGTGTGTGTGGTGCTGTATTTGTATGTTTGTTTTGTTTTTGTTTTTTTTTCTTTCCTTTTAGGAAATGAAATGCTGAGAAAGCAAATCTCCTATTTACCATGGAAGTTGTTGCAAAAGCATTAAAACTAGTTGGAATTAACCATTTTGTAGTCCATGCATTCTGGGGGGGGGGGGGGGTAAGTAGTGTATAGCAAACATCCTCCACAGTTGTGAAGATCCCTTACGCTCAACAGACCATTTGCCTGAGCCCCCTTTGGGTAGCTGATCCCTTTTCTACATGCTAGCTGTAGGGTACACATTTCAAAGTATATGTGAAAAATGTTTAACTGTTAGTTTGAGGATAACCGAAAAAGGTGTGCTTCCCAGTCAAAGGAGAATTGCCTGATGGATAATTTTACTGTGCAAATGCAAAATCCCTTTCAGGGTTTTTAATTTTGCAGACTACTGTAAGGGCTTTCTTATACCTAATTTGTGTTGATTTGTTTTATAGGTTCTAGGTAAAGTGCCAACAATCTCGATCAACAAGACAGATGGTTGCCATGTTTACCTAAGCAAGGATAGCCTTCAATGTGAGATCATCAGCGCCAAATCTTCAGAGATGAATGTTTTGGTCCCAGGGAGCGGAGGAGAATATGTAAGTATAAACCTTTTGGTTCCCCTCTCCAGTCAACTTCGTTTTGATTAAATGGGAGAGCATTAGAATCTCTATCGGATTTTATTCTGTGTGTTCCTGTTGGAGACTTTCGTTGTCTATTCTACTTCCCAAGGAGAAATCTTTGGAATGGAGTCAGAGACCAAAAAAAACACTGGTTCTAAACCTTCTCCCCTCTATTCAAAACAAAACATTTGCCAGGTGTTTAGTTCTTAAAGTGAACCCGTACTTTTTAACTGAATCCAATTCTGTGTAAAACGTTTTATTGGTGTGGCACAAATGTTTTGTGGGTGACCTTAAGCCGAATTCCAAATGGCTCATTGACCAGATAGTTCCACTTTGGCTGGCAAGGCACTCCCAGTAGTGGAGTTGTTGGGGTTGGGTATTGATGCCACATGTCCATGACTTCAGCCCTAAGCCAAGGAAAAGCAAGGTTTAAGTGTGTAACAAAAGCCATTTCTGAATTAGATAATAGCGGACACTTAGCCAGCACTTCATTTTCTTTTAGTCAAAGTGGAATACTGGTGTATCTTCCAGAGACTGCTTTTAAATCTTTATGGATAACACTGGTTCTCACATTGACTAAAACTGCTTAAAGGGAGCTATAGTGTATTTTCAGTGATCAAATTTTAAAGCACTAGCAAACGATGTTCAAATAACACTGAATTGTATCCACTCTCTGCTTTTACATTCTGTTGGCTGATTTTTCAGTAACCTTTACATCCAGTAAATTTTGAAAATTGCAATACTATGACAAAATTTATAGATTGGTTTGCTGCTGCAAATTTTAGATGGCCCTTTGTTAATGCCTGATATATTTATATTTAATATATAGATATTATAGATTTCTTATGTTCATCTATACTAAACTTGTGTTTCTTGTGTTTCTCCATGTACTAATTGAACCCAGAAATAACGACATGTATTTTGTTTCTTGCAGAGTGAGTTTCCGGTGCCAGAACAATTTAAGACTGTTTGGAATGGAGAGAAGTTGGTTACCACAATCACTGAGATTGCAGGATAGTGGATCATTTGCTTGCTGTGACATGGGCTGGACACCATGTCCTTCTCAGCCCTCTGTGTTCTCTCTGCTGCTTCTCTTAAAGGATTACTCTAGCTGTAGGGTAGAGACTTGATCCTTGCAGCCTTACGCTGATTAATGTCCTACTGTAACACATCTAATTAGTGCCAGAAGTCCACCGAGAGCTGCTTATGCTAATCTGCTGTCCCACCCCTCCCATGCCAATACAAAGGGCGGGGCTCTGACTGTCTGCTAAACCATTCTAGGTAGTGGCTGGATGACCAGTAAACTGTTAATTGGACCAAAGGTTATGAGCACTTTCTTAATGGGGTTTTGTTAACCCTCTTCCAACACCCAGGGACCATTCCAGTTCCTCCCACTGAATATTGGCTATTCCTATTCAGAACGTCCAGGGCTTACTTTTTATACATAAATATCTTCAGAAATATGCAATGGTTTTCCTTGTTCTCTAAAGTACTTTTCCTGGCCTATCACTTCTGTACTGATCCACAAACTAATATGCCAATGTGTACTGAATATTTTTGGTGTTAGCAGGTTCTGTTCCGTCAATAAGGGAATAGGAGCAGTTCCTGCACAGACCGTGGAAAATACACGTTTACAAATCAAGCATTTTATTAAAGATACAAAATGAAATGTACAATACTGTCTCATTTTATTTATATTCAACCATAATAGCAAAAGCGTTCATGAAACCAATGACCAACTTTATTTTCTTTGTCCTTTTGGATAGAGCAGGGTAGGGTTACAAACCCTGTCTTTTTTTTTGTCATGTTCCCATTCGGGAGATTTCCCTTCATCCCCCCCCCAAATAGACAAAACAGGAGGTCAATAAAAAGCCCTCCAATGTAAGGGGAATCCCTTGTCAACAGAACTAGTGTCCTCATTGGCTAAAAGTGTTGCCTTTAGTTATACTTTCACAATGTTTGCACATGCAGCAAAGTATTGAGGGGTAATTGGCAAATAAAAAAATGTATAGTTATTAAGTTAGAACTTGCAATACAAGTCATATTGTAAGTGAATATTATAAAAATTTCCTTTTCAATCTGCAGAGCTGTAATTTTCTGTAAAATGTAATATAGCCACCTGGAGGCGTTCTGTACACAGATGGTGTACATTAGCATGTTACACTGCCATTCTTCTGCCTGGAGAGGAGGTAAGTTCCTCTGGGTGAAGGTATAATTTTGCCACAGCTTACTTCGAAAAGACTTCTTACGACTACCTCCAGTCCTGAATCAACCTCTTCACTCTTTTGGTCATCAGGGAGAATGGAAGGCTGCGTCTTGAAAGAGAGGGAGTATGTTCTGACTTTAAAAGGCAGTCATCAGGGTAATCTGATTCCAGTGCTGCTTAACACCCTAATGAATGATTAAACCTGAGAGACACTTGAACCCTGCTTAGCCTCTTCAAGGAGCATAACTGGCCCTGATGAGTGTAAGGCAGGGGTGATAAATGGCATGGATAAGGTGCCCTCGGAGCCAGAAATTAAGATGGCTGTCATGGGTTTAGGCCCTCTTTGCTTAGGAGGGTTGACTGATGCCCTAAACGCATCTGCAGGGCTGCTCCCTTGCTGCTGTGCCCAGAGTCTGCTAGCATAAGTGGCTAGAGCAGTGGTTTTTTTTTTTAACTTTTTTTTTTTGTCAAGGCACTCTTCAGAAATGTGTACAATCCTAGGGCACACCAGTCTGAGGGCTTGTTCACATTAGGTGGTACGTCTGAGCACACGCTTTTTTGCGTATTCACACACACGTCGCATTTTTTGAGTGGGAACAAACACACATTTGCTAGATGCGTGGGGCTATCATTAAGAAATAATGGCACCTAGGTGCAACTGAAAAAGGCAGCACATTTTTGTGCGGTACACTAAAATTTTGTATGTGTTGCCTTACTGAACCTGGTATGAAGAAGCTGTAAAATGTAGTCTGTGAGGCAGAGTTCAGTGATCTTTGATTGTTACTCTTCTCCCTCCAAATTCCCCCTTATAGCACCCCCAGCCCCAATTTCGCCTCCTAGCACAAACTCCTCTGCTCCCAAATCCAAACTCCTAGCAAAAACTCCCCTGCTCCCAAATCCCCACTCCTAGCACAAGCCTCCCACAAACGCCACTGCTGCCAAATCCCCACTTCTAACACAAACCCTGCTTCAACACCCGACTCTCCAAGCCCCCTCCCCCAGCACAATCCACTAAAATCCCCCCCTCCTAGCACAAATGTGGGCTGTGCTCCCTCCTCACTCGCACCCCCACTCGCATTCCTCTCCGTCCTCCCTCTACCCACACCCACAATTTCTGCTGCCTGTACAGGACCAGTGTGGGGAGGAGATAAATGGGCCGTACTTAAATCCTACACATTGGGATAAGAGTTCTACTATGTTTTAACTCCCGTGCACTGCAAATCTACAAGGAGAGATAGAGCACAGCCCCTACCGCTCTCTCCTCCCTGCAGTTATGTGTTCGATTGCCAGCAAAACAGAAAGCTGTAGGGCAGCCCAACATGTCCTTAACAACCATCATTGGTTGGTAGGACGCGGGGGGCACTACAGCTTTCTGTTTTGCCAGCAATAGTACACATAGCTGCAGGAAGGAGAGAGCCGGGTGGGCTGTGCTTTCTCTCCTCAATGCAGTGCACAGGAGTTAACACACAGGAGTAGCGCTCAGACAGGGATGTGGTTGTGGCACTCCGGTTGAATAACCCTGGGCTAGAGAACTCGTTAACTACTTGCTCAAGAAGAGCAGTGGCTTACAGGACCCTTTGCCCTTTAGAGAGGTCACGAAGGCAATATCCACAAACATGTTAGTCTAGTATTAGGTCTGCTCTGCACACCCAGCACTTCTTACTCTTTTGTCGCTGTTGGCATCCCTCCTCCACTGTGCTAACACTCACTGGAATTCTCTGTACATCCTGGGTGACACCTGTGGGGCTGGATGAGCTGCTGTCCACATTGGACGCCTCGTGACGATGTTCTTTGACTTTAAGCAAGAGCGGGCTAGGTGGCACCAGAAAACAAAGGCCACGCTTATAGAAAACACACTCTCTTTCCTCTTCCTACTTTACTATACCGATGGTCCTTACCTGAGCACAAGGAGGTCTTGGTAGTGGGGAGTCCACACTGCATAGATGAGGAAGCAAAGAGACCTTCAAAAAGAGACAGAGCCCAACAGAGCAGATTTCCTGGCAAATAAAATTGTTCTCCCTCCCCCAAGTACCTGAATCCCGCCAAGAGCAAATGTGAATGTGTCTCCCCCACCACAAAGGTGCAACTGGCACCATTGCTAATACTTCAAGTTTCCTTTATTGAATGCTGTTCTAACTGATGCACAAAGCACCTCTCTTCCTTCCTCCTCTAGCAAAAGCTGCCCGATAATCTGGTGCTTGCTGTCCATGTGCAAGATGGCTGCCCATCGGCCAGTTCGCACTGTGCGCGCGCAAGCCCGCCACATTAAAGTTGGTTGCGGCTGCAGCAGACTTCCCTACACTGCACATGCATGGCAGAAGAGAAATCCCAGGAGGAGGAGGAGAACAAAACATTACCAAAGTAAAAAAAAAAATCCCTACAACCTAAGCGAGAAAAGAAATACATGAATAAAGCCCCAGGAAAAATGGGAAGAGAGAGTGAAAGAATAGCATAAAATATTTGGCCGAAGACAGAAAAACACATACAGCGCAGCCTCCAAACACCAGGTCAGGTGCACCAAATGAAGTTCTGACCTCTCTTTTTAGAGAACTCCTCGGCCCAAAAAGACCACCAGAAGTGGCTCCCCACCTTGTTGGTGCCCTTAGCAACCTAAGATGTGGGACTGCGTCTGGAAGAGGCTGAACCCAGGAAGACTCCAACTCAGTCAGCAGGCAGAGACTTATCGCAACATCACTGTCTTACGGGTGTAGATCTTGAGGACAAGAATAGGGCAGGTCTCTCTTTACTTTATAAATTTAAATTGGTCCTGTGGGTGGAGATAGAGGCAGAGCTATATCATATGTTTGCTGTCATGTTGGTATCAGGAAATATTGCATTTTAAAGAAGGGCTTTGGTCATTTTTTAAAAAAATTTGCAGCTAAAAATACTGTAGCTGCTGGCTTTTAAACAAAAAAAAAAACACACTTACTAGCCGAGGGATCCAGTGCTGTCTTTACTTGGGCCAGTCCTTCGCCTGGCGGCACCATGTTGACTGTGGGAAGCTGGTTGTGACTTCCTGCTGCTTCACAGGCGACTCTCCACTGCACATGCTTGAGCCGTGCTGCGCTATCAGAACAGACTTGCAGCCTCCTGGGCTTGTGGCATGTCCCGGTAGGTTTTTATGGGGGGGGGGCTTAACTTCTGCACAGATCGCCTAGGCCAGTGATAGCGAGCCTTGGCACCCCAGATGTTTTGGAACTACATTTCCCATGATGCTCATGCACTCTGCAGTGTAGTTAAGCGTCATGTGAATTGTAGTTCCAAAACATCTGAGGTGTCAAGGTTCGCCATCACTGGCCTAGGTGATCCGAGCAGAAGTGTCAGCAGGTACCTGTGAAAACCAAAAAAAAAAAAATATTTACAATAGGGAGTCGGGGAGGAGGAGGATAAGTGGAAATTCCCTTTTGTAGTTGAAGTTACGCTTTAATATTTTGTATTTACCATTTCCAGTCAGCAGGTGGCGCTTTAGGATACTTTCCTGACAGACTCCATGGCAGCCTACGTGTGGGTTAGTCCCACCTCCTCCTACCTCATAGGACCCTACTCCCATAAATTTTGCTCTACCCCTTTTTTGTCCTCCTCCTGTCGGATTATTACTATCAAAGTCTTACCTCATGAAGATTTTCGGTCTAATCGTGGTGGTTTACACGGATAATTCCAGGCAGTGTTCCTGAAGTCCAGTACGCCCTAGCTACTAGCGGGGTAGGACACGGGTGTGCAACATCATGCAAAGGAAAGCTTCAAGTCTGGCCACTGGCAGACAAGCTGGAGTTTGGGCAATCGTCCTGGCTACTAGCAGGAGGCCCATTAATACACCCGGAATGGATGCGTTGGAGCTTGCCCGTGTCCCAGGTCTGACCGTGGTTGGCGTGCGTGCTGGTAATGTATGGCAGCCGTTTTGTATTGTCTTGCCTTTTTCTCCCTGGAATAGAAACAGGAGAAGAAAAATTGGACTTTACTGGCACCAGTATTAAAAATTATATATTTTTATTGAAAGATAGTATAAAATTGTTGGACAGAAAATCAAAGAAAAAAGGACAAACATACAGTTTATAAAATAAGGCACACAGCCTCGAATAGGTGTACAAATTCCATCACTCATAATATAGTATCTATAATACTCAGGTGACAATAAATAGAATACATCACATATTTAATAAATTCATGAGATGGCTGTAGGGGAAAATATACAACCGTCTCTGAAATCAGTTTATACAGTGTTGATGAACAGACGTTGAGTTAATCCAAGTTGCCCTACATGTTTCGCTTATCACTGTAAGCTTCCTCTGGAGCAAGTGGTATATGAAACATCTGTGTAATAACAAAGGAATAAGTATACCAATGCACAAATGTATGTACAGGTCTAAACATTTCTCCATATATATCACAGTGTATTCAAACCATAAGGTATGACAGTAAACACAGAGAATGATACATAATCATATGAGGCTAAATGGGTGCCCTTATCCGAACAGGGGAAGAGGGAAAGGAGGGGAGGGGGAGAGGGAAGGCCCTGAGAAATGGAGGTACCCACGGAACACATGGACATCATGCAGGGAGCAAACGTAGGGGCCACAGCTGCGTAATTATAATAGTCTAAAGGGTAATCAAAACCATACATACCTGAGTAAAATTCAGGTGATGAGTACTTACAAGGTAGGTAAACCTAGCAAGCTGTAATGGATAATGAAGGGATATATTCACTGAGACTGGAGTGTGCTGCCTATACATACACCAATGCTATCAGGATAGTATTTGTAAAAAGGCCCATGAATACTTGTCACCACATGACCTGAAATGAGCAATATACAATATCAGACATTGAAACGACCCTATTTCGTGGTAAAAAGAGGGGAGAGGAGTAAGTAATCCCACAAGGGGTTACCTGAGGTAGAAAATGAGGTATCAACAATGCCCACAATAATTGTTAGAAGTACCAAGTAAAGCCAGAAAAATAGAGTAGTTTGGATGTATCTGGGAGAGGAAAATAGCTGTGAAGCCACATGCAAATGCATAGTAGATGAAATAAAAAAATAGTAGGAGGAGTCATATTAAAGTAAGAAAAAAGAGAAATATGAAGTACCCTTATCTTAAAAAGACCAAGTGTATGGCACCCCACACCAAAAGTAGATCAAACAAAGTAATAAACTCCAGAAGGGGAAAAAGTTTCAAATTTGGCATTTAAGTAGGCCATAATGTCTCACCAAATATGAGATACTTGTAAGGGGTATCAGATATAAAGCCTGGCAAGAAGGACCCCGATATCGAGATGCCAGAGGAACATCAGCGCTTCAAAAATTGGTACAGCTAAGGGCATAAGAAGTAATGCAGCGATATGTCACCAGAAGGTATTAATGGCGATAAATAGAGATGTGCTCATCCAAGTCAGTGGCATATCGGACTTACCCAGGTGTGTTGAGGCAGGGGTTTGCTCCAGTCTTCAAGAATATTGTCCCCCCGGATGGGGAATGCCGCCATGCTGAGAGCGTGTAGCACGCTCTATTTAAACACGGCGGCCCTGGGCGGTGAGTCACTAGATAGTGACATCATCAACCCCGGGCGTAAGTCCCCGCGCATGCGCGAACCACAGGCCTCACCTAAGTGACGCACCGTGGAACGCATGACGTCATGGTGGGGATATGGGAGCCGCTGTGAGTCAATCAGACTCACAGCACCTCCCCAAACCACGCAAACACAGACACCGATAGGCAGCCCATAGTGTAGGCGTGGCTACCCGGACGTACGTAAGCCCTAAGGACATCCATGAGACCAAGGGCCCACACAGCGCCACCCTGTGGATAAGGGAAAAATTATTGACAAAACACAGTAATAGCAAAAAATTAATACACAAAAGGAAAAGAACAATTGTTTGGACAAGATATATTTACAAAGCACAGATAGTGCTGATACATATAAAGTTGTAGAATTACATGATATAGTACAAGGGGAGGTTCGGGTGCACCAATGCCCACACACAACGGCCAAATGTGTCTAAAAAGGGGACACAAAAGGCTGCATAGTGCAGGCAGTTGGCGCACTCGGCCGCCATTGGTACACATAAGAAATATAGGTCATGAATATTATTTAATGTATACAATCCAGTAAACAAAATGAGGTTGAAGGATTGTAAGAGGTGCATGAAAGTCAGCCAGCCCCCAGTCTGATGTACTCACCCTCCAGTCTGTCACCAACCAAATAAAACCTGTCTCTTGGTACAAAGAACAGGGGTTTAGTTGACACACATTTGCAAACGCATGTGAAAGCTGCAGAGCCACTTCACGGCACCCTGTTTGAATCTGCAGTCCTACACTCTTAATTTAGTGTCCTCACACTGGAGGCACATGGCCGCTAATGGGTGGATGGGGAACAGGTGAGAGGGAGACAGCCCAACCTCCCCCAACCCATCCCCATGCACGACTGGCTGTTGTCTCAAAAGCTCAAATAATTAGGTTATAATATAACCATGGTGCAAACTGGAAAAGACCAGCTGAAAAGCATTACACCTCCATCCCCTTGGTGGATGCAGTATATGGATAGGAAGGGATTTTATGTATGGGGCATGGCCTGTAGCACACTGCTTTTGAAATCCCTAATTTCCTTTGGGACTTTATATGAGACAAGCAGGTCATGCTATTGGTCTCCATCCCTGTATACGGAAAACACTAGGGTCAAATCAAAACTGCATCCACCAAAAACGCACGAAAATCGCACGGTGGGACTTTAGATGAGGCACCAAGCTGTAAGCAAGGCGTTTTCCATCCCTGGTTGCTTTAAACATACAGCTTACAGGCCATGCCCCATACATAAAATCCCTTCCTATCCATATACTGCATCCACCAAGGGGATGGAGGTGTAATGCTTTTCAGCTGGTCTTTTCCAGTTTGCACCATGGTTATATTATAACCTAATTATTTGAGCTTTTGAGACAACAGCCAGTCGTGCATGGGGATGGGTTGGGGGAGGTTGGGCTGTCTCCCTCTCACCTGTTCCCCATCCACCCATTAGCGGCCATGTGCCTCCAGTGTGAGGACACTAAATTAAGAGTGTAGGACTGCAGATTCAAACAGGGTGCCGTGAAGTGGCTCTGCAGCTTTCACATGCGTTTGCAAATGTGTGTCAACTAAACCCCTGTTCTTTGTACCAAGAGACAGGTTTTATTTGGTTGGTGACAGACTGGAGGGTGAGTACATCAGACTGGGGGCTGGCTGACTTTCATGCACCTCTTACAATCCTTCAACCTCATTTTGTTTCTCGTTATAGGGATGGAGACACCGGGCAACACCAGCTTGGGTCTCATCTAAAGTCCCACCTAGTCCAATATGTTTAAAGCAACCAGGGATGGAGACGCCTTGCTTACAGCTTGGTGCCTCATCTAAAGTCCCACCGTGCGATTTTCGTGCGTTTTTGGTGGATGCAGTTTTGATTTGACCCTAGTGTTTTCCGTATACGGGGATGGAGACCAATAGCATGACCTGCTTGTCTCATATAAAGTCCCAAAGGAAATTAGGGATTTCAAAGGCAGTGTGCCTTACAGGCCATGCCCCATACATAAAATCCCTTCCTATCCATATACTGCATCCACCAAGGGGATGGAGGTGTAATGCTTTTCAGCTAGTCTTTTCCAGTTTGCACCATGGTTATATTATAACCTAATTATTTGAGCTTTTGAGACAACAGCCAGTCGTGCATGGGGATGGGTTGGGGGAGGTTGGGCTGTCTCCCTCCCACCTGTTCCCCATCCACCCATTAGCGGCCATGTGCCTCCAGTGTGAGGACACTAAATTAAGAGTGTAGGACTACAGATTCAAACAGGGTGCCGTGAAGTGGCTCTGCAGCTTTCACATGCGTTTGCAAATGTGTGTCAACTAAACCCCTGTTCTTTGTACCAAGAGACAGATTTTATTTGGTTGGTGACAGACTGGAGGGTGAGTACATCAGACTGGGGGCTGGCTGACTTTCATGCACCTCTTACAATCCTTCAACCTCATTTTGTTTCTCGTTATAGGGATGGAGACGCCGGGCAACACCAGCTTGGGTCTCATCTACAATCCAGTAAATAGTTGACATAAAACTTAAACCAAATTGATGTGTAGTCCACACCAAAGTAGTAATAGAAGGAAAGAAAAAGGGGACAAGAATTATGGGGAAAGCCAAGAAAGGGGGATAAGGAATAAGTGAAAAAAGGAAAAACAGAACAAGAAAAGAAAGAGAGAAACAAAAAGATGTCAAAGTATCAGGGTAATCTAGATTGGTGGTTGCTTCATAGGAAGGGTTTATATGACTGCGCCTCGTTCAAACCTGGACGGGTATTGGCATTCAAACACTCAATCCAGAGGGTCTCCCTCTGGAGAATGCGCTGATTCCAATCTCCACCCCGAGGATCCTGAGGTATTACCTCTAGAACAAAAAATTGGACATTGGTAGTGTTGAAACGATGGTAAAGGTCTAAATGCTTACTTACTGGGGTAATCATTTTGCCTCCTGAAGAATAGTAGACGTGATCATTAATACGTCGTCTAAATTGACGGAAAGTTTTGCCTACATAAAACATGTTGCATTTACAGAACATGAGGTACACGACCCCCTCAGTGCTACAATCCGCTCTGAAGGTAGGTGTGAAAATCTCCCCATTGGGTAGGATAAATTTATTACCTTATTTTATAAACTGTATGTTTGTCCTTTTTTCTTTGATTTTCTGTCCAACAATTTTATACTATCTTTCAATAAAAATATATAATTTTTAATACTGGTGCCAGTAAATTCCAATTTTTCTTCTCCTGTTTCTATTCCTATTCTGAGGGATGTGGCACCTATACAAATCTTGCGCCTAGGCATCCTCCGGCCTGGTAGCGCATTATACAAACCATTGAAATTTTCCTCCCTGGAGTCTAGTGCGGCTGGGAGGGTGCATGGAACGCTTGTGCGTTCCATCTTACGGCCCCTGGCGCTTCCTTCCCCACGTGGCTTCTGGGATCACCACTGAGTGGCTGGGGTGCAGTAGAGGGACTAGCGGCGTTCGCGCATGCGCATGAGTGCCGTCGATCACGGGGGGCGGTGACGTCATCATAGGCGGCAGATTTAAACTGCTGTCAGAACAGCTTGCATTGGAAATGTACTGCGGGCATTTGCAGCGGCTTCCCTGTTGTTGGTAAGTTCCATATCTTTGCAGTATGGCTCTGTGTAGTGATATGTGTAGGCAGCCCTTCCTTTACACACTGTGTCTATCGCAGTTTTCCTGAGAGAGCAGTATGGATGTTTCACCGCCCCCAGTGGCCAACCCTTACTCTACAGGTAAGAGTGGCTTTCTTTACCTCTCCCTGTATGGTTCGGGTGTCTGGGCAGTCAGGGTAATCCTTCCATTTCTCTTAGCCCTTCTAGGTCTGATAAACTCCCCAAAGCACGCGAAGGCAAGGACCTTCCCAGGTCGCAACGTCATCACACCTTTCCGGGCTCTAGTTGCCATAGATCCTTTTCTAGGCGTCACAGAGACGGCTCTGGAGCTGTGTCAGTACACCAATGCTCCGACGGAAGATCCTGCTGGGGATGTGGAGACGACAATTCACTATGTGAACCCTGTTTCACCCAGGCCTCAAAAGAAAGGGAGGGTGATAACCAGCAGGTGGAATCCCTGGTTAGACGGGTGGTCCAGGAATCATTGCAGAGCATGGAAGCTGACCGAACCTGCAACCCCTCTGTTGACTTGGTGGACATCCCTGTTAGGGATAATCCTTGTGCTCCCGGCCCTTCCCAGCAGAGCCATTCTGGATTCAACTCCTCAGATAGCGAGGCAGAGTCGGATATTCCTGGCGCAGGTTTTTATTTTGCCTTAGTCCCCACTCTGGTTAAGGCAGTCAAGGAAACCTTGAAGTGGGAGGAGCCAGTGGAGTCACCATCTAAGCAGAAAAAGTTCTTCAAACACCATATAAAAGAGCGCCATAATTTCCCCTTTCTGGGTGAACTGGGCAAAATAACCTCGGATAAATGGGGCTGTGCAGAGGAAAGTGTCTAAAATTGCCAGGATGTACCCTTTCAAAAGCGATGATGTGAAACATCTAGAGTCAGCGCCTCTAGTGGACACCGCCCTGATGAGACTAGTAAGGCATGTCACTCTTACACTTGAAGACACAGTGTCCTTAAGGATGGGTTTGAGAGAAGGATTGATACTGACCTCAAGAAGATCTATGTGTCTGCTGGAATGGCATATAAACCAGCCGTACCCATTGCGGGCCTATCCAAGGCAATGGTGGCTTGGACGGAAGAAGTGGATTCTGAACTAAGGTCCATTTCAGAAGAAGTGGCCAGGTCTTCAGCAGTCAATGATCTCAGGCTGGTGGCTTCTTTTCTGGGGAAGGCCTCCCTCGACACTATACGTCTGGGTCATGCTCTCTTCAGTGACGGCTAAGCGAGCTTTGTGGCTTCGCCCCTGGCTAGCCGATCCTGCTTCCAAGCAGGCTTGGTGCCATATCCCATTTGAGGGGGTTCCTTGTTTGGAAATAAACTGGAGAGTGCTATTTCTCGTGCCACAAGTGGTAAGTCGGGGGGTTCCTTCCCCAGGATCACCGTCTGCTGGGCCAAAGAAGAGTTCAGTCCAGGCAAGGAAGCGGCTAAGTCTTTTTGATATTGGGCCTGCCCAGACTGATCAAGTCGGTGTTCGCCTTCTTCGGTTTCGGCACATCTGGGCAGCCTTGATAAAGGATTACTGGGTCGTCAAGACAATCTCCTCAGGCCATGCCTGGACATTCTGCAGCTCTCCCGTCCTCAGGTTTGTCCCCACATCTCTTCCACGCTCAGAAGAAAAAAAGACAAATTCTTCTGGCCTACGTAAATGCTTTGGTGGTTCAGGGCGCAGTAGTGCCTGCACCGGTCGACGAAAAGTTTCAGGGCCTCTATTCCCCACTCTTCCTAGTCATGAATAACGGTTCTTGGAGACCGGTCATAGACCTCACCCATCTGAACACCTTTATCAAAAAAGAGAAGTTCAAAATGGACGCACTATTTACAATCCGCCAGGCAGTTCAGCCAGGAGATTGGCTTGTGTCAATAGACCTGAAAGACGCGTACTTCCACGTGCCGATAGCAACAGAGTTCCGGAAATACCTGCGATTTACTGTAGACCAAACCCATATCCAGTTTACATGTCTCGCGTTCGGGCTTACAACATCGCCTCGAGTATTTTTAAAACTCTTATTGGCTGTGGTAGCCCTGATCAGGACCAAGGGAAATTAGTCTTCACCACTATCTCGACGATTTACTCCTTCTGTCGCAAGACCGAGAGCAACTCCTGATACAAGTCAATGAGACTCTTCTTGAGTTTGGCTCGCTACTGAACTTGGAGAAAAGCCATCTAGAGCCCACACAGGCACTTATTTTTCTCGGGGCACAATTCAACACGGTCAAGGGCACCATCTCCTTGCCTCTAGAGAAAATCCTGATCATCAGAGACAGGGTACGTTTGGCCATGTCATCATCCCATCTCCGGGCCTCGCATTGTCTCAAGATAATTGGCACCATGGTGGCCGCAACACCCACGGTGAAATGGGCTCAATGGAGAATGCGTCCTTTTCAAACAGGTTTCCTCCAACAGGCGACATGGATCATCTCATTCGGATCTCTCCAGTGATGCGGGAGAGTCTTCTGTGGTGGTTACATAAGAAAAATCTTCTCACTTGCCACTCCATCTTTCCCATCTCTTGGGTCACAATAACCACGGATGCCAGCAACACAGGTTGGGGCGCTCACTGCCTATTGGAGATAGCCCAGGGCAGAGGGAACTCTCAGTCACACAGAGAAGTCTCGAATATCCTGGAGCTTCAGGCAGCCTTCCAGGCTCTCCAATGATTTCACTACCTTGCGGTCGGAACTTCTGTCCTTCGGAGACTGGACAACACGACGGCAGTATCGTATATAAAAGGGCAAGGGGGAACTCGCAGTCACTCCATACTGAAAGAGGTCGAGCCAATAATGATTTGGGCTCAGAAGTACTTGTCTAACCTTACTGCGATCTATCTGCCAGGGACGCAGAATCTTCAGGTGGACTTTCTCCCAAGAGTCCCCCTGGACAACAACGAATGGAGTCTTCATGTTGATGTGTTCCCTGCGCAACTTCAAGTTGGAGAAGTACTACACAAGGTTTCCGATGTCCCCAAGCCTTCGGGGTGGATGCCCTGACGGAGCAGTGGAGATTTCACAGGGCTTATGCCTTTCCACCAGTTCCAGTCATCCTTCGGTTTCTGACGAGACTCAGGGTGGAAGAAGTGGAGGTCCTTGTGGTGGCCCCGTACTGGCTGAACAGGCCATGGTTCCCGAAGTTGCTGCAGCTCAGTTTTCGGGATCCAATACCACTGCCCTCCAGGCCAGATCTCCTGTCTCAGGGAACATTGCTGCATCCTTGCCCGGCCCATCTGCACCTGATGGCCTGGTTTTTGAAAGGGAAAGGCTGGAGGCGTTAGGATGTCCAAGTGGGGCCAGCACCACACTTCTGAACGTTGGGAGAGCGGGAACAAACAGAGTCTATGAGAGGATCTGGATGAAGTTCATGGCTCACATTGCCAAGAATATGGATGCGTGTGGTGATCCAAAAGTTCAACATATCCTAGGCTTTCTGCAGTCTGGCCTGGATCTATCCTTATCAGTCAGTTCCCTTCAAGTTCAGGTATCAGGCATCTCGGCCTTCACAGGGATATCCTGTGCAAAGCATCCTCTGGTTTGGCAATTTTTTAGAGGTGCCTCTAGGCTCAGACCACAAAGGAAGCCAAGATTCCCTAAGTGGGACCTTCCACTTGTTCTAGATTTCTTGGCAGAATTTAGAAGGGAACACTCGGATCAGTTCTCCATCAAAGAGTTGTCTCTCCTAGTAGCATTCCTGGTGGCAATCACTTCGGCAAAAAGGGTCTCTGAATTAAGTGCTCTGGGGTGCAAGGAGCCTTTCTTGATGTTTTTTCCTGACCGAGTGGTTCTAATTCCTATGCTGGATTTGCATCCCAAGGTCTCCTCTATCTTCCACGAGAGTCAGGAAATTGTTTTACCAACATTCAAATCCTCTGATTCTGCTGCTCACCCACTGGATGTCGGGCAAATTCTGAGACTGTATTTGGAAGCCACATCTCCTTTTCGTCATTCGGATTACCTGTTTGTCCTCTTCTATGGGAAGAACAAGGGCTTGCGTGCTTCGTCTAGGACTATTGCAGCATGGATCATCCAGACCATTCAATGGGCTTATATAAGTAAGGGCTTGGCACCTCCGGAAGCGGTGACTGCGCATTCTACTTCCCGTCATGTGGCTCCTGAAGTGATATGCAAGGCAGCTTTATGGTCTTCAATTCATACTTTTATAGCTCATTATTGTATCGAGCCAGCTTCTCTATCATCTGTTAATTTTGGTTTGCGGATACTATCTGTTGATGGTGCAAATTGAATTTCTTTTGAACAGCAGTTTGCCCACCCTGGTGTGTTTGGATAGTTATTTCCCACACGTACACAAAATGAGGTTGAAGGATTGTAAGAGGTGCATGAATGTCAGCCAGCCCCCAGTCTGATGTACTCATCTACATAAAATCCCTTCCTATCTATATGCTGCATCCACCAAGGGGATGGAGGTGTAATGCTTTTCAGCTGGTCTTTTCCAGTTTGCACCATGGTTATAAACCTAATTATTTGAGTCTTTGAGACAACAGCCAGTCGTGGATGAGGATGGGTTGGGGGAGGTTGGGCTGTCTCCCTCTCACCTGTCCCCCATCCATCCATTAGCGGCCATGTGCCTCCAGTGTGAGGACACTAAATTAAGAGTGTAGGACTTCAGATATAACAGGGTGCCGTGAAGTGGCTCTGCAGCTTTCACATGCGTTTGCAAATGTGTGTCAACTAAACCCCTGTTCTTTGTACCAAGAGACAGGTTTTATTTGGTTGGTGACAGACTGGAGGGTGAGTACATCAGACTGGGGGCTGGCTGACTTTCATGCACCTCTTACAATCCTTCAACCTCATTTTGTGTTTTGTTATAGGGATGGAGACGCCGGGCAACACCAGCTTGGGTCTCATATAAAGTCCCACCTAGTCCAATATGTTTAAATTTCCCACACGTAGGCTGCCATGGAGTCTGTCAGGAAAACTGAAAATTTCCTATCAAATAGGGCAACAGGGCCCTATTACCGTAATTTTCCTTTCCTGATGGACTCCATGGCAGCCGGAGTCCCCTCCCATCTGCTGGAGTAGGCTATTTATGGAACATGGTCTCTGGGGCAGAGCAAAATTTATGGGCGTAGGGTCCTATGAGGTAGAAGGAGATGGGACTAACCCACACGTAGGCTGCCATGGAGTCCATCAGGAAAGGAAAATTACAGTAAGTATTTGATAGGAAATTTTCAGTTTTCACACAGTACTGATATGTAAACATCAGATTCCTGGCAGAAAATTCATAAAAATGTGAGGATTGACTGTAAAATATAGGCACATAAAAATTTGTATAGCTTTTTTTGGATTAAGCCATACACAGATATTTGCGCACATACGTGCATACATCAGTAAAGAAAAAAAAATGCTTGAATGCCTAAAGATGTGCGTTTTTGGGTGTCTGTGTGTAAGAGGTCTTAATCATCATCTTATGCTATGTACAGAAAATATTTTTTTTTTCGGTTTTAGATAGCATAGCAAGAGACAGAATCCCTCTCATGTGTTTACTGTTGTCTTTGCCCTGTTGGGTTGATTTTCCCACTCTGCTTGTCCAAGTGACTATTGTTACCGAGACAGAATATAAAGAGGAATCCAGAACTGTGAGTTGTAACCAGGAATTGAATAGAGGGAACAGTGTTCTGATGACAATAGTCTTGAGAGGGTATTTCCTTCACTTTGGGAGAGATTTCTCCACACAGGAAGTTAGGGAAAATCTGTAATAAAAAATTTCGATTTTTGTACTTAATGTAAAATCTATTTCTTGGCGTTCATAGAGGGACAAAGGATTCTGAGACAAATTGGTTATATTACCCACTACAGGAGGTTATACAGTACAATGCTACAGTGACAAACAAATATGAAAAAAAAATTGTTCTAAAGAATTATAAGTGCTGTGATAATACTCCTGTTGCTGCTGTTCAAAGTCAAAAATCAAAAATCCATAATACAATAAACCACAGCGCATAACAGTGACTATCAAAATTCAACAAACTACATAAGAAAAATTCCATTACTTCCATGTGATGTAAAAAATTAATATATAAAAGTCTGCAAATATTTTTAAAATGTCCCAGAACTGTTCAGTCCATAATTGATATTCTTTTAAAAGTGCTCGGTCCTCAAATTATACAAAAGTGCTCCAACAAATCTCATGCTGTGAAGTGCTCCACATACCCCTCATGTGCCCTTATTCACCATGAATTGGACCCCCACCTGATAGGCATGAATGTCTAACATGCTTAATGCTGGTGAGGGGGGTTTTGAATGGATCTTTTCTCTTTTCCTAGGTGGTCGGTGAAGCATGGTATCTAGCTGTCAGCACTGGCATCACTCATAATTCATCATGATCGAAATAGAAGGAGAGAGCTCTTAGGCCCCATGCACACGGGGCGTTAGAAAAAACGTACGTCAAAGTTAGTTCTGACGCCGGAAAAAGCAGCTGTAAAAACGTGCTTTCAGTAGCTTTTTCCATTGGCGTTATTGCACGTTTTGCCACGTTGCTTTTAGCAGCGTTTTTTTTTCTTCCATTCAAAATCAATGGTTCCCTATGGGAGCCTATTGATTTGAATGGAGGTCGCACCGCAACACCGCAAGTCGGATCCGACTTGCGGGGCGACTTGCGCTGTGAGAATCTTGAGGGGGAACTCCACGCCAAAATGGGAAAAAAACGGCGTGGGGTCCCCCCCAGGGTTCCAAACCAGGCCCTTCGGGTCTGTTATGGAATTTTAGGGTAGCCCCATGCCGAAAAAACGGCATGGGGTCCCCCCCAAAATCCATACCAAACCCTTATCCGAGCATGCAGCCCGGCAGGCCAGGAAAGGGGAGGGGACGAGCGAGCGGCCCCACCCCCCCTGGACCACATGCCCTCAACATGGGGGGGTGTTGTTGCTTTGGGGCAGGGGGAGCTCTGCACCCCCCACCTCAAAGCACCTTGCCCCCATGTTGATGAGGACAAGGGCCTCATCCCCACAACCCTGGCCGGTGGTTGTGGGGGTCTGCGGGCAGGGGGCTCATCGGAATCTGGAAGCCCCCTTTAACAAGGGGGCACCCCAGATCCCGGACCCCCTCCCTATGTGAATGGGTATGGGGTACACTGTACCCCTACCCATTCACCCCATAAAAGGCAGTGTATGGAAATAACGACAAGAGACGTTTTGGAAAGTTTATTAAAAATCTTCATCCGACTCTTCTTGTCTTCTCCTCTCCGGGGTCTTCTGCTCTTTTGCTGTCCGCCCTTCTTGTCTTCTCCTCTCCGGGGTCTTCTGCTCTTTTGCTGTCCCCCTCTTCTTGTGTTCTTCTCTCCGGGGTCTTCTGCTGTCCCCTCTTCTGCTGTCCTCTCTTCTTTTCTTCTCCTCTCCGGTCTTCTGCTCTTTTGCTGTCGGCTGTCAGCTGTCTTCTTCCTCCGGTCCTCCTCCGACGACATCTCCGCTGATTATGCCTATCTCCGGTCTCTTCAGCTTATTATATAGCCATTAGGGGCGTGGCCCCGATGACGTCATCTGGAGACCCCGCCCCCTCATGTCACATATGACGTCATATGTGACATGAGGGGGCGGGGCCTCCAGATGACGTCATCGGGGCCACGCCCCTAATGGCTATATAATAAGCTGAAGAGACCGGAGATAGGCATAATCAGCGGAGACGTCGTCGGAGGAGGACCGGAGGAAGAAGGCAGCCGACAGCCGACAGCAAAAGAGCAGAAGACCGGAGAGGAGAAGAAAAGAAGAGAGGACAGCAGAAGAGGGGACAGCAGAAGACCCCGGAGAGAAGAACACAAGAAGAGGGGGACAGCAAAAGAGCAGAAGACCCCGGAGAGGAGAAGACAAGAAGGGCGGACAGCAAAAGAGCAGAAGACCCCGGAGAGGAGAAGACAAGAAGAGTCGGATGAAGATTTTTAATAAACTTTCCAAAACGTCTCTTGTCGTTATTTCCATACACTGCCTTTTATGGGGTGAATGGGTAGGGGTACAGTGTACCCCATACCCATTCACATAGGGAGGGGGTCCGGGATCTGGGGTGCCCCCTTGTTAAAGGGGGCTTCCAGATTCCGATGAGCCCCCTGCCCGCAGACCCCCACAACCACCGGCCAGGGTTGTGGGGATGAGGCCCTTGTCCTCATCAACATGGGGGCAAGGTGCTTTGAGGTGGGGGGTGCAGAGCTCCCCCTGCCCCAAAGCACCAACACCCCCCCATGTTGAGGGCATGTGGCCTGGTGTGGTCCAGGGGGGGTGGGGCCGCTCGCTCGTCCCCTCCCCTTTCCTGGCCTGCCGGGCTGCATGCTCGGATAAGGGTTTGGTATGGATTTTGGGGGGGACCCCATGCCGTTTTTTCGGCATGGGGCTACCCTAAAATTCCATAACAGACCCGAAGGGCCTGGTTTGGAACCCTGGGGGGGACCCCACGCCGTTTTTTTCCCATTTTGGCGTGGAGTTCCCCCTCAAGATTCTCACAGCGCAAGTCGCCCCGCAAGTCGGATCCGACTTGCGGTGTTGCGGTGCGACCTCCATTCAAATCAATAGGCTCCCATAGGGAACCATTGATTTTGAATGGAAGAAAAAAAAACGCTGCTAAAAGCAACGTGGCAAAACGTGCAATAACGCCAATGGAAAAAGCTACTGAAAGCACGTTTTTACAGCTGCTTTTTCCGGCGTCAGAACTAACTTTGACGTACGTTTTTTCTAACGCCCCGTGTGCATGGGGCCTTAGCAGCGTCAGGCGTTTTTAACGCTGTAACGCTGGTCCTCAGAACGCGCAGGTGGTGGGTTCTTGTTGCAGCCTAAAAACGCCTAAGCCACTTACAGCTCAAAAACGTCTGAGTGTGCATGAGGCCATAGAATAACATGGAGGGGCGTTTTTAGGCTGCAAAAAGAAAACGCCTGACGCTGCTTACAGCGGCGTTAAAAACGTCCCGTGTGCATGGGGCCTTATAGTGTAGTAAGTTCTGTCTATTCAATAAAAAGCATACTGTAAAATGACACAATAAGAATGGCAAGATACAGGTACGCCATCAGCGAGGCTCAGACTTCCTCCTGGTTCGATGCAGTTCCGTGTGCGCTCCACTGATACCGGACGTGACGTCACTTGAGGACTGGAAATTCCGTCAACACTTTTCGCCCCTCCCACAGGGCGTTAGCAATGAGAAGTTGGGGAAAATCTCCTATAATGAAAAATTGTGATTTTTGTACTTCATGTTTGAGGTCATTGTAGCCGTATTAGTGCACTTGCGACAGAGACAAAAAAAATAAAAAAGTATCACGGACAGTACTCAATTGTCTCTGTACTTCATGTAAAATCTATTTTATGGAGTACATAGAGGGACACAGGATTCCGAGACAAAAATGTTATACTACTCTCTACAGGAGGTTATACAATGCTACAGTGACCAAGGTATACCCCCTCTTACTCCCAGTATGCCTCATTCAGTGGCGACTCTAGGAACAATATATAGGGGGGGGGGGGGGGGGCACATAAGATATAACAGTCAAAACTCGGGGGGGCACTCATAATTTTCACCACTATATTATAACACTGAAAAAAACGAAATAAGTGTATATATAAATAAGGTTGCCAAATACGAGAGTAATGCAGTATGCAATGATACCTTTTTATTGTACTAACCTAACACTTAAAAGACTAGAGACAAGCTTTCAAGAGTTTTCCTTTCACCCTCAGGTATTGCTTCAGACCTGAGAAAGAGGAAAACTCTCAAAAGCTTTTCTTTATAGTTTAAAGCAATTTCAGCAAACAGTTTACACAGTAATAACCCCTAGTAATGGTGCCAGTTTATGCAGTAATAGCCCCTAGTATAGGCCCATTTTACGCAGTAATAACCCCTAGTATTGGTTCAAGTTTACGCAGCCATAAACCCTAATATTGGTGCCAGTTTACGCAGTAATAGCCCCTAGTATTGGTGCCAGTTTACGCAGTAATAAAACCCAGTATTGATGACAGTTTAAGCAGTAAAAAAGCCTAGTATTGGTGCCAGTTTACGCAGTAATCACCCCTAGTATTGGTGCCAGTTTACGCAGTAATCACCCCTAGTATTGGTGCCAGTTTATGCAGTAATAAAGCCTAGTATTGGTGCCAGTTTTTTTCAGTAATAAAACCTAGTATTGGTGCCAGTTTACGTAGTAATAACCCCTAGTATTGGTGCCAGTTTATGCAGTAATAAAGCCTAGTATTGGTGCCAGTTCGTGCAGTAATAAAGCCTAGTATTGGTGCCAGTTTACGCAGTAGTAACCCCTAGTATTGGTGCCAGTTTACGCAGCAATAACCCCTAGTATTGGTGCCAGTTTACGTAGTAAAAAAGCCTAGTATTGGTGCCAGTTTACGCAGTAATAGCCATTAATATTGGTGCCAATTTTTGCAGTAATAGTCTCTAGTATTGGTGCCAGTTTATGCCGTAATAGCCCCTAGTATTGGTGCCATTTTATACAGTAATAACCTCTAGTAATGGTGGAATTTTATGCAGTTATAGTCCCTAGAATTGATGGCAGTTTACACAGTAATTACCCCTAGTATTGGCGCCAGTTTATGCAGTAATAAAGCCTAGTATTGGTGCCAGTTTACGCAGTAAAAAAGCCTATTATTGGTGCCAGTTTACGTAGTAATTACCCCTAGTATTGGTGGCAGTTAACCCAGTAATAAAGTCTAGTATCAATGCTATGCTGTCAGCGTGGAGGGGGTAGGGAAGAATAGTGAGGCCTGCCAACCACAGTGATGAAAGTGTTAAGGCCAGCCGCGACAGTGGCGGTGGTCTTAAAGCGGAGTTCCACCCAAAAGTGGAACTTCCTCTTTAAGTGCCCCTGACTCCTGACATGCCACACTCATTTTTTTGGGGGGTCGGTATCTAGATTTGACAGGTACCCACACCTAGGCGACCTGAGTGGAAATTCTCCTCTCCCCCTCCCTCCGTGCGTCGCAGGTCCCAGAAGATTGCCCGTCCACTCAGTAATAAACCCATTATTATTCAGTAATAAACATCAAAACGGGTGGAACTTCGCTTTAAACACTTTTATCAACTTCATGGGAGATCTTTATGATTTCCTCGTGTGTCTCCTGATGTGCTATAGCGCCCCTCTTCATCTGGGACTCAATCCTTCCACCACACACTGAGGCGAAACTAAGGGGGAAGGCTGCTACAGTGCCACTCTCCATCTGGGACTCATGCCCCTACAAAATTTTGAGGAGCGAGGGCAACTTTAGCGACTTGGTAACCAGTTGCGGGCCACAATGAGCAGAGTGGGCAGATGACAGGTCCGTGTCCACTCAGCATATGTAAAGCAGACACTGACACAGCCCGTTCTACTCTATGGGCTCTCCGATCCGATCTGTCCAGACAGAAGGGGACAGATGCCCTTCTGTTTTTTTTCAAGTGGATAGGATTGAAGATAGGTGGGTGTAAGCGGACACAAATTTGTTTACATCTGCCACTCTATAGAGGTGAATGGAGGGTCTGATTGGGTCCACCTGAAAAACAGACAGGCGGACCCAATCATACCAATCATGTGAAAGGGGCCTAAGACTGCTTTCACCGAATGCACTGCAGTTTACCTGCACCTCAACTGACCTCAATCTTAATTTCTTCCTGAGGATACCTTGCTTGTATCGCTGGCTGTTGCTGTCCTCCAGGGCTGGTACTGCTGTCTCCTCTGAGACACAAAGGGAGTGTAACATGAGCGGCACTGGAGGAAGCATGCAGCTGCAGTAGAGAGAAGAGCCAATGCTTCCTGTATCGCTCCTGTCACACGCGGAGTACATTTGGTATAACTCCCCCTGTGACAGGAACCGGAACTATACAGGAAGCATCGGCTTCACTGCCCCTAGTGTGGCTCCGTTCTTTACAATAATGCTCGGGGATGGCGGGTTGGGAACCCGCAATCTGGGCTTACCGACCCGCCATTCCCAGAGCAGGAGGTGGGATCCTGTTGGGGGGGGCAGCATAATATTGGGGGGGCCATGGCCCCCCAGTGACGCCACTGCCCTCAGTTGTGTAGAAAAGCAATACCCAAGAGCAAGATCATACACAAAAAGGGGCGGGACCTTAACCGCCAATAAGAGGATTTTAGAAAGTAAAAAAAATGCAGTTTTCGCAGCATACTAGTACGGGCTTCAAGGAGATATAGCAGGGGGTGAGAAGGAAATACAGTGCCTCCTCACCACCTGTCAAATGTGTTCAGTGCTCTCTGAACAGTGATCCGAATGCAGATCACTCTTTAGAGAGCAAAGCAGTCCAACTGGGAGGAGGGCAACAGCACTAAAAGGCACACACAACAGCAACATAGCCTGAGGCTGCTTGCAGCTCAAAAAGCCACTTGAAGGACCTTATGCCTGAAGCTGGCCTGAGCATCTAGCTGGTAAAACCTTGGGAACGAAAGCCAGGTGGCAGTTTTGCAAGTCTGAGAAACAGCTGCTTAATGCTGAAAACCCCAAGAAGTACCGTACTTACTGATCTTGTAGACCGTGCCTTGACAGGAAGGAGTGGAACCCAAACCTTAGTACCAGAAGCTTGGATGATGATCTGTCTGAGCATCTAAAAATGGTGGAGTGAGAAGCAGGTTTCCTTTACAAGGACCATCAAGTTTGACAAAAAGAGAGTCTGTCTTTTCTAATGGGAGCAGTGGCTGTGAGGTAAACACCCGCAGCATGAACTACATTACAGTCAATTAAAGTGTAACGCTACTCCTGTAGGAGCCGCAGGAATTACTTGTCCAGGTCTTCTAAACTTTTTCCCCAGCAGCCAGGCACACAATAGGCTCATTCACTCTTTTTCCAAAGACCAATCTAGGGGGGTTTTATTTTTGGAGAACTTAGATAGGGATGAGGGAAGTTGTGGGATACTCCAAAGATAAAAACGAAGTACTACTGAGGACTTGGTTTCCTTCCTGAGCAAGCTTTAGTGAAGTCGGGGCTTGTAACAAACAGTAGACTTCAGCTTAAGTAGTAGTAGAGCCATTAGATCAAAGTCCCTTTGGGCATGAAAGTGTCTGGACAGAACTCTTCTGGACACCAGCCAGTGTCCCCTTTAACAGACTCACAGCTGGTTATAACTAGGCACCAGAGGGGTAACTAAAGCACAAGGTTCCCAAGATCTTTCCACTGTCTGTACTCCCAAGGCCCAAGGTCTGATGGATGCTGTGACGATCACGGGTATCAGATCCCTGCCCTTCTCACTAACTCGTGACAAAGGACTAGCCAATCTCACACTTACGTAACAATGTCACTCTCAGCTGCACCCTGCACAAAGATTTTCCAGCGTGCGGGACCACAATCTAAATGCCAGCCGGCTGAGAGTGATAGTCACAGGGCTAATTAAGCATCTAACCCTTTCACTGCCACAACCTCCACATTATTTATTTATTTATTTCCAGAGCAGGAGGAAACTCTTAATTTTAGAAATACCAATTATGACTTTAGAATAATCATCTGTAACACGCACTGTCACCACAGACAGGAATGTTCGGAGGATTTATTCTATACAGTAGCACTCTTCAAGAGACAGATTCTTTGTTAGCTTACATTAAGAGCTTAGGGACAAGGTTAACAATTTTCAAAATAAAGTTTAATAATAAAAAAGGTAAAAATTGGTGCAAATAAAGTATTTACAAAAATAAAAGGCGTTTCAAAGAAATAGAGACACAATTCAGCAATTAGAAAAATAAGGTAGAACTGAGAAGTAAGAATACTCGCGCATTCAATGTCCTGAGTGTTATCAGAGTTCAATAGCTGAGCCAGTTGTGATTGGTTCTCAAACTTGATAGATGTTCCTTCTTGATGTTACCCTGGAAACTCTGGTTACAAAGTTTGAGCAACCTTTTTCTCTGGGATCAAAGGGGTGTTGACAGACACCCCTGACCAATTAAAACAGAGTGGCAATGGGCTGTCCTGGGTTTATGACAATATCAGGACCTCCTCTGTGGACAGATTCCTACTACTCTTAATATCTCAAAATATGTAATGGTTACATTCTTTAAACTGCTAGTTTATCATTCAGCATGTATTTTGGCATCAAAAGATACCAAATACCGATAACATTATCACACAGGGAATATCTTATCGCTATCTTCTATTCTATACGTGACAGGGTGGTCAAGCATGCTCTTAATTCAATCAGTAGGACATTTCTCATCCAAATATATACTTATTGTTAATGTGTCATGTTGCTGTCTGCATTTATGAATCGTGTGTGTATCTGTTAAGTTTTTTAATGAACAGCTTGGTTGAGTGCTATTTACGACTGTGTTATCCTTTACTGGATTTGCTCAAAGTTTTTTATGACTGGCCTGTTCTGTTGAGATAACGGTTCCTTTGAAGTGGCACAGCCTAGGCATTCCATTAATTAATTGAGGTGGGAGGGGGGGATATCTATTTGGCCTGCCAGACTGTCTTACTGAACAAAAACGATTGCTAAGTTCTGAACAAAATGGTTGCTTGCGACAGCTTTTAGTATATCCAGTGCAGGATGTCATTACACCTCCCCCCTCAGGTGGTTGCATGGGAGGGAACCGCCATTTCCCTCCTGACACAACTGACTCCTGCTGGCTCGGCTTGTCGCAACAAACCATCAGCATTGCAATGGGTGCTGCCTTTCTTATGCTGAATGGTGAAATCGTATTGCTGAAGAATTAAGCTCCACCGAACTAGTTTGCAATTCTCCCCAGCAACACGATTTAGCCAGCTCAAGGGATTGTGATCGGTGATCACAGTGAAGTGCCATCCATACAGGTACATCTGCAACTTCTGGAGGGCACACACGATCGCAAGACACTCCTTTTCGATCGTGGCGTATTCTACTTCCCTGGGGAGCAGCTTCCGGCTCAGATAGAGGATGGGATGTCCCTCTCCGGCATCATCCACCTGGCTCAGAACTGCACCCAATCCAAAAGCAGAGGCATCAGTCTGCACTAGGTGAAGTCTGGAGCCTGTAGCACAGGGGCGCTGGCCAGAGCCTCTTTCAAGGGCTGAAATGCCCTCTTACACTCTGGTGTCCATGACACCACCTTGCCAGTTTATTTTTGGTTAAGTCAGTGGTTTTGCCAGGCTACTGTAGTTACAGACAAACTTCCTATGGTAGCCAGCAGTTCCCAGGAATGATATGACCTGCTTTTTGGTTTGAGGGGTAGGCCAGGCCAGGATGTCTCGGGTCTCAAGGTTCCTCCTCCTACCTGGTGTTCCAAGTACTGGACATCAGTCATGCCTATCTGACACTTGCTGGGTTTGACAGTCAGATTGGCAGCTGTCAGTCGGTCCAGGACTTGTGACAAGTGCCCCGGGTGTTCTTCCCAGGTAGGGCTGAACACGGCAATGTCATCCAGGTAGGTAACTGCAAAGGTTTCCATGCCCTCCAGTAAGTCATTCATGACCCTCTGGAAGGTGGCTGGGGCATTCTTCATCCCAAACGGCACGACCGTAAATTCAAACAAGCCAAATGGGGTGATGAAGGCAGACTTTTCCCAAGCCTCAGGGGCTAGAGGAATTTGCCAGTATCCTCTGCTCAGATCCAGGATTGTGATATAGCGGGCAGCCGCCAGCCTATCCAACAACTCATAAATCCGTGGCATGGGGTAGGATTCTGCAGTGGTGATAGCATTCAGCTTCCGATAGTCCACACAGAACCTGGTCCTCTGATCCTTTTTGGGGACCAGGACTACTGGGGACACCCAGGCACTGTGGGACTTTTGAATCACCCCCAGCTGCAGCATTTCCTCTGCCTCCCTTTTCATGTCGGGTAGCACCTCCAGAGAGACACGATAGGCCGACTGTTTAATGGGAGGATGTGCCCCTGTATCCACCTGGTGGAAAGCGAAGGGTGTGCTCCCAGGTTTTCCTGTAAACCTGCTACCATATACTGCCAGCACTCTCTTCAGTTCAGGTACCTGAGTGGGGGTAAGATTGGAGTTTATCGGGAGGTCCGAGTCCACCTCTCTGGTGTCAGCTAGCAGGTCTAAAAGTGGATCAGCCTCCTCAAGCTCTGGCCTGCTGCAGACCGGCAGGGCATAGGTTGTGCGCTCATGATGGGCTTTAATCATGTTCACATGAACGTCCTTCTGCCGTCTACTCCCTTCTCCCAACCTGACTAAGTAAGTGACATTATTCAAACGCTGGGTGATTGTGTACGGGCCTTCCCCTGCTGCTTGGAGTTTGTTCTGCCGCAGGTGAAGCAGAACATACACCTACTGACCAACCTTATATGTCTGCTCCCTAGCTTTACAGTCATACCAACATTTCTGCCTGCTCTTGGCCTGTGTCATGTTTTCCCATACAATACCCACCAGTGTCTCCATTTTGTCTCTGAATTTTAGGACGTAATCCACAACAGAGACTTCTGGGTCAGCAATTTTGCCCTCCCAGGTCTCGCGGATTAGGTCCAGGGGCCCTCTTACCCTCCATCCGTACAGAAGTTCAAATGACAAAAAGCCTGTGGACTCGTGGGGAACCTCTCTGTAAGCAAACAGCAGATGAGGCAGATATCGTTCCCAGCCCTTTCCTTGGGATTCCACAAAGGTGCGCAACATTTGTTTTAGGATCCTATTGAAACGCTCACACAAGCTGTTGGTTTGGGGATGAGAAGGACTGGCCATGATATGTGTCATCTGTATTTTCTGACAGAGAGCTTGCATCAAGTCAGACACAAACTGGGGGCCCTGATCGCTAATAAGCTCAGCCAGAAATCCCACTCTTGTGAAGATCCCCAGCAGAGCATCAGCGACCTTATCTGCTCGGAGGGAGGAGAGAGCCACAGCCTCTGGATAACTCGTGGCATAGTCGACAACTGTCAGTATACAACGTTTGCCTGAACTGCTAGGGATGGCTAGGGTCCCAATGATATCCACTGCCACCCTCTTAAAAAGTTTGTCAATCACAGGCAAAGGTTGTAGTGGGGCCCTGTGTACCTCTCCTACCTTGCCAACTCGCTGGCAGGTAGCTGAAACGCTCCTGCGTTTTCTGAAACAAGATGGATTTGCAGCTGCAGAAAAACTCCACTCAGCAGTCATGTAGAGATACGTTGAAATACCAATTCCAACTCCCAAGACTCATCACTGTGGTCTGTCTGATTCAGCATACAAATATACACACTCAATAAGATGTTCCTGGAGTGATAGATGTATATAGCAGTATAGTGGTGATGAGCTGAAGAGACAGGTATGAACAGTGACAATAGGTGAACAGCACTTGAGAGAAATGTTCATGAGAGTATAGATGGTAACAGGTAGGATGCAGATAGGTTAGCAATCATGTATGGTAGTAGGTGGTAGGATAGCAGATGACATACAGGAGAGACTAACCCAGTGCAAGGATAGATGTTAGTAGGCTCAAGAGCTAGCAATCTAAATAATAGTGCAGATGATAGTAACAGTCCTTAATATGCAGAGCTAGATAGTGTAAGCTTAGTAGGAAGGTTATGGAGGATTCCCCTGCGGGGTACTTATCACTAATAGCAAGCAGTAGTAGAGAGGTTCGGTATGAGCGAGTGATCTGGTAGCGGGATACAGGGATCAGTAGCGAGGTTCCGACAGCGAGGTACGCTTGTAAGCATATGAGCTTCAAGGCAGGTTGAACGAACATGTGAGTGAGAACGCCGGCAGTTGAAATAGCCGCTCTGCGGCGCTCAGTGATGACAGCATCGGTCTTAAAGGTGTATGCGCACCTACCAGAAGAGAATGGTGGGACGCATACACTGAATTGGAAAGTGGAATAAGGGTACCAGAGGTACCAGAACATTACAGTACCCCCCCCCCCTTAAGGCCGGCTCCGGAAGGCCTCTAGAACTGGTTTTTCCGGGTATTTCGCGTGAAAATTGCGAATCAGCCTAGGGGCATGTATATCAGAGGTATCCAGCCAGGTGTCGTCTTGGGGCCCATAGTTCTTCCATCGTACTAGATATTGGAGTCTTCTTCTGTGGATACGAGAATCCAGAATCTCCTTTATCTCATATTCTTCTCCGCCTTCAACTTGTACAGGAGGTGGAGGTGGGATGGTAGGCCTTATTCCTTGGTCAGGAACATGGGGCTTCAGTAGCGACACATGGAAGATGGGATGTATCTTGAGGTCTGTTGGTAATGTGAGCTGTACTGCAGCTTTTCCAATAAGTTTCCTGATTGGGAAGGGTCCCAAGAATAGAGGCCCAAGCTTTTTGCTAGGGATCTTTAATCTTAAGTTTTTTGTTGATAGCCAAACGAGGTCCCCAATAGCATACTGAGGAGAAGGTCTTCTACGAAGGTCATAGTACTTTTTTTGTTGACTATGAGCGTGTGAGATGGTAGTATTAAGTAAACCCAGAGAGTCTTTTATTTGGGTAAGATAGTCTGAGGCTACTGGGTTACTTGATGGAAGGATGCGTGGTGGAAGAATAGTGGGATGAAACCCATAGTTCAAGTAGAACAGACTCTGTTTGGTCGTACTGTGGGTTGCGTTGTTGTAGGCAAATTCTGCCAGAGGGAGGAGATCCACCCAATCATCCTGTAGGTATGATGTGTAGCAACGTAAATATTGCTCGATGCACTGGTTGACTCTTTCAGTCTGTCCGTTGGTCTGAGGATGGTAGGGAGAAGTGAGCTTTCGCTCAATTCGTAGTATGTGACATAGTTCTTGCCAAAACTTGGAGATGAATTGTGATCCACGGTCAGACAAAAGAGTTTTTGGAATTCCATGTAACTTAGACATGTTTCATCAGTAGTTCCGCTGTTTGTTTGGACGAAGGTAGTCTGCGAATAGCAACGAAATGTGCCATCTTTGTCAGATGGTCCACTGACACTAAAATGGTATTAAATCCTTTGGAAGGTGGTAGTTCTACTATAAAGTCCAAGGACACAACTTCCCATGGAGTCGGGGGTATTGGTAGACTGCATAGTAGACCGGATGGTTTTGTAGTGTCAATTTTGGACCTGGCACAGACGTTGCATGAAGAGACAAATTTTTGTATAGATGTCTTCATATCAGGCCACCAAAACTGCCTGGTAAGCAAATTAAGGGTCTTTGTCATACCCATATGTCCTGCCATAGGCACATCATGTGACAATTCCAAGATCTTGGTGCGCATAGTAGGGGGTATGTAGAGTTTGTCGTTGTAGTAGAGGAAGCCTTCTGCATCAGCACTTAGTTGTGGTGGAGGTGAATCCAAACCTATACTGTGCAGAATCTCTTCCTTCAAGGAACGGACAACCCCAATAATACGCTTGTAGGGTATTATAGGAACGGAAGGGATTTCGGAGCAATTATCTTCAGTTAATCGTGATAGCGCATCCGCTTTTTTATTCTTGTCTGCAGGTGTGTAGGTCACTAGGAAGTTAAATCTTAGGAAGAATAGTGACCATCGTACCTGCCGGTGGGAGAGGGTTTTGTTAGTCTGAAGATATTGAAGATTTTTATGATCTGTATATATGAGTATTGGTAATCGGGTGCTTTCAAGTAGATGTCGCCAATTCTCCAGAGCCAGTTTTATAGCAAGCAGTTCCTTTTCACCCACTGGGTAATTCACCTCTGGGCTGCTTAGAGATTTAGAGAAGAAGGCGACTGGATGGAGTGGTGAAGTATTAGTTGGTCGTTGGGAGAGTACTGCTCCTACTGCCATATTTGACGCATCTACTTCCAGAATGTATTGGAGGGATGGGTCTGGATGGCGTAGTATGGGAGCAGAGGTAAAGCTTGTTTTTAACAAGCGAAAAGCTTCATTTGCTTCATCTGACCATTTAAATGGTTTCTTAATACTTGTGAGTTGTGTGAGAGGTCTCACAATGGCAGAGAAGTTCTTGATGAACTTCCTATAGAAGTTTGAAAATCCAAGGAATCGCTGTAGTGCTTTGCGGGTGGTTGGTATAGGCCAATCCTGAATACAGGATATCTTACTCATATCCATCTTGATTCCTGTTTTGGATATGATGTATCCTAGGAATAATACTTCTTCTTTATGAAATAAGCATTTTTTTTAGTTTCACGTATAGATTGTGTGTGAGTAATCTGGATAACACAAGTCTTACATGTTTTATATGTTCAGACAAGGATTGTGAATAAATAAGTATATCGTCCAGATATACCACAACACAGACATCAACTAAGTCTCTAAAGATATCGTTTATGAATAGTTGAAAGGCTGCGGGAGCGTTACATAGCCCAAATGGCATTACAAGATATTCGAACAATCCGTATCTGGTTCTGAATGCTGTTTTCCACTCATCTCCATCACGGATTCGGATTAGATTGTATGCCCCTTTCAGGTCCAATTTTGAAAAGTAGGTAGCTCCACGCACTTGTTCAATGAGTTCAGGGATAAGCGGCAAAGGATAGCGATCTTTTACTGTAATGGCGTTCAATTGCCTATAGTCGATAATAGGCCTGAGACTTGAGTCTTTATTGCGGACAAAAAAAAGTCCTGCAGCTGTGGAAGAAGTGGAAGGTCTAATAAAACCTTTTGTCAAATTCTCATCCAAGTATTCCTTGAGATGGGAAAGTTCATCCTGCGAAAGAGGATAAACATGACCAAAAGGCAATTTACTATTTGGGAGTAGATCAATAGTGCAATCATAATCCCTATGGGGAGGCAGTACTTGAGCATTTTTCTCAAGAAAAACTTCGGACAGATCCTGATAGCATAGTGGTGCAATCTCATCTGACACCACAGACAGGATCTTTCCATAAGACGGGAGGTTACACGTACTCTCGCAATAGTAAGAGAAGAAGGTTAGGGTCTGTTTCTTCCAATCTATGGTTGGTTGATGTGTGTGTAACCAGGGAAGTCCCAAAACAATGGGAAAGTGGGGCGAAGATAATAGGTCGAAGGTAGTGGTATCCGTATGAGACTCGTTAGTGGTGACTAGGAGTGCTTGTGTCTGATTAGTGATTGGGCCAGAAGATAACGGAATACCGTTAATAAGACTCACAGAGACAGGCTTAGGTTTTGAAATAATAGGTACTTTATTTAAAAGTAGCAAAACGTATATCGATATAATTTGCGCAAGATCCTGTGTCGATCATGGCCTTAGTGGTAATCCTAGTCTGGTCCCACTGCAATGTCAAACGAACAAAAAGATAAGGGTTAGTAAATGAAGTTGTCAATCCCCCTAGGAGGACATGTGAACACTCACCCTCTTTTTTGCGGACAAGGGGACAGACGCTTATCATGTGATCCGGGGATGCGCAGTACAAGCAAAGATTACTGGATCGTCTCCTGGCTCTTTCAGTAGTTGATAAAGGTGGGCGTATGGTTCCTTTCTCCATAGGAGTAGGGTCAACGGCCGAAATCCGAGAAGGACTGGACAATGGCATTCCCATTTTTTCAGCCTTTCTTTCTCGCAGCCTCCTGTCTATGTTGATACTGAGTTGTATCAAAGCATCCAGGGTGTCCGGTAAATCCGCTCGGGCGAGCTCGTCTTTAACGGCTTCTGATAGGCCGAGTCTAAATTGAGTTCTCAGAGATGTATCATTCCACCCTGAATCAAGGGTCCATCTTTTGAACTCTGCTACAAAGTCTTCTACAGGTCTCCTACCTTGTTTCAAGGACCTCAATTGAATATCGGCAGTACTCTGCCTATTGGGGTCATCATATAGACTAGCGAGTTCCGCTAGGAATAAAGCATAGGAATAAAGCATAGAAGTTGAGAAGCTGATCATTTTTCTCAAAGAGAGAGTCTGCCCAGGCCCGTGGATCACCCGTTCGGTATGAAATAATAGTACAGACTTTGATATGATCAGTAAGGTAGGTACGAGGTTTTAGCAAGAAAAGTAACTGACAGGCGTTTTTGAATTCACAAAATTTTTTGCGATCACCTGTAAACACTAGAGGAGGATTTATTTTGGGTTCAGGGGGCTGAGCAGCGGCAAGTTGTGATAGACGGGTTACCTGCTGCTTCAGAGCCTGATTGTCTTCTTTTAATTCAGTAAGAGCGTGTATTAACGCAGTCACTTGTTGTTTTAATTGTGTCACTTGAGTGGGTAAATCTGCTGAATCCATTTGATGTTCGTTCAATCTGTAACGCTCCTGCGTTTTCTGAAACAAGATGGATTTGCAGCTGCAGAAAAACTCCACTCAGCAGTCATGTAGAGATACGTTGAAATACCAATTCCAACTCCCAAGACTCATCACTGTGGTCTGTCTGATTCAGCATACAAATATACACACTCAATAAGATGTTCCTGGAGTGATAGATGTATATAGCAGTATAGTGGTGATGAGCTGAAGAGACAGGTATGAACAGTGACAATAGGTGAACAGCACTTGAGAGAAATGTTCATGAGAGTATAGATGGTAACAGGTAGGATGCAGATAGGTTAGCAATCATGTATGGTAGTAGGTGGTAGGATAGCAGATGACATACAGGAGAGACTAACCCAGTGCAAGGATAGATGTTAGTAGGCTCAAGAGCTAGCAATCTAAATAATAGTGCAGATGATAGTCCTTAATATGCAGAGCTAGATAGTGTAAGCTTAGTAGGAAGGTTATGGAGGATTCCCCTGCGGGGTACTTATCACTAATAGCAAGCAGTAGTAGAGAGGTTCGGTATGAGCGAGTGATCCGGTAGCGGGATACAGGGATCAGTAGCGAGGTTCCGACAGCGAGGTACGCTTGTAAGCATATGAGCTTCAAGGCAGGTTGAACGAACATGTGAGTGAGAACGCCGGCGGTTGAAATAGCCGCTCTGCGGCGCTCAGTGATGACAGCATCGGTCTTAAAGGTGTATGCGCACCTACCAGAAGAGAATGGTGGGACGCATACACTGAATTGGAAAGTGGAATAAGGGTACCAGAACATTACAGTAGCACAGGACCGACAGTAGTCAGCTAAGTCAGTGAACATGGTAGGCCAAAAAAAAGGTATGCATCAATCTCCCCCGGGTCTTACTGATCCCCAAGTGCCCTGCTAGGGTAATCTCATGAGCCACTTTTAGCAACTGTCCCCTGAATTGACTGGGTACAACAAGCTGCCTTCTACCTATGTTACACTTATTTTTTCCTGCAGGAAAACCCTCTCTGTACAGTTTTCCTTTGTCTCAGTAGACCTTCTGTTTGTCATTCTCTGCAGGTGGGCGATCAGCTACACTCCTCAGCTGCTCTAGTATTTGGTCTGTCTGCAGTGCTGTCTCAAAGGTGGAACAACAAGTCCCAGCCAGCAGTCCTGTGGCAAACAAGGACAGCTGCTGAGGCTCAACAGAGGTGGAGTCCACTGGGTCAGAACAAGGAGAGGGCCCAGAGACCTCCTCCTGCTGTTCTGTGACAAGGGCCTGCATCTCAACTGCCTTTGCAGCACTGCGAGTTACCACCAATATTGGCAATGCATTATCATCATCATTTACAGTTGTAGCATTATTTAAACATACATCTGCTAACTTCACAGGCAAGGGGGTCTCCTCTCCTTCTGTGAAAGGAGGCCTTTGTATTTCCACCCCACCATCCCCCTCCCTGGGTTGCCCAGATATTAAACCCACATCTGTACACAGTACCTTGGGGAGTCCAGGGGTTCCGTGGGGGTGTCCTCCGCAGGGGCATAATATGAGACAAGGATCCCTAGATCGGCACTCAACAACACAGCAGTGGGGATTTCTTCAGAGACTCCCACCTCTCTCATCCCACTTCCTGCGCCCCAATCAATGAACACATAGGCACGGGGTATGCGGGAACGGGTGCCATCAAAACACTGAGGGTAAGAAACTTCTGTGGGATGATGTCAGTTTCGTCTGTCACCTCTGGTCTGACCAAGGTGACTTCAGCTCCGGGGTCTGCTCCAGTGTCATTCCTTCCTGATTTTTGCCACTGACGTCAAGTCCTCTAAATGCACACTCAGCACTCAGGTCACTTTTGCTCATTTTCATATATTGCTATACCCCAGGCATGTTTGCTAGCAGAAAAGACAGAACAGAAAGCAGAGATAGGAAAGAGCTGTATAAAGTAGAGGCTGCTGTATGTCTCTTTTTAAAAAAAAAAAAATGCACCGTCTTGTCCCTAAGGACTGTTTTCCACAAACGTTACAATCCTTCAGTGCAGAGCGAATTACTAACAATGCACTGAATGCTCTTAATGCAAACTATCCCACGTACGCTGCTAGCCAATATGTGACAATCGCGGGTATCAGATCCCTGCCCTTCTCACTAACTCGTGACAAAGGACCAGCCAATCTCACACCCTGCCGAAACTTACATAACAATGCCACTCTCAGCTGCACCCTGCACAAAGATTTTCCAGCTTGCGGGACCACAATCTAAATGCCAGCAGGCTGAGAGCGATTGTCACAGGGCTAATTAAGCAATTAACCCTTTCACTGCCACCACCTCCACGTTATTTATTTATTTCCAGACCGGGAGGAAACTCTTAATTTTAGAGATACCAATTATGATTTTAGAATAATCGTCTGTAACACGCATTGTCACCACAGACAGGAATGTTCAGAGGATTTATACAGTAGCACTCTTAAAGAGACAGATTCTTCGTTAGCTTGCATTAAGAGCTTAGGCACAAGGTTAACACTTTTCAAAATAAAGTTTAATAATAAAAAGGTCAAAATTGGTGCAAATAAAATATTTACAAAAAAAAAAAAAGGTTTCAAAGAAATAGAGACACAATTCAGCAATTAGAAAAATAAGGTAGAATTGAGAAGTAAGAATACTTGCATTCAAAGTCCTGAGTGTTATCAGAATTCAGAGTTCAATAGCTGAGCTTTTGTAAGTGGAGTGGTTTTATTTCTTAAAGGGGGTGTCACCATTACTAATATACTGCAATTTTATTTTTTGAAATTGCTATTTGTTTAAAAGATATAAAGTTGTATATTTGGTTTACAGGACACCACATATACAGTATATGGTATTCAGAGGGAGGGTTCCACCATCACTTAAAAAAGATGCAATTATATTTAAATTGAGTTTCTGTGGTGAAGAAGGGAGAATAGCATTGTATATTTTATTGTAAAGATAGATAGATAGATAGATAGATAGATAGATAGATAGATAGATAGATAGATAGATAGATAGATAGATAGATAGATAGATAGATAGATAGATAGATAGATAGATAGATAGATAGATAGATAGATAGATAGATAGATAGATAGATAGATAGATAGATATAGGAGAGAATAAAGTAATGAGCCCTTGCAGTAAATCTCTCTTCCTGTACACATTCTCATGATTACCTTAACCTAATGGATGCTTCTAATTCTCCTGCTCTGCAAACATTATTGCACACAATCACTGTCAGCCCCACTGCTAGTAGAATCTGTAGTATATACTGCATGCTGTTTTTTAAAATTCATCTTCCAAATACCTTAGTTATTCTTCCTGATCAGCAGTCACCACCACTCGCTCTCTCCCTCCGATGTATACACCACATGACCGCCTGGCAGACGTCAGAGGGAGTATTTGGCCCCTCTCTCTGTAGTGTATACATCGGAGGGAGAGAGCAATGGGCGGTCATGTGACCGCTGATAAAAGAATTTAGAAGATGGATTTTAAAAAAGGCATGCCGTATATACTACAGGTTATACTAGCAGAGAGGCTGGCAGTTTGGATGCACTACCTTAATAACCTCTTTAATTGAGGGGCACAGTATAATGTTGGGGGGCCATGGCCCCCCCCCCCCAGTGACACCACTGGTTGCCAGTAGCACACCGGCACAGCATCGCCCCCGACAAATGTGCGCTCTGTATAAACAATGCGTAATCTGTTGGTTGATCGCAGCTGGGATTTGGCAGCATATAATTTTCAATTACAAGGATGGCAAACTAAACAACTAGATAATTCTGTCTTGAAGGAATATGTTTTTTTTTTTTTTTTTAGTACATCATATTCTTTATGGGATTCCATATGCATTACTTATATTATTTGTACAGTATCTTTTGTACCCCTAATAAAGGGGCTTAGTTTGGCCCCTGAAATGCATTGGCTGACTTCTGTTTTTACCATTTCTCTACTACAGAATCTGTAAAATACTTCTGAACTCTTAAATGCTTGTTTGATGCTCCTTCTGGTTTAACTACAATTGCTCAGGCCTGGGATCATAAACAGCATACAAGACTGTAAGGTCAAGTTCTGCCCAAGACAAAATCATTGATACCTCTTTCTGTGCAAAGACTTCTGGCTTCTTTCAGATTGTTGATGTATGCCTCTGCTGTAGTGTTGTCTGACAGTATCCTGAGCGGATGACCCTCTGGTCAAGACGTCCAGTGTTGTAGGGACAACCAATGGGCCCAGACTTCCCCAACTTCAGAACAGGATTCCTGAGCCACCAGTTTAGAGTCAACCTAGTCCATGGTCTCAGGCTAATCAGTTTTTCCAAAGATTGTCCACAATGACAGGATGTTGAGTTGTAGGGGTCGGGGGTGGAACTGGGCAAACAGGAATGCCTCAAAAGAGACTACCATCGGTCCCAGGACTCCCATGCAGGCAAACTAAAGTCTAGTATACACTAGTCCTTTTTTTTTCCGTTCAACCCAGCAGGGGTTAGTTAGTACAGCAATCTCCCCTGCTGTTCTATTGTGTTCTGACAGTGGGACGGCCCATCAGCCAGAACACTCCAGTCAGCGCTTTCAGCCATTGTCAGAGCACTGATCGGCAGAACTTTTTTTGATTATGCCACTTCAGTAGAAGCCAGCCAAACAGCCAGCTTCTGTCAGACTGTATTGAACCTGTCGATGCCGCCCAACCTTCGGCCTGTGTGTACTAGGCTTAAGAGTCAGGTGACTACTTGGATTGAAGAGTCCAAGTTTAGGAGTGGAGAAATAAAGCTACCCTTAGGGAAGAAAAACTCTGGCTTGAGCTGTTTTTGGAATAAAACCTAGCTACTCCAAGCTATGAGTCAGCTCCAACACTGACTTCCCGAAGGTTCATTTTCCAACCACATCTTTGAAGGGTCTTAACTGTCCATAAAGAGGCCAAAACCTTGAACAATCAGGTTGCAGAGGACAGGCCAAATAGCAGCGCCATGAACTGGAAGTGCTGGGAATCTACAACAAATTAAAAGAAGTGCTGATAAAATAGGGACATGCAAGTATGAATTCTTGTGAAGAGAGTCCTGAAAGACAACTTGTGGAATGAGGCTACAACAGACCTGGTGGATTTCATGTGAAATTTTGGGCCCAAATTAAGACCTTTAGAGCCTTGAGATCCAAGATGGGGCACATGCCCCCTTTTTGGTTTTGGGACTGAAGGTTGAGGTTAGAACCCCTGAAGCCTTTCTGGCACAGGAACTGGGAAGAAAACTCCAGCAGGACACTAGCTTGTAGCCCTGGAAACCTCCTCCTCTACTCAAAATTCGGAGACATTCCCCAAAACTGAAAACTAGGAGCACCCCTTCATGCTGAAGAGGATTTGTCAGTGGGTTTGGGGGAGTGGAAAGGCCAGGGTGTGTGTTTGAACTAGGTTCCTGGCCTGGGTCTGGCTTTTGAGGTTGAGGGGACTAGGAATAAAACAAAAAAAAAAAAAAACCCTTCTTGGCCTTAGAGATTTAGAGTGCCAGTGACCTGCAGGGATAGGGGAGCAGTTTTAAATTGCCACTGACTACCAGTGATTGTGGAATTGTTTTTTGGTGGGGAGGTTAAAGTGTTTTGGGTTTATCTATGACAATCCAGCAATTGCATACCTCTGGATCAACTGTGGGTATAGGATTACAGTATATAATTTTTTTCCTTCTATTGGTTGAACTAAATTGACTTTTTTTTTTCAACCAGACTAACTATGTAACTCCAACATCTCACATTTCTTCCACTAATACTGAAAGACTTGCACTTGACTTTAGTGGGCAACTTTTAAAAGGCAAATTGCCCCTAATTTATATATTTTTAAAAGAGGTGTAAAGGGCACATTGAAAAAAAGAAGCTCAAATTACACACATAAGACGGATAGAAAGACACTACTGTAGAATGTTTTTAATTTCTGGAAAACCCAGAAAGCCTTGCAACTCCAGTGTAAATAGTGCCCATTGTATTAAATGTTTATTGTACAATAAAGATTTGAAATACAGATAAAGATATAAAACAGTTTAAAAACCCTTTTAGGCTGCCTAAAAAAAAAGTATCTTTAGGAGGCAATCTTGGCTTATACCAGAATTTATTTGATTTTTTTTCTATTATGTTTTGGAAGCATTAGCCACTGTATTTAGGTGAAATCAGAGGAGTAAAAGGCAGTTTTATCACAAAATAGGTTCTGCTCTAAATCCAAACTCCAGTCAGAACTTTGGTCACAGATAGCATGGGTTAGGTATAGCTTCTCTGTCAGGAATTTTTTTTGTGACCCCCTTCTTTGTAGTCCATGGGTTTGGAGGGACAGGAAGCAATTGGAAATCTCTCAATTGATGACTGACAACAACCAAATACATTTTCTAGTACAGTGGGAAAAGGCTACAACCTCTATTTCTATATAGTACCTTTCTGGGGAATCCTGGTTACTCCTTTCTTGCCCCAGTGTCACCAGTATCAAATACAGCAGTAAAAGTATGGCAGAGGTGCCAACGCCCCTCAGCTATCTAAATGTTTTGGCAGGAGTTGGGCTTTTAACAAAACGTATCCGTGCCTCTGCAAACACAAATGACCTTTTGCAGTCATTTGAAGAACAGAACCATGAGATTGATTTACTAAAGGAGTAATGATTTACTAAAGGAGTAAAGACTGTTCAATTTGCAAAACAAATTACCACTAAGATCATCTAATTGTCTGTTGTTTGCCATTGCAAGTGATTAGATTATCAAAAGTAAATACAATTTAACCTAAGGACGGCCAAACACTGAGTGAATTTCTTAAAAAGAAATTCACTTGAATCCCCCATCAACACAGACAGCGTTGATGCGGGAATCCCTCTTACCGTGCCATTGTCTTCTCACAGCAGAGGAAGCCTATAGCAGCCGCTAGCAATAATCGGCAGGTAAAACACAGCAGGCTGGTTGTACCCAAGTTGATCGATCAACTTAGTACATTTAGCCTGCCAATACATGGTTCAAATTCCTGCTGAACCGGCCGAGATTCGAACAGTGTATGGCCTGCCTACCTCTACTTTTGATGACAAAAAAAAACAAACAATGCTCCCTGTGTGATCAATGTATAATTGCAAGGATTTTAACAAACGCAGGTGTAGATTCCTACCTGTTTCTGCTCTGAAGAAAAAGCCGTTTGCTGTCTGCAGAGTAAATCTGAATGGGAGTGACTTTTTCATTAGGAGTTATCAGCTGATGCATTTTCAGTGTTCTAATGAAGAAAGTTGCAGGGTATGCATCCCAACCAAACCGATTTGAACAGTGTATGGCCTACCTTATTGTAATAATATGAATGGGAAAAAAAAATCACTCTGAAATGCAAACATGCTCTACTCCTTTAGTAAATCAATCCCAATAAATTCTATTCCATATACCAGTGATTTTTTGCTAGTAGAAGGAAAAAAAACTAGAAAAATATTGTTTTAAATACAGATATCTGTTGTGTGGTGCTATAAAAAAAGATCCCTGCAATATCAGACAAGAAGCAATAAAGTGGAATTCACATATACACAAAGTGAAGACATCCATGTTGAGGGCCACAGTAATGTTCTCAAGAATAGTTAATTTACTGGCACCCTAGTGAAAATGTATAAAGAATGCAGTAAATGCATGCTTCCACTTTGTAATGTGTTTGTGCATGGTTATTGCTGCTAGTCCAAATGGTAAAAGAATCAAGCTATAATGCATGTTATTCCAGTGCAATTTGTCAGACATGCCTGTTTTTAAGAAAAGAGCTACAGCAAATAAAAAAAAAAAAAAAAAACACGTATTAGTGAAGGAAGGGCACAATTTTCTCATTGAACCATTCCACAGAAAACTGGAGATGATCACCGTCTGCAGCCAAGAACACTAGCTTTCCAGCTTTATCCATCTCTCTCAAACCCAAGCGATCCTACAAATATATAAACAATATAAAACAAACAAGTTATATTAATATTATTAATAAAAAAAAAAAAACACACACACACAACCTAGGCTACGCGACATGGTGGGAGCACACAACGATAATGATAAGACCTAGTCTACATAGGCTTCATCTTGTAAAAGAGCAGTGGGTATAGCAAGCTTTGTTGAAGGTTTTAAAAATATCATTCTGCTCCTATTTAAACGCAGGTCTTACTGGGAGAGCTGTTACTTTAACCACTTGCCTACAGGGCACTTTTACCCCCTTCCTCCCCAGGACAATTTTCAGCTTTCAGCACTCTCACGCTTTGAATGACAATTGCGCGGTCATGCTACACTGTACACATATGAAATTTTTATCATTTTTTTCACATAAATAGAGCTTTCTTTTGGTGGTATTTAATAACCTCTGGGTTTTTTATTTCTTACAAAAAAAAAAAAAAAAAAAGACAGAAAATTTTGAAAAAAAAAAGTTTTTCTTATTTTCATATACTGTGTCCCCTTACCGCTGATCAGCTCTCCTCTTCCTCACACTGCAGTCTCTGTGTGAGGAAGGAGAGCTGGCGATGAGAGATGATCTCATATGTTTACATTTGAGATCATCTCTCATTGCACTGTCCTTTCACATGGTAAATGGCCGCTGTGATTGGCCATTCACCACGATCTGTGATTGGCTATGTGCAAGGGACACGGCCGACACAGATTTTCCCCGATGTGCGCTCGCGGGAGCCTGTTACTGGAAGGCCGTATAAAGACGGCCTCCCGGAAATTAGAGCCTGCGCAGTAGCCGTCTTTCGGCTATAGCGCGGGTGAAAGGTGGTTAAACAAGCTACTACCAGGACTCAGCACTACTGGAAGCTTGTTGAAAGCCCATTGAAGCCTGCTAGCAGCTTGCTTAACCCTTTTGCTGCTAGGTCATTTTTTTTGCACACACATACTAAATTGTACAATTTGTACATGAAAACACACTTAAAACCTCAAAACATAAAATACATTTTTTTGAAAGCAAAGACCCCGTAGAATAAATAGGTGGTCCTATTTTCTTATGTCACATATTTGCGCTACTGTTCATTAAAATGGGATTTTCTCTATCGTTCCATCTACAGACGCAGCTCTCCTTAATCATAGATTCATAGGGTTATGCTCCTCCTTCTAGGGATAGTCACTAGGCGGAAAGAAAAACAAACAAACTTGTCCACGCCTATGGGAGCTATCCCAGCAGGCATTACACCTCAGGCTCTGTTTTGTTCTGCCTAGTGTTCAGGGATAGGACCTACCTCCCTGCTGGGACTTCGGTCTTAGCTGTATCAGGGAGAATTTGTGATTTTTTTTTTTTTTTAACTAGTTAGTTCCAGAGGATCAAGATCCAAAAGGAACTACAAGCAACAGCTGGCTGGTATTCACGCTGGATAATCTAGATCCTTAAGGTCTCCCAGTCTGGCCTACGAGCGTGAGCAGGTTATAGTCTAGAACTAGGCCTCATCACGACAGTCCCCCGACAGATGGGGACGAGCCTGCGAGTGGAACATCTCACCGGGACGCAAACGACCTGGAACGTCCTGAGTCGCAGCTTCCTTTTAGCTAACAGCACCCCCATTCCGGGTGGGATGTGATCTATTTTTCGGAATGACGCCCACCTGGTACCGTGGTATGGTGAGTAAGCTGTCCCCCCAATGCCTTTGGAGGTCGCGGGGTGGGCGTGGGGCCATCCCTGGAATAGTTGGGCCCTAGGGGCTCCCTCGTTCCCTGGCACCCCGAAGGACAGTCTGGGTACCCCTTACTTCTCCCTCCCCCAGTATGTTTTCACCGTAGGGGGCGGTAAAAAGGCAGTTTCGGCGCTTTGAGAGGGATGAATCGTCCTGGGTGGGTCCATAAATGGGGGCCGCCATTTTGTCCTGGTTCATATCTCTGTGTTGCCATTAGGTATGTATGGGCAGCCAATTTCTTGGATTCCCCATTGCAACCTGTGTTGCGGCCATTTTCTTGTGGTCCAGGGACGGGCCTAGCATGCAGCACGTTTTTTTCAGATCTTCTTCCTCTTCCTGCACTTTCTGTGTCACTTTTCTTCCTCTTCTTGCACTTTCTGTGTCACTTTCCTTTTGACTCTGATCGAGACTGGTAATGTTCTGGGGGTCTCCTGTAGGCTTCTCCTGCTCTGCTATATCCGTTTATTGATCAGGGTTTAGGAGTCCAAAGCTATAATGGGGGGCATGTTTTTCACAGTCTTAAAAGAGACATTGCTTTTTGCAAATGGAATCCTAGGATAAAATCTCTCCTGCAGACCCCCTGGATCACAGTTGCAGCTGGAGATTGCAGTTTTTCCTCAAAGCCGGATGTCAAAAGTGGAGTCTGTTTGTTCTGGTGCTGTTAGCCGCAAAACGCCCCCCCCCCCGTCCTCACCTCCATCTGCAGGATCTTCGGATTCTGACACAGATATGGTTACCACAAATGCAGAACACCCTGAGGGGTCGGTGTCTTTGCTTTCTGACGGTGAAGAGGACCTGTCCTCAGCTGTCGTGCAGGAATGCGCTTTGGTGGAAAATGTGATAGTTTCTGTAAGGGAAACTCTAAAAATGGCCGATGAACCCACGGTGTCAGGTACGCAGGTGTCTTTTGGCTCCCGCAAATATCGCTAATTAGAAAAAGTTTTCCCTTGTTCTGACTTGTTTCACTCTATTATGGATGAACAATGGCGACGCATCAACCATTCGAAGTGGTTCCGTTTGCTCAGTTCCATACAAGACCTTTGCAGCGGGAGATTCTGGAAAAGTGGAACAAGGATCCAAAGTCCTTGGATTCTGTGATTCAGTTTAGCCACAACACAAAATCTACTCTGTTGTGGTGGATTCAGTCTCCTGCACTGTGCCAGGGCAGGTCCTTCCTACCGTTGTTTTGGACAGTGATAACCACGGATGCCAGCCTGTCGGGCTGGGGCGGGGTGCTGGGGAAGTTCTGTGCCCAGGGTACCTGGATGGTGGAAAAGTCAACTTCCGATCAATGTTTTGGAACTCAGATCGATCAAACTTTGTCTAAATCATTGGACATCTCATCTACACAATTGTCCTGTTCAATCAGACAACGCCACGGCGGTGGCCTACATCAATCACCAGGGGGGCACCAGGATTGTCCTGGCGGCCAAGGAGGTGGCCGGGATTCTGACTTGGGCAGAAAGCCTTGTTCCAGCCCTCTCTGCGGTACACATTCCAGGTGTGGAGAACTGGCAGGCGGATTACCTGAGTCATCAGGTGTTGGACCAAGGGCAGTGGTCCCTACACCAGGAGGTGTTTCACCTGCTGTGTGTTCGGTGGGGGATATTTGCCTCTCGCCTCAACAAGAAGGTGCAGAGACTCGTTGCCAAGTCTCGAGATCCTCTGGCCGACACCAAAGACACACTTGAAGGCTCCTTGGGATCGATATCGGCTGATTTAGGCCTTTCCCCCGTTGAAACTTCTGCCGCGCCTTCTGCGCAGGATAGAGGTGGAAAACATTCCGGTCGTTCTGGTGGCTTCAGACTGTCCTCGCCAGTCTTGGTACGCAGACCTGATAAGGCTGGTCACCGATACCCCTTGGAGACTTCCTCTCTGTTGTCTCAAGGTCCGATCTTCCATCCTGCTTTACAGTCGCTGGCTTTAATGGTATGGCCTTTGAAAGTCAGGTGTTGAGAGATAGGAGCCTTTCCGACTCCATAATTCCCACTCATCTGAAGGCTAGGAAGTCAACTTCCAGGAAACTAACATTGCACGGAGAAATCGTACATTTCATGGTGCGAATCGCTGAAGGTGCACCCTCGCTTGTTTTCTATTGCCAGGGTGTTGGCCTTTCTACAGAAAGAAGTTGAACAGTGGTTGGCTTTGGGTATTATCAAAAGTTAAGTTTTGGCTATGGCTATTTTTAACACCCGTTAGCCACGAATGGCCTCATCCGGACGTTTATCCAGTGTGTGCGTCATTTGGCGCCTCCACTGCGATCCCCGCTACCGCCTTGGGATCTCAATCTGGTGCTGTCTGTTCTTCAAAAGCCTCTTTTTGAGAAAATTCGGGAGATTTCGCCGCTTTTGTCTCAGAAGGTTGCCTTCTTGGTGGCGATCACTGCTGCCCACAGAGTATCTGAATTAGGTGCGTTGTCTTGCCGCTATCTGTTGGTATACAGAGATAAGGTGGTTCTTTGACCTCATCAAATGTTTCCTACCTAAGGTGGTTTCGGATTTCCATTTAAATGAAGACATTGTACTGCCTTCCCTTTGTCCTAAACCTCAGCATCCCAATGAGTATGCCTTACACTCTTTGGATGTGGTTCGGACGATCAGGGTTTATTTAGAAACCACTGACTCTTTCAGAAAATCGGACGCCCTTTTTGTCCTTACGGATGGACCTCGTAAGGGACTGGCTGCATCTGCTGCGGTCATTTCCAGATGGATCAGACAGACGGTGGTTCAGGCCTATTCACTGAAGGGTTAGGTTCCTCTTTTCCCAGTGAAGGCGTATTCTACTAGAGCGCTGAGTGCCTCTTGGGCTTTTTGCCATCAGGCATCAGTGCTACAAGTTTACAAGGCGGCGACTTTGTTGTCTGCACTGGCATCAGCGGATGCTTCTTTTGGTCGCAAGGTTTTGCAGTCTTCAGTTTAAGAGAGAGAACTCTTGTTTTCTCTTTGAGGGTTCCTTTTTTTCCCCGGAGGAGCTCCAGTTGTTCCTGGTTGAGCTCTGTTTTACCTGGTTGGCTACGTTTGGCCATTGGGGCATTCAGGTTTTTTGTTTCCTGGCTTGTTCCCACCCCTCAGGTTTTGACTGCTTTGGGACATCCCTTTTTAGTCTATGATTAAGGAGAGCTGCGTCTGTCGAACGATAGAGAAAACTGGATTTTTGTAAGAACTTACTGTAAAATCCTTTTCTCTGAAGTTCATAGACAGACGCAGCACCCGCCCTCTACTTTGAGTTATGGTTTTTTTTTCTGAAACTGCTTGCAACACAACTGAGTATAGCAGAGCCTGAGGGGTAATGCCTGCTGGGACAGCCCAATAGGAGTGGACAAGTTTTTTCCCCACCTAGTGACTATCCCTAGAAGGAGGAGCATAACCCTATGAGTCTATGATTAAAGAGTGCTGCGTCTGTCAATGAACTTCAGAGAAAAGGATTTTATGGTAAGTTCTTACAAAAATCCAGTTTTTTTTTTTTTTTGTACTCACCATTAAATCACACAAATCTTTATCTGCATTTATTGAACGACACTACCCGGTACTTTAAATTTTGACCACATGGTTATAGCACCACCTCATGGTGAATACTAGGCACAAAAATAACCCCCCCCCCCATCTGCTCTGTTTGTTACAATGCAGTAGAAGTGGTGGTAAAATCAGTGTAGCTCTAGCAAAGATTATACAGACATTGTACAATGGGAGTGTATTGTGTCTGCACAGCTTCCCAAAACACTTGTAATTCTGTTCTCAACTGTGTAATTTTGTAAATGCTTTGTCTGGAGTTTGTAAAACAACATAACACAGCACTGAACATTGCATAATAAAAAGTTGCCTATTACATATAGTGTGGATAACTACAATAACTAGCCTTATGCAATATTGGGAATCTTTCCAAGGCTCGCAGTGCAAAGTCATTTGGCAAGGAAACAATAGAGTTCAACCCAACTCTTAGACGGGCAGGAAGATTTAAATTCCCAGCGGTGTTAACATGTATTTGCTATTGGTGAAAAAAAACAGCCACTGTACTGAAGGCAGAAGAAACCTCATATTTCCTCAACACCATCACATTTTAAAGGTCACACATATTTCAGAATATCTAACACAAGAGCAAGTTGCTTTGTATATTGCATTGTTCTAAAGGATCCAGCAGAAGCCATGATGTACAAGCAGATTTTGACAGCCTCCTTTATTCACTTGACCTCCGGAAGATTTAGCCCCTTCATGACCAGGCCATTTTTTGCTACGAGTAGGACACTAGGCAGAAAAAAAAAAAGGACTTGGCTATGCCTATGGGCAGTCCTATGTGGCATACATCCCACTCTCTGCTATAGGCCTTTGGTTTAGTAGCAAGCAATGTCAGACGTATCAAAACTCCATAGAGAGGTGGGTGCTGTGTCCATCAATGAACTCTTTCGCTCATTGACGGACACAGCTCTTCATACTCAGAACCATAGGGATGTCCACAAGCAGTACCAAACATGAGGAGCGAGACAGCAGAAAAATCCCAAGGCTAAACACAAGAGCCAACCAGGTAACAGAAGCTCAACAAAAAAACAACTGGAGCCTAACCTGAATACACCCCCAAAGAGGGAACAGACCCTCTAAACAGCAGCCTACAAAACCATGTGGCAAAAGGAAGCAATCGCAGATGCCAACACATTCACCTTGTAGAATTTATTGAAAGTGTGCACCGATGACCAGGTGGCCACCTTGCAAACCTGTGCCACTGACACCCAATGATGGGAGGCCCAATAATCACTAAGCGCCCGAGTAGAGTGCACTGTTACAGAGAAAGGAGGAACCTGACCCTTAAGCCCCGTACACACGTAGCGATTGTCGGCCGCAAATATTAGGCCGCCGAACGATCGGCCAATTGTAGGCTTGTTAGTATGAAGCTTCCGACAGCCGACAGCGCATTTTCGGCCGAACAGAATCTGTCGTGCAGGCATTAAAATTTTTGTAGGCCAACACCAGAACGGCCGATTGTTCGCCAGTCAGTACAGATTTCGGCCGACAGACAGCAGATTTGCAAGACTGGGCATGCTCAGAAAAGAAAAAAGACAAGGAAAGTTAACCATCACATGACATCACTTCTGCAGTTGGCTGTTGTTGGCCGACAAAATTCGTGTGCAGTCTTTTGCAGTTTTCAACAGACACGACAGCCCTGGACAAAAGACGGCCGATCGTTCAGCCGACGATCGGTACGTGTGTACGGGGCTTTAATAGAATAGGCCTGAGTCACCGTCTGTCTAATCCATCTGGAAAAGGTCGCAGAAGAAGCGGACAACCCTATTCTTGGCCCATCCGTGATCACAAACAGTGAGTCTGATCTCGGAAAAAACTCTGTAGCTGCCACCTGTATCACCACAGGGGCACCCAAAAGCAGAGCACCCCCCAACCTGCAGCAGAGAGAGGGATGGATCTCACCAGGCTCACCACCCCACCAGAGTAGCAACGGTCTCCACAAGAGATAGCTAAGTATCCACGTGCAGCATCCATGGGAAAAGTTAACATCGGGGGAAAAGGAGGAGCTCCCACAGCTAAAAATCGGCACCCAGAGGCTCCACTGTGATGGCTGCCACTGATGCACGCCGGACCAACCAAATATGGCCGCCGGACCACACAAACATTGCTGCCAGCATAGAGAATCACACAGGCCCCAATACATTGGTGCGGACTACGGCAAAATGGCAGTCATGTGCGGCGCCCGCGAGGCTCCCAGGGACCTAGGAGGGATCTCTGGAGCCCAGGCCACATCCACAATGAAAGGGGAGATCCGGGCACAGGACCACAAACAACAGTCAGTGCCCAACCTAGCCGGGAAGTCCAACCTGCCGGCGGTATGCCCACCAGTACAGTGCAGCACACCAGCCTCATCCACCTGCCAACCCACCATGCTACCCCAGAGGGGGGGGTGGGGGTGTACAAAGATGACCCAAAGGAACCAGCAAACAAAAGGGGGGTCTGGGGGAAGGAGGGAAACCCGCAGGTCCGACTGTCCCAGGGGGGTGCCAACGTCTACTCCAAATCAGATCCAGGGGGAGGACCATTGTACTGACCATACCAGGATCCGGGCAGGCAGAACTCCAGACAGAACCTCCTCACCATCGAAATGGACGGCTGTTGGGCAGGAGGAATGCTGCGGCTCAGGCCAAGACCGATCATATGCAACCTCGCAAGGCGTTTAACTTGCAGGCCAGCCCCTGTCCAGTGGGGCTATGTTGCGGCCGACCTAACGTGGAGCTCTGATCTGCGCGCGCTTATTGGCCAGACTGGGGGGACCACTGGCTCTAGCTATCAAGCCCAATGCCCAGCCCGGCAGTTGATTGTAGATCTCACAGGAAAAAATGCCATTAAAAAAGGAAAACATTGCCAGGACCAAAGATTCTGGCAGGGAACTAGGTCCTTACTTATGACTAGGCAAAAAAAAAAAACTGAAGGCCTATAGCAGAGGGGGGGGGGGGGGATGTACAGCAGCTAGGACTGCCAATAGGCGTAGCAAAGTCTTTTTTCTGCCTAGTGTCCTACTCCTGTGGGGGCAATATAACCCTATGGTTCTGAATATGGAGCTCTGTGTCCATCAATGAACGAAAGAGAAATATTCACTGTGCTAATAACACTGGCTGGGAAGGGGTTAACAGGGGTGAATCAAAGGATTAACTGTGTGCCTAGCAAGTGTTTTTCTAAACTGTGAGAGGTGCTTTTACTAGGGGAAGACATGGACCCTAGTTCCTGCTTTGCAGAGACACAGGATCCATGCCTTACCTCCTGTCAGAACAGCAATCTGCTTTGTTTACATAGGCCAGTGAGTCCACAGTACCCGCCAATCGGCTCCACCTCAGTGTAATCACAGTGGGAGCAGGCCGGTGGCGGCACGCATTTGCGCCCACTACCTGGAAGTGCGGGATCATATATATACACACACACGTGATCCTGCACACAGCTGCCACCCTGTAGCAGTAAAACTGCTATAGGGCGGTCGCAAAGTGGTTGAAAAGGGGCAGACCACTTGCAGGACATTTTACTTGATTCAGCTTCACACCTTTGGGCTTGCGATAAACACACTCATTACAGCACATCACAAAAAACTAACACACTAAACTGCGTTGTGGGAAAAACATTGCAGGTGCATTTTCTAATCTATTGTGATCTGCTGGAAGTCCAGTTAAATTAATGGTGCAACGTACAATAACACATCACACCTGATTGCACAGATGTGAATGGGCCCTAATGAACTGTCAACAAGCCTAACATATGAGAACATGACATCCCACATGAAGCAAAATACAAGAAGGAAACAAAAAAAAAAAAAAAAAAAAAAAGGAAGAAGGTTGCTCTTCATAAAATCGCATATGTAGGTTCATGCTTTAAAAAAGCTGTTACCTCAGAATACAAGGAGCTTTCCTGCAATGTGATGGTCTCTTTGTCTTGTCCAGGTTTGTAGAATCCAAACCACTAAAGAAATTATTACAAAGAAAAAAATATGGTTAGCAATATGACTGGAAATGGAATACATTAGCTAAGAAGATAAGATCTTTCTAACCTCTGAGACAGAAGGCTCCACCATGGAATCTCTGAGGAATTTCACCATGACAAACTTATTCAGAGCTTGAAGATTGCGCTTGTAACTTTCATTTATACCCTAAAACAAACACGGTAAAGCTGATGAGGCAAGAATAGTCACCAGAAAAATAGAAGTAACATAATTAACAAGTTTATTTCATTAAAATGGGAAAGGTTAAAACCTCCAAGTTATTTCACGTTTTTCTGTGTTTTCTTATCCCAGTAACACTAGTTTCTTTATTTCTTGTTTTGATATTACATGTATTAAAGCAAGAGGAATTCACCTATTCACAGACATCAACTTTCAAAGAAATAAGATCAGAGGCACCAAAGACGTTTTCTCTCTTTACAGCAGTTTCATATAACAAGACGAAAACTTCTGACCAATGCCCATTTGAAGTGCATTTTCTAGGTGTACCAATCTGTTCCTGATCAGCAAGTGCATATTTAACTCTCAATAGTAAAATCCCTTTAAAAGTATATCTAAAGCCAAAGTAGGATTATTTTGTACTCACCGTAATATCCTTTTCTTGCAGTCTATTGAGCGATACAGGAAGTCTTTCGGGTTATACTTCTGCCCATGGGAGGAATGAACACTGGTAAGCAATAAAACTGTAGGCCAGCCAAGGGTAACCCTTCTTACTACCAGCATGCCTCAGTTTTGTAGCAAAGCTGCACTAAGCCTCCATTCACACAAATGTGTTTTCCAATGCTTTTTGCGGAATTGCATTACGGAACACTCCCGACCCAGGCTGTGCAATTCTATAGACACACACAGCGTAGCTTGGCCATGACCACCGCACCGCAACCTCCCTGCATATAAAAAGGGTTGCTTCACCCTGCACAGGCTGCATAGAAGGGTTAGCGTGCACTGCACAAGCTGCATATAGGTGTTGCAAAGCACTGCACAGATTGCATATTGGGGTTGTCCCACACTGCATGGGATTGATTATAATGGTTGCCGTGCACTGCACAAGCTGTATATAGGGGTTGCCCCTTAGATTTTGGGCCCCTCTCTGTGCCATGGCTGTGAAAAAGTCTCACATGTGGTATCCCCATATGAAGAAGGAGTAGCAGAATGTGTTTTGGGGTGTAATTCTAAGAATGTTTATGATGTAGGTTAAAAATATCTCATTAAATTGACAGTCTTGTGTAAAAAAAAAAAAAATTACATTTTCATTTCTGCATTTTCCAAAAACATGTGACAAAAAGTGACATTTTTAAAAGGCTCAATGTGCCTCTTAAAAAATACATTGGAGTTTCTGCTTTTCAAAAATGGGTCATTTCGTGGGTGTTTCCATTGTGCTGGTGTTCAAGGGCCTCCAAAAATGTGATAGGTAGTCAGGAAGTTAGATGTGTAATTTATACTCCTCAAAAACCCAAAGATGCTCCTTGGATTTTGGGCCCATCAATGCATCTAGGCTGCTAAAAAGTCTCATACATGTGGTATGCCTATACTCGAGAGGCATAGCAGAATTCAAATTTCTTCATTTTCCAGAATATTGTGACAAAAAGTTACAACTTCAAAAAAATTCACCATGCCTTTTACTAAATACCTTGGACTGTATTTTCCAAAAATGAGTCATTTTGGGGGTATTTGTACTGTCCTTGCATTTTAAGGCTTTAAGAAATGAGAAGGGCAGTCAGTAAATCAAGATTAATCAATTTTCAAAAAGAATGAATTAAATCCATTTTGGAATAAAGCTGTAACATAACCTAGTGGTGATTAAAAAAAAAAAAAAAAAAAAATCACCAAAAGAAACCCATCTGTCTCAAAAAAAAATGATAAAAGTTGGGTACAGTGTTGCATGACTAAGTAATTGTCATTCAGAGCTGTGAGTCCTGAAAAGGTAAAACTGGCCTGGGCAGGAAGGAGATGAAAGTGTCCAGTATTGAGGTAAATGTAGAGAATGCATTGAGGTAAAACAAATCTTTTTCCTTTAGAACCACTTGAAGCAGTTACAGCAAAAAAAAGTGTTTCCCTTTGAGAATAAGGGTTCTAGATAAATTATTAAAAGCTGACCATTGTAAGTACTCCTGTCAGTGTTAGTTTGCCTTGACACTCTTAACTGCCACTGTTGCTGGACTGCTTTGGCTCTTAATGAACGTTGAGAAATTAAAAATACCTACAGGCATGATCAAAAAGTGAAAATAGAATAATAAAAAATAAATAAATAATAGCAGAATCCTCCTGCAGCCGCCACATCAAAGAAAAGCGGTAATACATTCCTTTTTTGGGGGGAAAAGGAGGGTATGCATGTCTTAAGGCCCCCTTTTCCTTATGGGATCGTGGCAGTTAAACAGTCAAGCCTTCCCCGTTGTTTAACTAAACCAACAGTGGAGTTGTGGATAGGCTAGTAAAGGTCAGCTGACATGGAAAACTCTGGAAGGTCAGGATTTCTAACAGGATAGGTCAATTGAGTTCAGATGACTATGGAATTTTCTGGAATATCCTAGGGGTCCCTATAAAATAGGATCAGCTTGTCAGGTACTAGGCCAGTCATCTGAAGAGGATCGTCAGCAGCACTTCCGAAATGACTCGGTAGACGCCAAATACACCCTGATCGCACGAACAACATCCAGGGTATGCAGAGCAAATTCCTTAGGAGGTTTAGGCTTAGAGCACAGGGAAGGTAACACAATGTCCTCATTCAGGTGAAAACTGGAAACCACCTTCGGCAGGAAAGACGGATCCGGCCGAAGGACTACCTTGTCCTTGTGAACCACCAGATAGGGAGAACCACAGGACAGCGCCGCCAGTTCCGACACCCTGCACGCAGAAGTGATAGCCACCAAGAAGGCCACCTTCTGAGACAAGGTAAGCAGGGGGACCTCCCGAATATTCTCAAAGGGAGGCCTTTGGAGAACCGACAGCACCAAATTAAGATCCCATGGAGGTAGCAGAGGTCGCAGCGGAGGTACCAAGTGTCGCACCCCCTGGATGAAACTACGCACCAGGGAATGGGTGGCCAATGGCCTCTGGAAAAAAATAGCCAAGGCCGAGACCTGACCCTTGAAAGTACTCAAGGCCAACTTTTGATCAACTCCCCGTTGAAGGAAAGCCAAGATCCGAGCCACCGAATAGGAGCGAGAGTGGGTCCCAAGGGACTCACACCATGCAATGTACGACTTCCACGTACGATGATAAATTTTCCTGGAAGTCCCCTTCCTCGCTTCTAGCAGAGTGGGAATCACTGAAGCAGATAAACCCCTGTCCTTCAGCACCTGGCTTTCAACAGCCAAGCCGACAAAGCCAGCGACTGTAAAGCAGGATGGAATATTGGCCCCCTAAGACAGCAGATCCTCCCTAAGAGGAAGTCTCCACGGGGCGTCTGCGACAAGCCTGACCAGGTCGGCGTACCAAGCGCGACGAGGCCAGTCCGGAGCCGCAAGAATGACCGGAATCCCTTCCGCCTCTATCCTGCGAAGAAGTCTTGGCAGCAACTTGAAAGGTGGAAAGGCATATATCAGCCGGTACTGGCCCCCCAGGGGGCAGCCAGCGCGTCTGTGGCGTCTGCCGGAGGGTCTCGGGAGTGGGCCATAAACCTCTGTGATTTGAGACGCCAACAGATCCATGTCCGGAGTGCCCCAGCGAAGGCACAACTGTTGAAAAACCTCCGGATGCAGGGACCACTCCCCTGCATCCAGGGCTTGGCGGCTGAGGTAATCCGCCTGACAATTTTCCACTCCCAGAATGTGGACCGCGGAGAGAGCTGGAACATGGCGCTCCACCCAACGTAGAATGTCTGCCACTTCCAGGGCCGCAAGAACACTCTTGGTGATTGACGTAAGCCACGGCCGTGGCATAGTCCCATTGAATGCACACAGGACAACCCTCCAGACGGTCGGTCCAGTGCGTCAGGCAAAGCCGGATCGCTCTCAGCTCCAGGACATTGATCGGCAATGGAGATTCCTCCAGGGACCAGACACCCTGGGCCGAATCCTGATTGAGGACTCCCCCCACCCCCCCCCCCCCCCCCACCCAGACAGACTCGCATCCGTGGTGACAATTGTCCAGTATATAGGGAGAAAGGATTTCCCCGACTGAAGCATCGGGGACCAAAGCCACCAGACCAGGGACTCTCTGGTCCTGCGGCTTAACGGAATCTGAGAATCCAGAGAATTCGGGTGTTTGTTCCACTTGAGAAGAACTTCCTTTTGAAGAACCCTCGTGTGGAACTGAGCGAATGGAGGACATCATCAGTCCCAGTACTCTCATACAGGTCCGAAGGGACAGCCGGTCGTCGGACATCAACAAACGAACCACTGACTGGAGCTTTTGGAGTTTTTCCGGAGGAAGAAACACCCTTGCAGAGGACGAGTCCAAGGTCAGGCCCAGATAGACCAGTCTCAAGGAAGGGGTCAGAGATGACTTTTGAAGGTTCACGATCCAACCAAACTCCTCCAGAGTACTCATGGTGACCCCCAAGTTTTCCGTAAGCAAAGCGGGGGACTCCGCACGGAGAATCAGATCGTCCAAGTAACCCAGGACCGATATTCCCCGCTGTTGCAACAGCACCAAGACCGGGGCCAACACCTTTGTAAAGACCCGAGGAGCGGAGGTGAAACCAAAGGGTAACGCCACAAACTGATAGTGATCCTCTCCCATGGCAAAAAACGGAGAAACCGTTGGTGAGCAGCACAGATTGGAATGTGAAGGTAGGCATCCTTGATGTCTATCGAGACCAGGAAGTCCCCCTGATGTAGGGAGGCCACCACCGTGCAAATAGTTTCCATCTTGAACTTTTGAGCACGCACGAACACATTCAGTGCCTTTAGGTCCAGGATCGGCCGCACCTTGCCCTCCTTCTTGGGAACTGTAAACAGGTTGGAATAAAACCCGTGAAAGCGTTCCGCATGCGTAACAGACACTATCACTCCTTGCTGTAGCAAGTCCTGCACTGCCCCATAGAGCGTTCGCAAGCGATCCGGGGATAAGCGGACATTGGAAGGGAAAAACCTGACCGGTGGAACCGATCAAAACTCGATCTTGTATCCGGACCGGACCCATTTGTCTGGGTTCTGGATCAGCCACAAGTCGGAGAACCGGCAAAGGCGTCCCCCCACCCCAGTCACGGGTGAAGACGCACCTTTAGGCCGACGGGGTCCGCAGGTCTGGCGGAACCAAACTTCTGTCTTCCAGACCAGGGACGCTTGGAACCACCCGAGGGAGCCTTGAAGGGCTTTGCCTAATCAGCTGCCCCTGAGGGATGAGAATACTTTTTGTGAGCCGAAAAGGACGGACCCCGCCTACAGCGAGAGTCCCTACCCCTGCGGGAGGAAAGGTACTCTTACCCCCCGTAACACCTTTTATAATGTTGTCCAGGGTAGCCCCAAACAGACGGTCCCCCTGAAAGGGGAGGTCCGTCAAGGCCTTCTTAGAATCCTGATCCGCAGACCAACACTTCAGGCAGAGCATACGCCTCATGACCACCGCCGAAAACGACAGATGACCCAAAAGGGACACAATGACTAGTGCAGCATCACAAGCAAACTGCAGGGCCTGCACCATCTGCTCCAACAGTTCCCGAAATTCAGGAGGGACAGGCTGGCCCTCCACGTCACGGCATAGCAGCTTCGCCCAGTCAGACTGAATAGAAGGGCCGAAGCAAAAGCAGGCCATAGTGCAGTCCCCACTATAGCGTACATAGATCTCACAGGAAAAAACGTTCCAGAGAAAAAAAAAAAAAAAAGACTAGTTAAAAAAAAAAAAAAAAATAATTACTTCTATGCGAGGACCAAAGATCACAGCAAGGAACTAGGTCCTTACTCCTGACTAGGCAGAATAAAACTGACATCCTATGCAGGAAGAGAGAGGGTATACCCCCAGGGACTGCCCATAAGCGTAGCCAGAAATTATTTCTGCCTAGTTTCCTACTCCTGTAAAAAAATTTACTTCTATGCGAGGACCAAAGATCCCAGCAAGGAACTAGGTCCTTACTCCTGACTAGGCAGAATAAAACTGACATCCTATGCAGGAAGAGAGAGGGTATACCCCCAGGGACTGCCCATAAGCGTAGCCAGAAATTATTTCTGCCTAGTTTCCTACTCCTGTAGGGGGCGGTATTACCCTACTAATATGCATCAGAGGACTGTGTCGGTCAATGAACAATAGAGAAAGTAAAGGCCCGTACACACGTACCGATTGTCGGCCATAAAGATTCGGCCGACGACCGATCGGCCGATTGTAGGCTTGTTAGTATGATGCTTCCGACAGCCGACAGTGCATTTTCGGCCGAACAGAATCTGTCGTGCAAGCATTAAAATTTTTGTTGGCCAACACCAGAACGGCCGATTGTTCCTCAGTCAGTACAGAATTCAGCCGACAGCAGATTTGCAAGACTGGGCATGCTCAGAAAAGAAAAAAGACAAGGAAAGTTAACCATCACATGACATCACTTCTGCAGTTGGCTGTTGTTGGCTGACAAAATTCGTGTGCACTCTTTTGCAGTTTTCAACAGACAGGACAGCCCTGGACAAAAGACGGCCGATCGCTGGCCGACGATCGGTACGTGTGTACGGGGCTTTACTTTTCAGCACTAACCCAGACATAAGCAAATGTGTTTCTATAGTATAGGGTATCCTATTACAGAGGCTTACTACATTATTTGTGCCCAGTTGAGACCCTTACATAAAATGGAAATCCTCAGCATGTTAAAGCTGTTGTAAAAAGATTTTTTAGAGATAATGTACTAAGGTCATTTTGTTGCTAAAAACATTTTATGAAGAAACATTAAAGTTGTGAACTGTATCGGTAAAGATGAACTGTACAAGAAAGAAACCCTGCATGATAGACTGATGGTTAAAGTGATCTTTCTTCCTTAAGGCCCCTTTCACACTTGTACAACCTGAATGTTGCGGATTTTGCCATGACTTTGAGCAATGCCTGTGTAATCTTAAGGTCTTTGGACCTCAAGTCACATCAAAGTCAGACCAAAGTAGTGCAGGAACTACTTTACAGTCGCTGCAACTTGAAGTCGCACAGATATGAACAATACTGATTGGAAATCATGGCGGTATGACTCGTCATGGGACTGTGCAGTCCCAAGTCGCAGGACAAGTCGCACAAGTGTGAAAGGGACCTAAAGGTTAAAAAGGTGGTAATGAGCAGAAAGAGATCTTTACGCCTTGAAAAGGTGTGTGAGAAATGCACCTGAACTGGTCCTTGAATGCATTTGTGAGCCATAAGTGCCCCAGATCTTATTTCTTTGAAAATTGGATTGTGTCCTAGTGCCTAACACTTACTTTGGAATGGACTGCAATAAAACCTGACAAAAGATCCAAACTTTCCCCACTTTATATAAAATAAAAAAATAAACAAGTGTTGGCTGGAGTTGGACTTTATAAAGTGCCATTTCATTTGCCACCACATCTAGCAGTGCATGTGTACAAAAGGCTGTAGAAAGTTTTTTATTGCTCTCTCTCGTGTCACAGCTCTAAAGCAAACCCTTGAAAGCAGCTGAAAAACCAACTTTACCTTGAGAAGTGGGATAAGCAAAGTTGCAGTGTGCCCGTGTACTGTACACATCTGTATGGGTACAATGACATCCTTCCTCTTTTGCCAATTGTCTGAAATTACTTTTTTTTTGGCCGACAGGATGTTATGTTATGCTATGACAGTGAGCTGTCAGCCAATAGCAAAAAAAAAAAAAGTGAATTACCAATTCCTTTATTAAGCATAAAACAAATTGTTTAACACTATAGAACAGTATGTTTGAGAATGCAGCCTTTTAACTTACCCGTTCCTGATTGATATCTGCCAGGAAAATGCTTCCATTTCTGTATTCCTCTTCATTGAGTGGATCATGCCAATACTCTGCTTGCACCAGACTAATTAAAAAAACATAAACCAGGGCACAAGATTTAATGTATGATTAAAAACCCATAGACTTTACCTTAAAATATGTAGGATGGGGTTTCTTTACTGCATCACCACACATTTGCCTATACTCACTGTTCCTGAATGGCCTTGGTGTAAGCACCAGCATTCAAAACCTTTCTGATCCAGTCACACAAATGTGAGCTTTCTCCAGGACACCGAGGGAAGCCAAAAACTCCTAAATATGAAAAAACATGGATTAATAAAACATGAATCAATTCGATATCTCCTAGCAAGGTTATTCCTTCTTCTAAACAATACAACTGCAATAACTTTATCCAGAAACTGAATGTGTTGTTAGAAAGACCTAGGAGTAGGGTTGAGCGGACACCTAGATGTCCGTGTTCGACGGGTTCGGCCGAACTTTAAAAAAAAGTCCGGGTCCGTGTCCCGGACTTTTACCGAACTTTTCCCGGACACCGAACCCCATTGAAGTCAATGGGGACCCGAACTTTAAGGCACTAAAATGGCTCTAAAACACCAAAGGAAAGGGCTAGAGTGCTGCAAATGGCAGCAAAACGTAATTAAGAGCATGGCAAGTGCTCTGCAAACAAATGTGGATAGGGAAATAACTTAAAACAACAAAAAAAAACAGAAAAATAAAACAATGTTCTTCTTCATCTCTGAAGGACGAGGCCCATATGGAGTAGGAGGGAGGTTGAGGTGGTGGTGGATGTGGCGGTGACATAGGCGTGCGCACAGGGTGTGCTGGGTGTGCCTGGGCACACCCTAATCACCTAGGGCACATAGCATTGCCAGTGAGGAGATGGGAAAGATCTCCCTGGGACCTGCTCTGCTCTATTTCTCCTTGCCTACAGGTACATGGCCCCGATACATTACTCTCCCTGCTGGCAAACACATGCATGTGTATTTCAACTTTGGGGTGCACACCTTAATGCAATAGGCTGCGCACACCTATGGGCGGTGTAGGTGGAAGCGGCGGTGGAGGAGGACCAGGGCCGGATTAACAGCATCATGGGCTTGGTGCTGAGGATTTTGAAGGGCCTTAGGGCCGTGCCTTGCCATGCACCCAGAGGAGGAAGGGTGCAGCCATGCATGCCTAATTCAACATGGGATGCTGTCTCTGAAGCCCATAAACACATCCATGCATCGCCAACTGTCCCTCCTTGTCCGGCCTTCACGCTGTGTGGGGAGGTTCTGAGGGTGCTGCCTGGGGAAGCGAGCATAGAAGCCAGACTTCTGTGTTTACAAGTGACAGAAGAGCGGTAACAGTGAATATGGCCAACCCGGGGCCTATATAAAAGGTAGGGGCCTGGAGCTGCAGCTCCAATAGCCCCTACATTAATCTGGCCCTGAGGAGGAGGACGAGGTAGCCAACACTGCTTCTTTTCACAAATTTTAAATGAGGGTACACCCCAAAAGAGTGAGAAAGAGCAAAAATGGAACAATGGGTGGGTAAGGTCGGTATCCATTGCTATTCTGCATAAGGTACGGAAAAGTCCCGTGGGATCCATGCCTGGTTCATTTTAATGAACGTGAGCTTGTCCACATTGTCTCTGGACAGGCGGCTGCGCTTGTCTGTTATAACGCCCCCAGCCGTGCTAAATACCCGTTCAGATAATACACTGGCTGCAGGGCACGCCAGCACCTCCAAGGCGTAAAGGGCAAGCTCAGGCCATGTGCCCAATTTGGAGACCCAGAAGTTGAAGGGGGTGAGGTGAAAGACGGTTGGACATTGGCTGCAGGTGCCAACTCTGACCTTTCTGCAGTAGACTGGGTGGGAGACAATGTGAAGGAACTGGAGGCACTGTCAGCAGCAAACCAATCTACTATCGCCTCAACTTGTTCTGGCCTCATCACTTCTAGGGGCGTTTGATGCCCTACCAAATACTGATGCAGGTTCTGTCGCCTACTCACACTTGAGGAAGGTGTTTCACTTGTGCGTGTAGCTGGCACAGATCGACCATGTCCTCTCCTTGCAACAGGAGCTCTACCAGCAGCACCACGACCCAGGCCACGGCCCTTATTTGACGGTCTCCTCATATTTCTGTAATTTAAGATCTTGCCCTAGAAAGGTTTTTATTGAATAGCGGAATAGAAAATATGATCCAAAAAAAGTGTATGTATATCACACGTACACAACCACACTAGGCCCCAATTACTATTGTTTGTACCCCTAAAAGGCTAGATGAGGAGTAGGGGGAGTATGGAACAGGCAGCACCCTCAAACCTTCAGAAGTATGAGATGAACCCCAACAACTTGGAAAGGTGGATCTCTCTCACACGTACCGACACAGACTATCCCGCAATTCAATTGATCCTCAAAGGTTTTTATTGAATAGCGGAATAGGAAATATGATCAAAAAAAGTGTATGTATCTCGCACGTACACAACCACACTAGGCCCCAATTACTATTGTTTGTACCCCTAAAAGGCTAGATGAGGAGTAGGGGGGGTATGGAACAGGCAGCACCCTCAAACCTTCAGAAGTATGAGATGAACCCAAACAACTTGGAAAGGTGGATCTCTCTCACACGTACCAACACAGACTATCCCCCAATTTAACTGATCCCCAAAAGGTTTTTGATTAAATAGCGGAATAGAAAATATGATCCCAAAAAAGTGTATGTATATCACACGTACACAACCACACTAGGCCCCAATTACTATTGTTTGTACCCCTAAAAGGCTAGGAGTAGGGGGAGTATGGAACAGGCAGCACCCTCAAACCTTCAGAAGTATGAGATGAACCCCAACAACTTGGAAAGGTGGATCTCTCTCACACGTACCAACACAGACTATCCCCCAATTTAACTGATCCCCAAAGGTTTTTGATTAAATAGCGGAATAGAAAATATGATCCCAAAAAAGTGTATGTATATCACACGTACACAACCACACTAGGCCCCAATTACTATTGTTTGTACCCCTAAAAGGCTAGGAGTAGGGGGAGTATGGAACAGGCAGCACCCTCAAACCTTCAGAAGTATGAGATGAACCCCAACAACTTGGAAAGGTGGATCTCTCTCACACGTACCAACACAGACTATCCCCCAATTTAACTGATCCCCAGAGGTTTTTGATTAAATAGCGGAATAGAAAATATGATCCCAAAAAAGTGTATGTATATCACACGTACACAACTACACTAGGCCCCAATTACTATTGTTTGTACCCCTAAAAGGCTAGGAGTAGGGGGAGTATGGAACAGGCAGCACCCTCAAACCTTCAGAAGTATGAGATGAACCCCAACAACTTGGAAAGGTGGATCTCTCTCACACGTACCAACACAGACTATCCCCCAATTTAACTGATCCCCAGAGGTTTTTGATTAAATAGCGGAATAGAAAATATGATCCCAAAAAAGTGTATGTATATCACACGTACACAACCACACTAGGCCCCAATTACTATTGTTTGTACCCCTAAAAGGCTAGGAGTAGGGGGAGTATGGAACAGGCAGCACCCTCAAACCTTCAGAAGTATGAGATGAACCCCAACAACTTGGAAAGGTGGATCTCTCTCACACGTACCAACACAGACTATCCCCCAATTTAACTGATCCCCAAAGGTTTTTGATTAAATAGCGGAATAGAAAATATGATCCCAAAAAAGTGTATGTATATCACACGTACACAACCACACTAGGCCCCAATTACTATTGTTTGTACCCCTAAAAGGCTAGGAGTAGGGGGAGTATGGAACAGGCAGCACCCTCAAACCTTCAGAAGTATGAGATGAACCCCAACAACTTGGAAAGGTGGATCTCTCTCACACGTACCAACACAGACTATCCCCCAATTTAACTGATCCCCAAAGGTTTTTGATTAAATAGCGGAATAGAAAATATGATCCCAAAAAAGTGTATGTATATCACACGTACACAACCACACTAGGCCCCAATTACTATTGTTTGTACCCCTAAAAGGCTAGGAGTAGGGGGAGTATGGAACAGGCAGCACCCTCAAACCTTCAGAAGTATGAGATGAACCCCAACAACTTGGAAAGGTGGATCTCTCTCACACGTACCAACACAGACTATCCCCCAATTTAACTGATCCCCAGAGGTTTTGGATTAAATAGCGGAATAGAAAATATGATCCCAAAAAAGTGTATGTATATCACACGTACACAACCACACTAGGCCCCAATTACTATTGTTTGTACCCCTAAAAGGCTAGGAGTAGGGGGAGTATGGAACAGGCAGCACCCTCAAACCTTCAGAAGTATGAGATGAACCCCAACAACTTGGAAAGGTGGATCTCTCTCACACTTACCAACACAGACTATCCCCCAATTTAACTGATCCCCAGAGGTTTTTGATTAAATAGCGGAATAGAAAATATGATCCCAAAAAAGTGTATGTATATCACACGTACACAACCACACTAGGCCCCAATTACTATTGTTTGTACCCCTAAAAGGCTAGGAGTAGGGGGAGTATGGAACAGGCAGCACCCTCAAACCTTCAGAAGTATGAGATGAACCCCAACAACTTGGAAAGGTGGATCTCTCTCACACGTACCAACACAGACTATCCCCCAATTTAACTGATCCCCAAAGGTTTTTGATTAAATAGCGGAATAGAAAATATGATCCCAAAAAAGTGTATGTATATCACACGTACACAACCACACTAGGCCCCAATTACTATTGTTTGTACCCCTAAAAGGCTAGGAGTAGGGGGAGTATGGAACAGGCAGCACCCTCAAACCTTCAGAAGTATGAGATGAACCCCAACAACTTGGAAAGGTGGATCTCTCTCACACGTACCAACACAGACTATCCCCCAATTTAACTGATCCCCAAAGGTTTTTGATTAAATAGCGGAATAGAAAATATGATCCCAAAAAAGTGTATGTATATCACACGTACACAACCACACTAGGCCCCAATTACTATTGTTTGTACCCCTAAAAGGCTAGATGAGGAGTAGGGGGAGTATGGAACAGGCAGCACCCTCAAACCTTCAGTATGAGATTGTGTTCACTGTACCCCACAAAGATTGAGTTCACTGCACCCCACAATGATTGTGTTCACTGCACCCCACAAAGATTGTGTTCACTGCACCTCACAAAGATTGTGTTCACTGTACCCCCCAAAGATTGTGTTCACTGCACCCCACAAAGATTCTGTTCACTGTACCCCACAAAGATTGTGTTCACTGCACCCCAAAAAGATTGTGTTCACTGCACCCCAAAAAGGATGTTGTTCACTGCACCCCAAAAAGGATGTTGTTCACTCCACCCCAAAAAGATTGTGTTCACTGCACCCCACAAAGATTGTGTTCACTGCACCCCAAAAAGATTGTGTTCACTGCACCCCAAAAATGATTTTGTTCACTGCACCCCAAAAAGGATTTTGTTCACTGCACCCCAAAAAGGATGTTGTTCACTCCACCCCAAAAAGATTGTGTTCACTGCACCCCAAAAAGATTGTGTTCACTGCACCCCACAAAGGATTTTGTTCACTGCACCCCAAAAAGATTGTGTTCACTGCACCCCAAAAAGGATGTTGTTCACTGCACCCCAAAAAGGATTTTGTTCACTGCACCCCAAAAAGATTGTGTTCACTGCACCCCACAAAGGATTTTGTTCACTGCACCCCACAAAGATTGTGTTCACTGCACACCAAAAAGGATTGTGTTCACTGCACCCCAAAAAGATTTTGTTCACTGCACCCCAAAAAGATTGTGTTCACTGCAGCCCAAAAAGATTGTGTTCACTGCAGCCCAAAAAGATTGTGTTCACTGCAGCCCAAAAAGATTGTGTTCACTGCAGCCCAAAAAGATTGTGTTCACTGCAGCCCAAAAAGATTGTGTTCACTGCAGCTCACACACAGAAAAATGGATGTGGATCACTGACACCTGCCTATCTCCAATCCCACACCACACAGCAATATCGATTGTAGTTTGTAGAACACAGTTTCCCTAAAATTCAGCAGACTCTGTCCCTAACAGGATTGAGAAGAGATCGTAGATCAGGATTGAGTGCAGACCCCACCCCCCACACAGCAATATCGATTGTAGTTTGTAGAAGACACTGACCCTATATAATTCAGCAGACTCTATCCCTAAAATGCCTACAACTCGCCCTGCCTAAACACTCCGACCTGTCCCTCAATTCTATCCGGACACAAATGGTTTTTTCCTGCCTATCTTTCCCTAATCAGCAGCCAGCACGTTGATGTGTGCTCTGTCCCTGAATCTAAGCAGCATAATGACGCCGCTGCGGCTGCCTCGAACTTATAAAGACTTGGTCACATGCTTCAGACGGCCAATCACAGCTACTGAGACATTTGCAGGCATGGCTGGGATGGCTTAAGGCACACCAGTTAAACGATTGTTGATTGGCTGTTGAAAGCCCGCCATGAAAAGAGCGCCAAAGCATGCAAAACCCGGAAATAAAACGACCGAACACGGATTTTTACCCGAACATACAGTAAAGTGTCCGTGTCCGTGTTCGGGTACAAAAAATCCAATTATTCGGTACGAACACGAATAATACAGTCCGTGTTCGCTCAACACTACCTAGGAGTAATACGGTGACTGCATCCAGATAGTAACATCACAACCTAGCAAAAACAAAAAAAAACCCACATCTTTCATATATCAATTTGGATAAATCTCATGGGATAAATCATCTGCCGATTTCTTAAAATTTTGAGAGCTCGAGTGAATATTTCCTCTCCCAACTGTCAATCCTGGGTTTAACGTTAACTGTAAGTCTCGGTTCACACTAGGTCGCTCCGACTTAGGGGGCGACCTGTGAAGTCGCGTGCACCGCGACTTGCACGGACCTCATAAAATGAATGTCTATGCAAGTTGCCTCCAGGTCGCCCCGAAGTAGTACAGGACCCTTTTTCTAAGTCGGAGCGACTTGTGTCGCTCCTATTAGAACGGCTCCTGTACTACACAATGGGAGCGTGAAGGACCGCGACTTGTCAGGCTGACAAGTTGCGGTCCAAGTCAGACAAGTGTGAATGCTGTCTTAAGATTCTTTTCTTTTTTTTAAATAACAAACATGTTGCTCTGTGCAACGGTGGTGCTCCTAGCTCCTCTTGCCTTCCAAGTGCCCCCATATCAAGCTGCCTGTTATGGCGGTACTTGTGCGGGCTCGATCCCAAGCCACATTGTGTGCTTCTATTGACACACACAGTGTGGCTCGGCTCCACCCCTACTCCCTTGTCACTGGATTTCAGTGACAGCAGTAGGAGCCAACAGCTCATATCATCCAGTGAGAAGGGAGAGAGTAGTACCGATGCTCTCTGGCACTGCACTGAAAACATTTTTTTCGCTTAAAGCAAAGAATGCATTAGCCTCTTCCCGACCGCCCACAGTAATATTACTGTGGCAGTGCGGCTCCCCTGGGTCCAGTCACGTAGTACTACGTGACTGGAGGGGAAGTGGTTTCGGCAGTGCGCACACGCCGCCGGAGGCGCGCTCCTGCTGTGTTTAGACACAGCAGGAGTCGGGCCGTGGGAGGAGGCAGCGGCGGTTGCCACCTTCCTCCCACGATCGTCCGGTAAACGGAGAGAAGACCCGCCTCCTTATGTAAACAAAGCAGGCGGATCTTCTCACTGACAGGCAGGGACAGATCAGCAGTTTCAGCTATGCTGAAACTGCAATCTCTGTGCCTGTCACAGAACCCCTTTCCACCCCCACACAAGTCAGTAAGCATTAGGCATACATTTAACCCCTTGATCACCCCCAGTATTAACCCCTTCCCTGCCAGTGTCATTATTACAGTAACAGTGCATCTTTTTAGCACTGATTACTGTAGTAATGTCACTGGTCAAAACTGTCAAAAATGTCAGTTAGGGGTCTTATCTGTCCACCGCAATGTCGCAGTCCCGCAAAAAAAAAAAAAAAAAAAAAAAACGCAGATTGCCCGCCGACATTGCTAGTAAAAAAATAAAAATGACAAATCTTTGCCAAAAATATGTACCAGAAAACAAATTGGCCTAAAATGTTAAAAAAAAATTTAGATTTTTACATTTTTTTTTTTGAGAATGTCATATAGCAGAATGTGAAAAATATTGTTTTTTTTTTTTTTCAAAATTGTCACTCTTTTTTTGTTTTGCACTTCATATTCATGGCTATTTGTCATGTCACAAACTGCTGAACAAGAGGGGTGCGCAACACAGCAACAAGGCCAGCATGTCTACGACAGAAACCCCAAAACAAAGCCGTCTCTGCAAGACCTTTTGCCCAAATCTGGTGTCCCTGGAAATGTAAACATCTACCTGGTAAACTATAGTAAAACATTTGAAGAGAAGACCAGGTAGGGCAAAGGACAGTCACACTCATCACCCAAAGACACTAGGAGAAACTGAGGCTTAGATGAACTGGAAGGGGTTATGCCTTTTTTTTGGCCTGTGTCCATTCACATGTAGGTGCCAAGGTAACCCAAGTAGTCATGAATATGAAGTGCCATGATGTATCATTAAGAAATGGTTGGTCCTTCCACAACAGATTCCGACACTTTTTTCTTGTATTTGAGGCACAAATAATGTGAAAAATCTACCTTGATGCTGTCCTCCAACTGAAATGAGATTTTTCATTGGAGGTGAGGGACATCTCTGGGCAACAGCCCTCCTGAAAGATAATGTACAAAATATTCTGTCACCTGAAGGCCCTTCTAAGCATGTGCTGTTAAGAAACCAATTGCAATGGATCCAATCATTTTTTTTCTTGGTGCAACTAAAGCTATACTAATCTGTGTCATACTATTGATTTATATGAACTGGTTCTGTTGTTCAGTATTTAGGCCGTGTGGATAATTGTACAAAGAGACAGATATACAGCATTAGAGTTCCCGGAAACACAAGTGGCACCCAGAGACTAGCTCTACCACTAGACACAAAGCACTCCATACTTTTCACATCTGTATTACAGTGAACTTCTGGAAAGGGGAGAAAAAAAAAAAAAAAAAAAAGGTACTCTCTAAGGCTTCATGTACACGGGACGTTTGAAAACCTCTCCTGAACACTGGAACTTGACAGCTAGTTACCGACAGTTAAAAACGTCTGTTATGTCGCATGTACATGCGGCGCTTATGCGCGTTTAGAAGCGTTTTTACATTGTAAAATGGTCAGAAATGTATCCCCATTGAAAACACCTATAAACTAAACGCTTATAAACACGAGTTACCACGTTTACACGCTGTAACAAGCATTTGGTGTTTCAAATGCCAATAAACTTCCCTCTGAATGCATTTTTTTTGCTTTAAAAAAAAATTCCACTAAACACAGCTGCCTCTAAACGACTATAAAACGTATCAGTGTGCATGGACAGATAAGATAACAGAGGAGTAATCAGGGGCTGCTGAAAAAACTCCCAACTGCTCCTAAACGTCAGTTTATCAGCAGCGGTGCACATGAGGCCCTAAGTTGACTTAACACTAATAATGCCTTTCTTGAAGGATTGCATTAAACTGTTTTAAATAACGAAGTGAAGATTAGCACACCCGCGATGTTGCATATAGGACTCTTTCACAATGCAATGGAACACATTGACCTGAACAGGTCTTATAGAAAACAGTATGCTTTTTCAAAATGCATGACAACATATCCAATTGAATAAGTTCTTAGGCTGCATGTACAACCTGCCTACGTTTACCATGATGGGGGGGGAATGCAAAATGCTGCAAAATTCCCGCACCAGTGATTAAAAGATTCCTATCCTGAACACTTCCGTGTTCAGTAGAGGGAGGTTGAAGCTCACCTAAATGCGGCAGCTCCTAAACTCTGCTAAAAGTCTATGTGTACATTGACACACAGGGGTTGATTTACTAAAGGCAAATCAACTCTGCGCTACAAGTGCACTGCAAATGCACTCAGAAGTGAAGTCGCTGTAGATCTCAGGGGAAAGATCTGAAAGGAGGGGAAAGATCTGAAAGGAGGGGAAAGATCTGAAAGGAGGGGAAAGATCTGAAAGGAGGGGAAAGATCTGAAAGGAGGGGAAAGATCTGAAAGGAGGGGAAAAGATCTGAAAGGGGGGGGAAAAGATCTGAAAGGGGGTGAAAAGATCTGAAAGGGGGTGAAAAGATCTGAAAGGGGGTGAAAGATCTGAAAGGGGGTGAAAGATCTGAAAGGAGGGAAAAAATCTGAAAGGAGGGAAAAAATCTGAAAGGAGGGGAAAGATCTGAAAGGAGGGGAAAGATCTGAAAGGAGGGGAAAGATCTGAAAGGAGGGGAAGCTCTGCTGATTTTTATCATCCAATTATGTGCAAGCAAAAGGTTTTGTTTTTTATTTTCTTTGCATGTTACCCTCAGATCTACAGCGACTGCACATCCAAGTGCACTTGTAGCGCAGACTGGATTTGCCTTTAGTAAATAAACCCCATAGGCTTTTATGTAGTTGAGTTTAGGAGCTTTGGCAAAAAAAAAATACAACACAACACCAAAAGCTCCTAAACTCAAGTTTAGGAGCTGCTAGTTTACATTAAGCCTAATGCCCCATACACACGTGCAGATTATCTGCAGACTTTTGTCTGCAGACTTACCTTTTCTATGTAGTGCAAGGGCCTGCCGCATTGCATACAAATTGAAAGTGTTTAGGTTTGACCTCATATTATATGGTTTTGGTAAGTCTGCAGACAAAAGTCTGCAGATAATCTGCACGTGTGTATGGGGCATAAGGCTCCATGTACACGGGACGTTGTTAAAAGTCCCTTTGAATGCTGGAATTTTTAGGACGTTTGAAACGTCCGTTCAGTCGCGTTTGTACCTGCGTTTAGCGGGCGTTTAGGGGCGTTTGCGTTTAGAACCGTTCCTAGAGGTCAAAAAATTATTCCCCTTTAAAATGGAAAAACGCGAACGCTAAACGCGGGTCATCGCGTTCGGACGCGTTCAGACGCGTTCGGATGCGTTTGTGCGTTTGAAACGCCGGGAAACACACGTTCGAACGCAAATAATTGCGTTCTAAAAACAGTCCCTGAACGCAACTGCCTGCAAATGACTGTAAACGACCTGGTGTACATGGACAGATAAGATAAAATGTAGATGGGTTCAGGGGCTTCTGAAAAAAACGCCCAACTGCTCCTAAACGGCCATTTCCAGCGTCCCGTGTACATGGAGCCTTAGAGTGGTTCTAAAGGTACTTTTTTTTACCTTAATGCATTTCTATATATTAAAATGAAAAAAATTCGCCATGCAGCTCCCCCCTAAATATTTACCTGAGCCCAATCTCGATCCAGCGATGTGCACAAGAGCGACTTTCTCTCTCTCTCTGCTCACTGGTCAGACAGGCAGCAGCATGAGCTAATGGCAATGTCAATGATAAGTGATGAGGGAGGGGTGGGGCAGAGCCTCTCTCTGTGTGTCAATGGACACACCAAGGTGGCTCAGGGGCGAGCATGCATAAAAGCCCCCAGAGCAAAGGGCTTGCTGTGGGGCACTCAGCTGGGGGGAGCCAGGAGTGCCTGTGGGGGACCTAAGAAGAGGAGTATTGGGGCTGCTCTGTGCAAAAACAGAGCACAGACCAAGTAAATATAACATGTTTGTTATTTTTAAAAAAAAATATACAGGCATCTCAAAAGATCAGATTATCAATAAGTTCAAGTATTTCTCTCTTTTAATTTTGATGATTATGGCTTGCAGCTAGTGAAAATCTGAAATTCAGTATCTCAGACAACCAGAATATAAAAATAAGGATTTTTAATACAGAAATGTTGGCTTACTGAAAAGTATGTCCATGTACAGTATAGTATGCACTCAATACTTGGTTGGGGCTCCTTTTGCATGAATTACTGCATCACTGCGTCATGACATGGAGGCGATCAGCCTGTGGCACACTGAGGTGTTATGGAAGGCCAAGTCGCTTTGATAGCGGCCTTTAGCTCATCTGCATTGTTGGGTCTGGTGTGTCTCATCTTCCTCTTGACAATACCCCACAGATTCTCTATGGAGTTTAGGTCAGGCAAGTATGCTGGCAAATCAAGCACAGTGATACCATGATCATTAAACCAGGTATTGGTACTTTTGGCAGTGTGGGCAGGTGCCAAGTCCTGCTAGAAAATGAAATCAGCATCTCCATGAAGCTGGTCAGCAGAGGGAAGCATGAAGTGCTCTAGAATTTCCTGATAGAGGGCTGCGCTGACTTTGGACTTGATAAAATACAGTGGACCAACACCAGCAGATGAAAGAAAAAGAAAAAAAAAGAAGAAAGAAGAAGTTCTCATATATACAGGTAGCTAAAGATTATCCCAGTTTTCCTATTCCTTCTATTCTGTTGATTTGGAAAAAAAGCATTTTATATATCCATTAAAAGAGAAAAAGGCTACTTTTCAACAAGTAATCCTAGAAAAAGGTGGTCCTTATCCTGGTTAATAAATGGTGCATGTCATATACATTTGTTTTTGTGTACGTCTAATATGAAAATGTTTTCCAGCTACAGGAAATACTTACAAAAACTGTCCGCCCTGGGAGAAGCCCATGCTGTTGTAGCCCTGCTGAAGATTTGGATCTTTAGCAAGCTGATCACAAACGATGTCTATCTGCTTATTTACGTTTAGGAAAAAGCTATTCTCCATGTCCTGGGGAAAATAAAATAGTAATAAAATAATTGATGTATTTAAAGCACACACATAGTCATGTGAAAAAACTGTTGACCTTTTCAACATATTTGAACAGGCACACAATGTTATCAAAATATTATAACAAAAGTGAAAATTATATAAGTTCAATGACTCGCCAGATAATATAAGTGTGAGTTTTGTAACAAAGTATTCTATATCACAAAAAGCCTACATGAGGTTAAAGAGGAGCTCCAGTCACCCCCCAAAAAATTAAAATTCAGCAGCTACAAATATTGTAACTGCTGACTTTTAATAGGACACTTACCTGCCCCTGGATCTGGCGCTGTCCTCATCCAAGCCGATTCTTCAATCGGCTTTGAGACTAGGCATTGGCATCTTGACTAAAGGCCTTTCAAATGTGCATGTGTGAGCCACGCTTTGCTTTGTGAGCGGTCCCCCAGTCTTTGGGGACCCGTGACATGTTCCAGAAGGCTGCGAGGAAAGGAGGAGGACTAAACGTCGGCTCTAACCAGAAGTGAGGGGAGCGGGTACCTGTCAAAATCAGGTACCTGATTCCTCCCCCCCCCCCCCCCAAAAAAAATAAATAAATAAAATAAAGTGCCAAATGTAAAAGAGGAGGGGGGCTTCACCTTTTGGGTGAAGTTCCACTTAAAGAAGAACCTACTGCTGAAAATAGACTGTATACTGAATAGCAATTAGATTACTGTAGGAGGCTGTAAAAGGTGAAGTTTTTGGCATAGCTGATTATGTTATCAGTCTACTGATCTCCCCATTTCTGAAAGCATTTTACAGCCATTTAATGGCAAGTGCCAGCTGGTGTAAAAATTGGTTTAAAATAAGGAGATCGAAGATTGAAAAGTCTAACCTTAAAGTGGAAATGCCTGGGAAGTGACCTCACCCAAAGAGTTACTATGGGGCTTCGGTTGTCGGCTGCGTCTCTTCTCAGCTCAGTGTGGGATCAGACCAGACCGGCTCCAAAAAGGGTATGTATATGGATTTCTTCTTTACAGGGCTAGATAGGTTAGTCTTAGATCGTGGATGCCTGTAGATTTGGAGGTTTTAGGCTACGTTCACATCTTGGCGTTGCTATTTACAGGTGTTTTTATGGGCGTTTTTTCAGGCATTTTACAGCCGTTTTTGTGCAGGCATTTTTAGGTTGACAAGTGACCAATGGAAAAAATAAAAACACATGTAATCTGCCCAAAAAGAAGCTCATGTACTTTGACCTTTTGCTTAAAATGTCAAAATGCTCAGATGTGAACAGGGGCCATTGAAATTAATATGATTTGTCTTGTTGGGTGTTTTTTGAGCTGATCCTTAGAGCTGAAAAATGCCAAGATGTGAACGTAGCCTAAGTGTTAGGGTGGACTTCTACTTCAAGCCCCGTACATACTGGCCGCATGTCGGGTGGCATTGGCCGGTTCAATTGAAACTGGCCAACATTTGGCATGTGTGTACTGCAGCTGGCCTGGCTTCTGTCGAAGGGGCATGACTGAAAAAAGGTCTGCTGACGGGCTCCTGATCAGCGCTCTCAGCCAATGGCTGAGAATGCTGACCGAAGTGTTCTGGCATGGGAGGGGGGGTGGGGGGGTCTGTTCCCCTGTCAGAACACAATAAAACAGCAGGGAGGATTGCTGTACTAATATTGGATTTGTTAGTACAGCGGCTCTGACCTGATTGGTCAGGCTGTCAAGAAAACTAGCAGTGTGTACCATGCTTTATAGTAGTTTAGTAGGGGTGTGAGATTAGGTGGCTAATGTGTGGAGCTGTAGTCCAGAAACAGGTTCTGGATTTTGACAACGTCAATTTCAAATAGAGGGAAGGTGTATACATTTTTATAATATTTTTTATATACTGTAAATTTGCAAAGTGTAAAGCATGTTTACTTTCGGTTTCAAAGTGAACTTACGAATAAAGTGACATGATCAAAATTAATTTTGCAAAAACAACTCACCCAATGAGCGAGGGGGAAAAAAAAATAATTATGTATGTATATATATATATATATATATATATATATATATATATATATATATATATATATATATATATATATACATACACATACACACACACACACACACACACACACACACACACACACACATATACATACATATATATATATATATATATTTTTTTTTTTGCTAAAGCACTATGCAAAGAGAAAGCTCACTAAGTGTACTTAAAAATTCACTTTGAAAGCAAACAAACAAACTCTACTTTAGTTTATCAACCCCATTCTCTTTAACTGTATGCAGGCAACAGACAAATGCGGAAGGATTTATTATGCTGGATATGCAAATGAGACTGAATGTGGCTGAGAGATTAAATTACATTATGTAAACATTTGTGCTAAACGCATGATCAACCACAAATGGAAGTGAAAGCAGTCATAAAATGATTTTCATTATCCTGATGAACATTTGTACTCTAAATTTATGATGTCCAAACGTCTTATCTTTATCAGTCACCCCCGTTCTTTTACATCCACAGCAGAATTATTGCCAAAACACATCAGGCACACTATGGTGTAATGGTGATACACAGCACAGCTAGGAAAAACGTACGTTTTTTGCTTTCCTTTTAACCATCTCAATACTGCCGTGTGTACAGTATATATACATGGCCACGTATTTCAGTGGTTATACCGGGATCATAGTTTCAACTACAATCATGATCCTAGTACCGATTTGTTCAGCCATCGATTCTCTTTTATGTAAAAGTGATCCGAGGGGCTATAAAGCTGCGCATTCACTTTTACTACCGGTGGAAGTGGATCCCCCCACTTTTCTGGGGCTCGGCTGTCCACATTGGGTGCAATAGATAGAGTGGGAAGAACAATGGAAGTTCCTTTCACTTTGACATCAGAAACTGGAATTGACAAGGATTTAGTCACTTACAGTTTTGGTATGTTTTTTTTTTTAAAAGCCGTTACTGGCTTGTAAAGCAGCCAATCAAACCTATCTCAGTTTGATCAGCTGCATTGCAGGCCAGAAGAGAGATCTGAGGGCTCATAGACCCTAGATCCCTCCATAAAGAGGACCTGTGATAGCACATGCTACCACAAGGGATGTTGTTCATCCCTATTGATAGCAATAAAGCTCCTACTAAAAAAAAAAAAAAAAAAAAAAAAAAATCAAGATACGGTGTAAAAAAATATTTAAATAAAATAAATAAAAAAAATATGTTTTAAAAATGTAAAGCATCTCTGTCCACCCACGCTCATTGATCCCACACACACATGTAAATTGTGATCACACCCCCACATGTGAGGCATCAATAGTTCTAGCACTAGACCTTTCTAACTCTAAACTGGTACGGCAACCTGTAAAGCTTTTTAAAGCATCACCTATGGATAATTTAATGTATGTAAGTTAGGCGCCATTTCACAGGCTTGCACAATTTTAAAACGAGAATTTATTGGTATCTATTTACTAGGCATAATATATTTTATATTTTACCAAAAGATTGGGTATTATATTAGGTGTGTGTTCACTAAAACGCATTAAAAAATTTTGTTTCCTGAACATCTGCGTTTAATTAAAGCGGAGTTCTAGCTTTTTTTTTTTTTTTTTTTAACAAAGAGAACAAATATGCCATTGAAATCAAGGTAAATCGAAAAAAAAAAAAAAATAAGTGCCAATGCGTTTTTATCTGCAACAAATAACTGGATGGGGCAAAGTTTTAAATGTGGGTGGAACTCATCCTTAAAAACAAAAAGTTAAACTAAAAAAGGAAAAAAAAAAAAAAAAAAAAAGGTCCAATTTAAATTGTTGTGTACGAGGTCACTACTACTCCTGTGCAATCCTTAAATAAAAAATTAAAAAAACGGCCCAATTTAAATTGTTCACTTGTTGTAGTAGATTAGCACTTTTAAGGATTGCAGGGAAAGAGTGGTGACCACATACACAACAATATAAATTGGATCGTTTTTTAAATTTTTTTTTTTTTTAATATATTTTTCTTTTGGAGGATATACCATATAACAAGGACTGTATGTTTCATATATATTCACTTGTCACTTTATTTATTAACACTGATATTGGGATTGTTGTGATTTAATATGAGATAAGAAGTTGTTAATATTGTATATTTTTTTTTTATATATTTTATTTTTTTTGTTTTGGTATTTGCACACACAGATTTATTACTTAAGCACTTGATGTTATATGTGCATTATAGAGTGATAAATGGTATCCGTTTGGAAGGAGGTTTTAAGGTTGGTTTAGAAGCACTGCACATTGATTGAATAGTAAGTATGACATGTTTGTTGTTTAAAGAAGAAGAAAAAATCCCCTTTACAATCACTTTAAGTATCTGCATAAAAACAGGGAAGGATCACAATTTATGTCTGGTTTTTATTCCTGTGTATAGGGATGTGGGCTATCAGTGAGGGAGTTTTTGCTGTTTTCATTGCTTTCTTTGAGAATATACTTCCTTAAATAAACTCCATGTTTCATAAAGAAGGATCTCCAGTATACTGTAGTATTTCTAATTATAATTTGTGATATAATGTATGCATTGACTTTATTACTGATATAATGATCAGTATTATGAGCAGCATGAGGAGTCAGTGAGTAAGACAGAGTGTTGGGGAGTGGTGATCATGGGCTAGAAGTTGAATATATTTTACAAGTGGAGCACTGGTAACACTTTTTAATGATGTGGTGGACTCTATAACTTATATGGACACACATTTAGTTCCCTGAGATTGAATGGTGTATATTCTTCTTATTAATAATGCTTTTGTTTTTTTTTTTTAGTTTAGTACCGTGGTCTCCAAACTGCAGCCCTTTGCTTACTTGTATCCAGTCCTTGGTGTACTATTTCATCCACCGATACCAACAATGGGGTCATAATTCCCCTCACTGACACCAATGAAGGGGCACAATTCCTCCCCCTTTTACCAACAATCAGATACAATTATCCCCAATAACACCAACAATGAGGCCCAATTGCTCCCAATAACATTAACAATGGGGCCCAATGACTCCAATGATAGAACACATTTCTTCTCAACAACACCAATAATGGGACAAAATTCCCCCTAATGACACCAACAATGAGGCCCAATGACTCCAACGATGGGACAAAATTCTTCCCAATGACACCAACAATGGAGCCAAATTTCTCCCAACGATATCAACAATGGGGCCCAAAGATGGGGCAAAATTCCTCCCAATGACACTAATGATGGAATACAATTCCGTCCAATGACATCAACAATGGGGCAAAATTCCTCCCAATGACACCAATGATGGAACACAATTCCTCCCAATGACACCAACAATGAGGCCCAATGACACCAATAATGGGACACAATATCTCCCACTGCCACTAACGATGGAGCCCAATGACTCCAATAATGGTACAAAATTCCTCCCAATGACACCAACATTGGGGCCCAAGGACATCAATGATGGAACACAATTTCTCCCACTGACACCAAAAATGAGGCATTGCATTTTCCCACTGCCATTGAGACCTTTTCTACTCTCAATGGCCACAGTCTGGCCCCCCTAAAGTCTGAAGGACAGTAAACTGGCCCTTTGTTTACAAAGTTTGGAGCCCCCTGCTTTAGTAGAACAGTACAATGTAGTGGGGGAACGTTCATTGCGCTGCCTCTGCCAAAAGGTTTACGCAGATGTGGTGTTTAAAAATAAAAATCTGACAGAATCTTTAACTCCTCCCCTTTCTATTCAAAAGCAGGCCTTTAAAGCTTTGTGCTCACACCCATGCGATCCAATTCTACAAGTCGCACTGCATTCTGGAACTGATCTGGGGGTGTCATTAACTTTCTATTGAAGCCTGCAGCGGTTCGCAGAGAGCAGTGTGAACTGAGAGGTAGATGCGATGAGGGAACCTGCACAGGAATTGCGCTGGTTTCTGCATCGCATGTGTGTGAATCCCCCCTTAAGGTGAAGAGGAAAAAAAAAAAAAAGAGAGCGGTGAAAATGCACTGGAATGCATTAAAGGGGTTGTAAACCTCAGAATTAAAAAAAAAAAAAAAAAAAAACAAACACCTGAAAGACAAACACATAATGAGCTAGTATGCATCGCATACTAGCTCATTATGAAATACTTACCTTAGACAAAGCCTCGCAGTGCCGACTGCTCACCTGTCTCACGGGTGACATGTTTGGTCGCCCTTCTTCCAGGTTTGGGGCATCCGGCCATCTGATTGGCTGGAGCCACAGTGACGTCACTCCCGCACATGCGCGCAGGAGCCAATGGTCACGGCACGGGGCTCTGAAGGAACGTCACAAGTGGCCGTTCCTTCAGAGCGCATGCGCCCGTGATGTCTTTGGCTGCATGCAAAGTAAATATCTCCTAAACGGTGCATGTTTAGGAGATATTTACAGTACCTATAGGTAAGCCTTATTATAAGCTTATCTATAGGTACAAGTTGCAGAGGAGGGTTTACTTCCTCTTTAAAAACGCATCGAAAACATGTCAAAAATGCATATGCAGAAAAGCATCAGGACTGTGTTTCTATGGTGTGAACTGGCCCTGAGAGGAAGTCCCCCCCCACCCCTATTGCTGACATTACACACAGCCCAATCAGCCCTGCAGTCTCCCCCATGGTATAAAACAATGTTCCACTTACCTGCACTATGTTGTCTCCTATCTCCAAAGACAGCACATAGATTCCAGGGATCTGCTGCTCCACCAGCTTCTTTATGCCCCCCATACTGAGGGGGTTACAGCAGGAGTCACCTGATAGGAAGACAACACACAGCAGAGGATGACTGCACATTGTACTACATTACAACTAAGGTGAACAGCCTTCCCCCCGACTATTACCCTCCTTACCCATCCCATGCCATATAACGAGTGGCACCGGGCCGCCAGCCTTGTCCACAACAACTTCTCCGCACACAGCAACAATCCAAACCCCGAGCAACACAAACTTTCCACACTCCATGTCTGTGCGAGCGATGCTTCCTGGAATGGTCACATGACATGTGTCAGCTGACTCCTGATCTGCAGAGGAGAAAGGAATGGGAAGGCGGGGCTTATGGTGTAGTGTGCAGTCAGGGAGGGGTATAGGACAGTGACAGACAGGTGACACAACTAAACTCACGTTGTTCTATTTATTTTATTGTTTTAGGTAACTTTATTGTACACAACGAAAAGAAAATCCACTGCTGTAAATTTAAATAAAAAAATAACACCAAACCAGGTTCACTTATTCTAAAAGGAGATTTATTATCCCAGCATGTGTGGAGAGAAGTTTGTTCAACTGACCATACACTATACAATCTGGTTGTACAATCTCCTTAAGGCTGACCATACACTATACAATCTGGTTGTACAATCTCCTTAAGGCTGACCATACACTATACAATCTGGTTGTACAATCTCCTTAAGGCTGACCATACACTATACAATCTGGTTGTACAGTCTCCTTAAAAAGGAGCTCCAGCCCCCCACCAAAAAAATTACAAATACTGTAGCTGCTGACTTTTAATATGAGGACTTACCTGTCCAGGGATCCTGCGATGTCAGTAGCCGAGCTGAATTTCCAACCGGCTCTCAGATGCTGCCGCCACTGTTCCCTGTAAAGGCCCGTACACACGTACCGATCGTCGGCATACAAACGTCGGTGGACGAAGGATCTGCCGATTGTACGCGTGTTAGTATGGTGCCTCCGACAGATGTCTGCGCACAATCCGCGGACAAAAGTCTTTCTTGCAAACATGAAAATTTTTGTATGCCGACACCAGAACGGACGATTGTTCGCCTGTCAGTACACAATTCGGCCGACAGACCGCAGATTTGCAAGACTGGGCATGCTCAGAAAATAGAAAACACAGGGAAAGTTAACCATTACATGACATCACTTCTGCAGTCGGCGGACAAAATTCTTGTGCTGTCCTTGTGCTGTCTTTGCACTTTTCAGCAGACACCGACATCCCGGGGAGAAAAGAGGAACATTTGTATGCCGACCATCGGTACGTGTGTACGGGGCTTTAGGGAAACCCTGTGGCTTCACAGCCGGTTCCCTACTGTGCATGCTGCGCTTTCTGAATGGCCGGCGGGCAGGAGGAGGCAGGGGCTGAACTTCCAGGGGACCTCACCGCAACAAGGTCACCCGGAAGGAACTGGGGATAGGTACCTGTCAAAAACAGGTACCCCCTTCCCCCAAAAGGTGCCAAATGTGGCAGCGGAGGGGGGGGGAGGAAGCAACACAAGCGGAGTTTCTCCTTTTGGGTGGAGCCCCGCTTTAAGGCTGACCATACACTATACAATCTGATTGTACAATCTCCTTTAAGCTGAGCATACACTATACAATCTGGTTGTACAGTCTCCTTTAGGCTGAGCATACACTATAAAATTTTATTGTACAATCTCATTAAAATGATTTGTAAATTGTGTAATGGTTTTGCACAGAGCAGCCCTGATCCTCCTCTGCTCAAGTCCCCCACTGGCGCTCCTGGCTCCCCCCCCCACTAGTGCGCACCATAGCAAACTGCTTGCTCTGGGGGCACTTGTGCATGCACAATCCTGAGCCCCGCTCTGTGTGTCCATAGACACACAGAGTGCGGTTTGGCCCTGCCCCCGTTCCCTCCCCACTGGCTCTGCTTGACAGCAGTCGGAGCCAATGGCTCCCACTGCTATGCCTGAGCCAATGAGGAGGGGGAGAGGCGCTGCTACCATGCAAATCGCTGGATTAAGATTGGGCTCAGGTATGTATAAGAGGGGGCTGGGGGGAGCTGCAGAGAGAATGTTTTTTTATCTTATTACAGAGAATGCATTAGGGTAAAACAACCACTTTAAGGCTGACTAGACAATGTAAATGTACAATCCCCCCTAAAGTCAAAAAAACCTATCTCTGCTTCAAAGGTTCGGCACCTACAAGGTCCCTCACCGGCATCAGCACCTTCCCCCTGTCTTCTTCCAGGTGCTGATCTTTGGCCATCTTGACTGTCACTCCTGCACAGGCACTGGGCAGAAATGTAAATTGAGCTGCGCATGCACAGCTCAGTGTACATTCTACAGAAGACTCTGCGCAGGCATGCTTATTTTATTGTAGAAAAGACATGACATTTTTATTTATTTATTTATTTTTTTTTTTAGACTTTGGTTTTCCTTTAAAGGGTAACTCCACTTTTAAGCCCCCGTTCACACTAAGGCGACCTATGAGGCGACCAGGTCACCTCACAGGTCGCCTCCCATAGGGAAGCTGCGGACCCGTTCTAATAGGAGCGACACAAGTCGCTCTGACTTAGAAAAAGGGTCCGGAGCTTCTTTGGGGCGACCAGGAGGCGACCGCCATAGACTTGAATGTTATGAAGTCCGTGGCGGCCGCTCCGAGGTCGCGGCGCACTGCTCGCACCGCGATCTCGGAGGTCGCCCCGGGAAGTAGCGTCGCGGTAGTGTGAACCAGCGCTTAGGGGAAAAAAATAGCAAATAAAAACAAAAAAAATAATATAGCATATACAATTGCAACTCAAGTTATATTGTAATGGAATGTTGAATAGAATTAAAAATGACCTTTCCTTTCTCAATCTGCAGCGCTGTATTTTTCTGTAAAATGTGATGCAATATGGCTACCTGGAGGCATTCTCTACACAGACGGTCTACAGAACGCCACCCAGATATGTCATTTCCTGTTTGTGTAATTGGTTCACTAATTTGTCTGCATTAATAGTCCGATTTTTAGCATCCCCTGCAAAACAAATGTCACTTTTGGTGAGATACTTCCAAAGGGAAAACACGTCTAATTGCATGCAGACCCTGACACTTTTCTCGTTAAAGCCCTGCAGGTAAGGCTGCTGATTGATAATAAATCTGTATAAGAGTGGTTTTATAATTAAGTTCATGGACACAGACAAACAAATCAGCTATTTCTTCAGAATAACAAAAGGTAGGAATCTGCAACAAAGTTTGTTAATATCCTTGTAATGTACATAGATCACATAGATCACCCAGAGGGGAATGTTTTTTTTTTTGTTCACAATAAAAGTGGAGTTACTCTTTAGGGCTGACCGTACACTATACAATCTGATTGTACATTCTCCTTAATTCTGGTCATACCCAGTGCAATAAAACTAACGATTGAAGTACAGTAGCTCAGAAAACAATACCACATTTTGGCCACTAGATGGAGCTGACAATCATAAGAAATGAATCTATTACTGAAAATACAGGAGGCTATTCATCCAGTCTGCACAAACATGTGACATTCTTCCAGCAGATGTTTTATAAATAGACCCCTAGATGTTTGCAGAGATCACTCCACCAATAGGTGAATGAGGTACTATTCTAGATCACAAGAGCAGATCACCTGCTTAATGATAAGAGGTCATAACAATCTAGTGAGTTTTAATTGAAAGGAATCACAGCTGATGAGCTGAATCTCTGCCAACACTTAAAGTACAGCTCCAATTTTGTTGAGAAAAAAAAATGTACGCAGGTTGACATGCCTGTAGTTCATTTCTGGCAGCCGGCCCAGGCTGGGGAAAGGGTTAATCATTTTCAGCTTAGTTCCCGGGCTTTTTTATTTTGGGGGGAGTTGGGGAGAAGACGTGTGTTTACCAGAAACCATAAACAGCATCCAAGTCGTGGACAATCATAGCTCCCAACTTTTCCTGATTTCAAGGGACTGTCCCTAAATTGGAGCAATGTCCCTCTGTCCCTCTTTCCTCCTCATATGTCCCTCATTTTGGTCTGATCTATATGGTTGTATATAAAATGCACTTTTTATCTTTCAAAAAGTGTTTCCCAGTGCCAAACCTTTCATCCAATTTCTAAATTGCTTCATTTGTAAATTTCAAAAGCCAATATTAAGAAATAATGACTGTAAAAAAAATTGTCAAATTTATTTTAATTTAAAATAATTTATTATTTTTTTTATGTTTCTACTTTAAGGGGGTGTGTCCTATGCCTACAAACTTTTGCTAATAGGTGTCCCTCGTTCCCAACTCAAAAAGTTTGGAGGTATGGACAATGCCTATATGGATTCTCACCTTATGGAGGTATGCGTGGGCCACTACATCATGTTAGTTAAGATTAGGGAATGGACATTGTTCATTCTATATTATCATGCTGAATTTCTACACTAAAGTTATATCAACCGTTCTAAGCCTGGTCTGAAGTTATACAAAGGGGTGCATGTTAATTATGGTGTATTTCAAAGAACCTGAGTCTGTAAAAGCACTATGGGGTATGGAGCAACACTATTACAATAGGTTAACTCAGCAAAAAAAGGAAGAGAAGTGTAGTTGCCATGGGTAACCAAATGAAGGAACAAGCTGTCAGCAAGCAGTCATTAAGATTGGTACCTGGCAGGCTCGGACTGCGACAAACAAATAGGCCCAGGCATTTTAGACCGAGTAGCCCATGACATATTTACTTCCCTCTTCTGCAGCAGCCAGCGGAAGAGGGGAGGGGTGAACCCAGCAAAGCAGCGGGAGGTGAGGGGGGCTGAGAAAGCATGGGGGGAGAACATAGAGGGGCGGAGAGCACAGGGGGGTGGAGGGAGGGGGGGATTAGAGAGAATAGGGATGGGTTGGGGAGTACAGGGGGGGCCCGAGAGCATGGGGGGTCCAGAGAGCACTGGGGGGGGGACTGGAGAGGATGGGGGGGCTGGAGAGCACAGGGGGGGTCCGAGAACACTGGGGGGGGGGGCTGGGGAGCACAAAGGGAGCTCAAAGAAAAATGGGGGGAAGAGAGCATGGGGTGGTCGGAAAGAACTGGGGGGGAGAGAACAGGGGGGCCAGAACGCGAGGGGGGGGGCAGCAGAAGGAAGCTGATAGAAGGAGCAGCAGGGGCAGCTGCATTTAGAAGAATCAAATTGTCTATTTTCCTCCTGCAGCCTCCGAATGCCTGAGGGAGGGAAAGGAGGATAAGCGGGTATTCAGAGGCTGCAGGAGAAAAATGGACAGATTGATTCTACTAAATGCAGCCGTCCTGCCACTCCTCCTATCCAGCAGCATGGGGCCGCTCTCACTTTACCAGCCAGCAGTACCCACCAGCAGTATCCGTCAGCAGTACCAGCCAGCAGTATCAGCCAGCAGTACCCACCAGTAGTACTTGCCAGCAGTACCCACCAGCAGTACCCACCAGCAGCACTAGCCAGCAGTACCAGCCAGCAGCACCAGCCAGCAGTATTAGCCAGCAGAACCCACCAGCAGTACCAGTCAGTAGTACCCACCAGCAGCTCCAGCCAGCAGTACCTGCCAGCAGTACCAGCCAGCAGTACCAACCAGCAGCACCAGCCAGCAGTACCCACCAGCAATACCAGCCAGCAGTACCCACCAGCTGTACCAGCCAGCAGTATCCACCAGCAGTACCAGCCCTGGAGGACAGCCAGCAGCAGCCACCAGCCATTCCCCTCTGGGGGACAGCAGCAGCCAGCAATACCTGCAGGAATCCTGAGGATGAAGTGAAGATTGAGGTCTGTTAAAGTGCAGGTAAACCACAGTGCATCCATGTGAAAGCAGCCTTAGGTCCCTTTCACACGATCGGTCCAATCGGGTCTGCTTGTCTGTTTTTCAGGTGGACCCAATTGGACCCCCCATTCACCTCTATAGAGAGACAGATGTTAAAGGACTTGTGTCTGTTTACACCCACCTATCCCCAATCCGATCAACTTAAAAAAACAGAAGGGGATCCATCCCCTTCTGGGTGGGCAGATCGCATTGGAGGACCTATAGAATAGAGCAGGCTGTGCCTGTGTCTGCTCTACATATGCTGAGTGGACACGGACCTTTCCTCTGCCCGCTCCGCTCATTATGGCCCACAACCGGTTACCAAGTCGCTAAAGTGGCCCTCCCTCCTCAAAAGATTGGGCATCCTGCTGTAGGGGCATGAGTACCGGATAAAGAGGTGCGCTGTATCAGCCTTCCCCCTTTGTTTCGCCACAGTGTGTAGCAGGGAAAGGTGTATTGAATAAAGAGGTGCGCTATACTGTAGCCCATCAGGAGACCCGCGGTGAAAATCTCCACTGTGGTTGGCAGGTCACACTATTCTTCTCTACCTCCTCCACGCTGAGAGCATGGCATCAATACTAGGCTTTATTACTGTATAAACTGGCACCAATACTAGGCTTTATAACTGCGTAAACTGGCACCAATACTAGGTTTTATTACTGCGTAAACTGGCACCAGTACTAGTGGTTATTACTGCGTAAACTGGCACCAATACTAGGGGTTATTACTGCGTAAACTGGCACCAATACTAGGCTTTATAACTGCGTAAACTGGCACCAATAATAACCTTTATTAGTGCGTAGACTGGCACCAATAATAGGAGTTATTACTGTGTAAACTGGCACCAATACAAGAGATTATTTCTGCATAAACTGGCACCAATACTAGGCTTTATTACTGCATTAACTGGCACGAATACTAGGCTTTATTACTGTGTAAACTAGCACCAATACTAGGGGTTATTACTAAACCGGCACCAATACTAGGCTTTGTTAATGCATAAACTGGCACTAATACTAGGGGTTATTACTGCATAAACTAGCACTAATACAAGGGGTTATTACTGAGTAAACTGGCACTAATACTAGGGTTTATTACTGCTTAAACTGGCACCAACACAAGGGGTTATAACTGCATAAACTGGCACCAATACTAGGGGTTATTACTGCGTAAACTGGCACCAATACTAGGGGTTATTACTGCGTAAACTGGCACCAATACTAAGGGTTATTACTGCGTAAACTGGCACCAGTACTAGGGGTTATTACTGCATAAACTGGCACCAATATTAGGCTTTATTACAGAATAAACTGGCACCAATACTAGGGGTTATTACTGCATAAACTGCCACCAATACTAGGGGTTATTACTGCATAAACTGGCACCAATACTAGGCTTTATTACAGTGTGAACTGGCACCAATTCTAGGCTTTATTACTGCATAAACTGTCATCAATACTAGGCTTTTTTACTGCATATACTGGCACCAATACTTGGGGTTATTACTGCATAAACTGGAACCAATACTAGGGTTTATTACTGAATAAACTGGCACCAATACTAGGCTTTATTACTGCGTAAACTGGCACCAATACTAGGGGTTATTACTGCATAAACTGGCACCAATACTAGGGGTTATCACTGCGTAAACTGGCACCAGTACTAGGGGTTATTACTGCGTAAACTGGCACCAATATTAGGCTGTATTACAGCGTAAACTGGCACCAATACTAGGGGTTATTACTGTGTAAACTGGCACCAATACTAGGCTTTATTACAGCATAAACTGGCACCAATACTAAGGATTATTACTGCGTAAACTGGCACCATTACTAGAGGTTATTACTGCATAAATTGGCACCAATACTAGGCTATATTACTGCGTGAACTGGCATAAATACGAGGCTTTATTACTGTATAAACTGGCATCGATACTAAGCTTTATTACTGCGTAAACTGGCACCAAAATTAGGCTTTATTACTACGTAAACTGGCACCAATACTGGGAGTTATTAGTACGTGAACTGGCATCAATACTAGGGGCTATTACTGCATAAACTGGCACGAATACTAGGGGTTATTACTGCGTAAACTGGCATCAATACTAGGGGTTATTACTGCATAATCTGTCACCAATACTAGGGGCTATTAATGCATAAACTGGCACAATACTAGGGGCTATTACTGCGTAAACTGTTTTGCTGAAATTGCTTTAAACTATAAAGAAAAGCTTTTGAGAGTTTTCCTCTTTCTCAGGTCTAAAGCAATACCTGAGGAAGAAAGGGAAACTCTTAAAAGCTTGTCTTTTAAGTGTTAGGTTAGTATAATAAAAATGTAACATTGCACGCTGCATTACTCTCATATTTTGTAAAATATACCTATTTAGTTTTTTTCAGTGGTATGATTTTAGTGGTGAAAATTATGAGTGCCCCCCCCCCCTCCCCAGTTTAGAGTGTGGTATATTATGTGCCCCTCCTATATATTGTTCCTAGAGTCGCCACTGATCACATACTATCAAGACTAATCACTGAATGAGAGGCTCTGATCCATTATAATTCCCTGGTACACTTTCAGTGTTCTAATAAGGAAAGCTGCAGTGTATGCATCCCTTTAAAAGTGATTAACCCTCAGGAAGCATCTCTTAAAAAATGAAATTCCATTTATAAAAGTTATTAAAATTGTGCAGACTTCAGGGAAAATCGGTAAGCCAATTACAGATGCAGAAAATGACATTTCTGGGGGCGTTCTGTACACCAACTGTTTACAGAATGCCTCCAGACTGCCATATTCCAGTGAATTCTTTGACAGTTTTAGGTAATTACAGCAGCTTCAGATTGAAGTGGAAAAGTCATACAGTATTTAATAACATTCAATTACAAAATGGCTTGTGTGGCAATTTTATGTGCTATTTCTTTTTTTTTTTTTTATTATATAACAAAAATGGATTTTTCCTTAAGGTACACATACTCAGCTTTATTTTTCCTGTTCAGTCCATGATCAATTAATCAATTATTTCCTCTATCCACATACACAGCGTGGATGTAGAAAATGTTCCTGCTGGCTATTGTATCTGAATGCCAATCTATAAATAAACTAAAGAATCTTGTGTTGCTTGGTGTAACTTCCTAGGAAGCAACAGCACTCTTGTATCTGAATACAAAATACTGTAGATGTTGAAATATGCAGAATGATTTAGGTTTATCTTACACCAGCATCTTGTAAGGTATCTATGGAAATACTAAAGGTATGGGTGGTTGCCGTCATCCCTAGATAGTAGAACTATGTTTGGTTGGTTCCTCAAGCCAAAAGAAGATGGGATTGTGTAGGCAAAAACGTAGCTTAAAAAATTATATTTATTTTACAATTTACATACAAGGTGAAAACAGTAAAGACAACAGTAGTGGTACCACCGCTAGTTATTACTTATACTTTAATCTATTGAGGTGAGTTCCGTTGTTTAAACTGTGGAGACATCCAGGTTGGATGTGAGTCAAACAGACGGTTTTCCGACGCGTTTCGGCTATAGAAATATAGCCTTTGTCAAGGTATCACCACAAATTATTCTAAAAAAGTGAACAGTTATAGCATTAGTGATATAGAAAAATGTACATAGAAAACAAAATATGAAATAACATGTTACATTGTTGTATGATATTCATGTGTTACATTGTTGCTTCTGAGGAAGTATGAAAACCTAGGTGTACCTTACGAGACTTGAGTGAATGGATGAGGTCTGCATATCCACATGGACTTCCCTAGAGTGCAGCGAGATCCTGGTTCTGATACGTGCCTGAATGAGGGGAATTGTATGGGGTAAATACTTTGTGCGTTGATAATTATAAATCAACTGAGATAAGACATTATTTAGTCTTAAGTTTTCAAGTAAAGTTGCAGGGCCTGCTGATAATGGTATGTCAAGGTTGTCTTTCAAAGGGAAGGTTCCAGGTAATTTATAGCCGTCTAGTACTGACCTCTGCAGGAAAGAAAATTGGGATAAGCTAGGTGGTGTAGATGATTAGATTTGGCTGGATTGATCAGTGATATAACTTACTTAAAGGATGGTGTATTATTTCTTGTAGACGTGAGGTTGGGCGTTCCAATGTTCCCATTTCAGATCCCCCCTGGGGTGGAGTCTATGAAGTATAAATTTGTAATTATGTACATGGATCCCGGTGGGGATCAGTTAAGGTATATTGGGCAATTATGAAAGTAACCTACTGTTATTTGGTGTGTGGCTGAGATCCTCAGGATTGCCCACAAAACTTTATAATTGTCTTGGATGTCGCAAACCCTTCAAATAATTTCCGGGTTCCTGGTAGCAAAGCAACACGATTTTTGAAAGTGGTTTTAAACTGTATTCAGATATGGTGTGTGATCAATTAAGAATTAATTGAAAATTAATAAATTTCACTTACAGTTAGCTGATGGTGAAGAGGGTTTGTCACATGTCCTATAAGGCAATGTATGCTGACCATTAGCCATTGAATAATTATATTGCAGCTTGGTATTTGTGAAAAGTCGTGGGGGTACTTACTTTTTCCTGGTGGCTAGGGAGATGGTCCTTTTTATAAGGTTTATAATTTTTAAGCTACATTCTATCATCTTACACCAGCATTGCTCTCTGAAAAGCAATTGATAATTTTTCAGAGGGCAGTACAGGAATGGCTGACAGGCATGCGGCAAGCAATACTGAATACCTGTTTTTTTTTTATTTTTACAGCACAACAAGCTTTTTTCAATGGGAATACCAAGCTGCAACTGTGAGCCTAGCATTTGGCTAACGCTTGTGGCTTGGCCTCATTCACTTGAATGTGTGACGTTTGATGCTGGTACTGCAGGACTAGGAAGGGGGTGATACAAACCTCTATTTTTACCACCCCCTGACTTCAAGCGTAAATGAGTCCTTTAAACACCATTTGGGTTGCTTGTGAAGAGGGTTTCGCTGTATGACTCCAGTTGCATATTATAAAAATGAAAGTCTTGTTTACACTTGCAGTCAGGACGGGGGGGGGGGGGGGGGGGGCGGCACAAAAACATGTGGTAGATCAGTGATTTTACCACCCCCAGACTGCCACCCTTAATCTAACACAGCGGCCAGAGGTGTTGTGCATGCTGCACATAATTGCAGTGTGGATGAATGGTTCAAATTGCGAATGCGGCAGAGTTTATCATTTTTGCATACCAGCTGCTGTTTATGTACAGAGGTCCATTGGGGGTTGTTTGCCACTTAGGAATGCCATCTAGATATTCATGAATTATAAAAAGGCAAGACCATTTAAAATGATGTTTGGTAGAGTAGTGGCCTAGAAAGCCATCTTGAAATTCCAGTTTTACATCACCACCCCCATGGAACTCTCATTCAGCTTTATTCCTGCCAGTTGCATTTGCATACAGAAAGTTCCCGCGCTCAAAGGTACCTGGGGCACTCTACAAGTTGAAACGAGGTATGTGCAGATACCTCCAGGTGTTTTCTTTCAGAATCTCCTGCCACATGAATAACTTTATCTAAGTGACATGGGACAGTACAGTCCTCCACCTCTGTACTACACCACAAATGATAAGAACAGCAGTAAATAATAAAATAATAGACACCAAACACTTAAAAAATGCCTTTTCATGGCTGTGGCCCTTTTTTGAAGTAACATTATAAAGTAAATAAATTGAACTTTAATAGTTTAAGAACATAAACCAAAGACCTAGCCAAGAAGATAAAGCTCTATCACCAGTCCATACAACAACGTTGTCCACCCGCCTTGTGGGGGACATTACCTCTATAAAGAGTGCCCCAATGAAATAGGGGAGGGAGAATGAGATGCTTACTGACTTGCTGGCAGAAAATGCTGAAGGCAAAAAGCTGTCAGAGAAATTATAAAGTCTTTGAAGTCTTGTCCTGGTTTGTTGATCTTCCTTACAAACTTAAAGGGCCAATGACAGGTCAGTAAACTTGAGATTTTCCTCAGAAACAACCTTATGACTCTGCCCATCAACTACATTCTCACTTATGATTTAAAAAAACAAGAGCAGAAAAAAAATTTGGCCACTGCAATATCTACTAAAAATACCTCTTTAAAGGGACCCTAATCAATAATTAAATGTGGGGAAAGAGAAGTCCTGCAGTCTAAAGCCTAGTACACACGAATTTCCGCCGACCGGTCGCCCATCTTTTGTCCAAGTTGTGTTTTGTTGGTTGGAATGCGCCTAGACTGCACACGAATTTTCTCGCCAGACAAAATTCTACTTCAGAAGTGATGTCATGTGTTGGATTGCTTTCTTTGTGTTCTTTCTTCTCTGAGCATGCCCAGTCTTGCTCATAAGATTTTTCCCTGTCGAAATCTGTACTGACTGCACGAAAATCGGACGTGTTTTGACGGCAGACAAAAATTTTATAGCCTGCACACTAGATTTTTTTCGGCCGAAAAGTCATGACCAATGTAGAATAGATGTCACCCCCAAACTCTTAGGCTGCTTAAAGCCAAAGGCTCCACCCCCATGCCATAAACCTTTCCCTTTACCTAAATAATTGAGACCACACCGTGCTTGGAGTTAATTGGCCACAGCAGCCATTTTATTAACCCTTTTACCTTAAAATTAACATAAGGAGAAAAAACATTCCTTACAAACATAAAACAATCAGTCATTAGGCCTGTTGGTCTTTGAGGCTCCTCCAAATAATTCCAAATCCTGCACTGCGGGACCTGTGCCCTGATAGGCCTCCAGCCGCGTCACCGGCTCGGAGACAAACCACTCCCCGCAGTGCCACCATTTTGAATTCCATTTAAACTGACATTAAATGGAATGCACCATAGGGACCCATACCAACGATGAGTCCCAACCATACCCTTATCCTAAACTGTTCACCTCCCCCGCCAGCAAAGACCAACAAAACGCCCAGCTGCCATGACAATATAAAATTCCCCCAGAAAGGACAGAAAGCACAAAAGACATGAATCAAAATCAACCATAACAGTCCCAGAAATTAGGGAGGGCGGGTGGGAAGCTTCTTCTTCCTTCGTCCGTTGAACTTCCACTGACCTCCAATCTGAGGGGCCACCCCTCCTAACTGTACCTCAACCCCTCCCAAACCTGATACACCAATCCCTGAATACCCCCCAACTCAAAACAATTTAATTTAACTCACACCTGCCCTGTCTCCCCTCTTCACATGGTCATGTCTGCCCTGCGCTATTTTTTTTTTTTTTTTTTTCGCTTCGGGCCTTGCTTGACCAATGTAGAATAGATGTCACCCCCAAACTCTTAGGCTGCTTAAAGCCAAAGGCTCCACCCCCATGCCATAAACCTTTCCCTTTACCTAAATAATTGAGACCACACCGTGCTTGGAGTTAATTGGCCACAGCAGCCATTTTATTAACCCTTTTACCTTAAAATTAACATAAGGAGAAAAAACATTCCTTACAAACATAAAACAATCAGTCATTAGGCCTGTTGGTCTTTGAGGCTCCTCCAAATAATTCCAAATCCTGCACTGCGGGACCTGTGCCCTGATAGGCCTCCAGCCGCGTCACCGGCTCGGAGACAAACCACTCCCCGCAGTGCCACCATTTTGAATTCCATTTAAACTGACATTAAATGGAATGCACCATAGGGACCCATACCAACGATGAGTCCCAACCATACCCTTATCCTAAACTGTTCACCTCCCCCGCCAGCAAAGACCAACAAAACGCCACCAGCACCCAAGGGTGACACCTTACCCTTGCGTGCCCCTCCAAACCCTCAAGGCTCGCTGGATCCCATCCTGTAATCCCAGGGCCCATAAATCTATACCCACCGCATTGAGGTGGACTCCATCATCCCGCAGATACCGCCATGTGTCCACTTCCAACTCCAGGTGGCGAACCACCAACCCCCCATTCCGACACACAAAGCGCCCCACTTCCTTGTTCAACTTAATCCGAGCCTTATTAAGGCGCGCGACCGACCTGGCCATGCGCCAGGACGTGCGGGCCACCATATCCGACCAAACTACAAGCAGCGCCGGAAAAGCCGTGCGCAGCCGAAGGAAATCCAACTTTATGTCCCTGATCAAGGCCCGCGCGGACCTGGCCCCCAAATCGTTGCCCCCGGCATGCAGCACCAAAACATCTGGCTGCCTGTCCAACCGGGCGAAACGATGCACTTCGGGAAGGACCCTGCCCCAAGTAAGCCCCGGCACCCCCAGCCACCTGACACAAGCCTCGTGCCGAGAAAAACCAAGTTGTCTACCATTAGGACGCACATCAGCTCTCCGGGCCCCCCAGAAAACATACGAGTGTCCCACGATCCAAACAAGGCAGGGTTCCAAACCTACAAGAAAAGGGGACAAAAGGAAAAGAAAACCAACCAATAATCAGATAACCAGCCGGGCCCACACCCCCCCAGCGACAAAACCACCCCCCGTCCATACCCTACACCAACAGCTGTGGACGAACGTACAACAAGAACCTCCTAGACTCCCAGCGCCCAATGCGTTTGACCGCATCGTCATTCAATCCCCAGCGTGCAGCCTCAGTGGCCGCCCCGATCCGAAAGGAATGAGATGCAAACCTACTGGCATCCAAACCCAAAGAGCCCACACACCTTCTGAACACCGATACAAATTGAAAACGAGATAACGACGACCCGTCCGCATGCATTAAAAATGAACCGGGCCGCGAAGGGCGGAGTGCCCAGTAATCCCGAACCGCCCCTACCGGGCACAGCGGTGAAGACGGCACCGCGAACAACCGGACACGGACCCCCTTGCCACTCCGGTCCGTTTTGGACCGTCGAAGGAGGATAGTAACCCCCTCCCGACCGACAGAGACATCCTGACCCAATAGGCCCCCCGGCACCGTCCGGGAGGAGCTGACCAATTCCCCAATCCGGAAAGCCCCGAAGAAAGCGAGAGAAAAGGCCGCCTTAAACAACACCACCTCGTAACTCGAGGCGCAGTGCTCCCCCAATTGCCGGCAGACGTCCTGCAAAAGAGCGAAGGACACCGGGCGCCTAGTGTCCCTCCTCCGATAAGCCCTGGAATAGCCCCGTAACGCTTGTCTCACCACGAAGTCCTTCGTGTAATCCTGACAACCCAGAAATTTAAACAGAAAGGCCAGGCCGGACAACTTGCGAGCCACAGCGGAAGCCGACGCGCCCCTCTCAAAATGATCAGAGACAAAAGAAAGTAACACCCACCTGACCTCCGGACCCAGAGGATCCACCGATGCCACCCGCAACACCCCGAGCCACTCCAACCATACCTTGCAATAAGCCGACCACGTGGACTCGCTCACCGACTTCCTGATCCATCCAGCGAGGACCCCAAGGCAATCCCCCATAGCCACTCCGGACACGTGACTCCGCGTTGCTCCGCTGCCGGTGCCAACTCCCGGAACCTGTCCCACTGAAAACGAGACAGCGCGTCAGCAATATCATTCTTAACCCCCGGAATGTGCACAGCGTACAGGAAAACATTCAACCGTAGACACCGCAAAACCAAATACCTGAGGAGGCGCACCACCGGCTGAGACGAAGCCGACGCGCGGTTGATCACCTGAACCACCCCGAGATTGTCGCAATGGAGGCGAACCTTCAGGTTCCTGAACTCCGCCCCCCAAATCTCCAGGGCCACCACCACCGGGAACAGTTCCAGCAACACCAAGTTGCTGACCAGCCCCGCTACCTGCCATGCCCCCGGCCAAGGGGCGGCGCTCCACGCCCCCCGGTGAAAAGCCCCGTACCCCGCCGAACCAGCAGCATCGGTAAACAGTTCCAAATCAAAGTTGCTGATCGGCCCGGCCATCCACAAGGATCTACCATTGTATGTGGCCAAAAAACCGTGCCACAGACGCAAGTCATCCCTGTGTTCCCCGTTGAGCCTGACGAAGTGAGTGGGCAACTTCACCCCCGAAGTCGCCGCCGACAGCCGTCGGCAGAAGACCCGGCCCATGGGCATAATGCGGCAGGCAAAATTCAATTTACCCAGCAACGACTGCAAGCTGCGCAACTGAATCTTGCGCAAACCCAGCACCCCTTCAATTTCAGCTCTCAAAGCCCCCAATTTATCCTCCGGTAGGCGACACTCCATGGCCTCCGAATCCACGACAATGCCCAGGAAGCTGAGCACCGTGGTCGGGCCTTCCGTCTTGTCGGGGGCCAACGGAATGCCGAAGCTCCCGGCCACATGCTGCAACGTGGCAAGCAGGATCGCGCACCCGTTGGAAGCGGGCGGGCCCACACACAGAAAGTCGTCCAAATAGTGGATCACCGAATTCACACCGGAAACCTCCCGAACCACCCACTCCACAAAGGAACTGAAGGTCTCAAACAGCGCGTATGATATGGAGCAGCCCATAGGAAGGCAGCGATCCACATAATACGCCCCCTGCCACCGGCAGCCCAGCAATCGAAAACTGTCCGGGTGAACCGGGAGCAACCTGAACGCCGCCTCAATGTCCGATTTGGCCATCAAGGCCCCCCGCCCATAATGTCGCACCCAGGCCACCGCGGCGTCAAAGGAAATGTAAGACACCGTACAGGCCTCCGGGTCGATGGCGTCATTCACAGACCCACCCTTCGGGAAGGAGAGGTGGTGAATGAGGCGAAACTTGTTGGGTTCCTTCTTGGGAACCACCCCCAACGGCGAAACCACCAAGTCACGCACCGGCACCTCCGAGAACGGGCCCGCCATGCGACCGAGAGCCACTTCCTTGTGCAACTTATCCGACACCACCAAAGGGTGGCGCAATGCCGAACGCAAATTCCTCGCCACCGGCGGCACCGAGGCCAAAGAGCAAGGGATACGAAAACCCACCGCAAAACCCTCCCACAGAAGTCGAGCAGCCGCCCTATCGGGGTACCTATCTAGAAAAGGCCGCAGCCTTTCCACCCTCACCGGCGTCGTCCCCTTTGTGCGAAGGCTCTCCGGACCGCCCTTTTCCGGACTTAAAACACCGAGCCAAGGAATGGGAACCTCCGCAACCGGAGCATTCATGTTTGAAGCGACATGTGCCACCGAACTTACAGGAACCCTCATTAAATTGCCAGCAGAAACCCCTCCTCTTTGCGGCCGGCTGTCCCGGGGTCGCAGAACCACCGGCCCCCCCTGGAAAAAACTGATTCGGAGCCTTCGCAGACGACATGAGCCGCATCCACAGGCTGATGTCCTTGTGGTCCCACCGCAAGGACGGCCTAACCGCCTTCCGCTGCCGGAACTGTTCGTCGTACCGCAGCCAGGCCGACCCCCCGTAAACCCGATAGGCTTCCCCTACAGCGTCCATGTAGCAGAACAGGGCCGAGCAGTTTTCCGGCGCCTTTTCCCCTATGACGCCCGCCAGAATGGCAAAGGCCTGCAGCCAATTGGCGAAGGTCCGAGGGATAAGCCGATAGCGTCGCGCCTCCTCGTCCTCCTTCTTGCGCTCCTCCGGTTTAACCCTGTCCAGGTGAAACTTCTCGAGGGGCAACAGCGTGAAGATTTCCACGTACTCACCCTTCCAGATCTTCTCCCGGACTTCCTGCTTCAAATGTGCCCCCAACGGGCCCTCAAAACAAACATATACCTCACCTTTCGCTGAATCGTCCAGGCGAACAGCGTCCGCCTTCCCCTCCTTCGCCGTCCCGGTCTTGTCCCCCGTCGCCCCGGCCGTCACCGCCACCACTGCCGGAGCACCAACAACCTGGGGAGGGGCCCCAGCCCCCCCCGCAACTAGCCCCGTGGAAGACGGCCCCGCCAGCCCCGGGGCCCCCCCCGGCTCCGTGCCCGAGCCCCCCGCCGGAGGCACCCAAGCCGCCGCTGGAGACAAGCGGCCCCCGTCCCCCGGGGGCAAACGCCCCAAGAGGTCCCGTAGACCCAGGAGGAAGCCCCTCAAACCCCCATTATCACCCCCTTCCGGGATCCCCGCCCCCACTGGCCGGGACACCCCCACCCCCCGAGCCCCTCCAGCACTCCCACCCCCCACATCAAACAAGCCCCGCAAATCAGACAAAGCCAGAGAAGGAATTGTGACCTCACCTGTCTGCCCAGGGGGGGCGCCCCCAGCCGCCGATCCAGCCTCCCTCGTCGCCGACCGACCACCGACATCCTCTTCCACATCCGATCTGGACACTTCGCCTTCCGAACGATCGTCCCCGGGCACCGCCGACATCCGTCCACCAGGTGTCGCACTCCCGCCATCTGCAGAGCCGAGCGACAGGCGTCCACGCCCCCGTACTCCAGCTCCGCCCGACGGAGACCTCTGTGAACCAGCCGAACTTCCGATGACCCGGCCACGTGACTTGCCCCGCCGCGTCATCTCTCTGCGCCCAGCCGAGGCCGACTCCGAGTCCCGCCGATCACTGCTGCCACCGGCCGCCATGAAGCCGCTCCCACGCCGAGGCACCCCTCCGACCGGAGCATCGCCAGTAGGGGAGCCCGCCAGTCCAGTAGCACCCCGGCGAGAGGGACGGGGAGAGACCGAAGGCCGCCTCCCCCCACTACCCCCAGAGCTCCGTCCATGCAGAGGATTCCTCCCAGAGGCGCGCACGGCCGCAGCAGGAGTACGCTTAGCCGGCGGCCCCGAAGGGTCCCTGTCGGGGCTCCTAGGATGACGCTGAGCTCGAGGGGAAGGGTCCGGTGAAAAACGCTCCGGCGGCCGTGACCGCCGAGCCCGCGGGACCGCAAGCCCCTCCGAATCCTGTGCAGAGTCCTGAACCCCCATCAACGTGGAGACCTGGGACCGGAGCCACTCAGTCCCCTTCACCGCGGCAGCGGCCTTAATTTGCTCCAGCAAAACGTCCAAATCCGCCATCACAGACCAGGGAAGCTGAGGTGAGATGCTCTGCAGTGAAAAAGGTGGGTGACCAAGCTTCTTCTTCCTTCGTCCGTTGAACTTCCACTGACCTCCAATCTGAGGGGCCACCCCTCCTAACTGTACCTCAACCCCTCCCAAACCTGATACACCAATCCCTGAATACCCCCCAACTCAAAACAATTTAATTTAACTCACACCTGCCCTGTCTCCCCTCTTCACATGGTCATGTCTGCCCTGCGCTATTTTTTTTTTTTTTTTTTTCGCTTCGGGCCTTGCTGAGTCGGTTGTCGGAAGCATCATACTAACAAGCCGAAAATCGGTGGATCGGTCGTCGGACGAAAATTCCCGGCCGAATTACGACGCGTGTGTACGGGGCTTAAAAGGGCCACAATGTTAAACAATGGGACCCTTCCAGGAATGCTTTAAGAAAACATTGTGACTCTTCCAGGAATGTTTTAAGAAAACAATTGAAAAGAAAAAAATTGTAATTTTTTGTGCCTTACCCACCTTATAATTATTCCCCTCATTTTGTGATTATCACAAATCAACCACTAGGTTAAATTTTTATTTTCTTCTCAATTTAGATCAAAGAAGAACTACTGGTACATAAATTGTCTACCTTAAAGTAAAACTCTGCCCAAACATTATTTGTAATTTTGGGTGGAACGTAGCAGGGTTTGTTTTCTGCTTTCTGTATTTCTATAAGGGGAGATACTGCTCCAGGTGCACACCTACAGAAAATAGTGCCAAATGCAAGCACTGAAATTGTGCCACTGTTCAAACAATTGACATGGACTGAAGGACATAGACATCTGCGCTGGACAACAATGTCACCCCCTCCTTGGCGCTGCAATGAAGTTTCCCTGTCACATCAGGAGCAACCCTTCACATTAGAAGCCCCTCTTTTACAATAGAGTCCCCTCCCTTCACATCAGAGTCTCCACTTCATATCAAAGCCCACCTTTCACATCAGAATCCCCCAGTTCCCCCTTTCATATGAGGAGCACCCTTTACGTCGGAGTCCCCCATTTCACAATATCATATCAGGAGTCTCCCCTTTACATCAGGGGCCTCCCTTCACATCACCACCCCCCCCTCTCAATATCACAATTCCCCTTTACATCACAGGCCCCCTTTTATCCTCCCTTTACTGAACATTAGTGTCTGTAGTCCCCTCTTCACACTATGGACAGAGGGTAGGAGTTGAGCAACTATGCAAGATGACCAGCGCATCAGTGGCTTCCAGGATGCAAGGTAATCCTCGGAACCATAGGGTGACAGTGGCAGAGGCAGGGGGACGAAAGTTTTGTCAATGAGGATTGAATTAGATTTTATATTAGATTTGTTTACCATTTAGGATATTTTCTGTCATCTTTGAAATGCTGTCTGTGACACCTCTGGCATAGCGTCAGGGGTCGCTAATGCGATCCAGCCCTATGCCCCAGAGGGCCTGTGCAGCTTCCCTGTCACATTTGGCTCTACACCTGGTCAGGAGGGGCAGCAGGAATGGCTTAGTCAGGAGGGGCAGCGTAGAAGAGGTGTGGAAATCACAAACGTTGCTGAAAAGAATTACAAATATTTGTTTTAGGTAGACAGTCCATATTTAGTTCAAATCTTCATTTTTTTGGTTTTTTAAGAGTTCAGCTTTAATATTCTTCCTGAGGGACAGGAGAGTCACTGGTCAAACAGGTTTGTAAACCTGTCCAAATGCTACTATTCTCCTTCCCCCATTACTATTGACCAGAACTGGAACATTCGATCAAGCTGAACTTTCTGGTTTATGGAGCACTTTGACATCAGTTACCAGAGGGTGGCCAGATTTTGCCGATCACCCTTCAATGGCTATGGGCACCTTAGTTGGGTTGGTCAAGAGCACAGTATCTCAACTGTGTATGTATCAAGGGGAATTTCTGCTAGATTAGAGGGTACTTCAGATTGTTAAAGTAGAACTAAACCCTCCTTTAGCCAAGAAAGCTGCCATCTTAGCTTCTGTTTGAACTGAACTTTCCATGGTGCTTCACATGTGACCAGTTATGACCCAAGATTTATTGATGGTTGAGAAAACCAGAAAATGTGTGTTAACATTCATAGTATGCCTTGAATGGAACTCTTTTGGGAAACCATTAAATCAATAGGTTTAGTTCAGCTTTAAGGTAAATGTATCATATCATCATAGAGACTTTACAAAAGAAAATTGTTTCTGAAAACAGACCTAGAGAAGGTTTTAGTGATTTAAAAGCACAAGGACCAGTTGGAGAACATTTAGCATGTACTGGCAATAAGGCATCCCATAGATGATTCATTTTTTTTTTTTTTCAACCATCAGGTTGAACAACAAATAAGACTTGAATTGATGTGAATGGGGGAATCCTCCCTTTGCATTCTGCAAGACTTCCCTTCTGTTTGAACACATTGATCAGCTCCGCTGGCTATAGCCAGCAGCCCTGGTCGAGCAGAAATTTTCCAACAGGGCGGTTGTACAAAAGTCGATCAGTAGATTGACTTCTATACAACCACCCTGCCCATACATTAATTGAAATTTGGCCAGTCCCTGCTGAACCGTCCAAATTTCTATTCATGTATGTCTGGCTTAAGTGTTCATATAACAAAGAAAAGACAGAAAGAGGAAAGCTAAAGGAAATTACACTAGTTTGTCCTAAATACATGGAGCAGTTCTTCGTAGTTTCCAGAAGATGGCATGGAAGGAAGTTAAGATAGTCTGCTTTCAGTTCACAAATGACAGGAGGTATAGCAGCATTAGCAGTTATCTTTTTTGAGTTTTTTTTTTTTTACAATGGATTCCTGACAAGGGGAATGTATACCCAATAGGGGGTATGGGAACCAACTGCTTGGGGTATGGGCCTGGATCACTAAATCATTTAAAAGAAAACTGAAACAAGATTATCTACATCATTGAACCTAAATCAAAGTGGGATAATCAACTTGATGTATCATCAGACCCCTTGCACATGGGGGTACGATGACCTATAACCTAAATTGTGGGTGTATTTCTTTGCCCAGGATACAGAGCTACTTTTACAGCTGACCATGGTAATGAAGAGCTGTATAAGACTGTAAGTGGGTTTATGCCACTACTTGTGTAAATTGGTGCATATACACTGCTCAAAAAAATTGAAGGAACACTTTTTAATCAGAGTATAGCATCAAGTCAAATAAACTCCTGGGATATTGATCTGGTCAGTTAAGTAGCAGAGGGGGTTGTTAATCAGTTTTATCTGCTTTGGTGTTAATGAAATTAGCAACAGGTGCATTAGATGGGCAACAATGAGACGACTTTCAAAACAGGAAAGATTTTACAGGTGGGGCCACTGACATTTTTTTTCCTCAACTCATCTTTTCTGACTGTTTTTCAATAGTTTTGCACTTGGCTAGGGTCAGTGTCACTACTGGTACCATGAGGCGATACCCGGACCCTATAGAGTTTTCACAGGCAGTCTAACTCCTCCAGGATGGCACATCAATACTTGCCATTGCCAGAAGGTTTGCTGTGTCTCTCAGCACAGTCTCAAGAGCATGGAGGAGATTCCAGGAGACAGGCAGTTACTCTAGGAGAGCTGGACAGGGCCATAGAAGGTCCTTAACCCATCAGCAGGACCAGTATCTGCTCCTTTGTGTAAAGAGGAACAGGATGAGCACTGCCAGAGCCCTACAAAATGACTTCCAGCAGGCCACTGGTGTGAATGTCTCTGACCAAACAATTAGAAACAGATTTCATGAGGGTGGCCTGAGGGCCCAACATCTTCTAGTGGGCACTGTGCTCACTGCCCGGCACCATGGAGCTCGATTGGCATTTGCCTCAGAACACCAGAATTGACAGGTTCTGCCACTGGTGCCCTGTGCTTTTCACAGATGAGAGCAGGTTCACCCCAAGCACATATGACAGAGGTAAAAGGGTCTGGAGAAGCCATGAAGAACATTATGCTGCCTGTAACATCGTTCAGCATGACCGGTTTGGTGGTGGGTCTGTGATGGTCTGGGGAGGCATATCCATGGAGGAACGCACAGACCTCCATAGTCTAGACAATGGCAATCCGACTGCCATTTGGTATTGGGATGAAATCCTTGGACCCACTGTCAGACCCTACGCTGCTGCAGTGGGTCTTGGATTCCTCCTGGTGCATGGCAATACCCGGCCTCATGTGGCGAGAGTATGCAGCCAATTCCTGAAGGAGGAATTTATACCGTTCCCCACGCTTGCCTGACCTAAATCCAATAGAACACCTCTGGGGCATTATGTTTCAGTCCATCCAGGTGGCACCTCAGTCTATTCAGGAGCTCAGTGATGCTCTGGTCCAGATCTGGGAGGAAATACCCCAGGACACCATCCGTCATCTCATTAGGAGCATGCCCCAACCTTGTCAGGCATGCATAAAAGTATGTGAGGGCCATACAATGTACCATTTTGAGTTGCTGCAATTAAATTTCAGCAAAATGGACTAGCCTGCTGCATCATTTTTTCACTTTGATTTTTTGGGGTGTCTTTGAATTCAGCCCTCTGTAGGTTGATAATTTTCATTTCCATCAAACGATGTGGCATCCTTTCGTTCCTAACACATTACCCAGTCCATATCAGTATAGATATCCAGCATGATATTTTTCCCCATTGAGATCTGAAGTGTTTTCAAAGTGTTCCTTTACTATTTTGAGGAGTGTATATGGACTTATAACCATGTATGGCTTTACTATGGTCTACTGTACATGGCAGCTGTGTTTCCTGAATGTGGAAATATGCAACTTATGCTATATGGCCTCATGTGCCCGTACGTCTGAGGCCTACTTGTATCTTGATTGCACAAAAACAACAGCAAAAATTTTGATAGTTGTAGCTAGTTTGTGGGAGGGGTAGGAAGTTAAATCGTTGACACTTCCTCCATGTCCCCCCCCCCCTTGTTGGGCACCAAGTAGGAGGTCACATAAGAGGCTTACCCTGGGGTGGGTTCTTCTGGGCTACGCTAGGCACCTTGTACCGGGTCACTGCCTTACACATGGAGTACCTTTGTTTAAACAAAAGACTAGACTCTAGTTGACTCCCTTAACACGCTGAACCAATGCCATCTCTACCTGTCCAGCATACTGTATCTCCGCTACCTCACTCTCAGTAATGGAATGGGGCCCTGCTGTGCACCTAGCATGGGCTCCATGTACGTACTCACTTAACTCTTTCTCTTCTGTACCTGTGCACAGGCTGAGGACCTCTGCGGTACTTGTCTGTTCCTGTTGCTATGGGAGATGGCTCACTTCTGCATAGAAACTAATCAGCTTCTAACCTTAACTTGTTCAATTAAGCTTTGGCAATAAAACCTAGAAGCAGGTTTCTATGCAGAAGTATGCCGGATTTTGCACTCTCCAGCTTTAGTAAATAAACCCCTATGTGTGCCAGTTACTTGCTTTACACCCCTTTAGTAACTTAAGTAACTTCAGACCAGGCAAGGACAAAGTTTCAAAAACTTTACTGGAAATTCACAGCATACAGAACAAAGTGCACAGTCTCTTTCTAACATCCATAATCCCTAACTCAGGCTTTGTAGCTGCTGCAGCATACCTGCACACGATAGAGTCCATTGCGGCATAGTGTAGTCCATAGTGGGGCTCCCACTCTATGAATGGCCGGGGCCTCAATGACATCACTCTCGCGCATGTGCATGGGAGCTCCGGGTCCAGCACAAAGGTCTGAAGGTATGACACAGGTATGCCATCCCTTCAGAGCGCGTGAGGTCATCGGCTGCATGCTGTGTGAATAATCTCCTAAACAGTGCAAGTTTAGGACATATTCACTGTACCTACAGGTAAGCCTTACTATAGGCTTAACTGTAGGTACAAGTTAAAAAGTGAACTTTACTTCCACATTAAACTCGACCTGCTTACAAGTTTGTGCATTGATAAAAATCTTAGCAAACCCCCTTTAGTTGTTCTATTCCTAGCCAACCAAATGTAAAGTAAAACTAAGCTACTGACATCTATTGAAGTCATTCTGGTACTTAATAAGTTTGGTGAGGAAAATCCATTTTGGGCAGCCCTATAGGGGTTTGTAATAATAAAAGGTTAGGAACCCTGTGTGATACAATTATTATTTTTTTTTATTTTCCACAGACATATGTACTAACGGAATGCAGTAGGTTCTATACTCATAGCTCCCAACTGTCCCTGATTTCGAGGGACTTTCCATGATTTGGAACAAAGTCCCTCTTTCCTCCTCATTTGTCCCTCATTTTGGTCTGATCTGTATAGTTTTTATATAAAATGCACTTTTTATCTTTCAAAAAGTGTTTTACAGTGCTAAACCTTTCATCCAATTTCTAAATGGCTGCATTTGTAAATTCCAGAAGCCAATATAAAGGAATATTAGCGGTAAAAAAAAAGCACTTGTGGGTTTAGCTAATCACTTTTTTTTGCATAATTCTCATTTAAGGGGGTGTGGTAGGGGGTGTGTCCTATGTATACATACTTTTGCTAATAGGTGTCCCTCGCTCCCATCTCAAAAAGGTGGGAGGTATGTATACTGTATGAGCACAGTCATGGTTTTACATTTTGAAACCTGTTGTACAACTTAAACATAGAAAAATATTTCTCATTCTGTAGTTATGCAGGCCTTTGGCGATATTTCAGTTGCTGCAGGCATGAGCAGAAACTCTTGAGCTACTACATTCAACTAAGGAAGGAAAGTTGAAGCACGTTAGTGTGTCAAGGTTAAGAAAGGAGAACATTCCCATCATTAGCCACAACACTTTCTATAATTTTTATATGGTATATAAAAGATGGTATATTAAATTTGGCAACCATACTAGAATATGTATTTACATACTTTATTTCCATGTGTTTTAATTGTTTAAGGACCTCCAACCAAAATTGTTTTGATTTCATAAAGTAGGGAAGGGATAGAACCTCATACAGGTTTCCACTGTTGCCTGTGTTCCTGTTTGGAAAATTTACCCTTACTTCCTGTCCCAGGGACAGCTGCAGGAAAAGGAGGTGAGCAGAAATCTCCCAATCGGAACACCTAACTTCATGACAACTAGTATTTTACTGTTCAGATAGTTTCCTCTCACATCCAAATGTGTGTTTAGGACAGGACAAGAGGGAAGATTCACCAGTGACACAGACAGCAGTTTTGGCTGTTGTTTCACTTTAACTGACTCTAGTATTGTTTAGTTTTGTATATTTCTCCTCCTAAATTCCAAGTTTTGCCTAACTCCTGTGACCATTACAAACAAAGGGATGGTGTTACACTTCCTGGGTGGATTTTAATTATGTAAAATAAGGTAAAAGTAACGCCTTTATCATGTCTTTGCAAGACAAAGGGAGATATAAACATTTGAAGAAAAATCTATCAATTGGCTCCCCAAAACATATAGGAAGCCATTACTTGATTTACATCACCAAAGCCCACCAAACCCAAAATGTCAGCTTTGAATAGAATTAGTCTTTAATGTAAGAGTGACTGATAAATATATATTTTTAAGCTAAAACATAGTTCACATGGGTGTGCACAGTCAGTGCCTGAGGCAGGAAGTTAAATGTTGCTTGTCTCGTTTTACAGATGAATTTCCGTTCACATTTGTAGAAAAAAGTTGAATATACTTAAAAGAAAATGTTGTCAGTTGTATCCATTATTTTTACCAATTAGATAAATGTTATTAGGCAAGAGTTGATTGCTACCACAGAAGCCTCATGGTGACATACTGCCAACTGGCTAGATATGTAAACAGATTACTGTGTATTCCTATCCAGCACACATATACAGTATATGCACCTTTATAACAAATGGAGATTTTCCTTTGGCATAACCAAACATAACAGCAGATACTCATTACTCATGGATTGTGCCCTCTTTCCGGGCACAGGCCTGATTCCTCCTCTATTGGTAATGCATTTCCAATTTACTTCTTCATTTCTTAACTGGCACAGCAAGCATATGGGGAGAAAGACTTGTCATCCACTACCATGTTACATTGATGGAAAAAAAGAAGTAACACCTTAGTAAATTGATGAATTTTAAACACTATCCTAAAATTGCCTCTTTGAGACATGTTGCAGAGGTGCCATATTGGTTTGTTAATACAGAAGATCTGGATTTGACATCAAATTCAATGGCCAAGGAATTCTGAAAGACTTTGAAATAAAACATTCTTCCTGGCTATACACACTTGTATAGTGGCAGGGCCGGCCTTAGGTGTTCAGGCGCCCTGTGCGAGCTAATCCTGTGGCGCCCCCCCGCCCATCTTCACCCCTCGCCCCCTGGTCACCTAAACATAAACAGAGAGGAAAAAAATATTTGTAACATACATTACATACATTACATTACATACATGCATACATTACATTACATACATTATATTACATACATGTATACATTACATACATTACATTACATACATTACATTACATACATGTATACATTACATACATACATTACATGCATACATACATTACATTACATACATGTATACAATACATTACATACATGGATACATTACATTACATACATGCATACATTACATACATTACATTACATACATACATTACATTACATACATGCATACATTACATTACATACATGATACATTACATTACATACATTACATACATGTATAAATTGCATACATGTATGTAACTGCCATTACCAATGCAATTATGTAGTAAAATATTATTTTTATGTATTATTTTATTGTATTTTACTTCTTTTTTTTTCTTTTTTCCTTATGTTAAGTCCCTTATATCCTCCCCTTCATTGTCTAGGCTAAATAATTTTTATTTTGTATTATTTCTTTTAAAAAGTAGATACACAGCACAGGGCTCAGTGACTTACCGTTCTGTGGACGGTGGCTTTGCATTTAAAAATGGCGCCTCCCGGCGCTAAGACGCCACTGCGCATGCGCCGTCTGCCCGAGAATAGCCGAGCGTGTTCGGGTTTTCCCGAGCAGCGGCGCCTGTGCAGTGTGCCTTTCGGAGGCCGGCAGCAGCCATTTTCTTTTTTCAGGTGCCGATGCGATGATCCTTACCCAGTCCCAGGGCAGGGGGACCTGGCAGCGCCTGCTGGTGTGACTCGTTCGGACTCCACTGATGTGAGTAACTAACTGCGACTCACAGTCTGTGAGCTGATGACCGCACGGCGCCCCTGTTGCCCATGGCGCCCCTTGCGGCCGCACAGCTCGCACACCCCAAAGGCCGGCCCTGTATAGTGGGGATTCCTTATCATTATCACAAGGACTATGCTTCCCTCTTAATTAAACCCCTCTAAAATTGAAAACTAGTACATTGAGTATCTGTTATCATTATCAACATGAGTTTGCTCCCCTCTGGTACAGAACCCTTCTGAGGGTAAAAACACCAAGCCATCTTGATGGCTACAGTTATTCTGCAAACAAATTAATCATGACAAGTGTGGTAATATGGACAGAAGTATGTGAAATGTCCTGGATTTGATTGATCGGAAAGATTAGTAGGCCCCATTGGGGCTTCCTAATGCAAGGCACAGATACCTTTAGAGTTGTAATACACGTCAATTCGTAAATGTATGTCTTCAGGAATATTCAATTGGAAAATGTAAATAATAAAAGCCTGATCTTAAACATAGATATCTACCTCTTTTAAAAAACATAGCCATCTACATTATTGTTCCATGTGTACTTCAGAAAACAACGGATAATGCCACAGACCTACTAGTCATGTGGTACGGATACATAATCATATAAGGTCTAAAGAAATCAATTGAAATAAAGTTTAAAATATTCTTTCTTGCGTTCATTAATCTTTCCAAAGCTGTGTGCCCACAAAGGTATATATCCTGCAATGTTTATTCGATTTTAGTAAAGCAGTGAGTATAATATCAGTATTATTTTTTTTTTTTTTTTTTGGGGGGGGGGGGGGTATTTTTACTGCCCCATTCCCCTAGAGACCATGCCAACAGTCTCTTTGGACTTAAAGGTCTACAACAATAGATTGTTACAAGGTATGTTCATTAGTGTAAAGAAATTATAAACATATCTTGGGTTTCTTATTCCATAATTTTCATAAATTGTCCCAGATTAATCCACAGGTATAGCATAGTATTTATGCAAGGTATGGTCACTGTACATGTAAAAAGAGAATTGAATGCCGCATTGAATTTTGGAGAGATAACACCTATTTTACTGCATAACAAAGATCATTCAAGGGAATGCTTTGGGAAACGCCTTGTGCAAAATCCGCGTTAGCATTTGTAGGCCTAAAAGCTGATAATAGAATTAACATGCAAATTAAAACACTGCATGGTGCTATTTTATGATAAATAAAAGTCTGCACCACACAATGATGCTGATTGTACTTTGAAAAACATTGGAAAAGAAATCACTTTACAGTCTATCAACCATTTGTTGGTATGTGAGCAAACCCCTCTTCCTAACCTAAACTTTCATTCAACTTTGAAACCATGAATATAATTTTACAATGTCCCCAACTGCAGGAGATCATTAACTCTTGGAGCATGTTAAGACCCAAAGTCAAAACTAGCTATCAATTTGTGAGATCCATGCTCAAAGTTTTGTATATACAAATACTTTTCTTTAGTACACTGAGAAAATCAAATTTGTTTTTTTAATTTTTATTAAATTATGAAAGAATAACAACTAAAAGTTTGGTAAAAACATCTAAATGTGACAACTTCACCAAAGTACTCATACAATGAAAAAACTCAGTATTATGTACTACAATTTTTATGCATCTTAGATTTACCCAGATCCTGTACAAATGCCTGGGAATGGATTGGGTTGTTGTATCAAATAGACTCAGTCCAACTATTTCTGTTACATTCAGTTAAAATAATGCATTGATGTATACCGAAATCCCTTTCGTGTACTCACATTGTACACCCAATCCAATAATTATTCAAAAGGGTATCACCAGTTTAGAGCCATATGCTAGTTACTGCAAATGTAGCCAGTGTAAAAGGTTTAAAGGATAAACTAAAGGCAAAACAAGAAAATCTCTAATTTCAGGTTGTCAATAGAGAAGGAATAGAGAGAAATTAATCAAACAGGAACATTAGATTTGGTAAATCTGGTGACAACCAGGTTATTCTCTCACTTTGGAGCGATATCCTCTAACTTTCTGTTGTGGCTATGGGAAAGGAAGTGATAGAAAAGCTTCCCAATGGGACACAGGTGGCAAACAAAAACTGACAGGGGTTCAAACCCTCCCTTAGGCTTCATGTACACTACAGCTCCTAAACTTGAGTTTAGGAGCCTTTGGCGTTTTTTTTTTTTTTTGCCAAGCTCCTAAACTCAATTCCATAAAAACCTATGTGTCCATGTACACATAGGCTTTTAGCACAGTTTAGGAGCTGCTCCCTCAACCTCCCTCTCCTGAAAGCAGAAGAATTGCATTCAGGATAGGAACATTTTGACCACCGGCCGCCAGAAAACGCAACAATTTTGCGTTTTTCCATGGCCGGCAGTCAAAATAGGTTGTGTGTCTGACTTAGGCAGCCCATACATTAGTCAGTTTTGTTTTTTCATTCAATCAGTAGGTTGAATGAAAAAAAAAAAAGAAAACTGACCTGATTCTCCCCTCCACACATTCGAATCTCCCTTCCACATCAGTAGATCGACTTCTGTACATCTCTGCCTATACATGGATCGGAATTTGGCTGGTTCCTGCTGAACTGGCCCAATTTCAATCAATGTATGGTCAGTTTTACTCTATCCAAAATGCAAAACAAACTTTTGCCTTTAGTTATACTTTAAAGTGAATTTGTACTTTGCCCATTTAAGTGGCGATAATGAAGATATAGCATTTGCACCCTGCGATCCCAGAGAAACTCCTGCATTTAGTGTCTCAACTACAATGTAATTACATTCATATGTGTTAGCCTCACTACTTTGGGTTGTTTAATATTTGTTCATCTGTATATATTAACCAACATACAGTATTCTAACTGTGCGCCTTAATATATTTCAAATGGATGAGGGATAGGATAATGCTTTTAAGATTTAAATGTATGGCTAGCTAGGCCTAGTTTATACTCAAAGATCTGGTTCTACAGTCTGAGGTAGACACATTTTCCCAGTGAGTTCATACCATCTGCACCCTGCATAAGGAGGGTGCGTATACTCATGCTTACAATGGCCCCATATCCTACCTCCTCTCTGCTCCATCATTGGACGCTAGTAGAGTGTTACCTGTACCCTCCACCACGCTGTGTGGCTCCTGTTGGGGTGACACAGGGCTTGGTGGAAGGAAGCACAGCACATGGCTAGGGGACCACAGGCATCCAACACTGATGGAGGGATGGAGAAAAGGTAGAACAGACTTGCTGCTAGAAAGTCAACAATAAATGCTTTTTTTCCAGCAGGAACCTGATGGATTGATCTCTTTAGCGATATCACAGGGTCTCTTTAAAGCTGACAGTACACATTATATACTGGTTATTTAATCATCCTTGAAACTACCTATAACTTTGCAGTGTGAAAGCTTACCTGAGTGATTACAAATAGGTTGTTTAGGTGGGCCCTTACATAGTAAATCAAAACAGATTGTGCAGCATCACTACCTGAACTAATAGAAACCAATGCAAAAGTATCACAATGAATAAAGCCCAGAAATCGCCCCATCTTCCGCTAGCACCAGCTCACAGTGCTGGGGTAAAGTCATGCATTTTTCTCCCTAAAGGAGACATTTTCTTGACACTGATTATATGAACAGCCTATAATATCTGTTCTTCATATCAGCTGGATTTTAATTTTTTTTTGCTTTTTCAGAAGTGTGCACGTATGCATATCTATGTGTATTGGGTGAATACAAAGATCTTTCAGTCTTTTTGATATTACATTCAATTTCTTTGCTACTCTTTGTGTCCCCATCACAAATCTTAATAAACCTAATGTCTACTGATCTGAAAACCCCACATTAATTATGTCCACAGGGAAGGTATATCAGAAAGTCATTCTGCTAAAGTAAAGTAGAAAAAAAAATAAAACAAAGGGTTTGGCTAGACTTCTGCTTCAAAAGAGGACATTTCTACTATAACAGGACCCTGTAGGCACGCAACCTTTTGCTACCCAAAGCAACTTCCCCTGCTAGAATCACCTGTGAAACATAAATCATTTTCTTGTTTTACAGGTTCTAACCCAGTTTAGAATTTAATGACAAGTTTTAAGTAAGCTTATAGGGGATGACCTATAAAAATTGTGTGGCCCATAACTGTACTGAGAAGCGCTTCCTCTTTTTATGACTTGGCATTTGCCGGTTATGGCTTGGAAGTTAAATCATACAGTGCCCAACTATCAAAACTGATATTCTGATCCAGGGCCGTCTTTAACACAGGGCAAAAGGGGCAGCTTCCCCCGGGCCCAGCCATTGTTGTGGGGCCCAAAGCAGCTGCCCCTTGAGCCCGCATTGCCCACAAATAGTTGATAAGTGCATTTGGTAGGGCCCAAGAAAATATTTGCCCAGGGTCCAATCAATACTAAAGACGGCCCTGTTCTGATCAGTCATACTGCTTATGAATTTTATTTGCACTGTGCCTTATGGTGCCCACAAACCCAGTGGGATCCAGTGAACAATGTGTTGGCATTTTCTCATTACTCCCAATCAGTTTGTACATGTGGAATCTAGAAGTAAGTGATTGAACAGATTGGAAATATTGTGCTATAATCTACCACCTTTCTTAATTCAATCTTTGACAGCATGTTGGAAGTGGGGGTAGGGGCAGTTCAAGGTGACAGGGTGGTCATCACATCCTTCATGTTTCCCTCCATTTGGGGTGCCAAGCAAGGTTCACATGAGAGGACTACGCTGGGGTGGGTTCTTCTGGCTACACCAGGAACCTTGTACAGGGTCACTTTACTTCACATGGGGTACCTTTGCTTTTTGCCATATTCATCAATGCCCTGGGACGAGGCTGAGGCTGCCATGGGGGAGTACTCAACCTTAAGGCAGGCCACTACTTTTAGAGATGAACGTACTTTCACCATAACTGTTCTCCAGTTAACTCTCAGGTCCTTGTGTCAATGTACACCTTCTCAGTAGCTTGCATTTAGGAAGGAACACGCTGAGCCTTGTCCAGATCCACCTGTACAGCGTTTCCACTACCATTCCCCAGTAGTGGAGTGGGTCCTGTCGTACACCCTGCGTGGACTCTACACGTGCATTTAACTTGAGGCTGGGTTCACACATGCTGCGGCCATGGCTCACAGCAGGGGGTTCGGTGCCTCCCTGTTCACTGATTCAGGTGCGAATCAGGTCCGAAATTTTTGCCTGAATTCGCACCTGAATCGGAACTAAAGACACAGAGGACCCTTTCCAAATGTTGACTGCAGCCGCCTAGGAGGTGTGTGAACAGGCTTCATTGAGAGCCAGTCACACGCTCCTGTCATGCGAACTGGATGCGGGGAAACCTGTATCCAATTTGCATAATTGTGAACCCAGCTTAACTCTTGAACTTCCAAATCTCTACACAGGATGTGAACCTGTGCGCGCAAATTCGCTCCCGATGCTGTGGGAGACTGACCGCTGGCAGAAGGAGTGCTGACATCTCCCTCGCTGCTAGAGGCCATTCCACCTATAACAGGTACACACTACTGACAGGCTACTATAAAACTTCCTTTACACTAGGTAACCACTTGTGTCTTCACACGCTATACTCCACATTTCGTTGTACCCCAATGTGTTTAAGACCCACTCATCAGACTATGTTGTGCTGGTTACTTGCATTACACCCCTTTCAGTAAATTTAAGATGAGGCAAGGACAACGTTTCAAACGTTTTACTTAGAAAAGTGCAAAAGGGCAAGCCAAGTCCAACATTGAAAGGCATAATTCTTCCCTAATTCCTTAACTCTAACTACAGGCTGTGTGCTGCCCCGGCATACCTGCCAAGGGGGATGTTTGTGTAATACAGAATCCATCAGAGGCATTCTTCCAGAGCTGGTGTCTTCGGGACAAACCCCAGGTTCTGATGACTTTACATCCAAGTAGTAGTGAGCAACATTCTTCTATTCCTCATGGATGTCATTCGCCGTCTCAATACCTTATGGGCATCGGACATGATATATGCCCTGGACCTCTCAGAACTCTCGGCTCTCTAATCCTGGGCTCTCTACTAAGGACTTTTAGTAGCCTCTTCACTCTGGGCCTCTCTTGGGGGTCCTCTCATACCAAACCACTTTCCCATATATCACATGATTAGTGGGGTCGCACCAGAGGCGTAACTAGAGCCTTCAGGGCCCCGATGCAAGAAACCATGAAGGGCCCCCCCAGATCCCTGGCCGGGGCCCTTCCCTTCAAGCCCAGGGCTCTTCCCACTAATCCTGGGGCTCTTTATTCTCGTTGCATGGCCTTTTATTACGGTCCCGCAGCAGGATCCTTTCACAAGTTCTGCAGTGGGCTCCCTTCCTGCAATCTTGGGGCCTCCCCACAGTGGTGCAATGCCAGGGCCCGGTCGCAAGTGTGACTTTTGCAATCCTGGAAGTTCACCCACTGGTTTGCTACTGGGCCCCCTGGAGCATGGGGCCCGGTAGCAATCGCAACCCCTGCAACCCCTGTAGTTACGCCCCTGGGTCGCACATATGCAGTGGGAAGCCAGCTGTGAAGCCGCAAGCAGTCACAGCTGGCTTCCCAAAGTAAACATGCTGGTGCCTGGTTTCAAAACTGGCCAAAGAGCTGGTTTGGGTGAGTACAGCGCTGGATCCCTGAAAAAGTAAGTGTCTTTTTATTAAAAGTAAGCAGCTACAATATTTGTAGCTAAAGTGCATAAATTGCAAACAAATATACAAAAATGAAAACAAAATAGAAAAAAGTTCCAAGTGAATGTCAAAAATATCTGTAATCCAACAACAGTCCAAATAACGTGATTGTGGAAAGATTTCAATGGTCCGTAAGTTCTTATCCTTCAAAGTGCTGCATGCATCACCACCGTGCTCTAATAACGAAATGGCTGCTTACCAGACCCAAAAGGGTCAACAGGCATGTAAGCTGTTCTCAGCTAAGCGATCGACCTGTGATACTGCGAACGTAGTGGATATAGGGAATAAAAGGAGGAAAAAAGTCATAGGGATAAAAGCACTGATACTCATGGTGGCACGACCGCCTACAATGCAGTCTGTGTGCGCTGACGTCAGGGCTGTCTCCACCCAACGTGTTTCCCCTCGGAAGGCGTCAACTAATCCCAGCTTTCCTGCGGGTTTGCTGGCCTTAGCCATTGACTTCTATTATATCCTGTGGTTTTGGTGCACTTTCTGAATGCAGGAGTGTTGGCTCACTTTAAGAAAATGTACCACACCTGCAAGATATAATCAAAGTCTATGGCAAAGCGCAGCTAACCCAGGAAAGTCACAGGTGCACTTAGCTGCACCCGTGGTGCAGGTAAACCACAGCATATCAGTGTGCAAGCAGCCTTATAGGGGGCTCAAAACAGTAAGGGTTAATTTACATTTGCAGTTTGGGGGTGGTAAAATCCCATAAGATATGTTTTTATCACCCCGGCCCCAACCACACCCCTCTTACCTGCAGTGGCCAGGGGAGTACACATGTCGCAGCTGCAGCAGGAGTTATATGCCCTGTCATGGTTGGTGAGTGTAGCACCTGCCAAGCATGACCCATTTAAATGACTGAGGCCACTCTGCAAGTGCCCTGCAACCTTGTGCAGTACAGAAAAAAAGGGGTTAAAACAGGCAGCGTTGTGTTGCTTTCTCACCACCTGCTTTAACCCCTTGGTCCCCGCAGAAGCATGCAGTTTCAGTGCACTTGCAGAGTAGCCCTATTTACTTGAATGGGGCGTGTTTGGCAGGCAGAAGTACCCACCAAAAGCAATAAGGGGTTTAATCTCTGCTGCGGCATGTGTACACTAGAGATGGGCTCGGGCATGTTTGAGTTTGCACATGCCTGATCCCGCCAGGAAGCTGACAATGCAGTCCGCTAATAACAGGCAGTGAGACATTTCCCAATCCGCAGCTGCACAGATCGGGGAATGTCTCATTGCCTGTGATTAGCGGAGTGCAGTGTCAGCTCCCTGGCGGGATCGGGGACGTGCAAACCCAAACACGCCCGAGCCCGTCTCTAGTGTACACCTTTGGCTACTGCCTCAGCAGCCAAAGGGGGTAGGAATTGGGGACAGTACAACTGCAACTCAACCGCAGGGTTTTACCACCCCCCAACTGTGAACGAGCCCTAAGGGTGCTGCTGCTGAATGCAAATAAGGGCTTATTCACAAGTGCAGCAGGAACTGCTGCTCCTCTAAAAGTGTGTTTAGACAGGTGGTGAAGAGGTAATATGTTGTCTCCTTACCACCTAATGTAAACCCATGATTGCAATGCAAGCGACTGCGACAGTGTAGTATGGCAATTAGAGGTTTACATTAGGTGTGAGGAGGCAACACTGTGCCCGGTGATCTTTGACTTGTCCTATGTTGTTCAGGTAGATCTCCCCCTCTTTAAAGCCTAGTACACCCGATGAGATTATGGTCTGTTTTTTTTTTTGCATGCTAGTCTCCATATCGGAAACAAATAGGTTACTAAAGTACCAAAATTCTCGTATGACGGAATAAAATTTCGGAAGTAATGTAGTGTATTTGTATTGTACTTTCGGACTAAAACTGTTCTGATTAAACTAAAATTGTATGAAAAAAATGTTTGTGTTTGTCCCTTTAGAAAATTTCGTACGAAACCTGTGTACAAACGATCAGATTATCGTATCGCGTCGAAAGTGGTATTTTTTGTACGATATTCTGATTATGTGTTACAGGGCTTAAGGTTCCCTATCCCTGATTTAACGCATACTGTTGTAATATATACTGTACAATGAAAGTCAAATCTAAAAATGGCTATAATGTGCAAAACGTTTCTGCAGTACAAACATTGAGCCCCGGTTCACACATATGCGATGCGGGAACCCTGCAAATCCACTGCGGGTTCCCGCATCGCACTCAACTCGCAGGCAGTTCACACTGTCATATGTGAATCGCTGGGGGGTGTCAATATGAACTTAACGACACCCCCAGATCAGTTCGCATATCGCAGTGTGAATTGTCAGTTTGGAGATGAATTGGATTGCATAGATGTGAACCCCCATGTGATGCAATTCTGGTGTGGACCCCAAAAAGGGTCCTGTGCGACTTTGGTCTGAATGCGATGGTTGTATGGCTGAATTTGCATCGCACAGACATTGCATGTGATTTGCAGAGTAGTGCACTGCGAATCACATGCGATCTCTACTGCCATATGTGAATCGCTGGGGGGGGTGTCAATACAAAGTTAACGACACCCCCGAGATCAGTTTGCATATCGCAGTGCGAACTGTCAGTTCGGACATGAATCGGATCGCATAGATGTGAACACCCATGTGATCCGATTCTGGTGTGGACCCCAAGAAGGGTCCTGTGCGAGTTTGGTCTGAATGCGATGGTTGTATGGCTGAATTTGCATCGCACAGACATTGCATGTGATTTGCAGAGCAGTGCACTGCGAATCACATTCGATGTCTACTGCCATATGTGAATTTCTGGGGGGTGTCAATACAAAGTTAACGACACCCCCAGATCAGTTCGCATATCGCAGTGCGAACTGTCAGTTCGGACATGAATCAGATCGCATAGACGTGAACACCCATGTGATCTGATTCTGGTGTGGACCCCAAAAAGGCTGAATTCGCATGGCACAGACATCACATGTGAATTGCAGAGCAGTGCACTGCGAATCACATGCGGTGTCTATCATCGCATATGTGTGAACCTGCTCTAATTCCAACGCTTAGTCCATTCACACTGATCCTACGTGGACCGCGACTTGTCAGCCTGACAAGTTGCGGTCCTTCACGCTCCCATTGTGCGGTACCGGGAAAGGTTCTAATAGGAGCGACACAAGTCGCTCCGACTTAGAAAAAGGGTCCTGTACTACTTCGGGGCGACCTGGAGCGACTTACATAGACATTCATTTTATGAAGTCCGTGCAAGTCGCGCCGAAGTCGGATCCGCCGTAGTGTGAACGGGGTGTTAAAATTTATTTCAGTACAAATATTTATTCCAAAGCTTAAAATGATTTCTGCTGATTTGCTTCATACTGTTTATTTATTATCACTGTTTTCAAGAACAAAACAAATCCTGGCACCTCACCTGTATAGGTTTCTGTGTGATATTACTGATTGTTATGAAGCTGAAGTCAGAGACCCCATAGAAAGTCATGTCTTACCTGACTCAGGTGTGCTCAGCTGAAGTTCTTGTTGCCGGTTAGATGTTCTCGGCCAATCACAGCGCAGCACATTCAGCATGCGGCGCCTGTGATTCGCTAGTCGCAGCCCCGCCCAGCCGTGGACCTTTAAATCTCAGGTGCCGCTTGACCAGATCTCTCACTCCCCTTGCTCGGAAACTTTGCTTGTACCGGTAGCAGGTCTGTTACGTGTCCGCCACCATGGGAAAGGAGAAGATTCACATCAACATCGTAGTGATTGGCCATGTCGATTCCGGGAAATCCACCACCACCGGGCACCTCATCTACAAATGCGGCGGCATCGATAAGAGGACCATTGAAAAGTTTGAGAAGGAAGCTGCGGAGGTAAGTGCATGAGAATTGTCCTAACAAGTCGGACGAATCTCTTCTCCTGAGGGGTGACTGCAATCAGCCGGCTCTTGTCTTCTGTCCGTAGATGGGGAAAGGCTCCTTCAAGTACGCCTGGGTGCTGGACAAGCTGAAGGCTGAACGGGAACGTGGAATTACTATTGACATCTCCCTGTGGAAGTTCGAGACTGGCAAATATTACATCACCATCATTGATGCTCCTGGTCATAGGGACTTCATCAAGAACATGATCACCGGCACCTCCCAGGTAACTAGGACTTTCTTTACATCGGGCATTCAGCAACTTTCACCCACATCAGGCTGCCTCTCCTGCCTGAGGCTTAAATACTAGCTTGACAAAATGTGAAGCCCAAGGAATCCAGATCGGTTTCCTAAATGGGGTTTTAGAGTTTTAAATCTAGAATGTGATCAGTGGATTATGTTAAAGTAAAAATCTAGATAGTGCAGTCTCTCTCAACCCCCCCCCTTTATTTTTTTCTCTCCCAGTCAAGGCACCCTTTAATCTTGGCATCCCATTCTAAAAATCTATAAAACTGAATAGTTTTACATAATGCAGTAACCTAAACACATGGTGGCCATCCAATGTTGGTGTCCCATTCTTTCAAAGCAAATGCACCTTTGTACACTGTCAATTAGTATTGCAATGTTTTTCACCCTCAGTACCGGTTCACACTAGTGTGACTTGGTCCGCCTGACAAGTCGTGGTCCATTGTGTGGTACAGGAACGGTTCTAAAAGGAGCGACACGTCGCTCCGACTTAGAAAAAGGGTCCTGTACTACTTCGGGGCGACTTGCATAGACATTCATTTTATGAAGTCCGTCCAAGTTGCGGTGCATGCGACTTCACGGGTCGCCCCCCTAAGTCAGATCGCAATAGTGTGAACCGACACTCAAGCTATGACCCCAGTGGTGACAGGGACAAACAAGGATGCTGTACAGGTGCCTAATGTCCTGCTTATCAACCAAGTGGTTAGGACCCTAGTGGCTAAAAGGTTGTAATGGTGCACAATGTGAACCTGTGGCCTTGTATAACCTAAAAGCAGGCTTGGCCCACCTGCTGGCTTGTATACAATCTTTGGGCATTTTGCGAAGGCACCCCATAAGAAACCATGGGTGTCTGGGCCCCCTTGTTGAAAGACAGGGATAGCGTAAGTGATGGTTATAAACCCCCCCCTTTACTTTTTTTTTTTCTTTTTTTTTTTTTTAATTTCCCTCCAATTGTCAGTAAATCACACATTTGGTTTGTCTCTAGAAAAGTAAGAGGTGAAATCTTTTTGTGGGGGTCACTATCGGTGACCTGGGGGCCCCCCTGAGGAATTCTAATTTTGCGGAGCTTTCCTCTCACGTCCTGTTTTGGCTTTGGGGCAGGGAGTGGAAGGAAAATCTCCAATGGGACATTGGGGGGGGGGGAGAGAAAATCTGGCAGGGGTTACAACTCTCCTTTACTTATCCAAAGTTTGCCTATAGTTCTACTTTAAGGGAATTCCTTTTGGCTCGTCAGGTCAGCAGAACTAGTCTTCCCACTGGAAGATTCCCCTCTATTACTTTGGTGACAACCCAAAATCTGGGATTTTCTTTACCTTTAACAGAACAGAGGCTGAATCTCCCTAATGGGGGCACATACAGCAATAAAAACTGGCAGGTGTTATAATCCTCCACTCCAAAACAATTTTTTTGCCTTGTTAGATTAAAGTGGTAAAGTCCCTTTCTCTACTAACTAGAATCCCCTGTTATATCACTCAGTGTGGGTTTTTTTTTTTTTTTTTTTTTTTGGGCGATGCCTTGATTTTTGCAGCGCTGCGGTCAGTCAACTGATGTTGGCGGTGCTCTCCTGCCTCGCTCAGACGACTGCAGAGGGAGGAGCTGAGGTTCCCTCTGACATCACAGGGAGGAGAGCCTTGGGTAATAGAAGGGGCCAAATTATACAGCACTATGCTGTATAACATGCTTTCAAGATATAGATTATGCTTTTAAGTCACTGGCCTAGAAGAAGCATGTAGCAAATGAAACTGTGTTACTCTGCTTGCTTATGCTAGGTCAATGACTCGGCAAAATAACGATTCTGATCAGTGGGGTTTATTACTAGCGGTATGTTCACACTGAACGCAAGTTTGAAATTGTGCACATTCAGATGAAATCATGCAATTTCAATTCAGTGCAAATTTGGGGGCGATTGTTTTTTACAGCTGTGCACAGATGTCTATTGAAATCACCCCTGAAGTTGCGAAGGGTAGTGCAGGAACTACGGCAAAGGACATTGCACTGATTGGGACAGTGTTGCTAGAAATGGGCTGCGATTTGACATGTCAAATCCTGCCGATGTGAAAGGGGGGCTTAGACTGGTTACCATGCACAGCTGCACCAGAATTTTGCACTCTCCAATCAGCTTGTTAAATTAAACTTTGACGACCAAAAACCTGGTGGCTGATTGATTTCTGTGCAGAACGACTTTATCACACTGGGGTTGATTTAATAACTGGAGAGTGCAATCTGGTAATTGACCCCTTTCAGATGGCACTGGCAGCCTCCTTTCGGCATAGGTTTAAGTAAATTCAAATCTGTTGAAGGACATTAGGATGATGGTGAATATATCTTAAACTGGCCATTGGATAGAACTTTGAATGTTAAGTCTTCAAAATGCCTATGCATTCTCAGAACGTTTGACTGTTGGGGAAAGACTCTGCTTTTAATGGAGTTGTGAAGGCAGAAGCCTTTTCTTAAAGCAGTTACCCCTGTGTTAAAAAAAACAAAACCCTGCAGGACAATGGCATAATGTGCTAGCACATTATGAAATGCTTGCCTTGGAACGAAGCCCCCACACAGGTTGCCTGGACACCGCTGAGGGAGCTGACATGTTCCCTCGGCATCTCTTCTGTTTGAGGGCTCTGGCGCTGTGAGTGGTCGGAGCCGTGATGTCACTCCCACACATGCGTGCTGGAGTTTACTTTCCGGCAAGGAGCTCTGAAGGTTCGGCAAGATACACCGGACCTTTGGAGCGCATGCACCGCTGGTGTCAGCGGCTGCATGCAGGGTGAATATCTCCTAAACCGTGCAGATTTAGGAGATATTAATTTTACCTACAGGTAAGCCTTGAAATTATATGTATAATGGCTTGCCACTAGATTGGGCTTGTCTATACCTGGGAATCTTTGCAGATTGACTTGTTCAAAACTTAAGACCTGAGCTTCACAAGAGGTTAACAACTTGTTCTCCTGGGTCTCTCCCTCATTAGCTGGCTACGACACAGCAGCCATTGGCTCCTGCTGCTCTCAATCACTGCCAGTGAGGGAATGGGTCAGGCCATGCTCTCAGACAGGTGGCTCTGGAGCAAGCAGCTTGCTATGGGGGCACTCAGCAGGGGGAGGGATCAGGAGTGCTGGCAGGGGACCCAAGATTAAGGCTGATTTGCAAGGCCATTGCACAGAGCAGGTAAATGACATGTTTTTATTTAAAAAAAAAAAAAAAATTGCCTATACAAACTCTAAAGTGGTATTTAAATAAGATTTCATCTTGACAATTCTTACCAGTGGTGTCATTTCATTTATTACAGGCTTTCTATTTTCACTGGGTAATTCCACCGAAGTAGCAGTTGGGAGGGTTGAGACAAATATTTAACACTGACAGGGGTTGATTTTAAAGGTTTGCTTTTTATTTATGTAAAACCTTTATCCCAAACTGTTCTGTAACCCCTTAAGGTGTCTAAAGTGTTATGCTGCTCTGCAATATTGCATAGAGCAGTTGCTTTTGGATGGTGCCCTTTCTAGCAAGCCCTAACCTAAGGTGGCACCCATGCAGGCACATGGCTGGACTGTGTGCATTCACAAATTCATACAGTACTAGTAAACCACACCCTACCCCTATGGTTCCCACTGCTGCCTGTTTCTATGCACCCACAAAGAGCAGTGCTACAGCTGGGGAAAGGGTCTATTGCTCCTCCAGTCAGAGTAGGCACACTAAAGCAGAAGTGTTACTGGCGGGATCACCAGGTGAAAATAAAAGGTAGGGGGGAGGTAAAAAAATGCAGCATTTAAGAATTGGTAAGCTGTAGTCTTTGAATCTTCCAGTAATTTTCTTTCTTTTCCCTCTAGGCTGACTGTGCAGTCCTTATTGTTGCTGCTGGTGTGGGAGAGTTTGAGGCTGGTATCTCAAAGAATGGTCAGACCAGAGAGCACGCCCTTCTTGCATTCACATTGGGAGTCAAACAACTAATTATTGGTGTCAACAAAATGGATTCCACAGAGCCGCCTTACAGCCAGAAAAGGTTTGAAGAAATAACCAAAGAAGTTAGCTCTTACATCAAGAAAATTGGCTACAATCCAAATACAGTAGCATTTGTGCCAATCTCTGGATGGCATGGGGACAACATGTTGGAGACTAGCAGTAAGGTAGGTTTTTCTACTTCAAGTGAATTGTCAGCCTATATACAGTAATGTAGCATTCTTGGTGGTGAAAACGGGCAATACTGCAAGTACCCCACAGGTTTCAGGTATTAGTTTAAACCAGATGTGGGATCTTCGCAAACATTTCAGCTGCACATCATTGTAGCAGCTTTACAATATATCAAGGCCTTTAATGAAAACCTATTTGATCTTTCAGATGACATGGTTCAAAGGATGGAAGATTGACAGGAAAGAGGGAAATGCCAATGGAGTAACACTGCTTGAAGCTCTGGATTCCATAATTCCTCCCAGCCGACCCACAAACAGGCCACTGCGCCTTCCTTTACAAGATGTGTACAAGATTGGAGGTAAGTGTAATGGGGAGAATCTAAAGGGGTTACTAGTAGTATCAAATACTGATATCTCAATGTACTATAATTCAATGCATCTTTTCTTTAGGCATAGGCACAGTTCCAGTTGGAAGAGTGGAAACTGGTGTCTTGAAGCCAGGCATGGTTGTGACATTTGCTCCTGGAAATGTGACTACAGAAGTAAAGTCTGTTGAAATGCATCATGAGGCTTTAACAGAGGCTTTACCTGGTGACAACGTAGGATTTAACGTCAAGAATATTTCTGTAAAAGATGTCAGGAGAGGCAATGTAGCTGGTGATAGCAAGAACGACCCTCCAATGGAGACTGGAGTTTTCACTGCTCAGGTAATTGCTCTTTGGTGATGGGGACACAGATCACATGCGTATACGGTTTGGGAATTTTGTCTGCTTTTAACTGAACATACACTGAAAAAGGCTGTGCTAGAATGTATTAACGTTTTTTTTTTTTTTCATGGGTCATGAAACGCGTGTTAATGCATTTCAGGGGTGCATTTTTAAACAAAATGCAGCAAACAGGCTTAACACCAACAGACCAATGTAGAGAGATGTGTCAAAATTTTTAAAAGGATAAATATCTCTTGTGCTAAAGATGCCAATGGCTGACTAACTCGTGTTGTGTATAATCCAATTTGTGAAAACTTAATTTTGGCACCATTTCCCTTCAGTGCACCTCATTTATTGAATGTTAAATTGCCACCTTTTGAAGTGTAGTGAATGTTTATCAAACTTTAGTGCCTGGTTTTCTCCCATTAAATCACTAGCTTTACTTAAAGTTTTTTTTTTTTTTTTTTTCCCCCCGACACTGGCAACCTTGTAGTTGTACAGGTAACCTTTTTAGTGATGCATTAGACTGAATTTCTAAAATCCAGTAAAGGCTAGATTTTCTGAAATGTAGAAACATACTGACTTTCGGTTCAATATTGAATATTGCCTGGCTGTTATGCTGTAGCTGGCCCAAAATGATGATGGCCCCTGGGTTTGATTCCTTGTCCCATCAGACCACACACTAGAATGTGTGCAGGGGTGATGCAATAGTCCCATGCACTGTGCTGCCTAAAAATGCATTTATGTGCAGCATTGTTTAAACCGGACACAGAAAACTGGCTTTCTAGTGCCCTTGTGGTTAGGCCTGGTGTTAAAGAGCCCTTACAGTGTAATTGAAAGATGGGGGAAAGGGGCTCTTTTGAGGTGACCAGTTTTTTAAAGGCCTGCTTTCTGCTACTTGCAGAAACTGCCATATGGCTTTTTGAATCTCTTGGGATTTCCACTGAATTTTCTTTTTTTGCAGGTCATCATTCTCAATCACCCTGGAACAATCAATCCTGGCTATGCCCCAGTCTTGGATTGTCACACAGCTCATATAGCCTGCAAGTTTGCAGAGCTCAAGGAAAAGATTGACCGTAGATCAGGAAAGAAACTTGAGGATAACCCCAAAAGCCTGAAGTCTGGAGATGCTGCTATTGTTAACATGATTCCTGGAAAACCAATGTGTGTTGAATCCTTCCAAGAATACCCTCCACTTGGTGTGTAACTTATTTTTTTTTTTTTTTATGGATCTTAAAGCTTAACTAGTTTTTGATGCACTTTTAACTTTGTTTTGGCCACCTTGGCTTAACAAACATCCTAACATGAGGCTGGATGTAGCTGAGACTACATGCAGCATACCGTACTTTCAGGTTCAAGCTGAGACCTCGTGTCATACTGGGGAAAGTGGAATATGATCCGTGTTTGGCCAGGGAACACTTTGTATTTTAGCAATGAATACAAAGCTTCCAACTCAGAAGTTGTGACATCAGTCCACCTCTTAGCCAATCGGAAGCTTTGTATTTATTGATAGAATACATTGCTTTCTTTGGTTGAGCACTGACCAGACTGGGCAAGAGACAAAGTTTTGGCTTGAACCTGGAACAAAGTGCAGTATGTAGCCTCAGCTACAACCAGTGGCCTCGCATGTCAGTGGGGGACGTTTGTTTGGGCCAGCTTGGCCCACTGTGTAGTGTATAAAGCTGGAGATTCACTTCAAGGGGAGTGGGGTCTTAATATCTGACAATGCACACTATTGAAAACGAGCTCGGTAATCTAGTACTGTAATCTAGTAGGGCCTTTATAAACATGGAAAAGCTTTTCTGGTGTAAGGCAAGGTCTACTTCCTAATTAAGATTAATTCCTAATCATTAAGTATGTGTAATGCTGTCTTTGTGGTGGTCTTGTTAGCCTGGGGTTTGAATGATTGTCCTTTTAAAATAAGGTATAGTGTGAATTCCCACAAACTCAAGCCATACTTGAGCTCTAATTTCTTTGCACAGTAGAGTAATAAGGGCCGGAGTTGTATGTAATGTATCAAAATTGCTAAGTGGTTTGACAAGACAGACTAACACTTGTCTTTGCAGGTCGATTTGCTGTTCGTGACATGAGGCAGACGGTGGCTGTTGGTGTCGTTAAAGGTGTAGAGAAGAAGGCAGCGGCTGTAGGCAAAGTGACAAAATCTGCCATAAAAGCAGGCAAGAAGTGATCTTTCAATCAAGAAACAAATTCTAAGTTATTATGTTCTGTAAAATAAACAGGCAAAACTGTACATGGTTGTCTTCTCTTTACTGTGTAATGGCATCTTAGAATTTTATAGGGTATAACTGGCTAATTATGAAATCCAAAAGATGACTAGGACTTTAAAACTTTTTTTTTTTTTTTTTTTTGTTCAGCCATCCTTGCTGAACCAGTCAATTAAATTCAAATCCCTTGGGTACCCAGCATAACTGTAGCCCCTGATGGCTCAAAAGCTCCATACATATTCAGTATGTAATGCTCCATGCTTGGCACACAGGCTGGTCAGACCATGCTACAGGAGTCATTAGAAATGGGAGGATATGATGCAGATACACTGAAGGCATGCATGGGACTGTTGGAGAACATTGCCTCTTAAATAATCAAAACTATCCCTAACTGCTTGAATCTGAGGAATGCAAGTGTGGTGCTATGCCTTTAAAACTTGTATTAACCCCCAAAATATAATGCATTGTAGCTAAGCTGTCCTTGCATGTGGTTGCTGTATTAATGGTTCAAGGTTGTCGTGTTTTTTTTTTTTTTTTTTTGACATGACTGCCACAAACATATTTCTTGATGGGCAATGGCAACTCACTGGAGGGTTTTTTACATACCCTGTAAATGCAACGTCAGAATGTTGGATGCCACATTAAGAGTAAAATGAACTCCAGCGGTCAGGGTCCTCCACCTAATATGCTTTGCTCTTGTGTAGGGGGAGACTTATTTATTGGAGGGTCTTTGGTGTACTGATTGAACATATGCTAAACCAATGGATTCTTGATTCCACTCTTGGGAGTGGTGTATTATGGCTCAGGACTTTATTTAATGGGGAATTGGAGAAACAACCAGGAAAGGGTTCCTGCACCTAGGCCTTAACTTTAGGAGCAGCTTCATACTGTAAGAATGTTTAGATTTGAGAAAATCCAGTACAGAATTAGCCATTCAGCACAGAAAATGCAGCTTTTAATGGGCTAAGATCAGATTTCCAAGTAGACATTCACTAATCGCAATTTTTTTTTTTCTTAAAGCCATCCTAATGTGCTAATCTTGCCTGCCTAGTCTAAGGCAGCATTCAATTTTTCACCTCTCTGGTCAAAATTAAACATCTCAATAGGGGTCAGCCTTTCTCAACCTTTTCAACAGAGGAACCCTTGACATTTTCAGATCTCAGGGAACCCCTGCTAAAAAATTGCTATATTTACAACTCATGATGCATTAATGTGGTGGTCAGTGGGATGAATGTTGCATAGGTTGAAAAACACCAGTCCATCCAGTTCAACCTATGAATGCTCGTTACAGTTGTGGACATTGGGAAGAATTGCCTTCTTCCAGATAGCTAAAAAGATAAATGGTGTCAGGGGAACTTGTCTGAGGCAGAAATTGCCCATTGTTTAAGGAACCCTTAGCAACCACTTAAGAAACCCTGGTTAAGAAGCACTGCAATAGGTAGCAGTATTCTGATAGAACACCCTATCAGATTCTGCAACCTGAAGTGACGGTTGGATGAGACACTTACTGCGCAGGTTTCCTAATGTGACAGTTTCCTAATGTGACAGAACATAAAGCAGCAGACCACTTGCTCCCAAGCAACTCTTGAATTTTACACTGATTTTAGCAATAAACTTGCCATATATACTGAAATGGGACTATTTCACCGCGACCAAGTGAAATGGTCTATTTCACTATATGAGTTTGACGCTAAGCAGTGGGGGGTGTATGAAGATGGCCGTCGCTACCTTCTACCGGCAGGTTTCTTGCTATATTTACTATATTCAAATAGAGTAATACTGTGATTCAGTATATAAGGGGAGTTTACTGTTAAAATAAATGTATAAAATTGACACTTGCATGGGTGTAAGATATCCACCACTGCTTTGTGTGCTGTATATTAAGAAAACTATTGGCGCTTGTGGCCTATGCTGAGTAACTTTCTCGTCCCGACCGTCACTTCCAGTTGCAGATAGTTCCTGATAGAACCAAGGGCATGTTCACTTTCGCCAACTACACCTTCATTGCCAGGTTTTTGCCCTACACAGCAGTCTCTACATACCATTAGTGCATGGGCCTACCTGATTTGAAAGCATTGTTCAAGTGAGTCTTCCTATGCCATAATTTTGGTAAATCTAAAGGAGATTGTAAGATCAGGCTGCATAGTAAGTCAAGCTTTATAAAAAGTATGTGTGAGGGAGACATTCAGCTGTCGATTTCACTTTCAGGCCTCATTCAGTGTAGTGGGAGTACATGGATTTTGGTGCATAATTTTATTATTTTCTAACCACACTTATCGGTTGGTTGCCCTCATGGGTGTCAAATGCAGCAAAGTAGCCCAAAGGGCATTTAACTGCAATTTTTGAACAAAAAATGCATTTGCTTTCATGTTTGGGGGTGCTAATCGGTGACGCTGGGAGCGCAACTAGCTCACTGTAGGTGTATAAAGCTGGCCACACCTTTCAATTTAGCAAATCAGACAATTTTTAGAGCTTGGGGAGATTGTGTGGTGAGCTTTAGACTCCCAGGGACACATTTCATACTACAGCGCTGCTCCGTAGGCTGTTATGTAATTGCTCAGCTCTTGCACACTCTGCCAATGAATATCTATGCAAGAGGAAGACAACATACAAATGATCTATCAGTAGCCAGACTGTATAGAGGGACAACAGTGCTCACTTGCGTTGGAGGGGGAGGGCAGGTGTAAGGTGTATTTGAGGTCAGCTACTGAATTGTTTCATTCTAATGGTTTTCATAACCTAAGGCCTGGTTCACACTCATGCAGGAATTGCATCTGTTCACCAAGCCAAAATGTAGGTGCCATTCATTCCGAATGGCACCCTAGAAATGCAGTGTGGGAACTGCCAGGAAATCGCATGGTGCAAAAGCACCATGTGATTTCCTGGATGCTGCATTTTCAAAATGGTGCAGGCCTATTCAAATGAATGAAGAGCTTTGACTGCACAGCTGGAAACCCCAGTCTGCTTTTAAATCTTTTCCTGGGGAGCTCTTGCTGATGCAGTATAACTACTGTGTCTTGTTGCTGTGCTCAATCTTGACATGGTGTATGACCTGTGACATAACCGGTCTTTCACAACCTCACCATAGTAGAGTTTGGCAGTGCCTCCTAAACAGCTGTTTCTGTTAGTGCCCATTAACACCACGTGGTGGGCTGCAGTTAAATGCATTTTGCACTGCATAAACAGTGCAAAATCAAGGTAATCTATGGGCATAGTCCACATTAGTGCAGCCAAAGAAGGTGGTATGCTGCATTTCTGTGCAAAAAAGCACTGCCAATGCTTCACTGTGTACAAAGCCCAGCAAAAGGAAGTGACCTCACAGGACAAATGCATCAACTGCATGTAAATGCGCATATGTGACTTTGTGAAAGTTTGCATTGGTAAGAATTGATGCTGATTTGAAGTCAAACGGTAGTTACACCAAATTTTGATTTTCTTCGGTTTGCTCAATCAAAATATATATTTTTAAAAGGATTCTTGCTTTACAGCATTTCTTCACACCTGCCTAAAATGTTTGCACAATACTGTACCTGTATGAATGAAGCCTTAAAGCGGTAGTAAACTCTAATGACAAAAAACCCTGCAATACAAAGGCATAATGAGCTAGTATGCATGCGCGCCGGAGTAATTTTCCGGCAATTCCCAGCAAGGAACTCTGAAGCTCTGCCGGACCTTCAGAGCGCATGCGCCGCACTCGTCAGCGGCTGCATGCAGTGGTAATATCTCCTAAACCGTGCAGGTTTAGGAGATATTAATTGCACTTACAGGTAAGCCTTATTGTAGGCTTACCTGTAGTTAAAAGTCAAAAAGCGGTATACTACCGCTCTAAGGATTAAGATTACAAAATGTTAGCATACATTTGCATAAACCTTATCTAACTTTTTGGAAAAGGTTTACTAAAGCCTGTGGTTGAAGCTTTTATCTGAGCGTAAACTTTTTTTTATAATTCTAAATAGTTCTTTACTGATGTTAGATGAGGAAAGGCCTGGCTCACAGTCTCTTCTCTAATTCATCCCAAAGGTGTTCTTTTGTCAAGTTCCTCCACCCAAACCTCGCTCATCCATGTCTTTATGGACTTTACTTTGTGTCCAAATCATTTGGTGGATTATGGCGTGGGGTTGTTTTTCAGGGGTTGGGCTTGAGTGAGTTTGGGTTGGGGGGGACTTGACTGGCCTGCACAGAGTCCTGACCTCAACCCAATAGAACATCTTTGGGATGAATTATTAGAGCAAAGACTGTGAGCCAGGCCTTCTCGTCCAACATCAGTGTTTGACCTCAAATGTGCTTCTGGAAGAATGGTCAAACATTCCCATAGACACACTCCTAAACCTTGTGGACAGCCTTCCCAGAAGAGTTGAAGCTTTTATAGCTGCAAAGGTGGTTTAACTCAATTAAGAACCCTACGGACTAAGACTGGAATGCCATTGACGTTCAGGTGCATTTAAAGGCAGGCGTTCCAATACTTTTGACAATATAGCATATGTACTATCTACTAATGATAGCAGCATAAGGATTACAAACAGTTTATGTTGGTTAAGAGAGCTACATTCCACTTTTAGGGGAATAAGGAGGAACTATTACTAGAATGCTCTGGAAGGACATGTTACCATTGTGAAGAATGAGATTGCTACCCCCCCCCCCCCCCCTTACCTGTAATATACAGCCAGGGTACTCTGAACAGTCATAAATCCCATTTACAGGACATGGAAAATACACTGAAAAAAATTATAGATGCAACACTTTTGTTTTTCCCCCATTTTTCATGAGCTGACCTTAAAGATCTAAGACTTTTTCTATGTATGCAAAAGGCCTGTTTATCTCAAATATTGTTCACAAATCTGGCTAAATCTGTGTTAGTGAGCACTTCTCCTTTGCCAAGATAATCCATCCATCTTACAGGTGTGGCATATCAAGATGCTGATTAGACAGCCTGATTATTGCACAGGTGTGCCTTAGACTGGGCACAATAAAATGTTTGGTTTTATCACACAGCACAATGCACAGATGTCGCAAGTTTTGAGGAAGTGTGCAATAGGCATGCTGACTGCAGGAATGTCCACCAGAGCTGTTGCCCGTGAATTAAATGTTCATTTCTCTACCATAAGCCGTCTCCAAAGGCGTTTCAGAGAATTTGGCAGTACATCCAACCAGCCTCACAACCACAGACCACGTGTAACCACACCAGCCCAGGACCCCCACATCCAGCATCTTCACCTCCAAGATCGTCTGAGACCAGCCACCCGGACAACTGCTGCAACAATCGGTTTGACCCTTTATGCATCATTGCCTATGGATGGGATGATCAGTCGATTGCTTATTTTGACCACCTATGATTTAGTGGTCATTTTGATCTGGTAAGGGGATTACTTATACCACATTGGGTATGAAGCTTCTTTCTGGTTTTCCAGTCACCCTCTTCCACTATCTGTATATGGATCTTCTGGGAATGCTGGTGTCATTTACCTTTTCTCTCCTGGATTTGACCACTCATCAATGGACTTTTTTGTATGATTTACATATACTGTCATATATATATATATATATATATATATATTTCATTTATTGGTTTTATTATATTTAATATTTTATTATTATATTTGATTAGGGCTGCTGCACTATTTGCTTGTTATTTTGTTTTTGGAAGTCTGTATCGTTATTAAAAGTGCTAGCAGCTTACCTCATAGCACAGTGTTTTTAAATCGGTTTGCATAACCAAAGAATTTCTGCACAAACTGTCAGAAACCATTTAAGGGAAGCTCATCTGCATGCTCATCATCCTCTTCTGGGTCTCAACCTGACTGCAGTTCATCGTAACCGACTTGAGTGGGCAAGTGCTCACATTCGATGGTGTCTGGTACTTTGGAAAGGTGTTCTCTTCATAGATGAATCCTGGTTATACAGGGCAGATGGCAGACAGCGTGTATGCTGTTCTGTGGGTGAACGGTTTGCCAATGTCAATGTTGTGGATCGATTGGCCCATGGTGGCGGTGGGGTTATGATATGGGCAGGCATATGTTATGTACAATGAACACGGGTGCATTTTATTAATGACAAAGAGAGAGAGAAGACCAAGCGCCAATCTAAGTGTAGCAATAAAGTCAATTTAATAGCAATTTAAAAGAATATTACTCACAAGCGAGCGTAAAAAACAGGCATCTCAATAAGTATGGGGCATCTGGGCACTGTTCATCCAGGGTGGGGACGTGCAGATCCTTCAGCGGCCTGAAGAAGGAGCGCATGCTCCGCAACGCGTCGCCGTTCCACACACCAGCATACCCAGGAAGTGATGTCATAGCCCTCCGACCCAGGGACCCACGCTGCTACACTGCCGCTGAAGGATCTGCACGTCCCCTGCCTCACAACAGGAGATCGCCGCTCATCCCCCACAGCGCCAGCTCCACAAGGGATCCTGAATGACACCCTGGATGAACAGTGCCCAGATGCCCCATACTTATTGAGATGCCTGTTTTTTACGCTCGCTTGTGAGTAATATTCTTTTAAATTGCTATTAAATTGACTTTATTGCTACACTTAGATTGGCGCTTGGTCTTCTCTCTCTCTTTGTCTTGGATCCATACAGGGTTACTTCACCCTACAAAGCCTGCAGCCATCAAAGTGTTAGCAATTCCACTGGACTCTGCCATCTGCTTTTTGCCCATATCCAGATTATCGCAGCAGCTCGTGCCGTCCGATTGCACCAATCTCCCCCCCCCCTTTTTTCTGCATTTTATTAATGGCATTTTAAATGCACAGAGGTATTGTGACGAGATCCTGAGGCCCATTGTTGTGCCATTCATCCATGATCATCACCTCATGTTGCAGCATGATAATGCACGGCCCCATGTTGCAAGGATCTGTACACAATTCCTGGCAGCTGAAAAAATCCCAGTTCTTGCATGGCCAGCATATTCACCGGACATGTCACCCATTGAGCATGTTTGAGATGCTCCGCATCGGCGTATATGACAGCATGTTCCAGGTCCTGCCAATATCCAGCAACTTCGCACAGCCATTGAAGAGGAGTGGACCAACATTTCACAGGCCACAATCAACAACCTTATTTGGTTAAGGCAAATGGTGATCACACCAGATACTGACTGGTTTTCAGGACCCCCCCCCCCCCCCCCATACAGTAAAACTGCACATTTTAGAGTGGCCTTTTATTGTGGCCAGTCTAAGGCACACCTGTGCAATAATCATGTTGTCTAATCAGCATCTTGATATGCCACACCTGTGAGGAGGGTGGATTATCTCTGCAAAAGAGAAGTGCTCACTAACACAGATTTATACAGATTTGTGAACAATATTTGAGAAAAATAGGCCATTTTTGTACATAGAAAAAGTCTTAGATCTTTGAGTTCAGCTCATGAAAAATGGGGGCAAAAACAAAAGTGTTGCGTTTATAATTTTGTTCAGTTTAGATTGCACAGGAACAATACATGTATCATTGCTATAGCAGAACACATAGAAGGCAGAAACACAGTTTTTAAAAGAAAAAAAATGGTTACTCAATACTTTTGGTAAAGACAGCTTTTCTTCCCTATTTATAGTGGAGAGGGCCAACTGATTTCCAACCTGTCCTCTGCTCCCAGGGGCAACCACCTCACCCCTTTCTTCTTAGGGCTCCGTCCACACATATGCAACTTAAAAATTGTGCATTTTCTTTTGTGACTTTACTGGGCAACTTTGGATGAGTGCAACTTTGTTACGACTTTGGCTATGAGAGAACAAAAAAATGGGATTTTTGACTTACCGTAAATTCCATTTCTGTGATGTTCATTGAAGGACACAGCTCCTGATGTTCTTAACCATTAGGTTATACTACAGGAGTAGGACACTGGGCAAAAAAAAAAGTCTGGCTACGCCTATGGGCAGTCCCAGTGGGTATACTCCCCCTCTCTGCTATAGGTACTCAGTTTTGTTACAAGCAGTGTCAGAAGAATTACAACTCCACAGAGGGGTGGGTGCTGTGTCCTTCAATGAACATCAGAGAAATGGATTTTACGGTAAGTCAAAAATCCCATTTAATCTTTCGTTCATTGACAGACACAGCTCCTGATTTTCTTAACCATTGGGACATCCCAAAGCAGTGTTAAACATGAGGGGTGGGAACAGTGGAAAATAAATTCCCAAGGCTAACTTTAGCCAACCAGGTAAACAGGAGCTCAAACAAAACATCTAGAGCTCACCTGAAAAAAACAATACAGCCTCAAAGAGGACCAGGTCCTCTAAACATCAGCCTGCAAAACCTTGTGGCCAAAGAAAGCATCTGCAGATGTCAACACATCTACTTTATAGAACTTTTTGAAAGTGTTCACCGACGACCAGGTGGCCGGCTTGCAAACTTGCGTCACTAAAGCCTGATGACGGAAGGCCCAGGAGGCATTGAGCGCCTGAGTAGAGTGCGCCTTGACAGGGAAAGGAGGAACCTGACCCTTAATGGAATAGGCCTGAATCACTGTCTGTCTAATCCATCTGGTAATGGTCGCAGAGCAAGGCGGACAACCCCTTCTGAGGCCCATCCATAAGCACAAATACTGAGTCTGATTTCCTAAAAGACTCAGTAGCTGGCAAGTACTCCCTAATCACCCGGACCACATCCAAGGCATGCAAAGCAATTTCCTTCAGATGTTTTGGCCTGGGACACAGGGAAGGAAACACAATGTCTTCATTCAAATGAAAATTAGAGACAACCTTTAGAAGGAATGATGGACAGGGGCGAAGAACCACCTTATCTCTGTGAACCACTGTAACGCTCCTGCGTTTTCTGAAACAAGATGGATTTGCAGCTGCAGAAAAACTCCACTCAGTAGTCATGTAGAGATACGTTGAAATACCAATTCCAACTCCCAAGACTCATCACTGTGGTCTGTCTGATTCAGCATACAAATATACACACTCAATAAGATGTTCCTGGAGTGATAGATGTATATAGCAGTATAGTGGTGATGAGCTAAAGAGACAGGTATGCACAGTGACAATAGGTGAACAGCACTTGAGAGAAATGTTCATGAGAGTATAGATGGTAACAGGTAGGATGCAGATAGGTTAGCAATCATGTATGGTAGTAGGTGGTAGGATAGCAGATGACATACAGTAGAGACTAACCCAGTGCAAGGATAGATGTTAGTAGGCTCAAGAGCTAGCAATCTAAACAACAGTGCAGATGATAGTAACAGTCCTTAATATGCAGAGCTAGATAGTGTAAGCTTAGTAGGAAGGTTTATGGAGGATTCCCCTGCGGGGTACTTATCACTAATAGCAAGCAGTAGTAGAGAGGTTCGATATGAGCGAGTGATCCGGTAGCGGGATACAGGGATCAGTAGCGAGGTTCCGACAGCGAAGTACGCTTGTGAGCATGTGAGCTTCAAGGCAGGTTGAACGAACATGTGAGTGAGAACGCCGGCGGTTGAAATAGCCGCTCTGCGGCGCTCAGTGATGACAGCATCGGTCTTAAAGGTGTATGCGCACCTACCAGAAGAGAATGGTGGGACGCATACACTGAATGGAAAGTGAAATAAAGGGTACCAGAGGTACCAGAACATTACAACCACCAAGTAAGGTGAACGACAGGATAACGCCACCAATTCAGACACCCTGTGCGCAGAGGTGATAGCCATCAAAAAGGTAACTTTCTGGGATTGCGTAAGCGGGGGATACTCCCGAAGATTCTCAAAGGGAGGCTTCTGGAGGACTGAGAGCACCCAATTGAGGTCCCAAGGTGGTAAAGGCGACTGCACTGGAGGAGCCAAATGCTGAACTCCCTGAAGAAAAGTACATGCCACGAAGTGTGTGGCCAAGAGCCATTGAAATAAAACCGCTAAGGCCGATATCTGGCCCTTCATAGTACTCAAGGCCAGTTTCTGCTCAACCTCCTGTTGAAGGAAGGTCAAGATCCGAGCCACCGAAAAGGAATGGGGACCCCAAAAGGCTCACACCACGCAATGTACATCCTCTACGTACGATGGTAGATCTTCCTTGAAGAAGATTTCCTTCTACCCACCTTAGAATGCCGGCTACCTCCAGAGCTGCCAGGACACTTCTTGTCCCCTCCTGGTGATTGAAATAAGCAATGGCCGTGGCGTTGTCCGATTGAATGCGCACTGGTAATTCCTGGAGACGATCCGTCCAATGTTCCAGGCACAGTCTGATCGCTTGGAGTTCCAAGACATTGATCGGTAGTCTGGACTCTTCCAGTATCCAGATCCCCAGAGCAGAATTTTTGCTGAGGACGCCTCCCCAGCCATACAGGCTGACATCCGTGGTGACCACTGTCCAATACAAGGGGAGGAAGCATTTGCTCAGCCGGAGACCGAACCACCATATCAGGGACTCTTTCGTTCCCTGGCTCAGCTGGATCTGATTGTTCAGACACTGCGGAGTCTTTTCGCATTTGGCCAGAATCTCCCTTTGCAGAGGTCTCCTATGGAACTGTGCAAACAGGACCGCCTCGAAGGTAGACACCATCAGGCCCAGCACCCGCATGCAAGTCCGGAAGATGACCATCTGCTGGACAAATTCTGTTCAACCCCCGTTGAAGGAAGGTTAAGACCCAAGCCACCGAGAAGGAGCGAAGATGAACCCCAAGAGATTCCCACCACGCAATATATGTCTGCCACGTATGATGGTAGATCTTCCTAGAGGTAAATTTCCTAGATTTTAACAATGTAGGAATCACCGTCTCAGACAAACCCTTTATCCTTTAGTACCTGACGTTCAACAGCCAAGCTGTCAAAGCCAGCGACTGTAAAGTAGGATGGAAGATCGGTCCTTGTGACAGCAAATCCTCCCTGAGAGGATGCTTCTAAGGGATGTCGGCGACCAGCCGCACTAGATCAGCGCACCAGGCCCGGCAAAGCCAGTCCAGTGCCACTAGGATAACCGGAATCCCTTCTGCCTTGACCCTGCGTAGGAGTCCTGGCAGAAGCTTGAGAGAAGGGAAGGCATAGATCAGACGATACTGACCACCAGCGCATCTGTGGCATCTACCAAAGAATCCCTTGACTGAACCACAAACCTCTGCACCTTTTGGTTGAGCCAAGAAGCCAACAGATCCACCTCAGGGGTGCACCACTGGAGACACACCTCCAGATGAAGGGGCCACTCCCCTTGGTCCAAAGCCTGCCGACTCACTGAGGTAATCCGCCTGCCAATTTTCCACCCTGGGAATGTGTACAGCGGAGAGGGCTGGAATGAAGCGTTCTACCCACCTTAGAATGCCGCTACCTCCAGAGCTGCCAGAAAACTTCTTGTGCCCCCTTGGTGATTGACATAAGCATGGCATTGCGATTGAATGCGCACTGGACATCCCTGAAGATGAGCCGTCCAATGATCCAGACACAGTCTGATCGCTCGGAGTTTCAGGACATTAATCGGTAGTCTGGACTCTTCCAGTGTCCAGATCTCCTGAGCAGATTTTTTGCCGAGGACACCTCCCAAGCCGGACAGGCTGGCATCCGTGGTGACCACTGTCCCAATACAAGGGGAGGAAGGATTTGCCCAGCCGGAGCGCTGGAGACCGAAGCCACCATATTAGGGACTCTTTCATTCCCCCGGCTCGGCTGGATTTGATTGTCCAGATACTGCAGAATCCCATTTGACCTGATTCTCCCTTTGCCAGGAGCCTGGTATGGAACTGTGCAAATGGAACCGCCTTGAAGGTAGACACTATCAGGTCCAGCACCCGTATGCAAGTCCGGAGGATGACCATCTGCTGGACAGTAGGAGATGAATCGCAGCCTGCTGTTTTTGGAGTTTGTCTAGCTAAGGCCGAGTCCAGAGTCAGACCCAAATAGTCCAGCTTTGTGGACGGAACCACAGCAGACTTCTGAAAATTCTGAATCCAGCCAAACTCCCTCAGAGTTCGTATGGTGATTTCCAGGTTTTCCACCAGAGCAGTAGGAGACTCCGCTCGCAGAAGGAGGTGGTCCAAGTAGCCCAGTACCAAGATCCCCGTTGGCGTAACAACGCTAGCACCAGGGCTAACACTTTTGAGAAGACCCGAGGAGCAGAGGCGAGACCAAAGGGTTACGCCACAAACTGATAATGCTCCTCTCCCACGGCAAAGTGGAGGAAGCACTGGTGACTGGCACATATTGGAATGTGAAGGTAAGCATCCTTGATGTCCATAGAGACAAGAAAACCCCCCTGTTCAGGGATGCCACCACCGTGCGAATGGACTCCATCCTGAATTTCTGCACCTGCACAAAGCAGTTAAGCGCCTTGAGGTCCAGGATTGGACGCACCTTGCCTTCCTTCCTGGGAACTGTAAACAGGTGTTAGCAAAAACCATGAAAATGTTCTCATGTCGGAATCGGGACAATCACCCCTTAAAGTTACAGGTCTTGTACCGCCCCAAACAGGCTCTGTAAGCGGTCCAGGGACTGGCACAAATTGAAAGGAAAGAACCTTGTGTCAGGGTTCAGCAGCAGCTAGGGAGACCAGACACATGTAGCTACACACCAAAACAATATAGATAGCCTTAAAGTAAAATTTATTATAGTGAACCACAAAAAAAAAACATACACAGCAACAGTGAACAAAGCAAATACCAGGAAAACAAAAACCAACCCCAAAGACAATAACTAAAGAACCAACTATCTACAAATATATACACTATACAGGTCAAGAGGAGCAGGGAAGCAAGGAAGAGGGCAAACTAGACTGGATGACTGGATACAAAGCAGAGAGCAGGAGCAAGGCAAGGGGTACAGGATAGATCAGGGTATGGATCAGAATCACAGACACTTGGTTCAGGCAGCAAGGAGGCAATCAAAATAGTGATGCGCCTGGGAAAGAGAGGATCAGCCTTAAATAGCTACCTGGCAGCTGAACACAGTTGTAAGTGATCATAGAAGCCTGCTGTTTTCTGGGAGACACCTGCTGGTAGACATTGAAACTGCAGCATACAGCCCAGGGCAACACAGTGCCACCAGCAGGTGAACTCAATCTTAACACCTTGCTTGTAAGCGAAACTTGATCTTGTAGCTGGACCGTATAACTTGGTGGACCCACTTGTCTTGTACCAGGGAAGTCAATGGGTCCAGAAACCAGCGAAGACATACCCCCACCTCCGATATGGGTGAGGGCGCACCTTCATGCGGAAGAAGCCTTGTCCGCGGGTCTGGATAAGCCCACTTTTGACTTGCCCGACCAAGTTTGCTTGGATCCAAAAGAGGAGGCCCTGAGGGATTAAAAAACTTCTTATGAGCCAAGAAGGATGGCCCACGTATACGACAAGGGTCCTTGCCCTTAATAGCCTGCAGAAGAAAGGCACTCTTCCCCCCATTGAGACCCTTAATGATGTCATCCAGGGTAGCTCAAAACAGGTGATCTCCTTGAAAAGGAAGATCAGTCAAGGCCCTCTTAGAAGTCTGGTCTGCATACCAACATTTGAGCCAAAAATTATGCAGAAGGAGCACTGCTGAAACAGAGAGCCTAGCAACTATGGGAGCCGCATCCAAAGAGGTATCACAGATAAGCTCCAGCCCCCGGACCAACTGGTCAACCAGCCCAGCAAAGGCAGGGGGGAGCTGCCCCCCCCTCCAGGTCATGGCGTAAAAGCTTAGCCCACTCGGTCAGAGTTTGCAACACCAGTGCAGTGGTAAATACCCGCCTCAGTGCCGAACCAGCCAGGGTGTACATATTGCAGGCCACAGCCCCTGCTTTCCTGTTAGCCAGGTCCTTAAAGGCCGCAGCACAGCACCCTGCCCCCACCCCAGACGGTGGACCAGGCCAACCCACAGCCCCAGCATCAGTTAAGGGGGGGGGGCGATATGGTATACAGGGACCACCAGACCGATGAGGGGGGTGCCTAATGGAAAGAAGGGTAACCCAGGGGTCCGATCGTCCCATGGAGGGGCCAATGTCCACCCCAAAACCCTCCAGAGGGAGAGAGGGGATAGTCACTTACCATACCAGGAACCAGACGGGCACTGCTCCAGACAGAACCTCCCTCATTCGAAAAGGGGGGGCTGTCGGCCAGGAGGTACACTGCAACTCAGGCCCAGACCCGGTCGTATGCCACATCGCGAGGCGTTTAACTTGCAGGCCAGCCCCTGTCCGGAGCTGAAGTCTGTGCGCGTTTGCTGGCCAGACTGGGGTAACCCCTGAATCTAGATTATCCAGCCTGTCGCCCAGTCCGGCAGTAGATTGTAGGTCTCACATGAAAAAGAGCCAGGAGAAAAAATTCTATCTAAAAATAAAAAATGGCCAGGACCAGAGATCCCAGCAAGGAACTAGGTCCTTACCCCTGACCAGGCAGAAAAAAAACTCAGTACCTATAGCAGAGAGAGGGAGTATACCCCCTGGGACTGCCCATAGGCATAGCCAGACTTTTTTTTTCTGGCTAGTGTCCTACTCTTGTAGGGGGCAGTAGAACCAAATGGTTAAGAAGATAAGGAGCTGTGTTCATCAATGAACGAAAGAGAAAATTTGTTTAGTTTAGTTTCTTTATTTTCTAACGAATTCCAAATTTTCAGAACGATTTAAATTTGAATCGGTGGAAAATTGATTGATTCTAATTCTGTGTGAAGAATAGCTTGTTTTTAACAAAAGCGCTTGTAACCCCCATTTAAAAAAAAAAAAAAACGACCACTGTGTCCTTAACAACCGATGATTCCTCAGCTGTCAGCGGATTTCCACACTGACAGCTGAATTTAAGGAAAATTGCCAGCAATGAAAAATAAATGTAAAAAAAAAACAGCATGGCCCTCCCCTCCCCCCCCCCACCCCCCAGATCCATACCAGACCCTTATCTGAGCATGCAGCCTGGCAGGTAAGGAAATGGTTGGGATGAGCGGACACCCCCCCCCTTCCGGAACCATGCCAGGCCACATGCCCTCAACATGGGGGAGGTGCTTTGGAGCATGGGGAGCTCTGCCCCCCAAAGCACCTTGCCCCCATGTTGATGAGGGCAAGGGCCTCTTCCCCAGAACCCTGGTTGGTGAAGGAGAATCATTTACCAAAAAAGTGTAAAAAGTTATTAAAAACACAACACAAGTTTTTGACAGTTCATTTGTTAAAAAAATAAAAATAATTTCCCTTGGTGTAGATCCATCGTCAATCACAAAGCCTGCCGCCACCGCTGACCCGAAAAAAAAGAAAAAAACCTCCAGTCCCAAAGGAAGGATATCATTGATATCCTATATTTTAACTATGTATGGTTTTATTAGTGTACTTTATACGTTTTTAATAGCTTAAACTGTGCTTTCACGTGTCCCCCTCTGCTCTATTTCCCCTATCTAAGGAGAGTGGCAGAAGGGGCTGGGATTCCCCTCTGACGTCACCTGGCCAGCAAAGGGAGGTCACAAAAAAGTATTGAGGATTAGAATTTAAAAAAAATGGACACACTGTACTTGGTATTTTGATAAAACAGAAGGGATGCAAGTTATTTGTAAAGGTTACTTTCACACCACAGGGAAGAGCATGGGAAGGGGAGGGGAGGGGGGGGGGGTCGGGGAGGAGATGGGCTCGGAGATCAGGCTTCAGAACTGACAGGCAGAGAGGGAGGGGGAGAGGGAGAGGCTCATAGCAGAGAGCAGGATAAAGAAGGCACATAAAATGACCATGGTATCATGGTGGATCAGCAGCCATGATTACCGTGGTCAGCACACACTGGGGGACCCATGAACAGGCAGGATCGACCAGGTATTTCACAGCATAGAAAGGGAAAAATTACAATGCAGAAGCACTATGCTATGGATCAGTGTTTCTCAACTCCGGTCCTTTAGGGCACACTAACAGGCCTGGTTTGCAAGAAAACTGAAATACATCACATGTGATATAATTTGCTGCTCAGTGATTGCAGTATTCTAGTTTGCATCTCCCCAAGGTAATACTTAAAATCTGGCCTGTTAGTGTGCCCCGAGGATCAGAGTTGAGAAACACTGCTATAGATCATGCCTTAAAGCAACAGAAGCTTGTTTTTTTTAATGGGGGTTACAAGTGCTTTAAAGGGTAACTCCACTTTTGTTGGTAAAATAATTAGCAAATAAAAAAATAATAATATAGCATATACAATTGCGACACAAGTCAAATTGTACAAAGTAATTGAATGGCACTAAAAATTACCTTTCCTTTTCAATTTGCCACGCTATCATTTTCTGTAAAAGGCAAGGCACAGAACACCCCTAGAAATGTAATTTCTTGCTTGGGTGATTTGCTCACTGACTTTCCAAGAAGTCTGCACTAAGATGCAATTTAGATTTTGAGCATCCCCTGCAAGAAAAATGTCATTTCTGGTGAGATACTCTCAAATAGCCCTGCAGGTGCAGCAGCTGATTGGTCATTATAAAACCACTCCCATTCAGATTTACTTAATACATGGATACAGAGACACAAACAGAAATTTCTTCAGAATAACAAAAAGGTAGGAATCTGCAACAAAATTTGGTAAAAATCTTTGCAATGTACATAGATCACCCAGAGGGGAATGTTTTTTCCCCAACAAAACTGGTGTTACACTTTCATTTTTATTGTAATACCTCTGCATCCATCGAATCTTTAATGTTTATTGAGCTTTACCCTTTTTTGACCACAAGATGGCGATGTACTTAGGAATTTATACATAGAAAGTAAACCTTTTTGTATAAGGCTCCGTTCACATGTGAGCGTATGGATCGCGGGCAGAACCGCCGCGGTTCCGCCCGCAATCCGGAGATTTATGCAAATCGCGGGACGCCTAGCGTTGCCCGTTGATTTGCAATAGCCCCCCCAAACGCCGAGCGATGTTGCCGCGATTTCCACCTGCCGAATCGCGGGCAACATCGCGCAAACAAAATCGCGGGACGCAATACTCTCCAAAGAAGCTCTTGTACTTTTTTGGAGCGTATTGCGTCCCGCGATTTTGTTTGCGCGATGTTGCCGCGATTCGGCAGGCGGAAATCGCGGCAACATCGCTCGGCGTTTGGGGGGCCATTGCAAATCAACGGGCAACGCTAGGCGTCCCGCGATTTGCATAAATCTCCGGATCGCGGGCGGAACCGCGGCGGTTCCGCCCGCGATCCATACGCTCACATGTGAACGGAGCCTAAATGAAAGAATTTTTTAAAATAATATGTGTAAAGGACAGTTCACACTATGGCGACACGACTTCAGGGCGACTTAATGAAGTCTCCGTGCACCGCCTTTCCCTGTGAAGGCGACCAAGTCGCCTGACAAGTCGGAACAGTGTGAACCGGCACTAAGACATTCTACATAGCCCCTAGATACATTTGTAACCTTTAGATTGTTATTTTAACCACATAAGTTTTACCCCCTTAATGACCGAGCCATTTTTTGTGATATAGCACTGCGTGACTTTAACTGATAGTTGCGTGGTCGTGCAACCCAAATAAAATCGATGTCCTTTTTTCCCCACAAATAGAGCTTTCTTTTGGTGGTATTTGAAGACATTGTGCTTCCTTCACTCTGTCCTAAGCCCAAGCATCCCAAGGAATATGCCTTGCATTATTTGGCTGTGGTTCGGGCAATTAGGGCTTGCCTGGCGGTTACGGAGTCTTTCAGGAAGTCAAACTCTCTCTTTGTCCTTACGGAAGGACCTCGGAAGGGATTGGCTGTGTCTGCTGCGACCATATCCAGATGAATCAGGCAGACAGTGGTACAGACATATTCACTTAAGGGTCAGGTTCCACCTTTCCCTGTGAAGGCGCATTCTGCTAGGGCGCTGAGTGCCTCTTGGGCCTTTTGCCATCAGGTGTGTCAGTAATACAAGTTTGCAAGGCAGCAACTAGGTCGTCTGTGCACACGTTCACTAAATTCTACAAAGTAGTAGATGTGTTGGCATCCTCGGATGCTTCTTTTGGCCACAAGATTTTGCAGGCTGCTGTTTAAGAGAGCATTTTTTCTCTTTGAGGGTGTGCGTTGTTTCTAGTTGAGCTCCAGTTGTTCCAGGTTGAGCTCCATGGTACCTGGTTGGCTAAGTTTAGCCTTTGGGGATTTACGTTCTTTCTCTGCGTTGTTTTCCCATACCCTCATGCAAATACTGCTTTGGCATGTCGCAATGGTTAAGAATATGGAGCTGTGTCTGGCAATGAACGATAGAGAAAACTGGATTTTTGACTTACAGTAAAAGTCCTTTTCTCTAAAGTTCATTGACAGACGCAGCACCTGCCCCTCTATTGCTGAGTGGATTGGGGTTTTTTACTTCTGACACTGCTTGCAACAAAACTGAATCCTATAGCAGAGTGAGTGGGTGTATGCCTTCAGGGACTGCCCCATAGGCGTTGTAAAGTTTTTTCCTACTCCTGTAGGGGGCAGCATAACCCAATGGTTAAGAAGAATAGGGAGCTGCGTCTGTCAATATGATCAGAATATGGTCAGAGAAAAGGATTTTACGGTAAGTCAAAAATCCATTTTTTATACCTTCTGCTATAAAACACAGCCAATAAAAAAGAAATTAAAAAATCAATTTTTTTCATTAGTTTAGGCCTATATGTATTCTGCTACATATTTTTGGTAAAAAACAAATCAAATAACCATCTATTGATTGGTTTTCGCAAAACTCTACAAACTAGGGGATAGATTTATGTCATTTTTATTTATTTTTTTAATGGTAATGACGAGGATCAGTGATTTTTATCGGGACTGCGACATTGCGGCGGACAGATCAGACACCTAGCTGACACTTTTGAGGGGACCAGTGACATTACTACAGTAATCAGTGCTAAAAATATGCAGTTACTGTTCTAATTACACTGGCAGGGAAGTGGTTAACACTAGGGGCAATCAAAGGGTTAAGTGTGTCCCTAGGCGGTGCTTTCTAGCTGTGTGGCAGATGTACTTACTAGAAGAACATAGATCCCTGTGTTCATCCGTGACAGAAGGGCGGTCTGCCTTGTTTATATAGGCAGACTGCTGTTCTGTCTCTATGGGGAGCAATTGCGGGTGGCCGGCAGACATCGTGTCCACCGGACCCGCTGATTGGCCAGAAAGGGAGCCAATCAGCGCCCCCACTGGCTATTACACGAAACGATGTACAGGTATATCGTTTCGCATAATAGAGCCCAAGTGTGGCGACTGGTTGGCAAGAGAAGGACGACTCCAATACTGATTAGACTGATTTGGGTGTAGTAGGCAGGAATTCCTTTGTAAATATAGGCAGAGTTGAAATGTGTAGGGTGGGGCTTGTGGTGATGTAACTTCAGCTATTTGGAATACAGGTGGAACGCAAACTGGCGTTCCTGCTTTTAATTTTTTGTGGCTATTTTGGAAGTGCAATACTAACCCTATGCAACTTTTAATAAAAATGACTGCACTATATACGGTATGGTTTTCCCCCATTCTCTCTTAATGGTGCAATGTCGGGCAAGTATTGAACACCTTTAACGGGACGAAGGCATCGCAAGACCTTAAAAGAGTGGGGCTCAGAAGCTGACATTTAAAGGGAGCTAATACCACCTTTGGTTACGCATGACAAACCGAAAGAAAAGCACTATTTAACTTTCCTCGGCACAAGGCATGTTTATATATTCTGTATGGATGGATGATGTGAAGGCGCCTTGTTCTTAGGGGATTTTTTTGGATTGTAGAACCTGCTGCCCTTTTAATTGAAAGATGCAATACAAGCTAGATTAAAATGGTAAAAAGGCGCTGGTATCCCTGATTATAAAATAGATATCAATGGTGCACCAATTTTCTGAAAATTATATAAATGTGTAAAATACAAATATCTGTGACAAATTAATTAATGTTATAAAATAAAAAAATGAATATAAGGTGCAATGCCTGAAAGGTGCACCTTTCAGCACCTTATTGGGTTTGCACAATATATTCTGTGGCACTAACACTTTACAAAAAGGTTTATGATGGTAAATATGATAAGTGGTTATAAGATTTAACCTACATATCTTTTACCATTTTTTAAGAATAAGTTACTATTTACCTTAATTTATTCCTTGTCAAAAACAAACACCAGGCATTGCACCTTATATTCATTTTTTAATTTTATAACATTAATTCATTTGTCACAGATATTTGTATTTTACATGTTTATATATTCACATGAGCACTTTAATATTGTTAATGTAAGTACAATACAGTACTGATTTTATTAAATCCCCCCCCCCCCCAAAAAAAAAATATTAATTACTACACTACAGTATATGTGGTTAAATTTTTCCATTCTTCCCTTGATGGTTATAGCGTGGGACAATACTGACTATCCCTAAAGGGACCGAGAGATACCACAAAAGGCCTTAAAGGAGAAGAACCCCAGTTGGTGATGCTTAAAGGGACTACATAACACACTGATGTAAAAGCGCTATTTGACTTATTTTAACTTAGAAGTCAGCAACATCTGTTGAGTGCGGTGTGAGTGTTTTATTTTAAAGACACAGAGAAAATGACTAGGTATTTAGCCTATGTGGGTCCAATCCTGGCATTTTAGTGCACCCAGGAGGCACAGGTGCAGCATCTAGCTTCACTGCTTGCAGCCTCTCAACATCTATTGCAGGCTGAAATACGCTGTGGCTGGACAAGGCTGAATGCTGTACAGAGTAGTACATGCATTTAGCAACGTAAACATTCAGGGACATATGCGGCTAGTGCCAGCATTTTGTATTCTGGGCATATGTCCCATAAGTCATATGGCCCTAAACGCGAATGACACTCAGTACAGCATTTAGCCCCATCCGGTTGCAGAGTATTTCTTCCTGCTGTATGAAAAACATCTGGGGTGGGCCAATGCACCAAAAACTACACCACAGTAAGTCTACATATAAGAATAGTTTTTTTTAATATACACCATTAAAAAGCAGGACCAAAAAGTTCAAGTAGTTTGAATAAAAACAAGTATGCACAAAAAAGATCATTAATGTGTATTGAATACCATCACACTACATCTATGTCTATTTTAAGTCAATTAGCCCAACGCGTTTCAACATGACATAAAGTAGGATGAATACATTTCCAAAAAGAACTCAAGATGTAAACTTAGTATGGCAGAAAGAATGCCCAAACTTACGCCTATAAGGAATCTGCCCCCCTAATGAGCAAACAGGATAAGTAAATAAACAAGATATATGCCTCAAAAATGAGTTTGGGTTTAAATAAAAACAATCAGAAGTTACTATTGACACTTAGAAAAAAGAAGTGATGTGGCCAGAGAATTCCACAGAGCAGGGTTGGTAAAAACTCTATCAAAAGAAACATGATACTGATATAAGTGGGGGCTCCTAAAAAAAATGGATGTGTGAATGTAAATAGTGCATGAAGACACTACCCCTATTAGTTATAGTGAGTAATTTACCATGAACAATGCAGACCCACACATCGTTATCCTAGGTGTGTAGGTCTAGATTCTTCCAGGTAAATGACTGATTATAACTAATAATTAATGTCTTCATGCGCTATTTACATTGACACATCGCTTTTTTTAGGTGCCCCCACTTATATCAGTATTATGTTTAGAGTTTAGAAGCTGAAAAACTTTTAGTATTCTTCTCCTCATCCGAATCATCAAGGGGTATGGAGGGGGAATGTGCTTCCTGCATGCAAGATCCCCCAGGCTCTATACTAAGAGGAGCAGAAGACTGAGGGATGAGTAAAGACTCTAAAAGAGTGGAGCTTGCAGGATGGGAATACCCAATAGCATGGTGCAAAAAGATTGAAATGCGTCAACGCCCATTCTTGATTGATGAAATCGGATCATTACACACATTCGAAGATTCCTCCTTAACAAGTAGAGCAATACAGTCTTTTCACATGTATCCCTCAGCTTGACCCAGTGGTGCTAAAACTTTCATCCAATTTCTAAATTGCTGTAAATTTGAAAAGACAGTATAAAGGAATAGTAGTAAATAGTGGTAAAAAAAAAAAAGCACTTGTGGGTTTAACAAATTTTTTTTGTTTAATTCTCCTTTAAGGGGGCGCCGCAGGGGTGTGTCCTATGACTACATACTTTTGCTAATAGATGTCCGTCATTCCCATTTCAAAAAGTTATGAGGTATGCCTACCTGGGCTTTGCTGGTGCCAGTGCCTGTCCCCACTGCTGCCAAGGATCCTGCTTCCTTCATCCTGCAGAGCCTGCAGTACAAATCATGGCTTGGAATGCCAGTTCTGGAGTCCTGATAGGCCACTCCGCCAGACCGAAACTGAAAATAGGTACCAGCCGGGTCTTGCCTCCTCTGCCTGCATCCTTGTTGCTAGAACTAACAACGCACTACTGACCCGGACATCCCACCCCTTCATAAAAGACAAAACTGCCGCCGTACATGGCCAAGACCGCACCTCAGCCACCAGAAACATAGTGCCGCCTCAGCAAAGAACTAGCAGTACCGTTTCTGAGACAAAATTGGGACAAGGGAACTGGCCAGTACAGGCTCTCCCCGAGCACAGAAAGGGGAGAAGGACCAACAATATCCTCCATAGGGGATGTTTGGGAAAACAAAGAAAAATGTATGGGCTTTGGGAGCGAGCGCGCGCCGCCGGATGCGCGCTCCCGCTCGGTCATGGACCCCCCCGCGCGTGGGCCCCGGCGGACCCGATGTCCGCCGGGCACTCGCGATCGTCCGTGACAGCGGGAGAAAGGCAGGTGGCTAGTGTAAACAAAGCCGCCTGTCAGTCTCCCCTGTGTAAGAATGGTGATCAAACGGTTCTACTATGTAGGACCGTTGATCACTGTTCTTACACATCAAGCCACAGTTAGAAACACGCCCCTAGGGACACACTTAACCCCTCCCTCTCAAAAAAAGTTAACCCCTTCACTGCCAGTGTCATTTTTACAGTAACAGTGCATATGTATAGCACTGATTACTGTAGTAATGTCACTGGTAACCCCAAAAGTGTCAAAAATGTCAGTCAAGGGTCCGATCTGTCTGCCCCGCCACAGGTGATCAAATACCACCAAAAGAAAGCTCTGTTTGTGGGAAAAAAAGGACACCAAATTCGTTTAGGCACAGCGTCGCACAACCGCGCAATTGTCCATTAAAGTCACGCAGTGCCGAGTCACAAAATAGGCCCTGGTCAGGAAGGGGGTAAAATCTTCCGGGGCTTAAGTGGTTAAGGGAGGAGCTACAATCTCTCAGGTGCTGTCCTGAAAGATGTTGGGATTTTTGGTTTACAATACTTGTAAAAACCTTTTCTTGGAGTGTGTCACAAGGACACAGGCTATCTTCATGTCCAGAAAGGTTGGTGCGCTAAACTTAAATTCCACAAATATATAAACAATGCATACAAATGTAAATATGGTGAAAAAATCAAAAGTCCATTCTCTTGTGACAACGTGCAAATGAATAAACTTTGAAGTGACTTGAAACGAATTGTGATTCCTGTAACTCGATTAAATGTGTATGACCACCACGTGAAACGATCCCCACCACCGACAAGCTGTTCTTCTTACCAGATAGACAGATATATACGTGAGTTGATTGATAATACAGCTACTCACTCCCCATGCAGCTTCACCCAAGGTGTGTGTGTAAGCCGCTTACCAGATATCAATATGGTTGAGCATGGGAATACAATCTCATCTCTTCAGAATCGAGGCTGTCTGTTGGTGTGGCGATCCCAATACAAAGTATAGTGTCTCCTTGTGACTCCCAGTTTTAGTTGTATATGTGGCCAGGTGACCATGGTCTGCCCAGCTGTGCACGGTCTCTGTCATTCCATGCTCTTGAAACACGGGCTGTAGATCTTTGATAATAGCATTTCCGTCAGCTTTACAATCACTTTAAGGAAATCTATGCATTCAAATAAAAAAACCTTCATTGTGGGGTTCCCCTCAGCCCCCGTAATACTTAACGTTAAGTATTACGGGGGCTGAGGGGAACCCCACAATGAAGGTTTTTTTATTTGAATGCATAGATTTCCTTAAAGTGATTGTAAAGCTGACGGAAATGCTATTATCAAAGATCTACAGCCCGTGTTTCAAGAGCATGGAATGACAGAGACCGTGCACAGCTGGGCAGACCATGGTCACCTGGCCACATATACAACTAAAACTGGGAGTCACAAGGAGACACTATACTTTGTATTGGGATCGCCACACCAACAGACAGCCTCGATTCTGAAGAGATGAGATTGTATTCCCATGCTCAACCATATTGATATCTGGTAAGCGGCTTACACACACACCTTGGGTGAAGCTGCATGGGGAGTGAGTAGCTGTATTATCAATCAACTCACGTATATATCTGTCTATCTGGTAAGAAGAACAGCTTGTCGGTGGTGGGGATCGTTTCACGTGGTGGTCATACACATTTAATCGAGTTACAGGAATCACAATTCGTTTTAAGTCACTTCAAAGTTTATTCATTTGCACGTTGTCACAAGAGAATGGACTTTTGATTTTTTCACCATATTTACATTTGTATGCATTGTTTATATATTTGTGGAATTTAAGTTTAGCGCACCAACCTTTCTTTACATTCATATCACATATACATCTTGGTAGCAGCTTTACGCACGTTTATCAGCGCACCTTTAATTTTTCACATATCTTCATGTCCAGCCCAATAGCTTTATGCTGCCATCTTCAGACTAAACACTGGCAAAAAGGAAACAGGAAATCCTCTCACAGGCATAACCTCTCCCTGCCTGGCATAGTCTCACTAAACGCAACAAAGGAAGAGGGATGGGGATCCCCGTCCTGCTGCAAGAAAAGGATTTTACAGATGAAGTAAAAATCACATTTTCTTTATTGTACATTCCAGGACAAGGGGTATCTTTGTTTTCAATACGATAGGGATGTCTCGAAGCACTGGTTATGAGGGAACAGAAACAGACCCCAAACAACTAAACCACAACAGGTTAGAACCTCATGCAGACACCTGCAAGACCAAAGGTAATGTTCTCAGAGGCTTAAACCCAGTACACACGCAACGATTATCGGCCGACCGATCGTCCGACTTTTGTCCAAGTTGTGTTTTGTTGGTTGGAATGTGCCTAGACTGCACACAAATTTTCTTGGCCAACAAAATTCTACTTTAGAAGTTATGTCATGTGTTGGTTTGCTTTGTGTTCTTTCTTCACTGAGCATGCCCAGACTTGCTCATCAGATTTTTCCCTGTCGAAATCTATACTGACTGCACGAAAATCGGCCGTTGTGTTGACGGCCAACAAAAATTTTATAGTCTGCACACCAGATTTTTTTCGGCCGAAAAGTCGGAGTTGGTTGTCAGAAGCATCATACTAACAAGCCGAAAATCGGCAGATCGGACGTTGGCCGAAAATTCACTGCCAATTTTCGACGCGTGTGTACAGGGCTTTAAACATCCACTTGGCCCTCACATTGGGTATACGCTTAAAGTGGAACTTTACCCATAACAACTTGATAGAAAGATGTTCTTTAGCAAGAAGCATACATTCCACATTAATAATTCTGCTACCAAAATGAGTGTGTGCTGTAAATTGCCTCCAGCATTTTTTCTGTTTCCTCTTGCTGGAGGCTGCCATTTTTGCTGAAGCCCAGAGCCCCTGAACAGCAGAAAATAATAAAGCAGAGCTAAACCCACCGAGTTAACTGTTTAAAAAAACAGTTACATTCCTCGAATGCCGGGATTGCTAAATGCCGGGACTGCTAACTGTCACATTTGCAAACTGTCAAACAATCAAATGGCTGGTGTCATAACTGATCACACGTGCAGCACTATAGCAGTTGCAGATCAAACAGCTTTCTTGGCTGTAAAGGATAGGAGGGTTTAATTCTCTACAGTGCCTAAAAATGCCCATAAATGGGGAGCAACTGAGCATGTGCAGAGCAGGGTGAGACAGTGTATTACTGGATTTTAAACAGTATGGACGCTTACTTTTAATGTTTTACATGTACCTGCAAAAGGGACCAGCTTGAAGTCATCTAGCAGGATTTCATTTTCTTACTAAAATTCCACTTTAAAGCTGAGTTCCGCCTCCCCCTCCACCCCCTCCAAAAATTAAAAGTCAATAGGTACACATACTGTAGCTGCTGACTTTTAATATTAGGACACTTAGCTGTCCTGGAGTCCAGCGATGTCGGCACCGCAGCTGATGTTTGCATCGGCTGTCGGGTGCTGCCCCCGCCATTGCCAGTAAGGGAACCCAGCAGTGAAGCTTTGCGGCTTCACGGGCGGGTCCCTACTGCGCATGTACGAAGCTTGCTGCGCATTTGGATTGGCCAGCCGGTGGGGGAAGGAGGAGGGGACCAAACTTCTGAGGGACGGCGCCATGGCGCCGTTCCCGGAAGTGGGGAAGGGTACCTGTCAAAAACAGGTACCCGTCCCCCCCTCCCACCTGAAAGGTGCCAAATGTGGCACCGGAGGGGGGGAGGAAGCAAAAGAGCGGAAGTTCCACTTTTGGGTGGAACTCCACTTTAAGTACGTTCATGTGACTGAGGGCTTAAAAAATTATTAGCATGTTGATGAGGGAGGAACCAGGGAAGTCAAAATATAGGCAGATTGCAGTTCAGTTTTAAAGCTTTAATGCGGTAGTATAATCCGCTTTTTAACTTTTACCTACAGGTAAGGCTTGCCGGAAAGTGAACTCCCGCGCGCAGAGGGAACATTTCAGCTCCCTCAGCGGTGTCTGGGCAACCGTGACGGGGCTTCGATCTAAGGTAAATATTTCAGAATGTGCTAGTATGTGATGCATACTAGCTCATTATGCCTTTGTCCTGCAGGGTTTGTTTTTTTTTTTTGTTTTTTTGTGAGGATAAAATCACTTTAAGAGAAGCCTCTGGTCAGATATAGAAGAAAAAAGTTAAAAGTATATACTATAAATACTGTAGCTGCTGACTTTAATATACAGACACTGGCCATCATAGAGATGCAGTGCTATCATCACCTGGGCCAGTTTTTTGCTGGTCTTCTCGTCCCCAGTGCTGCTATCTTACTTGGATGAAGCTCGCTGTGACTTCTTTCTGCTTCACAGCTAGATTCCTACTTCTCATTGGTCTTACATACAGTCAGGTCCATAAATATTGGGACATCGACACAATTCTAATCTTTTTGGCTCTATACACCACCACAATGGATTTGAAATGAAACAAACAAGATGTACTTTAACTGCAGACTTTCAGCTTTCATTTGAGGGTATTTACATCCAAATCAGGTGAACGGTGTAGGAATTACAACAGTTTGTATATGTGCCTCCCACTTTTTAAGGGACCAAAAGTAATGGGACAGATTAACAATCATAAATAAAACTTTCACTTTTTAATACTTGGTTGCAAATCCTTTGCAGTCAATTACAGCCTGAAGTCTGGAACGCATAGACATCACCAGACGCTGGGTTTCATCCCTGGTGATGCTCTGCCAGGCATCTACTGCAACTGTTTTCAGTTCCTGCTTGTTCTTGGGGCATTTTCCCTTCATTTTTGTCTTCAGCAAGGGAAATGCATGCTCAATCGGATTCAGGTCAGGTGATTGACTTGGCCATTGCATAACATTCCACTTCCTTCCCTTAAAAAACTCTTTGGTTGCTTTCACAGTATACTTTGGGTCATTGTCCATCTGCACTGTGAAGCGCCGTCCAATGAGTTCTGAAGCATTTGGCTGAATATGAGCAGATATTATTGCCCTGAAACACTTCAGAATTCAGCAGTCACATCATCAATAAATACAAGAGAACCAGTTCCATTGGCAGCCATGCATGCCCACGCCATGACACTACCACCACCATGCTTCACTGATGAGGTGGTATGCTTTGGATCATGAGCAGTTCCTTTCCTTCTCCATTCTCTTCTCTTCCCATCACTCTGGTACAAGTTGATCTTGGTCTCATCTGTCCATAGGATGTTGTTCCGGAACTGTGAAGGCTTTTTTAGATGTTGTTTGGCAAACTCTAATCTGGCCTTCCTGTTTTTGAGGCTTACTAATGGTTTACATCTTGTGGTGAACCCTCTGTATTCACTCTGGTGAAGTCTTCTCTTGATTGTTGTGTCTTTTAGGGTGTTTTCTTCACCAGGGAAAGAATTATTCGGTCATCCACCACAGTTGTTTTCCGTGGTCTTCCGGGTCTTTTGGTGTTGCGGAGCTCACCGGTGCGTTCTTTCTTTTTCAGGATGTTCCAAACAGTTGATTTGGCCACACCTAATGTTTTTGCTATCTCTCTGATGGGTTTGTTTTGTTTTTTCAGCCTAATGATGGCTTGCTTCACTGATAGTGAAAGCTCTTTGGATCTCATATTGAGAGTTGACAGCAACATATTCCAAATGCATAGCACACTTGAAATGAACCCTGGACCTTTTATCTGCTCCTTGTAAATGGGATAATGAGGGAATAACACACACCTGGCCATGGAACAGCTGAGCAGCCAATTGTCCCATTACTTTTGGTCCCTTAAAGTGGTAGTATACCGCTTTTTGCCACTTTTAACTACAGGTAAGCCTATAATAAGGCTTACCTGTAGGTACAATTAATATCTCCTAAACCGGCATGGTTTAGGAGATATTTGCACTGCATGCAGCCGCTCACACGAGCGGTGCATGCGCTCTGAAGGTCTGGCGGACCTTCAGGTTTCCTTGCCGGAAGCTTGCCGGAAAATGACTCCCGCGGGCATGCGCGGGAGTGACGTCATCGCGGCTCCAGCCAATCACAGCGCCGGAGCCGCCGAACTCGGAAGAGATGCCGAGGGAACATGTCAGCTCCCACAGCGGTGTCCGGGGGTCCGTGTCGGGGCTTCGTTCTAAGGTAAGTAATTCATAATGAGCTAGTATGCGATGCATATTAGCTCATTATGCCTTTGTCTTGCAGGGTTTTTTTTTTTTCTTTTTTTAAGTTTACAACCGCTTTAAAAAGTGGGAGGCACATATACAAACTGTTGTAAATACCCTCAAATTAAAGCTGAAAGTCTGCAGTTAAAGCACATCTTGTTTGCTTCATTTCAAATCCATTGTGGTGGTGTATAGAGCCAAAAATATTAGAATTGTGTTGATGTCCCAATATTTATGGACCTGACTGTATCTCCCAACTTTTTGAAATAGGAAATAGGGATACCTATTAGCAAAAGTATGCAGGCATAGGACACGCCCCCTGCCCCTTAACCACCTAAGCCCCGGAAGATTTTACCCCCTTCCTGACCAGGGGGTATTTTGCGATTCGGCACTGCGTGACTTTAACGGACAATTGCGCGGTCGTGCGACGCTGTACCCAAACGAATTTGACGTCCTTTTTTTCCCACAAACAGAGCTTTCTTTTGGTGGTATTTGATCACCTGTGCGATTTTTTGATAATGCGCTATAAACAAAAAAAGCGTCAATTTTGCAAAAATAACAATATTTTTCACATTTTTTTATATGAAATTCCCCAAAAAAAATGTAAAAATCAAAATTTTATAAAATTTTCGGCCAATTTGTTTTATGCTACATATGTTTGGTAAAAAAAATCGCAAAAAGCATATTTTGATTGGTTTGCGCAAAAGTTATCGCGTTTACTAACTAAGGGAAAGATTTTTGTAATTTTTGTTGTTTTTTTTTTTTTACGCGTAATGGCGGCGATCTGCGTTTTTTTTTGCGGTACTGCGACATTGCGGCGGACAGATCGGACCCTTGACTGACATTTTTTACACTTTTGGGGTTACCAGTGACATTTCTACAGTAATCAGTGCTATACACATGCACTGTTACTGTAAAATTACACTGGCAGTGAAGGGGTTAACTTTTTTGAGAGGGAGGGGCTATGTGTGTCCCTAGGGGCGTGATTCTAACTGTGATTGGCTGTGGCTTGAGATGTATGAACAGTGATCAACGGTCCTACATAGTAGAATCATTCATACACCGGGGAGAATGACAGGCGGCTTGTTTACATTAGCCGCCTGCCTTTCTCCCTCTCCCCCCGACCATCGCCGAGTGACCGGCGGACATCGGGTCCGCCGGTCACACGCGCGGGGGGGTCCGTGACCACTCGGGAGCAGGAGCGCGCCTCCGGCAGTGCGCGCTCGCTCCCTGGACCCTCACAGGCTAGCGACGTAGACCTACGTCACTCTGCCTGTGAGGGGCTGACCGCCGCAGTAAATAGTCGTGCGGCCGTCGGCAAGTGGTTAAAGGAAAATTATACCAAAAAATAACCCACAAGTGCTTTTTTTTTTACCACTACTATTCCTTTATACTAGATTTAGAAAATTTATAAATGCAGCAATTTAGAAATTGGATGAAGGGTTTAGCTCCCTGCTCTGTCCCCTCCTCACTCAATAAAGCGCTGGGCTGTGGAGGGGGCGGGGAGCAGCCGTGTGAGCCAGGTGTTGGTCCAGGCACCTGGCAGATCCCGACTTCCATTGTCGTGATGATGCCGTGCCTGGACTGACTTCTGTGAAGTCAGCAGAGAGCAGATTTCTGCCTGCTCTCTGTTGAAAATGGTTTACAGGAGTACAAAACGATCTGCACTCCTGTGATCCATAGGAGATGTACAGCCAAACGAGCTTTGGCTGTACATTTCCTTTAAGCCAGTCATACATAGATTAAAATTCAGCCGGTTAAGCAGGGAGTGGCTGAATTTTGATATATGGACAGGCTAGTTGTACAGATCTCTCGACTGACTTCAGTACAATCAGCCTGAAGTCCTTTTTGCTACATCAGTTCCGTTGACTATAGCCAGCAACCCTGATCATAGTATTCTGGCAGTAAGGAACTCTCCTCACTAACAGAATACAATATCTCTGTGTGAAGGATACACTGTGTTGATGTGAAAATCAAATCTTTTTTTTTCAACCTAAAATAATAATTTATGACCAGCCTTACTTCCTGTCCTGACAACACTGCACAGGTAAGGTTATAAAGCGGAGCACCACCCAAAAGGGGAAGCTCCCCTCATCTGCTTCCTTCCCCCCTCCGGTGCTGCATTTGGCACCTTTCAGGGAGAGGGGTAAATGGTTTCGACAGGTACTTGCTCCCACTTCCGGGTTATCTCGCCATGGCCCCCTCCTCAATGCCCCACCGCCGGGCCGTTTAAGAAGCTCAGTGCGCTTTGCACATGTGCGGTAGGGAACCGGCTGTAAGCTGCATGGCTTCTCTGCCCGTTTTCCTTAGGAGCAATAGCGGTGGCAGCACCTAATAGCCGATAGAAAAAATTGGCTGGGGTGAATGCACCGTGGGATCCCTGGACAGGTAAGTGTCCTAATATTAAAAGTCAGCAGCTACTTAAAGCGAAATTCCAGCCTGTAAAAAAAATATAATAAAAGTCAGCAGCTACAAATACTGTAGCTGCTGACTTTTATTATAAGAACACTTACCTGTCCAGTGATCCTATGATGTGGGCACCCCAAGCCGATCTGTCCACCGGACCCGGGTACAGGCAAAGACATCCTCATTAAGGGAAACAGGACGTGAAGCCTTGCGGCTTCACAGCCTGTTTCCTACTGCGCATGCATGAGGTGCATTGTGCTTTTTGAAGGGTCCCGCTGTCTTCTGGGAACTGCGTGTCTCCCAGGAGGGGCCAGAAATTTCGTAGATCGCCGGACAACAATTGCAGCGATCTTCCCCCCGGAAGTGGGAGCTGGTACCTGATTTTGACAGGTATCTGCTCCAGGGTTGCCATATTTTCTTTAAGCCAAACCCAAACACTTTAGCAGTGCACAGCAAACATTTACACTATAGGGTTGTAATAGACCTGGGACACCTTTGGGCCCTCCACAGAGAATAGTAATGCGGTGTGCATAGCGCCCCCTAACCCTCCTGTCAGAATCTGTTCCAAGTCATGTTCCTGTCTGAAAATTGTGTCCGGGTTTCAGATTCAAAACCCGGACTTCCAGGCGAATCCCAGACAGGTGGCAACCCTAATCTGCTCCCCCCAGAAAGGTGCCAAATGTGGCAGCAGATGGTGGGAGGAAGCCAACAAGCAGTGCTTCCTCTTTTGGGTGGGTCTCCGCTTTAGGCCTCTTTCACACTTGTGTGACCTAAAATTTGCGCGATTTTGACTGGACTCAAAGCAATGCCTGTGAAATCTTGAGGTCTATAGACTAGGGTGACCAGATGTCCCTGGACTGGGGACACTGTCCCCGGACCAAGTCTGTCCCCGATTTTGTCCCTGGATTCAGGGCCAGATTAACGTAGACAAGGCATCCCATGCTGGCTGAGAAAAAGCCTGGTGGCTTGGATGCTGACACCCCCTGATGGAAGATCTCTGTGTATTATGTAGTCCTGTGCCCAGCGCTCTGCGTATTATGCAGTCCTGTGCCCAGCGCTCTGCGTATTATGCAGTCCTGTCTGTGCCCAGGACTACAGTCTATTATGCAGTCCTGTACCCAGTGCTCTGTGTATTATGCAGTCCTGAACCCAGCGATCTGTGTATTATGTAGTCCAAAACCCAACGCTCTGTATATTATGTAGTCCTGTACCCAGCGCTCTGTATATTATGCAGTCCTGTACCCAGCGCTCTGTGTATTATGCAGTCCAGTACCCAGTGCTCTGTGTAATATGTAGTCCTGTACCCAGCGCTCTTTGTATTATGCAGTTCTGTACCCAGCACTCTGTGCATTATGCAGTCTTGTGCCCAGTGCGCTGTGTATTATGTAGTCCTGTACCCAGCGCTCTGTGTATTATGTAGTCCTGTACCCAGCGCTCTGTATATTATGCAGTCCTGTACCCAGCGCTCTGTGTAATATGCAGTCCAGTACCCAGTGCTCTGTATATTATGTAGTCCTGTACCCAGCGCTCTGTATATTATGCAGTCCTGTACCCAGCGCTCTGTGTATTATGCAGTCCAGTACCCAGCGCTCTGTGTAATATATAGTCCTGTACCCATCGCTCTTTGTATTATGCAGTTCTGTGCCCAGCGCTCTGTGCATTATGCAGTCTTGTGCCCAGTGCGCTGTGTATTATGTAGTCCTGTACCCAGCGCTGTGTATTATGTAGTCATGTACCCAGCGCTCTGTGTATTATGCAGTCCTGTGCCCAGTGCTCTGTGTAATATGCAGTCTTGTGCCATTTGCCAATAAAAAAAAAAATATGTCCTCGGATTTCATTTTAAAAATCTGGTCACCTTACTATGGACCTCAAAATGCATCAAAGTGCAGGGACTACTTTGAAGTCGCAGACATATGAATGGTACTCATTGGAAATAATGGAGTACGACTTGTCATGTGACTTCACAGTCCCAAGTCACAGAAGTGTGACCTTAAAGCGGAATTCCACCCATTTGCTTCATCCCCCCCCCCCCCTTCGGTGCCACATTTGGCACCTTTCAGGGGGGAACGGGTACCTGTTTTTGACAGGTATCCTTCCCCACTTCCGGAAACGGTGCCGCTGCAAAGTGAAGTCCCCTCCTCCGCCGAGCCAATCCGAATGCGCAGCTCGCTTCGCTCATGCGCAGTAGAGACCTGCCTGTGAAGCCGCAAGGCTTCACTGCTGGGTTCCCTTACTGGCAATGGCAGCACCCAACAGCCGATGGAAACATCAGCTGCGATGCCAATATCGCTGGACTCCAGGACAGGTAAGTGTCCTAATATTAAAGCTCAGCAGCTACAGTATGTCTAGCTGCTGACTTTTAATTTTTGGAGGGGGTGGAACTCCGCTTTAAGGGCTCTTAAGGAGAATATCTACAACCCCAGCAAAAAAAGTGTAATCTAACAGAGGTTCCACCTCCTGTCCATTCTATCCATCTCGTGCACCTGCACCACAATTTCCATTTTTTTTAACGTGCGCCTGCCACGGGAACAATCTTCAGGCTTCCTTCCACAAGCGAACCTATGCGCTATCTATTCTGAACGTTCAGCACAGCAGTGTGTTACTTGGATACCATAACTATCCCTACACCACTCAACTTCCTGTCAACTCTTAGGAACTTCCGCTAATCACGTGGTACTACAGGCTAACGAGAAGAGCGACTTCGCGCACTTACGTCACAGTGCGGTATAAAAGGTAGAATCGGAAGTCTCGCGATCTCTTCCCATCTCCCAACATGGCGGTGAGTGTACGCGGTAACGGAGGACACCGGCTGCTTTAATCCGCTGCAATCCTCCTGCTGTGATAATACCGGGCTGGTCGGCTTTGTGTTACTGCTGTGTAGTCTCCTGCTGGCCTCAGGCGCCTCGTTATTGTTTGGCTGGGAGTGAGGAAGGGGGTTGTAGTGAAGGTTGGGCCTAGTATGTCTCTCGCTCTGTATGTGTCTGTATATTTCACATCTCATGACACTGCACCTAGTAATGCCTCCCTATATCTCCTCTGTTCCGAGGCTGGAAGCTTGTCTTGTTGGGCTGCTAGCCTGGAATGAAGGCCTGCATTAGGTTTATTAGTTATTGGAACATGTGCTGGTTTTGTGATTTGTAACTTTAGTGTCTGTATAGATTGGGTAAAAGCTGAACCTTTAGACATGGGGAGACAGAATGATGACCCCCTTTATACATGGGGAGACAGAATGATGACCCCCTTTATACATGGGGAGACAGAATGATGACCCCCCCTTTATACATGGGGAGACAGAATGATGACCCCCCCTTTATACATGGGGAGACAGAATGATGACCCCCCCTTTATACATGGGGAGACAGAATGATGACCCCCCCCTTTATACATGGGGAGACAGAATGATGACCCCCCCTTTATACATGGGGAGACAGAATGATGACCCCCCCTTTATACATGGGGAGACAGAATGATGACCCCCCCTTTATACATGGGGAGACAGAATGATGACCCCCCCCTTTATACATGGGGAGACAGAATGATGACCCCCCCTTTATACATGGGGAGACAGAATGATGACCCCCCCTTTATACATGGGGAGACAGAATGATGACCCCCCCTTTATACATGGGGAGACAGAATGATGACCCCCCCTTTATACATGGGGAGACAGAATGATGACCCCCCCCTTTATACATGGGGAGACAGAATGATGACCCCCCCTTTATACATGGGGAGACAGAATGATGTGTTCTTGTATATGTGCTGTGGGCAGGTTTCTGATGTGTTGGTTGTGCTGTCCTGGTCCCCTGTTCTGCAGATGTGATGTTATCAGGACATGACCAGGCTTGTCCCATACTACAGTCTGCATGTTGCTGGAATCAGACACTTCCTCTGGAAGCAGCAGTCTCTGCTCAAGGCATAGCTCTGCTAGGATTGTGTCTGTGTTTTTTTATTTTGGTATAATGTATGAATTATTGCAGCTTTAGCGTCCTTTGACACCAGATGCAGTGGGATGTTTTGGAACGCATTCCCACTGCATGGATAGGGTAAAACACCGCACATAAAAGCCCAACCAGAGTGATCTCAAAGGAAATGCAAACAAACACATAAAGTGATTGTAAAATCTCGTGTTTTTATTTTTTTTATATAAAAATAACAAACATTCTTGTCTTCTGTGCAGTTGGTTTTGCACAGAGCAGCCCAGATCCTTGCTGCTCCTGGCCCCTCCCTCCTGTTGAGTTCCCCCCACAGTAAGCAGCTTACTCTGGGGGCACCCGAGCAGAGCCACAGCTCCCTGTGTCCATTCAGACATGGAGCCCCAGCCCCGCCCCCTCTCTCCTCATTGGCTAACTGACTGACAGCAGTGGGAGCCAATTGCACTGCTGCTGTGTCTACTCCAAGCAGATGAGTGTCCCGGATGGCCACGGCACCCGTGGACATCGCGGAAGCGAGATGGTGCTGAGGGAAGTATGAGAGGGCTACTGCACAAAGGTTTTTAATCTTAATGCAAAGATCGCATTAAGATATATATATTGCCTTTGCAACCACTTTAGGAGAACGCACTGCACTTGTGTGTCAGTGTGCACGGCAAAATGTGTAGTTTTTAGAGATGAACCAAAATCGGTCCAAATTGGTGTTTATGCCATCTCTCTCCGATGGAGACGAAGGTGCCCATAATGGCGCAGAGAACTCTTATTCATAGGTCATGTAACGGGTGTGTTATTGATGCATTGCTGCTTTTTCAATGAATTTCAGCAACTAGGTGTTTTGGGTGGGGTTTTTTTTTCTTTTAACAAAAATGCAGCAAGTTTTTTTTTTTTTTTTTAATGGATCAGTGTGAAGACATAGAATTTAGAGGGATGCATTTTTCTTGTGCTAAAGGTACTGACAATGAATTTATAGCCCAGTCCCAGCCACCGGTCAAAAAAGACATCTTCACTTTGGGCACCCGGCTGTGACAGCTTGCGGCTTGGCCACTGTGCATGCGTGAGTCGTGCTGTGCCATGTGAATGGTGGATGCAGTCTTCTGGGACCTGCCAGTGTCCCAGAAGACTGCAGGGGGAGGGAAGAAGAAAACTTGCGTTGCTGAGCACGAAGCAGGTACCTGTCAAAATCGGGGTCCCCCTGCTCCTCAAAAGCACTAATTGGGAAAGAGGAGCGGGAGGACGAGTCCTTCAAATTCATAAAATTGTCATAATACAATTTCAAATTTTTTTTTTTAAACCTTTTCGCTTTCGGTCAAATGCATCCTGAATTTTTGATTTTGGTACCAAATTTTCTTTTCAGGGCATCTCTAGTAGTTTTTACTCGGAATGGTCGCTTACCCTTATCTGTTTAAAGGGTATCTTCACCTTGTAAACAGCCAACTGCTTGCGGCTTCACAGCTGGCCACCCATTGCAGTCTTCTGGGACCTGTGACATGTCCCGTGAGTATGCGGGGGGGAATAAAGGGTAAGGTTTGCCCCGTCAGTGTGGGAGCAGGTACCTGTCAAAATTGGGTACCTACTCCCACCCACACAAAAAAGACAAAGTATGGGAATGGAGGAGGGGGGGAAAAAACGGAACTTCCTCTTGTGTAAAGTTCCGCTTTGAATAATTCTGATATTGGTGTTAATTCTAGAATTGCCTTACAGTATAACTAAAGTCATAACTTTTAGTTTTGGATAGAGTGGGGGGGAGTTAGAACACCTGTCAGTTTTTATTGTTGTCTGTGCCTCCGTTAAGGAGATTTGATTTGTCATGTTCACGATGATCATATTAGAAAATCCCACATTTCGGGTTGTCCCCAGAAAAGTAAGAGTAGAAATGTTCCAATGGGGACACTAGTTCTGGTGACCTTGGGGGGGGCCCACAGGATTTTATTTTTTTTGCAGGGATTTCCTTTCACTTCTTGTTTGGCTATGGGATGGGAAGTGAAGGGAAATCTCAGAAATGGAACATAGATGGCAAAAAAGTCTGAGGGGTTATAACCCTCCCTTACTCTGTCCAAAATAAAGAAAAAAAAAAATGTTTTGCCTATAGTTCTACTTTTAATTTGGAGTTTCGTCTAAAACGGGAAGTTCCACTTATTCCCCTACTCCCACCCCAACCCAATCATTGCAGACTTGTTCATAGGGAGCAGGTACCTATTTCTGACAGGTACCAGCCCCTACCTCTGCTCTTCTTGCCCTTGTGAGAAGCAGAAGTTTTGCCCCCTTTCCACCTGGGACATGTCACGTCGCAGGGGGCCATTCAGAAAGCACAGCACATCTTGCGTATGTGCAGTATAAAGCCTTTGAAACAGTCACAGCAGGCTTTCCACAAGCAAGATGGTGGCACCAGGGAACCAAAAACTGTTGAACCAGCCTGGGTGATGACGGCATTGGATCCCTGGGCTGGTAAGTGTCTATCTAAAAACTCAGCAGCTACAGTATTTGTAGTTGCTGACTTAGAATTTTTATATAAATGAATGTAGATTCTCTTTAATAGCCTTAATTTTATGTAGAGCAGACTGTTGAGATGCCTGGTATATTAAAATTCTTTATTGATCATGCTAAACGGATATAAGCTGGTTTTCAATTCGGTATATTATTCCACAGCTTGAGGGTAAAGTTGTTTTTTGTTTTTTTAATAAAATTGATATTCTCTTCCCCAGGACAAAACAGAGAAAGAAAATCCTATGCGTGATCTGAGAATCCGCAAGCTCTGCCTCAATATCTGCGTTGGAGAGAGTGGTGACAGACTGACCCGGGCGGCCAAAGTGCTGGAGCAGCTCACTGGGCAGACACCTGTCTTCTCCAAAGGTAAGCTACTTGTCCTGCCAGGAGGTCAGTTTTGCTAATTGCATGAAAATGCTTTGCTTCTTCTGGAGTGCTGCAGAATGGGTGTGCAATACTGTTAGCCATGTCTGTTCGAGGGGGAGCTATATGCTGTGGCTAACATATTTTTAGAAAAGTTTGGGGTTTACCAAAAAAAATAACTTTATACGCGCCTAGGTGGATGCGGTATCAATCGGATGCTGCATCTGTCCTCTGCCACCTCTGTACTGAACTTAGCAATTAAACACAGCTGATCACTCAATTCTCCCCTCTGCTCTGAGCAGAGAGCCGTGACTGTCTGTCACCAACTCTGTTCTGCATCTCCATGGGTGCTTGGGAGGGAGCGGCAGTGGCAGAGCTGAGGCTGATCTAGCTGCCGATCCAGGCATCTGGGTGAATCCCAACTTTGAAGTCTGGATCGGCTTGGTGACATCAGCCGACAGCAAAGCCTGCTGTCAGCTGAAAATGGGTTACGAGTGCAGAATGAATTGTACTCTTGTGAAGTACAGCCAAAAAGCTGTGAACATACTTCTTAAAAGTAAACCTTCACCCATGGAGTAAACTTCCTTTTTTTTTTTTTCTCTGCTTTGCCCTGGTCTGTATAATGATGCAGTGTTTCAGTGTAATTTATCATTTTAATCCTGTGTATACGCAGACATGCATCGGTCTCTGTCAGGGATTTGGCACCTATCAGAGACCTGTTAAAAGCATGAAAATCAGTAAAAAACATGAGAACATGAGTTTAGAGATGGTGTGGAAACGGGCAAGGAAGGACTTGACTCCATGAACTTAAGCAATTTGTGGTTTGATTTTGTTTTTTTTAATCTTGGAGGATAGCCATTTGAGAGATGATTGGCTCCACTTTTAACAGTAAACACAAGCACAGAAAAACTGGTTAAGGCTTTAATAACAACATATAGGCGTTTTAGATTGTGGGCAGAATTGCCGCGATTCTGCCCGTGATCCCGAATCATTGCAAGTCCCGGGACGCCCGTGCAATTCCCGTAAAATACAATGACACCCCAAACGTGGCGCGATTTTGCTGTGATTGTCACCCAACAAATCACGCAAAAATTTGCGCCACGTTTGGGGTGTCATTGCAAGTCAGGGGAATCGCACAGGCATCCCGCGACTTACAATGATTCGGCATCACGGCCAGAATTGTGGCAATTCTGCCCCCTATCCGAAAAAATCCGTTTTTTTCGTGTATAAAGAAATTTAGTTTATTTGGATAAAGTGAAGGTCTTCCTCTTTAATCAGGTGTAATAAAGCCACAAGAGAATCTCTAACTTCTGGAGAGGGATGATCTACAAATCTGTTATACAAAGTTGGGTGTATGGGTACATGAAGCCTTCAAAACGAGTTGCATCACATGAATACGAAGGTGGTAGTTCCATAATCAGTTGTATATGATTAAAGGGAATATACTAAGGCTTGCATAGTAGATCTTTGCTATTGTGGCATTCTGACACATGGAAATGACCCCGCCTACTAATTTCCAAAATGGGAAGATCATTGCTTAGTTTACCTGATTTTTTTTTTTTTTTTTTATGTAGTTGATGTTGCTATTGGCCAGACCTATTTAGTCATCTGCTGATTTTTGGACATGTTGCAGTGGCTTGAATGTCAGTGTTGACTTTTTTATTTTTTTCTACAGCTCGTTACACCGTTAGATCTTTTGGAATTCGGAGAAATGAAAAAATTGCAGTTCACTGTACTGTCAGAGGAGCCAAAGCAGAAGAGATCTTAGAGAAAGGGCTTAAGGTAAACCAAAATCAAAATTTCAAATAGGCTTGATATGATCTTGTGCTTTAGTGCAGTTTTCTGAAATATGTTGTGGTCATAACATGAAGCGTAACTAAAGGCAGTTTATACTCCTTTCCTAGAACAGTCCCGTCCCAAGCCGGTGTCTTCGTTGTTGGTTTTTGGCCATCTTCAATGGCTGGCATGGAATTACATCACTGTGCAGGAGCTGTCATTCTGGCACATAGGGATAGGGCCCGCAGCTGTTTAGATGCTAAGGGATGCTGCAAACAGGCAGATAAGTGTTTTTATTGCAGATGGGACATTACGTGTCTCTTATGCAGCAAACAAAAACCTGCCTGCAACTAGTGGAACTTTAGCACTCAACAGTTGTGGCTGAAGATGAAAGCACTTCTGACTTCTATACTTGGCTAATTTCCCATGCTGTTACCATACCCCCCCAAGGGCAAAACAAAAGGTAAAGCGGACCCATGCCTTTAGACCTGGTGGAAAAAGTATGTAGATATTTAAAGAGATAATAAAAGGATGATTGGGGTTGTGAACGACTTGAGTCTTTAAAGTGTCAGAGCTTGATTCTGGCACCCCACCAAAAAATGATTGGCTGAACGCTGGTGGGCGGTCTCAAGGGCCATATGTATTTGAGGCAGGTGTGGACAAATTTATTAACTACTAGGAAATTTATAGTGCTGAAAGCATATAATACTTGCCCTATGCTTATAAATGTGATAACACATCGTGCAATAACTATATAACAAAAGTCAAAGTGATCATGTGTGTCCTAAAGACAGTTAAGTGGTGAATGGAATAGAGGTTTCCACCACCAATTTTAATATGCAATCAAAGTCAAATAGTGAATTGACTCATATTTCCATCACCAAGTGATCTTCCAAATCATAAAGACTTTTTACAGTTTGTGCCCTTCACTGCAGTTAGTAACTGCTCTTCAAGGATTGCATGCATTTCCTTTTACAGATGATGCAAATGTGTCTCCCAGTAGGACTGTGCTCTCAGAGTAATGCTATTTAAATGCTTAGCTTAGTCTTTCTCCAGCTCCACACACATCCTCAGGTGGACATTTTGCACAATAGAGAAGCTTACATAGTGTAAACATCCCATTAAATGTATTTAACACCATCAAATATATCCACATAGAGTGAAGTAAACAGCAGGTAAAAGTCAATAATCCAAGGTACTGCTGACTGCCAGTAACTACAATCTCCACAGTGCTCCCTGCTCAATCCACAGCTCAGTAACATCCAAACAGGCTGAATGGAGATTTAACACAGGTTTCCTGCCTGCAGCCTTTCTCAGCCACTGTAGTTGCTGGGGGTTTCCATTACCTTACATCTTGCTAGTTCAAGACTGTCAGCTCACTTAGGCTTTACTGTTCCTTGAGCAGCAATCATAGAATAGTATGATTTGTAAAAAAAAAAAACATTAAATATGCTAGCTTTGCTATGCATGGGTGTAAAATGTGACATTTTAAGTCTTAATTTCAATGGTCACTTACACTTTTTTTTTTTTTTTTTTTTGTATACAGGTCAGAGAATATGAGCTGAGGAAGAATAACTTCTCAGAAACAGGAAACTTTGGGTTTGGTATCCAGGAGCACATTGATCTGGGTATTAAATATGACCCAAGCATTGGAATCTACGGGCTGGATTTCTATGTGGTATGTATAATTCGGTACACATCTATGGTCCTTAAAAACAGTTTACATTATCCCCCTTTTTGTGTATGGATGATGGCACTCTAGTTTTGATTTTTAAAAATTTACTCTCCCAGTTGATACAGCTGTCTTGTGACCCAGCTCTTTCCCAGCCTGTCTGCAGGGAAAGTCAATCTAAATCTGCTATTGTCTCTAATACTACTTTCTCCCCACATTGACAATGCTTGCTTGCCCAAAGGTATCTCTTGCTCCAACTAGAGTGGTGATGCCCTAAGATAGGAAGTGTTACTGAGGGCAGCCACCACATTAAGGAATAGCAAGCTGCAATCTTTTTAATTTTGGGTTTACTACTGATTTTAGCAATGGCAGCTTAGAATGTTTGTACACAGTACAGGGTTCTTTTGTGAAATCTTAAAGCAGAAAACTGAATCAGTTCGAATAGCGCTTGATGTACCCAGATCAACATAGCAGTTTCAGCTAGTTGTATACCAACCAAAGATACATAAAGTGATGGTAAAATGTCTATTGTATATTATTTTGGTTAAGTTTGCAGAGCATGGTTTGGTAGTTGACCCTGCTAAATGAATAATGCATTGGTAAATGGGATATTACCATCTTGTGCTAAAGTCCAGAGAATGGCTATGCAACGAAAAGGGGGGGGGGGGGGGGGAAGCCAACTTGCTATTTTATAGTATCTACATATTCAAGATTTTTTTGTCTGATAGTCCCCATAATGAGGAAGTTGTTAGTCCCCATAATGAGGAAGTTGTAAGAGTCAGTTATATGAATCTATTAACCACTTCAGTCATTAGGACATACCTGTACGTACTTGGGTTAAATTGGTTATACCAGGGTTGTGGCTGCAGCCATAATCCTGTTATCAAAATTTGTAGCCGGTGATGGGCTTTCATGTTAAAGTGATCTGAGAGGCTCTACAACCTCCCAATTCCTTTCACTGGGCTGGGGAAGAGGCCTCTGTCACCCTTTCTATGCTATTCTGTTCCACAGTGGAGCCCCGGAACCGCATTTTTTGTTTGCGGTATCTTGAGGATTAACTGCGTAAAAAGTGGACAGTCCCACCTGTAGTGTACTCGCTGGTTTCCAGGTCAAATTGAGTTACCTTCATCCTGGTTGAGGAGATCCCAATCTTTACAGGTACAGTTAATGAGAGGACGGATGCTCTGGCCCCGCCATATGTGCGCTGTGGCAGGTTCAGCAATTAGGCCGGTAAATACTATTGCCCTGGTGTCGCAAACTCTGACCGAGTGGGCTAAGCTTTTACGCCGGAACCTGGAGGGAGAATGGCTTCCCCCTGTCTTTGCAGGGCTGGCGGACCGGTTGGTCCAGGGGCTACAGTTTAATGTCTCTTTGGATGCGACTCCTTTGATTTCTAGGCTGTCTGTATCAGCAGGGGTCCTTCGGCATATTGTCTGGCTGAAATGCTGGTCTGCGGACTAGACTTCTAAGAAGGCCTTTTCTGATCTCCCTCTTGTAGGGGATTGCCTGTTTGGAGTTTCCTTGGATGACCACATTAAGGGCGTCTATCCTACATTCTAATATGTGCAGGTCACCAGTGCCTCCTCTGTTTTACTGTGGATGAGGAGCATTATCCGTTTGTGGCGCTGACCTTTAGTCTCACCTCTTGCACCTCAGGTCTTCACAGGCGTGTTGGTCCGGGTGCTGGCATTAAGTCAGCGGGGGATCACGTTACTGGGGTACCTGGATGATCTTCTGCGAGTGGAGTTCGGTTGGATCCTAAACATTCAGGAGTCTGCTTTGGTTTTGTCCACAAAAACTGGACTATCTGGGTCTGACTCTGGACTCAGCCTCAGCCAGAGTGTTTCTCCCTGGGGAAAAAAAATCCAGACATTGCAGGAGGCAATTTAGCTGCTGTTTAGCAGATTATCATCCCTCTGGGCTTGCATGCGTGTGCTAGGCCTGATGATGTCCACCCTCGTGGTGGTCTGTTTGCAGTTCCACACAAGATCTCTTCTAAAGTTTCCGGTGAAATGAAGTATCCACGGTCTCTAGAGGTGCTTTCGCTCCCTGGCACTTCGACAGGGAAAAATCCCCTCCCCCGTACTGGATGGTTGTCTCCACGGAAGCTGGCTTGTCCCGGTGGGGATGCGTTCTCAGCACAGATGTGCTCAGGGGGTATGGACTCTTAACAGAGCCCAGACTGACAATTTTAGTGTACTGGAACTCTCGAGTGATCAGACTGTCTGGCTCATTGGACTATAGTCTTCAGGGGTGTCTGGTACAAATTTATTCGGACAACGCCACGACCCTGGTCTGTCAATCACCAAGGGGCCACAAGAAGTGTCCTGGTGGCTTGGTAAGCAGCTGGCATTCTAAGGTGGGCTGACTGAGTCGTTCCAGCCCTCTCAAACTTCTGCCACTACTCCTGTGCAGGATTCAGGCAGAAGGGAATTCGGGTCATTGGCCAGGACTTGCTGACAGGCTCCCGCTTTGTACAATCACAGCGGGGGTGCGCATGCCTTCCCTAGACTGGAGGGAAGGGGGTGCTATTGAACTGGAGCTATTCCACCAGTGATCAGGCAGGAAACTGGGAAAGGAGGAGAGCTGGCCGGATCAGAGCGGGGTTCTCCCACTGTAACCGCTTGTATCTGAAATGCTGGTGATGTCAGTCCCGGCTCCTATGATGGACAGCGCACTGGTCCAATGCCAGGAAATTGTAGTGTGACGTCGTTCATGGGAGCCATCCAGGAGGCTGGGACTTTGACAGCAGCTGGCATTGGAAATCATTCTGTCTGGCCGCCTCTCCTCCCTGTGATTTCCCCCTGCACTGATAGTTAATCTTTTGTAACTTCTGCATAAAACATTTAAGTGTCCTTTCGTGAGATTTACAAGGGCTTGTTTAGGGGCGGAATTACAGGCAGGGTAGTGGTTGGGTCGGCCAACTGGTGGTGAGTAATTCTTAAGACCTGGCTAGTAGCTCAGGATTTTACATTTTGAGCTCTGTTCTAGAACATGTTTAACAGAAGCTAGGACTTGAAACCTTTTCAGAACAGAAGAGCCCAGGGTCCCATTTGTCTTAAAAGCAAGTATGCACCTAGTTGTGCCAGTCATTGGAACTCCACTTAAAAAAAAACTAAAAGTATAAATTGCTACCTGGTTCACAAAGTCCTGTTGAAATTTTTGCTTTTCTCAGAGCCTGTTCAGTAGTGGCTAGTGCCATTATATTTTGCAGGAATAATTTAGATTCTTGGAACTTCATAAGACTTTAATTCAGTGAACAGTGCAGGTTTTCAACCGAAGTACTCCCAACAGATGTTTCTTGGATTTTCTTCAATTTGTACAGATGTTTAATCCACATCAATGGCTTGGTATTTGACAGCTTCTTTTAAGGGAATCTCCTGAAACATGGCCCTATTGAGGGGTACCTAAAGGACCGATATTGGAAACCATTGCATGTGGTTTGTATAAGGTAGATTCCTGGTTGTTTTTTTTTTTTTTTTTTTTTTTTTTTTTGTACTGGGCTATGCTTTTGGTCCTTGCAGCTTATTTTTAATACAAAAAGCCTGTTTGTACACCACGCTTTAAAGTTCTTGGTGGTTTTGACTCTTCCTGTAGGTCCTTGGCCGTCCAGGCTTCTGCATCGCTGACAAAAAGCGCAAGACTGGTGTCATTGGTGCCAAGCATCGGATTGGCAAAGAGGAGGCCATGCGTTGGTTCCAGCAGAAGGTAAATTGTTGTAGAGATTTTCAAGTTTAGACTGCAAGTATTGTATAGTTCTTTTTATACATCTTATGTTTCCACTAAAGACTTTTTTTTTTTTTTTTTTAAATGTAGTCAAATATTGAAATGCAATTTTATTTTTCTGCCTGTAGATGGTGCTCTAGGCTCCCCTTAATAGTGTTTGGCTATCCTTTGCTACTGTGCTGAAATAACGATTTACAGAAATTTGTTAGTTGCTAACATTTAAACTCCTTACAATGAATATTGTAGACACGCTCCACATATGGGCCTATGCAAATTGCTCTGTGTAAATTTAAAACTGCAGAATGATACATGCTATGTTCATTTTAGAAAACCTATTACCAGGCTTTGAATAGAGGAATGTTAGGGGTAATTTTGATTTAAAGGGGGGTGGCACCCTATTATGTGCCTTTTATATCACACTTGGAAAAATCTGTATCTGCTTTTGAAAATTGTGTATAGTAGTAAATACTTCAAAGTAATGTATAGAATATTCAACTGACTTTTGAAAGAGGAACTCTGGAAGCTCTGCCAAAAAAACAGGCAAAGGAACTAGTCACCAGGATTACTTGTGGTCTCCCCTCAACTGATCTTTCTGACTGAATTGCCATGCTATGTGGCTCTGGAGTTAAATGGATTTACTTTTAAATAATCCCATGTCAGGTGAAAAGTCTTTTTAGGTAAATTCTGTTCAGTACACTCACAAGGTCACAATACCAAGCCTAAATTTTGTCCCCTATTAGTATGGTCCGGTATTGCCAAATAGAAACATGAGCAGCAATAATTCTGACTTAAAGTTAAATAAGCTACATAAAAGTATGGTTTATTTGCTTGGCGGTTTGTATGTTAGTTACTGAGAACTTTTGTCGCATTGCGTTGGTGGTTTGTGAAAATTTCCCATTTTAAACACAATGTTGGCTGCTTTTAAAAGATGCACTGAAAATTATAAAGATTTGGTCAGAACAGTGGAAGCCTTAGAGATGGGGAGAAACTACCTTACTTCTAGGCATGACTGCAATAAAGGGTGTTTGCCCCTCTTTTATAAACTTGTTCTCTTAAGCCCATGTTCACATTGGTCCGATTTGACTTGTCAAATCTGAGCCAATTGCACTGTCCAAATCGTTTTTTGCGGCACTGATTCCCAAAAGTAGTTTCTGTACTATTGGCAACTTCGGGGGACTTAAACATCTGTGCAGAAACCCGCACAGATGTCTGTGAAATCTCCTCTGAAGTCAGACTGAAATGCTGGGTTGAAATCGTGCGAGTTAATTTAAAAAACAGCCTTAGTGTGAACCTGGGCTAAATCATACTCTTAATAGAGGGCTGCTCCAAGAGTAATACTGGTAATCTTGGTTTCCTCGCTTTCAAGGCAAGCCATACATATGTTTCTGAGAGGCCATTCACATTGGTGCAGTGCAGTAAGATGTTCTCTCCTGCATCTACTCTGGTGTGTCATGCTTTGTGTGGCATCCCGAAGCACTGTGTAGGGCGCAACACACTACAGTGTACAACATGCATTCCTTGTGTTGTAGTGAGTTGCATTGTTAATGGGTAATGTGTTTTTTTTTTTTTTTTTTTTTTTTTTTTTGCAGCCTTTATCAACCAGGGTGCCCAGGCACCCTGGGGTTTCTTCGGGGGTGCATTTGCAAAATGCCTAACACTTGCCCACAAATTTTCAAGCCAGTGGGTGGCTCAAGCTTATACATTATACAAAGCCACAAGTTTTCATTGTGTGCCAATGTTTAGTTTCAGTTTTTTTTTTATTACAATGTTGAGGTACAATTTAATGCAAAACTTTTTTTCCAATTTGGATAGCGTAAAGCGGAGGGCTAGAACACCTCTAGGATTTAGTTTTGCCATGGGTCCCATTGGGGAGGTTTCCTTCACTTGTCAGAAGATCCTCTAAAACAGTGATGGTGAACCTTGGCGCCCCGATGTTTTTTAACTAAATTTCCCATGATGCTCATGCACTCTGCAGTGTAGTTGAGCATCATGGGAAATGTAGTTCCAAAACATCTGGGGTGCCAAGGTTCACCATCACTGCTCTAAAAGAAGGAAATCCCTGGTTGTGATGAGAACAAGTGCCCCCATTGGAAGATATTACTGCTATTCCTGTTCTGCGAACAACCCACAGTTTAGGTTCTTTCACTTTAGTGATTGTTAGCGGTGCTAAAGTGAGGGTAACACAGATGGCAATAAAAACCTGATGGGTGTTCCAATCCCTCTCCACTCCATCCAAAACTAAAGTTTTGCCTTTTTAGTTATACTTTAAAACTTTATGAGCAAGTGCAGAGCCTGAAATCAGGTAGTGTTTTCATTTATACGTTTTTTCCGTTTAGTTACAGGTCTTTAGTGCTGCAAGTCTATGCTGCACTTTACATATTGTACTTTCACATATTTAAAATTTCACCTTTTGTGAGAGGGTGTTAAGAGGACCCCCCTGCCTGCTGTCACAGGGAGAGGGGGTTGCAAGCTAAACATGTTACCTGTTACACCCTAAATACTTGTGTAACCTGTTCAGGAAGGTGAACCAAGGCTTTACCTTATGAATTGTACAGTATGGCTTTGTTGGTTTGATCTGCTTTCCAATTAAATTTTGGTAAGGCACACTAGGAACCAAATCATTAATTCAGGTTATATTAATCAATGAACTTTCATTTGTTAATATAGTTGGTCCTTGCACACAGCTTCAATTTTATTCTGGCATTGTGTTCATGCAAGTGTTTGGGTTTTTTTTTTTTTTTTTTTTCAGACCGCTTTAAAGATGGGTTTTTGCCTTTAGTGTTTGTTTTTTACCTTTTTTACATTTCTGTGAAGTTAAATAATCTACGCACACCCTCTCCACCCCAAGTTCCTGCTTTACTTATCTGAGGATGCTGAGCAATTGGAACCCCTGCAGCCCATCCAGTGGTCTGAGGATATGAAATCCCACTCTTCTGTGCAGCACTTCAGGACAGACCAGATAAATTGATTGGTTAGCACTGCCAGTGAATTGCTCTGATCTGCCCTGGAAACACTGGACTTTATGGGTGGGGTTTTTTTTTTTTTTTACAACCCTTTCAGTAACCTTTAACTTCAGTTTGGGGGTGTTGAATAGATCTTGATAATGGGACTGCACCTGGTCACTTTAAAAGCATTTAAAGTGTAACTGTGTACCATACCTGGCTAATGCCCCTAAACTGGAAATCACTGATGTAAAAAGCAGCTACTTCAGTGATCTCCACTTATCTCAAGTGGAGCGGGCCCTGTGTTGAGCAGCTGGCCTGATGTGTTGAGAACAGAGGTCAGCACAGGCACAATTGAGAATACTTTGCTTTTTCTGGCTGAAAGCAAAGCATTCGGTTTCTGATTGGATGAGGTGAAGCAGTGATGACACACCCTCTACCCCATCCAATTAGGGAATCTGCTTTTATTAAGATTAATGTAAAAATTTACTTTACCTGGAATTTGCTTTTTAGAAGGCTTCAGCACTGCTTGTAAAAAAATCCTATTAGCAGCTTGTTCCAATGGGGAAATAATTATTATTATTATTATTATTATTATTATTATTATTATTCAGGATTTATATAGCGCCAACAGTTTGCGCAGCGCTTTACAATGTGAGGGAAGACAAAAGGCGCTCCCTGTAAGATGTTTGACATCCCAAACTGGAGTAGAGTAGAATGTTGCTTTTAGGAAACCTGCTTTTGAAGGGTGTGCAAAATTAAATGTAAGGAATGCTCTTTTAAAAAATAGTTTGTGTGAAAGGTATTAATGATTGGGTTCCTTAAAGCGGTTGTAAACCCTATGAAAAAAAAAATAAAAAAAAAAAACCTGCAAGACAAAGGCATAATGAGCTAGTATGCATCGCATACTAGCCCATTATGTTTAACTTGCCTTAAAACGAAGCCCCGACACGGACCCCCGGACATCGATGCCGGCGCTGCCATGATCCCTCGTCGTCTCTTCCGGGTTCGGCGGCTCCGGCGCGCTGATTGGCCGGAAGAGACGGCTCCAGCGCGCTGATTGGCCGGAGCCGCGATGACGTCACTCCCGCGCATGCGCGCGGGAGTGATTTTTCCGGCAAGCTCCCGGAAAGTTAATTGAAGGTCCCCCTGGACCTTCAGAGCGCATGCGCCGCTCGCGTGAGCGGCTGCATGCACTGTAAATATCTCCTAAACCGTGCCGGTTTAGGAGATATTATTTGTACCTACAGGTAAGCCTTATTATAGGCTTACCTGTAGGTAAAAGTGTCAAAAAGCGGGATACAACCGCTTTAAGTACATTTGGGTACCCAGCTTACTGCATTGGCAACCCTGATTATGCCTATTCAAGCAGCACCTGAAATTGCCAAAAATAGTGCCGTAACTGCACCGCAAAGTCAGCGTCACACCAATTTGAACAGTTCCATTGCTGACAATGGGTGTGCTACTTGTCATGTGATTTGGTACTGTCAGATCGCATGACAGGTCGCAACGATGTGAATGGGGGCTAATGGGCAAAGACTTCTGATGAGTAGAATTTAACTACTGCTAAACAAAGCATCAGTTGAATAGCCAGGTGACTTCCATTTTCAGGCCAGGAATGGCAGCTTTGTATTTCTCATAACGGGTTTACTTAGTGTCTCCTATTGGTAATGACCTTTAATATCCACACACTTTAAATTTTGTTGGCAAATATCAAACCTGTTGATTTTAACAGCTTGTTTTTTTTGTTTTTCTTTCAGTATGATGGCATCATTCTCCCTGGAAAGTGAGCTGCTTCATTGTCTAAAAAATCAATAAAATTTCTGACAAAACTTACCGTTGTCCTTTCTATTTAAACCTCATTCTGTAAATGGTCGTGTGTAAAAGGATTTTTTAAACCGGTCTATACATTGTGACATTTTGATAATGTTTGTAGAAACATACATTTTACCTTTTCAAGGTCAATAACCACCAGTTGTGAACTATACCTGGGGACTTGCAACGTAATTATGAGTTGCGCTTGTTATAGTAACCAATCTCCCACCTGGGATGAGAATAGGAGAAATAATTGCGGGTCTTGAAGTGCTGCAAGTTTTGTCAAGAGGGCTGCCACATGTTGCTATGGTGTCTCTTTCCCTGATGATACAAGATGTCACAAACCACCACTAACTTTCAGCTTCAATTACTCGTGCCCTTCCATCGGGTTTACTGTATATTTGGACAGATTTCCACACTTACATTTTGTTAAAATCTAAACTGCACAGAATGCAAGGAAAGTGCTGTATTTTGTTTAACCACTTGCCATCTGGCTAATTTTGACATGCTCACACGTAAAAATCAGCTTTTTTTTACTAAATTACCCAGAACCCCCCCCCCCCCCCCCCCCAAAAAAAAAAATATTTTCTGGAAAGCAAAGTCCCCGGAGAATAATATGGTGGCGATTGCAGTGTTTTTTTTTTTTTTTATCTGACAATGAGCTAAAAGCCTTTACAAGTTACCAGTTTAGAAATACACAGGGTGTCTGCTAGAATTATTGCTCACTATGACATTTGTGGTGATACCTCCTGTTGTGCATGCAGGACCTGTGTTCTTGTTTGCACTTGTGTGAGCATGGGGAGGGGGGGGGGGGGTGATTGTAGAACAAAAAAAATCAAAATGCTCTCTTTTAATTTGAACTTTATTAACAACCCCCCTTGTGATGGCATGTGCTGTGAGAGATCCTCTTTATGAAGTTCAGTTTGGCTGCTTTATAAGCCAGTAATGGCTTGTAAACAAACCATAACTGGGAGTGACAATCCTTTGCTTCTGGTTTCTGACATCAGAGGGGGGAGGAACAACAGTAGTTCCTCGCACTTGGTGTATTAAATGCGGCGCTTAGAAGTGTGATTGAGTGGCAGCATAGCTGCTCGGATCATTTACTTTGTAAAGAATTGCGGACAGGAAAGTGACACCAGGGCTGTAGCTGCAGCCATGATCCTGATCTCATCTCCTGGGTGTGTGTATACCTATGGATGATGGGATGCGTTTGAAAAACACAACCGTAGAAGTGGTTCCTTGCCTCTATTGACAAACAGGCAGTCTTAAGACTCCCATCCTGAAATGTTTGCATGGGCTTATGCTGTGAAAACGGAATGCAACTAGTGCAGCCAGCTCCTGCTTTGCATACTTAAAGCAGAAATGTAGGTCCATTGCTCATACCATATAGTGCAAGTATGTTTATGCTTTTTATATTTGCAGACTTGCCTTGATGTTTGCTCTCCAGTACTTAAGGAATAGAACAGTTATTGGGTCTAGCTGCTTTTATCCTCTGGATTCCTGACACTCTTCTGCCATTGTGTGCCCACTTATAAACCTGCTGCACATGTGTACTCGGGGTTGTCATTCTAACAGATGCAGCATACCATTCCCATCCAATTCCTTGCATGGTGTGCGTCATGCAAATACAATGTACACTATTAAAATAAAAATTTCCCAGAAGGCACAGGTAAGGTTTTTTTTCCAGAGAAGTCTCAAGCTCACACCAGTCTTCTGCTAAAGCTTACACTAAAATTGCACTTTTTTACCAAGTTTTTTGTGGTAATGGTTTGTTGCATTTTAGAGGCACAGATCTCCTGTAAAGAGGTTTAATACTTTAAGTGTCTCTTTAAAGAGCAAAGCTTGCTGCTGAATACTTAGGCTAGGCATCCATTCTTGCCTAATTTTGGCTTGTGCCTGAGCCAGGGTGAAAAATTCTTTGCAAAGTGGTGGCTGCATCCATCAGATGCAACCACTGATCAGGTATTCAGACAGCTGCTGCACCCTTAACTGCAGTAAAACAAATTATTTTTGTGAGGTGGGGGTGTGGTTCCTGCAGGCAAGATGAAAGTTAGCCTTACACAGCTTGAACTTGTCAATTCCTGTTGACAGTTGATGAAACACTTTTACTGGCTCGTCTGATTTTTTTTTTTTTTAAACCGTGACTGCATCCTTTTTCAGTATTTATGCTGCTGTCTGAATGCAATATCTGGCAGTGGAGATTCCTCTGTCCATGTGTGGATGGAGGAATCTGACTCTTCCATTCAGCTCAGAGGCTGGGAAATCTAAAAGTGATATATTTATCATTCACACCTCTCAAAATACAGTTCCTATATCTGATTGAATGCACTAGCTGTTCAGTTGATGTTTGAGGAGATGGTACTACAGGGCCATCCACGGAGACTTTTGGGTGGCTCATTAGGAACTGGCAAAATAGGCTCAATGTTTTTCTAGCCTTAGCTGGTAAAGGTTAAAGCCCCGTACACACGATCAGATTATCAAAAGATCTGTCGTCTGTTTTTTGTGGCATGCTAGTCTGATGTGGAAAGTGAAGAGGTTTTTTTTTTCATACGAATTTTCCCGTACGACAGAATTCTACTTCAGAAGTGATGTTGTGCTGGATTGTTTTGTATGTGTTCTTTTGTCTCTGAGCATGCCTAGTCTTGTTCTTAAGATTTATTTTCCGTCAATCTGTACTGATGAGACGAAAATCGGACGTGGTTTTGACGGATGACAAAAATTAGCCTGCACATCAGGATTTGGTCAGCCAAAAAGTCGGGAGTCGGCTGTCTAAAAGCACCATGCTAACGATCCGAAAATCGACAGATCGGCCGTCTGAAGAATTTTCCCTACAGATTTTCTTATTGTGTGTATGGGCGGGCCTTTAGTCTACCTTTTTGTTACCAGGTATGCCTGTATTTGGGATGTAACCTGGTGCAAATGCTTCCCCTTTCTGCCAGCAGGCGGGGTACCTCCCCCCCCCCCCCCCCCCCCCCCACAGCTTCTGTTGCATTTAAATTGCAATGGCTATGTGGTGGTGCGCCTCCTGCACAGCAGTCATTCACAGGAATCTGAATGAATAATTACAAGTCCTGTTTTCCACTACTACAGGTATGGCTTGTAGTTCTTAGTGTGGTAATCGGCACACTTGTTCATTAAATGCTCCTCCAGGCCTTCAACTGGCAATCCATATCACGGTATGCCTGGAGAGCTGGAGGAAAAATGTGTAGGTGCCCAATGGTGCATCTGTTATCCACAGATTGTGGGTGCAATGATTTACAGGATCCATTCATGATTTGTGATCTTGGGCAGAATATCTGCGAATTATGACCTTGATCTCAAATAGTACTGCATTTGCAAATTGCATGTTTAGGTGCCTTTCATTTTCAATGGAGCCTAAAATGCAGTGCGGTTTTGTGGTTATTGCACAGCAAACCTGCTCTGCTTGAAGCTTGTCACCCAAAAGAAGCTCCTGCTCCTTTTTTGGGTGATGAGCTTTGTGTTATGGTTTGCTCCGATAATTTCAACAAAACTGCAACACGTTTTAGGTACCATTGAAAATGAATGGCACCTGAAGGTTTTATGATTATAGAGCTGTTTTGAGATTGTGGGGAGATTTGCAGAGATTTTGCCCCTGCCGGTTCACACTGTACCGACTTGTCAGGCGACTTGGTGGCCTGACAAGTCGTGCTCCATTCTGTGCAATTGGAACCGTTCTAATAGGAGTGGCTCAAGTCGCTCCGACTTAGAAAAAAGTTCCTGCACTACTTTTGGGTAACGCCGGAACGACTTTCATTGACTTCCATTATGTGAATTCGGTGCAAGCAGCGCCAAAGTCGCGGTGCACGGCTACTTCAAGTCGCCCTGAAGTCGTGTCACCATAGCGTGAACTGACACTAAAAAGAAAATGCATGTTTATTTACTTTTATTTTTAAGGTAAACTTAAAGGTTCATAAATAAAACTTCAACCTTAGATTAGCTGGCAAGCAAGCTCCTAAAAATGATCTTGATCTTGCATCAGAATGCCTAGAGGTAGAAGATACGGTTTCATTCTTAGACAGAAATGTCGTTTTTCCAAGTTCTGAAAAAAAAAAATCACATAATACAAGATCTACTTTTTGGCTAGCAATGAATGAAGCTGTGTGTGTGTATATTAAAAAAAAAAAAAAAAGTGTTAAACAGGCTGCCACCTCCTCTTCAGTGAGAACATTCATGCCCAAGTCTATCAAGTAACAAGGCTCCCTGCCAAAGCAGCTGTGTTTAAAATAAAAAAGTTAAAACAGGTTCGCTTTAATGCTTTCTGTCAATGAAAAGGCTAGGGGGCGTTTCGCCAGTACTAAATATGGCAGCCTGCACGCCTTCCCAGCAAGTCTTGGATCAGACACGTCACGTTGCAAGTTCCGGTGCCATTAACTTGGATAGCTGGCGATGCTGGGGAATGTGGATTAAATATAACTTCCGGTGTGCTTGCCTGCCAGTACTAAAGATGGCGGAATCCGTGATGGAAGTTGTGGAGAAGCTGCAGTCTAGACTCTCGGCCAGTGCTGAACCTAAGAAGGTAAGATTGGGGATATGGACGGCGGTCTGAGTAAAGGCAGAGAGAGCAGAGCAGGGCAGGAAGCCTGTGGTGTGCGTATATGAAGGATCGTGTGATCAGGACCTGTGTGTGTGTACAGATCATACACTGAGTGATCGTGGGAGCTCGGAACACTCTAGTCAATGGTGTGCTGTTACCGGGGTACTACATCCCTATCAGTGTTTGTGTGTGGGTGCGGAGCCTTGTGACTGCACAGGGATCCTGATCCGGCCATATGCTGGAGACTGAGTAAATCTAGAGCTTCTCCTATGTGTCTAGTGAGGGCTCACTTATAAAGTATTCTCTTATACTTCATCACAGCTTATCAGAACACACCAGTCATCATCCTCTCATCTCCTAAACTAGAAGATGGATGGCTCTGGCATTAGATTTCTAAGTAAATTCCCTGGTTTCATGTAAGGCGTTGGGGCTCATTCACACCATAGTGCATGTATGCAGCGACATGGGTTCCTCAACTTGCACTGTAATGTGATTTTACTGTGCAATGCATTGCTTAACCCCCTCATTTCTTTACTGTTTATGTATGACACGTTATAGTGTCGGAACCGCACACACTACTTGTCCTGTTTTATTCAGCGCACAGCAAAATGTTGCTGTGGGGGTCACTAAACTGAATGGATATGAGGCAGATTGCATTGGTGATGTTTGCAGATGTGAACATGTCCCAAAGCCCAACTCTAGAAAGAAATAAAGCATGTTTTTTCAACCTTATTTCAGTCAAGGCACCCTTTAAACTAGGGATCCTCAAACTACAGCCCCTCCAGCTGTTGTAGAACTACACGTCCTATGAGGCTTTGTAAAACTCTGACATTCACAGACTTGACTAGGCATGATGGGAATGGTAGTTCCTGAACTACTGGAGGGCCGTAGTTTGAAGACCCCTGTTTTAATTTAAAGACAGTCTCAAAGCACCCTTTAAAATTACGGACAGTCTCAACTCACCCTTTAAAATTACGGACAGTCTCAAAGCACCCTTTAAAATTACGGACAGTCTCAACGCACCCTTTAAAATTACGGACAGTCTCAACGCACCCTTTAAAATTACGGACAGTCTCAACGCACCCTTTAAAATTATGGACAGTCTCAATGGACCCTTTAAAATTACGGACAGTCTCAATGGACCCTTTAAAATTACGGACAGTCTCAATATGGCATTTCCATGATTCAGTGCAGAGCTGTTCTCTGCTCAGAGCTATAAAAAAAAAAAAAAAAAAAAGGCAGCCGGAAAAGTTTATCACAACATTGCTTATGCTGAGATAAAAAGAAACATCATTTGTATCATTTGTTTTTTTTTTTAGATCTTTTAGAGGGATGAACTTCAGTTTGTAAATGTGGTTAGTTTTACCCACTGAGAGTCGGTTCACACTGAGGCGATCTGACTTCGGGGGGCGACCTGTGAAGTCGCATGCACCGCTGTGCACCACGACTTCGGCGCGACTTGCAGGGACTTCACATAATGGAAGTCTATGCAAGTCGCTCCGAGGTCGCCCCAAGTAGTACAGGACCCTTTTTCTAAGTCGGAGCGACTTGTGTCGCTCCTATTAGAACGGGCCCTGTACTACTCAATGGACCGCGACATACCGCAACTTGTCAGGCTGACAAGTCGCGCTAGTGTGAATGGGCTCTTAAAGTTATTGTAAAGTCTCTTGTTTTAAAAAAAAATAAAATAAAAATAAAACAAACATGTTATACTTACCTCCTCTGTGCAGTTGGTTTTGGACAGGACAGCCCAGATCATCCCCGGGTCCCTCGTTCCTGCTCCTGGCCCCTCCCTCCTAATGAGTGCCCCCACAGCAAGCAGCTTGCTATGGGGGCACCCGAGCTGAGTTGCAGCTCCGTGTGTCCATTCAGACATGGAGCTGCCATTCAGCCCCACCCCCTTTCTCTCCTGAATAGAGTACTAACTTTGACAGCTGCGGGAGCACTTGCGGCTGTGTCTCAGCCAGTCTCAGCCAATCAGGAGAGAGAGAGTCTTGGGCGTCCGAAGGACTTGTGGACATCACTGGGAAGAGATGTCCTCAGGTAAGTATTGGGGGGGCTGCTACACCCAAAAGCTTTTTTATCTTAATGCATAGAATGCATTAAGATAGAAAACCTTCTGACTTTGCAACTCATTTAAAGACTAAGCCTTTTTTGACATTTGTTGCTTACAAGTTAAAATCAGTATTTTTTTTGCTAGAAAATTACATAGAACCCCCAAATATTATTTATATATACTGTGTGTGTATATATATATTTATATATATTTTTTTTAGCAGAGACCTTAGAGAATAAAATGGCGGTCGTTGCAATTTTTTATGTCGCACTGTATTTGCGTTGCGTTCTTTCAAAAGCAATTTTTGGGAAAAATTAAAAAAAATGAATTAAAATAAATGAAAAGTAAAGTTGGCTCACTTTTTTTTGTATAATGTGAAAGATGTTAGGCCGAGAAAAAAATTGTGTCATTTTTTCCAGAATTGTGCAGCTCTAGGACAGTCTCAAAGGCCCCTTTAAAACTATGGAGAGTCTCAAAGCTCCCTTTAAAACTATGGAGAGTCTCAAAGCCCCCTTTAAAACTATGGAGAGTTTCAAAGCCCCCTTTAAAACTATGGAGAGTCCCAAAGCCCCCTTTAAAACTATGGAGAGTCTCAAAGCCCCCTTTAAAACTATGGAGAGTCTCAAAGCTCCCTTTAAAACTATGGAGAGTCTCAAAGCTCCCTTTAAAACTATGGAGAGTCTCAAAGCTCCCTTTAAAACTATGGAGAGTCTCAAAGCTCCCTTTAAAACTATGGAGAGTCTCAAAGCTCCCTTTAAAACTATGGAGAGTCTCAAAGCTCCCTTTTAAAACTATGGAGAGTCTCAAAGTGCCCTTTAAAATTTTGGAGAGACTCAAAGCGCCCTTTAAAATCATGGAGGGTCTCAAAGCACCCCATTCTAAAATGTAAAAATGATTCTAATAGTTTTACACAATGCGGCAGCATCGATACATATAGGTCACCCAACATTGGAAGTAATTTATTCTTACAAAGCAAACACACTTTTGCACACTAGTACCGACTAGTATTCTAATGTTTCCCTTCCCTCTAAGTTTCTCTGAATCACTCAGCTAATGTGACCCCAGTGTTGACGGAGAGGGGCAGGGGAGGGTCAAACAAGGATGCTGTGCAGGTGATCAACACCCTTCTTATCCACACTGATGACATCAATGGTTGTTAGGATGCTGGTGGCTGGAAGGTTGAAATGGTGCACTATGACCTGTGGCTTTGTGTAACTAATAGGCATGCTTGATTCACCCGCTGGCTTGTATACATTTCTGGGCAATTTTTAGCAGGGTCGAAACAACTAATCGATTATGAAAATAGTTGTCAACTATTTCCATAACTGATTAGTTGGTCTGCATACAGAATACATTATTTGTTTACATATCAGGAAATACAGTGATGCACACATGCAGCTCAGTACATCGTCCATACATGTCAGAAGACACAGTGCAGCACACATGCAGCTCAGTACATCGTCCATACATGTCAGAAGACACAGTGCAGCACACATGCAGCTCAGTACATCGTCCATACATGTCAGAAGACACAGTGCAGCACACATGCAGCTCAGTACATCGTCCATACATGTCAGAAGACACAGTGTAGCACACATACAGCTCAGTACACCTTCCATACATGTCAGTAAGTGCCTGACAACTTGTGAATATAAATGTGTGAGGAGCAATGCCTCATGGGACATGTAGTCCTGGGCAGGAAGTGGGTGGTTCTAAAGGCAGAAGTTTTTTTTACCTTGCTATAGGGGCACTCTATACTATACTTTGCAGCTTGCTATAGGGGCACTCTATACTATACTTTGCAGCTTGCTATTGGGGCACTCCGAAGGCAGGAGGAGCCAGAAACATCAGTGGGGGACCCCAGAAAAGGAGAATCAGGGCTGCTCTGTGCAAAACCATTATACAGAGCAGGTAAGCACACTGAACAAAATTTATAAATACAACACTTTTGTTTTTGCCCCCATTTTTCATGTGTTTAACTCAAAGCTCCAAGACTCTCCTTTGCCGAGTTAATCCATCCACCTCACAGGTGTGGTATATCAAGATTCTGATTAGACAGTATGATTATTGCACAGGTGTGCCTTAGGCTGGCCACAATAAAAGGCCACTCTAAAATGTGCAGTTTTACTGTATTGGGGGGTCCGAAACCAGTCAGTATCTGGTGTGACCACCATTTGTCTCACGCAGTTCTACACATCTCATTCGCATAGAGTTGATCAGGTTGTTGATTGTGGCCTGTGGAATGTTGGTCCACTCCTCTTCAATGGCTGTACAAAGTTGCTGGATATTGGCAGGACCTGGAACACGCTGTTGTATATGCCGATCCGGAGCATCCCAAACATGCTCAATGGGTTATATGTCCGGTGAGTATGCTGGCCATGCAAGAACTGGGATGTTTTCAGCTTCCAGGAATTGTGTACAGATCCTTGCAACATGGGGCCGTGCATTATCATGCTTCAACATGAGGTGATGGTCGTGGATGAATGGCACAACAATGGGCCTCAGGGTCTCCTCATGGTATCTGTGCATTCAAAATGCCATCAATAAAATGCACCTGTGTTCGTTGTCCATAACCTACGCCTGCCTATACCATAACCCCACCGCCACCATGGGCCACTCGATCCACAACATTGACATCAGCAGTGCTCATCCACACGACGCCATACACTCTGTCTGCAATCTGCCCTGTACAGTGAAAACTGGGATTCATCCGTGAAGAGAACACCTTTGCAGTGCCAGACGCCATAGAATGTGAGCATTTGCTCATCAAGTCGGTTACAACGAGCTGCAGTCAGGTCGAGACCCCGATGAGGATGACAAGTTTTCAGATGAGCTTCCCTGGGACAGTTTGTGCAGAAATTCTTTGGTAATGCAAACAAATTGTTGCAGCAGCTGTCCGGGTGGCTGGTCTCAGATGATCTTGGAGGTGAAGATACTGGATGTGGAGGTCCTGGGCTGGTGTGGTTACACGCGGTCTGCGGTTGTGAGGCCGGTTGGATGTACTGCCAAATTCTCTGAAACGGCTTATGGTAGAGAAATAAACATTCAATTCACTGGCAAAAGCTCTGGTGGACATTCCTGCAGTCAGCATGCCAATTGCACGCTCCCTTAAAACTTGCATTGTACTGTGTGCTAAAACTGCACATTTTAGAGTAGCCTTTTATTGTGGCCAGCCTAAGGCACACCTGTGCAATAGTTATGCTGTCTAATCAGTATCTTGATTTGCCACACCTGTGAGGTGGATGGATCTCAGCAAAGGAGAAGTGCTCACTAACACCGACATAGACAGATTTGTGAACAATATTTTAGAGAAATGGGCCTTTAGTGTACTAAAGTCTTAGATCTTGGAGTTCAGCTCATGAAAAATGGGGGCAAAACACAAAAAACAAAAAGTGTTGCATTTATAATTTTGTTCAGTGTATAATTGTGAGTTAGGGACCTTAGATTGTAAGCTCCTTGAGGGCAGGGAATGCTGTGAATGTACAATATACAGTGTATGTGAAGTGCTGCGTAAATTGACAGTGTTATACAAGTACCTGTAACAAATAAAGCCTAGGTCACGTGATGTTTGGGTCCCAAGTCTTCTCTCCTGTTTACATGAAGCAGGTGTCTCCTTTGGGTGACTACATGCCTGTGTGATGTGGACACTTCCAGTGGTGGGGTCCTCTCACATCAGCTTCAGGGCAGTAGGGGACTGGTCACCAAAGAGATCACAGTCAGGGAAAAGTGACCAGTCCACAGGGCAGGAAATCCACTTTTCTAACAGGAAATTGTGAGCTTGAGATGTTAGTACCTGGGATCAAGGTACTGGGGTCAAAAGTGCTTTTTTTTTTTTTTTTTTTACAGTAATGATGGGAAAACATAATTTGCATACTTTGCACTGTCCAAAATGTAATTAAAGCCCAACTGTGGGCAGAAATGTACTACTGTACTTGCTTCCCAAGCCAATTCTGACACGTCTCTCCTACATGTAAAATGTATCCTTTTTTTGCTACAAAATTACTTAGATCCCCCAAACATTTTATATATACTGGTCACTGGTATAGTGACGTGTGTATATGTATTTTTTTTAAGATATGGTCCTAAAATGGTGGGTGTTGCAATATTTTATGTCACACAGTATTTGTGCCACGGTTTTTCAAACGCAATTTGTTAATGAATTTTAGTAAACACAAACACAATATAATACCAATATTTTTCGTAAAATCTAAAAGATAATGTTACACCGAGTAAATGGATACCATACATGTCACGCTTTAAAATTGCGCACACTCATGGAATGAGAACAAACTACGGTGCTTTAAATTATCCATAGGTGATGCTTTAAAAGTCTTTGCAGGCTACCTGTTTAGATGTACACAGGAGATCTGGTGCTAGAATTATTGCTCTCACTCTACCATTCGTGGTAATACCTCACATGTGTAGTGCGATCACTGTTTACATATGCTTGCGGGATCGACGTGTGCGTTCGCCACTGGGTGTGAGGACAGGGGCATTTAGAAAATCAGTTTTATTTTTTTATTTTTTATTTTTTTTTACACGGTTTCTTAACCACTTGCCGTCCGCCCGCCATAGTTTTACTGCCGCAGGCTGGCTCGGTTGCGCAAAACGACGTAGCTCTATGTCAGTCGCGCACGTGGTGCTAGGGAGTGAGCGCCCCCCCGGCGCGCTTCCGCCGCCACTAGACAGCGGGGTTGCCCATGCACGGGGCCGGCGGCTGACTGTTCTCTCTGAAATGATCACAGCGCGCCTGTGAGCGCCCCCCCGGCGCGCTTCCGCCGCCACTAGACAGCGGGGTTGCCCATGCACGGGGCCGGCGGCTGACTGTTCTCTCTGAAATGATCACAGCGCGCCTGTGATCCTGCTATACGTATAGGATCACAGGTCTCTGGGGCTATTTCACAAGCCCATCCCCCATACATTTAGAAAACACTCCCCTAGGCTCACACTTAACCCTTTGTTCACCCGTAGGTTAACCCCTTCCCTGCCAGTGTCATTATTACAGTAACAGTGCATATTTTTAGCACTGATTACTGTAGCAATGTCACTGGTCCCCCCAAAAATGTCAGGGGTCCGATCTGTCTGCCGCAATGTCGCAGTCCCGCTAAAAAATCGCAGATCACTGCCATTACTAGTAAACACAAAAAATAAATAAAAATTACATAAAACTTTCCCCAAGTTTGTAGACGCGATAACTTTTGTGCAGACCAGTTAAAATACGCTTATTGCGATTTTATTTTTTTGGGGTTTTTTTTACCAAAAATATGTAGCAGAATGAAAATTGGCCTAAAAGGATGAAAAGTTTTGATTTTTACATATGTTTTTTTTTGGAGAATGGTATATAGCAGAATATGAAAAATATTGTTTTTTTTTTCAGAATTGTCACTCTTTTTTTGTTTATAACGCAAAAAATCAAGATCGCAGAGGTGATCAAATAACGCCAAAAGAAAGCTCTATTTGTGGCAAAAAAAAGGACATCATTTTTTTTTCGGTACAGCGTTGTACGCCTGGGCAATTTTCCGTTAAAGTAACACAGTTCCGTGTCGAAAAAAATGGCCTGGTCATTAAGGGGGCAAATCCTTTCCGATCAGAACTGGTAAAAAAAAAAAAAATGGATTACTTTTATTGCTGTTAAAAGGAATGTAAACATCCCTTGTGACCACTACAGCAGTGATAGGTACTGTTTATAGAGAGATCGCCTATTTCTCCTATGGGCTCTAATGCAGCTGATCAGACACAGTTCAGCTGCTTCACTGGTCGCTATGCGGCCAGCAAACAAAGAGCTGAAAGCGACAAAGTAGTTTCAGTACTTTCAGGTTCTGACATCACACAGTGGGAGGAACAACTTCAGTTCCTCTCACTGTGAGTCCAGAGCTGGATGCCGTCGGTCACATCGTTACTGGGCTTCCTGATCGCTTGGGAGAGCCCAGTGAAGGTGGTGATGGCAGCAGGAAGGGGGTGGGACCCCTTTCCGACACCCATCAAAGTATTTCAGCTGCTGCCCAGCCGCTCAGATTACTTTTACATAAAAGAAAATCGCTGCTTGTAGCCTCAACCATGATCCCGGTATCACCGCTTCCCTACCGCGATGTATATACACTTGTGGCCGGCAAGGAAGTGGCTAAAGTGATTGTAAACGATCACCTTATAAAACAACCCATTCAGTTTAAAATAGAAATGAAAGGCAAAACATTTGTGTATAGATATAAATACCTTTTTTACCACTTTTTTTTTTTTTTTTAGTTAAGAGTTATCACATTACCTCTGTTCTAAGTGACATAAGAGCTGGGGGAGGAGAGGAAGCAGTAAACTGATCTTGCCCAGTGTAAAAGGCTGTGTAGTGGGGGGGGGGGGGGGGGGGTCAGGATAAGTCTGATCATTGGAGGAGAGCAGGCTTATCAGGATGTTTGATTACTGGAGGAGAGGTTCCCAGCACTGTTAGAGAACTGACCACAGTGTATTCTCCTGCTTAGTGTGGTCAGTTTTTAATAGAAAAGCAGAGGGACAGGCAGGAACATCAGGTATTTCACACAAAGGAAGCAATACAAAGAGAACAGGATCATTTCTCATACAAGTACATAGTGAATTAGCCTCATATCAGGAATATGAAGTGTTGGGTTTAAATATTCTTTAAATCCCAATCACCAAAAGTCTCAGGGAATTTTGGAAATGTATTCTAGTTACATTTTACATCTATCATTGTCAATAAAGTACCTGGTAATCTTTCCATGATGTTCCTGATTCAGGCACTTCCTTTTAAAGTGACAACGCTCTGTTCCTGCCTTCTAATTGCTCTCCTGCATTGTTACCTAGGCACATGCCCTCAGGGAAGGCTATAAGTAGCTGTGCAAATCCACATGCATGTTTAGTCTTTTTCACTGTCAGGAAGGCAGCCCTGAGAAATGCCATTCATCTGCCACTGGTGAATATTCTTGTAGGCAGAAAGTGGTTGCAAAGAAACTGAAAGAAATTGGCAAGACTGAGAATAAAAAAGGTGAAACCAATGTTCTCAAAAAGTAGAGGTGCACCAAACCGAAAATGCAGGATGCACTTGGCCAAAAACCGAAAATAACAGTTTCTAAAAACAAAATGATATATTTATATATCATTGTATTATATTCAACTTTTAAATTTAATATTACGAATTTAAATTAATTTGTCAGCCATTATCCGCACCCTTAGCGCAAAAAAAGCTGAAGAAAAATGCATCACTTTAAATTCTATGTATGTGTTCATACTGGTCTGTTGCGCTTCCGCTGTGGTGTTAAAAATTGTGCTTGCTTAATATTTAGGCAGTTAAAAAAAAAAGAAGTACCAAAAAACGCACTCCTGTTGAAAAGCAACAAGAACGCATTAATAACGCGCCCGTGTTACGTTTTTGATGCAGTTTTTGAGTCACATTACCTATGAAAAACAAACCATAAGCACAGTATTAATCGATGTGTGTTTTCAGCTCCATTATCGCACCTTTTTCTCTTATCGGCAAAATGCCGATAACACAATTTTCGGCTCATATGTTTCAGTGCATCTCTATCTAAAAAAAAAACACAAATTGTTTTTGCAAACTAAATGTCATGCACTTAGGGGGTGCCATTTTTAAGGCCCCCACATATGCTGAGCATTTAGCCCTGGTGCATGGAGCTCTGGCTTTTAGGCATAGTCAGATGGCACAGGTGCCCCGTCTAGCCCAGCTGGAGGCAAGCCTGTCAAATTGTGAGAGGCTGACAGCTGTTGCTACTGGATGGGGCGCCTACTGGTACGTACTTCTCGAGCAGTATGTGCCCAGGCATAAATGCCCGTAATGCAAGAAGTCTATAGCATCGATATAGTCAGGCTGCCAGCAGCAGGGCTGGGCTGGACACCTATGCCATCCGCCCGCAGCTAAATGCTCAGCGTACATGAGGCCTATGGCAGATGGTATGTTCATTGATAATCCAAAAAATAAGTACTGTATTTATGGATCATTATAACATTGACATACATATGCACACAGAGAGAGTTCTCTGGGAAGTTTTCTTGAGTTTATCCAAAGGACATAGCAATATAACAGACGTAGGAGTACAAAGGGGGTGGGCATAAGAGCCCAGAAAACCTCTAGTGTTTAGTTAGCTAATAATAGTCTGGCAATCTGTAGGTCTTGAGTAGGAAATCCAGGGTTGCCAAACTTTAGGGACTATTTACATCTACATAAAAGAGGAACTAAACCTACCAATTTACATGTGTATTAAAATAACATGATTTTGGGGGGGGGCGTGGCCGAACCTCGGATGTGAGCAGACGTGGGAACTGATAGCTCCGCCGAGACTCCTGCTTCTTATCCTGCTACCAGCCTGATCCGACGCCTTATGGCACTTTTCCACTGCAAATACCAGCTCGGCTCTACTCGGCCCTGCTTGGCCCGGTTTGCTTTTCCACTGCTGGTACTGCATGGTATAGTGTCGGAACGGTTCGGTACGGTACGGTATAGGTTTGCTTTTCCACTAAAGTAGTACTAAGTTAAGTGGGTGGGATAACAACGGGGTGGGTGGGATTCTCTGACCAATCAGTGGCTAGTAGTTACTGCATGCAAAGGATTGTGGGATATGGTACCAGTTTGGTACCTGTTGGAACCACAATCGAGTAGGTACTGTTTTTTCAGAGCCGTACCGTTCGGTTCAATGCAGTGGAAAATCAATCCTATACCGTACCATACCGAACCGTTCCGACCCTATACCATGCGGTACCAGCAGTGGAAAAGCACAAAAGCGTGCCGAACCGGTACGGTTCCATGCAGTGGAAAAGCGCCATTACTTACCTCGAACGGACCCGGTAACACCTTTGAACGTCCGTGACGCTCCAGTGAGTCACCCTACTTCCCGCCGCCATGCAAAAACGCCAGAAGGAGGGGAAAACTGCCGTGGCCGGGCAGGCCCAAGATGGCGCTCCCGCGTTGCACATCTCCCATAAAGAGACTTACCTGGAGGCTGCTCAGAAGCTCTTTGCTAAGCCGGCTTTGAGGGATCGTTCCTCTTCCTCTGGCGCCACACCGAGCGTATCACTGGGTTCTCCTTCAGATGCGGATGACACGGTGCCTCTGGGTGACATCTCTGGGCAGCTCCATGATTGGGAACCGGCCTCCACAGACCAGGCCCGGCTGCAATCCTCACCCTCTCCTGACACCGAGCCCACCCTCAGAGACGTTATGTGGCTGTGAACACTTGTAACACCTCTATTACAGCCCTCACTGCTGAATTGAAGGGGGTGAAAGCTGAAATCTTTCATACGGCATGACATGCAGAAGTTGAGGGAGAGAACATCTGCTGTGGAGGGCCGGGTTAGCTCCCTGGAGGATGACATGATTCCCCTGCAGAGAGAGGTCAAACACACTGCTCTACTGTCTGCACAGCAAGCTGCCAGACTGGACGACCTGGAGAACAGGATGAGAAGGAGTAATGTAAGGGCGATTGGTATCCCAGAAAGAGCAGAGGGGAAGAATCCTGTTGCCTTTATTGAACACTGGCTCATTTCCACCTTTTGGGCAAGACTCCTTTACTCCCAGGTTTTCAGTGGAGCGGGCTCACAGAGTCCCCATGTGCCCGCTTCCTACTGGTGCCCCCCCCTCGCACCTTCATATTCAAACTTCTCAACTACAAGGATAGAGACACCATCCTCTCTAAGGCTACAGGTATGCAGGGGAAACTGGTCCTTGATGATGCTAAAATCTCCCTGTTCCCGGACTACTCTGCGGAGGTGCAGAAACAGAGAGCTAAGTTCGGGGATGTGAAAAGAAGACTCAGAGATCTCAAACTCCAATATGCTATGCTGTATCCTTCCAAGCTTAGAGTTGTTGCAAGAGATGAAGTCTTATTTTTTGACAAACCCGCTGCAGCGGCCCAATGGCTGGATGCTAATGGCAGAGCGTTGAGAGCTGCCCCCTCTCCTAGGCGTGGGGCATCGTGAACATTTCTCTTTTGTCCTTTACATTTAACGTTGCTCCCCCCTTATGATTGAGGGGGGCTATTTCCTCCACACTCCTGGGCAGGCGGATGCCACCCTACCACGACTACTGCTATGCGTTTGGAACTGCTCGTGGTTCTTGAGGAGATTGCTTTACCAGCTGTAATCCCTCACTGGTTTCCCCCTTTTGGTCCTAGTTGGAACGCATCCTTATGACTTCCCTCCTCCTCTTCACGTGACCCCCCCCCCCCCGTGTCCCTTTTGCCCTTCTGAGTTTGTCTTCACTGGATTACATTTATTCTCACGTGTGAATCCCTGCAACGCAGATACATGGTCCTGCCCATTCTTGCTGTGTGCGTTTTTGCGGCTGTGGAGTGAGACTTCCCTTTTCCATGCCTGGACTGTGTCAATATCATGGGCCCTGACTACCTCACTGCCAATACATGGGAGATGCGGCGGCTGTCAGAGCCCCCTGCTCGCCGCGCAGGTCTCCCACTGCAGTTTCTCCTCTGGGACTATGCCTTAGTCTTACCCATGGCTGATACGCTTTGTGTACTCTCCTGGAATGTCAGGGGCCTCAACAACCCCGCTAAAAGAACTGTGGTTCTCCGGAACATTAAAAGGTTGCAGGCTGACATTGTGTGTCTCCAGGAGACCCATGTGGCTCCTGCAAGCATGTATTACTTTGCGAAGGGGTAGGGTAAGTTGGCGCTGCCAAATTATGTAAATAAATCAATGGGAGAAATGTGTTCTCTATAAACACCAAATAAATGCAGACAATTCAATGCAATTAATAGACGGTGTTGTTGATAAACACCAAATAAATAAGGATAATTGCACTAGATCAATAGATAAAAATTCATACAGTGATGAAATAAACTCTGATAAAAATACATATGAGTGGTGTAGTGCAAGATTAAAGTGACTGGTGACAGTTAAAGGAGCATAAAACTAAAATGCAGTTGTACGTGGCAGTGGTGGTGCTATGTGACTAATAAAAATTTAGAAGTATCCCAAGTGAAAAATAGATGAATATATATAAATAAATATAGATTATTTGATACCACGTGAATAAATTACTTAATTAAAATAGAGGTGTGTAAGATAATACTCAAATAGTGATATAAAATCCAAAAAAAACAAATATCAATAAACCAGTGATATATAGTGAATCGAAAAATTAATACGTGTATATAATTAAATCAATATATGTGATCCAGTAAAAAAGTCCATATAAGTTAATTTAGTATCCGAAAAAAGTCCATAGGTGAAATAATTATAATAAACCGCAGAGATAAAAACAGTCCTTCTTAAAGGAGAAAAGTGTATCCCAGAGGTGGCTTCAGAACGTGGATGCTGGGTGAGGAAATCGGTGCTCCCCTCTCAATAATTCCCGCACTCACCAGAGAGCGGCACCCATACAGAGGTAACCAGTGTTGGAACCTTAGGGTGGATCCCTCAGCCAAACCCGGTTACAGTCTCCACTCCTCCTGGGATTAGTCCTACTTTCTCTCTCCCATAGATATGTTTAACAACGATATGTCATCTCAGGCAACACTCCAAATGGTATATAGATGTCCGATGGTATGAAGAAAAAAACCTCTATATAGTGATGTACCGTTTGAAATCGTTGCATTTATTAACAAATATCAAAAGTACTCACATTTAAAACCAAATTGTAGTGACCGTAGGTGAGTAGGGGCCGCAAAACCCTCGTTCAGCGGCACTTCCGGGACACCGTGCGCCTCACCAACCGGTTATGCATCTCTCGAATACACTCGGGCGGAACTGACGTACCTACGCTCTACGCGTTTCGTCATCAACACTGATGTCATCAGGAGCAGCGTGAGGTTATGTGAGTTCCGCTGAATATATACCAAAAGGTTACCTGGCAACCGGAATGTATCATCCAATAGAAATAATGTGACAGTGCGTCATTAGTTGCTGGGCAGAATCCGTATATGCAAAGTTATAAGGAAAACTGAGTACCGACCTTTTCAGTTCGTTCGCCAATGGGTAAAAATTAAAGAGTTTGATCATTAGTTGCTAGGCAGAGAACTGATATGTAAATGGTACGGAACTCCAGCAAATCGCGCTAGTACGTTCAACTATAACCTTTCACTCGTTGTCAGGCGAAGAGAATCTTTTATTAAATTAAAAATTATATAATTGGTTTAAAATTGAGGAGGAACAAATGTTGATAAGTAAGAGGAATATTTGGTATATTATAAAATTTCATTGGAAGTAATTTATATGTTCTTAAAAAAATGCTAAAAAATCTCTTGGATATGGATATGAACTCGATATTTAAGGTTAAGTGTTATGAATTTAATAGAGCATGGTGGGAGGTAAATCTTTTAATGTTTTATAGGCACGAGTTAATTATTTAATAAAATGTTAGTTCAATATTAATAACCGGGGAATTATAAATATATATGGATAAAATAAGGATAATATACGGGACAATGTAAGAAGTAAGACCAATTAAATTTGAGGTGATTGTGTGGTAAATCATGTATACTCACAAATAATAAAATTATGTAAAAGTCTAAAATTTAAAGTATTCCTGTGGCCATATAACCTTTTGTACAGTAAATAATATTGACAAATACATATCTATTCATAACCCATTCAATAAATAGTCTTAAATTTAGACAGATGCATATCTTTTCATAACCAACAAACATATGTAAATCAAGTATCTTATAAGTACATAAATCTCAATCCTTTAGTGTAATGAAAGAAAGTATAAGTAAGGATAGGGATATTGAGCAGTAATTTCATTTACATGGTGTTCATATAGGACCGCAAAATTCTTAGTATGGAAAAAATTGTTTCGGAAAGGTTATATGTGAAATCTAAAAAAAAAAATGTCTAAAAAAAAAAATGTGAAAAGTACATATGTATAAAAAACTACAGAGGTATGTATAGATATAAATGTAAGGCCTTCTATTAGGATGTCGAACTTTAAAACTATATGGACCCTAAAAACTTTTGGTCCTAGTTGGACGCATCCTTATGACTTCCCTCGTCCTCTTCACGTGGCAAACGGATTACATTTATTCTCACGTGTGAATCCCTGCAACGCAGATACATGGTCCTGCCCATTCTTGCTGTGTGCGTTTTTGCGGCTGTGGAGTGAGACTTCCCTTTTCCATGCCTGGACTGTGTCAATATCATGGGCCCTGACTACCTCACTGCCAATACATGGGAGATGCGGCGGCTGTCAGAGCCCCCGCTCGCCGCGCAGGTCTCCCACTGCAGTTTCTCCTCTGGGACTATGCCTTAGTCTTACCCATGGCTGATACGCTTTGTGTACTCTCCTGGAATGTCAGGGGCCTCAACAACCCCACTAAAAGAACTGTGGTTCTCCGGAACATTAAAAGGTTGCAGGCTGACATTGTGTGTCTCCAGGAGACCCATGTGGCTCCTGCCAGCATGTATAACTTTGCACCCAGTATGTTCAGTTATGAATGCCATTCTGTTTATTCTAGTTACTCTAGGGGGTCTGTGTGCTTGTTCAGAAAGGTGTGCAATTTACCTGTTTACATTCTGTGTTAGACCCTGAGGGTCAATTTAAGTTTCAATGGTTTTTATTGAGTTTTGTGAGAAAAAGAGTTTACAGCGCACAAAAGAGCCGACATGGCTCAACCATATTCTTTAAAGACATTAAACTGCACGGAATACATAAAATACAGCGGTGCCAATTCAGAAAGTCACAATAGCAAAAATGAGAAACCAACAAATCAGTACAAGACATTGTATGCTCAGGCTGGTCATCCAGCAAATGAAGCGAAAACATAGAGACAGCGCCCCCTCCATATTACACTAAAGGGCAGGCGGTCCGGGCCCGAACCCCCCCCCGGCGCCCCTACGGGAACATACTGCGCCCCTGGGGGAGGACGGCCCCCGACCCCGACCCCAGTACCAAGCCCTCAACTAGTGGGGGGCGTAGCCTGTCATCCGTGCACTATCAGAAAGTACCAAAGGAAGAAAAGAAGAAACAGAGGGAACAGAACAAGACCAGGGAGAAAAGAGGAAACAGCAGAGGAGGGTAGCAGGAGTGGGAAAAGGATAGAAACAACAACGGCTGGTGAGAAAATAGAGGGTCGACACCCAGGTCCCGCTCACCCCTAAGGGGGAAGTTTCCCCAACTGAGGGTCAATTTAATGTTATGCTATGTTGGGTGGCGAGTCTGACTTGCGTACTTGCGGCAGTCTATGTCCCGCCCCCCTACTCAGCCGGGGTGTTCCGGTTGGTGCTGGACCAGATGGCTAGGTTTCCAGATATGCCTTTATTGATGATAGGGGATTTTAATACTGTCATGGACGTTACATTGGATAGATTTGCTCCGCGATCCGTTGGTCCTCTGCCCGCAAGGAGCTCTACTGGCAGGGGGAGCTCGGACTGACGGACGTCTGGCGGACGGGCAATCCAAGGGTGCGGCAGTTTTCCTGCTTCACGGCCGCTCATTCTGGCCTCTCCTGGATTGACATGGGGCTGGGTAATGATCGTCTCTTGCCTTTGGTGGTCTCGGCGGGCTATGAGCCAAGGATGGTTTCTGACCATTCCCCGCTCTGGGTCTGCCTGGCCCTCCCCGTTCAACAGGGTAGGCCTCTGTGGAAATTAAATGCTTTTTGGCTGACGCTCTTTCCTAGCCTTGATCCTCTCCTGACCCAACTGTCCTCCTTTTTTAGACAAAACTTAAATTCTGCTGACATTGGGGTCATGTGGGATGCTGCCAAGGCATTCATGAGGGGACACTTTATTGATATCATCAACTGAATAAAAACCAAAACAAAGGTTTGGGAAAATACGGTCCTGGCTGAGGTTACGAGGTCGGAGGCTGCCTACATTGCTGACCCCTCCGAGGCCACCCAGAGGTCATGGTTGGCAGCTCAGACCCTCTCTGGTACGGTATCGCTGCAGCGGGCGGAGAATAAGCGTTTCTTTCTGCAGCAGAGGTACTTCGAAGAGGGTGAGGTTGAGCGCCCCCCTGACGGAGGACGAGGTGCACACTGCTCTGGGGTCTGCTCCGAACGGTAGATCACCGGGGGCTGATGGCATCCCCTCGGAGGTCTATAGTAGGTATGCGGAGCAGTTGATACCTAGACTGATCCAAGTGTATAACTCTGTGCTCCGGGAGGGGAAATTGCCGGTGTCTATGACTGAGGCTATTGTTGTCCTTCTCCTGAAACCTGACAAGGATCCGACCTTACCTGACTCCTACAGACCTATTTCTCTACTTACGTCGGACGTCAAGATCTTGGCAAAGATTTTGGCATCTCGGCTTTCCCAGGTTATACATAAGGTTATTCATCGGGACCAATCGGGCTTTATCCCTGCTCGTTCGACAGCACTGAATCTCGACGCCTCTTTCTTAATCTTCAGATACCGGTAGACAATCCTGGAAATAGAGCGATTTTTTTCGTTGGACGCTGCCAAGGCGTTCAATAGCGTTGAATGGAAATACCTATGGGCAGTGCTTCGTCGCTTTGGCGTAGGGGAGACTTTCCTTCTTTGGGTGCAATTGTTGTACACAGGTCCCACGGCTAGGCTGCGATTTAATGGGGAACTGTCTGGGCCCTTCGGTCTGCATAGGGGTACCCGGCAGGGCTGCCTGCTATCTCCACTGCTGTTTGCCATGGCTTTGGAGCCCTTAGCGGCACGGGTCCAGGCCTCCTCTGGGATTGTGGGGTTCAGACGGGGTACACGGGAAGATGTTATCTCTTTATATGCAGATGACACTCTCCTTTACCTGGGGGATACTCAGGATTCCCTATGCACAGTAATGTCCCTTATAGACTACTTTGGTTTGCTTTCGGGCTTTGCTTTCGGGCTTTTCTATCAATTGGGACAAATCGGTGCTAATGCCTCTGGACCCGCTTCCTGCCCCTCTACCCTCGTGTGCGTCGTCGGTGAGAGTAGTGGACAGATTCAAATACTTGGGGATACAGGTATCACCCGATCCCTCTGTCTACTTGACATTGAATTTTAGTGCCTATGCTGCAGAAACTTCGCTCTAAATGCACGAGTTGGTGCAAATTGCCGCTCTCTGTTGCTGGCCGTATCAACCTTATTAAGATGGTGTGGGCGCCCCAATTGCTGTATGTTTTCCACAATACCCCTGTGTGGATACCTAAAAGATGGTTCCATAGAATTGAATCTCAGTTCCGGGAACTGATATGGTGTAAGAAGGTTGCCAGAATTAAGCTAGCCACTCTCCAGATGGGGAAGGATGGGGGCGGGCTAGCGGTGTCGAACCCCCGGGTGTATTTCCTGGCCTCCCAGGTTCAACACATGGGAGGCTGGGGGAAACCGGACCCACTGGATCCCGTTGGAGCCATGTTGGCTCTGGCGGGCTCCCCATCCCCTGTACTTGTCCATTTGGAGGCTGGATTTGCACACCTTCCGGCTGGTATGCCGACAATTGCTCTGCTTCAGATGGTGTGGCGGTGTGTCAAGGCGATGCTCCGAGTTGGGGGTTTCCTCCCTGAGACCCCCATCTGGGACATTCGGAACTATAAGGAGCTCCTCCACTTGGAGGGTGCAGAAGTCTGGAAGATGTCAGGAGTATGCTTCATGACGCAGCTGTTTAGGGGACAGGTGCTGAAATCCTTCCAGGAAATGCAGAGGGAATTCAATGTGCCACAACAGCATTTTTTTTGATTTTTGCAACTTAGACATGCTATTTTGGCTCATGCCAGACTCACAACGTTACAACTCACCCCTCATTGACTGCTGGGAGATGTATTTCAGGCCTCTGATAAGAAGGGTATGATCTCTGATATATATGCTGCCCTTCTGGGCTCCCTTCAGGACCCGGCCACTCTCCCTGCCAGGGCGGCTTGGGAGGAGGACCTTGGGCCCATCAATGGGGAAACATGGGAACTGTGCCTTTCCTCCGTTCCCTTGGTTTCGGTCTCGGCTTCGCAAAAGGTTTCCCACCTTATGTTATTCCACAGAGTGTATAGGACGCCTGTTAGGCTTCACTGTTGGGGCCGTCGGCCTACTCCTCTCTGCCCGAAATGTGATAGGGAACAAGGAACATTGATACACATGTTATGGCGCTGCCCCAAGCTGTTCAGATACTGGTCCACGGTTATAGCCACGATATCCAGAGTTTATAACTTTCAACTACTACGTGATCCGGTGATTTGCCTACTTGGGGCTCTGGAGGTGGAATCCTTGACCCCTAGTGCCCACGTGGCTGTCATTAGGCTGTTGTACATAGCACGTAAACTCATAGCCAGATACTGGATCTCCTCCAGGGTCCCTTTGGTACAGCAGTGGATTACTCAGGTTAATAGCTCCTTAATCAGGGAAAAATTGACATATCAACACAGGAAGGCACAAAAGAAATTTTACTCACTCTGGCAGCCTTAGCTGGATGATTCGGCCTTGGCCCCTCCACAGCTGGTTATGCACAGGCTTCTTGAAGTTTAATTTAGAAATGTTTGGAAGGTTGCAGGTGATTACAGATAGTGAAGCGTCTTTCCCTTCCCTCCCCTCTTTTATCTCTCTACTACCCTGTAATCAGTTTCTGCCTTCCCTTGCTCCTTCCCCTCTTTCCCTCCCCTCTATTTTTGCCTTTACCCTACTTATGTCTCAGTGCTTTCCACTTAGCACCTTGCGCATATGGAAGTTTATGTATGTTGGGTTACTATATAGTTTCTTATTGCTTTGTGGCTTATTATGGGTTCATTGTACTGATATATGATGCAACAAACAAGGTCTTTATTTTGCTTATGACTGATACGGTTTGTACAATGTTCGCTTTTATTCTTAAATAAAAGTTTTATTTTCTTGAAAAAAAAAAAACCCCATGATTTCTCTTTCGTTCATTGACAGACACAGCTCCTGATTCTTCTTAACCATTAGGTTATACTTCCCACTACAGGAGTAGAACACTAGGAAGGAATAAGCTTGACTATGCCTATGGGCAGTCCCAGGGGGTATACATCCTCTCTCAGCTATAGGCACTCAGATTTTTTTCTGCCTAGTCAGGAGTAAGGACCTCGTTCCTTGTTGGGATTTCTGGTCCTGGCAATTTTTTAATTTTCAATGGAATTGTTTTCCTCTTTTATTTTTTCGTTACTGTGAGAACTACAATCAAGTGCTGGACTTGGCAACGAACATAATTTTTTTCTGATGCTTTCCCAACCCTCATGGATAATATAGATCCTTGGGGTCCCCCCAGTCTGGCCAGCGAGCGCGTGCAGACCGCAGCTCCGCGCTAGGTCAGCCACGACATAGCCCCACTGGACTGGCACTGGCCTGAGAGTTAAACATCTAGCAAGGGCGCATATGAACTGGCTTCGGCCAGTCGCAGTGTTTCCTTCTGGCCGACAGCACCCGCATTACGATAGAGCAGTGGCCTGTCTGCAGCGGTGCCCACCCTGTTCCTGGTGTGATAAGTAGCTGTCCCCCCCCCCCACTACCCCTGGAGGGTTTTGGGGTGGACGTTGGCACCTCCCTGGGATGGTCGGACCTCTCCCTTCCCCCCAGCCCTTCTAAAATTTCAGTCACTGTGGGTCCCTGAGTGCTCAGATAGTGAGGATGTTTCCTCTGCTCTTCTAGCCGCACTTAAATAGGTGCTGGTCGATGCACTCTTTGTGTCTGTGCGTGAAACTTGAGGTTGCGGCCGGTGCCGTGTCAGAGGCCCCGGTTCCTTTTGGCACCCACAGGCCCTCCAAAGCGGCGAATATGTCCCTCTTTCTGCTTACCTTGACAACATTGTCACAAACAGTGAGGTTGTCCAAAACGCAGTGGTTGCTAGGCGTTTTTTTGCTTGTGGTATCCTTATGAGGATTGAGTTACCTTCATCCCGGTTAAGGAGTCCTCGACCTTCACAGGTCAAGCTAATAAGGGGGCAGATACTTTTCTTCCGCAGGCTACCATAGCAGGACCGTATAATCTCTGCTATTACACAGGGGAGAATGACAGGCGGCTGTGTTTACATTAGCCGCCTGCCTTTCTCCCGGTGTAACTGACGATCGCGAGTGAGCGTCGGACATCGGGTCTGCTGCTCACACACGCGGGGGGGGGGGGATCCATGAGCGAGCGGGAGCGCGCCTCCGGCGGCGCGCGCTCGCTCCCTAGAGCCTCACAGGCTATCGATGTAGACCTACCTTTGCCTGTGAGGGGCTGACTGCCGACGTAAATAGTCGTTAGGCAGTCGGCAAGTGGTTAAGGTCGATTTACTAAGGGAAAATAGGCTGTTTATTTTGCAAGGTAATTTTTCTACAAACTTTGTTAATGTGGAGAAACTTCACTTTGCAAAAAATAAAGAATCGTGCACTGAAAGAAAAAAAACATGGCATTTTTATTTGCTCATGATTGGATTATAGGTGTCAGCAGAGCTTCACTTCATTCGCCAAGCTCTGGGGAAAATCCCCTTGCAAATTGCAACTTCCCCTGCAAAATCTCCATTTGTCTTTAGTAAACCAAGCCCATTGAGTAACTCCCCTGGAGCAATTATGCCCATCGGAAAAGTCAGAGAATAGGTAGAAGGGTAGAGAAGCCCTTATCTGCATACTTTTTCAAGGTCTTTGGTTCAAAGTATTGAAGCCAGATAGTCCGCTTTAAAGGCAATCAACTAGATGTACAGAATGGAAAATGGCAGAGGCAACTTCATGGTTCTTTAGGAAAAGGAGGGCTCCCGCAAATACGGCTTTTTTTTTTTTTTTTCTCTTCTTTACCCCTTCTCTGGCTTGGGCAGTTCAATGCTGCTCTCTACTTTTAATACACTATGAATAAAGGGCGCTGTGGTCATGTTCTTAAGGGGGTGGGACCATAAAAATCTTTCATACAATGAACAAAATTATAAGCGTAACACACTTGTTTTTGCCCCATTTTTCATGAGCTGAACTCAAAGATCTAAGACTTTTTCTATGTACACAAAAGGCCTATTTCTCTCAAATCTGTCTAAATCTGTGTTAGTGAGCACTTCTCCTTTGCCAAGATAATCCACCCTCCTCACAGGTGGGGCATATCAAGATGCTGATTAGACAGTATGATTATTGCACAGGTGTGCTAAGCTTAGGCTGGCCACAATAAATGGCCACTATAAAATGTGTAGTTTTACTATATTGGGGGGTCCGAAAACCAGTCAGTATCTGGTGTGACCACCATTTGCCTCACGCAGTTCTAAACATCTCCTTCCCATAGAGTTGATCAGGTTGTTGATTGTGGCCTGTGGAATGTTGGTCCACTTCTCTTCAATGGCTGTGCAAAGTTGCTGGATATTGGCAGGACCTGGAACACGCTGTCCTATACGCCGATCCAGAGAATCCCAAACATGCTCAATGGGTGACATGTCTGGTGAATATGCTGGCCATGCAAGAACTGGGATGTTTTCAGCTTCCAGGAATTGTGTACAGATTCTTAAAACATGGGGCCATGCATTATCATGCTGCAACATGAGGTGATGGTCGTGGATGGATGGCACAACAATGGGCCTCAGGATCTCGTCACAATATCTCTGTGCATTCAAAATGCCATCAATCTAATGCACCTGTGTTCGTTGTCCATTAAATCTGCCCATACCATAACCCCACCGCCACTATGGGCCACTCAATCCACAAAGTTGACATCAGCAAACTGCTCACCCACACAATGCCATACACTCTGTCTACCATCTGCCCTGTACAGTGAAAACCGGGATTCATCCATGAAGAGAACACCTCTCCAAAGTGCCAGGCGCCATTGAATGTGAGCATTTGCTCACTCAAGTCGGTTACAACCATGAACTGCAGTCTGGTCGAGACCCCAATGAGGACGACGAACATGCAGATGAGCTTCCCTGAGACAGTTTCTGATTGTTTGTGCAGAAATTCTTTGGTAATGCAAACAGATTGTTGCAGCAGTTGTCCGGGTGGCTGGTCTCAGACGATCTTGGAGGTGAAGATGCTGGATGTGGAGGTCCTGGGCTGGTGTGGTTACACGCGGTCTGTGGTTGTGAGGCCGGTTGGATGTACTGCCAAATTCTCTGAAACGTCTTTGGAGACGGCTTATGGTAGAGAAATGAATATTCAATTTATGGGCAACAGCTCTGGTGGACATTCCTGCAGTCAGCATGCCAATTGCACGCTTCCTCAAAACTTGTGACATCTGTGGCATTGTGCTGTGTGATAAAACTGCACATTTAAGGCTGCATTCACATGTCAGCTTATAATCGCGGGCAGAACCCCCGCAGTTCCGCCCGCGATTCGGAGATTTATTGCAAATCGCGGGACGCCTAGCGTTGCCCGTTGATTTGCAATAGCCCCCCAAACGCCGAGCGATGTTGCCGCGATTTACGCCCGCCGAATCGCGGTAACATCGCGCAAACAAAATCGCGGGACGCAATACGCTCCAAAAAAGTACAAGAGCTTCTTTGGAGCGTATTGCGTCCCGCGATTTTGTTTGCGCGATGTTGCCGCGATTCGGCGGGCGTAAATCGCGGCAACATCGCTCGGCGTTTGGGGGGCTATTGCAAATCAACGGGCAACGCTAGGCGTCCCGCGATTTGCAATAAATCTCCGAATCGCGGGCGGAACCGCGGCGGTTCTGCCTGCGATTATAAGCTGACATGTGAATGCAGCCTTAGAGTAGCCTTTTATTGTGGCCAGCCTAAGGCACACCTGTGCAATAATCATGCTGTCTAATCAGCATCTTGATATGCCACACCTGTGGGGTGGATGGATCTCAGCAAAGCAGAAGTGCTCACTAACACAGATTTAGACAGATTTGGGAACAATATTTTGGAGAATTAGGCCTTTAGTGTACAAAAGTCTTAGATCTTTGAGTTCAGCTCATGAAAAATGGGGACAAAAACAAAAGTGTTGCGTTTATAATTTTGTTCAGTGTTGTATATCCACATCTTCTGGGTCGAATGACTCCATCTGGGATTCTGAGGACATCTTGTGGTGAAAGAGAAGCGCTGCTTTTTGATTTAAAGGAAAGTATTGCATTCTGAGCTGCCTTTATTTTTATTTTTTATTTTTTTTGTAGCTGAGTCTGAAACAGAGTATGTATCTATATTAATATTTTTCATTTTGGAAGTCTAGGTGCTCTTGCACATGTGTGTGTGTGTGTGTGTGTGTGTGTTTTAGGCTATCCCTTTCTGCTTTACTGAAAAAGTCTTATTTGGGGTGTTTAATAGCTCAGACCCCAATTAGCGAACACAACTGAATCTGAAGCCCCCCCCCCCCCCTTTCTGCCTGTTCTGTTCAGATGTACAATACAGTTTCAGTTGGAAAAAGTAAATTGTTGGCACCCTGCTCTCTCTTTAGAAAACCAATGCCTGCTATGTAAATCCTGTAAATGGTGCACACTGCATTTAAGGGTTATTTGTAAAACAACTTTTTGAGTAGAAATTTGTTGGATCTTAAACATCAAATTTAAAAAAAAATTGGCCCCAATCCATTATGGTTTTACTTTATTCTTACTATTCCAGCCAAGTGTGGGAAGGTAGGGAGGACTCTACTACTCTTCTTAGGTCACAGCAGAGCCTTCATTTCTCTGATGCGCATGGCTGGGTCACTGAAATCAACAGACTGCACATATAAGAGCTTACATTGTGCCCTTAGTTGCCTGAATGACGGCAGCTGATGGGAAGGCTTGGGCTTGCTCGTTCCCAGGCTCCTGTGCACCCAGTACACACTTTGACCATAAACAACATATATCTTAAAAAAGCCATGGGAGCATTTATCAGTGACACACAAAAAAAAATCATTTGTTTTCTTAAACAGTGCCCTGTCCTTGCAAATCAAAGAGATTTGAGAAAAAAAATTGTTAAAAAAAAAAAGTTTGTGCAGAAAAAAAAAAATGAAAAAGATTGAAAATGTATAAAACTTTAAATATTAATGGTTAAAAAAATAGAAATATTCATTAAAGAAAATCATCAGAAAAATAACAACACTGAGAAAAGCTATTTTGGAGCTAACTACAATCATCAGAGAAATAATAACAAAGAGGAAAGCTATTTTGGAGTTAACTACAGGTTAAAGAGGAAGTAAACCCTCCTCTGCAACTTTTACCTATAGGTAAGCCTATGATAAGGCTTACCTATAGGTACTGTAAATATCTCCTAAACTTGCACCGTTTAGGAGATATTTACCTTAAATGCAACCAGTGACGTCACTGGCGCATGCGCTCTGAAGTAACGGCCGCTCGTGCCGTTCCTTCAGAGTCCCGTGCTGTGACCGTCGGCTCCCGCGTGCGGGAGTGACGTCACCGCGGCTCCGGCCAATCAGATGGCCGGATGCCGCGATCCCATCATACAGGTAAGCAGGCGGCATGGCGGGGGCTCATTCTAAGGTAAGTATTTCATAATGAGCTAGTATGCAGTGTTTCTCTTTCAGTTTGCAAAAAAAAAAAAATATATAAATATATATATATATATATATATGGGTTTAAAACCTCTTTAATAAGAGGCTTATAAAAAAATTTTTCATTTTTTTTTTTTTTTTTTACTGGTTAGGATGGTTTGACAGATGACTTATAAAGCAAAGTAGGGCTGGGTTCACAAATGTGGTTTCCCCACATCAAATTCGCATGACATGCAAATGTGACCGGCTCTCATTGAAGCCAGTTCCCACAGGTCCAGGGCAGCCAGGGAGCATCCTGTGCATTCTTGGGTCCAGTTCAGCTTTGAATTCAGGGAAAAATTCTGACCTGAATCGCAACTGAACCAGTAAACAGACACACACCGGACCCCAGGCACAAACCCCCAACCACACACATGTGAACCTGGCCTAACAGTTATTTTCTTACATGGTATTTCTAACTGAAACAAGAGTAGCTTCTATACAAAAAATAGTGCACCACTAGAGCTGCATAATTAATTGTTGAAAAAAAATTGCGATCTCAATTTAACCCCCCCCCCCCTCCCCCCTCACGATCTTAATCCAGCATTTCCACAATTCATGTTAAACAAGTGCAGAGCCGTTCTCTGCTCAGAGCTATGAAAAAAAAAAAAATAATAAAAAAAGACAGCAGGCAAAGTTTATTACAACATTCCTCAGTGCTGAGATAAAAAGAAACATTGTATCATTTGGTTCTTATAGATCAAAGGGATGAACTTTGGTCTGCAAATGAGGGCAGTTTAACCAATTAAAGACTAAGGCTGGCCATACACTATACAATTTTCTTATTCAATTTCCTTTAGATTTACCTTCAACCATGTAGTGCAAGGGCCTGCCTGACTGCATACAAATTGAAAGTGTTTTGGTTTGACCTCATATTATATGGTTTTGGTAAATCTAAAGGAAAGTTGAACAAGGAAATTGTATAGTGTATGGCCAGCCTAAGCCTATTTCTGACACTTGTGGCTTACAAGTTAAAAATCAGTATTTTTGCTAGAAAATTACTTAGAACCCCCAAACATTATATAATTTTTTTTTTTTTTTTTTAGAAGAGACCCCAGAGAATAAAATGCAGGTTGTTGCAATATTTTATGTCACACTGTATTTGCGGAGCGGTCTTTCAGAAGCAGTTTTTTGGGGAAAAATACACTTCAATCAATTAATTAAAAAAATATATATATATGCATTAAAGTTAACGCAGTTTTTTTGTATAATGTGAAAGATGATATGCCAAGAATCATGAGAGAATCTTGATCTCTATTTTAAGCAAAATTGTGTTTCTCGTTGTATCCAGAATCATGCAGCTCTTTTCACCACTGTGTAATATGCAAAGTATGTATAAAAAAAAATTTGAGAAATTGTACATATGATAAAAGCACTGCAGTTCTACACATGAAGAATGCAGTCATTCCTGGCGAAGTGGTGGGCATATGCGATACACGTAGAGTTTTACTCCACTGGTACTGCCTGTCATACAGTTCACTTACCTGGGAAGCACCACCTTGGCTTTTGATAGGGTATTTATGAGACTTGCAGGAATTGATTTACATGCACTTTAATATTGTTACACTGCTTATTCCTTGTCTTGTTCATGTCCGTTTTTAGCTCCTTCATATACATGTGACCTGGGTCATACCACCATGAGATTTGTATTAAATCTGCTGATGCTGGTTTATTAGGCACTTTAGTACTGATGCATTGGCATGGCATTTTTCTTTTAATTATTTTTAATTTTGCATGTACATATTCTTTAATTGCATTACTGCAGTACTCTTGTACTCTTTTACTCTATGTACTATTTCTCCAATACATTTTTTATATATTAGTGGTGCATATTATTAGTTTATTTATTTTTTTGTATAAAAAAGTATTCTTTTGTTTCTGTGGGTTGTGTTTCCCTTTATTGCTTGCACAGCCAGTGGTGCAGATTTTCTGTAGAGATTACATGGTATTTCCATTTATACTCTACAGCCTGTGAAGTGTTCAGAAGCTCAGTATTACACAGCAGTGGCTGCAGCTGCTGCTGATATATAAAGCAAGTCCCGGCTGTTATTCTTACAGCTGGGAGTTGCCTGCAATAGTAGTGGAGGATAAGTCCCCTTTCACACAGGCGGACCGTTCAGATCCGCCTGTCATTTTTTTTGGCGGATCTGAACGGTCCCCCCCCCCCCCCACGCATTCCTATGGGGCATCGGATGTCAGTGGAGACATGTCCGCTGACATCCGATCCGTCAAATCTGGACGGATGAAAACCCTATTTTCCATCCGTCCAGCAGATGGGATCGGATGAGAACGGACGTACAGTCAATTCCCATCCGATTTCCCCCATAGAGATGCATGGGTAACTGACAGCTGTGTCTCCGCACACAGCGCGGAGACACAGCTGTCATCCTCCTGCTCAGCGGGGGATCGGCGGATCGAACCCCCGTTGAGAAAAACGGAATCCGCCTGATGGACGGATAGTGTGAAAGGAGCCTTAGGAAGAAAAAAAAAAAAAAGGTCCATGGGCTGCTTGTTGGATTGTTGGACAGCCCTGCTAGACTACTGAAAAAATGCAGCTGCAGCATTGTCACTTTAAACATTTAAAATAAATCTAAAACCAAGAAGGTAAAAAGGAATATACTGTAAGTCCTTAGATGTGGTGACAGCATTAGTTCGTCTTTGAGCCCTGGTTCACACTGCACACCACATGTGATTTGCACAGGAATCGCACCACATTCCTGTGCAAATCACATGCAATGTTATTTGAGCCCAGCGTTTTAAATGACTCAAATCACATAGCTTCTGCATGAAAATGGTGTGGGCAGCTTTTTTTATGTTTGAATTGGAACCGGATTGCAATTTGCGACTTGCTTTTGGGGTGTGTTTCACTTTTAATTGACACCCACAGCAGATCGCATGAACACAGTGCAGTTACTATGCGGCGTGGGAAACGCACATGAGTCTGCATTTCCTGCACCACATCAGTATGACCCAGGGCTTAAAGCGAAGTACATTTTTAGCAAGTACAGTACAGAAAATACCTGTTGCTCCTGTCTAAAATCCAGTGTTCTTTCTCTAGACTAAAAATAAATCTCAAACGATGTTGTCTGCTTTCTCCGCAATCTTTGACCTACAAAACAGTGCCCCTCCATGTAATAGTGATGAGGAAAGGATGGTGTGTAGTGTGTAGATGGTGTGTAGCAGTGTGGTGCTAGGGTGACAGCGCTACTCCTCCATAGAAACGGGGCAGTGAGTGATTGTCACCCTTGGACAATGTGTGCATTCTGCGCCGAAACACCGGTTGGAAGTAACATTTTGAAAACCGAAAATCACCATAGCAAAGGACTGATATATTGCAATGTATTACATTTATTTTTTGAGGGGGTTAGATATGCTTTAGGTTTCAAGGTGACCAACATTACCCCTCTGAGCTCAGGATCCAGCTATAATCATGGTCACAGTGAGTGAAGGAACTCGTAGTTTCCAGGCACCATGCATTTCACAGGATGAGAACATGCATGTGCCACAGGAACCACCTACATATTCATGCAGTTTAGTAAGCTGTAGTAGATTTTTTTTAACTACTAGGATATCTAGTAGAAAAATATTATTTAGGTATTTTTTTTTTTTACCAGCCATGCAAAAGAGCGGACCTTCCACTTTTTTAGCCATGCAAAAATGCTTTTTTAATGTATTGGTGTAACCAGTTACAACTGTAAGGTTATCTATGTATGAGGGGCCATTCACATGTTTACAGTTCGTGCGATAACACACCATTTTTATTGGCACATTGGCGCACTAACCCACACACCTCCAATGCACATGTGCACCGACACCCTTAGCAACAAACTACCATGCGTTGTGGTACACTGTGTTAGAAAACATGCAGCATATCCTTTTTTTTTTTTATGGCCATTATGGCACACTGGTAGCCCATATGTGAATGGTCTGCCTTAACGCTAAGTGCCAGGACGTACCAGGTTGGCAAAGTGTGACTGGGCCCTGTATGTTTTCAGCCATAACGTGAGGCAGTTTAACCCCTTCAAGCTGACGGAACGCAAATATGCGGCTTCGGATTCAGGGGGTTGTACCAGGGTGATGCCTACAGCTAGAGGCATCACACCAGCACCGTTGTTTAGAGCTGACGGTCGGCTTTCTTGTAATAACAACCAATGTGGCTGAGCTGGAGGGGACGCCTTCTGCGGCTCGCCCGGCTCTCCCATCCCACCAGGAGACCCAAACTACCAAACGGCACATCCGCCGGCTTGCCGAAGACTCGAACAAAGCCACATTCGGCTTTGATCGGGTCTCCGATGTAAAAACCCGGAAGCGATGTCATGACATCACTTCCGGGTACTGGAGCCTTAAAGGCACCAGATTATAAAAGAAAAAATGACAGTATTCAAAACCGCCAAACTTGGCGTTTTGAATGCTTTTAAGTGCAGAGGAGGGTGTCTGTCACTGTCACAAGGGGTGTTTACATTCCTTGTGACAGCAATAAAAGTCATCAAAAAAATGTATTTAAAGGAACAGTGTAAAAAGAAAAAAATAAATAAGAAAAAAATGTAAAGCCTCTTGTCCCTCCGTGCTCACGCGCAGAAGTGAACGCATATGTAGGTTGCGCCCGCATATGTAAACTGTATTAAAACCACATATGGGAGGTATCGCCACGATCGTTAGAGCGAGAGCAATAATTCTAGCACAAGACCTCCTCTGTAACTCTAATTGGGTAACCGTTAAACATTTTTTAAAGCGTCGCCTATAGAGATTTTTAAGTACCGTAATTTGTCATCATTCCACGAGTGTGCGCAAGTTTAAAGCATGACATGTTAGGTATCTATTTACTCTCTATTACTCGGTGTAACATCATCTTTCACATTATACAAAAAAATTGGGCTAACTTTAAAGTTTTTTTTTTTTAATTCATGAAAATGTATTTTTTCCAAAAAAAATTCATTTAAAAGACCGCTGCACAAATACCGTGTGACTTAAAATATTGCAACGATCGCCATTTTATTCTCTAGGGTCTCTGTTAAAAAAAAAAATATATATATATATAATATATAATATAATGTTTAGGTAATTTTCTAGCAAAAAATACAGATTTCAACTTTTAAGCAAAAAATGTCCGAAAAAGGCTTAGGCATGAAGAGGTTAAGAGCAAGTGACATTGACCAAATGCTAAAAGCACTCTTTATGCTTTATTTGCAGAACAGCTCATCATGTTGGAGAATCCCTGTGACTAATTTTGGATCAATCCCATTTCCATATACAGTGCATGGGCTAGCAATATTTCTTCATGATAATATGTAGAGATTGGTTATTTATTGTCCACTTAGCAACATCTAGACATTTGTAACAACTACTTCCATTTTTTTCATTTGCAGCTTCTGAAGACACTGAAGAGGTTAGCAGAACTGCCTGTTACATTTGATATATTGGTGGTAAGGTTTTTTTTCATATTTTATGATTGTTTGTTATGAAATATATACATTAGTAGATTAATAAACATTGCATTGTTTAAGTGAGTTATTAATACATGTATTGCTCTTCATACCGTTCAATTGGAACTGGCATTGCTGACCTCCCCTAATTCTTATGCTCTGGACCTCTGTACTTTCAGTGACTAAGAACAAGTATCCAGTTCAGGACTTGCTGCAGTTTTTTTTCTTAGGCAGCAAAGCTTTTAGACACAGCCAGTCAACTAGCCTATTTGCCAGTAAGGCAGGCCAAACACTGAGCAAATTTCTTGTTGCAGGAAAGAAAGTTTCTTGATTCCCTGATCAATACAGTGTTGACAAGAAAATCGCTCCTGCGGAGTCATTGTCTTCTCCCGGCAGAGGAAGCTGTCCCCACGGGGGGAAGACCATGATTATTGCTAGTGGCTATACCAGCTGCTAAAGATAATCGTATGTAAAATCCGCCAAGCTGGTTGTACTCACGTTGATCAATCAATCAACTTGGGTACATTTAGCCTGCCCATACATGGTTCGATATAAGTGATAGTAACAGCGCTTGCCCTCGGTTATATAAAGATATACTAACAATAACAACGATCTAAAATGTATTAAATAAAGTTTTCGTATGCAAAAAAAAAATTAATTGACATCAATGAAGTGCTCAAGTGTTCCAAAAAATCTCATAAAGTTACTGATCAAAGTGCTAAAAGTGCTCCAAAGGATCCAAAAAAATGTGCTAAGGTGCTTCAAGTAAAGTGCTGAGATGCTTCAAGAGAGATCATGCGGTGCAGGGTGCCTCACTCCCCTCCTGTATCCCCACTCACCAGATATAATGGACCCACATCTTTTTCAGTCTGGGGGTCAATAAGGCTTATAGCTGGGGAGATAAAAGCCAACTCACTTGCTGGATACCGCCACACCACCGCTCTAGACGGCGTTCCTGGAAGAGCCTCAATGTATGATACAAGCCGAAATCTTATCTACTTCTTGTAAGGAATATTTTATTTCCGCAAAAAACTTTTATAAAACGGGCTTAACTATGGAACCTGTGCGTTTCATTTGAGTCCCTAAAGATCCTTTAACAAGCCGGGGTACAGCGGTGGTGTGGTGGTATCCAGCAAGTGAATTGGCTTTTATCTCACCAGCTATAAGCCTTATTGACCCCCAGACTGAAATAGCTTTGGGTCCATTATATCTGGTGAGTGGGGATACAGGAGGGGAGTGAGGCACACCTTGCACCACATGATTTGTCTTGAAGCACCTTAGCACTTTTTTTTGGATCCTTTGGAGCACTTTTAGCACTTTGATTAGTAACTTTATGAGATTTTTTGGAACACTTGAGCACTTTATTGATGTAAATGAGCTTTTTTGCACGTAAACACTTTATTTAATAATTGTTTATGATTGTTATTGTATCTTTATATGACTGTGAGGGCAAGCGCTGTTAGGCCCCGTTCACTTAGCAGCGACGCTACTTCCCGGGGCGACCTCCGAGGTCGCGGCGCGCTGCTCGCCCCGCGACCTCGGAGCGGCCGGCACGGACTTCATAACATTGAAGTCTATGACGGTCGCTCCGAGTCGCCCCAAAGAAGCTCCGGACCCTTTTTCTAAGTCGGAGCGACTTGTGTCGCTCCTATTAGAACGGGTCCGCAGCTTCCCTATGGAAGGCGACCTACGGCGACCTGTGAGGCGACCAGGTCGCCCCAGTGTGAACGGGGACTTACTATCACTTATATATGTTTTTTTTACTTGGTGAACAGCGGCTGCACATTTTTGTATTGTTGATAGCTGTATATGGGTTAATATTTGAATATTTCTACATGGTTAGAATCTCGGCAGATTCCTGCTGAACTGTCTGAGATTTGAACCGTCTAACTGCTTCCATATTTATTTTCGTACAGTAAAAGTCTTTAACAGGGGACTTCATGTTTCTGTGATTAAAACTGAAGTTTGAGAGGAACATTTTATCCTAAATCTTGTCTTCTGTGTTTTTATTTAATGTAGGAGACTGGGATAGGAAAGACAGTTAATGGACTGCGGAAACATGAGCTTGTAGGAGAGCTAGCAAAAAACTTGGTTGCTCAGTGGAAGAAATTAGTGCCGCAGGAGATTCCAAGGTAACCCTAAACTATATAGAAAAAATACTATTCTGGTAGCTAAAAAATGCAATTTTATCATTCAAACTGTGTAATAATATTTACCGTTCTTTAAATTTGCATATATAGAACCGCTGAACCAGAGGAGCGGGAGTACAGTAAAAGCAGTTCCAAGAAAAGACCACGATCCCCATCGCCAGAAGAAGACCTTAATGAATATGAAAATGAATTTGAGGACAGTTACAGGTCACCTAGTGGATCAGAAAAAGAACAGTATTCCGACCAGGAGGATTCAGAAGATGGCAGAGGTTATTCTCCTGAACCCACCTATAATTCACCAAATGTATCCAGCGACAGAGTTCTTAACTATCCCCACAAAGTGAGCAAAGAGCAGAAATCATCCAATAAAGAAAAGCACAAGTCAGAGACTAAAAGTCACAATCCAGAAAAAAAGAAAGAAAAACCATCTTTAAAAGAAATGCCGGACTTTCCATCCTATTCTGGAAGCAGCCGAGAGAAGCTGCCATCTCCAGAGAGCAGAGAGCACAGCCATAAAAAGGAAAAACATAGGCACACTGTTTCAAAGAACCAATCTGAGGATGCCTTAGATAGTAAAAAACTAAAGTATCATGACAAAGCAAAATCTGATAAACATAAAATGGACCATGAGAAAGGCAGAGTGTCAGAAAAGGATCAGGAGCCAGCACACAGAGAAAAATCAGAGAAGAGTAAAAAAAAAACAAAGCCGGGTGAACAAGGATCTCAGGAAAAGAAATCCGTCAAGATCTCAGTTCCACCAGCAGAGCCAGACTTGGAGGATGTTTTTGAGCAACCAACTATGTCTTTTGAATCCTATCTGAGTTATGACCAGCCCCAGAAAAAGAAGAAAAAACCCGTTCAGAAACCGGTAGCAATCACACCTGAAAAGAGCAACAAGAAAGTTAATGATGGCAGAACAGAACGTAAGGAAGGTTCCAAACATAAATCAAAGCCGTCCTCTGACCGAAAGGACAGAAAGGAAGCCTCGTTAGCCTTTCTAAGCAAGGTTAGATATGTCTTCTAACATACCAGTTTGTTTTGTTTGAAAAGTACAGTATCAGAATCCGCTTTATTGGCCAAGTATGTACAGGCATACAAGGAATTTGCCTTCGGTTTAAAATGGCTCTTAGTGTATTTTGTATGTGTGTACCAACACACATACAGTATATACTCACATGCATATGTATACATATATACACACACATTGAAACAGCAACCTAATATGCAAGTCTTAGTTAACCGCTAACCGCTTGCCGCTTGTACTTGCGGTGGTCAGCCCCGTGCAGGCAAAGTGACGTATGGGTACATCACTCGCCTGCAAGCCGATATGGGGTGAGCGCACACTGACGGAGATGCGCTCCCGCCCCCGCTCGTTTACTGTTACAGAGGGAGAAAGGCAGGCGGCTAATGTAAACAAAGCCGCCTGTCATTCTCCCTTGTGTAACAGCAGAGATCATACGGTCTTGCTATGTAGGATCGTAGATCTCTGCTGTTGCATGAAGAGCCACATCCCTGCACAGTAAGAAGCACGCCCCTAGAGACACACTTAGCCACTGCATCATTAATAAAGTTAACCCCTTCCCTGCCAGTGTCATACGTATAGCACTGATTACTGTAGTAATGTCACTGGTACCCCCAAAAGTGTCAAAAATTTCAGTCAAGGGTCCGATCTGTCCGCCGCAATGTCGCAGTCCCGCAAAAAAAAATCGCAGATCGCCGCCATTACTCGTTAAAAAAAAAAAGCAATAAAAATGACAAAAATCTTTCCCTTAGTTAGTAAACGCAATAAATTTTGCGCAAACCAATCAAAATACGCTTATTGCGTTTTTTTTTTTTTTTTTTACCAAACATATGTAGCAGAAAACAAATTGGCCAAAAATGTTAAAAAATTTTGATTTTTACATTTTTTTTGGGGGGGAATTTCATATAAAACAATGTAAAAAATATTTTTAATTTTGCAAAATTGTCGCTCTTTTTTTTTGTTTATAGCGCATGATCAAAAAATCGCACAGGTGATCAAATACCACCAAAAGAAATCTCTGTTTGTGGGGAAAAAAAGGACGTCAATTTAATTTGGGTACAGCGTCGCACGACCGCGCAATTGTCCGTTAAAGTCACGCAGTGCTGAATCGCAAAATACCCCCTGGTCAGGAAGGGGGTAAAATCTTCTGGGGCTTAAGTGGTTAAAACACACAGCCATTACACATATATACATATCTCAATAATATACAAACAGACAATGTCTCAGTGTGAGATCTGTAAAAACCTCTAAAAGCTGAAGTAGTGCACACCATGAATAATGGCAAATGAGAAAACATAGGAAGTACATTTTATGCTGGATTTTGTCAACGTTAGATGTCCACTGCAGGTGCTAGGAAATTAATAGGTCCTAGAGATCTTAAAGGAGAAGTTTGGGTTTAAAAAAAAACAAATGTGCATACTAACCTCCGTGCTGCAGTAGCAGTCCCACGCTGGTGCATACTAACCTCCGTGCTGCAGTAGCAGTCCCACGCTGGTTCACATGACCACTGATTGCCCAGCTCTCGATCTGTTCAGATTGAAGAGCAGTGACTGTTAGTCACTGCTCCTCCGCTCTGCCCCTCCAGCACTTACTTGGCTGAGGAGGAGGTGGACGCAGCTGACTCCGGTTCTTGACCGTGCTCTAAAAGGCCGAGCCAGCTGTTATTCTGTTGGTCAGGCATCTTTCAGAGCCTAGACTAGCTCTGCCACATCAGCTGATTCTTGGTCACCAAAGAGCAAAAATAAATATACTCCTGTGACCCACAGAAGTATGGGCAAAAAAGCTTGAGCCATATTTCTGCTTTAGGGTCGACACAGTCATGTTGAGTATGGTAAGACAGGGGATATTACAGATTCTGTACATAGGTTTGTTTTTACAGTTTATGTAAACCCATACAATGAGCTCCTTTTATTTGCTCCCTTTTGGTCTGCTAAATATACGCTTGAAATTGTTTAATTACCTTTGATAAGTTCAAAAATGAAAACCAAACGAAGCTGATGTCCAGCGAGCTCCTAACTGCCCTTTCTACTGATTGTTATTAGTTTGTGTTATTCCTAGTTCTATCTGTGGACTGCAGAACACCCCCCCCCCCCCCGAGTGTTGTTGAGATAAGTTGTCCTGTAGTTCTAACACCTCCTGTCCTAGGGGGACACTGCTGGCTCCCTCCCTCCATAGATACTATTAGTGAATGTTGTCACCAAAGGACAGTAAGTTTGTTACCAGCAGAATCACTTGATGAAAAAAAAAAGAAAAAAACTAATGTAGCCACATTGTTAAACTGTTTATATTTAGTGTCCTGCTGAATCTGATATTTTTGTAGGTAGTTGCTTCAAAATACTCCTTTTTGCCAAACTATTCAGCAATCATCATAGTTTTGTTGTAGTGCTTTGCAGGGTTTGAGTTTGGTTTGTTTGTTCTCATACTTGTTAGCAAATTGGTTTTATTTTCTAAACCATACCCCCAGCCCCCACATAATCCTCTCTTAGCATGGTAATGTTACTTATGTTACCTGTATTTCCCAATCTGTTTGAGTTTAGTAAATCTATGTGATATTAAAAAAAACATAGTTTGAATATTGGACTAGCAAAACGCATCTTGAGCATCTGGTTCCTTCGATTTTCCATGTTATGCCAATGCTGGTAGGGTGTCGATTGCCCTAATAGTGTTGTATTATTTTGTATTTACTAATTTTGTATGTATTAATCCATATGCGTTGCTATCCAAAACTGAAATGTAATGTATGGATAGAATCAGCAGGTTCAATCAAATGCTCTACACTACAGCAAACCCAAAAGTAAGCTGACCATAACGTGTGGTCCAAATAAGGCTGCAAAGGGAGGCTAAACCAGTACATTTCAGATTTCCATATATCAAAATTTAACTTGTGTTGCTATAACTTATATTCTGTATGTATTTTAATGCAGATAGACGAGGTTCCGGTTTTACCTGACATTCCATTACCTATGATCCAGCCAAATTATCGTCCTCTTCCTTCAATCGAACCTATTCTGTTCTCACCTCAGAAGAGGAAAGGTAATATAGAATAATTATGTAGGTAATTGAAAATAAGTTTGTATTTGTAATTGGTATAAATGTATTACAAATCAAAACCTAATTTCTGTATTTCTTTTTAGCTCCACTTTTGTCTTTAAGTGAAGAAGACGAGGGTGCTGGATTTACTGGCCGAAGATTAAACTCCAAAATGCAGGTGTATTCTGGATCTAAATCTGCCTATTTGCCGAAAATGATGTCCCTTTATGAACAGTGTATCCGTGTTCTGGCTAATAATATAGACTGTGAGTACCGTGTGAGGTTATTTATGATGTATTGGAGCATTATAGTGAAGTCAGCATACACTATGGATTTTCTGGGAACGTAGATTATTTAAGTCTTGGAAATTGTGTTTTTTTAGGGGGACCCAGGGTGGAAAAAGGGGGTGCCGAGGATGATCGGGTAGCTCAAGGGTAGAAAAGGATGAGATCAGGATCGGAGCTCCGGCTTCACACGTCTGCTCGGCTTCACATCCCGGCCACTCCCCCCCGGAAATTGTGTTTTTTTGTTTTGTTTTTTTTAACCACTTAAGCCCCGGAAGATTTTACCCCCTTCCTGACCAGGGGGTATTTTGCGATTCGGCACTGTGTGACTTTAACGGACAATTGCGCGGTCGTGCGACGCTGTACCTAAACTAATTTGACGTCCTTTTTTTCCCCACAAACAGAGCTTTCTTTTGGTGGTATTTGATCACCTGTGCGATTTTTTTTTTTTTTTTTTTTGATCATGCGCTATAAACAAAAAAAGAGGGTCAATTTTGCAAAAATAACAATATTTTTCACATTTTTTTTATATGAAATTCCCCCCCAAAAAAATTTAAAAATCAAAATTTTTTTAAATTTTTGGCCAATTTGTTTTCTGCTACATATGTTTGGTAAAAAAAAATCACAAAAAGCGTATTTTGATTGGTTTGCGCAAAAGTTATTGCGTTTACTAAGGGAAAGATTTTTGTCATTTTTGTTGTTTTTTTTTTTTTACGAGTAATGGCGGCGATCTGCGATTTTTTTTTTTTTTTTTTTTTTGCGGTACTGCGACATTGCGGCGGACAGATCGGACCCTTGACTGACATTTTTGACACTTTTGGGGGTACCAGTGACATTACTACAGTAATCAGTGCTATACATATGCACTGTTACTGTAAAAATGACACTGGGAGGGAAGGGGTTAACTTTATTGGAGAGGGAGGGGTTAAGTGTGTCCCTAGGGACGTGTTTCTTACTGTCATTGGATTTGGCTGTTTGTGTAACAGCACAGATCAACGGTCCTACATAGCAGGACCGAGTGATCAGTGCTTTTACACAGGGGAGAATGACAGGCGGCTTTGTTTACATTAGCCACCTGCCTTTCTCCCTCTCCACCCGACGATCGCGAGTGACCAGCGGACATGCGCCGGCTTCTTCGGGCACGAGCGGGGGCGGGAGTGTGCCTCCGGGGTCGCGCGCTCGCCCCTATTCACTCCCAGGCTAGTGACGTACCGGTACGTCACTTTGCCTGGGAGGGGCTGACCGCCGCCGTATATAGTCGGGCGGCAGTCGGCAAGTGGTTAAGGCATGAGGGTGCCCTTACGTAAATGTGGTGATCTACAAACCCGATTCCAAAAAAGTTGGGACACTGTACAAATTGTGAATAAAAACAGAATGCAATAATGTAGAAGTTTCAAATTTCAATATTTTATTCAGAATACAACATAGATGACATATCAAATGTTTAAACTGAGGGAATTTATCATTTTAAGGGAAAAATAAGTTGATTTTAAATTTCATGGCATCAACACATCTCAAAAAAGTTGGGACAAGGCCATGTTTACCACTGTGTGGCATCCCCTCTTCTTTTTAGAACTGTCTGCAAATGTCTGGGGACTGAGGAGACAAGTTGCCCAAGTTTAGGAATAGGAATGTTGTCCCATTCTTGTCTAATACAGGCTTTTAGTTGCTCAACTGTCTTTGGACTTCTTTGTCGCATCTTCCTCTTTATGATGCGCCAAATGTTTTCTATGGGTGAAAGATCTGCAGGCTGGCCATTTCAGTACCCGGATCCTTCTTCTACGCAGCCATGATGTTGTAATTGATGCAGTATGTGGTCTGGCATTGTCATGTTGGAAAATGCAAGGTCTTCCCTGAAAGAGACGACGTCTGGATGGGAGCATATGTTGTTCTAGAACTTGGATATACCTTTCAGCATTGATGGTGCTTTTCCAGATGTGTAAGCTGCCCATGCCACACGCACTCATGCAACTTCATACCATCAGAGATGCAGGCTTCTGAACTGAGCGATGATAACAACTTGGGTTGTCCTTGTCCTCTTTAGTCCGAATGACATGGCGTCCCAGTTTTCCAAAAAGAACTTCAAATTTTGATTCGTCTGACCACAGAACAAATTTCTACTTTGCCACAGTCCATTTTAAATGAGCCTTGGCCCAGAGAAAACGCCTGCACTTCTGGATCATGTTTAGATATGGCTTCTTTTTTGGCCTATAGAGTTTTAGCCGGCAACAGTGAATGGCACGGTGGATTGTGTTCACTGACCATGTTTTCTGGAAGTATTCCTGAGCCCATGTTGTGATTTCCATTACAGTAGCATTCCTGTATGTGATGCAGTGCCGTCTAAGGGCCCGAAGATCACGGGAATCCAGTATGGTTTTCCAGCCTTGACGCTTACGCACAGAGATTGTTCCAGATTCTCTGAATCTTTGGATGATATTATGCACTGTAGATGATGATAACTTCAAACTCTGCAATTTTTCTCTGAGAAACTCCTTTCTGATATTGCTCCACTATTTTTCGCCGCAGCATTAGGGGAATTGGTGATCCTCTGCCCATCTTGACTTCTGAGAGACACTGCCACTCTGAGAGGCTCTTTTTATACCCAATCGTGTTGCCAATTGACCTAATAAGTTGCAAATTGGTCCTCCAGCTGTTCCTTATATGTACATTTAACTTTTCCGGCCTTTCATTGCTACCTGTCTCAACTTTTTTGGAATGTGTAACTCTCATGAATTCCAAAATGAGCCAATATTTGGCATGACATTTCAAAATTTCTCACTTTCAACATTTGATATGTTATCTATATTATATTGTGAATAAAATATAAGTTTATGAGATTTGTAAATTCGTTCATTCCTTTTTTACTCACATTTTTTTACAATTTTGGAATTGGGTTTGTACCATCCTTATGTGAACATGTTCTTATCACTGTGATGAGCAGAGGTTACAGTAGTTGACCTAGGCTCATGTATTAGTAGACTAATACTGCATTCATTTCCCACATAAACTGTTACATATTGCAAGTATTTTCATTACTCACATCATGCATTATTTACACTTTCTTTTCCAGCTATCTACGAAGTAGGAGGTGTACCATATTCAGTGCTTGAGCCAGTTTTGGAGAAGTGTACCCCAGAGCAGTTGTATCGGATTGAAGAATGTAATCACGTGAGTGTATTCTTGAGTAAATTTTAGATTGTACTATGTAAGCTCGTAGGTTCTCATCTGAAAAAAATGGGAAAAATACAGTCACATAGAGAGAGCACATAGAAGAATGGGTATAGTGGAAGCTATTGTTAAGCCTTAAACAATGAACGCAAAGGAAACAGAAGTCTTAAAGATAGCAAACAGGTATGAGATGTACTGTAATTTATTCGTTTTTTTTTTTTTTTTTGGAATGCCAGGGAAATCAATACATGCACACAAAGTCTCTGTGAGGAGTAGAGCTATGGGTTGCTTTATTTTAATAGACAGCTTAGAGCAACAAAAATGCCTTGACATGTTCAGTAGTATGGCGCTTAATCAAAAAGCTGCCTTATGATCTTCAGGTCCGCTTTGTAACAGATGAACCAATATTTCTAGCACCATTCTTATTTCTTGATTTCTAGTTAATCAAACTCTTTTCTACATTGCTGCTAGGGCTGATTTCTCTGATTGTATCTATCCAACGTGGAAATTCTCAGCATGGCCTTTTTGAGCGTGAAGCTCAGGTCCTGCTGGAATGAACATTGCAGGGATAGTCTAAGAGTGACCTTCGGGCATTGGGTTCCCCTTAGGGCATTCACTAGACCCTGTTCTGGTAACACATTAGCTGCTGAATTTTTGCAGAGCTATAGGTATTACCTCAGTGGTTGCCCTGTATTCGACTTTTCACTTTGTGCGTAGGCCGGTCGGTCTGAGCACCGGGAGCTACAGTAGATTATTAAAAGAATTGGGACACCTGCCTTTAAACTAGGGATAGACCGATATGTTTTTTTTCAGGGCCGATACCGATATTTTGGTCACAAGATATTGGTATCAGCCGATATGGGCCGATATTTTGTACATTTTAAAGTTTTGAAAAATAAAGACAATTTATGACACAAATCTGGTACTGAACATGTTAATTTTTGTTTAATACTTAATGGCTGGCTGTCTGGCACCCTGTGGTGGGTGGCTGGCTGTCTGGCACCCTGTGGTGGGTGGCTGGCTGTCTGGCACCCTGTGGTGGGTGGCTGGCTGGCACCCTGTGGTGGGTGGCTGGCTGGCACCCTGTGGTGGGTGGCTGGCTGGCACCCTGTGGTGGGTGGATGGCTGGCACCCTGTGGTGGGTGGCTGGCTGGTACAGGGCCTGTGGGTGGCTGGCTGTCTGGCACCCTGTCTGTGGGTGGCTGGCTGTCTGGCACCCTGTGGTTGGTGGCTGGCTGGCACCCTGTGGTGGGTGGGTGGCTGGCAGGTACAGGGCCTGTGGGTGGCTGGCCGGTACATGTCCTGTGGGTGGCTCGCTGGTACAGGGCCTGTGGCTGGCTGGCTGGCTGGTACAGGGCCTGTGGATGTGGGTGGCTGGCTGGCACCGGGCTGCTGTGGGTGGGTGTATGGCTGTGATACACTCCTAGACTCCAGACGAGGCTGTCCAAGGCGAAGGAGGCGGCCTAAGAAGGCAGAATGACGTCACAAAAATATAGACCAGTTCCAGGGCCAATACCGATATATCGGGGAAAGGGCATATCGGCCCCCGATATATTGGCCTTGCTGATAATCGGTCTATCCCTACTTTAAACACACATGCTGCTATAATTAGTAGATACTAGATAGTACGTACTTTATATTGTCAAAAGTATTGGGACGCCTGCCTAAACGCATATGAACTTTAACCTCCCTGGCGGTATTTCCGAGCGTGGCTCGGGGTGGGATTTCACTGCCATAAGCGGTAACCCCGAGCCACACTCGGGGTACCACCAGGGAGCGTTGCTGGATCCTTGTAGAGGGTTACTTACCTTGTCGCCGGGATCCAGCAATGTGTCCCTTCGGCATACGGCGGCCGGATCTTCCGCCCGATGCTTGTGAGCCCCGACTTCCGTCTCCTGCAGGGGGGTGGAACCAGCGACAAATTTGAAAAGTAAAAAACACAAACACACTGATTTCATTACAAAATAAAATAAATTGATATTAGTTTGCCCCCCAGTGCCCTTTCCTGCAGTTTTACTGTACTATATAGGTATATATATTTACTTTAACTTATTTATAGTTATTTATTATATTATAATTTTTGATTTTGTTTTTCAAACTTTATCATACCCGAGATGTTATAAAAAAGAACGCACAGTAAAAAAATCATATGTAAATAGTTGGTTTGGGCTGCTCGTCCTTAAAAATTACTAGCAAAATAATTGTACCGCTTTCAGCACCTAAAATTGGAAAGAATCATACCGCCAGGGAGGTTAATGGCATCCTAGTCTGTAGGGTTCTTAATTGAGTTGATCCCCCCCCCCCCCCTTTGCAGCTATAACAGCTTCAACTCTTCTGGGAAGGCTGTCCACAAGGTTTAGGAGTGCGTCTATGGGAACATTTGACAGTTTTTCCAGAAGCGCATTTGTGAGGTCAGGCACTGATGTTGAATGAGAAAGCCTGGCTCTCAGTCTCCAATCTAATTCATCCCAAAGGTGTTCTATCAGGTTGAGGTCAGTACTCTGTGCTGACCAGTCTAGTTCCTCCTCCCCAAACTATTGCGCTTGCAAAGAGCCACGTTGAACTCTGATCTTCTGTCTATTCCTGCTGCCTGCCTACAGTTACTTTGGCCATTTTATTCTCATCTGCTACCAGATATTTGGATTTTGTGAGTACCTGAGACCTTTCTTCGTAATATGAGCCTTAAAGCCCAACTCCAGGAAACTTACAAATTGCAAGGGTTCACTGCTTGTTTAGTCTAGGTGAGAGTTTTTGCATTTTTCCTGATCCTCCACTTCCCTGGCAGATGGAGCTTCCCTACGCTTCAGCAATGGACTGTCTCTCTGCACCCATCGTGTACAATGCAGAGCTATGGCCCTCTGCATTGATCTCAATGCAGTCAGGACCTTAGATCATTGGAGCATGGGGTAGAAGATGCTGTGGGGATCAGTCTAGAAACATGGAGGATCAGGTAAGTAGATCTTCTTCTTTTCTATGTCCCCTAGACCTAAAGAAGCAGAATAAATAACCCTTGCAGTGCGGGGACATGGGGGGAGATGGGGGGGGGGGGTGTAGTCCTGTTGTAACGCTTGCCCTCAAGTCACACTCTGTTTGCAGCGTCTCCTGATGGTGCCTGCATTTGCAAGTAAATTAAATACTGTTGCCCTCTGTTGCTGATGTATTCTGTCCTCTGAGTGCTCTTGGGCTCTATCAAGTATGGCCATTTCCTCTGCCCTTTCAGATGAGGTTTTCACTACAGCCATGCAGTACTTTATGGCCCAAATCCGTTTTTTTCTAAGTCTGCAGAGGCCGCAAGCGCACTCCCTTGTCTTCCTCTACAAATTATTTTTCTGATTTAGTTTGGCACAGAGGGCCACGTTGTCCCTGATCTGGTGGCTCATGAATCCTGTTCTGCAATTGAGAAACTCCTTCTGCCCAATCTTCTGTAAGATTCTCTTGAATGATGCCAGCCTCTTGTGCTAGGGATAAAGGAGTCCTGGGCACCCTGTTGGTGCAGGGGACTTGATCATCAGAGGAATCTTGCTTCCTGATCAATATTCTTGAACTTTGGGCAATTTGTCTGTCTCTGCAGTTTCGGACTATTCCACTGAAATGTCATCCAATCCAAATTCAATCAGACAGTGCCATCAGAGTCAGAAGATGGATAAGATCCTGTCTTGAGTAGAACTTCACATTTCTGCCGTGTACATATTAGGCAGCCATGTACATCTCAGGCATGGATAATTGACAGGCAGACTCCCTCAGTGGATAGCGCCTTGACCCAAGAGGGTGGTTTCAGGAACCTAAGTGGGGGAAACCAGACGTAGAACTCTAGGCTTCCAGGTTCAGCAACAAACTGGAAGGGTTTCTCTCCAGGTATGATCCTACAGCAGAAACCATAGATACACTGGAAGCTTTGTGGGATCAGTACACACTGTGATCTTTGCTTTTCCTTCTATGAAGTTTCTTCCTCATCCGCTTTGCAGGATTGAGATGGAGGGCATTCTGGTAAATCTCATTGCTCTGGACTGGCTCAGGCAGGTATAGTATGCCAAATTGGCAAGAATCCTGACCTAATACTCTGTGGGCTTTTGTGCTTTAGGGAATAATTTACCATCTTGCTTCATGGTTGCTGGCTTTATTGGCATGGATGCTAAATCCCAGCTTTTGAAAGACTTCTCTGATGCTGTGATACTTACAATACTAAAATCTAGGAGTGTGGGTCTCCTGTTTTTTTTTTTTTACCTCTGTGGGATCTGGATCTGGTTCTCTCTGTGCTTCAGACTGTTTTAATCCTTTTGAGACATCCGTCTCTCTATTCTCACCCAGAGGTTGGTTTTCTTTTGTAGTCATCATTTCTGGGAGGTCTGAACTGGAGGCCTTATCCTACAAGGAACCCTTTGTTTTTTTTTTCATAGGGTCAAGGTAGTGTTAAGGTCCAGAATATCCTTCTTGCTGAAAGTAGTTTCTGCCTTTCACTTCATCCAGGATATCTTCTTCCACCTCTCTGTCCAGCACCAGTTTCTCCAAAAGGAAATTTCACTTCATTATCTGGATGTGATATGGGGCTTTTGATCTCCCAATCACTACTTCCTTTTAGGAAGACTTATCCTCTTTTTGTAATCCTAGTTAGATGGACTTGTGTCTTTTTTCAACCTGACTATGTAACTATGTATGTAATCCCAGATGGACCCCAAAAGGGTGCTCTGACTTCTTGTTCTGCTATCTCTAGGTCGCTGAGACAGGCCATAACCCAAGCTTTTGGTCTCAAGGGTGCAGTTCCACTCTTTCTGTCAAAGCTCGCTCTACTAGATCTGTGAGTGCCTCTTGGGCTTGTTTGGCATCAAGAAACTATTTCCCAGACTTGCAACACTGTCATCTAGTACTCAGTTCATATGTTCTTAGTTCTACCAGGTGGACGTGGTCCAGCTTTGGGTGTAAGGTTTTTCACAGGGTTCATTGAGCTGCAGGCATTCCACAGTTCTCTGTTCATAAATGGGTCAATTTGCACTGGTAAGCATGCTTGCTATATATTTGATGATGGATCACTGATTGGATTTGGAACTACAGATTTATCATCTACACACACAGAAATACACTTATCATCCTTTCTTGGAGTGTTTATGCTGGTGTGTCATATTGACCTACATGACCATTGTGTTTGCATTTAGACACTTTGGACTCCTCTTTATATTTTATATCTGTATAGGTGTTTATTCACTTTGACCTTTTTACATTCTATTTACACGTATTGTTCATTGCTTTATATTTGCTGATTTTGAGTAAACGATTTGTATGTATTTAAATATTGTTGCTCTTTAGCGCTGCACTATGTTTATGTACTCTATCTTTGGACAATTTATGTCAATATGCAAGTGTTAACAGCTACAGTGGGGGGAAAAAAGTATTTGATCCCCTGCTGATTTTGTACATTTTCAGTGACGAATAATTGATCAGTCTATAATTTTAATGGTAGGTTTATTTTAACAGTGAGAAAAAGAATAACAACAAAAAACAGTAAAACGCATTGTAAAAAGTTATCAATTGATTTGCATTTTAATTAGTGAAAAAGTATTTAACCCCCTTGCAAAACATGATTTAGTACTTGGTGTCAAAACCCTTGTTGCCAATCACAGAGATCTGACGTTTCTTGTAGTTGGCCACCAGGTTTGTACACATCTCAGGAGGGATTTTGTCCCACTCCTCTTTGCAGATCCTCTTCAAGTCTTTAAGGTTTTGAGGCTGACATTTGGTAACTCCTATAGTAAGGTGATTGTCAGACCATTGTTTCTAATTTTAATGGATAGTCTACTGACGGAATGGTACCAGCTGATTGGAAAAAAGCCAAAGCGGTACCAATATTTAAAAAAGGGCCGAGATATATCCCTGGGAACTACAGGCCGGTCAGCCTAACATCAGTAGTCTGTAAGATCTTGGAGGGGATGTTAAGGGACCACATACAAGACTTTAGTAATGAAAACGGTATCATTAGTAGTAATCAGCATAGATTCATGAAAAATTGCTCTTGCCAGACCAATCTATTAACCTTCTATGAAGAAGTGAGCTGCCATCTAGATAAAGGAAGGCCTGTGGATGTGGTGTATCTGGATTTAGCAAAGGCATTTGATACAGTTCCCCACAAATGTTTACTGTACAAACTAAGGTACGAAGGTATGAACCATAGAGTGAGTACCTGGACTAAAAGCTGGCTTCAGGGGCGAGTCCAGAGGGTGGTGATAAATGGGGAGTACTCAGAATGGTCTGTTATGGAAAGTGGAGTCTCCCAATGATCTGTCCTGAGACCAACCCTATTTAATTTATTCATAAACAGCCTAGAGGATGGGATAAACAGCTCAATCTCCGTATTTGCTGATGATACTAAATTAAGCAGGGCGATACCTTCTATGCAGGATGTGGAAAACTTACAAGAAGACCTGAACAAAATAACAGAGTGGACATCTACGTGGCAAATGAGGTTTAATGTTAAAAAATGTAAGGTAATGCATTTGGATGCCATAAATATGAACACAAGTTACTTACTAAAGGGGGGGGGGGGGGGCTTTGAGGAATCTAAGATGGAGAAGGACCTGGGGGTCCTAGTAGATGACAAGCTCAGCAATGGCATGCTCAGCTGCTGCAAGCAAAGCCAACAGAATACTGGCATGTATTAAAATAAAAAGGGGATTAACTCCAGAGATAAAACGATAATTCTCCCACTCTACAGGACTCTGGTCCAGCTGCATCTCCAGTATACCATCCAGTTCTGGGCACCGGTCCTCAGGAAGGATGTGCTGGAACTGAAGAGAGTCCAGAGAAGGGCAACAAAGCTAATAAAGGGACAGGAGGATCTCCGCTATGAGGAATGACTACAAGCATTGAACTTATTTTCTCTGGAGAAGAGACGCTTGAGAGGGGATTTCCATGTACAAATACCGTACTGGCGACCCTAGCATAGGGAACAAACTATTCAGCGTAAGGCAATATAAAAGGACTCCTGGCTATTCGCTAAACTTAGAAGAAAAGCAATTTAACTTTAACTGCATAAAGGGTTCTATACTTTCAGAGCGGTAAGGATGTGGAATTCTCTTATACAAGCAGTGGTGTCAGAGGGGAACATTGATAGTTTTAAAAAACTATTAGATGGGCACCTCAACGACCACAACATACAGGGGATTACAATGTATTATTGACATAAACACTTATACCCACACTCATCATAGGTTGAACTGGATGGACTGGTGTCTTTTTTTTTTTTTTTTTTTTTTTTTCAACCTCACTAACTATGTAACTATATAACTCAAACCTTCAGCTCCCTCCACATATTTTCTTTGGAATAAAGGTCTGGAGATTTGCTAGGCAACTCCAGGACCTTAAAGTGTTTCTTCTTGAGCCACTCCTTTGTTGCCCTGGCCATGTGTTTTGGGTCATTGTCATGCTGGAATACCCATCCACGACCCATTTTCAATGCCCTGTTTGAGGGCAGGAGATTCCTTAACGACCACAACATACAGGGGATTACAATGTATTATTGACATAAACACTTATACCCACACTCATCATAGGTTGAACTGGATGGACTGGTGTCTTTTTTTTTTTTTTTTTTTATAACCTCACTAACTATGTAACTATATAACTCAAACCTTCAGCTCCCTCCACATATTTTCTTTGGAATAAAGGTCTGGAGATTGGCTAGGCAACTCCAGGACCTTAATGTGCTTCTTCTTGAGCCACTCCTTTGTTGCCCTGGCCATGTGTTTTGGGTCATTGTCATGCTGGAATACCCATCCACGACCCATTTTCAATGCCCTGTTTGAGGGCAGGAGATTCCTTAACGACCACAACATACAGGGGATTACAATGTATTATTGACATAAACACTTATACCCACACTCATCATAGGTTGAACTGGATGGACTGGTGTCTTTTTTTTTTTTTTCAACCTCACTAACTATGTAACTATATAACTCAAACCTTCAGCTACCTCCACATATTTTCTTTGGAATAAAGGTCTGGAGATTGGCTAGGCAACTCCAGGACCTTAATGTGCTTCTTCTTGAGCCAATCCTTTGTTGCCTTGGCCATGTGTTTTGGGTCATTGTCATGCTGGAATACCCATCCACGACCCATTTTCAATGCCCTGTTTGAGGGAAGGAGGTTCTCACCCAAGATTTGACGGTACATGGCCCCGTCCATCTTCCATTTGATGCGGTAAAGTTGTCCTGTCCCCTTAGCAGAATAAAACTCCCAAAGCAAAATGTTTTCACCTTCATTTTTGATGGTGGGAATGGTGTTCTTGGGGTCCATTCCTCCTCCTCCAAACATGACGTGTTAGTTTGATGTCAGAGAGCTCGATTTTGGTCTCATCTGACCAGTTCTCTTCTGAATCATTCAGATGTTTATTAGCAAACTTTAGACGGGCCTGTACATGTGCTTTCTTGACCAGGGGGACCTTGGGGGCACTGCAGGATTTCAGTCCTTCACATCATAGTGTGTTACCAATTGTTTTCTTGGTGACTATAGTCTCAGCTGCCTTGAGATCATTGACAAGATTCTCCTGTGTAGTTCTGGGCTGATTCCTCACTGTTCTCATGATCATTGAAACTCCACGGGTGAGATTTTGCATTAAGCCCCAGACCGATGGAGATTGACAGTTATTTTGTGTTTCTTCCATTTCCGATTAATCGCACCAACTGTTGTCACCCACTCACCAAGCTGCTTGGTGATGGCCTTGTAGCCCATTCCAACCTTGCATAGGTTGGTGGTTTCTGACATCCTTGGACAGCTCTTTGGACTTGACCATGGTGGAAAAATCGGAATCTGATTGCTTCTGTGGACAGGTGTCTTTTATACAGGTAACAAGCTGAGATTAGGAGCACTCCCTTTAAGAGTGCTCCTAATCTCAGCTCGTTACCTGTATAGAAGACACCTGGGAGCCAGAAATCTTGCTAATTAATAGGGGATCAAATAAGTATTAATTTACCATTAAAATTATAGATTGATCATTTCTTTGTCAGTGAGCAAATGTACAAAATCAGCAGGGAATCAAATAATTTTTTCCATCTTGTTTTTTACACAGTTGTCTGTGTTGTCTTTGGCCTCTTGGCATTTGTTTTCTATGTTGCCCAGCCCTCAGTTGGACTGGTTTTGCACGTCCCAGAGATTTTAGAATTTTTTTGTCTCTCAATGGAAATTTTTGTGCTTGTCTTAACATTTTTTTTCCTGGAGTGCAATGAGGGACACAGATCCAGCCTCTTTGTGTTAATGACCATGCGGTTATGTTCAGCTTTAACTAAACTAAATTGAGGCATGTAGGAGAGTGTTTTTTCTTTTTCTTTTTTTTTTTTTTTTTTTTTTTTTTTTTTAGATCAGGTGAATAGCCTGTTAAACTTTTTTATGTGGTCTACATCTCCACTGGAGAGATTTTTCCTTACTGTCCCAGTGAGAGGAAGTGATGGGAAATCTCATCTCTAGGGTCTGTAGTAGTAGAATGGTAAAGTTTAGAATCTGACGTTTTTGTTGCTGAATATATCTTCCTATTTTGCGGACGTCATTTTCTTGATTTCTTTACTGAGGTCACAGGGAGAGGAAGTGAGTGTAAATCTTCATATGAGTCACAGACTGCAATAAAAACTTGATTTGGGGACTCATCCTTTACCTGCTTTTTTACTTCTGTAAGCTGACTGTTTTTTTTGTAGGTATTAGTGGAAGATACAGATCAACTCTGGAAGAATCATTGTCAGCGAGACTTCAAAAAAGAGACTCCACAAGAATATGAGTCCTGGAGAGAATTGTACCTTCGATTGCATGAGGCCCGAGAAAGGAGGCTGCAAACCTTAACTGAAAACATTCGCTCTGCCCATGCAAATAAACCAAAAGGTAATGCAGCTTATTCTAAACAACTGCATTTAGATTATGACACTTTGCTTCTTGCAACTTTTACTAAATAAGCCCATGACAAAAGAAGTGTTTGCATGCATTTGTGCGCATACAACAACAAAATGCCAATGCTCAAAAGGACAAAAAAAAGTATTTGAAATACACACAACATGCATTTTGACAAGGAATAGCTCACATTTTATCATTTCAGCTGTGCTTTACTGAAATTCCAGTCCTGTCAATTTAAAGAAAACAAGCCAGAAATAAAAAGTGTTCCTTTAATTTTTTTGAGCAGTGTATTGGAAAGAAGGGTTATATACTGTTTAAAATCCAGTACTACACTGTCCCACCCTACTCTGTGCATGCTCAGTTGCTCTCCATTTTTAGGCACTGTTGAATCTGTAGAGGCCAATCTACTGACAGCCTTAAAGCTGAATGAAACCCTCCTATTCTTTACAGCCAATGAAGCAGCTTCTGTTTGATCTGCAACTCTCACTGCTGCACATGTGATCAGTTATGAGCCATTTCATGGTTTGACAGTTTGGTTGAGGAAACCAGCAAATGTGACAGCATTCCAGGAATGTAACTATTTTTTGAAACCATTAAATCGATGGCTTTAGTTTCTCTTTATGATTTACTGCTGTTCAGGGGCTCTGGGCTTCAACAAAATAGTGGCCTCCAGCAAGAAGAAACAGCTAAAGGCGATTTACAGCACTCACAAAGTTTAGTTGCATAATTATTATTGTGGAATGTATGTTCCTTGCTAAAGAACATTATTTATGATCGAGTTGTTATGGTTATAGGTTCAACTTTAAATGCTAGGAAGTTATGATCGTTGAAAGTCAGGCACTTCTTGTAGAGTCTTATAAAGCTTGCATGTGTATGCATGAGATATAGATATATATATTTAGATATTGTGAGCGGGGCGAGCTCAATTGATAATGACATTGTTAAACCATGCACGAGACAGGGATGCCAAGGAACAGTCCAGGCAGGTCTGTCCTGCACTTTTATTCAGCAAGACCGTAAACAAACATAGTTTCAGTGCAGGAGGGCTTTGTATAGCAAGTCCAGAGCATAAAACAAAACCTCTGCTCTTCTGAGCCACTAACTAAACACATACCTGTTTCTGATTTAAGCTGGTCATAGATGGAGGAATCTGTTTATCAAACGAACCATCTACACAAACAAGATGAATGGGGGTTCCCCCTACTGAGACATTGTATTCCATCAGAAAACACAGGGCTGCAGCCACTCATCAACAAAAAGTTTTCTAGCTTCTCAGTTCGGCAGAAGTCCATCTAACAGTTGTATTCTGTCGAACAGGGACAGCCACACACTGATCCTATATTAGCCAGTCTCTGCCGAACCGGCTAAATGACAATCTGTTTATAACCAGACCCTTAAGGGGTTCCCCAATAAAAACAATTGGGAGGGAGAGGTAAGAGTACGAGGTCTGGCCAACAGGTAATATGTGGACCTAGAAATGGATTACAAAGCCTTCAGGCTCAAGGACTTCGACCAGAACCTATTAACATCTGAGAAAACAAAATTATTTCTTAATTGTACATCCCAGGCTTTATATTAATGATGACTTTAGTTATGTTGCCACCTTCAGGTGAGTGGGCATTTGCCAAAAAAGACAGGAATCCCATCCAGGCATACCCCTACAGCTCATTTAAACTTCAATAATTAGCTGGCGTCCATACGTGATGAATGCCTACGGATGTCTCTGAACAGCACCTTTCAGGGACTTAGGAATATGCCAGAAAATCAGGAACTAACATTCCTGCTGGGGTAGGGGAGGGCTTCACTGAGGTTGCTTGCTACAGTCAGATGACCAAAGAGCACTGTACTTAGACACATCATTCAAAAAATGGAGATGGCCTGTAATTTTGCCAACACTCACTGGCTCCTGCAGGCAGCAGTCTCTGAGGTAGTATATTTAGTGACTTTGCTGACAGGGTGCTTTACAGGTCCAGAGCAGTGATCCCCCTGAAGGGAAGTAGAGTGCCTGACAGCCTTGCAGGGCATGCTTTTTGTGAAGGGTGAATATTAGCCTTTCTGGCCCTACAGCAGGACTAGTGAGTGCCTCTAATATAGTGGAGCATGTAGCAGTTTTTACCCAAGAGTTTGTTGTGCAGAGTGATATACAGTGGTGGTGTAACTCAACAGGGAAGGACCGTTGTGGGTACTGGTCCTCAGGCCATAGAAACATGCAGTCACAGTCTCCTGGTATATCAGGGGTTCCCTGGCTGTTGACCTAGCCATTTTCTACTTAAATAAGACCCTGATGGTCCTGCTGGATGAGGTCTTTAAAGACACCACAGATGGGTTTGAAAGCCCTCTTTAAGGCATTCTCTCTGGTGGGAGCAGCTCTCCAGCTTGTGGTGGGTGTTTGCCAGACCCTTCAGAGAATCTGACCCAAAGGCAATTGAAAATCTTCCAGGAGCCCTAAATTCCTCGGACTCTAAGCAAATGCCTACATCACAGTTCTATAAGGACTACTGGACGCCCTGTCCTCTGGTTCCGGAGGCAAACCTTCACAGTGATAAAGGCTACTCATTTGTTGGTCTTTGTGGCTGCCTAGACCCAGGAAGTTACAGATGACCAGGTCACAGTGTGATAGGGAGAGTCTACAAGCTAGAGTTACTTGCTTTACCCTTCCAAACTTTACGCTCTCGGGTATCTTTGGATTCACAAAAAAGAATGATCTTTATTGTTGCTGCTGAACTAAGGAGTCATTGCCATGTATTGGAGGGGAGTTGTCCAATAGATTCCAATCTATTCATGGTTTTCTTGCCAAACTGAGATGCCTGGCCTATTCTGGACCTCAAGGGTCTCAACAAGTTCATGAAAGTTCAGAAATTCAGGACGGAGTCCCCCCCAATTGGTGGTTGCTTAACTTTATCAAGGGGACTTCCAGGCATTCGTAGATATCAAGGATGCTCACCTACATGATTTTGTGGCCTTGCCAGCGGTTTATGTGATTCTTAGTGGGTTGCCACTAACAGTTTGCCTTTTGACCTGTCTATGGCCCCCGGGGGGGTTTACCAAGTGTTGGCTACCATTCTGGAGTTGTTGAGGACCCGGGAAATGCCCATTGTGTTGTACCTAAAGGACCAAAAGGAGCTCCTCCCGCGGTCTGGCTCTCGCTGTGTCTAAACACAGCGGGAGCGCGAAGCGCACTGCAGAGACCGCGTGCACACAATCGCGTAGATTTACGTGATTATGAGCTGCCGAGACGCCCTGCCGCAGTAAATCTGCTTGGGCGGTCGGCAAGTGGTTAATGTGAGCACCTGCTTGATTTTATATAGAAATATATTTTCAATTCTACAGCTTAAAGTGGTAGTGCACAGGATCCTCCTTGTATAGTCTTCCTTCCTACTTTCCATTCACTGGCTTTGAAGCATGGCATGGCTGTTAAAGCCAATATTCATAGAGTGTTTCTGACTCTGTGATCCCTACCATTCTCAAGGCAAGAAGGTTGACCTCCAGCATGGTGTAACACTGTACATTGAAAAGCTTTTTGCCCGGTGGTAGACTTGTAAGTTTCATCCCCAACAGCATGTCGTGGGCCACATTTTTGATTTTTTTCAGACGGGTGTAGAAATGTTTCTGCCTTTAAGTACCATTAAGGAACACATTTTGGCCTTGACTGTTCTATGTCAGATGAATCACGTTTCATTTCTTGTCTCTGTAGGACCATTACTTGGTCTTATCTGTTTTGTAGATTTCTCCTTTTGAACCTTTTTTAAAGATTCCCTTGTTGTTCCTCAAGCACAAGGTTGTCTTTTTAGTTGCGTTCACTTCAGCTCATAGGATCTTGGCGTTGGCTGTGTTTTTCTGAAAGGAGCCCTTTTTGGTTCTTCTCTAGGATAAGGTGGTGTTGAGGTCTCCGTCCTCTTACCTACAGAAGGTGGTTTCTTTGTTCCACCTGAATCAGATTTTTTGTTGCCATCTTTGTGTCCCAATCCTAAGAACCGTAGGGAGAAGGTGTTTTTCACTGTTTGGAAGTTCATAATTCTGTTGGAATATATCTGAAGTCTACGGCTTTGTTTTGACAGTATGATTCCCTGTTAATTCTGTTTGAGGGTGCTTACAAGGGTCAGGCTGCTTTGTCCATCCACTATTTCTAGGTGGATTTGTCAGCTTGTTTCTAAGACCTGGTTGCTGCGTTGCCCACCAGTCATGTTTAGTGCTTTGGGACATCCTAAGTAGTCATAAATGTTAAGTCCTCTATTGTTAATAAAATATGAGGATTTTTGGTTTACCTGTAAAATCATTTTTCTTGGACATCGAGTACATCACAGGACACAGATATCTTCCCTCTTTGAAATGGAGGGAAAGGCCCACGGGACTTTTGAAGAGACGCATACCAAATGTTAAAAATATACAAGTTTATTGCACATCATAATGTACATTTAAAATCCAATCATGACAACATGGTGAATTCATCAAAGGAAGCAACACAAAAAGTAATGAAACACATATTCATAACATCTACAACTTCATATATAAATAGCAGTTTGTGCTGTATAGATCTCGTTGTGCACAATATCATGTAAGAACAACAATCTGTGCTGCATGGATCTCAACGCATTTCGTAAAATCTTTGATTCACTTCATGAGAAGCACAGATGCATATAAATGATACAGCAATATAAATGATACAGCAATTCGGATCGTTGCAAGTGACCAAACAAGAGTCTGCAGCATCCAAACGATCATCCCATCAATGAATATTATCGACAAGGGTGACAAGTCGCCCCCCCCCCCCCCCCAAAAGAGGTGTATAAATCTTCCCCCCAGGAGTTGGGGAGAGGAGAAAAATCCAGTCACAGGTGTGTTATCAGCGTCTCCTTAAAACATTTTGGGGGGACTTACCTGTCACCTTTGCCGATAATATTCATTGATGGGATGACCGTGTGGATGCCACAGACCCTCGTTTGGTCACTTGCATCGATCCCAATTGCTGTATCATTTATATGCATCTGTGCTTCTCCTCATGATGCAAATCAAATATTTTGCAAAACGTGTTTACATAGTTACATAGTTAGTGAGGTTGAAAAAAGACATCAGTCCATCCAGTTCAACCTATGATGTGTGTGTGTTTGATGTTAACCCTACATTGTATACCCCTGTATGTTGTGGTCTTTAAGGTGCCCGTCTAATAGTTTTTTGAAACTATTGATGCTCCCCGCTGATACCACTGCTTGTGGAAGAGAATTCCAAATCCCCACTGCTCTGACAATAAAGAACCCCTTACGTGTTTTAAGGTTAAACCGTTTTTCCTCTAGTTTTAGTGAGTGGCCACGTGTCTTATTGTATTCCCTTTCTCTGAAAAGTTTTTTCCTTATGCTCGGGTCACCAGTAAAATATTTGTACATTGATATCATATCCCTTCTCAAGCGTCTCTTCTCCAGAGAAGTTTAATGCCTGCAGTCTTTCCTCATAGCTGAGATCCTCCATTCCCCTAATTATTTTTGTTGCCCTTCTCTGGACTCTCTCCAGTTCCAGCACATCCTTCCTGAGGACCGGTGCCCAGAACTGGACGGCATACTCCAGGTGTGGCCAGAACCAGAGTCTTGTAAAGTCGGAGAATAATCTCTTTATTTCTGGAGTGAATCCCCTTTTTTATACATGCCAGTATTCTGTTGGCTTTGCTTGCAGCGGCTTGGCATTGCATGCCGCTGCCAAGCCTGTTGTCCACTAGGACCCCCAGGTCCTTTTCTATCTTAGATTCACCCAGAGGTTCCCCCCCTAGTGAGTACCTCGTATTTCTGAAGCCCAAGTGCATTACTTTATATTTTTCAACATTAAACCTCATCTGCCATGTAGTTGCCCACCCCATTATTTTGTTCAGGTTTGCTTGTAAGGTTTCCACATCCTGCATAGAATTTATTGCCCTGCTTAGTTTAGTATCATCCGCAAATACCGAGATTGTGCTGGATATCCCCTCCTCTACATCATTCATGAATAAATTAAACAGGATTGGTCCCAGGACAGAACCTTGGGGGAACCCACGTTCCACACTAGCCCAATCCGAGTACTACCCATTTATCACCACCCTCTGGACTCTCCCCTGGAGCCAGTTCTCAATCCAGGTACTCACCCTATGGTCCATACCTACGTACCTTAGTTTGTACAGTAAGCGTTTGTGGGGAACGGTGTCAAAGGCCTTTGCTGACCGGCCTATCGTTACCCGGGGTATATCTCGGCCCTTTTTTAAATGTTGGTACCACGTTGGCTTTTTTCCAATCAACTGGCACCATTCCCGTCTGCAGACTATCCGTAAAGATCAAGAATAATGGTCTGGCTGAGTTCCTTAAGAAACCTCAGGTGCAAGCCATCCGGTTCCGGTGATTTATTTATGTTAAGTTTTTCTAGTTTAGTTCTAAATCTATCTTCTGTTAATGATAGGGGTACTTCCTGAGGTGTATTATTTAATTTATTATTACAAGCTGGGTTAGTGTAGCCCCCCAATTCTTTTGTGAAGACTGAAGAGAAGAAATTATTTAACACTTTCACCTTCTCTCTGCCCTCTGTGGCCAGATTCCCTTTGTCGTCTTTTATGGGGCCAATGTGTTCTGGCCTCGCTTTCTTACTGTTTATATACTTTGGGGATTTTTTTTTTTTACCCTCTTCCGCTATATGTCTCTCATGCTCTATTTTAGCCGCCTTGATTTCACCTTTACATTTCTTATTGCACTCTTTGTAAGGTTTGAATGCTGCCAATGACCCCTCAGCCTTGTATTTTTTGAATGCCCTTTCTTTAGTATGAATATGTTTTTTTATGTTAGAGTTTAGCCACCCAGGGTTTGCTTTTGCTCTTTTAAATGTATTCCCTTTTGAAATGCATACTCCCTTTGTTTAGTATGCTCTTGAAGCACTCCCATTTTTCCTCCATGTTCTTTGTTCCCTGGGTTCTATCCCATTTGATATTTTCTAGCAAAGAGCGCAGTTTTGGGAAATTGGCTCTTTTGAAATTCAGTGTCCTTATATTACCCGTGTGTTTCCTATTACTATGATTTATACTGAAACTAATTGACCTTTGGTCACTGTTTCCTAAGTTGCCCCGTATTTCTATATTCATGATCAGGTCTGTATTATTGGTAATCAGTAGGTCAAGTACCGCATTGTTTCTTGTCAGTGCGTTTACCATTTGACCCATGAAATTATCCTGCAAAACATTTAGGAACTGCCGAACCTTGGATGAATGCGCGGTTCCTTCTGCCCAGTCTATATCTGGATAATAAAGTCCCCCATTATAATTACATTTCCCATCCTTGCTGCCATTCCAATCTGTAAAAGAAGGTCCGCCTCCCCCTCCTCCCTCTGGTTTGGGGGCCTATAGCATACAACCAATATTACTTTCCCCATAGTGCCTTCCCTTTGAAGTTCTACCCATAGTCTACCCATAGGGATTCTACCTCCTCCTTAGCGCCATTATTAATATCATCCCTCCTATTTACCTGTACACTGTTCCTAATATACAGACATACCCCTCCCCCTTTTTTACCTTCTCTATCTCTGCGATAAAGGGAATACCCCTGAATGGTCGCCAGCCAATCATGAGAGCTGTCGAACCAAGTCTCTGAAATCCCCACAAAATCTAAGTCCTCCTCATACATCAGCAGCTCCAGCTCTCCCATCTTGTTGGCCAGGCTTCTAGCATTGGTATACAAATCTCGTCATTTTGTCCAGTTGCATACTATATCCTCGTTTGATGTTTTTAGGCTGCTCTTGCGATTTTCCCCCATACCCACCTTGAGTTTATGAACTCTTAACACCCTACCGCTAATGTCCCCATTTGTGCGCGCTGAACCTTGCTCCCCGCTGGCTAATTCTACATCTGTGTTGAGATTCATGCAGCACGGATTGTTGTTCTTACATGATATTGTGCACAATGAGATCTATACAGCACAAACTGTTATTTATATATGAAGTTGTATATGTTATTAATGTGTGTTTCATTACTTTTTTGTGTTGCTTCCATTGATGACTTCACCATGTTGTCATTATTGGATTTAAATGCACATTATGATGTTCAATAAACTTGTATGTTTTTAACATTTGGTATGTGTCTCTTCAAAAGTCCCGTGGACCATTCCCTCTGTTTTTGTGTACAGATTTGGGACTGAGACACCTACATATTCCACATATATCAACGCTCTCTCCTTGTATCTTCCCTCATTGCTTGCTACAAAACTGAGGCTTAGTTGAGCTGGGAGGGGTTATGTCTGAGTGGAGATTTCTGCCTTTTTCAACCAGTGGCCATTCATCTGAAGGTGGCAGCATAACCAATGTTGTCATAAATATGAAGTCCTCTGTGTCCTGTGATGTAGTCCAAGAAAAGGATTTTACAGGGAAACAAAAATCTTACATTTTTTTTAACATCAGTCAAGTCCCTGGAGCCCCTCACCATGTGTAGAAGAGAAACCTTCTGTAGATGACACACATACCTAGGTGTCCACAATACTGCATGCCAGTTTCTCACACCTATACATACATGCACAATACAGTAATATGGAGTCAACTGCATGTAATTCTCTGGGCCTCACAGTGATTTTGGCGGTAGTCATAATGCCCCCTTTATTGTTTCTGAATACAGTACGACAAGCAAAAATGGCCTTTGTAAATACAGAGGTGAAACCCCCACGAGATGTGCGCAGAAGACAAGAAAAGTTTGGAACTGGAGCAGCAGCTGTCAATGAGAAGATCAGGTATGGGAGTAAAACTATTAGGTGACCTGATGTACTCCCACAGCATAAAGTAAAATTCCTTACCATGATCTGTTTATCTCACTTTAGGATTAAGCCGTTTACTCCATTTAGCAGCAGCAGCAGTAGCAGCATCAGCGCTAATAGTAGTAGTAACCATGTGTCCTCTGAGGAGTCACGCTCATATGAAGAACCTAGCACCAGCTGTACTGTGCCACCACCACCACCGAGCAGTGTTCAGTCTGGATATGATTCACGTAAACCACAAGTCAAGAGTAAGTTCCTATGAGATAAGTAGTGAAAAAGCAAGTCCTACGTCCTTTTTCCTGTTCGCTCCTATTTCTAAGCAAGAACGCATCTTTTTAGATTAAGGCCCTGTTCACACCTGAGCGTTTTTCAGCTAAAAAAACACTCATCTGTGAAAATCCAAAACGCCCAACAATCAAAATCCCATTCATTTCAATGGCCCCTGTTCACATCTGAGCGTTTTGTCCCCTGAAGCAAAACGCCTGTAGCGGAAAAAGTACAGGAGCTTCTTTTTGGGCTGATGTTAGATGTCAATGCCTGCCTCCAAAAACGCCTGAAAAATTGCGGTAAAAAAACGCGTGAAAACGCTACGCTCAAGTGTGAATGCAGCCTAAAGGTGTTATCATTGTTTAGATTCCTGAGAAACAAAGTACTGCCTAATCAAATGTACAGTATATCCTGCTCATTGAAATTTATAGATTTGCTTTGATTTCTTTTCAGCTGCTTTTTTGTTAGATTGTTTAACTCTTTAGTGTGTACATTGTAACAATTTATTTTCTTTTGTTTTTCAGAAGTTGCTCCAATGATGGCCAAAACAATAAAAGCTTTCAAGAACAGGTTTTCGCGGCGATAAAGTACAGGGAAAAAATGAACTTTGGTGTTGTGATGGGGGAGGGATAACGCAGAATAGGGAGCTGTGTTGCTTTTATAAGATGGAGCTCCTGGAACAGTGCTTCCCTCCACCCTACCTTTTCCTTTCCCCAATTGCCGAATATTTTATGTCTTGGTGACACTCATGTGTTTTACTACATGTTTCATTCGTCATATGTATAGTTCTGCGGAGTATCCAATTATTCCATTTTATTGACTCCTGTTTAGACAACTTGTCCCCTCCTTTGATGTGCAGAGCACAGCAATAGCTCCTGTTTTTATCTGGATTTTTTCACTCTTGGGCTTTACGAAGAGGGTACAAAGAGCGGTTTATGTCCTGTATCATGTGAAATTCATTAGTGTGTCCCCTCAAAGCTGGGAATATCTTGTTGCTCTGGATTACTGCATAACATTTCCCAATGGCCTTCGATATAAGCCCATCTGTGATTGCAAACTGTATTTGACAGAGATTCACATGTTGGACATTAGTGTCAAACGTTTATTGGCAATGTCACTTCAATTTTAAAGTCTATATCCCTTTAAGATAACTAATTTAAAGTCAGTTTTTGCACTAACTGAAAAAAAAAAAAGTTTTAATAGTTAGAACTGTTAAATCTGTTTGAAATTTCTTCATCCCTGTAGATGACTTGACCTCTATTTTAGGTTCCACAAATTATGAAAACAGATGTAGCTCACTTTTTCAAATGACATTTTCTGGATACCCATGTACCGAGCGTTCTTGTCATGAAACTGATGTTTCAGTGTTGCAGTGTCATGTAATAAGAATTATTTTGCAGAGACATTTTCAGTGACATAGGATTTTTATGACATGCATCTAATACATACAGTTGTATGAAAAGTTTGTGAACCCTTCGAAAGTTCCTACATTTTTGAATGGAAGGATCTTAAAATATGTTGTGACTTTTATTTAAACAAAAATCAGTTTACATGTAGTATCATTAAAGGGATTGAATTGATTAAATGGATAAAAGTTACTCTGCCTCTTAAAAAAAAAAAAACACTGCTAACAAATATAAAGTACAGGCACCAAGAGATACCTGGAGCAGCTTTCAGTGTCTCTGCTGTGGCTTGATGCTAGGCTGTTCTGATTATTTTTTGGACAAAGCTTTGGGATTCCTGGTAATGCTGGAGCTTGCCTGTCAGTTGCAACCCATTATGGTGATGGGCCAATAGGAATATAAGGGTGGGAACTTTTCTTTGTTCTCTCCTTTCTCTGCTATCTGCATGAGTCACTTTTTGACAGTTTTTCCTGACACCTCGGGCTCCCGGGAGACAGTCCACCCCCCCTCCCGCACACAACAGGGGACTCATAGCCATAGCTCTGTGTATTTTTCTATGAGCCTGTGTAGAGGGGGATGAGTAACTTCCCGCCAGTCAGTTCTCAGACATCGGGAACTCTATGATCTAGCTCTGCAGTGTGTGGCATCAGATCCCCGCCCCCCCCGCTGCTGGAGTTGAGAAAAAGTCATCCTTTAAGCTGTGTGTTTGAAGTACAATCTACAGAGGAAATAGCTGCAGATAATCAGGTACAACATATGTAGGAAGATTTGTATCTGTGTATCATCTGAGGCCACTCACTTCAGTGGGTATATGTAAAGGTTTACAACCACATTAATATTTTGGCAAAGTGATGGGACTGAAAGCTGCTGCGTCAATTGTTTCAGACAAATTTTTGAATGCGTGGTTCTCTGCCATATAAGAACAAAACCCTCAACATTTTGGTTACCTGTGCTTGAAAACAGTACATTTTTTTTTTTTTTTTTGTTTTTTACTAGTTATATGGAAATGTTTTATTTGTTCACTAACAGGAAACCAAGGTAAAATGTGTGCATTTAAGACTTTCAGAAATACAGAACATTTCTAGGGGTTCACAATCTTTTTATAACCTACTTCTTTCCCGAGGTTTGTAGCTTAAATAGACTTCAAATTTTTATTTCAATATTTTACAGAATTTTTTATATAGTTTCCATGTCTCAATAATTTATTTTTACTGAAATATTATTAAAAGGTATTGTGCACTTTGCATCAGCTTAAGTGCAATCGTATTTTCAAACAAAAAGATTTTAAGGGCAGTTTAACTACCATTTTGAAGCCCAGCAACTACTCCTTTGGCCTTAGCATCAGTAAATATACTGCAACTTTGTAGCTTTGATATGTCAATAACACAGCTTCCCCCCTGCTGCCTTCTCTACATAAATGCACATCAATTTACATTTACATCAATGAGACACCCCAGTACAGAAAGGCAGTTACCCTAGAAAGTAATTAGTCCACCCAGTTCCCATGCTGAAGTGATGACAGAACTAACATTTGTTTATATGGTCTTTCCTCGCAGGGGAGGGCTGGCAGCCTTAGGCCTGTGGGGCAAGTCCAGTCAAGTGGCCCATTGAACCATCGAATCAGCTCACCATCCATGCCCACCTGGTTTTATAACGGATATTGATGTTATGAAGCAAGACACATAACGCAATGCAATGTGGTAACATAATTTAAGGTTAATAGCAACAAAGGAGGTTTAACAAAAATACATGACATCACGCCAGGCGGGGCCTAGGAAGCTCCTGTCAGGCAGAGCACTCTGCCTGACAGGGAAGTGACTGTGTTAGTATTGTACCGGCCGGGTTCAGGAGCGTTCTTTGCACACTCATACCACTCCGCTGCAGCTATGCAAATATAGTATTGTGTATTGGTGACTGACAGCTGTATACAGTGTCTGGCTCCTGCATTAATCCAGCCCTGAGTGCAGCCTTTTTACCAGTTTTTAGTGGCCCGGGGGGCAATTGCCACCCTGCCCCCCTTCCCAGTCCTCCCCTGTTTCCTCGTCTGCATTGCCATGCATTTTCCATGCTGAATTTTGTTTTTTATAGAGAGTAGGCTGAACTGAGCAAACCAAGCAATGTAAGAGGTATCTGTGTTCTAGGTGAATGCATGCAATATTGATGCAGAGGCCATGGGTGGAGTGGTTGCTGAGTTTTATCATAAAAGTGAATCTGTCCTTAAATAGGAGCATTGGCCAAAACATATTTTCAAGCATCTATCATGGACACTGCTTGCCTGTATAACTTATTTTTCTGTGCATCAAGTCCTTGGCTCTGTCAGTGTTCTGTGTTTTCCTTATCTTGCTTTCTGACATGCCTGAATGCTTTCCGCTTCCTACAGCCCCTCCCTCATTTCTAACACTGTTTAAGTTTTTTTTTTTTTTGGGGGGGGGGGGGTAGATAGGCAGGTACTAAAGAGGCCATTCGATATCTTCTCTCTTCTTTCAGCAACCAAGACAATCCTTTCCACTATAAATTAGATTTAAAAAAAGAAGTTGATGTGCAGGGGATAAGGTTAATTTATTACAAATAGAATTGCATGTGATTACACAGTACAGTGTACACATATGTTCTCTTTATTCTTCTTTACTTTGTATTCTAAACCCAAACTTTGGAAGTTCTTGGTAATATTTAGCCATTGCTATGCTTACTTCTCCTCTTAAACAACAGCAATTTCCAAGACATAATTGGTCCATTAACCTAGGTCAGCTGTGAATTGATTTTGGATTCTGCAGTTTTTTCTTAACATTAAATGAAATCTATAGGGAGGGGCTGTAGAAGACTCTTGTATATCATGTGAGCTCTTGCTTTATGTAAATAAATTAAAAAAAAAAAAAACTTAAGAAAAAAAACTCTGGTCTATTGAGGAATACAGTAAGTCTTAAACCGCTAGGTTCACTGTCACCTACAAGAGATTGGTCACTGGCAATCAAAACTTCAGGGCAGCACAGGATAACCTCTCCCACTACCAGCATGCCTCAGTTTCTTGGTGTCCTAGGAGGATGGATGTATTTTTTTTAGCTCTGTTTTGTAACTTAAATTTATTACCATATTTTTTTTATCAAGACTCTCTGCATCACTGCTAGATTGCTGGTCTTTGTGATGCAATTATTCAGTGCAGCTGTCCTTAACCTGATTTTTGAAGTGCTGCGACCGGACCCTGCTAGACTGCATGTTGGGTCGGGGGTGGGTTAGTCTGGAAGGGACCTTTTGGGTACTGGGTTCTGTGTAAGGCAATTTTTAGGCTCCAGTCTGGCACAAGTTAGCTGCAGAGCCCTTTCCAGATCCAGAGCTGTTGGCACTGCCCAGTGCTTGGCCTGTCTCTGATAACCCACTCTGAGTAGACTGAACATGCTGGGCTCCAGGGGCTACCCCATTTGCTTGGATTGCTGGGTGCCTTTAATCCACTTATTGCCAGTTTCTATAATGGAAAGGGTTAATGCTGAGAGACTGAGCACAGAAGTTATCCGCTGGGTGGAGTGTCAAGGGAGCATTCCCCACTCTTTCCCTCAATTATGTGCCAAGGAAGCATCTCCCAGCTGCTGCTCCTGCATTCCATAAAGACATGTGGAACTCTTTCCTTTTGGTTTGGTTTGTTCCTGTGGCCTGCCTTTAAAAACCATGGTCACCTCCAGGTATTTGACCCTCATCTGCTACCAGCTGTTTGGGTTTCGTAAGTACCTGAGACCTTGCCTTGTACCCTAAGCTTACATTGCTTAAGCGCCACATGGTCACAATATTTCTGATTCTAGACACAGGGGGAAAGGTCTCGCTGTCCCAGGTGCCCCAAGCTCCCACTCTACTAACAGCTCTGGTGCTGCTGGCAGCATACCTAATGTTGTGGCCAATATCTGCAGCCTGGAATCATGTTGCCTTCTGCTAGAGTATGTCCCATCTTTTGAATCTTCCCTAGCTCCATTGCATGTCTTAAGCTTCGCCACCCTTTCACAAGAGCTTTTTACTACAGTAATGCAAGACATTATGGTCCAAATCACCCAGCTACTTACTGTCTGTGAGGGCAGAGGCTATAAGCATGCTGCCGCACCTTCCCCTGTAGACTCTATATCTATTCTGCCAATGGCCTCTGAACCATCAGCCACTGAGAATCTTGATTCCAAGTCAATCCAGTCCCTACTGGACTAGCTTGCTTCAGAGCAGTTGCAATCTTTTGCTTTAACTCACCAATAGAAGACGTTTGGGCTCTTATTGGTGTAGTGCCCACCACTCTGGAACTAGAGGACCAGCCTGTTTCTTTGCCACAGCTATTCCCAATCTTGGGTCTGGGTCTTTTAGAGCCACCGAGACCACAAAAACTTTTCTTGTGCATCTGATGTTCCAAGTCTTCCTCTACGGAAAATGTAAACATCCTGACTAAGTTGAAGAGGAATTTTTTTAAAAATCAGTCTGCAATTGCTCTGTGTGGATCTGGCAGTAGCCACTTTAACAAAGCAACAATTGTTCTGCAATGAGATGCACCTTTCTTTAAAGGCCCAAATTATATGCAGTTGAACACCTTCTCTAAAGCTTTTGTTCTCACAGGCAGGTGTTGTCCTCATCCTGCCTTAGTTTTGACTTTGAATTGCAAAACTTTGTCTGGTTAAAGCCTTTTCAAAAAGGAGCTGGTCTCTGCTGTTAGTGTCTTGGTCATAGAATTATGGAACAAATGATTGTTGCCTAAAGTTGTGACTGACTGTTGAAGGTTTCCTAGCTCATCTCCACCATAGTTCACATGTCAGTACACCTGCAGAGTAACCCAGGTCTAAAAAGCACCTGCTCCACATGGCCTTCAACGGACAACATCTCTTAGATCCACTCTGGATGCCAGTATTAAGAATACTCCTCAGCCAGAAAAGACTTAAGGCACGGTCTAGGACAGTGATGGCGAACCTTGGCACCCCAGATGTTTTGGAACTACATTTCCCATGATGCTCATGCACTCTGCAGTCTGCAAACCTAAAGGACTCTGAGTCCTTTAGGTTTTTAGGAGGTTTTCATGGGCGTTTGATGGAATGCTAACATTTTAGGCCTTTGGCTTGTTTACACAAGTTGTGGTATTATTGATTGTGCTGTGACTCCATTGCTGCGTCTGAACTGCCTTTTCTATGTTACAGTATCTGTATACAAAGTCTGTAAAACCCATGTCTTTTGCTAAATAAATTTTTTTTTAAAAAATTCTGTTTTTGCATGAAAGTCCTGGGTCAGATGCCCCCTTTAACACTAGACTCCTACAGGGCAATAGTCTGTTGTTATGAGACAAGTCAGTCCCTAAAAAAAAAAACTGATTCCTTTTGAAACTGAAGACAAGGTTGTCCCTTGCTCAGGAAACTGGAAAGTCCTTCTATCCCATCTTTTGAAAGATTCTCATGATCAGGGCCAACCATTTGGCCTGGAGGAAGTCCTGGGCACCCTGTCAGTGTAGGGGACTTGGTCATTGGAGATCAGTTTTGGGACTTTTAGTGATTTCACTGTCCCCCTACGGTGTTGGAACACCCCGATGGAGGGTCACCCAATCGTGATTGTGTGGAATAATGCCACAGTAGTGGCCCACATCAGTCATAAGGAATAAACCAGAAGTCTCACTGTGACAGGCAGACTTGCTGAGTCAATAGTGTCTGGACCCATGGCAGTGGTCCATACAGCTGTAGGTGTTCCAGGACATTTCACACAGGTGGGGGGCTGTATTAAACCTCCTTGCCTCCAGTTTCATCTACAAAATGAACATGTTTGTCTCCAGGCACAATGATCCTCTATTGGGAGCAATGGATGCTCTGGGTTGCTTTGTGGGCTCTTACAGATTGACCAGAGTTTCTATCTCAAGGACTGATCTACCATTCTGATTCAAAGTAACTGGCTTTAAATGGTATGATTGTTGAAGCCTGAGTTCTGGGATACCATAACATCTCTGAATTGGTGATTCACACAATGTGTAGGAAGTATACTTCTCTCAAGGTTTATCATTGTACATGGAAGGCGTACCTCCCCTGGTCTCTGGGATTTAACCTTAGGAGATTCTTCATTAAATAAATTATCTCCTACCTACAAATGAGTCTGAACAAGCATCAGGCTCTTAGAATCATCGATGGTCAAGTCTCTTCTCTTACTGTCTTGTTTCAGAGACTGTTACCCTTTTACTACTTGATTAAAATATTTGTAGAGGGAGTCTGTTTGTTCTACCTCATTGTTTCCTATTTTACTCCATAAGATTTTAATCTGGTTCTCCCTGTGCTTCAAAAATAGCCATTTGAAGCCATTAGAGACACTGGTCTCCTAACGTTCATCCGCATGGTAGTATTATGTAGCCCTCAGCTCTGCATGGAGGGGTGTATGAACTGGAGGCTTTATCCTGCAAGTACCTTTTTCTGGTCTTGCTCAAAAGGTGGGGCTGAGGACTTCCTTCCTACCTAAGGTAGTTGTGGCTTTTCACCTTAACCAGGACACCCATCTTCTGACCCTCCCTCCCTCCCTTCCAGCTCTAGTGCCCCAGAAAGAAATTTCTCTACATTGCATGGATGTGGCTCAGGCCATGATTGTCTATTTATGTCACTGCTTCTTTCAGAAAGACTGACTGATTCCTTTTTGTCATCCCAAATGGTCCTGTAGGGGTGCAACAGATTCTCATTATACCATCTCAAGGTGACTAAGACACATCATCATTCAAGCCTATGGTCTCAAGGATTTGGGTATACCCTTCCCTATCAAGGCACACTTTACCCCTGCCTCTGCTAGATCTTTGAGTGCTTCTTGGGCTTTTCGGCAGCGGGCAACTTGTTTGAGTGCAAGATCCTTTTTATATGGCTTTTTAAGCTGCAGGCATTCCCCAGTTCTTTTTTTTCTTGGGCCTGTTAGCATTTTTTTTGTGTGTTGCCCACCCCTCAGTTGGACCACTATTGGACACCCAAAGGGTTGGACTTCCTGTGCCCCTCAATTGACAAGAAAGAAATAGGATTTATGTACCACTGTAAAATCCTTTTCCTGGAGTCCATTGAGGGACACAAGTCCCACCCCTCTGTGTTTATGATCATGCTTTGTTACAAAAACTGAGATATGCTTGAGGGTTAATCATGGGATGGCCAACAGTTGTTTTTGTTTGCAAGTTGCCAGTCCTCTGCGAGCAGCAGTAAAACCGGACCGTATAACACTTCCTGTGTTCTTTAATAGACTCCAAGAAAAGGATTTTTACGGTTAGTACAAAAATCCTATTTTTGTGGTTTTAAGGAGATTAAATATTTTAATTAGACTTCTGTATGCAAATAATTTTATCTGGCTCTTAATAAAATGTGAATACTGCAAAATGTATGTGTCTTTATTGTTTAGTAGCTTGAAGTTCGATGTGAATACATTTCTTTCTGTACACAGAACAGACCTGAAGTAAGAACTTTTGGTGCTATTTATGTAGATCCTGTAATTACCTTATGTGACAGGCCAATCCAATGCAGTTTTTGCACCTTAATATAATCAAGAATAAAGGTGCCTATACAGCTGTAGACTGGTCTACCTATGGCATCTCTCTTTTCAGTGGTGTATGGTGTGCATCAGAATTTACCTCTCCTGGTTATGGCTACATTTAAGATTAATGATTTTTCCGTTTAGTTGTAGACTAAAAGGTGTAAGGCCTAAGGTGTAATGAGAACAAGAGGAATGGTATTTGAGAGCTGCATCAAGTTGCAAATGCAGCCTTTAAACTGTTGCGCCTTCCATCCTACTGAACAATATCCAAATGAATAGCTATCATGCAGAAATGCATTGTGATGTGTAGTGTGCATGGCAGGGATCAAGCATTAGGTTGAAATTTTCAACATTTAGCACACCCAGTTTAATTAGCTCAGGAAGAGCTTTTAGAAGCTACGTGACATGTTAGTTCACTTGGGTATACTTTGGGACAGATATGCTTTAAATGTCAGTCTGTTCATGTTGCATACCTCTCTTTTATTACATGGGTCTGTCCTGTAGTGAAGCTATATTGATTGGATGTCACTAATTTTCTCTGAAGAACTTGTTGGTCTACCTGCAGTTTGTTCCTTGTATTGGATGCAGTCCACTATGTCACTACAGGACACAGCTTGACGTGGTGGGCATGGCTAATGGACCCACAGCCCATGGTGGGAAAACAAATACCCAACAATATTATATGTGAAGTTTGTTATAGGCCATAACGCAGCGATCAGAGGATTTGGTGGCAGGAGAAGTGAGTATTAAAGAGACTCCATCACCTTGCTTATGTAGGGAAAAGTGACAGTGTTTGTGTAAAGACCTTGAATCCTGATTCCCCCTCCCGGGACTTGCCTTGCCAACCCTGCTTTTGTTTTTGCCATTGACTGCCAACAATTCCTGGTACTTTCTGATATAGGGGCCATGTGACCTCCCCAGGACTAGCAGCCATTTGTTAGACCTGAGCACTGTCACATGTCTGAGGAAGTAACGTCACTGCTTGCCTTAGCATCCACCCCACAGCAGCCATTAGATATTTTAGTGCCAACCCCAACACAGGCAAGGTGAGTTTTAGTTTATATCAGCTAAATAAATTCCAGGTTCATCAAAACAAAAGTTGTTAAATATCTTTACTGTTTGTTTCTGGACCTTTGCAGAGAGACCCCTGATCTTCAAGGGTTCTACTCAGCAGCATGCTAGCAGGACACAGGCTTTAGCTGCTCTAGGAAGAAAATTAACTGTAAGATCTTGAACATCTGTTGTTATGATGTACCTGGGATGTATTTAGCCATAAATAGCTGCGTAATTACTTACTATACAATATGTGTTAGCCAAAATGTCTGTAAAAATATTGTTATCGTTGTCCAATTTATACCATAAAACTGCACAAGGAAATGTCAACAAGACAGGATATGCGCAAAGAAAATGCAAAGATACCAGCAGTGTTCTGGATTGGAAAAAGTAAACAGATCCACCATTTTGACTTTTCTGAGCTGCAGGCTTATTGAAGGTCTGTGAATTGGAAGTGTTTACCCCTTTCTTAGCGATATTACGACAGGAGAATGTGTGCATCAGAAATATCTGTACTAGCTATGGTAACTGCGTATTCATTTACAATAACCTACAGAAAAGTGACCTATACCTATTTTGTAAAAGGTATAAAACTCCGCGCTAATGGTCTATCTGGATAAAAGGAGGATATGTGCAAAGATATATGTGTAAAATGATTGGGTAAAAAAGTGTAAAAGTGGTGTAATAAATATAAATGTAGTATAAAACTAGGCTGCAGCCTCCCTAGATTATAGTCCGAGGACTATAAATGTATGGTATAAAAAAGGTAGGGTGGTGGCGCTGCCTAAAATTAAAGGGGCTAAATGTAAAAGTGCAACAGGATAGTATACCAGTGGTAAAAGCTCAGTGTACAAAGATAATTGTCATATAAAGTGATATGTGCATATGGGTATTAATAAACAATGTGATACAATATGATATAAAAATCTATGTAGATGCCAAACATAAAAATTATAACGGATATAGATATATAATGAATTCTATATAATCTTAATCGTGCATATCAAAAGTGCATAACAGAAAAAGTGCTCTAGTGCATATAGAATCCCCCAATTATACCACACACTGTGGTATGGAGGTAAAATAAAGTGCCAACAAAATATATAACGCAGCAAATATGCACACAAAGTCCAATATAAGTACTAGGTGTCTATATGCCACATGCAGTGACCAAATACAAGGTGTAGAGTTCCAAAATAGATAATAGGTGACCACACTCTGATGATGGCTATAAGGAGTGACCCCGTGGTGGGCAGTGAGGTGCTGGGTGATCCTTCTGGTAAAAAAACTCACTCACCAGAAACACCCACCCCACACAGGGGTATATAGCGGGTGTATTTATATATCCAGCGACCAGAGACTACTGATATCTTCACCTACTCCTGGATGAAGGCGTCCTAGAAGTGGTCTGAGAGGTCCTATATGGAAGGGTCCCCTGGGGTATATGGAAGGGTCCCCTGGGGTAGTGGTCGGGATCTACTGGGCTCCTATCAGTAGGAAGTGGTCCGGGATGTCCGCGGGATATCACTCGCGATTGTATACCAGGGAATAATAAACAAGGCACATAGTGTGATACCGTAAGGGCAATTTAATGTAGCAAAGATAGAGAGGTACTCACATTACAGGAGAAAAAAGCAGGCATATAATCGTATATAAACGTACAAAAGATACAAAAAATCTCTAAAATGTGGGTGTACCACTCGAATCTTTTAAATAACATATTATACATATACATAAAGTTTATTGTGAATAAAAATAAATTTAGAAGAAGAAAAGTTCCAAAAGAAAAGATTAAAAAATATATATTTGGAAATGGAGTTGCACTTTTTTCCCTTTTTTGTATATACACCGATCAGCCATAACATGACCACTGACAAGTAAAGTGAATACCATGGCATCAGAAAGTAGGCGAGATATTTTAGGCAGTAAGTGAACGTGTTGCCCTTGAAGTTGATGTGTTGAATGCAAAAAATAGGCAAGCGTAAGAATTTGAGGGACTTTGGCAAGGGCTAAATTGTAATGGCTAGACGACTGGGTCAGAACATCTCCAAAACTGCAGCTCTTGTGGGATGTCCACAGTCTGCAGTGGTCAGAACCTACTAAAAGTGATCCAAGGAAGGAAAATCGGCAACAGGGTCATGGGCTGCCAAGGCTCATTGATGTACATTGGGAGCGAAGCAATAGAAATTGCTGAAAAATGTAATGTTGGTTTAGATAGAAAAGGATGTCACAGTGCATCACATTTTGTTGTGCATTGGGCTGTGTAGCCGCAGACCGGTCTCAGAGTGCCCATGCTGACCCCTGTCCACAGCTAGAAGCTCTTTCAATGGGCATGTGAGCATCAAAATTAGACCATGGAGCAATGGAAGAAGGCCTGCTCTGATGAATTCAAGAATGGTTTGAGGAACACAACAATGACTTTGAGGTGTTTACTTGGCTTCTAAATTCTCCAAATCTCAGTCCAATTTAACATTTGTGATATGTGCAGGAAAAAGAAGTCTGTCCATGGAGGCCCCACCTTGCAACTTACAGGACTTAAAGGATCTGCTACTGATGGCTTGATGCCAGATAATATAGAATACCTTCAATGGAGTGTATGCCTCAATGGGTTATGGTGGGTGGTCATAATGTAATGGCTGATCAGTGTATAATCCTTTTCTAGGGCCAGGACTAAAATAAAAATTATTTTTAAGTCCACTAAATAAAAAAATTTGGGATATTAATATGAGGCGTTTGTATACGCTGTCAGCAGGTGGAGCTTAATGCACCATTTCACACTTTCAACTCTCCCCTCTTCTCAGTTCTAAGTAAGTGTGTTTAGAGAGCTCATAACTCAATCTAAAATGTTTAAAGCCAACTCCTGTCTATTCCCACTCACTACAGCATCGCCCACACATTATTGCTCTGGGCTGACTTACTGATAGTGACAGTTGTGGACCATGCCTCCACAATCCAATTACCCACTAAATACCAATGTAAAGGGGCAATTCCAATGAAAGCCAAGGTAAAAGGGTGGTTCCACTGAGCACTCATTTAGGAGAGGCAATTTCACTAAAATCCAATTTGAAATCAGTATTTTCACTGAATGCCACTGAAAAAGGGGTTTGCAATAACGTTCAAATTTAAGGGGCATTTCCTCAGCCTGCCATTGTGAAAAGGGATTTTCACTAACCATTGATGGATTTTATTTAAAGGAAAAATAGTCTGTGTGAGATCTGGGTGTAAGATCAAAACACTGAGACTATGTTTCACAATGAAGGGAAGGGGAAAAAGGAAAAGAACAACCTAAAGAGAGACAAGTGTAGGAAAAGAAGGACGGGTAGAGGGAGAGAAGGGGAAAAATAGGAAAGGTGGGAATGAGGAGACCTGGAGCAATGGATGAAAAAAGGGGGGGAAAGAGGGGAGGGGGAAAAGGAGGGGGAAAAGGAAGGAGGGAAGGAAGGGGGCGTGGACAAGGGATGGGGGAAGGGAGGGGGGAGAGGGGAGGGGGAAAGGGGGGAAAAAAGGAAAAAGAGGGACAGGAGAAGGAAAAGAAAAGGAAAAAAACGGGTGGGAAAAGGGGGGGAAAGATAGGGAAGGAGGGCTGGTGGGATTTTGACGGTACAGTAAATCTGAAAAGTATGCAACTAGTATATATAAAATATAAGTTTATTTAGCATATTTAAAATCACAATAAAACATGTAACTGAGACATACAATCAAAGTACAGAACATACATCACTGTATCATATGTAGACATACAGGCAAAGGTACAGGCAGTTTGAGATAAACACATAGGACAATAACCGGTGGTCAATTGAGCACCTGGCATCAACCCAACATGTTTCGCAGACGATTAGATCCGCTTCTTCAGGGGTTTGGTACAAGATATATTGTTTTGCCTTGAGAATCCTGTGTAGCAGAAAATATACATTAAAATACAGCAAAATGAATTAATGCTTCAGGGAGTCACTTAAAGCACATGCACACCAGTGTTTCATGCTCAATCCGCCCCATGCAGGATAGGCCACCACCCAATAAACGCCTCACCAACGGATGTGGAGGGGATATAGGCATGCAATAGGTAGTAATGGATAGTTTGATAGAAATACTAAGATTTGAAAACTTAAACAAAAAAAAAAAAAAAGGGGGTTTTTTTTGCCCTTACAAAAGTAATACCTGTATATAAACAATGAAGGTCAGTATTACTGCCAAAAATGCTTGCAGAGCTGTAACTCATCAGCGTGACATAAATGGTGCGGCTCACTATAAAGCAAAGAGGTACTTGATTGGTATTGGTAAAAGGCGGCCAGACCCTCATAGTTAACAACAGAGATTATGGGGCTGAGCTTACCAAGCCTTGGAGGATATATAGTTTATCAGGCCGGACTAAAAACGCTTGAAGTTCAGACTCGATTTTGGGGTGCCTGGAACCTTGATCTAAAAGTTGGATCTGTAAGGCAGCTTTTTCTCCCAAAAGGAGGAGGAGGGAGAGGGGGGGGGTGGAAGAGGACACAATATCCCCCTATCGTCACCAGCACTGCGTAGCCTGAATCAATAAAAAGGACACGGTCAGGAACTCAAGCTGAAATTGGTGTTCAAAATGCGGCATATAGGCTCCCCAACCTCTATGTCAAACTGATGGCGGGAACAGCGGCATCTGTAGTACTGATGCCGGTGTCTCGCTATAAATGCCTCCCCTCAACTCGGTGGGGTGACGCACATCCGGATGGATGTGACGTCACTACGCCGAGCCAGGTCCCTAACGGTGCAGTCCGAAGGACGGAGCATGCGCCGTGCTATGCAATGTTCAGCCACAACAGTAGCTGTGCACAGCCACCAGGCCGGATGTGGGCGGGAACGATGTCCCGCTATCTCGGCCAGCCCAGAGACCACACATCCGTTGGAGGTGTTGGGTAAAGGCGACCCCTGCAGGGGGGGCGGGAAATGACATGAAACAATGCATGTGCAGTGACTAACAACCGAACAGCATTAAGGAAGAAGTACAAAGTTACATTGTATCGAAAAACAAGTAATCAGAATACAACATATTAAACAATAGATAGCAATACGTTAGATGTCGATCACCCTTTAAATGAATAATGGTATATGTTATACAGCTTACAGCCACTCGGACATAAAATGCCCATCTGTGGCTGTCAGAAGAGATATCAACAATATTTAATAGGTTTCCTGTGTGTAAAAAAAAAACGCACAGGTTGCATAGTTAACCATAAAAAACTGTTGGTCACTGACATAAACAAGACATATTCAATAGCGTTCATGGGAACAAGAGAGGGAAAGAAATTGGATGAAGAAAACTTGGATATGAAAAAACAGACTTAAGACCCTGATCCCCTGACTGGACCAATGGAAGCGCAAGACACTAAAAGTGTGCCCTGCCTGTCCACCTTTCTGCACAAAATAAGAATCAGCGTAGTCATAGACCAACCTGGAGCCACCCGGAAGGAAACCCATCAGGCTGGCATTGATTTCATTGCATGTACATAACTAAAGTACTAAATCCAAAGAAAGGGAAATAGGCCCTAAAATTAAACCCACAGGGATACCAACAGGAGCTGGACATCAATCTAGGAGGAATAATCAGGGGAGAATTAGCCAAGGGACACCCACTGATGTTAGATGGGTCTCATGGCTGTAAGATTGGGACTCGTTTAATTATCCTAGGAAGGGTTTATAAGTAACCATTTCATTAATTCCTGGTGGTCTAGTAGCATCTAACGTTTCAATCCAATATGACTCCTTTTGGAGTATGCGCCTATCCCAGTTTCCGCCACGGGGGTCTGGGGGCACGACCTCCAGGACGAAAAAGGATACCACCGAATTATCAAATTTGTGATAGAGATTAATGTGTCGGGTAACACTTGTCTGGTATGTGCCTCCCTCAGAATAGTACACATGGTCCCCTATTCTTTGTCCCAGTGTGCGTATTGTTTTGCCAACGTAATACGAGCCACATTGGCATGTCATCAAATAAACTAGTCCTTGTGTATTACAGTCAGCATATTGTTTAGATTTTAGCCAACGGCCATTGGGTAAACGAATACCTTTACCGGTGTGAATCCAAGGGCACCTGTTACAGGAGCCACAAGAGTATGTACCCCTTTTGGTGTAGTGGTGGGGGGCTGCCGTGATGTAATGGCTTTTAGTAAGGCTGTCTCTGAGTGAGACCGCCCGCCTAAAGACTAAATTTGGCTTGGGACCTAAATATTTGTTGAGAGTGTGGTCTTGTGTCAGAATGGGCCAATGTTTGTGAAGGACATCACAAAGTATTCCTTTATGCGCCGAAAATCTCGTGATGAACCTCACATTTGATTGGTCATCTTTGATGGTATGTGTGTATAGAAGCTCAGATCTAGAGCGTGCTAGAGCCCGATTAAAGGCTTTTCTGAGGAGACTTCTGGAGTACCCCCTAGCAAGCAACCGCTTTTGCAGCTGGTTGGCCTGGATATGAAAGGTTTCATCTGTGGAGCAGTTTCTGCGGAGTCTTAAATATTGAGCATATGGGATGCTCTTTATCAGGGGGGTGGGATGGGCATTGATGGATATGGAACTTTTAATACCATTGATGGATATGGAACTTTTAATAGGGTGCAAAAGGCCAAAGGTTAAAAAAAAAGGCTTTTACTATTGCTATAGAATAGGCTGCTAGCGCCATTTTGCCAATGTGCTGGTTACTGCAGAAGGAGATGGCTGGTGGAATGGGGGAGGGGTAAGTTTTTCTAGGACCCTGTGGCTGGTTACTACTGGTTACTGCAGAAGGAGATGGCTGGTGGAATGGGGGAGGGGTAAGTTTTTCTAGGACCCTGTGGCTGGTTACTACTGGTTACTGCAGAAGGAGATGGCTGGTGGAATGGGGGGAGTTTTTCAAGGACCCTGTGGATGCAATTGCATCCTTGATTCCACTGGCAGAGTGTACAGCAAGGGAAGACCAGAAGAGCAAAAGGGAAGAGTATCTGCACAATGGCACAGTTTCAGAATGTGGAATAGTGAGTGTGAAAAGTTGCTTGGGGAATGTTTACTGAATGTAGGCAAAAGTGACTCTGGTAATAATAGTGATTGCCTATGGTTGTAATTGGTTTGAATGCACTTTTGCTATTGTAATTATTAATAAACAATAGCCTTTTAAATTGAACTCATATGTGAGCTCCACCCTCATTATCAAATATTCTTATATATTTGCTTTCTGGCTGTGCACCAAGAAGCTTGGCCTTTATCATATGTTACAAAGTGCAGCAATCAGGATTATGTAATATGCAGCATTTAGAGCACTGCAGTCAGGAGCATGTAGAACAGGGTATAGAGTGCAGTGGTCAGGATAATCTACAGTACAGCACAGCTTACAATGTGGTTTAGTCAGAGTTATGTAATGCAAAGCACAATTTACAGAGTTCAGTTGTCAGGAGTATATCATTTACAGCACAGCTTACAGAGTACAATGGTAATTTAAGGCGTTTGTGCTCCTCGCAAGATTTCTGTCGGAGGAGTAAAAAGAATTATCAGAAGAGTTGTCCAAGAGCCAAGGACCACTTGTGGAGGGCTTCAGAAGGACCTGGAATTAGCAGGTATAATTGTTTCAAAGAAAACAGTAAGTAATGCACTCAACCGCCTATGGGTGTATGCACGCTCACCACACAAGACTCCATTGCTGAAGAAAAAGCTCAATTAAAGTTTGCTGCACAACATTTAGACAAGCCTGTGACCAGGGCAGCCATCAGGGGGGAGGCAGCCCATACACATGTAAGGGGCCCATGCATCCTGAGGGCCCCTGGCTACCTGGGCCCCAACCAATAAGACCAAGTAAGTAGGGTGGCCGCAGAGTGAGCAAATGTAGCTCACTTAGTTCCGGATGCAAGTGGAAGGTGGAGTGATATAATTTGCACTCCGCTTCTCCCTGCAGACCAGATGCTGGTTTGGGCACCATGCCAGTCCCAGCTCAGCCACGTGTAGCCTACAGGACTGCTTAGTGCTCACTATGGACTGGTCTGGGACAATTTGTTAGATATCACAATGGTAAATTGATTGATAATGTTTATGGATGTGGGCCTGTGCTGTGACTGTCTTTATCCTGAATATATGGGGACCTCTCTTTGCAGGATTGGATTTATTTTCATATATTAAGTTGCAAGAGTTTTAAAATAAAAGAGGGTGCACTGAAGGACACGGAGGGATGGCCAGTGGGTGGTTTCAGGGGGACAGCCAGTGGGTGGGCCCTGGCGAATGTTGGCGGTCAGGCCCGGGGGGGGGGGGGTGCCAGGCCCAAGGAGGTCTAAGGGGCCCCAATATTTCTGATGGCTGCCCTGCCTGTGACATACCGAGAGAATATAGTCTGGTCAGATGAGACCAAAATTTAACTCTCTGAATGCCATAATTCAAACCATGTTTGGAGGTCAAATGGCACTGCACATCACCCCAAAAACACCATCACCATACCAACAGTGAAGTTTGGAGGTGGGAACATCATGGTGTGGGTGGGGCTGACAAACTTCATATTGTTGAAGGAAGGATGAATGGAAAAATGTATTAAGACGTATCTAATAACAATCTGCTGCCATCTACTAGGATTATGAAGATGAAATGAGTGTGAACATTTAAGCAAGACAATGATCCCAAACACAAAGCCAAGGAAACTCTCAACTGGTTTAAAAGAAAGAAAATAAAGCTGCTAGAATGGTTCAGCCAATCACCTGACTTCAATCCAATAGAAAAGCTATGGAAAGAACTAAAGATCAGAGTTACTAGAAGAGGCCTACGGAACCTTCAAGAGTTTAAGAAAAATGGGCCAAGAGTTTCTCCATATAGGAGGCGTCTTGAAGCTGTCAATACCAACAAGGGATTTTGTACAAAGTATTTAATATGTTTCAGATAGCGTGTTCAATACTTTTTCCCTGTGTCATTCCATTTTATTACACATAACCTAATTTCTAAACGTATTTGTTTTGGTTTCTTTGTATGTATGGATTGCATGGGTTGTTACCGACATGTGGTGACAATTTTATGTCAATAGCACCTTTAGAAATATATTTACCTAAAAAAAATGGTGGCATGTTCAATACTTATTTTACCCGCTGTACATAACTTACAGAACAGTTTAGACAGTGTGGTAGTCAAGAGTATTTAATGCACAGCTTACAGAGTTTAGCAGTCAGGAGTATGTCTGGTGTGTGCATTGTGCAGAGATCCACACTATATTGATGGTTCTGTGGTATGAGCACCCTGTGGGCCTCACAGTGAAATGCACAGTCCCTCCCTATCTGATCATTAAACGAGCATCCTATATCTTCATCCACCAAACTTCACAAGCAAAGTGTTGTCTAGTAAAGAGGGAGCAGAAACGGGAGTAAAATACAAATCAGGGGACCCCATAACCACAATATTGTTCAGTGAAATCTCTGCAGGATCTTGTTCTGCACCCCTAATAAGAAGCATACACCTGCTGGTGCTCTGTGGCAGTCTTCACACCCTTCCTTTTTTTCACCCCTTTACAGTGGCAGTTGGTGAACAGGCCCTCTTATCCCCATATACAGTGGTTTCCGGTAAAAAAAACAAAGGATAGACATCCCTAATCCAATTTACATTGACAGACAGTGTACATACACCCATTGCATCAGCGGTCACTTTAAATGCCCCAGTTGGTGGTCAAAGTTATTGCCCGCATTTTTTTATTTGTATTTTTAGAGTTGATTCTCCTGTTACATTAATATCTACTTTACAGTGGGGGGTCAATAGAAAATGCTGCCCTATGTGGGTAGGTAATATAGGAGTACCTCCTGATATTGATGGTCAGTATAGTGCTCTTTACATTGGTGGTCAGTGACAGGAAGAATGACACCAACATCTAAGATCAGTGGAAGAATGCCATCATACATTTGTGGTGGACAGTGGAAAGCAGAATGTCCCCTTAACCTGGCAACAGTCACAGAAATACTAAATATCTGTGTGAGGCAACATTCTAAGGGAGAAACCAGAATAAAGAGGGTTCGCTAAGTGTAATATTTTATCTTATTAAAGATAATAGTATTCAGCTTATGGGGGCAAGAGGATTCCAGGTGTCTGTTGGGGGTAGGTATTGTGCAAATTGCGAAAATAAGCCTGGCCCTGGACTCACCCTGCCCTCTATCTTACTATTCTTTTGGGAATCTTCCAAGTACAAAGAGGAGTGTTTTTTGCTTGTGTAGCAGGATTTCCAGGCATTGGGCCTGATGTGGGTCTGCCATGGTTACCGTTAACAGTTACAGTAATGACAGCATGCCACTCACTCCCATCCAAAGCCAAGCCCCCAACATGTTTCACCAACAGCAAAGCTTAATCATAGGTATTTCTCTGTCGCTCATTGACAGACGCAGTCCTCTTGATTCATATCAAATCGGGTTATACTGCCCTCTACAGGAGTAGGACACTAGGCAGAAGGAAAATGTTCTGGCCACACCTTAGGGGCAGTCCCAGAGGGTATATCCTCTGTCTCCCTGCTACAGGATGTCAGTTTTTTCTGTCTAGTTAGGAGTAAGGACCTAAGTTCCTTGCTGGGATCTTTGGTCCTGGCAAGATTTTATTTTAGAAAATTTTTTTTTAAGGCAGCTTTTTTCTCCAGTTGTTCCTGTCAGATCTTCAAGCAAGTATGCTGAAACTGGGCGACGGGCTGGATGTTAATCCAGTGGTCACCCCAGTCAGCCTACAAGCGCGTGCAGGCCCTAGCTCCGCGCTGGGTCGGCCGCGACATAGTCCCACTGGACGGGGACTGACCCTGCGAGTTAAACGTCTCGCCTGGACGCCGACGACCAGTTGTAAACTGAGTCACGGCATCCGTATTGGTCGACAGCCCCCCCACCTCGGTGGAGAGGGGTTCTGTCAGGAGTTGGCGCCGCCTGTTCCGGTATGGTGAGTAAAATGTTCCCCCTCTCCCCCTGTCGGGTTTGTGGGTGGACGCGGGCCCCTCCCTGGGATGACCGGACCTTTATAATCCTGGATCCCCCCTCTATCCTATAACAGGTGTCACAGATCCCCCTCTTGAGGGTGATTTAGTGAATAGGAACCAGAAGGCTTGGTTTGGGAGCTGACAATCGGAAGTCACTGTATGAGGGGCACTGTAAGAGACCATGACTGAAGTCAGTGGCTGGCATTACTATTAGGATGGCCATGTAAGAGGGTGATAGCATCTTACCTGATACATAAGGTGCAATACAGGCCGATGCCTGTGCCTCACTACCGCCATCCGCAGGCCGCCATCCTCCCGCAGGCCGCCATCCTCCCACAGGCCGTACACCTCCCGCAGGCCGCACAGGCCGATGACTACCTCCCGCAGGCCGCTGCTATCTTGCCACAAGCCGCTGCCATCCTCCACAGGCCGCCGCCATTTTCCCGCAGGTCGCGCGGGGCCGCCATCTTGGCGTAGCCTCGTGTCTCCAGCATGGGGGCGGCCATGTTTGAGATGACCAAACACCTCAAGGAGTAGTTGGGAGGCGCCGGAAGGCGTGTAAAGTTTTTTCTTGAAATTATTTTTTTGTTTGTTGGCAAGTGTCTTGTATAATCATGGACCCTGCCACACATGTATCCCCACCTGATCCCCTCGAGGTGGCCGCAGGACCCTCCAGTACCCCACTTGTGATTGATGCATTATCAGCAGTTTTGGAGTCTTTGGTATCCCGGGTGGAGGTAGCCTGTCAGGGACGGAGGTCAAGGAAGCGACCCCCGCCTACCCCTATTTCATCTGATACTTCAGATACGGATTCTGAGCTGGTCACTGCAGCTACAGGTCCCTCTTCTGGGACTGCTGTCTCAGGTACGGTCTCCTCAGACAGTGAGGAGGACGTTTCTGCCTCCGCCTGTAACGCTCCTGCGTTTTATGTATGATGTGGATTTACAGCTGCAGAAATATTCCACTTCAGTAGTCATGTAGAGAAACGCTGAGACACCAATCCCAACTCCCAAAGACTCATCATGTGTGGATGATCTCAATTCAGCAAGTAAATACACACACTCAATAAGATGTTCCTAGAGTGACTTATGTATATAGTAACACAGTGATGATAGGCTGAAGAGACAGGTTGGGTAGAGATGGTAGATGACAGACACTTGAAAGGAAATGTTCTTGAAAGTAAGATAGTAGCAGATGGGATGCAGATAGGTTAGCAATCATGTATGGTAGCAGATGATAGAGTAGCAGGTGAACATACAGGAGAGACCAACCCAGTGCAAGAGCAGATGGTAGTAGGCTCAAAAGCTAGCAATCTTAGATAATGCAGATGTAACTATAGTCCTTAGTATGCAGAGCTAGATAGTGTAAGCTTTAGTATAAAGGTTATAGAGGTTTCCCCTGTGGGGTACTTATCACTAGTAGCAATGTAGCAGAGGAGAGGTTCGTCAAGAGCGGATGATCCGGTAGCGGGATACAGGGATCAGCGCAGCGTGGTTCCGTCAGCGAGGTATGCTTGCAAGCATGAGAGCTTCAAGACAGGTTAGCATCAAGGCACAAAGCAGGTTGAACGAACACATGTGAGTGAAAGCTGCTGATTTAAATAGCTGTTCAGTCCGGCGCCTCATGATGATGTCAGCACTCTTAAAGGGAAACACACCTATATGTGCTTCATCTATCTAGGTAGATGGAACGCACCCGGAAATGATGTGATAGGAGGCACTGAGAGTGCCAGAACCTTACAGTACCCCCCCCCCCCCGTAAGGCCGGCTCCGGAAGGCCTCTAAGGCTGGTTGTCGATACAAGAATCGGAAAAAGCTGGTTGCCGATGTGAGAATCGGAAAAGACTGGTTGCCGATACGAGAATCGGATAACACTGGTTGCCGATACGAGAATCGGATAATACTGGTTGCCGATACGAGAATCAGATAAGACTGGTTGCCGATACGAGAATCGGATAAGACTGGTTGCCGATACGAGAATCGGATAAGACTGGTTGCCGATACGAGAATCGGATAAGACTGGTTGCCGATGTGAAAATCGGAAAAAAACTGGTTGCCGATGCGAGAATCGGATAAGATTGGTTGCCGATCTGAGAATCGGGAAAAACCAAACTGGTTGCCGATATGAGAATCGGAAAAAAAAAAAAAAACTGGTTGCCGATGTGAGAATCGGATCACTTGTTGCCGATATGAGAATCGGATCAGGTTGGTAACCGATGTGAGAATCGGATCAGGTTGGTAACTGATGTGAGAATCGGATTACTTGTTGCCGAAACGAGAATCGGATCAGGTTGGTAACCGATGTGAGAATCGGATCACTTGTTGCCGATATGAGAATCGGATCAGGTTGGTAACCGATGCGAGAATCGGATCACTTGTTGCCGATATGAAAATCGGATCAGGTTGGTAACCGATGTGAGAATCGGATCACTTGTTGCCGATATGAGAATCGGATCAGGTTGGTAACCGATGCGAGAATCGGATAAGATTGGTTGCCGATGCGAGAATCGGATCAGGTTGGTAACCGATCTGAGAATCGGATCACTTGTTGCCGATATGAGAATCGGATCAGGTTGGTAACCGATGTGAGAATCGGATCACTTGTTGCCGATATGAAAATCGGATCAGGTTGGTAACCGATGTGAGAATCGGATCACTTGTTGCCGATATGAGAATCGGATCAGGTTGGTAACCGATGTGAGAATCGGATCACTTGTTGCCGATATGAGAATCGGATCAGGTTGGAAACCGATGTGAGAATCGGATCACTTGTTGCCGATATGAGAATCGGATCAGGTTGGTAACCGATGTGAGAATCGGATCACTTGTTGCCGATATGAGAATCGGATCAGGTTGGTAACCGATCTAAGAATCGGATAGGACTTGTTGTCGATACGAGAATCGGATCAGGTTGGTAACCGATGTGAGAATCGGATCACTTGTTGCCGATATGAAAATCGGATCAGGTTGGTAACCGATGCGAGAATCGGATAGGACTTGTTGTTAGGGTGTCTGCTACATGAACCCCTCACTAGAATCGGACGCATAACCATCCGAAGTAGTCCTAGTAGTCCTAGCAACCAATGCTTCTTCAAACATCCTCAGATCCTTCCTACATACCACCGTGCCATTAGAAGCACGTACGCAGTCAGGTGCAAGAATCTCAATGTTTTCATTGGAAGCTAAAAATGTGCTTGCAAAAATAGGAGTATCTATACCAACATCTGCCAATTTCTGGGTGTCCTTTTCTGATATAGAACGGGGACAGGGCTGGCAACAGCCTTGGTAATTTCCAGGCTGTTTTTCAGGGAAGACCGTTCGGATTCGCCTGGCCTCCATTGGGAGAGCCTTAGGCCTATGGGGTCTGGTTGGGCAGGATGTAATGAAATGTCCCCCTTCTCCACAATAAAAACAAAGGCCACAGATTCTCCTGTGATCTTTTTTTTTTTGTAAGGACAACTAAGTATGTACGGCACCAATCTCCATAGGCTCCTCATCCATCTCTGTAGGATCAGGGTTCAAATGAGATGTGTCAGAGTGACAAGGCTAACTGTTTAAGGCAGGCTTGGACCATGACCAGGCAGGATAATCATATTCATTTGGGTTCCGTTTTTCCCTAGGTAGCCGGGGTTTGCGGTTACCTGGAGCAGGTTTAGGAGTAGATTTTTGGGAGGGGAGACACTGGGAGTGCATCGCAATTGCAAATGATTCCCAATTGTCTAGGATCAGACTTTTTTCTTGCAGTTTCTCGTATGCCCACGTTTTCATTTTGCCAGAAAGCAAATTAATGGCAGCATGCACTTTAATAAAGTCATTATGATAGGTCCTAGGCTTAAGGATAAATAGGAGCTCACAATCCATACGAAAAAAAAGAAAAGAGTAACGGGAACCATCAAACCTGTCTGGTAGAAGGACAAGAGGTTCTGGGGGTTGAGCAGCAGTAGGCTGTGTCAGTCTGGCCATCTGCTGCGTCAGAGCCTGATTGTCTTCTTTTAATTCAGTAAGTGCGTGTATTAACGCAGTTACTTGTTGTGTTAACTGTGTCACCTGAGTGGTCATTTCTGCTGAATCCATTTTATCTGGTTCGTTCAATCTGTAACGCTCCTGCGTTTTATGTATGATGTGGATTTACAGCTGCAGAAATATTCCACTTCAGTAGTCATGTAGAGAAACGCTGAGACACCAATCCCAACTCCCAAAGACTCATCATGTGTGGATGATCTCAATTCAGCAAGTAAATACACACACTCAATAAGATGTTCCTAGAGTGACTTATGTATATAGTAACACAGTGATGATAGGCTGAAGAGACAGGTTGGGTAGAGATGGTAGATGACAGACACTTGAAAGGAAATGTTCTTGAAAGTAAGATAGTAGCAGATGGGATGCAGATAGGTTAGCAATCATGTATGGTAGCAGATGATAGAGTAGCAGGTGAACATACAGGAGAGACCAACCCAGTGCAAGAGCAGATGGTAGTAGGCTCAAAAGCTAGCAATCTTAGATAATGCAGATGTAACAATAGTCCTTAGTATGCAGAGCTAGATAGTGTAAGCTTTAGTATAAAGGTTATAGAGGTTTCCCCTGTGGGGTACTTATCACTAGTAGCAATGTAGCAGAGGAGAGGTTCGTCAAGAGCGGATGATCCGGTAGCGGGATACAGGGATCAGCGCAGCGTGGTTCCGTCAGCGAGGTATGCTTGCAAGCATGAGAGCTTCAAGACAGGTTAGCATCAAGGCACAAAGCAGGTTGAACGAACACATGTGAGTGAAAGCTGCTGATTTAAATAGCTGTTCAGTCCGGCGCCTCATGATGATGTCAGCACTCTTAAAGGGAAACACACCTATATGTGCTTCATCTATCTAGGTAGATGGAACGCACCCGGAAATGATGTGATAGGAGGCACTGAGAGTGCCAGAACCTTACACCGCCATAGCGCAAGAAGAAGCGTTAGTGAACGCACTAGTCATGTCTGTCCGGGAAACCTTAAGTCTTGAGGTTACACCGGCAGAGGTAGATGACACTGAAATTCCCTTTGGTACCAGCAAGCCTACCAAAATGGCGAAGGTTTTTCCCTTGCCCAAATGTTTTGGTAACCTAATTAAGGAAGAATGGGATCATCCAAAAAGAAACCCCTGCTATTTCCAAACGCATTGCTAGGCACTATCTGTTTGAGGAATCCCTCCTTAAGAAATGGACGGTAGCACCAGTGGTGGACCCACCAATTTCCAGACTAAATAAAGCCACTGTTATCCCGTTGGAGGACGCTCCGTCCTTTAGGGATCCGGTGGATCGAAAAGTGGAAGCCGAATCCCGCTCCATTTTTTCCCTGATAGGGTCAACATTTAGGCCAGTGATTGCCATTGGTTTAGTTTCACAAACATTGACAGAATGGACCAAAATGTTACGCCGTGACATAAAGGGGAGAAGTATCCCCCCGGCAGTATCAGATTTGCTGGAGCAGATTGTACAAGGGCTACAGTTCATCTGTGACGCCGCCCTGGACGCCACTCCCTTGCTAGGGCGTGCATCTGTTTCAGCAGTGGTCCTCAGACGCGTGTTATGGTTAAAGTGCTGGTCGACTGATCAAGGTTCCAAAAAGACTTTGGCTAATCTTCCCTTTCAGGGGGATCGCCTGTTTGGGGCCAACTTGGATGAGATTATAAAGGATCTCACTGGGGGTAAGAGCACTTTTTTACCACAGACAGCTAAAGGTAAAGGACCTCGTAACAGGCGAGGACGTTCCTTTTCCGCTCATAAGAAGTTTGTTCGCTCCGCTGGGGCGGGCGATAAGGGGAAGTCCTCCAAAGCCCCTTCAGGGGGTTTCAGAGGGCGCTGGTCGGGAAAACAAAAGCCCGACTCAGCCAAACCTGAAGATAAGACAGCCTGAAGGTGCGCCCCCACCCATCTTTGGGGTGGGGGGACGTCTTCACCGGTTTCCGGATCCATGGCTTTCCAGAATCCCGGACAAAGGAGTTTGCGAGGTCATGCGGTCGGGATACAAAATCAAGCAAGTTTCGATCACTTCTACCGGTGCGATTCTTCCCTTCCAACATTCGACTATCCCCGGATCGCTTAAAAGCTTTGCGGGGAGCAGTAAGACTTGATGCAACAGGGAGCGGCAGTTCCCGCTCCTTGAGCAGAACGTTTTCTTCACTTTTGCAAAAGATCATTCCTAGTTCCCACCAGGGTGAGCGAGCGGACCAGAGAGTCTCTGGTCTGGTGGCCTCAGTCTCCGATGCTCAGCCAGGGGAAGTCATTTCTTCCGACAGAATCCAGGTTACCGATAAATGTATTGGAACTGAGAGCGATCAGACTTTGTCTGATTTACTGGACCGAGTAGCTTCAGGGCAACCCGGTTTGGATTCAGTTGGACAAGGCCGTGGCTTATGTCAATCACCAAGGGGGCACCAAGAGTGCCCTGGCGGCCATAGAGGTGGCCAGCATTCTTCATGGGGCGAAACGGTTTGTTCCGGCTCTCCCCGCAGTATGCACTCCGGGGGTGGAAAATCGGCAGACAGATAATGTCTGGATTCTGGATCAGGGGATATGGCCTTTTTATCCAGAGATATTTCACCAGCGGTGCCTTCATTGGGGCACCCTGGAGGTGGATCTGTTGGCAGCTCGGCTCAACAGGAAGGCGCAGAGTTTTGTAACCCACTCCCGAGATCCGCGAACGAACACAGCAGACGCGCTGGTCGCCCCGTGGAGACAGTATCAGCTACTGTATGTCTTCCCTCCTCTCAAGTTGCTGCTGAAGCTTCTTCGCAGGATAGAGGTGGAAGGAATTCCAGTTATCCTGGTAGTTCCGGAGTTGACCTCGTCAACCCGAGTACGCCGACTTCGTCAAGCTGGTCGCGGACGCTCCCTAGAGACTTCCTCTCAGGGAGGATCTGCGGTCTCAGGGACCGATCTTCCATCCTGCTTTACAATCGCTGGCTTTAACGGCCTGGCTATTGAGATTCAGGTGCTGAAGGACAAGGGATTGTCAACTTCAGTTATTCCTACTTTAATTAAAGCAAGGAAAGCGACTTCTAGAAAAGTCTTATCATCGCACATGGCGTGGTGTGAATCCTTTGGATTTCCTCCACGGGCCTATTCGGTGACCCGAATCTTGGCTTTTCTGCAACAAGGAGTTGAGCAGAAGCTGGCCTTGAGTACTATCAAGGGTCAGGTTTCAGCGTTCGCAATTTTCTTTCAGAAACCTTTGGCTACCCATTCCTTGGTGCGGAATTTCATCCAGGGGGTGCGGCACTTGGCTCCGCCAGTGCGCGCACCCTTACCGCCCTGGGATCTTAATTTGGTGTTGTCGGTTCTGCAGAAACCTCCCTTTGAAAATATCAGGGAGATTCCCTTGCTTACTTTATCCCAGAAGGTGGCCTTCTTGGTGGCCATTACTTCTGCACGCAGGGTGTCAGAACTGGCCGCATTATCTTGTCGTTCCCCATATCTGGTGGTTCATAGGGATAAGGTTGTTCTTCGTCCGAATCCATCCTTCCTTCCTAAGGTGGTTTCAGAGTTTCATCTGAATGAGGATATTGTATTGCCTTCCCTATGTCCTAAGCCCAGTCATCCTCGGGAGTTTGCGTTACATTCCTTGGATGTGGTTTGGGCAATCGGGGTATACCTGAAAACTACGGACTCGTTTCGTAAAACGGATTCACTTTTTGTGATCACGGATAGCCCCAAAAAGGGGTTGCCTGCATCTGCCGCGACTATCTCCAAATGGATCAGACAGACGGTGGTACAGGCTTATTCTATTAAGGGTCGGAATCCTCCGTTCCCTGTTTAGGCGCACTCCACTCGGGCGCTTAGTGCTTCCTGGGCCTTCCGCCATCAGGCGTCAGTGGTCAAGGTTTGCAAGGCGGCTACCTGGTCGTCGGTTCATACCTTTACAAAATTTTATAAAGTTGATGTGATGGCATCGGCGGATGCATAGTAGGATCGTATGATCTCTGCAGTTATACCAGGGAGAATGACAGACGGCTTTGTTTACATCAGCCGCCTGCCTTTCTCCCTCTCCAGCGGGAGATCGCGAGTGGCCGGTGGACATCGGAGCCGCCGGTCACTCGCGCGGGGATGCCCGTGAACGAGCGGGGGCGGGAGTGTGCCTCCGGGGGCGCGCGTTCGCCCCCTGCAGGCTTCTGGGCGAGCGACTTAGTACTACGTCGCTTTGCCCAGGAGGGGATGACTGCCGCAGTAAATATACTGTGGGTGGTCAGCAAACGGTTAAGGACTGCCCCATGTAGTTATACTGTGATAGGGTGGCCTTTAAAAATCACATACCTGTACATGATTCAGATCTTCAACTCTGGGGTGCGCATGCGCACCGCCGGAGCCCAGCTCCCGCTGTGATTGGACAAAGTGGGAGCAAATCAGCGGGTGGCCGCCACACCCGCCGATCGTTCAGAGGTGAGGCAGAGCGGTGGTCTGCCTATGTAAACAAGGCAGACAGCTGTTCTGTTAGGGAGGAAAATGGAGATATTGTGTTTCTGCTAAGCAGAAACTCGGATCTCAGTTTTCCTCCAGTCACAGCATCCCCCCCCCCCACATTTAGAAAGCACTCCCTAGGAGCACACTTAACCCCTTGATCACCCCTAATGTTAACACCTTCCCTGACAGTGTCATTAGTACGGTGACAGTGCATTTTTTCTTTTTAGCACTGATCACTGTATTGGTGTCACTGGTCCCCAAAAAGTGTTACCCAGTGTCAGATTTGTCCGCCCCAATGTCGCACTGCCGCTAAAAATCACTGATCGCCGTCATTACTAGTAAAAACAAAAAACATTAAAAGTCCATAAATCTTTCCCAGAGTTTGTAGACGCTATAACTTTTGCGCAAATCAATCAATATACACTTATTGGTATTTTTTTTTTTACCAAAAACATGTAGCAAAATACATATTGGCCTACATTGATGAAGAAATTAGATTTTTTACTTTTTGTATTGGATGTGTTTTATAGCAGAAAGTAAAACAAACATTTTTTTTTTCTCAAAATTGTCAGTCTTTTTTGATTTTTAGCGCAAAAAAAAATAAAACCACAGAAGTGATCAAATACCACCAAAAGAAATCTCTATTTGTGGGGAAAAAAGGACACCGGTTGTTTTTGGGTACAGCGTCACACAATTGCATAGTTGTCAGTTAAAGCAACGCAGTGCCGTTTCGCAAAAAATGGCCTGGTCGGGAAGGGGGGTAAAACCTTCTGAAAGCGGAGTTCCACCCTAGTTATACATTTTTTTATAAAAATACCCCCGGGACAGTCAGGGCTAGCACATTCCACAATGGCTAGCCTCTGATCTGTCCCGGGTTGCACTTACCTTTCAGGAGAAATACTTACCTTGAAATTGTCTTCTCCAGCGCTGCCATCTCGGGTGTGGGCAGCTTGAAGCCAGCGCGATCCTCTTCCGCGTCCTCTTCGGTCCTCTTCCTCCTTCTTCGGTCCCACGATGCACTGCACCGGCCCCGACGTCACTTCCGGGTCGTGCGCGTCATCCCTCCACAGCTTCTGGGCATGCCCAGAAGCTGTTTAGAAGGGAATGACGCGCGCGCCCCGGAACTGACGTCGGGGCCGGTGCAGGCGCAATGATTCCTGGTAGCGATGACGTTCAGCTCCCAGGAATCATTGCAAAAGCCAGGAAGTGACGAATCGCCGTGGCCGCCGAGGGGAGGAAGAAGGAAGTAAGGTGAGTATATTTTCTCTAAAAGGTAAGTGAAAAAAAAAAAAATTGCGATTATCCATTTGTTTTTCAGGTGACCGGGAGCGAGAAGATGGAGGTAAGTATAAATTTCGTGTGGAACTCCGCTTGAAGTTAAATTAGTGCTTCTATCAAAATTGAAGTAGGGGAGCAACCATTGCATGGTCTCTTAAAATAATTTAAATCGTTGGTCTGGCTTTAAACATTTTGAATCATGAAATTGCAGCAAGCATGCTGTAAATTCGTGTCAGAATGTCTTATATCCTTTTTTTTTTTTTTGCTTGAAACAGCACTTCAACCATACAACAAGGCCTGAGAGAGATGCTTCCATGTCTCTTTACGTCACATTTAGCTGTCCAGTCAGTCCTCCCGCACCATAGATAGAACACCTAAAAGCTCAACTGGCTAGTTGTACAAAACTGGAAACACGTGACGGAACACCGCCACCTACTGGCTAACCGTTCTCATTGCGATCAGGTTATACATCCCTTCTTGCGAGTAGCAACATGGCGACGTTTTGGGTACTTCTATTATGTATTAGGCGTACCAAGATGGCGGCGTGTCAGTTAGCAGAGTGTCAGCTATGTCACACGGGCACAGTCATGGCGCAGACTGCTCTTGCAGCGCCGAGCGATCTGACGGCCCGGAACGTGGTTTGGAGTATGGGCTTTATCAGAAGATTGACCTGGAAAAACTGCGATGTCTGAATGAGCGTGAAGAAGGAAGCGGCAAGACTGTGTTCAGGGCCTGGGAGGAGCGGGAGGACCGGAGCCGGGTAATGTCACACACACACACACCTGCCTGCATGTCTGATGGGTGAGCTAGGGAAGTGTATTGGAAAGGCCTGATGGTAGTTCTTGTCTAATCCCAAAAGCAAACATTTTAGATTTGCTCCCATTTATTATACCATTCAAATTTGTTTTCTTTTTATCTGTTAGATAAAAGCAAACAAAAATACATGTTGATCCTGCCAAAAAACCTGTGAGCTGATAACTTCCTGTGCACTGACTGTTATTAACCTCTTGCCGACTGCCCCATGTACATTTACTGCGGGTGGCGACACCTGTGCACAGAATCACATACCTGTACGTGATTCTGCACTTCCAGGTCTGGGGTGCGCACGCACGCCGCCGGCCACCCGCTCCAATCACAACGGGAGCCAATCTGCGGGTCCCACCGGTGTTCTGCCGACAAACTCCAATCACAGCGGGAGCCAATCAGCAGGTCCCACCGGTGTTCTGCCGACAACTCCAATCACAGCGGGAGCCAATCAGCTGGTCCCACCGGTGTTCTGCCGACAACTCCAATCACAGCGGGAGCCAATCAGCTGGTCCCACCGGTGTTTTGCCAACAACTCCAATCACAGCGGGAGCCAATCAGCTGGTCCCGCCGGTGTTCTGTCGACAACTCCAATCACAGCGGGAGCCAATCAGCTGGTCCCACCGGTGTTCTGTCGACAACTCCAATCACAGCGGGAGCCAATCAGCTGGTCCCACCGGTGTTCTGCCAACAACTCCAATCACAGCGGGAGCCAATCAGCGGGTCCCACCGGCGTTCTGTCGACAACTCCAATCACAGCGGGAGCCAATCAGCTGGTCCCACCGGTGTTCTGCCAACAACTCCAATCACAGCGGGAGCCAATCAGCTGGTCCCACCGGTGTTCTGCCGACAACTCCAATCACAGCGGGAGCCAATCAGCAGGTCCCACCGGCGTTCTGCTAACAACTCGAATTACAGCGGGAGCCAATCAGCAGGTCCCACCGGTGTTCTGCCAACAACTCCAATCACAGCGGGAGCCAATCAACTGGTCCCACCGGTGTTCTGCCGACAACTCCAATCACAGCGGGAGCCAATCAGCAGGTCCCACCGGTGTTCTGCCGACAACTCCAATCACAGCGGGAGCCAATCAGCAGGTCCCACCGGTGTTCTGCCGACAACTCCAATCACAGCGGGAGCCAATCAGCTGGTCCCACCGGTGTTCTGCCGACAACTCCAATCACAGCGGGAGCCAATCAGCTGGTCCCACCGGTGTTCTGCCGACAACTCCAATCACAGCGGGAGCCAATCAGCAGGTCCCACCGGTGTTCTGCCGACAACTCCAATCACAGCGGGAGCCAATCAGCAGGTCCCACCGGTGTTCTGCCGACAACTCCAATCACAGCGGGAGCCAATCAGCTGGTCCCACCGGTGTTCTGCCGACAACTCCAATCACAGCGGGAGCCAATCAGCTGGTCCCACCGGTGTTCTGCCGACAACTCCAATCACAGCGGGAGCCAATCAGCGGGTCCCACCGGTGTTCTGCCGACAACTCCAATCACAGCGGGAGCCAATCAGCGGGTCCCACCGGTGTTCTGCCGACAACTCCAATCACAGCGGGAGCCAATCAGCTGGTCCCACCGGTGTTCTGCCGACAACGCCAATCAGCTGGTCCCACCGGTGTTCTGCCGACAACTCCAATCACGGCGGGAGCCAATCAGCTGGTCCCACCGGTGTTCTGCCGAGAACTACAATCGCGTCATTTTCAGTGACTGTACATCATGAATAATTGGAGGTTTTGACAACTTGGTGTTTTCACAGAACAGGAGGTGTTCTATCAGATTCTGCAACCGGAAGTGACGTTCAGACGGGAACAACTTACTGCGCATGCCCCATGCGTTCCAATAGGTTATCTAATGTGGCAGAACACAAAGTAGCGGCGGACGTCTTCTTGCACCCACGCAAGTCTTGAATTTTACATTTATTTAAGCAGTAAACACGCCTTATATACTGAAATAGACTATTTTACCGTGACCAAATGAAATAGTCTATTTCACTATATAGTCAGTTTGTCGCTGAGCAGTGCGGGGTGTACCAAAATGGCCGTCGCCACCTTCTACATGCAGGTTTCTTGTTATATTTATTATTTTACAATAATAATATAAATGTAATACTGTTATTCAGTATATAGGGTGAATTTACCGCTAAAATAAATGTAAAATTGAAGACTTGCGTGGGTGTAAGAAGTGTCCGCCTCTGCTTCGTGTTCTTTTACATTATAAAACCTATGGGAACGCACAGCGGCCATGTTGGAATGCATGGCGCATGCACAGTAAGTTGTTCTCGTCCGCACGTCACTTCCGGTTGCAGAATCTGATAGAACAGCGGCAGCGTATAGACTCCTGTACATGCTATAATGAGTGGACATTGTTAGTCCACTCATTATAGCATGTACCGGAGTGTAAAAGCTGCCAATGTTCCGTGAAAACAACATTTGGTCGAAATCTCCAATTATTCCTGGTGTACACTCACCAAAAGTAACGTTGTCTTCGTTTTCGGCAGAACACCGGCAACCTGCTCCCATTGTGAATGGACACAGCTGGAGCCAATCAGTGGGTCAGGCGGACTCAATGTCTGCCAGCAACCGGCGATCATTCAAGAGAGAAGCAGAACGGCGGTCTGCCAATGTAAACTAGGCAGATTGCCATTCCGTGACAAGGGAAGGTAGTGATCTTGTGTTTCTGCTAAGCAGGAACACAGATTTCTGCCTTCCCACAGTTATTAAGCACTCCCTAGGAACATATTTAACACTTTGCCCCTGATGTTAACCTCTTTCCAGCCAGTGTCATTAGTACAGTGACATTGCAATTTTTTTAGCTCTGATCACTGTATTGGTGCCACTGGTCCCCAAAAAGTAGGGATGCACCGAAATGAAAATTTTGGGCCGAAACCGAAAATGCAGGATGCCATTGGCCGAAAACCGAAAATGACTTTCCCCAAAAAAAAATTAAAATAGATAGAAGAGGGGCATACACCAAAAAACAGGCAGCAACGTACACCTGTCGCTGCCACCCTGTCACAGTATATGTACTGTGACGGGTTGGCAAGAGGTTAATTTAATTACCAATGGTATTTGTATTATGCAGCATGAGGGGGTTAATGTATTGTCACTGCTGCATTAGTGCAACCAGTATCAGTGTTAATTAACACTGGTTGCACTGATACTGGTTGCACTAATGCAGCACAAAGGGGTTAATTAACTGCCACTGGTCGGTCACTAATGCAGCAGTGACAATACATTAACCCCCTCATGCTGCATAATTAATACAAATACCAATGGTAAGCTGCCTCAGCTATCACCCCCCCCCTCCCCCCTCCTCTCTCAGCCTCAGCGTCCCTCTCCAACTCACTCAGCTCCTCCGGTCACTGTGTCCATTATTCAAAAGTCCCGCCTCTGGCCGGCCGCCCGCCTCCCGGTGATGTCACTACTACTAGGATCTGTACATGAATGAACTGACACACCGGGCGGGCGAGCGGCCTCTAATAGCTGTCACTATGAGCCGTTCACTTCTCTTCAATTCCCTGACAGTCCGGGCGGCCGCTAATACATAGTACTATGTGATCCTTCCTGTCAGCTCAGCGGGACTATGACTATGTGTGAATGAGATCTGATCTGACCTGACACCGGGCGGGGGGGCGGGTTGGAGCGGCCGCTATTAGCTGTAACTATGCAAGCGCTTCACTTCCTTGTCAGGCATGTATCTCCGCTGACAAGGAAGTGAAAGGCTCACATAGTTACAGCTAATAGCGGCCGCTCCAACCCGCCCCCCCGCCCGGTGTCAGGTCAGATCAGATCTCATTCACACATAGTCATAGTCCCGCTGAGCTGACAGGAAGGATCACATAGTACTATGTATTAGCGGCCGCTCGCCCGCCCTCCTGCCTGGTATGTTCATTCACTAATGCAGAGATCCTAGTAACAGGGACGTCATTGAGAGGCGGGCGGCCGGCCAGAGGCGGGACTTTTAAAACCTGCCCTGCGCTGCGCTGCGCCGCGCCCTCCTCCTTCCTCACGGCGGCCATATTAATTTCGGCACCGTTAACCCATTATCGGCCGAAATGAGAGAGGCTCATTTTCGGCCGATAATTTCGGTGGCCGAAATTTCGGTGCATCCCTACCAAAAAGTGTCATTTAGGGTCTGATTTGTCTTCCGCAATATCACAGTCCAGCTATAAGTCGCTGATCGCCGCCATTACTAGAAAAAAAAACAAAAATTCAATCAATTCCATTGTTTGTAGACATTATAACCTTTGCACAAACCAATCAATAGACACTTATTGGGATTTTTTTTTTTTTTACCCCAAAATATGTAGCAGAATACATATTGGCCTAAATTGATGAAGAAATTAGATTTCTATTTTGTTCATTGATGGACACGGCTCCTGATCTTCTTAACCATTGGGTTATACCGTCCCCTACAGGAGTAGGACACTAGGCAGAAAAAAAGTTTGGCTACGCCTATGGGCAGTCCCAGGGGGGTATACTCCCTCTCTCTGTTATACGTACTCCGTTTTTTCTGCCTAGTCGGGAGTAAGGCCCTAATTCCTTGCTGGGATCTCTGGTCCTGGCAATTTTTCTTCTTTTTAGATAGATTTATTCTTCTGTTTTTTTTCCTGTGAGATCTACAATCAACTGTCGACTCCACAATAGGTCGGCCGCAACATAGCCCCACCAGGCAGGGGCTGGCCTGATAGTTAAATGCCTCGCAAGGTCACACCAGGTCTCAGCCCGAGTCGCAGCATTTCTCTATTTCAATGGCGAGGGGTTCTGTCTGAAGTGGTGCATGCCTGGTTCCTGGTTTGGTGAGTAGCTGTCCCCCCTCTCCCCCTGGAGAGTTTTGGGGTGGGCATGGGCACCTTCATGGGACGGTCTGACCCCCAGGTTCCCCTCCTTTACGTCAGGCACCCCCCTCATCTGTCCCTATATCCTATCCACCCCTCCACTTATGCTGGGGCTATGTGGGTGGTCTGGTCCACTTCCTAGGGTGGTAGCAGGGTGCTATGCTTGCTATGGGGGTTGTAACTGGTGGGGGCTTATACTGTCCTGCCTGGGCCTGTCCTTGAGGCCTAGGGATTCCTCCTTGGTGCCGCACAGGGCCGCCATTTTGTTGTAGCTTTTGCTGCAATGTATGGTGGCCATGTTTGTGTAATCTGTAGGCCATTTTGAAGTGGTTTGCCATAGAAAACAGCGGCGGCCATGTCTATGGAGCCTTCTGGGCGGTATTTTTGGCGGTGGGAGCCCCTCCTCATCCCCTGGTGCTGACTCTTGTATCCTTTAATTTCCTGATCGCTGCTTGTGCAGTGCAGATTCTACTGGTGGCTAAGGTTCCTAGCTTATGTGAGGTGATGAGTTTGGTGGGGTCCTCTCCCTCTCTCCTGAGGATCGATTGGTGCTTTGTGGCTGGCAACCGGGTGGTGCTGCCAGAGCTGTTTACCGGTTTACCATTGCCCTGGTGTCACAGACTCTGACCGAATGGGATAGGCTTTTGCGCTGTGACCTGGAGGGGGAGTAGCACCTCCCTGCCTTTGCTGAGCTGGCGGACCAGCTGGTCCAGGGGCTGAAGTTTATCTGTCATGCCTCTTTGGATGCGGCTCCCCTAGTGGCTCGGCTCTCTGTTTCGGCAGTGGTCCTGTGGCATGTCTTTTGGCTCAAATGCTGGTCTGCGGACCAGACTTTTAAAAAGGCCTTGACTTATCTTCCCTTTCAAGGAGATCGCCTGTTTGGTGCTACCCTGGATGACATCAATAAAGGTCTCATATGGGGGAAGAGTACCTTTCTTCCGCAGGTTACTGAAGGCAAGGACCCTCGTCCTAGACATGGGCCCCCCTTCTCGGCTCATAAGAAGTTTTTTATGTCCCTCAGGGTCGACTGACAAGGGATCGAAGCCCTTCGGGGCCTCCTCTGGAGGATCCAAGCGAACTTGCTCTGGCAAGTCAAGAGCGGCTTCTCCAGACCCGCGCACAAAGCCCCTTCAGCATGAATCTGCGCCCCCACCCGTATCTGCAGTGGGGGGAACGTCTTCGCTGGTTCCCGGACCCGTGGACTTCCCTGGTAGAAGACAAGTGAGTCGATGAGGTCATACGGTCCGGCTACAAGATCAAGTTTCATTCTTACCCCTTGCTAAGGTTCTTCCTTCCAACATACCACTGTCCCCGGTTCGCTTACAGGCTCTTTTTTTTGGGGTGGTGCAAGACCTTTTACTTCAAAGGTTGATGCAGGTATTGCATTAGGGTGAAAAATGTTATGGCTTTAGAACCACTTTAAAATCATATAGTAGCTAGAGGACCTGCCGAATTGACTGTTTCCTGCGAATGCGCAGGAATGACGTTGTCCTGCGCTGGCCAATGAAGAGGTCAAAGACAGGCACTCAGAAAAATATGTTGGCAAGGGACCATTGGACAGGTGAGTATTAATACCTTTAGTCCTGTTTTAAGCCCACAGTCATATGCTGATCCAGCCCTGAGTCTTCTCCTTCTGTTTACTTCTGCTTCTTCACATGTCCATGTCACTCCATGCAAGATGTCTACACTTCCTGATGGTTGTCTTGAAGGGGGGAAGGAGGGGGGTTTCCTCTCAGGAACCAAAAGAGGACTGACAGCATTGCAGGGATGGATTAGCAGCAATGTCAAGGGACCTGGTTAGGAAACGTAGGGGAGTATAGCTGGCTCCACCAAGTAAAGGATAAAAGAAAAAGCCTGTCAGGATGGATAGGGGGGAGGGGGGGTGGGTTCTTACACAAAAATCTCCCTTTATAGCACACTAAGCCTAACCTCTTCATAGCACTGGATGTAGCTGCTGAGGATGCTATTCGGCAACTCTGAAGGAGGTGCTTAACAAAAGACTTATTTGAAGCAGCCTCCTGCAGGTAATTGAATGCACAACTTATGTGTTTGGTGCTATATTCCAACGGAGAAGACTAAACTTCAGCTTTAATGCGGTTACTTTTTAACTTTTACCTACAGGTGCGCCTATAATAAGGCTTACCGGTAGGCAGCCGCTTACCCCAGTGGCGCATGCGCTCTGAAGGTCCGGCGTATCTTGCCGGACCTTCAGAGCTCCTTGCCGGAAAGTGAACTCCCACGCACATGTGCAGGAGTGACGTCATCGCGGCTCCGGCCACTCACAGCACCGTAGCCGTCTAACCTGGAAGAGACGCTGAGGGAACATGTCAGCAGTCTAGTACTTCGTTCTAAGGTAAGTATATCATAATGTGCTAGTATTCTATGCATACTAGCACATTATGCCACTGTCCTGCAGGGTTTGTTTTTTTGGGGATACAACCGCTTTAAAGTTGACTAAAGCAAAGATAACACTACTCCCATTGTACCTAAATCTGTTACTGAGAACCTTCAAATACTTATCGTTAAACTAGACTTGGATCCTACCAGTAGCCGGCTGACTCTCTATAAGTTAGGGTCTGGGAATCTGTGTGTGACGGGCACTGATTGGCTGCTTGAAACAGTTTCCAACTTTTGCTGCTGCCTAAACCAGGAAGTGTCTAAGGGCATCTGTTAAACGGAGCGAGTTTGTCCTCCTAAATGGCAGTAATTGAGGGTTCAACTTGTTTATCTGCTCATTGTTTAGGTGAGCTGCTCATTGCAAATCTTTGTTGTATCAGCAGAGACCCATTCCACATAGGCATTGAATTTAAAGGGGAAACCTTTAGGCTGGATTCACACATGCTGCGGCTCACAGCAGGGAGTCCGGTGTGTCCCTGTTCACCGATTCAGGTGCAAATTTTTGGCTGAATTTGCACCTGAATCAGAACCAAAGATGCACAAAACCCTTTCCAATTGTAGACCGCGGCTGCCTTGGAGGTGTGTGAACCGGCTCCATTGAGAGCCGCTCACATTCTCCTGTCATGCCAATTGGATGCAGGGAAACCTGCTTCCAAGTCGCATAAGTGTGAAATTCATTGTGCAATTTAAAGTGTAATTTAAGAAATACCTTTTTATGTTTTGGATAGAGTGGAGCGGGATTAAAAAACTTGTTAGTTTTTATTGCTGTCTGTGCCCCGTTTATGAGATTCATCTTCTCTATTTGTCACGTTTACTGTTATCACCAAAAGTGAAAGTAGAATAGACAGTAATAGAGGAGAAATCTTCCAATGGGGAGTGGGACACTAGTTCTTGTGACACCCTGGGATTCCCTCATTTTAGAGGGATTTTCTTTCACCTCCTGTTTTGGCTGTGGGAAGGGAAATCTCCCCTATAGGACACAGATGGCCAAAAGGAAAAAAAAAAAAATGACTGGGGTTTTAACATTCCCTCACTCTATCCATAATGGGGAAAACAAGATTTTGTCTTCAGCTCTACTTTTTTTTTTTTTTTTTTTTTTTGTATAAACGTTTTATTGAGAGAAATATAAACAGAACAGTATCATCAGGTAGCGAAATAACAAGGCCAGGTGATACAAAATGAGACAACTGCATACAACAGAGAGCATCGTATAATGAACTCAAATTCCTATGTCATTAAAACAAGCAAGTAGAGCTTAACTTGAAACAGTAAGGCTGTCATATGTACATTACATAAGAGTGCGGATGTATCACGGGCACATGCCCAAGCTTGAACGGACAAGATGAGTGGGAGGTAAATCTACGAAGGCTTCCACGTAGGGAAGGAGCACTTGTTAGTGAGGCGTAGAGGAGAGGGGGGGAAAAAGAAGAAGAGAAAAAAAAAAAGGGGGAACGTAACTAGGAGGGGGGGGGGGGGAATTCCCTATCTCAACTACCTGAAGATAAGGGAAGGGTGCAGTGGGGGGGGGGCTTCAAAGTATTATGTGAAGATGAGTCGTCCCAGGGACGAACACCCCCAAGGGGATCTAACTGTGTCCGAGTCCATGGGATGACCATCTGGTAGTGTTAGCAATCGACTCCCCGGTGAATGAGGGAATGTGGGAGCAGTGGAGAATAGGAGGGGGGGTTGGGACGAACTACTTAAGACAAACGCGGGGAACATCTGGAAACAGCAGATGTGGAGGAAAGAGAGGCAAAAGTGGAGGGGAAACAAGAGAGACAAAGAGAAGGGGGGAAGTGAAGAAAAAAGGGGGGTTCAGCTCTACTTTAACCACTTGCCGACCGCCAGCAGTACTGCGGGAGGTTGGCTCTGTCCCACGAAACGACATAATGGTACCTCGCTTTGCAGAACCTTGAGTGGGTGTGCGCGCATCCATTTGCCTAGGGAGGGCCAATCAGCGGGTTCGGCGGCCGCGATTGCCACTGGGCACCCGCAATCGCTCCCTGTGGAGACAGAACGCCAGTATGCCGTTGTAAACACAGCAGACCGCTGTTCTGTTAGTAATGAACACCAGGATCCTGGGCTTCTCTTATTTAGGGACACAGGTCCCTGTGTTCATTCAGTAAATACACCCCCCTCCCCCCACAGTTACAAAGCACCCCCTAGGGACACATTTAACCCTTTGATCTCCCCTGGTGTTAACCCCTTCCCTGCCAGTGTCATTAGTACAGTAACAGTGCATATTTTAAGCACTGATTACTGTAGTAATGTCACTGGTCCCCCCCAAAATGTCAGTCGGGTGTCCGATCTGTCCGCTGCAATGTCGCAGTCCCGCTAAAAATCGCAGATCGCCGCCATTACTAGTAAAAAATAAAAATGGCATAAATATTTCCCCTAGTTTGTAGACCCAATACCTTTTGCGCAAACCAATCAATATACAGTTATTGGGATTTTTTTTTAACCAAAAATATGTAGCAGAATACAAATTGGCCTAAAATGATGGGGAAAAAAATAGATTTTTCAATTGTTTTTTATTGGGAATGTTATGTAGCAGAAAGTAAAAAATATTGTTTTCAGAATCGTCGCTATTTTTTTTTTTTTTGTTTATAGTGCAAGAAATAAAAACCGCACAAGTGATAAAATACCACCAAAAGAAAGCTCTATTTGTGGGGGAAAAAAAGGACATCAATTTTATTTTGGTACAGCATCGCACGACCGTCAGTTAAAGTAACACAGTGCTGTATCACAAAAAATGGCCTGGTCATAAAGGGGTAAAACCTTCCGGTCAAGATGTGGTTAAACATTTTATGACTTCCCATTGCACATATACTGCGGCAGTATGGGCGCTCTGCCCCGGATCACGTACCTAATATGTGATCTGCACGTCAGTGTAGAGTGCCGCCACCGCCCGGCTGTGCTGTGGTTGGCTGCAGTACCAACCAATCAGTGGCTGTTGGCCGCTTATTGGTCGCGACACTTGACAATCAGCTCCAGACATTACCGAAGAGAGCTTTGCCTAGGTAAACAAACACAGGCCTTTCTTCTGACCGGAGCAATGTGCCAATTTGTTTTCTCTTCCTGCAAAGCAGGAATTAAAAACAGCACATTCCTTAGTAAAAGCAGCACATACAGTACATAGTAACACATGTTGGCCACACATTTAATGCCTAGATTGCCCTAGATGTTAACCCCTTCCTTGCCAGTGTCATTAGTACAGTGACAGTGTATATTTTTTAACACTGATCACTGTATTGGTGTCACTGGTTCCCCAAAAAAGTGTCACATGTCCAATTTGTCTGTCGCAAAATAGCAGGCCTGCTATAAGTCGCTGATCGCCGCCATTGCTAGTAAAATAATTGAAAATGAATAAATAAATCCCATAGTCATGTTTTTCAGCAGAAAGTAAAAAAATATTGATTTTTTTTTTTTTCAAAATTGTCTTCTTATTTTTTTTTCTAAAAAAAAAAAAAACTGCAGAGGTGATCAAATACCACCAAAAGAAAGCTATATTTGTGGGGGAAAAAAGGACATACATTTTATTTGGGTACAGCGTCTCAGGACCGCGCAATTGTCAGCAAAACTAACAGTGCCATTTCGCAAAAAATGGCCTGGTCATAAAGGGGGGGGGGGTAAACCTTCCAAGCTGAAGTGGTTAAGCTGGTCGTAGATTAATCAAAATGTGGCTGGTTCAGCAGCGACTGGCTGAATTTTGATCCAACTATGGCCATTCCTGTTCGACAAAAGTTGATCTGTAACACCTCCTGTCAAACAGAAATGTTAGAAAATTCTCATTCGATCAGTGGCTGCATTCAATCAGCTGCAGCGCTGATCAATCTATTCTACAGTGGAGGAGTCTCCATTGTCAGAATACAGTAGCCCAGTGGGGAGGATTACTCTGTCCACCTTGCTTGTGTGGATGGGGGGAATCCCTTCCCTTTTTGTTCTTTTCACCCAACTATGGGTGGCCTAAGACTGTAGAACAGTGCTGACACAAAACGTTCCTATGTGGTCCTATGACCAGAAGATAAAATGTCTCAACTATGGATCTAAGAATAAGCCATAAATTTATTCTGACCTACTTTGGTGGCTTGCTTGTATCCACAAAAACATTTTCAACTGTCTTAAACATGTGACCACCCAGAATGCTTGGTGACCACACTGCCCTGTTTTGTGATGTTTTTTTTTTTTTTGCCATCTTGCGATATTCTTTGGGATGCAACTTCAAACAGACAGTAAAATACCTGGCTAAAGATTTGTAAAGCAATAGCCATACACTTGTGATCCATCCAAAAATGCTGCATTATGTAGCTGCATAGCATAAAGAGTATGGCATTTTTTCAGAGCTCCCAAGCAAATATTGTCTGCTTCTTATAGTGATTGTTCATATTACCACAAAGGTGATGCCCACCTTGAGCATTCTTCCTACTTCTACATGGACTAATGGCTGGAATGCACGGGCCGAATATCGCCCGATCAATCGACCACCGACTTATGAAAAAGTGTTCCTCTGTCGAAAACGTTGCCAACATACACAGGCCGAATATCGCTGCATGCGTGATGATGTTCTACAGATTTTAAATGAACGACCTTAACACCAACGTATAGAATATCGTTCGTTCGCAAACGAGACAACAGAATTTTTCGTTTTTTTCAAACGGGATTTTTCGTTTACAATATCGATATCGGTCACTGATGGCTGGGCATTAACGAGTAGAATATCGGCCGATCCTTCGCTGAATGGAAATTTTCGGCCGATTTTCTTATCGTGTATTCCGGACATAACTCCCCCTTCTTCCTATCAATTTGTATCTTTTGTCCAGAGAGAAGTACTAAAGTCACATTTAATAAATTAAGGATTACTAAAGAGCATTGATCACTGACTTAATGCTGTATCAACATTCTATCCTCAGTCTATTCCTGCATCTGCATTTTTTTGGCTGTTCAAACCAGTCAGCAGGGGAAATGATACATCAATTTTCTGATGATTACAAAAGTGAAAGAACACAACCCTGGGCACCCATTAAATGTGTATGTTCCAGGAAGGGAGCTGGATGCTGCACAGTGTAGTTATGCAGTCTGCCCATCCATTGCCTGATTCCATTCTCACACTTGCTTCTGAAACTGTATTCAAGCAACTGATTAACACAGCTAAAGTCTGCACCATCCAGTGGCCAGCAAGTGAGAATATGCTTGACTAAAGGTTTGCTAGGTGCATGATCTTTCCCTCAGGCTCATGACATTGCTTACACTGTTTGCGCTCAGTGCATCTGAATGTGTGACTTACAGTGGGAGATAATAAGAGAGCAGTATAAATTGTAGACACAGGAAAGTTATGGAGATCTCTGGAATGATTCCAAGGTAAGGGACTAAGAGCCGGTTCACACTGGGGCGACTTGTCAGGCGACCTGGTCGCCTGACAAGTCGCCGTGGGTCGCCTGCCATAGATTAGCACAGGACCCGCTCTAATAGGAGCGACACAAGTCGCTGTGACTTAGAAAAAGGGTCCTGAGCTTCTTTGGGGCGACCTGGAGCAACCTGCATTGACTTCAATGATATGAAGTCCGTGCAGGTCTCTCCGAGGTCGCGGTGCGCGCTGTGCACCGCGACTTCACAGGTCGCCCCGGCAAGTCGGGTCGCCTGTATGTGAACCGGTGTTCCATGAGAATTACCTACCCGTGAGAAAAACCTACCCTCGTCACTTCCGGTTGCACGGCACTGTATGTCATTTGGCGTTTACATTAAAACAGCTGTGCTGCAATACGAGTGATCTCCACTCCTGTCCCTGTCACTTCCCTCATCTCGGCTAGTAAATCTAAAAGCCGCGGGGGGTGTATGAGAACATAAATCACGGAGCCGAGACCCGCTTTTATATTTACTAGCCAAGATCAGGGGAGTGACCGGGACAGGAGCGGAGATGACTTGTATTGCAGCACACTTGTTTTAATGTAAGCGTGGCGTGGGTAGGTTTTTTTCACGGACACCGTGATAATTTCCTACTAGTGCGCATGCGCACTAGTCAGGTCCTCAGCACTTTCATTAGGTATCCGGGGCTGTGAGCATGCGCACTGCTGCGCTGCTCAGCTGTTCCTGGCCGAAAGTGACGAGGGTAGGTTTTTCTCACGGGGTAGGTAATTCTCACGTTACACCGGCTCTAAATGTACACAGAATTCTAAAAGAATTGAAACGATTGCAAATTGAAGCTTGAAGCATATATGGCGTGTTTGTTTTTTGATTTTAGCTTCTTTTTAGTGTCACTTCCTGTGACAGCTGCCTTCATAGTTTGTCTCTTCTCTCTTCAGTTTGTAGAAAGCGATGCTGATGAGGAATTACTTTTCAACATTCCGTAAGTATGATTTATTGCTTTTCACCTTGTGTGCCTTCCTTGGTTTCCCGCTTGTTCCTAACTGCGGATATTCTTGTTAGGTTCACAGGGAATGTAAAATTGAAAGGTATTATAATCATCGGGGAGGACAGTGATGCTCACCCTTCAGAGATGAGATTGTGAGTACCATAGCAACAACATATATTTTCTTTCTCTAGATTTCTCTCATCTGGTACAGGCTGCTTGTGTATGCATGTATAAAATAAGTTATACATTTTTATTTATAGAAACTTATGACAACAGTCCTTATGAGTAAGACTGCAACCTTGCTACTTAACAGGGTAGCAGTAAAGAAGCAAAATAAAACCTTCTCCTTTGTTCCCGGTGATTGAGAACCAAGACTTCACCCCGGGCTTGACAGACCCAGGTTTTCGCACCCTGAAGGCCAGAGGTCTCCATCAGGCAGACACTTTATCGTCCGAGGACAATGGGTTTCTCGCCAGACTCTCTTCTCAGGCAGCTCCTTTGCCGCTTTGTCGTTCTGGCAAAAGAAACAGCTGGCTCACTTCCTGCAATCCTTGCCACCTGCGGCCTCATTTGCTAGACTCACTCCTTTCGAAGACCTATGTACGTCGGCTTCCCCATTGCGCCATACCATATCCTTGCTTTATCGTCTTCTGACGGGACCTGAACCTTCCTTTAGACCCCTTTACCTAACTCGCTGGTAACGGGACCTGGGGCTTTCCTTGTCGTACCACCAGGTTAATCGTATTTTCTTCTTCACTTATAAGACTTCCACATGCTCCAAATATCAGGAGGCTGGATACAAGTTCTTGACCAGGTGGTATTACACCCCGGCTAGGTTAAACTTACACAAGATGTTCCCCTCATGTTCTGATCTCTGCTGGCGCTGCGGGGAGGAGGTGGGATCCCTTCTCCACATCTTCTGGTCCTGTAGCCGCCTGCAGCCCTTCTGGGCTAAAAATTCACAGACCATACCCTTACTTTGAGTCCTGCTCTCTTCCTCCTCCACCACAATAGCTTTCCGCGATCCTCCTACCGGAAATCGATCCTGCCGCTCCTATTCACGGCGGCCAAGAGCTGTATTCCTCTTCTCTGGAAACAGTCGCAACCCCCCACGGTAGCAATGTGGTTGCGAAAAGTAGCAAATATCAACGAAATGGACTATTGTGGCGGCTTAAAGGGGCACTAGAGAGAAGTTCCTCAAACGATGGTACTACTGGCATGAGTTCAGTTTTCCCGCAGAATACAAAGATTTGATCGCCTAGATTGATACCGGTAGACCAGTTGGCCATCTCCATCTCTCCCGCCCCCCCCCCCCTTTCTACCCTTCTCTCACCCCCCCCCCCCCCTATCTTTTCTTTTTTTTTTTCCTCTCTTACCTTTCCCCCTCCAATGCTCTGCAGTTCTACCCTACTTCTGGAAAATTTCCTCCACCCCCCCCCCCCCCCCCCCGGGCATACGTACGCTAGTTACTTCTCGACGACTGCGGGAGGGTCAGGCCACCCGGATTGTTCCTCTCTATCTCCGTATGCCGGCCATTTGATAGAAGCCGGTGGGGACTGAGACCTTTCCGAGGGGCTGATGCCCCGCAGATCTCTTTTGACTTCTCGTATATTGTTTATCACTGTGAGATCATATGTCCTAAGGTTTGTTTTTGCTTCATGATTTGTTATCTGTTTATCTAATGTAAACACATTAAAACAATACTGGCGCGCACACCTAGGAACACTGATTTGGAGCTGCTGACACTCCCTAGTTAATCTAAAATAACCAAACAGTCTGAAATGTAAAACCTAATAGTGCAGCGCTAAGTGAACCAAACAAAAAATTATCAGTGTAAAAAGAATCATCTTTTTGTGCACTTCCATCTGCACGGGCCCCTCCTGCATGGACTTTTTACACTTTGATAATTTTTTGCTTGGTTCACTTAGCGCTGCACTATTGTTTTACATTTCTGTTTATCTAATGTGTTTGGACAAATACCATTGCTCTTAAATGTATTGTATGCCTATACCTTTTTCAATAAATATGGAATTTATAAAAAAAAAAAAGCAAAATAAAAACTGTTGTCATCCATAAATGTGAGCAACAACCACAATCCTGAACAAATACAGTATCTCACGTTTTTGTAAATATTTTATTATATCTTTTCATGTGACAACACTGAAGAAATTACACTTTGCTACAATGTAAAATAGTGAGTGTTTAGCTTGTGTAACAGTATAAATTTGCTGTCCCCTAAAAATAACTCACAGCCATTCATGTCTAAACTGCTGGAAGCAAAAGTGAGTACACACCTAAGTGAAAACGTCCAAATTGGGCCCAATTAGCCATTTTCCCTCCCTGGTGTCATGTGACTCATTAGTGTTACACTGTCTCAGGTGTGAATGTGTTAAATTTGGTGTTATCGCTCTCACTCATACTGGTCACTGTAAGTTCAACATGGCACCTCATGGCAAAGAACACTGTGAGGATCTGAAAAAAAGAATTGTTGCTCTACATAAACAGGACAGTTTCCATTCCGAACAGGCCTCGCTATGGTCAACCAAAGCAGTTGAGTGCATATGCTCTGCGTCGTAACAAGAGGTTGTCTTTTTGAAATAGACGTATGAGTGCTGCCAGCATTGCTGCAGAGGTTGAAGGGGTGGGGGTTCAGCCTGTCAGTGCTCAGACCATACGCTGCACACTACATCAAATTGGTCTGCATGGCTGTTGTCCCAGAAGGAAGCCTCTTCTAAAAGATGATGCACAAGAAAGCCCACAAACAGTTTGCTGAAGACAAGCAGACTAAGGACATGGATTACTGGAACCATGTCCTGTGGTCTGAGGAGACCAAGATAAACTTATTTGGTTCAGATGGTGTCAAGCGTGTGTCGCGGCAACCAGGTGAGGAGTACAAAGACAAGTATGTCTTGCCTACAGTCAAGCATGGTGGTGGGAGTGTCATGGTCTGGGGCTGTATGAGTGCTGCCGCCACTGGGGAGCTATAGTTCATTAAGGGAACCATTAATGCCAGCATGTACTGTGGCATACTGCAGCAGAGCATGATCCCCTCCCTTCGGTGACTGGGCCGCAGGGCAGTATTCCGACATGACTACAACCCCAAACACACCTCCAAGACGACCACTGCCTTGCTAAAGAAGCTCAGGATAAAGGTGATGGACTGGCCAAGCATGTCTCCAGACCTAAAACCTATTGAGCATCTGTGGGACATCCTGAAAGGTGGAGGAGCGCAAGGTCTCTAACATCCACCAGCTCCGTGATGTCGTCATGGAGGAGTGGAAGAGGACTCCAGTGGCAACCTGTGAAGCTCTGGTGAACTCCTTGCCGAAGAGGGTTAAGGCAGTATTGGAAAATAATGGTGGCCACACAAAATATTGACATGTTGGGCCCAATTTGGACATTTTCACTTAGGGATGTACTCTCTTTTGTTGCCAGTGGTTTAGACATTAATGGCTGTGTGTTGAGTTATTTTGAGGGGACCGCAAATTTACACTGTTATACAAGCTGTACACTCACTACTTTACAATGTAGCAAAGTGTAATTTCTTCAGTGTTGTCACATGAAAAGATATAGGGGCGCATGTGCGCGATCGTGTGAGATGGCTGCCTAGACTCTGCACCACCGGACCCTAACAACCCGACTAATGGATCACTGATTTAACCCCGGCACGACAGCTCAAGCTCCCACGACCGCAGACTGCTAGGCACCCATGGGCATGCACTGCACGCCTAAATATAGGCAGAAGCGCTTATTGCAGCCAAAAGCCTCCCCTGCTATGGGAAAGCAAGATGGAGCCTGAACCTCCTGGTGACTCCATGCGGCTCTCGGCAGGAGGACCAGCCTCCCCGACAGACAGCCTGCAACAGTTCCCCCACGGACCTGGTAAGCCCTGTATCAACTGACCCTGAGACATTGCTTTCTAAATTCCGTTCCATAGTGAGGGATAAAATATCCACGGCCTCCTGCAAGCTTTCTTCAGATCTCATGAGGGGCCTTAAAGAGCTAGGCCACCGCACAAATCAAATAGAACAAAGGATGGATTTAGCCACCACAGTTCTGGAGGGCCATGAGGATGAGGTGGATAAGCTCAACGCTGAGCTGAAAGCTTACGTGATAAACTGCAGGTTGCTGAAAACAGGGCCCAAAGGGATACCTTCCGAATCCGCAGGATCCCAGAGGCCATAACTGATTTGTAAGGCACTGCTACATCCTTCTTCAAGGAATTAGCACCGGAGAATCCACTTGAGCGCCTGGAATTTGACTGCATTCCCAGATTCTTTGCACCTAAACCCATGCACGGCGCTCATAGGGATGTCATTATAAAATGTCACTATTGCAGCACTAAAGCAAGTCTTTTGCAAGCAGCTAGAGAATGGTCTCTCTCCAATTGTCACAGATCTTTCTCGATCATGATTGCCAAACGGCAAACTTTGAAACCATACTTGCAGATCCTGCAAACCCATGGTATCGAGTACAGATGGGGGTTCCCCTTTAAACTTTTCCTTCCAAGGCCGCCAGTTCCAAGCCTCCACAATGCCTGACCTGCAACGCCACTTCCAGGAATTGCAACTGGATCTTCCACCTTCCACCTCAAAATCCCATCGTAGGTCGTCTCCACCCCTCCGGAAATCGTCTCAAACATCTCAGCAAGGCTCCCAGGCCCTCCGCTACCTTCAAGCCCAACACTTCCAGGATTTCCCTATAGGCTGAGGGACCTAGTTCCCTAGGACTGGGTCATACATTTCTACATGGACCTGGGCTTCCTACCATTTGTTATCGGTGTTGGCGCTATTAGACGGCACATATCCTGTCTCCTTCCAGTTACCATGTGGCAGTCCTGTGCCACAATGTTGGTGTTCTTCCTAGGTTATTGTTATACTTTAGATGAAAATACATAAAATGCTTTGAATTTACATGCAGGTCGCAATAGTGCATGTGGGTTGGCCACCCTAGGCTGCCCAATTTGAGAGATGGCGGGCCTGGATAAGGGTGACCCACATTTGGTGCGCTGACTGCATAATGTTATACTTTTTCAACTCGTTGTGCCCTTTGTTGCTCATTGTGGCTACTGGTCTACTTAAGTTCTCTCACTACAAGTGTAAGATAGGTATATCATCTCTCTCTATCTCTATATATCTCTATCTCTATCTCTATATATCTCTATCTCTATCTCTATATATCTCTATATATCTCTATCTCTATATATCTCTATCTCTATATATCTCTATCTCTGTATATCTCTATCTCTATATATCTCTATCTCTATATATCTCTATCTCTATATATCTCTATCTCTATCTCTATATATCTCTATCTCTATCTCTATATATCTCTATCTCTATCTCTATCTCTATATATCTCTATCTCTATCTCTATATATCTCTATCTCTATCTCTATATATCTCTATCTCTATCTCTATCTCTATCTATCTCTATCTATCTCTATCTCTATATATCTCTATCTCTATATATCTCTATCTCTATATATCTCTATCTCTATATATCTCTATCTCTATATATCTCTATCTCTATATATCTCTATCTCTATATATCTCTATCTCTATATATCTCTATCTCTATATATCTCTATCTCTATCTATATATATATATATATATATAATTAAAATAGGGAAAAAAATATATATCATAAAATAAACCAAAAATAACCTATTTTCCATCCAGGTTGTCTTCTTATTGCTTATGGGACTTGCTTCCAAATATATAGTCCTTTATTCTTTGTTCTTTTATTTAGACTTTGAACCATGATCTGGTTACCCTTGGCCACGATGGGCGACACATGAGCCAAATTATCTACTTTTCAGTGTTGCACTATTTCCATTAACACCATTATCACCCTTTCGGGTTGTCAGGTTGTTGTTATTGGTTCCCCACCCTGGGCTCCCCTGGTTTTGGGGCCTGGGATGGGTACAACCCAGTCTTGCTACGGGAGCTTTATACGTCCTCTTTTATTATGTTTGTGCCTTTTTTATAATATATTATGCTTAGTGCTCAATTTTTTTTCTGGTTATTGAAATTGTTTAAGATAGCCCGGTGGATCACTACTCCCCCAAAAGGTCGGAACTTGCGCAGGACTATGGTCCTGGCCAACCACGACCTTCTCGTGGGCCTTTTGACACACTTACAGATGCATTTTTGCTTTACCAGTTTTTCTCGGCCTTCTTATACTTTTTCTCTTGGCTCCTCCTTTTTCATCAGCTTCTTCCTCCTTTACAATTTTACCTTATTCTTCCACCCCTCCCCCCCCCCTTTGAGCCCCGGTTCACATATGTGTGAGTGCCGGGTTCGCATGTAATATCGGAGCGCACTGCTCCGACATTACATGCGATCAGCTGTGCGGTGCGAGTTTAGCCATACAGTTTGTATGGCTAAATTCGCATCGCGCCCGGAGCAAACACGCACAGGAGGCATTTTTGCAGCCGCATCAGGATCGGATCGCACAGCGGTTCACACTTGTGCGATCCGCTCCTGTGCGAACTGCACGATCGCACTGCGATATGCGATCAAACTGGGGGTGTCGTTAAGATTACATTGACACCCCCAGCGTATCGCATATGGCAGTGTGAACTGCCGGGGGTGCGTGTGCGATGCGGGAACAGGCTGCGAATTCGCAGCCTTCCCGCATCGCATAAATGTGAACCGAGCCTGAGTCCACAAGGTCTGCATCAGGAGACACTATTACGCTTTTATCTTTTTTCCCATCATGACGCTAAACTGGTTGTCTCTAAACATCTAAGGTATGAACTCGCCCCAAAAGAGAGTGAAGGTTTTTAAATATCTTATTAAAAAAAAAAAAAACAGCAGATTGATATAGCATGCGTACAGGAAACTCCTATTTCTTCTTCCTCTTGTCCTAGGTATTTTGATGCCCAGTACCCTCGAGTGCTCTTAGCTAACGACCCGACAAAGCAGAGGGGAGTCCTCATAGCCTTTCGCAAATCAGTCCCTTTTAGTTGCACTAAGCAGATAGCAGACCCAAATGGTAGATATCTTCTGCTCCAAAGCGTTATTCAGGATACGGAGGTCACTATAATGACCTATTATGCCCCTAATTCTAATCCATGACCTTTCCTGACCCATGTTTGCTCCTTCTTGGCATATCGCCAAAAGGGTACCCTCCTTTTATGCTGTACCTTTTTTCACACAGCAGCTTCCATTCACTTCAATAGGAAGCCCTTCTGTGGGCCTGTCAAGCTGCTGATAGAAAATCTGTTTTCCTTTTTATATAGTTTAAAACTCAGAATTTGAGGCAAGTGTGTGTAAATACTTATTCATATGATTTCCCCTAGGTTTAAGAACGTTCCTCAAATGAGCTTTGATGACACAAGAAGGGAAGCAGACCAAGTCTTTAACCTAAACATTGATACCACTGGTGATCTGGAGTATCAGACAAAGTAGGTATTTACAATATGTAAATCACATATATGCATTAGCCTTGAAAGGGTTTTCTAAATGACTAGCACCACGTTTACACCCATCCAATATCCATTTGCAGTGTGCCAGGAAGCAGCTGCAAGCCTACTACCACTTTAGAAATTGGCTTTTTTGTGTGACCTAACCCCACTTCAGAAAATATTGCTTCCTGTGGTTTTGAAAGTGGGGGGTGTCATGGCGCTCTTCTAATATCCCAAGGTGGTACAAGGAATGTGGGTGGATGGGAGGGGGGGGGGGGGGGGTTATGGGGCTGCGTGGGGGGTAACAAAGTTTGGTACTGTAGGGAAGCTATAGTCCGCGGCAGCCGGCTGAAGCGTGGAGAAGCCCTGAGAGATGCAAGAAAGGAGAGAGCGGCGCCAGCTTAGTATAGTACAAGTTTATTTAACACTGTTAAAATTGGTGACTCACTGTCCGAGGTTGGGTGAGACCGGTACACAAAGACTGTTAGGGTCATCCATCTTCCTCTTCCAGGATAGTGGTCATAGGAGAAGGTGGTGAGGTTCCAGAGGTATAGCCGAGCCGCTGTGGGGCTGCTAGTTGTCACTGGCCGCGGCGGAGCATGCACAACAGGGCTCCGGCTGCCGACTTCTGATCCCTGATGACATCACTTCCACGCCTGACGAAGGAGCACGGATGCTCTGAACGCGTGCAACCCCTATTTTTCTCCTGCCAGGAAGTGATGTCATCAGGGATCAGAAGTCGGCAGCCGGAGCCCTGTTGTGCATGCTCCGCCGCGGCCAGTGACAACTAGCAGCCCCACAGCGGCTCGGCTATACCTCTGGAACCTCACCACCTTCTCCTATGACCACTATCCTGGAAGAGGAAGATGGATGACCCTAACAGTCTTTGTGTACCGGTCTCACCCAACCTCGGACAGTGAGTCACCAATTTTAACAGTGTTAAATAAACTTGTACTATACTAAGCTGGCGCCGCTCTCTCCTTTCTTCCTGTGGTTTTGCAAGACTAGTGGTGCATCATGCTGTAAAAATAAAAGATTTGTAATGATAATAGCTATTGATTTTGCGTACCGGCTCAATGCAAACAGCTGATTGCTGTTTGGGAAAACATGATCAACGCTAGTTACTACAGTGAAAGAAGTGTAGAGGGCTTTTACCTCATAGTCTGAGGATTGGAGTCTTAGAAATCATTGGATATAGAGGTTGTCTTCTAACCAGTTAGTGTACACACACTAGGCCTTGTCCTCCTAAAGTGTTTTTAAACCTCAGACAGGAAATATGAACAAAGCATATCCCTCTATAGCGTGTAATTGTCCCAATCAATAATTGTAGAAGAGAAGACTGCAGATAGACAGATACAACTTATGTAGGAGGATGTGTATCACCTGAAGCCAGACACTTCACTGGGTATATGGAAGGGTTTACAACCACTTTAAGAAAGCATCATCTGTCCTAATTTATGTTGAGGTGGAACCAAACCTCTTCTAGTTTTACATCTGATAGACTGTGCCATTTTCAGCTCTCTTCTGGTCTGCAGTTGCCATGGTCCTGCTCAGTTGAGCAGCTATGACACCAACCATCTGAGGGTTTGACAATTGGTTGAGAGCTAACCTAAGCAGTGTGACAGTTGTCACCAGAGGCATGCCTAGGATGCAGGATACATTGTGTATAGGTTAGTAGGCAGAATGTAAATTAAGACACTGCAGAAAACAACATTGGTATGTTTGTTTAATAATTTAAATTTTTTGAATATTTCCAACATTGTAAAAATCATTCCACTTTAAGGACTCGTGCACACTGGACGTTTTTACAGCTGCTGTTTTTGGCATTAGACATTTTTATTTTATTTTTTTTCTGCAGCCAGTAAACTCCCCAAAAATGTTATCCTATGTGTCCATGCACACATAGGCTTTTATCAGCAGTTTATGGCAGGAGCGTTTTCTGGCTGGAAAAAAAAAACCCAGTAGTAGTGGCTTTTGAGAGGAGTTTTTTAGCTGTAAAAACGCTCTAACTGATTAGAAAAAGCTTAAAAACACCGAAAAAAAAAACATGGCTATTCAGCATCTATCAATGTTTTTGAGCCATAAGCTTTTTGTGGGAGTATAGTGTTGCTAAAAAAAAAAATTGCTACAGCTAAAAAAAAGCTGAAAAATGCTACTGCAAAAAAGCTGAAAAACTCCTTCTACAGTTACAGCTTTCTAATGACATTTTCATAACTTCCAGTGTGCGTGAGGCCTAAAGCTTGTGGTGAATACTTAGGCTACATTCACACCTGAGTGTAGCGTTTTCGCACGTTTTTACCGCAATTTACAGGCGTTTTTTGTGCGGGCGTTTTTAGATTAAATAGAGACCAATGAAAAACGCCTGTAATCTGCCCAAAAAGAAGCTCATGTACTTTTTTGAGCGTTGGGCGTTTTGCTCACAGCGTCAAAACGCTCAGATATGAACAGGGGCCATTGAAATGAATAGGATTTGTCTTGTTGGGCGTTTTGAGAGCTGATCCTAGAGCAGAAAAACTCCCCAAAAACGCCCCAAAATGCCTACATGTGAACGGAGCCTTAAAAAAAAAAAAAAAAATATTAACTCAATTTATGACCACTTTGTGTTGTTTTTTTTTTTGTTTTTAGTGCTTTCCATTTGTTTTTCATATCCACTCTTTTTCACAAATAAGACTTTTTTTTCACTTTTTCATGCATGCATTACATTGGGCTCTTTTTTTAAGGGCTAGCACCAAAAGTTAGGATTCAGCAAAACGTGGCTTTGATCGGACTATATATCTTTCTGTATGTAAATTGTGATTTATAATATAAGACGAGCAGCGTTGCACAACATCAAATGTATATGTACTATATGGGACACAAAGCGGTGTATAACATAACAGCCCAATATATATAAATCTGTTATACAACACTTTTTACATTCTGATATACTGAATACATCAAATGTGATAAACAGCTCTGCAATATAACAGTCTACAGCATGCAAGTAACTGTGCACTGTAACTGTCCACAGCATTCAATCGCACCTTTGCAGTGATTTGCAGTGATTTGAGAAACCACCACTAAATGTTTTTTATGTTCACATCCACACAGCATACCTAAAAATAATTTATTTTAAATTTCTCACCGTTTTGGTTGTTTCTATTAAATTAGGATAATACACATGACTTCATAGGCAGCTTGCATTGTTCAGAATTATTTGTTGATCAGTAAACTATAGGGGCAATTTTGGAACAAGCTCCTTCTTGACACTTCACAGAAGGAGAAATCTACATAAAAAGAGGTAAGCTGCTATTTTAAAAATATTTATTTAAATTGGTTGTAAACTCTCATATATATATATATATATATATATATATATATAAGTGACTGGCCTCAGGTGATACAAAGAGATGAAACAAATGCTCCTACATAAGTTGTACCTGTTTATCTATAGTTGTTTTTCCCCTACATCCATTAAAAGTGCAGAATTTACACAGGATATGTAAGCTCTGAAAAACAGGAGGCAGAGAGCTGAAGTTGCATCAGTGAGGAGAGCTCGGAGACCTGATTGGAGGGAAAAGACGCGCCCCCCCCTTACACAGGAAAAGAGCTGAGGCTGTCAATCAGCTGGAGGTCCGTCCCTTGTCACCATTATTCTTTTGGTGTCTGGAAAATTAGTCAGAAGTCATTCATACTGATAGCAGAGAAATGAGACAGAGGACCGAAATGATATTTGGTGCTATGGACTGAGTACACATTATAGAGGGATATGCTTTGTTCATATTTTGTGTCTGAGGTTTACAACCATTAACTTATGCTATGTGGATGAGAAATACACTTTAAGGCTAAATTCAGGCACTGGGTCCAAAGGGCTTCTAAAACTGAAATCCGGAATATTGCTGCACTCCTTGGTATCTTTATTGAAGCATTAAAATCACATCACAGATATGACAGGAACATAAACGGTAAGGCCTTTCACGCTAATGTCAGCGCTTACTCTCACCCTGACACATGGAAAGAAGAAAAAACAATGCTGGCTGAGACATTTTTGATTCTGTTGCTTCCCTACAGCTGAACGACATCTCTGGATCCCTTAGAAGTAAACCAAAAAGTGGGGTCACTTGGGTGACATCATTGATAATGTGACAGGCACCTAGACAATCAAATTAGTTAGTTTTCTTGTTTTCTTCTACCATTATATTATTCTTTAGCATATCAATGGTAATGTTCCTGTGTTTTTTGGTTTTGTTTTAGAATATCCCGGTTTTCCAGTGTATCTCATTTGTCTATCCATATCTCTAAGAATTTTGGGGCTGAAAACACAAAGATTTTCTACATTGGCTTAAAAGGAGAATGGACAGAGGTAAAAAAATTGCATGTATTTACCAAAACTTTTGGGTAAATCCTGGAATAGATTAGGCTTCATATTAAACCATTGAAATTGCACATTACCACACACGGGCTGCCTCAAAATACATTTTTACTTTAGTGCTGGAAACCCTTTTTGAATTCCTTTGGAGGAATGGAGTTGATGAAATGTCCATAGCCAATCTATCGATCGACATCAACCACCCTATTGTTTTTTCCCTGCTCGATCAGTGCTACGGGCTAATGACTGCAGCACTGAACATTGTATTCTGGATGCAGAATACAACAGCTCAGTGGGAGCATTTCCCCATCAACCTCCAATGTGCAGATGGGGGAATTGGGTCACTTTTTTTATGTTCGAACCGCTCGTTGAAGGGAAAAAATTGAATGTTTGAGCTGCATTATATAGGTCACATACAGAGACAGATGGTGATGAGAAGTGTAGGATGTGAAGGGGTTTAAAAAAAAAAAAAAATGTTCTCACAGTCAGTGGAAATAAATAAATGGATCTGCAGCTTCTGCTGCAGAATCGTTCATTCCACATTCACAACTTACTCTGTTGGAGGAAGGGGGGCGATCAGCCATGTAAAAATAATGTGATCACTATAATAGGTCAATAGTCAGATTGGCTTGGTGCACGGTTTCTGTGTACACAGCGAATTGCAGGCTCAATGGCCACCTGGTGGCTGTTTTATACAGTGCCATTTTTTAAAAAAAGAATTAGGTAAATAACCGTTCTCCAATCTGCCAGGCACAAGGCTCCCAGTAAACCTGTACAGGGGTAGCATGACTGTAATATTCATTCTCATTAGACTGGATGAAAAGAACAGCTACTTTTTTTTTTTAAATAAGATTCCTAATCCTGGTACATTAGCTTTGTGGATTGACTATCATAATATATTGGATAGATAAAACATGTTTGAATTACAAATATCTTTTGTTTATATTGCAGGCTCATCGCCACGAAGTGACCATCTGTAACTATGAGTCAGCAGCTAATCCAGCAGATCACAAAGGAACCCAAATCACTCCTGCGTCGCATTTTATTTCCTAATGTCATAATAATGTTCCTTGGCTTAACAGGATAGCTTTTTTTTTTCTGCATGATTTCTGCTGTTTATGAATTTGTTTAAATACAAATCTTGATACAAAGAATGTGCCCTTATATTTATTATTTGTTACAGGTATATACAGTGTAGAACACCAACAATTTACACAGTACCTTATATACTTCAAACTCACATCAGTCGATTCCCTCAAGGAGTTTAAACATAAAGACCCCTAACTCACATACACTATATTACCAAAATTATTGGGGCGCTTGCCTTTACACACACATGAACTTTAGTGGCATCCCAGTCTTATGCCCCCTACACACGTGCAGATTATCTGAAGACTTTTGTCTGCAGACTTACCAAAACCATATAATATGAGGTCAAACCTAAACACTTTCAATTTGTATGCAATCCAGCAGGCCCTTGCACTACATAGAAAAGGTAAATCTGAAGACAAAAGTCTTCAGATAATCTGCACGTGTGTATGGGGCATAAGTCTGTAGGGTTCAATATTGAGTTGGCCCACCCTTTGCAGCTATAACAGCTTTAACTCTTCTGGGAAGGCTGTCCACAAGGTTTAGGAGTGTGTCTATAGGAATGTTTGACCATTCTTCTAGAAGCGCATTTGTGAGTGACCATTCTTCTAGAAGCGCATTTGTGAGGTCAGGCACTGATGTGGACAAGAAGGCCTGGCTCGCAGTCACTGCTCAAACTCATCCCAAAGGTGTTCTATCGGGTTGAGATCAGGACTCTGTGCAGGCCAGTCAAGTTCCTCCACCCCAAACTCGCTCATCCATGTCTTTTTGGACTTTGCTTTGTGCACTGGTGTGCAGTCATGTTGGAACAAGAAGGGCCATCCCCAAATTGTTCACACAAAGTTGGGAGCATGACATTGTCCAAAATGTCTTGGTATGCTGACACCTTAAGAGTTCCATTCACTGGAACTAAGGGGCCAAGCTCAACCCCTGAAAAACAACCCCACAACATTATCCCTCTTCCACCAAATGATTTGGACCTGTGCACAAAGTAGGGTCCATAAAGACATGGATGAGCAAGTTTGGAGTGGAGGAATTTGACTGGCCTGCACAGTCCTGACCTCAATCCAATAGAACACCTTTGAGATGAAATAGAGCGTAGACTGCGAGCCAGGCCTTCTCGTCCACATCAGTGCCTGACCTCACAAATGCTCTTCTGGAAGAATGGTCAAACATTCCAATAGACACACTTCTAAACCTTGTGGACAGCCTTCCCAGTATAGTTGAAGCTGTTAAAGCTGCAAAGGGTGGGCCAACTCAATATTGAACCCTATGGACTAAGACTGGGATGCCATTAAAGTTCATGTGCATGTAAAGGCAGGTGTCCCAATACTTTTGTTATTATAGTGTATATACATGCGCTAGGGTCAATTTTAGACAGGATCCAATTAACCTACCAGCATGTCTTGGGAGTTTTGGAGGAACCGACGCAAACTTCATGCAGGTAGTTTCCTGGTTGGGATTCATACCGTAGGCCAGCCATACACTGTTCAAATCTGAGCCGTTAATGGGCAGGCTGAATGTATCAAGTTGATCAATCAACTTGGGTACAACCTGCCTTCCGGATCCTCTTGCAATTATTGCATGCGGCTGATATAGCCACTAGTGATAATCACTGTCTTCTCCCGGCGGAAACTGCTGCCCCCACCGGGAGCAGACAATTGCTCGGCAGGAGAGATTCCCTTGTCAGCAATGTCTGTGTTGATGGGGGAATCATGCAAAATTCTTTTGTTGCAGTGTATGGCCAGCCTAACCCTGACATGACCCTAGTACTGCAAAGCAGAAGTACTGACCACTAAGCCACTATTCTGGCTTTATCCCACAAAGCAGATTTAGCAATGAATAGTAGAGGTAATAACCGAGGTACTGATCCCTGGAGTTCCTTTCCAGAGTGAAAAAAAAATGTTTTTAGATTTACTTTACACTTTTTAAGAAAAAAGAAAACCGGACCCCATCCTGTATTAGGAGGACTTTACTTGCTAGTGAGACCATATTACACTTGTTAAAGGTTTCAAAAAATGTATTTAGAAAACATTAAAGCTATGTCACATGACATAAAAAATACATATTACAATAAAACCACTTTGACAGCATTGCACAAGACAAGTATTAGACATATAACCTCAAACGGGGGCCAATCCTGGTGCACACCCCAAAAAAGAGGGTGTCATGAAGCAACCCCAGCCGGAGATTTGTAGGGAATGAAAGAAGCCTCCCTAGGTCCACGCGTTTTGCTCTAAGCGTGGCTTCTTCAGGACCCAAGCGAGAGAAGGAGGAACTTATATTCTGCTAAACATAAGTAGTAAATGTCATGCATTGGGGTATTGAAAGCCAATATGTCAGTTGTTGAAAAATATAGAAAACCCTGTTTATGGTTATGAAATAATTCCTTATATGAATATTAGTTCTATTTTCCATGTCTGTTTCTTCATGGGCACTTTCATAGACAAACTGTGGCTGTCAGTGTCTCCATGGGCGGGCATATGTGTTCTCCACGGGCAGACATATATACCAACTATCTCTGTCTGTTGCTCGATGGAGGATAACGCCCTCTATTTGTTTCTGTGCAGTGTTGTCTGCTATGAACAGAAGGGGATGTCTCCTTCCTGCTGGATAGCGAGGCTTGGGTTCCGCAGCATTCTGCGCCATATTGCAGAGGGTGGAACAGGGCAGGGGGCAAATCCTTCCGGTCTTAAAGTGGTTAAGCAGAGCACCATTTTCATGCAATATGGGGAAGAAAAAGGATCTCTCTGCTGCCAAAAAGAGTGAAATAGTTCAATGCCTTGGACGAGGTATGAAAACAATAGACCTTTCATGAAAATGTAAGCGCGATCATCGCACTATTAAGTGATTTGTGGTTGATTCAGAGCACAGACTGGTTTGTGCAGATAAAGGCACATTGAGGAAGATTTCTGCCAGATCCATGCATTGGATCAAGAGAGCAGCTGCTAAAATACCATTACATAGTAGCAAACAGATATTTGAAGCTGCTGGTGCCTTTGGAGTCCCACGGACATCAAGGTGTAAAGTCCTCCAGAGTCTTGCAACTGTGCATATACCTTCTATTCGGCCACCACTAACCAATGCTCACAAGCAGAAACGGCTGCATTGGGCAGAAAAATACATGAAGACTAATTTTCAAACAGTCCTGTTCACTGATGAGTGTCGTGCAACCCTGGTCGGTCCAGATGGATGGAGTAGTAGATGGTTGGTAGACGGTCATTCTGTTCCAACAAGGCTGCGACATCAGCAAGGCAGTGGTGGAGTCATGTTTTGGGCCGGAATCATGGGAAGAGAGCTGGTCGGTCCCTTTAGGGTCCCCGAAGGTGTAAAGATGACCTCTGCAAAGTATGTGGAGTTTCTGACTGACCACTCTCTTCCCTGGTACCGAAGGAAGAACTATGCTTTCCATAATAAAATCATCTTCATGCATGACAATGCACCATCTCATGCTGCAAAGAATACCTAGGCATCAATGGCTGCTATGGGGATAAAAGGAGAGGAAGTCATGGTGTGGCCTCCATCCTCCCCTGACCTCAATCCTATCGAGAACCTTTGGAGCATCCTCAAGCAAAAGATATATGAGGGTGGGAGGCAGTTTACATCCAAACAGCAGCTCTGGGATGCTATTCTGACATTTTGCAAACACATTTAAGCAGAAACTGTCCAAAAACTCACAAGTTCAATGGATACAAGACTTGTGAAGCTGCTATCAAATAAGGGGTCCTATGTTAAAATGTAACGTTACCTGTTAAAATGTTGTTATAAGTTTGGTTGAAATAGCTCTTGATTTCAGTAAATATGCTGCAAACACAACAAATGACAATTTTCAGTTCTTTACAACCTATAAAGTGTTTTGAAACTTACTGTGTGTAATAATTTGGAACAGTGTATTGTAAGTTTTTTATGTTTAAAAAAAAATACTGTTATCATTAGGAGGGTAAAGCAAAAGGTTTGCTTTAATGCTCCCCTTTCCTGCAGCATGTGTTCATCTTACATTGTCTGTTACTGCAGCAATTAGCCAAAATCAAGAAAGGTAAATACACTGGGTATTTTGGGTATAGAGCACTAAATCACTCAGTATATGTGGCAGCCCTGGTAGTTGGTCTTGTGTTATGGGGAGAGGAGAGTCCACAGCCCTATGTAAGCTTTGAGTACAGTGTGAAGGAGCTTAAGTCAGCCATACATGGATCGAAATTCAGCCCGTTCAGCAGGGACCGGATAAATCCCATACCATGTATGGCACCCTGATTGTACAGAAGTCAATTTACCGATCAAATTTTGTACAACCAACCTGTTGGATAAATGCTGCTCAATCAATGCCGTAGGCTATAGCCTGCAGCACTGATCAGTATGTTCTGACAGTGGAGAAGTCTTCCCGCTATCCGAACACAGTAGCAGTGTTAATTTTGGCAGCAAATTTCAATTTAGTCTTAGTCTTAGGACTAAAATGGCATTTTAGTTTTAGTCCCATTTTAGTCTTCCGCAAGTGTTTTAGTTTTAGTCGTATTTAGTCGACTAAAACTCCAGTACATTTTAGTCGACTAAAACGTCCTACATTTTAGTCGACTAAAACTCATTTTAGTCATCTATCGAATGGGTGGAGTTTAATTGTAATTTGTAATGCATTATTTAAGCATTTCTCTACAATTTCCAAACTCATTATATACTACTGCTGGTCCTGGAGTGAAAAATCTAATCTGTTATTATTTATGGTATTAAGCTTTGAGCATGCACCAGTGTTAATTTTGGCAGCAAATTTCAATTTAGTTTTAGTTATAGTCTTTTGACTAAAATGCCATTTTAGTTTTAGTCGTATTTTAGTCTTAAGACTAAAATGCCATTTTAGTTTTAGTCGTATTTTAGTAATCTGAATTGTTTTAGTCGTATTTTAGTCGACGAAAACGTTTTAGTCGACAAAATTAACACTGCACAGTAGCTCAGCGGGAGTGAATCCCCCATCCACATCAAGTGATAAAAAGATGGTTTAATTTATGTAGGATATTATTACACATAGCACTCTCTTCTTCCAATGCTGCAATTGATTGATGAATAATGGGGTCTCCCCATGGCATTACAGAATGTCAAGGTGTATTGTGAATGAATGAAGAGGAGAGTAAACAACACAATTACTTCACTATATAAGAGCTGGAGCTACCAGTATAAGTCAGTACCCGAAGAGCACTTGTGGGTATTATAAATATTATGTATAGTAAACAGCAGCACTGCATACTTTTAACATACTCTTCATTAGTTGTACTTTATTTTAAATGTGGTGTTTACTAAAAAAATAAAAATCCTGGGGTTGCTGGCACACCTCGGCCCTCTACACCACAAATGTCTCTGCCTCTCTGGAATTTATTGTAAAAAAAATAGTCAACTGTAGAGATGTGCACTAAGTGCTAGAGGTTGCAGGAACCAGATTCTGCATTTGGGGTGCAAGGATTATGCTCCCCACATTCCAATTCATGGTTTGCCATTCTGGAGCTCTAACTACTTGACCTCTTAAAGATTTACCCTCTTCATGACCAGGCCTTTTTTTGCAGTATGGCACTGCGTTACTTTTTTTTTTTTTTTAATCAAATGTTTATTTACTGGCATTTTGTTAATTTTGACAAAAACATAAAACCAAAATAAAAATATACAGTAAATAAAAGAGATAATGGTAATAAAGGAACATTGAGTAGTTGGTATACTCTTCCGCTACTAACCTTTCATGAACAGCACACACAAGCGAAATACCAGTAGCTTATCAATATTGTATTTTCACATTAAAGATAAGATTGCACAGATCATGAATAGCTTGTAATTTCAAAGGGAAGAGAAAAAAAAATGGGGGGGGGGAATAAAACCACTAAAGTGGCTTAAAACAAAAGTAGGCAAAACTCAATCCAGACCATCCTACTGTGCTTTTCTGCAGCACCTGATTCCATTAATACCTTTAAACCCTAGCATTATGGCCAAAAGGAAAGTTGAACCAAAGAACCATAAACAATTTGGTTTAGTTATATAGGATTAACACTGAAAAATCGGTAATAACACTAAGGGTAACAAGAGCTAGCCCTGGGGTCTATATCCATGGATCCCACATCTTGTCAAATTTGTGGAGAGTACCTCTTTGTTGTAAAATATATTGTTCTTTGAGAAGGGCTGAATTAACCTGTGTACGCCAGTCCTCGAACGTTGGGGGAAGGAGAATTAACCATTTGGAAGCAATACATTTACAGTACATGCTAAGAATAGCATTCTGGCTAAAGGGGTTCTAATTTGAGGTATGTATTCTTCATCTAAAAATCCTGGCACACAGGTAAGGGGATCATTGTTCAGTTTTACTTGAAAGAACTTGTTGATAGTATCAATAATGCGTTGCCAGTAACGGACTAGCTTAGGGCAACGGCAAAACATATGTAAAAGATCCGCAGGGGAAGTACAGCATCTAGGGCAATCCGGACTCTCCCTACTTTTTCACTGATGGAGCTTCATTGGTGTTCTGTATGCCCTATGTATCAAAAATAATTGAGATAGATGTTGTGATGGTGAGAGTGATACCAATCAGACTTGCTCTAGGACTGCCTGCCAAGTGTCTTCCTCAATTTCCTCAAGATCCTTTTCCCACCCTATCCTGCCTGGAATGCAAAGATTGGACAGCAGTTTCATTAGCATCGAACTATAGAGTGAGGAAATAAGACCCTTCCTATCTGTGCTAGTAGCTAGAGTGTTCATTAAGGGTCGCTAGCCGCAGCTGATTAGCTCCCTGGGTCCGAGGCTCCTCCCCTCTACACACAGAAGTGACCTGCTAAGCCTGAGAGAGATCCCAAACTTCAGCTATCAGTGACCTGGCTGCCCGGCGGTGGCCAGAGAGCGGGATAGAATTAAAAGCATCTGATCCTTTTATTTGGGGGGGCACACTGTAATTTTGGGGGGGGGCATGGCCCCCTCTGGCCCCACCATAGTGACGCCACTGTTAAGGGAATGTGGATCAAATTCAAATTAGACAATTTGGCCTGCGCTGCAAGGGCAAGGCGTAGCTGAAGATCCTGAAGGAATCTGCGAGGGGAGATTGCAAACTCCTGTTGTATATCCTGAAAAGATCGTACTTGATCCTACATAAACAGTTGATAGAGGAATTGCACCCCTTGATAATACCAATGACCATGAAGTTTATCCAATTCCACAAAAGGTCTGCCTTCCCATATAGGAGTACAGTGAGATACACCCTCATACCCCATACTTTGTTTCATATCATTCCATACTTTTTCTAACAATGTTAATGTGGGATGTTGTGAGGGGTCCCTGAGCCTGCCCACCCGCCCACCTCCAATTGAGCCAGGAGATGGTATATAGCATCTTGGGAGAGCAGCATAGCTTGATTAGGGTCAGTCATGACTCATATCTCGAACTCCCCACCCTGCAAAATGCTGAAGTTGCGCAGCAAGGAAATATAGTCTTGCATGAGGAGCAGCAAGACCTCCGCTATCCTTGGGCAATTGCAATATGGACATAAGAATTCTGGGGTTGCCACCTTTCCAGATGAGATTACAAAAAATAAATCTATCCATTTAAACCATATACGTGGAATCCATATCAGGGAGTTGTGCATAATGTATATTAGCTGAGAAGCCCAAATCATTTTAATTAGGTTTGTTCTCCCCACCACTGAGAGAGGTAATTTAGTCCAAGCCTTAACTTTAATTTGAAACATATCAAGGAGGGGGTTGTAAGTTATAACGAAGATAATCTTCCACTCTATGGTGAACCCAAACCCCTAAGTATTTAAATGAATCCACTACTTTAATCTGCTGTACACAGTGCGGGAGCAGCAATTGCTGGGCATCTAGCGGCAGGAGAACAGATTTATGACAAAACCTGAGATGGAGCCAAATGTTCCTATTAGGGATGATAGAGAGCCTGTAGTGTCCCCCAGATACAACGCATCATTAGTGTATAGAGATATCTTATCTTCCCTCTCTCTCTCCTTCGAAATCCCGAAAAAAGACACACTGACAAATGGCCGCTGCCAGCGGCTCAATTGCCAGTGCGAAGAGGGGTGGGGAAAGAGGGCACCCCTGGCGAGTCCCTCTATATAGAGGAAATGAGCCTGAGTAGGGACCTGTTCATATGCATAACAGCCCTTGGAGCATATAACAATTTAATCCAGTCGATGAAGTGGCTACCCAGGCCAAATAATTTCAGCACCTCCCATAAATAGGGCCACTCCACGCTATCAAAAGCTTTTGCAGCCTCCAAAGAGAGGATGGTCCTATCCTCCATGTTTTCAGGAAGTTGTGGGTTGAGGTAAAGCCTGCAAATATTATTGGCCGTGGATCTGGTGGGTATAAATCCTGATTGATCAGGATGCACCAATTTCCCCATGACCTTGCTAAGCCTGAGCGCCAGCATCTTTGCCAGAACTTTAATGTCTGAATTCAGCAGTGAAATTGGCCGGTATGAATCAGGGTAAAGCCTGTCCTTCCCTGGTTTCAGAACAACGATACTAGCTATATTTATAGACTAGGGAGTTTAGGCAGTTCTTACGCTGCTTTTAAAGCTTAAATTTAAATACCTCCGGGATCAAGACTTCCCCATAAGCCTTATAAATTTCAACTGGTAGGCCATCCAGGCCTGGCGTTTTACCGTTAGGGGATTGGGCCACAGCACTACTACGTTTCCCAATGTCTTGATGTTCAATGTTCAGTATCTTCCTTTCCTCTTGGGTGAGACAGGGCAAATTTCTGGAGTCTAAGAATTCAGATCAATGCGATGGGGCATAGTGTGCTTTACTACTATAGAGATCACCATGGAAATACTGGAATACATTCAGAATACCCTGGAGGTCATCAATAGAAGCACCAGAGGCGGAGACAATGGATGAGACATAGTGCGGGGGATTTTGGGAACCTGCAATCACCGCTAGCAAGTGGCCTGTGTTTTCGCCATCAGCGAAGTACTGGCAGTTTGTAAAAAATTGCCTATTCTCTGCTTTCTCTAGTGATGTGTGTCTATAAACCAATTGGGCGTCCTTCCAGGATGCTAGATTCTGTGGGAAAGGAGATGAAATATATTGTGCCTCAGTTCTATGAACTTCAGAGGACAGAAAACTCTCCCAACCTGCTATAGACCTTTTATAAACACTAATTTCTTTAAGCAATATGCCCCTCAGAGAGGCCTTCATAGCATCGCACACAGTTAAAGCTGAAGCAGACAAATTATTAAACCTAAAGAATTTAGTAAGGGATTCCCATATGGATCCACCCTGAGGGATCACACGTAACCAGAACTAATTAACCCTCGGCACTGCGTTACTTTAACTGACAATTGCGCGGTCGTGCGACACTGTACCCAAATAAAATTTATCACATTTTTTCCTCACAAATTGAGCTGTATTTTGGTGGTATTTGATCACCAAAGTTTTTTTTATTTGTTAAAACCATAAAAAAAAAAAAAAACCGACAATTTTGAAAAAAATAAATATTTTTTACTTTCTGCTATAAAACATATCCAATAAAAAAATAGAAAATATTTTTGATAAAAAAAAAATCCTAATAAGTGTATATTGATTGGTTTGCACAAAAGTTATAGCGTCTACAAACTATGGTGCATATATATACTGGAATTTTTATTTATTTATTTTTTTATACTAGTAATGGCTGTGATCAGTGACTTATAGCGGGACTGCGATATTGCAGCGGACAGTTGGACACTATTGACACTTTTTGGGAACCAGTGACACCAATACAGTGATCAGTGCTAAAAATATGCACTGTCACTGTACTAGAGTACTAAAATCAATTAGCACAACCACAATATGCACACAAATCCTGTTCTCAAATATATGAAATAAAAATAATAATGCTGCCAGCTGATACTAATTAAATCTAGTCACAACACCTATTAATACCATATATAAAAAAAACAGCGCAACAAAAAAAAGTCTCTTGTACTGAATACAAACACCAAAATATTAAAAAAGTGCTATACACATCTAATACAATTATAATATGCAACAAATCTGATAGTTCACAAACAATGTAAATTAAAGTCCAATCAGTATATGAAATCACTGCTGTGATACTGTGCGCCAAATAATAGAAGCGCTCCGTGTTCCACCACCATACAAACTGGTTGCTCACCTCAAAGCCATGATCTCTGCATTACTAGAAGGTCAGATTAGGAGGAGAGGGAGGTGGGAAATGAGAGGAACCCCTAGCCCTGTCTGTGGGAAGGTGTGTGTGACACAGACAGAGTACCTTCCATGCCAGCAGTGGCCAGGTCCCATTCTCTTAGCTGGGTGAGGACAGGTCACTGAACTGCTCCTTCCAGAGGATCTGTTTGCAGGCAGATGCAGCTGTCCCTGGCTAGCTGCACCTGTCTGTCGGTCCTGGGAGGTCTTCAGAGCTCTTCTCCCTCCAGCCTGTGATCTCCCTTGTGTCAGCCGGTGGCAGCTGCAGAGGAGAGGGCAGAGTACCTGGGAAAGGGGATGTAACCCATAGGCTCCTATGGCCCATCTGTTGTCAGCAATCCCTCCTCTTCCCTGCCACTGGCTGAGAGTTGGTGGTCACATGACCGGATTGGAGTGGCCTGAAAATAGGTAAGTATTTGGATCTTTGTGTCACAGGAGGGAGCTTTTTTAAGAGTAGTCCTATTTTGCCAGAAATTCTACTTTAAAGCGTTTCTAAAGACCATCATTTTTTAAACAATATAGCACATGTTATTCTCACCAGCTCTGTGCAATGCTATTACACAGAGTGGCCCTGAGCCTCCACTTCTGGGGTCCCCTGCCGGCAATCTTGGCTCCTCCTATTCTGCTCTCATAGCCAGTTGCTTGCTGTGTGCACAGACATGCAGGCTCGCTCCCAAGACAGGCTGTGTGTGTCCATAGACACAGGGCCGCTCATAGGGGGGGACAACCAGTCCTCTTGTAGGGGGCCCGAGCACACAGGGGGGCCCAAACAGGGAGGGGGATTTGTGATGAACGACATTTACAGAAATCTTCCTCCAGCAGGTGAAAGCTGATCTCTCCCCCTCTTCCTGCTGCCAGCTTTTATCTGCTAAGAAAGAGAGTTGTCCCTCACTAATCCCCCTCCCTATGTGCCCCCCCCCTACCAGCACTGGCTCTAATGTTAGCTCTGCTCCTGAGTTTGTTATCTCTGTAACGTTGTTTGTCTCCCTGCAGTTTTTCCTATACTCCTTGTCCCAGCCTGTATATTTTTTTTCATCTCTCCCCCATTGCTTTGTCTCCCTCACACAGTTACAGTTAATCAGCTGCATTCCCATGGGGTGAAGAATTCACTGTTACACTGGTTCCATAGCTGCCTTTTATCTTGTTCCAGTGCAGTTGTGTGCTTTATGTAGCTGGGCTTCTCACTCCTCTCCCCCAGACTGCTTCCTGACCTATGCAACTTTGCTTCTTCTCCCCTTAACTGTCAGTTCCCTCTGCATCCATGTATCAACTTCTTCTATTTACCCATTTTCCAACTGATCTGGCAGTAGTAAACTCCATTTTTTATCTTGTATCTACAGGTAAGCCTATAATAGGACTTAAATGTAGGTACAGTCATAGGCGTGCGCACGGGGTGTGCCGGGTGTGCCTGGGCACACCCTAATTACCCTGTGTCTGTTAGTGTAGGGCTGGCTGTCTCCCGAGATCTCCATCTTTGGTACTGAGGTTAGTGAGATACTCGGTGGAGAGGTGGTTGTGCTGTTGGCTCCAGCAGACAGTGAGGCTTGCCAGAGCCGCTCAGTGTGTGTGACACTGTCAGGTAATGTTACTGCTTGCAGGGGGAAAGACCAGCTGTCAAAACTCAGGTGTGATGTCAGGGGTGGGCGGGACCGAACAGCTATCAAACACCAACCAATGGGATGGGGTCTGGGCGGCCGCTTCATTTATGTGGCTCCGCCCCTTTCTTAAGCAGCCCAATCATTGGCTGGTGTTTGACAGCTGCTCGATCCCGCTGCAAGCAGCTACATGACAGTGTCACACACACAGTGGGGTACCAATGGGGGGGGGCGCACTGGGGGGTGTCAGCCAGCGTGCTCTGAGAGATCCTGTATCGCAGTGTGAAGGCAGCTGCAGTGGCAGCTCCTTCAATCCGTGCTGCAAGCGGGGGGCGGAGACGCGAAGGGATGAAGGGGGCAGAGCCGTGATGGGAAGAAAGGGGGCGGAGCCTCGGTGGGAAGAAGGGGGCGGAGCCTCGGTGGGAAGAAGGTGAGTGCCCATTGTCCAAGTGTGGGTGCTGGATAGGAGGGGGATGGGGATGGGGAAGCTGCATATAGAGGAATTCATCTTTCCCTATTCTTCCTGCAGCTGCTGAATAACTGATTGTCCTCCTCTCCCTCCTGCAGGAAGAATAGGGAAAGATCAATTCCTCTATATGCAGCTGCCCCATCCCCCTCCTATACAACTTCTTTTGCTGGCCCCCCAGTGCTCTTAACCCCCCCTCCAGTGCTCCTAATCCCCCCTCAGTGCTCTTAGCCCCCCCCAGTGCACTAGACCCCCCTGTTCTTTAGCCCCCCCGATGCTCTTCAGCTCCCCACAGTGCTTTTCATCTCCCTCACCCCTATGCTCCCTGTCCCCCCCAGTGCTCTCCATCCCCCTGGTTTTCCCTGCCTGCCCCCCAAGTGCTCCCTGTCCCCCCCCCCCCCCCAGTGCTCTCCACCCCCCTGGTTTTCCCTGCTCGCCCCCCCAGTGCTCTCCACCCCTTGCGCCTTCCAACCCCGCTACAATGCTTTCCAAACCCCCTCTTAATTCTCTCCAGTCCCCCCCAACCGTGCCCTTCACCTCCTCCAGTGCTCTCTGCTCCACCTAGTGCTCTTCTATCATGTCCTCAGTCTCTGAGCATCTCCTGTACTATGTCTGTAGTCTCTGACCATCTCCTGTATCATGTCTGCAGTCTCTGACCATATCCTGTATTATGTCTGCAGTCTCTGACCATCTCCTGTATCATGTCTGCAGTCTTTGACCATCTCCTGTATCACGTCTGCAGTCTTTGACCATCTACTGTATCACGTCTGCAGTCTCTGACCATCTCTTGTATCATGTTTGCAGTCTCTGACCATCTCCTGTATCACGTCTGCAATCTCTGACCATCTCCTGTATCATGTCTGCAGTCTCTAACCATCTCCTGTATCATGTCCTCAGTCTCTGACCATCTACTGTATCATGTCTGCAGTCTCTGTCCATCTACTGTATCATGTCCTCAGTCTGTGACCATCTACTGTATCATGTCTGCAGTCTCTGACCATCTACTGTATCATGTCTGCAGTCTCTGACCATCTCCTGTATCACGTCTGCAGTCTCTGACCATCTCCTGTATCATGTCTGCAGTCTCTGACCATCTCCTGTATCATGCCTGCAGTCTCTGACCATCTCTTGTATCATGTCTGCAGTCTCTGACCATCTCTTGTATCATGTCTGCAGTCTCTGACCATCTCCTGTACCATGTCTGCAGTCTCTGACCGTCTCCTGTATTATGTCTGCAGTCTCTGACCGTCTCCTGTATTATGTCTGCAGTCTCTGACCATCTCCTGTATTATGTCTGCAGTCTCTGACCATCTCCTGTATCATGTCTCCAGTCTCTGACCATCTACTGTATCTTGTCTGCAGTCTCTGACCATCTCCTGTATCACATCTGCAGTCTCTGACCATCTCCTGTATCATGTCTGCAATCTCTGGCCATCTCCTGTATCATGTCTGCAGTCTCTGACCATCTACTGTATCATGTCTGCAGTCTCTGACCATCTCCTGTATCACATCTTCAGTCTCTGGCCATCTCCTGTATCATGTCTGCAGTCTCTGACCATCTCCTGTATCATGTCCTCAGTCTCTGACCATCTACTGTATCATGTCTGCAGTCTCTGACCATCTCCTGTATCATGTTTGCAGTCTCTGACCATCTCCTGTATCATGTCTGCAGTCTCTGACCATCTCCTGTATCATGTCCTCAGTCTCTGACCATCTACTGTATCATGTCTGCAGTCTCTGACCATCTCTTGCATCATGTCTGCAGTCTCTGACCATCTCCTGTATCATGTCTGCACTCTCTGAGCATCTCCTGTATCATGTCTGCAGTCTCGGACCATCTCCTCTATCATGTTTGCAGTCTCTGAATATCTCCTTTAGCAAGTCTCCAATCTCTTACTCAAACTTAAACACATTGCTAATATTATTAGCTATCTATTTATGCTGAAGTTAGGACTGTGCAGGGGAGGCAGAGAATGCAAAAGGGGGAACTGTGATTAGAGTGACGGGGGCAGACTGCAAGGGGCACTGTGATGGGGGGCTGTGAATTTTGTGCAATAAATATTCTTGAAAACATTACAAATTTTTGTGTGTGTTTTTACATTTTAAAGTTCGGGGGTGTCAGATATAGGATCCGCCCCGGGTGCCAAATGCTCTAGGTACGCCACTGCACACACACTGAGCGGCTGACTGCTGAACTGACTCACTGACTGCTGAATGTGAAACTCCCCCTCTCCCCTGTTAGTGTCCATAAGTGGTGCCCAGTAGTGCCACCTAATCAGTGCCCACCAGTGCCACCTATCAGTGCCCACCAGTGCCGCCTCATCAGTGCCCATCAGTGTCACCTAATAGTACCTATCAGTGCCCAGCAGTGCTGCCCCATCAGTGCCCATCAGTGCCACCTATCAGTGCCCACCAGTGCTGCCTCATCAGTGCCCGTCAGTGACATCTAACAGTGCCTATCAGTGCTTCCTACCAGTGCCACCAATCAGTGCCCACCAATGCCGCCTATCAGTAGCCATCAGTGATGCCTATTAGTGCCCAGCAGTGCTGCCAATCAGTGCTGCCTATCAGTGCCACCTATCAGTACCCATCAGTGCTGCCAATAAGTGCCACCTCTCAGTGCTGCTAATCAGTGCCCATCAGTGCAGCCTCATCAGTGCCAGTAAGTGCCGAGAACAAGTGCCTATTAGTGCTGCCTATCAGTCCATATCAGTGTCTTACATGTAATTTCACCTGTAATACGCATCAAAAGGAAAATAAGGCATACAGTACATCTTTTTCAAAACTTAGCAGTGATGGTGGAACCCCTCTACAGATATTTGCCATACAATTTAACTTAAGTGCAAAAACTTTTTAGTTGGAAGGTTCACACCAGTAGAGCACTTTGGAATTTTTTTTTTTTAGATTGTTACACTTAATTTGATATGTTTTAGTTACTATTATAATGTAAATGATTGCTCTTGAAGTTAATTTTCCACCACCCATGCTAAGTCCATGTCTTTATGGACCTTGCTTTGTGCACTTGTGCGCAGTCATGTTGGAACAGAAAGGGGCCATCCCACAAATTTGGGAGCATGAAATTGTCCAAAATGTCTTGGTATGCTGACTCCCTAAGAGTCTAAGGGGCCAAGCCCAACCCCTGAAAAACACCCCACACTATAATCCCCCCTCCACCAAATGATTTGGACCAATGCACAAAGCAAGGACCATAAACACATGGATGAGCGAGTTTGAGGTGGAGGAACTTGACTGGCCTGCAAAGAGTCCTGACCTCAACCCGATAGAACATGAATTAGAGCAAAGACTGATAGCCAGGCCTTCTCGTCCAACATCTGTGCCTGACGTCACTAATTTGCTTCTGGAAGAATGGTCAAACGTTCCCATAGACACACTCCTAAACCTTGTGGACAGCCTTCCCAGAAGAGTTGATGCTGGCATAGCTGCAAAAGGTGGGCCAACTCAATATGGAACCCTACGAACTAAGACTGGGATGCCATTAAAGTTCATGTGTGTGTAAAGGCAGGTGTCCCAATACTTTTATATATATATATATATATATATATATAGTGTGTGTGTAGTGTGTGTATATATATATATATATATATATATATACACGCATGTGTGTTTGAGCTTTGGGGTGCACACCCTAATGCAATAGGCTGCGCACGCCTATGGGTACAGTGAATATCTTTTAAATGTAGCAGCCGGTGATAGCACCAGCACACGTGCACTGCACTCTCAATAAATGGCATACTATCCATTGAGAGAGCTGTGCTGTGACCATGGCTCCCACGTGCGCATGTGTGTGAGTGACATCATCGCAGTTTGGCCAAACGACTGGATTTCTTCTTTTTTTTTTTTTTTTTGATCTTTTGCTTTTAAGGGTAGGTTCGGTTTCTTTTATACCCCATATCTCTCCATAACGAGGACCTGTCATGCTATATTGTTATCACATTTTTTTTTAAAAGGGACAGTGTAAAAATGAAAAAAAAATAATAAAAAAAAAAAAGAAAGCGCCCCTGTCCCTGCATGCTCCCGCACAGTAGTGAACGCATACATAGGTCACGCCCACATATGGAAACAGTGTTTGCACCATACATGTGAGGCATCGCCGTGTACACCTGAGCAAGAGCAATAATTCTAGCACTAGACCCCCTCTGTAACTCTAAACTAGTAACCTGTAGACATTTTTAAAGCATCACCTATGGAGACTTTAAGTACCGTAGTTTGGCACCATTCCACTAGCGCGTTCAATTTTAAAGCATGACATGTTAGGTATCTATTTACTTGGCGTAACATCATCTTTCATATTATAAAAAAAAATGGGGTATATATTATATTTTGTTTTTTTAATTCATTAAAGTGTTTTTTCCCCCCAAAATTGTATTTAAAAAACCGCTGCGCGAGAACCGTGTGACAGAACACTTGAACATTACAAATTTTTTATAAGTAATTGTGTAGCAAAAAATACTGATTTCAACTTGCAAGCAACAAATGTCAGAAAAAGACCTGGTCCTTAAAGTGGTTGTAAAGCCTAAACATTTCTTACCTTAAAGTGGAGCTCCACCCAAAAGAGAGAAGCTCTGCTTACCTGCCCCCCCCCCCTCCGGTGCCACATTTGCCACGAGGCTTCACTGCCGGTTTCCCTTAAAGGCAATGGTGGTGGCAGCACCCGAGAGCCGATAGAAACATCTACTGGGGTGCTGACATTGCTGAATTCCAGGACAGGTAAGTGTCCTAATATTAACTTTCATTTTTTTCATGGGGGGGGGGGGGGCTGGACCTCCTCTTTAATGCATTCCTTGCATTAAAGTGATTGTAAAGTCTTGTTTTTTTTTTCTATTAAAATAACAAACATGTTATACTTACCTGCCCTCTGTAATGGTTTTGCACAGAGCAGCCCAGATCCTCCTCTTGTCGGGTCCCTCTTCGCTGCTCCTTGCTCCTCCTTCCTGTTGAGTGTCCCCACAGCAAGCAGCTTGCTATGGGGGCACCCGAGCCGAGCCGCAGCTCCATGTATCCATTGAGACACAGAGCTGCTGTTTGGCCCCTCCCCCCTCTCCTGATTGGCTTACTGAGTTTAATTGACAGGAGTGGGAGCCAATGGTGCTGCTTCTGTGTCTCAGCCAATCAGGGGAGTGAGTTACGGATGGCATTTTTTATCCTAATGCATAGAATGCATTCAGATGAAAAACCTCCTATCTTTACAACCCATTTAAGGTAAAAAAATGTTTAGGTGACAGCATCCGCCCCCAATCCCCTTTTTACTTACCTGAGCTCTCATGCGATCCAGCACTGTGCACGTCTGCAGCTCTTCTCTCCTCTCACTGGTTTGCTGGAGCAACAGAAGCCATTGGTTCTTAGTGCTGTCAATCTTAGCCAGTGGTGGGGCAGAGTCCCGCTGTCTGTGTCAATGGACACAGCAGTGGGGCTCGGGTGCAAGCACGCATGAGTGCCCCCATGGGAAGCGGCATCCCATGGGAGCACTGGACAGAGGGGACGAGTGCCACCGGGGGACCCGAAAAGAGGAGGTTTGTGGTTGCTTTGTGCAATTCCATTATAGGATTTAGACATGTTTGTTATTATATTTTTTTTACCTTCACAATCACTTTTAGTGGTTAACTCCAAACTGATGAACTGTAAGAGTTTTTATGGAAAGTTTTGGGTGCTGAAGTGTCACTGTTTCATGGGTCAGAAGGCTGCAGTCTTTAATAACTTCAGGTATCACCATAAGAAAAATAAAAGTAAATAGGAAAAACACACACACAATAGTCTTTGGCACAGAAATGACCACGGCCCTTTTATTGGTTTATTAATAAAAAATCTGTTTAAACTCAAATAATATTGAGATATTGTCAAATAAACAAATATTGCTTAGACACTGAATTTAAGCCTAATATAATCCAGATTAATCACAACCAAAGTCCCCCCTTGAATCAAGGGTGACATACCACATAAAGTAGCTGCGACAAGGGTGAGAGGGAGGGGAACTCGCCAGGCAGATGCCAGGCAACTGAGAATGACTCTGGTCGGAACCCCTTTTATATAGGGGTACAGAATATTCCAGAAGGGGCATGCGGACTTCACCCTTCTTGCCACTTAATACATGTGACAGGAAGGCTGAAGTCTTAAAGGGCCACTAGCCCAGTAGTTTTACCTCAAAATGTTTTTAATTTTTTTTTTAAGAATCTACAAACCCAATTCTAAAAAAGTTGGGACACTGTACAAATTGTGAGTCAAAAAAGAATTGACTAATTTACAAATCTCATAAACTTATATTTTATTCACAATATAATATAGATAACATATCAAATGTTGAAAGTGAGACATTTTGAAATGTCATGGCAAATATTGGCTCATATTGGATTTCATGAGAGCTGCACATTCCAAAATAGTTGGGACGGGTAGCAATAAGAGGCCGGAAAAGTTAAATGTACATGTAAGGAACTGCTGGAGGACCAATTCGCAACTTATTAGGTCAATTGGCAACATGATTGGGTAAAAAAACAGCCTCTCAGAGTGGCAGTGTCTCTCACAAGTCAAGATGGGCAGAGGATCACCAATTCCCCCAAATGCTGCGGCGAAAAATTGTGGAGCAATATCAGAAAGGAGTTTCTCAGAGAAAAATTGCAGAGTTTGAAGTTATCATCATCTACAGTGCATAATATCATCCAAAGATTCAGAGAATCTGGAACAATCTCTGTGCATAAGGGGCAAGGCTGGAAAACCATACTGGATACCCGTGATCTTCAGGCCCTTAGAAGGCACTGCATCACATACAGGAATGCTACTGTAATGGAAATCACAACATGGGCTCAGGAATACTTCCAGAAAACATGGTCGGTGAACACAATCCACAGTGCCATTAGCCGTTGCCGGCAAAAACTCTATAGGCCAAAAAAGAAGCCATATCTAAACATGATCCAGAAGCGCAGGTGTTTTCTGTGGGCCAAGGCTCATTTAAAATGGACTGTGGCGAAGTGGAAAACTGTTCTGTGGTCAGACAAATCAAAATTTGAAGTTCTTTTTGGAAAACTGGGACGCCATGTCATCCGGACTAAAGAGGACAAGGACAACCCAAGTTGTTATCAGCGCTCAGTTCAGAAGCCTGCATCTCTGATGGCATGGGATTGCATGAATGCGTGTGGCATGGGCAGCTTACACATCTGGAAAGGCACGAACAATGCTGAAAGGTATATCCAAGTTCTAGAACAACATATGCTCCCATCCAGACGTCGTCACTTTCAGGGAAGACCTTGCATTTTCCAACATGACAATGCCAGACCACATACTGCATCAATTACAACATCATGGCAGCGTAGGAGAAGGATCCGGGGACTGAAATGGCCAGCCTGCAGTCCAGATCTTTCACCCATAGAAAACATTTGGCGCATCATAAAGAGGAAGATGCGACAAAGAAGACCTAAGACATTTGAGTAACTAGAAGCCTGTATTAGAAAAGAATGGGACAACATTCCTATTCCTAAACTTGGGCAACTTGTCTCCTCAGTCCCCAGACATGTGCAGACTGTTATAAAAAGAAGAGGGGATGCTACACACTGGTAAACATGGCCTTGTCCCAACTTTTTTGAGATTTGTTGATGCCATGAAATTAAAAATCAACTTATTTTTCCCTTAAAAGGATATATTTTCTCAGTTTAAACATCTGATATGTCATCTATGTTGTATTCTGAATAAAATATTGAAATTTGAAACTTCCACATCATTGCATTCTGTTTTTATTCACAATTTGTACAGTGTCCCAACTTTTTTGGAATCGGGTTTATATACATATATATATATATACATATATTTTTTTTAATAACGATGTGGCATCCTCAGTCCAGTGCTGTATTTTGGCCTAGGCCAACTAGGCCCAGGCCTAGGGCAGCACTTTGCAGGGGGGCAGCAAAATAGCTGCCCCCACCTCCACCTGAGAGTCTATTGGCCACTATTTGCTAGAGCCGGCTGGCATCTAGCAACCAGTGACATCACACCCGTGACACCCTGGCCCTGGTTCAAAGTGGAGGAGGTTTTAACTTCCTCCTCCTCCACACCTTGTGCTTGTGGGGCCCAAAGAATCCTGCTGGTCCAGTGACAGTGGGGTGCGGGGCAATAAAGCAAAATTCACCAATCCCCCGCCGACAGCAGCTTCTGCTGCTGAGCTGCGACGTCTTCACACAGCAAGCGGGCAGCCAGCCGGCACTGAAAGCTGGCTAGAACTGAGAGCCTGCGAGGGAGAAGACCTCAACTGCCACGGCGCCACCCTGTCCTAAGCAGCAGCGAGTGCAGCATCCCTGGTGCCTCCCAGAGCCTGCACTCCTTCTCAAACCTCCTCTCTGCTCCCAGCTGGGACATCAACAGGCTGACCGAGGGCCCAAAAGATGAGGACAGGCAGGAGGTAGGTACATCACACAGGAAGGGGTGGGCAAATTTAAATAGGAGGGGGGGGGGCGCCCAATTTTAGTCCTGCCTACTAGGGCAGCACAAAACCAAAATACACCACTGCCTCAGTCTCATGTGCGTGGGTCCTAATTCCATGCCCTCTTTCCATGGGTGCACACAATTTTACAGCTTGACATGTTGGGTCTCTGATAAATCAGTGCAATCTCATTTTTTATATTTTACCAAACAACTATGTAATAGATTGCACGTTTGTGCCCTAAATGAACTTTAGTGTATTTTTACTGAAAACCTGCCCTTGATAAACCGTTGCGCTAATATTGTGTGGTGTAAACCTTTGGAACTACAACTATTTTATTCTCCACAGTGTCTGATTTCAGAAAATGGATCATGTATGGGGGGTTTTAAAGTGAACTTCGGGTAGAAAATTATTTTTAAACGTGTGGGGAAAAAAAAGGGTTAAATAGTCATCTACAGTGGCCCATAATAAGCCAAGCAGCAGGTTGGCTTTACAGCGGGCACATTTCCAAGTCATAAGGCCAAAGCCCTGTCACGTTAGAACAGGTAAGGCGTCTATACAAGGTAAACGTTCTGCAGGAGAGAAGAAAAAAAAAAAAGAGAAAGGGCTCTTCTGATTGTCTACTTCCGCCACACACAACATGGCCGCTCAGATGCCCTCAATTACAGGGCAGTGACGTTCGGGGAAAGCCGTGATCACGTGACATGCGCTGGGGTAAGATCCGCTTAGCGGCTGCGGCTTATTGTTTCTCCGCGAGAGGTCAGAGGTCACCGGGGGCGGTGTGTGACATCACTCCGGTGCATGTGCGGAAACAACATGTCTGTGCCGCTACTCACCGACGCTGTGACCGTACCCGGAGGGGAACGAGAGACTGCGGCGGTAAGACACATTACTGGGCTGGGGAGCATGTGGGGTGAGCGCAGGGCCGCCTTATGTCCTGTGTACAATGAGTGTGTGTGAGGGGGGGCAGTGTCCTCCTCATTCCCTGTGCACCCCTCTTTGTACATGGCACCTTCTTATGGGTGTACCCCTTCTACCAACAGGTGATCTTCCTGCACGGCCTGGGCGATAACGGGTAAGTGGCCTCTCTCCTTCCCCCCCCCCTGCCTGTGCTGGCATGGCTGTGTCATCCCTTTTGTATTAAGGACTTGGGTGTGTGTAATGCTTATCTGTACATAATAGAGAGTGGTCACATGGACACTGTTTATGAAGTCACAGACAAACTCCTCCAGGGCTTCCACCATTGCCATGGGAAATGTGCCTTCATTTTCAGCACGGGGCTCATTTACAATGATATTAAATCTTAACCGCCTCCATACCAGACACTTTCACCCCCTTCCTGTCCAGATCTGCACCCCCTTCCTGCCCAGACCAATTTTCAGCATTCAGTGTTGTCACACTTTGAATGACAATTGTGCAGTCACACACTGTACCCATCTGAAATTATCATTTTTTTTGAGACAGACAAAGCTTTCTTCTAGTGGTATTTTATCAGCACTAGGTTTTTTATTTTTTGCTAACTTAAAAAACCTAAAATTTTAAAAAGAGTGGAAAAGAAAGCTTAGTTTCTGATTTGCAAATAGTTAATGTTTCTCCTTTGCTGCTGGGGCTGCAGCGATGATGGGGGGGGTGCTGCTGGGGCCGCAGCGATGATTGGGGGGTGCTGCTGGGGCCGCAGCGATGATTGGGGGGCGCTGCTGGGGCCGCAGCGATGATTGGGGGGCGCTGCTGGGGCCGCAGCGATGATGGGGGGGGGGCACTGCTGGGGCCGCAGCGATGATCCGGGGGGGCGCCGCTGGGGCCGCAGCGATGATCCGGGGGGGGCGCTGCTGGGGCCGCAGCGATGATCTGTGCCCAGATTATCAGTCGAAATGCTGTGCCCTGCAAGTCTGTTTACTTGTAACCAGCTATGATTGGACACAGCTGGTCACATAGTAAAGGGCCGCTGTGATTGACCCTTTCCCCAGATCTATGACCTGCTGTGTTCATCAGACACTTCCTGATGCACACTTTTTAGGGCTAGATAGGTTAGTCTTAGTTCGTGAATGCCTGTACATTTACAGATTTTTGTGTTCTGGTGGACTTGCACTTTAAGGTCACCATTTCAGTAGAGTACCTACATACCAGAGTAAGGGCTAACCCGAAGGCCCTTTCCTGTGTTTGAAACATATCAAATGTAGGTCTGCAAAATCCCATCGACTTTCATTGGGCAGTACTCATGGCAGTTCTGAGACTGCATTTATGCTGCTTTTCTTCCTCTGCATTTCTGTTGACACACATCCTATTAAGGTTTGTTTGAACTGCGGGAAAAGCAGGTTAAACACAGCCTTCTTAAGTCAACCCCTATGTTTATTCATTTGAATGCTGCTGTGTTCATTTGACTGGAAGAAGGAATGTTTGAGCATTCGTTGACATTAACCCCTAAAGCATGGGTGTCCAAACTTTTGGCTTCTCTGGGCCACATTGAGTGTAGAGAAACTTTCTCATGCCGCATATAAAATATATACTATAGTTAAGGTATATAAGTAATAAAATGCCGCCACCCCCCCCCCCTGCACTAATTTAACACGACTAGAGGATGAGCAAATGAAATGGTAATCAGTATACAGAGATTTGAAGTGGTCATGGTGGTAGCAGTCAGAAACACTGCACATGCTGGGATATTTACAGTTATGTGCTAGGGGCTAGTTGCACCCCTAGCACATATGACTTAGGCAGCCAGAAAATGTAATGCCATTATTCATACATGTATAAACAAGGACATGACATATTATGACAAAACACAACTAGTTATTCTAAAACATATTACAACAATTTACACACGCTAATGCATATACCTTTTCTACTTATTTTGCAGACTGCTGGCAGGTAATGCTGTTGGTTACTGCTGGCGGGTAATGCTGGTCATGCCTGTACTACTGAAGGAAGCTGCGGCTACAGTAGAGAGCAGAGCCGCTCCTTCCTGTATGGCTCCTGTCACAGGCGGAGTACATTTCATATCACTCAGCCTGTGACATAGCCAGAACTATACAGGAAGCAGTGGGTCTGTCACTGACTGCAGACATCCTAAATCTCCCGCGGCAGCCAAGAGATCGCACAGCACTTTCGGATGTCCGTGAGCCGCCGGCCAAAGGCGGGAGACTGTCTGGAGTTCCGCGGCCAATGGGCCGCATTGCCTGCAGTTCCGGGCGGCGGGCTGGACATGCCTGCCCTAAAGCATATAACCCAAAGCGCAGTAATCTTTACCAACCAAGTCAGCCTCCTTTAATTGTTTTGCTTTACACCGATTTTGGGCAGCACTTTTTGCAATCGCCTTTGAAAAAAGCTCATGTTATGATTGCTTAACAGTATATGGGGAAAACTGATTATAGGTGAATTTGTATGTGTATATAGATTTGTTTGGCCATATTATTTTTTTAAATAATAAATTTGTTTGCTCTTTATTTTGCTACTACTTAGACATGGCTGGGCTGATGCAATGTCTGCTATTAAACTGCCCTATGTGAAGTACATATGTCCACATGCGTGAGTATTTTTATTTTATGTTGCATCTAATCAGAACAATTAAATATTTTGTGTATCAGAAGTATACGTTTTTTGTTTTACTTAGTTTTATTAATACTTTAATGGTTCACTAATAGAAATTACAGTATGAGTACACAAAGCCTAAAATGATACACACATTTCACTATGAACAGTGTGTTTCAAAACTAAATTTGTTTTAAAAGAGAAGTATGGGCAACAAAAAACACCTTATATTCGCCTAGGTGGCTGCATCATCGATCCAATGTTGCATCTGTCACCTGCCAGGTCTGCAGTGGGAACCAAGCAATCAAACACTACTGATTGCTCAGTTCTCCTCCTCCACTCTGAGCAGAGAGCTGGAACCGGCTCCTGCTCCTTCAGGGCTCCCTGGAGAGCTGGGCTGTGGAGGTGGCAGGAGGGTCTGGCTCAGGCTCTTGGCAGATCACTCAGAGACTGAGGCAGTTGCCTGTCCATCTTTTCACAGCCTGTACTGGCTCTGTGATGTCAGCCGACAGCAATCTTTAGTCTGCTAAAAACCGGTCACAGGAGTGCAGAATGAACTGCAATCCTGTGATCCTTAGGAGTAGTAAAGCAAAAAAAAAAAAAAAAAAAAAAAAAAAAGCTATAGCTGTATTCCTTAATGCTTTATAAAACATGACATTTGCTTAACACAAATATAAAATGATAGATTATGAATTAAGTGTATGTCCAGCCTTAAGCCCCGTACACACGTAGCGATTGTCGGCCGTAAATATTCGGCCGCCGAACGATCGGCCGATTGTCGGCTTGTTAGTATGATGCTTCCGACAACCGACTCCGACTTTTCGGCCGAACAGAATCGGGTGTGCAGGCATTAAAATTTTTGTTGGCCAACACCAGAACGGCCGATTGTTTGCCAGTCAGTACAGAATTCGGCCGACAAACAGCAGATTAGCAAGACTGGGCATGCTCAGAGAAGAAAAAACACAAGGAAAGTTAACCATCACGTGACATCACTTCTGCAGTCGGCTGTTGTTGGCCGACAAAATTCGTGTGCAGTCTTTTGCAGTTTTTAGCCGACAGGACAGCACCGGACAAAAGACGTCCGATCGTTCAGCTGACATTCGGTACGTGTGTACGGGGCTTTAGTCTTCATTAAATAGACCAAAAAGAACTAACAAGTGAATGACATTATAATGCTTTTTTTCTACCTGTAGACCACGTATTCCAGTAACTCTAAACATGAAAATGGTGATGCCAGCATGGTATGTATGTGTTCTTCACTATTGCATCTTTAACATGTTTGTTGTAGAAGTTTCTCATTCCAGAATTTTTTTTCTATTACTGCAGGTTTGATTTGATGGGATTGAGTCCTGATGCTCCGGAAGATGAGGCAGGCATTAAGAAAGCTGCAGATAGCAGTAAGAACAGACTCGCTGACATAAAACTGATAACAAATAAAGAACAGATTAGGCATAAATTCCCCCCCCCCCCCCCCCCAAACAAAAAAAAAGTCTTTCTTAATAGGTTATGCATATACGTAATTTTTTACATACTGTATACTGTAACAGCTTTTTTTTAGCAATGCTTTGTTCCTGACAGATTTAATAGAAGAATCAAAATGTATTTTGTCTTTATCTGAAACTAGAATTGCTCATCGAGTGTATGCACAGCTAGTGTTCATTTTTTAAATCTTGTTTTTACATCAGGCAGATACAGTGCTCAGCATATGAGTACACCAATTTTGAAAAGTAATATTGAGTTTTATAGGACATTTGTATAGCTCATTACATGAAAGAAAGGTAAATAATATAACTTAGACGAAATCTTCAGTTTTACTCAAATTAGTTGATGCAAAAATGAATACACCCCACAACAAAATCTACATCTAGTATTTTGTGTGACCTCCATGATTTGTAAGGACAGCACCAAGTCTTCTAGGCATGGAATGAACAAGTTGGTGACATGTTGCCACATCTTTTTACATTCTTTAAGAACGACCTCTTTTAGAGGCTGGATGGAGAGTGATTCTCAACTTGTCTCTTCAGAATTCCCCATAGGTGTTCGATTGGGTTCAGATCAGGAGACATACTTGGCCACTGAATCACTTTCACCCTGTTCTTCAGAAATGCAACAGTGGCCTTAGGTGTGTGTTTTGGATCATTGTCATGTTGGAGAAGTGCACGACTACCAACGGCACGGAGTGATGGTAGCTTCTTCTCTTTCAATATAGAGCAGTACAACTGTAAATTCATGATACCATCAATGAAATGCAGCTCCCCGACACCAGCAGCACTCATGTAGCCCCACAGAAAGACACTGCCACCACTATGTTTCACTGTAGGCACCATGCATTTTTATTTGTACGCCTCGCCTGTGCGAAGCCATCAGTTCCAAAAACATTTATCTTGGTCTCATCACTCCAAAGTACAGAGTTCCAGTAGTCGTCTTCTTTTTCAGCACGGGCCCTGGCAAATTCTAGGTGGGCTTTTTTGTGCATGGGTTTTGTTCAGGTGTTACCTTACATGGATGTCTCTGTGAGATGGTTGCAGTTCCATCGTTGTAAAATTTTTGTATCACTTTTGCTACTGTGCAGTATTCTGACTGATAAGTAAAGCTTTGCTGATTTTCTTGTAGCCTTCACCTTGTGTAAAGAAATTATTTTCTTTCTCCGGCCTTGTGACATTTCTCTTCCATGTGGTGGCATTGCTGACAGCATGAAATATGAAGGGGTTTTCTTTGTTAGGTAATGCCCTTTTATAATCAGCTGTCTGCTGGACACCTGTTTAATGAGTAATTAGACTCACTGTAGTTGAATTCTTGTTAGGATTTTGTCTTAAATTTATTATGCACTCAAGACAGGCTCTTGCACTTCATAGTTGAAGGTAAATCTAAAGGAAATTGAATATGAAAATTGTACATTGTACAATGTATGACCAGCCTTGGACTTTCACTGAGGTGTATTTATTTCTCTTTCATTCATTGACAACACAGCACCTGTTCTTCCTAACTATTTGGTTATACTGTTCCCTACAGGAGTAGGACACTAGGAAGAAAAAGTCTGGCTACGCCCTATGGGCAGTCTCTCTGCTATAGGTACTCTTTTTTTTTTTTTTTTCTGCGTAGTCAGGAGTAAGGACCTAGTTCCTTGCTGAGATCTCTGGTCCTGGCAATTTTTTTTCTTTTTAGATAGATTTTTTTTTTTTTTTTCTCCTGGTTTTTTTTTTTTCTCCCTGTGATCTGTTGATCTACAATCAACTGCTGGACTGGGCGACAGGCTGCATAATCTAGATCCAGTCTTTACCCCAGTCTGGCCTGCGAGTGCGCGCAGACCTCAGCTCCGTGCTAGGTCAGCCGTGACCTAACCCCACCAGACAGGGGCTGGCCTGCGAGTTAAATGCCTCGCGAGGTCGCATACGACCGTGTCTTGGCCCGAGTCACAGCGTTCCTCCTGGCCGACAGCCCCCCCATTTTGATGGAGAGGAGGTTCTGTCTGGAGCGGTGGCCGTCTGGTTCCTGGTTTGGTAAGTAACTGTCCCCCCCTCTCCCCCTGGAGGGTTTTGGGATGGTCGGACCCCTTGGGTTCCCCCTCCTTCCCGTTGGGCATCCCCCTCATCGTTCTGGTGGTTTTGTGGGCCATATCGCCCCACCCACCCTTCACTGACGACTGGGGATGTGGGGTGGCCTGGGGTGGGGGTAGGGTGCTGTGCTGGCGATTGGGGCAAAGGGCTGGGGGGGCTCCTGCCAGGTCCCTCCTCTTCCTGCCTGTGCTGTTTTCTGAAGCCTCGTGATCCCTCCCGGGTGCTACGCGGGGCCACTATTTTCTTGTAGCCTGTGTGCTCCATGTACTGTAGCCATGTTTGTGTAGTCCGGCGGCTATTTTGCGGTGGTTTGCAATTGAAAATAGCAGCGGCTATGACTGTGGAGCCCTCCGGGCGGCAATTTCGGTGGTGGGAGCCTATCCTCACCCCCTGGTGCTGACTCCTGGATCTTTTCATTTCCTGATCGCCGCACATGCAGTGCAGATTCTCCTTGTGGCTGCGGTGCCTGGTTTCTGCTGGGTGGTGAGTCTAGTGGGGTCCTCTCCCTTTCTGCTGAGCATCGATTGGGTGCTCTGCTACTGGCGACCGGGAGGTGCTGCCAGAGTGATGGGGGTTGTCCCTTAACAGTGTTCTTACACCTTTTTTTGTTGGGTCCCCCTGGAGACTCATGGAGTCTTTGGAGCACATCTTCCCACCTGATCCCCTCTCTGGGGCTGCGGGCCCTCCAGGTCCTATTTATCCATCGATGCACTGACGGCAGTCCTGGAATCCTTTGTGTCTAGGGTGGAGGAGGTTTTTGGGCGATGGGCTGGCATAAAGCGCCCCCTGCCTTATCTGTCCCATTAGATCCTGAATATGATTCGGCCACTGCGGACGTGGGTCACCCTGTTTGGTCTGTAACCACGCTCCCTGAATCCTCAGATAGTGAGGAGAAATTTGAGGAGAATTTCTCCACTTCTGCAACCGTGCCCGAAAAGGCGCCGGTGGACGCACTGATTTGTATCTGTGCTTGAGACTTAAAGTTGGAAGATGTGGCTGCATTCACAAGCAAACCCGGAGAGGCAAGGTGTTCCTTTTCCCCTCCTATTTTGACAGAATTGTCACTAAAGAGTGGGGACGACCAAAGTGTCCCCTTGGGGTCCCTAAGCGATACCCCTTTGAGGAGTCCCTTCTTAAGAAATGGACCATTCCACCGGTGGTGGACCCTCCGGTCTCCAGTTTAAACAAGGCAACCACTATTTAGGTTGAGTCACCGGCCTTTAGTGACACGGCTGACTGGAAGGTGGAGGCTGTGGCTTGCAATATGTGCACCCTGGCTGGTTCGGCTTTGAGGCCGATGTTCACCATTGACCTGGTGTCGAAGACTGACCGAATGGTCTAAGATTTTACGCCGTGACCTGGAGGGGGGAGTATCTCCTCCCTGCCTTTGCTGAGCTGGCGGACCAGCTGGTCCAGGGGCTGCAGTTAATCTGTGATGCCTCTTTGGATGCGGCTCCCCTAGTGGCTCGGCCCTGTTTCGGCAGTGGTCCTTCGGCGTTTCTTTTGGCTGAAATGCTGGTCTGCGGACCAGACTTGTAAAAAAGGCCTGACTGATCTTCCGCTTCAAGGAGATCTCCTGATTGGTTCTACCCTGGATGACATTAAAGTTCTCACGGGGGGGGGGGGGGGAGTACCTTTCTTCCACAGGCTACTAAGGGCAAGTTGAGAGCAGGCTTTTCCAGACCCTGGTACAAGACCCCTTCAGCATGAATGTGCGCCCTCACCTGTATCTGGGGTGGGGGGACGTCTTCGCTGGTTCCTGGACCCATGGACTCCCCTGGTACAATATAAGTGGGTCCACAAGGTCATTCAGTCCGTCTACAAGATCGAGTTTCATTCTTACCCTCCGGTAAGGTTCTTTCTTCCAACGTGCAACTGTCCCCCGTCTGCTTACAGGCTCTTTTTGGTGCGGTGCCAGACCTTTTACTTTAAAGGGTGATGGACCCGGTTCTGACTTAGGAAAGGTTTCCGGGGTTTTACTCAAACTTGTTTTACAGTCCCCAGGAAGGAAGGCAAGGTGTGTCCAATTCTGGACTTCAAGGCGCTGAACTGCTTTTTTGCTGGTGCAGAAGTTCGGCATAAAGTCCATTCACACGGTGGTGGTTTCCCAGCATCAGGGGGATTTTCTTGCCTCCATTGACATCAAGGATGCTTCCATTCACATTTCAATATGTGTCGGTCACTAGCGCTTCCTCCGCTTTGCCGTGGGAGAAGAGCATTATCCGTTTTTGCCATTACCCTTTGGTCTCGCTTCTTGGGTCTTCACGAAAGTGTTGGACCCAGTGATAGTATTGTTACGCCAATGGAGGATCGCCATGCTGGGCTACTTGGACGACCTCCTTCTGCGAGTCTCCTACTGCTCTGGTGGAAAACCTGGAAATCCCCATACGAGATTGAGGAAATTTTGCTGGATTCTGAATTTTGCTCTGCTCTGGTTTTGACCACTAAGCTGGACTATCTGGGACTGACTGACTTGGCCAGAGTGCCCCTTCCTCTGGGCAAACTCCAGAAACTGTAGGCTGCAATTCGTCTCCTGCTGTCAGGCAGATGGTCATCCCTCCAGACTTGCATGTGGGTGCTGGGCCTGATGGTGTCTACCTTCTAGGCGGTTCCATTTGCAGAGTTCCATACGAGGTCTCGGAAAGGGAGGTTCTGGCCAAATGGGACAAGAATCCGCAGTTTCTGGACAATCGGATCCGGCTGAGCCGGGGAACGAAAGAGTCCCTGCTATGGTGGCTTTGTGCTTCGGCCTGGCAAATCCTTCCTCCCCTTGTATTGTACAGTGATCACTACGGATGCCAGCCTGTCCGGCTGGGGAGGTGTCCTCAGCAAAATTTTGCTCAGAGAATCTTCACACTGGAAGAGTCCTGACTCAATGTCTTGGAACTCTGAGCGATCAGACTGTGCCTGGACCGTTGGACGGATCATCTTCAGGGACGTCCAGTGCACATCCAATCGGACAATGCCACGGCCATGGCTTATGTCAATCACCAGGGGGGCACAAGAAGTGTCCTGGTGGCTCTGGTGGTAGCTGGCATTCTAAAGAAGGGCAGTTACAGCCCTCTCTGCCTTACACATTCCTGAGGTGGAAAACTGGCATCTTGATGGCCTCACTGGGCTTTGTACGCCGATCTGGTGCAGCTGGTCCCCGATGTTCCTTGGAAGCTTCCTCTCAGGGAGGATCTGCTGTCCCGAGGACCAATCTTTCATCCTCTTTACAGTCGCTGGCTTTGACGGCTTGGCTGTTGAACAGCAGGTGCTGATGGATAGAGGTTTGTCTGAGTCGGTGATTCCAACGCTGTTAAAAGTTAGGAAGATCTACCAGCGTATGTGGAAGATGTACATTGCATGGTGTGAGTCTTTTGGGGTTCATCCTCGCTCTTTTTCGATGACTAACTAGGATCTTGACCTTCCTTCAATGAGGAGTTGAGCAGAAACTAGCGTTGAATACTATCAAGGGTCAGGTGTTCGCCTTTGCGGTCTTCTTTCAGCGACCCTTGGCCACATACTCCCTGTTGCTTACTTTTTCTTTAGGGAGTTAGGCACTTGACCCCCCCCCCCCCCCCCCAGTTGGGTCTCTGTTGCTGCCTTGGGACCTCAATTTGGTGCTCTTGGTCTTCCAGAAGCTTCCTTTTGAGAATCTTGAGACTCCCCTGCTTGCACTGTCCCAGAAGGTGGCCTTATTTGTGGCTATAACCTCTGCGCACAGGGTATCGGAATTGGCGGCGTTATCCTGTCATTCACCTTTTTCACGTTCACAAAGATAAGGTGGTTCTTCGCCTTTGTCTGTCGTTCTTTCCTCAGGTTGTCTCTGATTTTCATTTGAATGAAGACATTGTGTTGTCTTCCCTGTGTCCCAGGCCAAAACATCCGAAGGAAATTGCTTTGCATGCCTTGGGATGTGGTCTGGGCAATTAGGGTGTACCTGGCAGCTACGGTTAGGGAGTCAGATTCCCTATTTGTGCTCACAGATGGGCCTCTGAAAGGGTTGTCTGCTTCCTCTGCGACCATTTCCAGATGGATCAGGCAGACAGTGGTTCAGGCCTATTCTATCAAGGGTCAGGTTCCTCCTTTCCCTGTCAAGGCGCATTTTACTCCAGGCACTCAGTGCCTCCGGGGCTTTCTGTCATCAGGCATCAGTGACGCAGGTTTCTATAAAGTGGATGTGTTAGCATCTGCAGATGCTTCCTTTAGCTGCAAGGTTTTGCGGGATGCTGTTTATAGGACCTGGTCCTCCTTTTTGACTGTGTATTCTATTCAGGTGGGCTCCAGTTGCCTGGTTGGCTATAGTTTAGCCTTGGGAATTTCTTTTCGCTGTTCCCACCCCTCATGTTTCCCACTGCTGTGGGATGTCCCAATGGTTAAGAAGATCAGGAGCTGTGTCCATCAATGAATGAAAGAGAAAATGGGATTTTTGACTTAACGTAAGTTGGAGTTGTAATTCTTCTAATACTGCTTGTAACAAAACTGAGTACCTATAGCAGAGAGAGGGAGTATACCCCCTGGGACTTGCCCATAGGTGTAGCTAGACTTTTTTTTTTTTTTTTCTGCCTAGTGTCTCTCTCCTGTAGGGGTCAGTATAACCCAATGGTTAAGAAGATCAAGAGCTGTGTCCATCAATGAACATCAGAGAAATGGATTTTAGGGAAAGTCAAAAGTCCTATAATATATATATATATATATATATATATATATATATATATATATATATATATATATATATATATATATATATATATATATATAAAATTATTATTATTATTATTTTTTTGCAACATCTTCCTAAATTAATTTGTTAGGAAAAATACTTTTTTTTTTTGTGTTTAAATCAGGCAGTGAGGAAGCAACATATCTCCTGCTCACTGCTTGTCCAGCGCCTCTGGAAAGCAATCCACTGCTTTTCAGAGGGACAGCAAGAGCTGCTGCACATTCGAATAAGCCTTTAAAGTGTTATGTAAATGATGTCTTGTTTTGGTGGTAGTTATTGGATGTTAATGTTAACTTTTCTGTTTCAGTCAAAAGTATAATTGAGCATGAAGTGAAGAATGGAATTCCTGCTAATAGAATTGTTCTTGGAGGATTCTCTCAGGTACTCATCTCTCAGTGATCAAGTTGGCATAATGCTGTATATATTTCCTCTTGTTATATAAAGAACTGTATTCTTTTGGTTTGTGAAAGTAAGATTAAAGCGGAATTTCAGGCATATACAAAAATGAATGCAATTGTGCATAGCCTTTTTAATAAATATTTATTTCCATTTTGCAAGCTGTATTAAACACAAAATGTACTATATTACAGCTTACCAATTATTTGATGTGGCTGCAGCATTTTATTCTTTGGCTTTTCTTCTCTGTTTTCACCTGGTGATCTGGCCAGTAACACACCTCCTGTATTAGTGCCCCCACTTTGGAGCAGAGGAGGCACAGCAGACCGCAGCATTGTCACTCTGGTGGGGAGTGTTGAATGTATGAGCAGATTTAGATCCACTAACGAACTGAAGCCAAACTCCAGCTTTATAATCAGTTACAGCAAACAGTTTTTTCCTTTTTAGAATAAAGGTTTTGCATTAATAAATAAAACCTTATTATTTTAATCACCCCTGTCAATTAAGTGGTTTGTCTCATCCATGTAAACTGATGCATTCTGCTTGAGAGTTTGTGCTGTGAAAAACAGATTTGCTGGATTACTAGATAAAAAAAAAATAGAAGAAAAAAAAAGGAAACCAATAAAGCCATCACATCTAAGAATTGGTAAGCTGCAATATGTTTTCTTTTGGCTTTAATACTGCTTTTCAGTACCATATTTGCCATCGTATTAGACGACTGGGCGTACAAGACCCCCAAATTTTCAAGTTAAAACATAGGTTTTGGGTTATACTCGCCGTGTAAGACTACCCCCCCCCCCTTCTGTACCGTTGCGGAGTATAAAATGTGAGGACTACTTTACATGGCCCAAAACAAATCCTTTTAATCTCCAAGCAGGGTAAGTACACAAACATCCCTATTAATCTCCATGCAGGGTAAGTACACAAACATCCCTATTAATCTCCATGCAGGGTAAGTACACAAACATCCCTATTAATCTCCATGCAGGGTAAGTACACAAATGCCCCTATTAATCTCTAAGCAGGGTAAGTACACAAACGTACCTATTAAGTACACAGGGTGTAATCTCTCAAAGCGCTGGCTGGATGTGCAGGAATACTGTACCGGTATGTACCGTTGCTTCGGCTAAATACAGTATACCGGGCTAAGCCAATCACGTGAGCGCTGTATTCTATTATTGAATACAAATCCTGCTCCGATTGGCGGAGTCAGAGAGGCAGGCCTGTGATGTTACTCTCTCTGACTTAGCCCATCCGAGCTTACTTTGTATTTAATAAATATTACATCGCTCACCGTGATTGGCTTAGTGCGGTATACTGTATGTAGCCGAAGCTATGGTACATATCCGTACAGTATTCCCGCACATCCAGCCAGCGCTTTGAGAGATTACACCCTGTGTACTTACCTTGGAGATTGATAGGGATGTTTGTATACTTACACTGCTTGGAGATTAAAAGGGATGTTTGTTTTGGGCCATGTAAAGTAGTCCTCAAATTTTATACTCCACGTATAAGACGACCTCCCCCTATTTTTAGGGGATGTTTTTAATGTTAAGTCATTTTATACGCCAGCAAATACGGTACTGTTTTCTACATACAACTACAGTAAGTACTTGACTCTGTCTTGATGCTAGCACCCTGTCATTCCTTGCTTAGCACTCAGATGGGGAAAATGAGGGCAACACTAGAAACTAATCTGGCTCTGCTGTGTGCACATTTCCTGACATGGAACAGAAGGAAAGAAAAGGGCAAATAGGGTTAATGACATCAATATTTTGTTACTCTATTGTCCATTCGTCAGGTTGGTGACGGGGAGAAACGCTACTGTATTCCTTAACCAAAACATAAAATGTGTTGCTACACTCCTGACTGTATTCTTTGGCAGAGGTGTTTCAATCAGAAAAGTAGCCCAGAAAAAATTACAAATCCTTTTTCAAATATGTATATAAAAGATACAAGTTTTGCCTTGTTTAGACTGGATTTTTTTTTTCTCTTTTTGCCGTCCTCTTGAATTTGAGCTTCTTCCTTTTTTTTTTTTTTTTACCACTTTAGGACCTAGTGAAATCTATTCAAGTTCTTGTTAATTTTACATGCATAATTCAGTCGATTTTTCCAAGTACCTGAATTGGTCTCTCTATGGGCTGCGGTCCTACCGGGAGCGGAAAACCCAAGCCAATCAAGTTGTGCTACATTACACCTCCCGCCAGCCTACCTTTCTGAGTATGTGTACAGTATTGGAGAATAGAATGATGAGCCCAGTCATTAAGCTGGGGTTGGGCTGGTGACCAAATTGTATTTTAACTGAGTGGCTGAACAGAATAAGAACTAAAGCAGAACTACACTGCATCTTAGCACCACAAACCAAAATGCTAATTAATTTTTTTCTATTCTAAGGAAACTTACACAGCCATTCACATATCCATGCTTTATTTTGCTGAGAAAATCATTTTAACCACTTGCCTACTGGGCACTTAAACCCTCTTCCTGCCCAGGACAGTTTTCAGCTTTCAGTGCTGTCGCACTTTGACAATTGTGCGGTCATGCAACACTTTACCCAAGTGAAATTTTTTTCACACAAATGGAGCTCTCTTTTGGTAGTATTTAATCACTACTGGGGTTTTTTTTTGCTAAACAAAGAGACTGAAAAGTAAAAAAAAACAAAAAAAAAAACAAAACAATAAAACGTTTTCATAGTTTGTTAAAAAACGTTCCAAACAGGTAGTTTTTCTCCTTTTTATTGAAGGGCACTGATAGGCTGCAGTGATAAGGTGGCACTGAAGGGCACTGGTAGGTTACACTTATGGGCACCACTGATGAGGCACTGATAGGTGGCACTGGTGGGCATTGATAGGTGGCACTGGTGGGCACAGATGAGGCAGCAGTGGCTCTTTGTTCGTGACCAATGTCCCTCCTGACAGAAGCTGGGGATCGGCTTTTTTTTTTCTCTCTAACGTGAGGGGGAAAAAAGTCGATTACCAGCTCTGTTTACTTCTTGTGATTGCCTGTCATTGACTGACAGCTGATCACGTGGTAAGGCGCTGGTATCGGCCCCTTACTCCAATCTATGATCAGCCGAGTCTCATGGACTCGCTGATCACAGAGCGAGCTGTCCTCGCCCTGCAGGCAGCTCATGCACGGTAGGAGGTACATGGACGCCCTCCCGACAATTTAGGCCGGCGTTGTAGCTGTCTTTTGGCTTGGAAGCGCTGGCAGGAAGAGGTTAAAAAAACACCCCTTAGCATTTCTGGATTCAGCCATCTTGAGAAAGGGCAGGTTCATGTAGTATTTACTTCCTAGAATCTGTCTGCCCTTAACTGAGGCCTGCAAGCAGGAGGGTGTACTTAGCTGAAAAAACCCCTCCTCGCCGCCCCTAAGACTCCTGAGACATCCTTTGTCTAGGCCTAGAAACCAGGAAGTAACTGAAGAAAAGTTGATTTTAAAACCAGTAAACCTGATAATTTCCCCTTTATTTACTAAGGCTAGCAGCATACGGACTAAAAAGAGGTAATGTTAAATGAGAGAGTGAAGTTCAAATTCAATTGGTTCCATACAAATCATTGCATAACCCTTTCCTTTCTGGGTTGATAAAGGTACAAAAACACACATACTGCAAAATGTATTGTATGTTTATATTTCCATGTGTTCTTCATCAGCGTGCCTCCCCATTTGTTTTGTTTAGGGTGGTGCCCTGTCTTTGTATACTGCTTTGACCTGTCAACATAAACTTGCTGGAATAGTTGGACTTAGCTGTTGGCTGCCTCTTCACAAGACATTCCCTCAGGTAATGCAAGATGTGTTTCTCAATTTTTTACTGCATAGAAATGTCTCCTTAGAGCATATGGGGGTGGAGCGGCAAAGAGATGCTGGAGCACATAGTCCTCTCTTGTCCACAGGACACCAAGGAACCTTACAATCATCGGATATTAAAAAAACTGTGAATGCTTCCGCTTTGTCTCGGGTTTCAGTGCTCTGCTAGAAGATCAATTATTTTGAAGTTCACATACATATTGATCCCAAAATACTTCCAACTTTGCTTTACATTGTGTTCAGCTAGCTTTGTTGGCACACAGAATGTGATGGGCGATCGACTCTCCACTCCATCATTTGACGTAGGCTACCCAGATCTCTGCCATACAAGGCGGTGGTGCTGCCCCCCATATTGGATCCAACAAATTGATTACAAGTGACATTTAAGCAGCCTTGGCCAATCAGCAACTCTTGAACACCTAACCACTTTCTGATCTTGTGACGTGACAAGTGCTGCAGAAGTGGAGAGCTAGAAGATTCACTTTCTTCAGTACCTGGCTGTTTTTTTTTTTTTTTTTTTTTTTTATAGTTTAGAGTAGCATGGTGGTTAGAATTAGGGATAGACCAATATGTTTTTTTCAGGGCCAATGCCGATACCGATATTTTGGTCACAACGTATCGGTATGGGCCGATATTTTGTACATTTAAAGTTTTTTAAAAAAATAAAGACAATTTTTGACCCAAATCTGGTACTGAACATGTTAATGTTTTAACATTTTTTTAACATTAAAGGCTCGTTCTTCACCCCTTACCTGCATGAAAACTGATAGGAAAACCGCACGGCTTTCACTTGCAGGTACATCAGTTTCACAATATTCCACTCACCAAAAGGTGAATGTAAATGAGCCTTGTATTAACAATCCTATGTCGGGGTCTGAGACTAGCCTTCTCCTCCAACCATTAGGTGGTGATGCTCATGTAAGGGTAAAATGATGTCACATAGCATAATTCTGTTTACAAATGTTATTGAATAAACATACACACTTGAAATGGCACTCGCATATGTACAAAAGATATAAGCAATTCCACATTAGCAGATCTGCTGGCAGATCGGTATCTCTCACCAACTTGCCGTAAGTGATACCGCTCCGTCTGGCATATGATCTCGGAGGTCACGTGGTCACTTGCGTCACTACCTAATGGTTGAAGGAAGAGAAGACTAGTTTTGGTCGGACCCTGACATAGGATTGTTAATACAAGTCTCATTACCGTTCACCTTTTGGTGAGTGGGAATACAAAACGGAGTGATTCTCACGTGGTGTGGTGGAAGCAGCACTTTTTGGAATATCTGTAATATCGGCAAGTTCCAGGGCAGATACCGATATATCGGCAAAAGTGAATATCGGCCCCGCCGATAATCGGCTTTGCCGATAATCAGCTGATCCCTAGTTAGAATTACTAGTAGGTAATAGGTCTGCTTTTATATGATCCTCACAGTAACTCTAAATAGTCCCAAGTTCTGTTGTGAGTAATGGATCTTCCAGCAAAGGAGAGGGATTGTCTTGCAGTTCACTGGACTCATTACTTTCAGAGCACTAGGACACTTCAGTTGTGTATAATAGGCTTCTCATTTGATCAGCACTTTTCAGCAGAACAGACACTTTTTTTGTTACTATAATTTTGTTTTTTGTCTTTTATAGCATTATATAATCAAGTCTTTTCCATGATCCGATTCAGGATGTGCTCTATTCATCTATTTGAGTGAAATGAATCTCTTCTCATTCCTCACACTTTGAGTTTCTGTTCAACTAAGATATGGTCAAAACTTTTTTTTTTTTTTTTTACCCCTTCTGCACATTTGTCATTCATTTTTGATTAACGAATGGCCCTTATGAGCAAATACTGCTTGGCCCGCCCTCATCCTAACCAGCTTTCCCTCTTGTTTATCTTGGCCTACACCAGAGCTAGGGTTGTTTCTACTTTCAGGGTGTGACATGTTACCTATGTTTGGCATTGTTTGACCTTTCCTTGAGTATAAACCTTTAAATCCACAGATTTAGTGTGGCATCCTAAACTGCCAGATATTTTGTACCTAAATTTGTTTTACAGGTTTTATAAAGAGGACTAGCATGCGATTTTTTTTTTTTTTTTTTGGCAGTTTTATATAATTTACCAACCATTTGTGGCACTGCTTTTAGACATCCCTGGAGATTATTCTGTGTGTCCCAGTTGGTGATTAGAGAGAAGGCGAGATTGTGACAAAGTGTGAACTCACAATTTTTCTTCTAGGAATATGTTGTTTTGTATTTTGTGAAAAACCTTTTCAGTTAACGCTAAAGGAAATATGCAGATTTCCCATAAAACGGTTGGGGCCTCCTTACTTTGTTGCTTTTCTGTGTTCTGGGTTGCCAAATGTCCTACTGAGGGGTTATTTTCATTTTCCTACTACACTGCCTCGTGCTGGACTATTCCTTAACCTCTCCTCCATTCTTTATCATGTACTCAAATCTTTTGATGATAAATATACAAAATCCCACTTTTATGCCACTAATTTATTACATTGGGTTTGCTGTTCCTCTGTAATAGTTGGTAAATGTTGAAGTTTTTTCTGTTTAGTCCTTAGTAGTCTAAACACTTATTCCCCTAACACAACCACATAGGTACCATTATAGTTTGTGACTGCTTTCCAGTCATCTCCTTAGAACACACTATATACAGATCAAATCCTATAGCCCCATAATTGCAAATCTAGCAGGATCAAATGATGACTAGGCAGCACATATGGTAACTTGTATGACTTTAAGAATCTTTGTATGAAAAAAGCTGAATATGCTGAGTTGCTTGAATTGGCTAATTGCGCTTTATTCTCTGTTGTTAGATTGCTGTGCTGTCTCTGAAGATGGATATCTTTTGTGTCATGAAGCAGGTCTTGCAGTGACCTGTTTGTTGGATTAGAACTTGGCGTTATTTTTAGTATATGACCATCTTTGAATTAAATATGTGCTTTGCCTTGCCAATGTAGTGTAAAAGACCACAGCAGATGCATATACTTGCTTTAGTTTTGCTCCCCTGTCGATCCGATCGACTGCCAGGAATGGAAAGAAAGCAGATATGAGTAATGGCTTTGGACCATTGGTGATCCACATGATGGAAAAGCTGTCACATGAAGTGAGTCACATGGTCTTCCATACCTTTTTATGTACTTGGTGTTTCTTTCGACTTCTGGCACTGAACTTGATGACAGGAGAACCAAAAAACAATTGCTTATCTTGCTAGGGATGGGGGAAGGTAAAGTTACCTGTGCTTTTCTCATTCATGGCAAAACACAGGTTGTGTTTTAAAGAACATGTATGCAGGAACTGCAAACTATCCAACAGCATCCAGTATTTACTCATTGCAATCTCACAGTATGCAATTTGCAAACATTCAGAAATTATTTTTTCTCCATGGAAAAGGGGGTAGTACTTTCTACCATGTGAGCATGGCATCCACTGGCAGAACCAGTGACTGGTGATGCATTACCTTTTAGCAATAATCTTGTACTTCTATTCTTGTTAGAGATTTGCCTTGTAAGTACTGCCTGATCTTTGTCGACTCCATCACAATATAAATTAAGTCTGACATATAATCTGAGCTAAAAAAAGAACTGGCAGTATAACTACAGAATATCCTATTAACAGGCGGTTCTTTATGTCCTTTTAATATAATTGTAGGCAGCATGCAGTGTAAATAAGGAAATCTCCATCTTGCAATGTCATGGAGAGTCAGATCCTATGATTCCTGTCCGCTTTGGAGCACTTACCTCAGAGAAACTGAAGTCTGTAGTGGCCCCTTCAAAAGTCCAGTTTAAAACATATCCCGGAGTCATGCACAACACTAATCAAGAGGTAAGGACTTCTTTGCAGTATCAAGGAGTAGCATAGGCTCTGATCATATTATGAATGCATGTTTACCTGTTTTGCTTTTGTTTGTTTTTTTTTTTTTCTTTTTTGTATTTTTAATGTGATCTGGTCAGAGCTAACATGTTTATATATCAGCATTATGCCAATCGGCAGTACTATTCTTTTCCATGATGCAGATTTAACCTGCAAGCCAGCTTTTTGACCCTTTTAAAGGCTAAGTTCACCTTTTTGTAAGAAAAAAAAAAAGGCAGGAAAAAATTGGGTGGTTTTATTATTTTTTTCAGAGGTGTCTGCAGAGCATTGCACCCGTGATCAGTAGATTGCAGGTGGAGTGTCAGTGACTCCTGCAGACATGTCCTCCAGCTTTGTCTTCAAACAGGTACTGTATTGGGCAGCTGTGATTTTTGAAATGGGACAGTGGGTAGGGAGGGAGTGCGGGCAGGAGCTGAAGCATGTTACACCCTAAATATGGGTGTGACATGTTACATGCTCCAAAAGGTGAACCTATCTTTTTAGGGTTTGTTTTTTAGTTTATATGGATAGTTTTTTGCACTATAATTAGAGCAATCACATGTTAAGATGCACCTTTTGATGTCCAAGCGTGATATAAAAATGTATTTATTTTGATAAAATGTGGCTTTTCCCCTTCTCTTAAAAGCTTAATCTGCATAGCTTAGTGGCATGGTTTCTATGAAAACATTTTGTACAAGCTTATCTTTGGCATTGGGGGATTAACTAATACAAATTCCCATGAGAGACTAATATCGGGCAATCTGTCCTACATAACAGTGTAATAGATTAAAAAGGACAAAATTGGCCTCAAAATCAATAACTAACTTTAAATATCATAGTAAAGCCCTAAATACACATGAAACCAGGGGGGAAACGCTTGAGCAAGCGGGACTGTGGAACTAGATCTACATCCTTTTTAATGTAGTCTTGCTTACCAGAATACACTCCTGTTCATCTGTTCTGACATAATGGCATCCCCAGAAAATCATCTTAAAACAGAACTTCAGCAAATTACTTTATTTGGATAGAGTGGGGAATGGTTAGAACCTCTGTCAGATTTTTATTGCTGTCAATATTTCTGTTTTAAAAAGTTTTTTTTTTATTTTTTTTATTGGAGTTGCACTTTGAAAAAGTGAAATTTTTATGGCAAGTAAACTTCTCCCAAAAAGCTTGAAGGTACACACCACAGTAGTAACTAAAATATGTGCTTTCTAAAAAAAAAAAAACGCTACACTAGCACTTTCACTTTATTTACCACTTTACCTCTCTTCATGACCAGGCCACTTTTTGTGATATGGCACTGCGTTACTTTAACTGACAATTGCATGGTCATGTGACACTGTACCCAAAAAAAAAAAATTGATGTCCTTTTTTTTCCCCCACTAATAGAGCTTTCTTTTGGTGGTATTTGATCAAAACGAAAAATAACGGTGAGCTGTTAAAAGCGAAAACAAATGTAACTGAGTGCTGCAATAACAGAATGAATGAATGAAATCAATCTGGCTAAATTAGTGAATCCCACAGCATACATGCTCTGATCACAAAATGCAAATTCACATATATAAAAAACGATTGGCTCCTGCTGTTTCCAATAATGGCGGGAGCGGGTCGCCAGCAGCACGCACCCCAGACCCACTGCACAAAATCATGTACAGGTACGTGAATTCGCGCAGGAGGGCCGCCCTGCTGCAGTATATCTGCATGGGGCGATCCTTAGGAGGTTAAAGGGGAATTAATAGTGTCTGAATGAAAAAAAAAATGTTGCAGCACTTAAGTATGGGGTTTGTTTTATTTCCCCCATTTATACTTACCTAGGTGGATGCAGCATCGGTCCCTCTGCGCCTCTACACTAAGAACCGAGCGATTGAACACCACTGATCGCCCGGTTCTGACAGCTCCCTGAGCACACAGCTTGTCTATTTAGAATACATCTCTGCATATTCCTTCTTTCCCCTGCCTATGTGAAGGGGGTCCCTTTCTCCAATCAGCTCTCTCACAGTGTAACTGCAGCCTCTCTGCCCCATTTTTTGCTGACAGAAAGGTTTCTAACATGATCTGTACATTTGAAAGAGTGTAGAGAGGGGACATTTTTCAGTTAAACAAGTAAAACTCTTTTTGGATGATTTGTTTAATCTCTGTGTATCATCTGAGGCTGTTCACTTCACTGGGCATATCTAAGGGTTTACAACCACTAAGTGCATGTGCACTTTTTTTTTTTTTTTTTTTTATAAGAGCAAAGTTGGATCTCCTATGTAGGCTGCTTGAACTACAGAGGGATGAGAAGATGTTGCAGGGGACATGGCTATCAGCATTGTCGCCACTGATTCACAAGCATGTAACCTGTCAGTCATTACTTAGCCACACCTAGTCCTGCCCACTGTTTTCTGGATTATTGATGAAACTCTTAAGCTGGCTACACATTATACAATTTTCTTCAACAATTTTCCTTTTAAGGCCCCATGCACACCGGGCGTTTTTAATGCCGCTGTAAGTAGCGTCAGGCGTTTTCTTTTTGCAGCCTAAAAACGCACCTCCATGTTATTCTATGGCTTCATGCACACACAGACGTTTTTGAGCTGTAAGTGGCCTTAGGCGTTTTTAAGCTGCAACAAGAACCCACGACCTGCGCGTTCTGAGGACCAGCGGTTACAGCTGTATAAACGTCTGACGCTGCTAAAGGCTGGATAACGTTGCTTAACGTGCATTAAGCCACATTATAGGTTTTTTTTTTTCTTCCATTCAAAATCAATGGTTCCCTATGGGAGCCTATTGATTTGAATGGAAGTCGCACCGCAAGTCTGATCAGGATGATCCGACTTGCGGGGCGACTTGCACTGTGAGAATCTTGAGGGGGAACTCCACGCCAAAATGGGAAAAAACGGCGTGGGGGTCCCCCCCAGGTTCCAACCAGGCCCTTCCTGTCTGGTATGGAATTTGAGGGTAGCCCCACGCCGAAAAAACGGCGTGTGGTCCCCCCCCCCATAATCCATACCAGACCCTTATCCGAGCATGCAACCCGGCAGGCTAGGAAAGGGGAGGGGACGAGCGAGCGGCCCCACCCCCCTTGGACACACCAGGCCACATGCCCTCAACATGGGGGGGTGTTGGTGCTTTGGGGCAGGGGGGGCTCTGCACCCCCACCCCAAAGCACCTTGCCCCCATGTTGATGAGGACAAGGGCCTCATCCCCACAACCCTGGCCGGTGGTTGTGGAGGTCTGCGGGCAGGGGGCTCATCGGAATTTGGAAGCCCCCTTTTACAAGGGGGGCCCCCCAGATCCCGGACCCCCTCCCTATGGGAATGGGGTACACTGTACCCCTACCCATTCACCCCATAAAAGGCAGTGTATGTGAATAACGACAGGAGACGTTTTGGAAAGTTTTTTTAAAATCTTCATCCGGTCTTCTCCACTCTGCTCTTCTGATCTTCTCCTCTCCGCTCTTCTGCTGTCCAATCTTCTGCTCTTTTGCTGTCCGCTCTTCTGCTCTTTTGCTCTTGGCTCTTCTTCTTCCTCCGGGCCTCCTCCGACGCTGTCCCCGGTGATTATGCCGGTCTCCGGTCTCTGCAGCTTAATATATAGCCATTGGGGGCGTGGCCTCTAGATGATGTCATCGGGAGACCCCACCCCCTTGTGTCACAGACGACGTCATCTGTGAAATAAGGGGGAGTGGTCTCCCGATGATGTCACCGATCGGCCACGCCCCCAATGGCTATATAATAAGCTCCGGAGACCGGCATAATCGCCGGGTACAGCGTCGGAGGAGGACCGGAGGAAGAAGAAGAGCCAAGAGCAGAAGAGCGGACAGCAAAAGAGTAGAAGATTGGACAGCAGAAGAGCGGAGAGGAGAAGAGCAGAGTGGAGAAGACCGGATGAAGATTTTAAACTTTCCAAAACGTCTCCTGTCGTTATTTCCATACACTGCCTTTTATGGGGTGAATGGGTATGGGGTACAGTGTACCCCATACCCATTCACATAGGGAGGGGGTCCGGGATCTGGGGGGCCCCCCTTGTTAAAGGGGGCTTCCAGATTCCGATGAGCCCCCTGTCCGCAGACCCCCACAACCACCGGCAAGGGTTGTGGGGATGAGGCCCTTGTCCTCATCAACATGGGGGCAAGGTGCTTTGGGGTGGGGATGCAGAGCCCCCCCCCTGCCCCAAAGCACCAACACCCCCCCATGTTGAGGGCATGTGGCCTGGTGTGGTCCAGGGGGGGGGTGGGGCCGCTCGCTCATCCCCTCCCCTTTCCTGGCCTGCCGGGCTGCATGCTCGGATAAGGGTCTGGTATGGATTTTGGGGTGGACCCCACGCCGTTTTTTCGTCGTGGGGCTACCCTCAAATTCCATACCAGACCCGAAGGGCCTGGTTTGGAACCTGGGGGAGACCCCCCACGCTGTTTTTTCCCATTTTGGCGTGGAGTTCCCCCTCAAGATTCTCACAGCGCAAGTCGCGCCGCAAGTCGGATCATCCTGATCAGACTTGTGGTGCGACTTCCATTCAAATCAATAGGCTCACATAGAGAACCATTGATTTTGAATGGAGGCAGAAAAAAACGCTGCTAAAAGCGACGTGGCAAAACGTGCAATAACGCAAATGGAAAAAGCTACTGAAAGCACGTTTTTACAGCTGCTTTTTCCGGCGTCAGAACTAACTTTGACGCACGTTTTTTCTAATGCCCCGTGTGCATGGGGCCTTAATTGACCAAAACCATATATAACGAGGTCAAACCTCAACACTTTTGACTTGTATGCAGTCAGGCAGGCTTTCCCTGGCCCTATCTTATATGAAGGATAGCCTTATGCTTATCCCATGCATGCTTAAACTCCTTCACTGTATTTGCAGCTACCACTTCTGCAGGAAGGTTATTCCATGCATCCACTACTCTCTCAGTAAAGTAATACTTCCTCATAAAAGTAATATGAGGAAGTATTACTTTACTGAGAGAGTAGTGGATGCATGGAATAATCTTCCTGCAGAAGTGGTAGCTGCAAATACAGTGAAGGAGTTTAAGCATGCATGGGATAGGCATAAGGCTATCCTTCATATAAGATAGGGCCAGGGACTATTCATAGGTTTCAGATATATTGGGCAGACTAGATGGGCCAAATGGTTCTTATCTGCCGACACATTCTATGTTTCACACTAAATAGTTGACGTAAAATCTAAAGAAAATTGAACAGAAAAAGTTGTATAATGTGTAGCCAGCTTTACACATTATACAACTTTTTTTTGTTCAATTTCCTTTAGATTTTACGTCAACTATGTAGTGTGAAAGCCTGCCTGACTGCATACAATTCACAAAGCAAGCTCAGCCTAAATTTGTAAGGAACAAATGTGGCCGGCCCCATATACCTACATGATTACAAATTCTACATCAACGTTTTTTCTTAAAAACAAGAACATTCCTTGATAACCAAATTTACTTATTATTATTATTATTATTATTATTATGTTACAAGCATGTCTAAAATTGAAAAGATTGTACAGTTCTTCCTAATTTCTCTTTTCAAATGTGATTGTAGGAAATGACAGCAGTGAAAGACTTCTTGGAGAAGGTGATCCCACGAGTGTAACTCAGACAATTCCACTGCAGGAAACCGCTACCAGGCCTCACCTCCAGTGTTTCCTCCCTGAACCCTTGTCCTCTTACCCTCACACCCCCACTCTGTGCTGGTTAATAATACAAGTATTATCTGTCCTGTCAGATTTGATTGGAGCTGTTTAAGGTATAGGGTGGGGGTTGCTGCTCCTGCACCCATTCCCATAATACCTGCCAAGGGCAGGCCTTGTCATTGCTGCTTCACAGATCCTCCTAGTGTTACATTTCATATTCTGTTGTCACAGTGGCTTACCTGTTGACAGCAGAAAACCATCATATACCTCAGAGGAGCAGCTGAGTGTGGAGATGTGAATGTACCTTAAACACTCCGTCCTTTCAGGAGCAGAGCTCAGGGCCACTACAGCTGGTACTGTGCCCCAATGTAGGTATTTTTCACAGTCATCTGTCCCTGCTCTAGACTGGTGTTATGCTTTTGGCCTTTCATCCATACTCTCTGAGCTCTGGTCATGTATTTGTAAGGTTAAGCATGAACGGGGAAGAGAGTGTACCTTCCAAAGCAGCATTACCGTCTATATAAGGTTTTTTTTGTTTGTTTTTTTTTTTTGTTTTTTGTTTTTTTTAATTCACAATAAAAAGCCTTCTACCCATTTTGGTCTGTCGTTCATGCACCTACTTTGGTAACATAAACTTTTTCTTGCAGCTTTCTTACAAAGTTTTTGGCAAGCTGTGAATATTTTGCTGGTTATATATCTTTTGTCCCCTGCTGATCCCTTCAAAGAATGGAGCTATGCGGAGTCTTCAAATTGTTAATGTTTTCACTCCCTTTTCTGCCAGCAGCTGTACTTTACTAGTTGCATGGTTTGCTGAATTATAATAGGTTTTTTACTTCCAAAGGTGTTCCTGAAAAAATACTTGAGTGTTACAAGGACTCGTGATTAGTGTTGAGCGAACACGGACTGTATTATTCGTGTTCGTACCGAATAATTGGATTTTTTGTACCCGAACACGGACACGGACACTTTACTGTATGTTCGGGTAAAAATCCGTGTTCGGTCGTTTTATTTCCGGGTTTTGCATGCTTTGGCGCTCTTTTCATGGCGGGCTTTCAACAGCCAATCAACAATCGTTTAACTGGTGTGCCTTAAGCCATCCCAGCCATGCCTGCAAATGTCTCAGTAGCTGTGATTGGCCGTCTGAAGCATGTGACCAAGTCTTTATAAGTTCGAGGCAGCCGCAGCGGCGTCATTATGCTGCTTAGATTCAGGGACAGAGCACACATCAACGTGCTGGCTGCTGATTAGGGAAAGATAGGCAGGAAAAAACCATTTGTGTCCGGATAGAATTGAGGGACAGGTCGGAGTGTTTAGGCAGGGCGAGTTGTAGGCATTTTAGGGATAGAGTCTGCTGAATTATATAGGGTCAGTGTCTTCTACAAACTACAATCGATATTGCTGTGTGGGGGGTGGGGTGAATCTGCACTCAATCCTGATCTACGATCTCTTCTCAATCCTGTTAGGGACAGAGTCTGCTGAATTTTAGGGAAACTGTGTTCTACAAACTACAATCGATATTGCTGTGTGGGGGGTGGGGTGAATCTGCACTCAATCCTGATCTACGATCTCTTCTCAATCCTGTTAGGGACAGAGTCTGCTGAATTTTAGGGAAACTGTGTTCTACAAACTACAATCGATATTGCTGTGTGGGGGGTGGGGTGAATCTGCACTCAATCCTGATCTACGATCTCTTCTCAATCCTGTTAGGGACAGAGTCTGCTGAATTTTAGGGAAACTGTGTTCTACAAACTACAATCGATATTGCTGTGTGGTGTGGGATTGGAGATAGGCAGGTGTCAGTGATCCACATCCATTTTTCTGTGTGTGAGCTGCAGTGAACACAATCTTTTTGGGCTGCAGTGAACACAATCTTTTTGGGCTGCAGTGAACACAATCTTTTTGGGCTGCAGTGAACACAATCTTTTTGGGCTGCAGTGAACACAATCTTTTTGGGCTGCAGTGAACACAATCTTTTTGGGCTGCAGTGAACACAATCTTTTTGGGGTGCAGTGAACAAAATCTTTTTGGGGTGCAGTGAACACAATCCTTTTTGGTGTGCAGTGAACACAATCTTTGTGGGGTGCAGTGAACAAAATCCTTTGTGGGGTGCAGTGAACACAATCTTTTTGGGGTGCAGTGAACAAAATCCTTTTTGGGGTGCAGTGAACAACATCCTTTTTGGGGTGCAGTGAACACAATCTTTTTGGGGTGCAGTGAACAAAATCCTTTGTGGGGTGCAGTGAACACAATCTTTTTGGGGTGCAGTGAACACAATCTTTTTGGGGTGGAGTGAACAACATCCTTTTTGGGGTGCAGTGAACAAAATCATTTTTGGGGTGCAGTGAACAAAATCATTTTTGGGGTGCAGTGAACACAATCTTTTTGGGGTGCAGTGAACACAATCTTTGTGGGGTGCAGTGAACACAATCTTTTTGGGGTGGAGTGAACAACATCCTTTTTGGGGTGGAGTGAACAACATCCTTTTTGGGGTGCAGTGAACACAATCTTTTTGGGGTGCAGTGAACACAATCTTTGTGGGGTACAGTGAACAGAATCTTTGTGGGGTGCAGTGAACACAATCTTTGGGGGGTACAGTGAACACAATCTTTGTGAGGTGCAGTGAACACAATCTTTGTGGGGTGCAGTGAACACAATCATTGTGGGGTGCAGTGAACTCAATCTTTGTGGGGTACAGTGAACACAATCTCATACTGAAGGTTTGAGGGTGCTGCCTGTTCCATACTCCCCCTACTCCTCATCTAGCCTTTTAGGGGTACAAACAATAGTAATTGGGGCCTAGTGTGGTTGTGTACGTGTGATATACATACACTTTTTTGGGATCATATTTTCTATTCCGCTATTTAATCAAAAACCTTTGGGGATCAGTTAAATTGGGGGATAGTCTGTGTTGGTACGTGTGAGAGAGATCCACCTTTCCAAGTTGTTGGGGTTCATCTCATACTTCTGAAGGTTTGAGGGTGCTGCCTGTTCCATACTCCCCCTACTCCTAGCCTTTTAGGGGTACAAACAATAGTAATTGGGGCCTAGTGTGGTTGTGTACGTGTGATATACATACACTTTTTTGGGATCATATTTTCTATTCCGCTATTTAATCAAAAACCTTTGGGGATCAGTTAAATTGGGGGATAGTCTGTGTTGGTACGTGTGAGAGAGATCCACCTTTCCAAGTTGTTGGGGTTCATCTCATACTTCTGAAGGTTTGAGGGTGCTGCCTGTTCCATACTCCCCCTACTCCTAGCCTTTTAGGGGTACAAACAATAGTAATTGGGGCCTAGTGTGGTTGTGTACGTGTGATATACATACACTTTTTTGGGATCATATTTTCTATTCCGCTATTTAATCAAAAACCTTTGGGGATCAGTTAAATTGGGGGATAGTCTGTGTTGGTACGTGTGAGAGAGATCCACCTTTCCAAGTTGTTGGGGTTCATCTCATACTTCTGAAGGTTTGAGGGTGCTGCCTGTTCCATACTCCCCCTACTCCTAGCCTTTTAGGGGTACAAACAATAGTAATTGGGGCCTAGTGTGGTTGTGTACGTGTGATATACATACACTTTTTTGGGATCATATTTTCTATTCCGCTATTTAATCAAAAACCTCTGGGGATCAGTTAAATTGGGGGATAGTCTGTGTTGGTACGTGTGAGAGAGATCCACCTTTCCAAGTTGTTGGGGTTCATCTCATACTTCTGAAGGTTTGAGGGTGCTGCCTGTTCCATACTCCCCCTACTCCTAGCCTTTTAGGGGTACAAACAATAGTAATTGGGGCCTAGTGTGGTTGTGTACGTGTGATATACATACACTTTTTTGGGATCATATTTTCTATTCCGCTATTTAATCAAAAACCTTTGGGGATCAGTTAAATTGGGGGATAGTCTGTGTTGGTACGTGTGAGAGAGATCCACCTTTCCAAGTTGTTGGGGTTCATCTCATACTTCTGAAGGTTTGAGGGTGCTGCCTGTTCCATACTCCCCCTACTCCTAGCCTTTTAGGGGTACAAACAATAGTAATTGGGGCCTAGTGTGGTTGTGTACGTGTGATATACATACACTTTTTTGGGATCATATTTTCTATTCCGCTATTTAATCAAAAACCTCTGGGGATCAGTTAAATTGGGGGATAGTCTGTGTTGGTACGTGTGAGAGAGATCCACCTTTCCAAGTTGTTGGGGTTCATCTCATACTTCTGAAGGTTTGAGGGTGCTGCCTGTTCCATACTCCCCCCTACTCCTAGCCTTTTAGGGGTACAAACAATAGTAATTGGGGCCTAGTGTGGTTGTGTACGTGTGATATACATACACTTTTTTGGGATCATATTTTCTATTCCGCTATTTAATCAAAAACCTTTGGGGATCAGTTAAATTGGGGGATAGTCTGTGTTGGTACGTGTGAGAGAGATCCACCTTTCCAAGTTGTTGGGGTTCATCTCATACTTCTGAAGGTTTGAGGGTGCTGCCTGTTCCATACTCCCCCTACTCCTAGCCTTTTAGGGGTACAAACAATAGTAATTGGGGCCTAGTGTGGTTGTGTACGTGTGATATACATACACTTTTTTGGGATCATATTTTCTATTCCGCTATTTAATCAAAAACCTTTGGGGATCAGTTAAATTGGGGGATAGTCTGTGTTGGTACGTGTGAGAGAGATCCACCTTTCCAAGTTGTTGGGGTTCATCTCATACTTCTGAAGGTTTGAGGGTGCTGCCTGTTCCATACTCCCCCTACTCCTAGCCTTTTAGGGGTACAAACAATAGTAATTGGGGCCTAGTGTGGTTGTGTACGTGTGATATACATACACTTTTTTGGGATCATATTTTCTATTCCGCTATTTAATCAAAAACCTCTGGGGATCAGTTAAATTGGGGGATAGTCTGTGTTGGTACGTGTGAGAGAGATCCACCTTTCCAAGTTGTTGGGGTTCATCTCATACTTCTGAAGGTTTGAGGGTGCTGCCTGTTCCATACTCCCCCTACTCCTAGCCTTTTAGGGGTACAAACAATAGTAATTGGGGCCTAGTGTGGTTGTGTACGTGTGATATACATACACTTTTTTGGGATCATATTTTCTATTCCGCTATTTAATCAAAAACCTTTGGGGATCAGTTAAATTGGGGGATAGTCTGTGTTGGTACGTGTGAGAGAGATCCACCTTTCCAAGTTGTTGGGGTTCATCTCATACTTCTGAAGGTTTGAGGGTGCTGCCTGTTCCATACTCCCCCTACTCCTAGCCTTTTAGGGGTACAAACAATAGTAATTGGGGCCTAGTGTGGTTGTGTACGTGTGATATACATACACTTTTTTGGGATCATATTTTCTATTCCGCTATTTAATCAAAAACCTCTGGGGATCAGTTAAATTGGGGGATAGTCTGTGTTGGTACGTGTGAGAGAGATCCACCTTTCCAAGTTGTTGGGGTTCATCTCATACTTCTGAAGGTTTGAGGGTGCTGCCTGTTCCATACTCCCCCTACTCCTCATCTAGCCTTTTAGGGGTACAAACAATAGTAATTGGGGCCTAGTGTGGTTGTGTACGTGTGATATACATACACTTTTTTTGGATCATATTTTCTATTCCGCTATTTAATTTAACTGGGCCTCCATGCGAGACCTGTGTGCCTTGTTGCGCTGTTTTGAGTACTCCACCAACATGGCCAGTGGCAATGACGCCGTTCTCAGCTTAACTATCCCACTTCTATGCCTCCTTGAAAAAACAATTCGGGCGATGATGGAAGAGGATGTGGCACAGGATGAGGAGGAGGAGGAGGATGAAGAGGTAACATTTCCAAGGCTTTCAGGGCAGTCATTCGCAAGGGGCTCCGAGGGTGGGTTCCTGCACACGCAAACGCCAGGGACGCAATTGTCCAGCAGGGGCACAGTTCTGGAGGATGAGGAGGATGAGGAGGAGGAGGAGCTGGAGGAGGAGATGGAACCATGTTCACAGCAGGGTGGCACCCAGGCCAGCTCATGGCCATCACTGGTGCGTGGCTGGGGGGATACAGAGGACACGGACCATACACCTCCCACAGAGGACAGCCTTTCGTTGCCTCTGGGCAGCCTGGCACACATGAGCGATTACATGCTGCAGTGTCTCCACAACGACCGCCGAGTTGCCCACATTCTAACTTGTGCTGATTACTGGGTGGCCACGCTGCTGGATCCCCGTTACAAGGACAAGGTACCGTCCTTAATTCACTCACTGGAGCGCGATCGCAAGATGCGCGAGTACAAGCGCACGCTGGTAGACGCCATGCTGCTGGCATTCCCATCTGACAGCGGGGCCACAGTGGAAGCACAAGGCAGAGGAGGAGGAGGAGGAGGTCGCCAACGCAACCAGGGCACCGCCAGCACCTCAGAAGGCAGGGTTAGCATGGCCGAAATGTGGAAAAGCTTTGTCAGCACGCCACAACAAACAGCAGCACCAGCAGCTCAGATGGAACGTCTTAGCAGGAGGCAGCATTTTACCAACATGGTGGAGCAGTATGTGTGCACACGCCTACATGTAGTGAATGACGGGTCTGCCCCCTTCAACTTCTGGGTCTCCAAATTGGGCACATGGCCTGAGCTTGCCCTTTACGCCTTGGAGGTGCTGGCGTGCCCTGCAGCCAGTGTATTATCTGAACGGGTATTTAGCACGGCTGGGGGCGTTATAACAGACAAGCGCAGCCGCCTGTCCAGAGACAATGTGGACAAGCTCACGTTCATTAAAATGAACCAGGCATGGATCCCACGGGACTTTTCCGTACCTTATGCAGAATAGCAATGGATACCGACCTTACCCACCCATTGTTCCATTTTTGCTCTTTCTCACTCTTTTGGGGTGTACCCTCATTTAAAATTTGTGAAAAGAAGCAGTGTTGGCTACCTCGTCCTCCTCCTCAGGGCCAGATTAATGTAGGGTCTATTGGAGCTGCAGCTCCAGGCCCCTACCTTTTATATAGGCCCCGGGTTGGCCATATTCACTGTTACCGCTCTTCTGTCACTTGTAAACACAGAAGTCTGGCTTCTATGCTCGCTTCCCCAGGCAGCACCCTCAGAACCTCCCCACACAGCGTGAAGGCCGGACAAGGAGGGACAGTTGGCGATGCATGGATGTGTTTATGGGCTTCAGAGACAGCATCCCATGTTGAATTAGGCATGCATGGCTGCACCCTTCCTCCTCTGGGTGCATGGCAAGGCACGGCCCTAAGGCCCTTCAAAATCCTCAGCACCAAGCCCATGATGCTGTTAATCCGGCCCTGGTCCTCCTCCACCGCCGCTTCCACCTACACCGCCCATAGGTGTGCGCAGCCTATTGCATTAAGGTGTGCACCCCAAAGTTGAAATACACATGCATGTGTTTGCCAGCAGGGAGAGTAATGTATCGGGGCCATGTACCTGTAGGCAAGGAGAAATAGAGCAGAGCAGGTCCCAGGGAGATCTTTCCCATCTCCTCACTGGCAATGCTATGTGCCCTAGGTGATTAGGGTGTGCCCAGGCACACCCAGCACACCCTGTGCGCACGCCTATGTCACCGCCACATCCACCACCACCTCAACCTCCCTCCTACTCCATATGGGCCTCGTCCTTCAGAGATGAAGAAGAACATTGTTTTATTTTTCTGTTTTTTTTTGTTGTTTTAAGTTATTTCCCTATCCACATTTGTTTGCAGAGCACTTGCCATGCTCTTAATTACGTTTTGCTGCCATTTGCAGCACTCTAGCCCTTTCCTTTGGTGTTTTAGAGCCATTTTAGTGCCTTAAAGTTCGGGTCCCCATTGACTTCAATGGGGTTCGGTGTCCGGGAAAAGTTCGGTAAAAGTCCGGGACACGGACCCGGACTTTTTTTTAAAGTTCGGCCGAACCCGTCGAACACGGACATCTAGGTGTCCGCTCAACCCTACTCGTGATGAGTTGCTTAATAAAAGAGCAAGGTTGAATCTCGTCTGCATTTTTTTGTATTTTATCCTAAAGCACTTGTAGCCCATAGGTAGGTCCTGTTCATACGTGTATGCAACGTCTTAGCATACAGTAATGCATGTTTGGAACTCTTATCTTTCCTAATGGAACTGCAAACATCTGTCTAACCCATGAGGATATCAGGCACATCAAGACATTAATATTTTACTCAATAAGGCATATAATGATGTGAAACCTTTTTAAGTTGAATTCCAAGAAAACCACTTTTATTAAAGTGGTTCTAAAGTCAGGTTTTCTTTTTACCTTAATCATTTGCCTACTGAGCACACTTTGACCCCCTTCCTGCCCGGGCCAATTTTCACCTTTCAGCCATGTCATACATTAAATGACAATTGCACGGTATTGTAGCACTGTACTCCATAATTTTTTTTTTTCACACAAACAGAGCTTTCTCTTGGTGGCATTTAATCACCACTGGGTTTTTTTTTGCTAAACAAATGAAAAAAGACCAAACATTATGAGAAAAAAAGTTTTTCTTAGTTTCTGTTATAAATTTTGCAAACGGTTAATTTGTCTCCTTCACTGATGGGTGCTGATGAGGCTGCACTGATAATCAGGACACTGATGATCAGTGCCCTGCTTATCAGTGTAGATTTCCCTTTCACACTTGCTGGTTACTGGCTGTCTTCTCCTCACGCTGTGATGTTTACATCGTGATCAGCTGTGATTTGGATCATGTGGTAAAGGGCCTCTGTGATTTACACCCCCCCCCCCTTTCTTTTCTAAATACTTACCTCCTGAGAGTCCTCCTGTCTGCAGCAGTGCTGGTCTCTCTCCCTGCTCCCATTGCTGTCAGTCAAATCCTGTGAGGAGGGAGCAGGGGATGTAACCATGGCACGCTGCATGTGTCTTTGGATGCATATAGCCCTGCTTGGGAATGCACCCACATGGGTGCCCCCATCGCAGCTGGCTTGCTGTGGGGGGCACTCGGAGAATAGGAGTAGTGGACAGTAGTGTGGGGGACCCCAGGAGAGGAGGTAAGGGGGTTACGCTGTGCAATATCTTCGCACACAACAGAATACTTTTTTTTTTATATTTTTATTCTAGGATAAAAAAAAAAAAACATGAGCCTTTAATATCACTTTAATGTACAATCATTTATAAGATGTACTTGACCCTGACAGTCAGCATAAAGACCCCTCTACTGCAGTTATGTCATTTACCCAGTCCTGTACGTATCTCATCCTGTGCTTGAACATTTAAAAGACAAGAAGCTGGCTGAAGAGACTATTTCGGTCATTCTGATATACCTGTCCATGTCGATTTTTTAGTATGTAAGCACTTCAGCGCAACTGATAAGCTCTCAGCTGGAACTGTGCTCTACTTGGGACTGCAAAAGGTTGAAATCATGTCTAATTCCTTTAATTTCATTAAAATAGTACCTTATGAAACTGTCATTAAGGGGCCCTGGTTAAACCACGTCTTGTTATGGAGCGGTAACTGTTCTGCTGTGTTGTCGCCTTGTCGTGTGCACAGCTGGTGGAGACTACAGTCAACCAAGTGAACACACATTTAGGAGACTAGTTCACTGTCGCCACTCTGAGTAAAACGTTCCAGTGCAATGATGTGAAAGCATGTAGACAAGAGGTGACACAGAGAGGATGGGGGAGATTAGCAGCACTGAGCTGGGAGAGAGAAAAAAGGTGAGAAACAAGTATTTTGTGAAATGAATACAAACATGGCAAATATTAAGATGCACAGAGCAAACTAAATGTCATCCAGTTACGGGTTTACATTTTCTTATGGTAAGATGTGGTTCACTAAAAAAATAATCTGTCTACACAAATCCTCTCTTGTTGTGAGCTTTGTGCTCCAGCGCCCTAGACACTTCCTGTATGGCATGTGATATTTGCTTTACTTGCATATCTTTTCAGGAAACTACGTTTTGTATGTTGCCGTGCTTGTCACGCTTTTTTCCTTTTTTACTGGCTGTTTCTCGGCCATGTCTTCTGAAAGCAGTCATTTTATTGTTCAAATGTTTATATTATGAATTCTAAACGAAAGCATATAACAAGCCAGCCACTATTACTGCACATACAGTATCTCACAAAAGTGAGTACACCCCTCACATTTTTTTTTTAAATATTTCATGATATCTTTTCATGTGACAAAACTGAAGAAATTACACTTTGCTACAATGTAAAGTAGTGAGTGTACAGCTTGTATAACGGTGTACATTTGTTGTCCCCTCAGAATGACTCAACACACAGCGATTAATGTCTAAACCGCTGGCAACAAAAGTGAATACACCCCTAAGTGAAAATGTCCAAATTTTGTCCAATTAGCCATTTTCCCTCCCCAGTATCATGTGACTTGTTGGTGTTAGAAGGTCTCAGGTGTGAATGGGGAGCAGGTGTGTTAAATTTGGTGTTATCGCTCTCACTCTTTCATACTGGTTACTGGAAGTTCAACATAGCACCTCATGGCAAAGAACTCTGAGGATCTTAAAAAAAGAATGGTTGCTCTACATAAAGATGACCTAGGCTATAAGAAGATTGCCAAGACCCTGAAACTGAGCTGCAGCACGGTGGCCAAGACCATACAGCGGTTTAACAGGACGGGTTCCACTTAAAACAGGCCTCGCCATGGTCGACCAAAGGAGTTGAGTGCATGTGCTCAGCGTCCTATCCAGTGGGTGTCTTTGGGAAATAGATATATTAGTGCATTGCTGCAGAGGTTGAAGGGGTGGTGGGTCAGCCTGTCAGTGCTCAGACCACACGCCGCACACTGCATTACATTTGTCTGCATGGCTGTCGTCCAAGAAGGAGGCCTCTTCTAAAGATGATGCACAGGAAAGCCCGAAAACAGTTAATGAAGACAAGCAGACTAGGGACATGGATTACTGGAACCATATCCTGTGGTCTGATGAAACCAATATAAACTTATTTGGTTCAGATGGTGTCAAGTGTGTGTGGTGTACAAAGACAAGTGTGTCTTGCCTACAGTCAAGCATGGTGGTGGGAGTGTGATGGTCTGGGGCTGCATGAGTGCTGCTGGCACTGGAGAGCTGCAATTTATTGATTGAACCATGGATGCCAACATGTACTGTGACATACTGAAGCAGAGAATGATTCCCTCCCTTCAGAGACAGGGCAGTATTCCAACATGATAATGACCCCAAATACACCTCCAAGATGACCACTGCCTAGGAGGGAAAAGGTGATGAACTGGCCATGCTTGAATCCAGACCTAAACCCTATTGAGCATCTGCGGGGCATCCTCAAACAGAAGGTGGAGGAGCGCAAGGTCTCTAACATTCACCAGCTCCGTGATGTCATCATGGAGGAGTGGAAGAGGACTCCAGTGGCAATCTGTGAAGCTCTGGTGAACTCCATGCCCAAGAGGGTTAAGGGAGTGCTGGAAAAAAAATGGTGGCCACACAAATTGACACTTTGGGCCCAATTTGGACTTTTTGACTTAGGGGTGTACTCACTTTTGTTTCCAACGTTTTAGACATTAATGGCTGCGTGTTGTGTTATTTTGAGGGGACTGCAAATTTACACTGTTATAAAAGCTGTACACTCACTACTTTACATTGTAGCAAAGTGTCATTTCTTCAGTGTTGTCACATGAAAGATATAATAAAATATTTTAAAAAATGTGAGGGGTGTACTCACCTTTGTGAGATACTGTATAATCAAAGTGGGATAGCAGACTACGGGGTACATAGGCATTAATAGGGCAAAGAGGATATCAGCCCACAGAACCAGAGTACAATATTAACAACATATCAAACAAAGGCTTCCAGACTTAAAGTGCAACAGCTACGTTCAGACTGCAGGGGCATCTGTACTAATCAGAACACAGTTATACTTTATCTATTAGATCAAGATTGAGCGAGCGCTATGTGTTCACAAGTTGCTTGCATTAAAAAGGTGAATAAATACCATCTAGACAACAAGAAAAAAGATAAGTGCAGCCCTGGTTAGTAGCTAATCAATACTGGAAATAATAAAATTCAGTCCTTTATAGTCCGTAGATCACAGTATACGATAATGCTCTGGAGTAATTGAACGGTATTTTTGTGCTTTGATTGTAGCACTATTTCAAACTCTACAGTCTGGCTCCAATTGTGTTTTGACATGAGGTCATTTCCAGTCGCCCGCAAAATGGCGGCTCTTCCGTCTCTGGGCCTCCGGAAAATAGCATTATGACAACTTCCGGTCCTGTATGAAAGAACATCCGGTCTTCCCACTACTTAATTGAAGCAAGTGACTGACGCCAGTCATAGGCAAACCCCTGTTGATAACCTGTTTTAACATGAAACGCGTCCAGGATCAAGCCTACACGCTGGCGTCTGTCTTCCGTATCCCTGCAGTGGAGCGGTGAACCATCTGATGTGAGTTTTGTTTTTATTGTTTACGAACATGTACATGTTTTATCATTCATTTTAATAAATTTACTGCACTATAAAAGCTTCTCTGGCTCCATGTGGTGAGCTTTTTATTTAGTGTATCCATCACTCTGAGGACAAGGATGTCTCTATAGCTTTAAGGGGTACCTCCACTTAGCCACTGGAATTTGATTCAAGGCTTGGCACCTTGGAAAATCTGGTGAGCATATATATATATATATATATATATATGCCTGGTGGAGGATTACTGTGTTTTTTAACCACTTAAGCCCCAGAGGATTTGGCTGCTCAAAGACCAGGCCCTATTTTGCGATTCGGCACTGCGTGACTTTAACGGACAATTGCACGGTCGTGCGACGCTGTACCTAAACAAAATTGACGTCCTTTTTTTCCCACAAACAGAGCTTTCTTTTGGTGGTATTTGATCACCTGTGCGATTTTTACTTTTTGCGCCATAAACAAAAAAAGAGCAACAATTTTGAAAAAATAATATTTTTCACCTTTTTTTTTATATGAAATTCTCAAAAAAAATGTAAAAATCAAAATTTTAACATTATAGGCCAATTTGTTTTCTGCTGCATATTTTTGGTAAAAAAAATTGCAATAAGCATATTTTGATTGGTTTGCGCAAAAGTTATTGCGTTTACTAACTACGGGAAAGATTTATGTCCATTTTTATAGTTTTTTTTTAAACTATTAATGGTGGCGATCTGCGATTTTTTTTTTTTTTTTTTTTTGCGGGACTGTGACATTGCAGCGGACAGATCAGACCCTTGACTGACATTTTTGACACTTTTGGGGGTACCAATGACATTACTACAGTAATCAGTGCTATCAATATGCACTGTTACTGTAAAAATTACACTGGCAGGGAAGGGGTTAAATTTATTAGTGATCAAGGGGTTAAGTGTGTCCCTAGGGGCGTGATTCTAACTGTCAAGGGGCGTGGCTTGTTAGATCATAACAGAGACATACGATCCTACATAGCAGGATCGCATAGCCTCTGTCATGATCTAAGGGAGAATGACAGACAAAGAGAAACAAAGAAAGGGCGCACCGACCTAGCGCATTATCCTCATTAATAGGCTTTATTCATGCAACATATAAAATGGCTACTCACAAACACAGGTGGCTCTGAGGAAGAGGCTGAGCCTTGAAACGCGTCAGCCATCATCTCATCGGATTATGGACTACTCCTGACACTGGAGCAACTGAGCTTGATATGATCTTTTTTCACCTGTGTTTATGAGTAGCCATTTTATATGTTGCATGAATAAAGCCTATTAATGAGGATAATGCGCTAGGTCGGTGCACCCTTTCTTTGTTTCTCTTTGCCTCTAGTACCGTTGGACTACCCCAGTCCGTTTTGGGCAGCAAGACCTTAGCCATCTGTGACGCCAGTTGTGAGTCCCGTGGGGAGTGTGGTCGGGGAGCTTGGATTCTAAGCGCAGGAGAAGGGTATCACTTTATTGTTTTGGAGAATGACAGACGGCTGTGTTTACATCAGCCGTCTGCCTTTCTCCCTCTCCTGCGGGAGATCGCGAGTGACTGTCGGACATCAGAGCCGCCGGTCACTCGCACAGGGATGTGAGGGAACGAGCAGGGGCAGGAGCGTGCTTCCAGGCGGCGCGCGCTCGCCCCCTAGAGGCTTGTGGGCGAGTGACGTACCCCTACTTTGCCCAGGAGGGGCTGACCGCCGCAGTATATAGTTGTGCTTCGGTCGGCAAGTGGTTAACGCACCTGGCTGATGAAGGTCTATCACCCTTTTGGATCTCTTGTGTGAACTTTGTGATAATTGGGTCATTTGAGGAGCTCCTTGTTTTCTATTATACTTATTACCATTTACTGTGATCTATGGACCTTTACAGGACTGGACTTTCTAGTATTTTCATTTATTATCGTATACTGTGATTTACGTACTTTATCTATTACAGCCACCATCAATCATCATAATAGGGAGTACACTGTGTTTGCAAGGCACTGGCAGAAGCATATTTGTCTATCGTTCATTGACAAATGCAGCTCCATATTCTTCTTAACCATTGGGTTATGCTGCCCCTTACAGGAGTAGGACACTAGGCAGGAAAAATCTTTACCACGCCTGGGGTATACACCCACTCACTCTGCTAGAGTGCTATAGTTTTTTTCTGCCTAGTCAGGAGTAAGGACCTAGTTCCCTGCTGGGATTATGGTCCTAGCATGTTTTTAATGTAAAAAGGGAACCTTTTGTCTAAATGTTATTTTTTTAGCTAGTTATGTTCCTGAGAGAACTACAATCAACAGCCAGACTGGATACTCTAGATCTTAATGGTCTCCCTGTCTGGCCAGCGAGCATGTGCAGGTCGCAGCACCACGCTAGGCCTCACCACGACAGAGCCCCACTGGACGGGGGCTGACCCGCGAATGAAACACCTCGCCGGGACGCACACAACCTGGTTTGGCTTGAGTTGCACGTATTCCTTGGCCGTCAGCACCTCCACCCCGGGTGGAGAGGTGTTCCGTCTGGAGTGGCGCCCACCCGAATATCGTTGGTATAGTGAGTAGTTTCCCCCTATATCTCTTGTGGTCTCGGGGTGGAAGTGGGACCTTTGGACCCTCGGGTTACCCCCCCATGCCCCCTCTGGTATGTGGGGTCCTTAGGGACCATCGACCATCCAAGGCTCCCTTCGCAGGCCATCCTCCCCACTTTTTCATAGGGGTCCCTACCTCAGTCAGGTACGATGCAGGGGCTGTAGCAGGCGATCAGGGCCCTCAGGGTGGGGGGGGGGGGGGCGCGCCAGGGCCCTCCCTATGCCTGATCACCGGACCCCTCAGGGGATCCTGTAGACTGCATGGCTTGCCGAGGACACCGCCATTTTCTTGTAGAACAGCTGTACAAGGCTTGGCAGACATTTTTTTGTAGTTTCCCATTGAAATGCATTGGGCGGTCATTTTGTCGGAGCCCGAGAACAGCAGTGAGTGGCAAGGCTTTAAATCTGGTGCTGACCCAGGTACTTCCTCTTCCTGTGAGGATCGTTTTCTGCACACTTCAAGCTGGCTCTGCTCTCCCTAATATCGGGCGGTGGGGAGTCTATTGGGGTGCCTGTAGGTCACTTTCTCACTCTGCTATATTGCAGTTTAGTGTGCTGGGACTTGCAGTACCGCTGGTGCAGCGGTGTGGGGCTGTTTTTTGCAGTATTCTTAAAGTGACACTGTGCTATCCCCGGGTTAACATGGAGTCCCAGGAGCAAGTATCACCTACTGATCCCCTCCTTGGTGTTGCGTAGACCTCGGGGTCGTAGCCCTTGTCTGCCTTAACAAGGGTTTTGGAAACCCTGGTGTCAAAAGTAGATTTGGTACTAAAAAAGAGGAGTAGTAAAAAGCGCCCACTGCCCTCACCTGTCTCATCTGTATCCCCAGATTCTGAGGTTGATATGGCCGCCACAGATGCGAGTCACCCTGAGTGTCCTGTGTCATCGCACTCTTATGGCGAGGATGAAATATCTTCATCTGAAGCCCTTCGGGAAAACACGCTGTGATGGAGGCACTTGGTGTCAGTGCGGGAAATTCTAAAAATGGCGGCTGATTCTACAGCCTCAGGGACGCAGATGTCCTTTTGTACAGGCAAATCCCCAATGTCCGGCAAGGTTTTCCTCTTGTCCGGATTTTTTTTTTACAAAATTGTCACTGAATAGGGGGGGCCTTAAACACGTTAGTGGTGCCGAAGCGCCCCCCGAAGCTACCCCTTTGCGAATGCTGTAATCAAAAAATCGACTGTTCCACCAGAGGTGGACCATCCGGTCTCCAGCCTGAACAAATCTACTGGGGTCCTGGTGGAGGAGTCTCTGGTCTTTAAAGACCCTGTGGATAAAAGGATTGAGACTCTGTCCCGCCACTTACATGTGATAACGGGCTTAATACTTAGACCAGTCTTCGCTGTCCCTCTGGTGTCCCAGACCATAACAGAATGGGCAAAGTTATTAAAAAGTGATTTGGAAGCAGAACAGCTTCCCCCGGGCCTTGCACATCTAACAGACCAAATGGTCTAAGCCTTACTATTTGTATGTGATGCATCTTTAGATGCGGCTATAGTTTCCACGGTAGGGGTAACCATTGGAGGCATGGTGTGGCTAAAAAGCTGGTCTGCGGATCAGGCTTCTAAAAAGGCTCTGTCAGATCTCCCATTTACAGGGGACTGCCTATTTGGTTCTTCGTTGGATGAACTTATCAAAGGGCTTACAGGCGCGAAGAGTACTCTTCTTTCTCAATCCGCTAAGTGCAAGTCTCTGCGTCAGACAGGGCCCTTATTTTTCAGCACGCAGGCGGCCCTTTTGTGCCTCCGGCATGCAGGAGAAAGGATCTAAGCCATTTCGATCATCTGGGTGTTCCAAGAAGACGTGGTCGAGTAAGCCGAGCACAGGTCCCTACAGATCTGCAGACAAGTCCTCTTCTGCATGAAGGGGTGCCCTCACCCATAACTGGGGGGGGGGGGGTGACATCTTAGTTTCTTTCTGGAACCATGGACCTCCTTGATTCAGGTCAAATGGGTCCACGAACTGATCCGATCGGGTTACAAGATCGAATTCAGATCTTGACCGTCGGACAGATTCTTCCTGTCCAATCTACGTCTATCTCCAGATCGGTTAAGGGATCCATGAGAGGCGGTACAAGATCTGCTGTCCCAAGGGGTGATTGTGCCTCTCGGGAATGCTTTCAGGGGTTCTATTCAAACCTGTTCACTGTTCCCAGGATAGAAGGCAAAGTGCGTCCAACCTTGGACCTCAAGGCTCTGAGCTGCTTGTGCGGGTACAGAAGTTTAGAATGGAGTCCATTCGCACGGTAGTGGTGTCCCTACGCCAAGGGGACTTTTTGGCCTCTATCAATATCAAGGACGCATATCTTCACATCACTATTTACGATGGACACCAGCGTTTTCTTCGCTTTGCTGTAGGAGAGGAGCATTATCAATTTGTGGCGTTACCCTTTGGTCTGGCCTCCGTTCCCAAGGTCTTCACCAAAGTGTTGGCTCCGTTATTAGCATTACTGCAACAGCGGGGGATTGCGGTACTGGGGTATTTGGACGATCTCCTCTTAAGAGCAGACTCCCATTCAGTCCTGTTGGGCGACTTGTCAATCACTGTATGGACTCTGCAAGAGTTTGGTTGGAACATCAATTTAAAAAAAAAACTCAGCACAGCCTCAGCGAGGGTGTTTCTCCCTCTGGAAAAACTGCAAAAGTTGCAGAGGGCGATCTGTCCTCTCTGCAGACTTGCATGCGAGTGCTAGGGGCCTGATGGTGTCTACCTTCGAGGCAGTTCCGTTTGCTCAGTTCCACACGAGACCTCTGCAAAGAGAAATTCTTGTCAAGTGGAACAAGGATCCAAAATCCTAGGACAAATCTGATTTGGCTGAGTCAAAACACAAGAAGTGCTCTACTGTGGTGGCTCCGTTCCTTGGCGCTGCATCAGGGCAAGTCCTTCCCTTGTATTGGACCGTGGTAGTCACGGATGCCAGCCTGTCCGGTTGGGGTGGAGTGCTTGGAAAGATGTGTGTCCAGGGGACCTGGACTCTGGAAGAGTCTACGGATCAATATTCTGGAGCAATAAAGCTTTGCTTGAATCACTGGAGAAATTGTCTGCAAGGATGTCCATTTTGGATTCAGACAATGCCACAGCCGTGGTTTACATCAATCATCAAGAGGGCACTAAGAGTGTCCTGGTGGTCGAGATCCGAAAATGGACAGAAAGCTTTGTTCCAGCCCTCTCCACCATGCATATCCCTGGAGTGAAAAATTGGCAGGCGGATTACTTGAGCCTTCGGGTGTTGGATCAGGGGGAATGGTCCCTTCACCCGGAGACGTTTCACCTGCTGTGTGTCCAGTGGGGGACACCCGATGTGGACCTGTTAGCCTCTCGGCTCAACAAGAAGGTCAGGTTTGTAGCCAGGTCTCGGGATCCTCTGGCTGACACCACAGACTCATTGGTAGCTCCTTGGGGTCAGTATCGGCTGATATATGCGTTTTCTCTGCTAAAACTTCTGCCGAAGTTTCTGCACGGGTTAGAGGTGGAAGGGATTCCAGTCATTCTGGTGGTTCCAGACTGGCTTCGTCGGTCTTGGTACGCTGATCTGGAAAGGTTGGTCGCCGATGTTCCTTGGAGACTTCCTCTAAGGGAAGATCTGCTGTCTCAAGGGCTGTTCTAACATCCTGCGTTACAGTCGCTAGCTTTAACGGCGTGGCTGTTTAAAGCCAGGTATTGAAAGATAGGTGTCTTTCTGACTCAGTGATTCCTCCACTGTTGAAGGCTAGAAAATCTACCTCTAGGAAGATTTATCGTACATAGAAAATGTACATTGCATGGTGTGAATCGATTAGGGTGCATCCATGCTCATTTTCAGTGGTTAGGATATTGGCTTTCCTCCAAAGAGGGTTGAGCAGCGGTTGGCCTTGGGTACTATTAAAGGCCTGGTGTCGGCCTAAGCGGTGTTTTTTTCAACGTCCTTTAGCTATGCATTCTTTGCCATATGGCTCCTCCGATACGGTCCCCCTTACCTCTGTGGGATCTTAAATTGGCACGGTCAGTCCTTCAGAGACCTCCCTTTAAAAACATTAGGAAGATTACTCTGCTTACACTGTCACAGAAGGTTGCCTTTTTGGTGGCTATTCCCTCTGTGCACAGAGTATCTGAATTGGCGGCGTTGTCCTGCTGTTCACCTTATTTGGTAGTCCACAGAGATAAAGTGGTACTTTGACCTAATCAGTCGTTTATTCCTAAGGTGGTATCTGATTTCCAATTGAATGAAGAAATTGTGCTGCCTTCACTTTGTCCTAAGCCCAAGCATCCTAAAATTGCTTTGCATTCCTTGGATGTGGTTCGGGCAATTAGGGTTTACCTGGTGGCTACTGTGTCTTTCAGGAAATCAGACTCTTTTTGTCCTCACGGAAGGACCTTGGAAGGGATTGGCTGCATCTGCTGCGACCTTATCCAGATGGATCAGGCAGGCGGTGGTACAGGCTTATTCACTTAAGGATCAGGTTCCACCTTTCCCTGTGAAAGCGCATTCTACTAGGGCGCTGAGTACTTCTTGGGCTTTTCGCCATCAGGCGTCCGTAACACAAATTTGCAAGGCAGTAACCTGGTCGCCTGTTCACACGTTCACAAAATTCTACAAAGTAGATGTGTTGGCATCTTTGGATGCTTCTTTTGGCCGCAAGGCTTTGAAGGCTGCTGTTTAAAAGAGAATTTATTCTCTTTGAGGGTGTATGTTTGCAGGTGAGCTCCATTTGTTCCTGGTTGAGCTCCATGTTACCTGGTTGGCTAAGTTTTTCCTTTGGGAATTATGTTCTTTTCTGCATTGTTTTCCCACCCCTCATGCTAATGCTGCTTCGGGACATCCTAATGGTTAAGAAGAATATGGAGCTGCGTCTGTTAACTACCTGCCGACCGCCGCACAACTATTTACTGCGGCGGTCAGCCGCTCCTGGGCAAACCGACGTAGGGCTATGTCGCTCGCCTAGGAGCCTGTAGGGGGCGAGCGCGCACCGCCGGAGGCTCGCTCCCGCCCCCCGCTTTTTCACAGTGATCCCTGCACATGTGACCGGCGGCTCCGATGTCCGCCGGTCACTCGTGATCTCCCGCAGGAGAGGGAGAAAGGCAGACGGCTGATGTAAACACAGCCGTCTGCACTTACATCAGGGAGAATGACAGAGACTATACGATCCTGGTATGTAGGATCGTATGTCTCTGTGGTTACATCACAAGCCACGCCCCCCCACAGTTAGAATCACGCCCCTAGGGATACATTTAACCCACTGATTACCAATAAAGTTAACCCCTTCCCTGCCAGTGTCATTAGTACAGTAACAGTGCATATTTATAGCACTGATTACTGTAGTAATGTCACTGGTACTCCCAAAAGTGTCAAAAATGTCAGTCAGGGGTCCGATCTGTCCGCCGCAATGTCGCAGTCCCGCAAACAAAATGGCAGATCGCCGCCATTACTAGTTAAAACAAAAATCAATAAAAATTACATAAATCTTTCCCGTAGTTAGTAAACGCAATAACTTTTGCGCAAACCAATCCAAAAACGCTTATTGCGATTTTTTTTTTTACCAAAAATATATAGCAAAAAACAAATTGGCCTAAAATGTTAAAAAATTTAGATTTTTACATTTTTTTTGAGAATTAAAAAAAAAAATGTGAAAAATATTGTTATTTTTTCAAAATTGTCGCTCTTTTTTTGTTTATAGCGCAAAAAATTAAACTCGCACAGGTGATCAAATACCACCAAAAGAAAGCTCTGTTTGTGGGGGAAAAAGGACGTAAATTTCATTTGGGTACAGTGCTGCATGACTGCGCAATTGTCCGTTAAAGTCACGCAGTGCCGAATCGCAAAATAGGGCCTGGTCTTTGAGCAGCCAAATCCTCCGGGGCTTAAGTGGTTAATGAACGATAGAGAAAATTGGATTTTTGACTTACTATAAAAAGGAGTAAGAACAATAACACTAATACCCCAAAAAGGGAGTGTCAATAAATCTCACCCACTCGGCGCTATGGTGCTAATGCCACATATAATAGCCTATAAATGAACAATTACACCATCAATACCAAAATTAATTAAAATTGATGTTCAAATCACCAATATTTGTAAACCTTTCGGATTTCAGCAGCTGTTATATATATATATATATAAAAACATGTAAAAACAGGTGCATACATATAATAAATCACATGCATACACTAACAGCGCTATGATTAGTCACATAGTCCATCCTGTGACATATTAAATATAGTCCAGCTTGCTGGTATAATCTGCAATCTTAAAGTCCTTTGTGAGTATTCCAGTGCTCTGGCATAAAGGAAGTGTGAACCAGAAGGAGCCCCTTTACCACACCAGCATGCCCCCCAAGCAGTGCCCACGTACCTCACTGAGGGGTAATAAGCGCCCAACAAAGTATGCTCGGGATGGAAAGCCTCAATCTGCCAGACAAGGAACCTCTCAAGGATGACTGCTCACCACAGGAAATATACAGATCAGACCACTCAGATGTTTTTCCTAGCCCAACTCCGGACTTCTTTAGGGCTGCAGGCTGGATCACTCCATGTATGTCATTTCATGTATAAATAAAAAACGCTCATAGCGTGATTCCATACACATGCAATTTAATAAAATTAAATAAACAATATGCACTCACAAAATAAAATAATTTCAATAGCATCAAGAATAAAACAGACTGTGGTCACGCCAACCCGGAAGTCGGAACCCGATAGTCGTCCGGCGTTCTCAGCCGCTACTTCGGCTCCACAACGGGACGGCGGGAGCCGTGCAGGTAGCCCGGTCCGGGTCCACAGTCTGTTTTATTCTTGATGCTATTGAAATTATTTTATTTTGTGAGTGCATATTGTTTATTTTATTTTATTAAATTGCATGTGTATGGAATCACGCTATGAGCGTTTTTTATTTATACATGAAATGACATACATGGAGTGATCCAGCCTGCAGCCCTAAAGAAGTCCGGAGTTGGGCTAGGAAAAACATCTGAGTGGTTTGATCTGTATATTTCCTGTGGTGAGCAGTCATCCTTGAGAGGTTCCTTGTCTGGCAGATTGAGGCTTTCCATCCCGAGCATACTTTGTTGGGCGCTTATTACCCCTCAGTGAGGTACGTGGGCACTGCTTGGGGGGCATGCTGGTGTGGTGAAGGGGCTCCTTCTGGTTCACACTTCCTTTATGCCAGAGCCCTGGAATACTCACAAAGGACTTTAAGATTGCAGATTATACCAGCAAGCTGGACTATATTTAATATGTCACAGGATGGACTATGTGACTAATCATAGCGCTGTTAGTGTATGCATGTGATTTATTATATGTATGCACCTGTTTTTACATGGATTTTTGACTTACCATAAAATCCTTTTCTCTGAAGTTCATTGACAGACACAGCACCCTCCCCTCTATATATGAGTATGGTTGGGTTTTTTTTTTTTCTTCTGACGCTGCTTGCAACAAAACTGAATGCCTATAGCAGAGTGAGTGGGTGTATACCCCAGGGATTGCCCCATACAGGGCCGATCCTGGGCGGGTGCGCGGGGGGCACCGCACCCAGGCGCTCCAAACTGTTGAAAAGGGGGGGGGCGCTGGCCGAAGCTGCCAGTGACTGCACTCCACTGTCTCCAGCCTCAGTCTGGACTGATACTGCAGAGTTGCAGACTAGTAAATCCATCCAACATCAATGCCGCTGACTGACCGCTCTGCTTCCTTCCTGTATCGGTGTATCACTGGTTGCTAGAATCGCCTGGCGTCTAGCAACCAGTGACGTCATATGCCCGGCCCGCCGCCCCAGCATTCACAGCGGAGGAGGAACTTATTCCTCCATGTCCATGGCTAAACAGTGTTGGGGCTGGCTCCATTGCTCCACCCCAACCCCCTCCAGTGGCACGCTGCGCGGTTTAGTAGAGCCTGCCCAGTGCCCTGAAGAGAAACAGTGGTGCCTGACTTCTTGTTCTCTGCCTCAACGCAAGACAAGTTCAACAACTTAATTCAAGCTCAGCCTCACTGCCTCAGCGACACCTGACTGACCCCGCAGTGCCCTCTGCCCTGGCTGCCTGGCCTGCCACCACAGCGCCCTGGCCCCTGCCTGCCACCCAGCTGCACAGGCACAGCACATTATAGGTGAGTAGCAGCCAGTGGCGGCTGGTGCATTGGGGGCGCAGGGGCGCCGCCCCCCCATCTATGCGTCTGACCCCCTAATCTACATGCGGGGCACCGGACGCATGGTGTTCAATGGGTTTTTTTTTTCTGAAGCAACTAATTAGAGCCAGAGGCTCGAATAGGCTTCAGAAAAGGGTGGGCCCGGGGCGCAGAGCACTGCGCCCTGAGCCCACCCATTTGTGTGACAATAGCGAATTAATATTCGCTATTGTCACACAGATCCTCCTCCTGGCCAATCAGGAAGCGGGTCTGAGACCCATTTCCTGATTGGCCGAAAGGTGAACCCATGCCATTCCCCAAGGAGGAGGTGGGAGGACTCGAGGAGACGCGGGGGACTTAGGAGAAGCCGCCGCTGCAAATCAGGTAAGTGCACTGGTCACTCTGCATTGAAGGGGGCACGATGGTCTCTCTGCATTTAAGGGGGCACGATGGTCTCTCTGCGTTGAAGGGGGCACGCTGGTCACTTTTAGTCTAGAGGTGGAGCAGAAAAAATTCATTTTTTTGCTTTTTTTGGGAGCCATTTGCCAGCAAAAAAAAAGCATTGGTTTCCCAGAATGTTTTTTTTCTTAGCAAGCTGGCTGTTTCCTTCTTAACAGGTGACTCATCGGCTGTCAATGGGGTTCCGCTGACAGCTGAATGTAAACAAAACAATTGCCGGCAATGAAAATTGAGGAAATAAAACAAAACGTGGGGCTCCCCCCCTAACCCAGACCAGGCCCTTCGGATCTGGTAAGGATTTTGAGGGGAAACCCACGCCAATTGTTTTTTATAAAATGGCATGGGGTTACCCCCTAAAATTCTTTACCAGACCCTTATCCAAGCATGCAGTCTGGCCTGCCCATCCCATTTACCAAAACATTTTTGTGTAGATTCAATGTCAATCATGATAAACACCAACCTGAAATAAAAAAGAGGTCAGCACCTGACCCCGCCTCTAATTAAACAAAGGGATGGGGCTACTGGCAACCTTGGCCCGGTGGTTGTGAAGAAGAGGCCCTTGTCCTCATCAACATGGGGACACAGAAGAGGAGGAAAGGAGAGTGCTAGTGGGGAAACCCAGAAAAGGGGCTGCAATACCTCTGAGTTTCTGAAATCTACAAAAAATTGCTGGCCATTCACTTGCGCTTTTTCTGTGATGAGTTTGTCCATTTATTTGCAATGGGTCCTCCATGCACATCTACAGTGACTTACTTTATTTTTCTTCTTAGGTTACTGCAAATCAATGGGTATGTTCTTAATGCATGTTTCAGTGTGAGAAGTGTAAATGTGACCTTAGAGTTTTGCATTGTTGCAACAGAAAGAGAACCAAAAATCGTATCTCTTTTTAGGGTTTCGCTCACTGCTTGTGCCAAAGTCTACACAGATACTGAGGTAGAAGGTCAGCTATGCCCAGCTCTGTCCAGGTTTAATGCAATGGTCCTTCTTGGACCAAGGGTGCTAAACAGAATGTAGGGTAGCATTTCTTTTGTTAGAGTTTGGTGCTTGAATCTGTCTGCTATTATCACAGTCTTAATACTGTAAGTTTAAGAAAATTACTAGCCATTTAACTGAGTTTACAGAACAGAAGCATGTTTTGCTTAAATTGTTGCAATGTATGTAACTGCTTTGGAGGAGATTGTATTTTCATTAAAGTGATTGTAAAGCTGTGCAATGGTTTTGCACAGAGAAGCCCTGATTCTCTTTTCTAGGTCCTCTGCAGGCACTCCTTGCTCCCCCCCCCCCTGCTGAGTTCTCCCACAGCAAGCCTATGGGGGAACTCATGTGTACTCGCTCCTGAGCCGCGCTTTGTGTGTCCATTGACAACACACAGTGTGGCTTGACCCTGCTGTCCACTCCCTCCTCAGTGGCTGTGATTGACATCAGGTGGAGCCAATGGCTTTTGCTGCTGGCTGCTTCGGAAACCGGTAAGAATAAAAAGAGAGGAGCGCAGCAATGCTACACTCAGGCACAGCACTGGATTGGCATCAGGCTCAGATAAGTTTTGTGGTAAGGTAAAAAAACCTTCTGTTTTTAGACCCACTTTAAAGGGCAAAATACAATAAAAGCCTTTTCACAATCTTAGAAAAAAGGGTTTTATTCCTAATTTTAGGACAGTTGGCAGAAAACCATTTTAAGGTTGCTGTGATGACTCCTTGAGTTCTATAAACAGGCTTCTTTCAGGAAAGATTAAGTAACTTCATGTGTAACCAGAGTTCTGTCTGCAAGGTGAGAGGCCAGTACACAGAGGTGTCACCTTTTTGGACACCAGTCACTTTCTGCTTCGGTTCAAGGGATTTACATGCACATTTTGAATGTGCATTGGACTGTTTCTATTTCTTCCAAGTCTTTTATATGGACTCTCTTTGATGATTAATACATTAAGCTACTTTTTTACTTGAGTTCTTATTTTCCTATTTTCATTTGTTTCAGCTTTATCTTTGTATCTGTGTATATATTGTATTTGGTATATCAATTGTCTATATTTTGCGCCTGTAGCATCCACTGACACGCATCAATTTTTAGCACATGCGCTTTAGTATTTATTTGCACACTTCCAGTTACACATTTGTTGGTATTTGACAGTGCAGCACCACTGTTATATTTTACTTCCAGGCTCATACTGCAATGTACAGTGCCTTTAAAAAGTATTCATGCCCCTACAATTTTCCACATCTTTTCACGTTACAACCAAAAATGTAAATGTATTTTATTCTGATTTTATATGATAGACCAACACAAACTGGCACATAATTGTGAAGTGGAAGGAAAATGATAAATGGTTTTCGATTTCAAAGTGTGGCATGCATTTGTATTTAGCTCCCCTGAGTAAATACTTTGTAGAACCAACTTTTGCTGCAAGTCATTTTGGGTATGTCTCTACCAGCTTTGCACAGCTAGAGAGTGAAATTTTTGCCCAGTCTTCTTTGCAAAATAGCTCAAGCTCTGTCAGATTGGATGTAGAGCGTCTGTGAACAGCAATTTTCAAGTCTTGCCACAGATTTTCAATTGAATTTAGGTCTGGACTTTGACTGGGCCATTATAACACATGAATATGCTTTGATCCAAATCATTCCATTGTACTGTAGCTCCGCCCCAGTCTCAAGTCTTTTGCAGACTCTAGCAGGTTCCCTGTCTCTGCTGAAGAAAAGCATTCCCACAACATGGTGCTGCCACCATCATGTTTTACGGTGGGGATGGTGTGTTCAGTGTGATGTGCAGTGTTAGTTTTCCGCCGCACATAGCATTTTGCTTTTAGACCAAAAAGATCAATTTTGGTCTCATCTAACCAGAGCACCTTCTTCAACATGTTTGTGGTGTCCCCCACTTGGCTTCTCGCAAACTGCAAACGGGACTTCTTTTGGCTTTCTTTTAACAATGGCTTTCTTCTTGCCACTCTTGCATAAATGCCAGATTTGTGGAGTACACGACTAATAGTTGTCCTGTGGCCAGATTCTCCCAGCTGAACTATGGCTCTCTGCAGCTCCTCCAGAGTTACCATGGGCCTCTTGGCTGCTTCTCTTGTTAATGCTCTCCTTGCCTGACCTGTCAGTTTAGGTGGACGGCCATGTCTTTGAAGGTTTACAGTTGTGCCATACTCTTTCCATTTTCAGATGATGGATTGAACAGTGCTCTGTAAGATGTTTCAAAGCTTGGGATATTTTTTTGATAACCTAACCCTGCTTTAAATTTCTCCACAACTTTATCCCTAACCTGTCTGGTGTTTTCCTTGGCCTTCATGATGCTGTTTGTTCATTAAGGTTCTCTAACAAACTTCTGAGGGTTTCACAGAACAGCCATATTTTTACTGAGATTAAATTACACACAGGTGGACTCTATTTACTAATTAGGTGACTTCTGAAGGCAATTGCTTCAGCTAGATTTTTATTTTGGGTATTGGAGTAAAAGGGGGCTGAATACAAACGCATGCCACACTTTTCAGCTGCTATCTATTTGTAAAAAAAAATAAAAAATTGAAACCCCATTTATCATTTTCCTTCCACTTTGTGTTGGTCTATCACATAAAATACCAATAAAATGCATTTACATTTTTGGTTGTACCATGACACAAATGTGGAAAATTGTAAGGGGTATGAATATTTTTTCAAGGCACTGTACAGATGCAGTAAAGACAGGGATACCAGAAACACAGGGAGACCACCTGTAGCTACAAAGCAAATATTCTTGATTAAAGATCAAAAAATTGCTAGAAAAGAAAAAAGAAATACTGGTTCAGTGGAGCTGAAAAAAATGGCCATCTTCCTAGAACATTAGGAATACTGAGGCATTAGTAAGAACACTAAACATGTTGGTAACAGAAAGGGCCATACCCAGGGTTGGTCTACAGCTTTTTCTTATCCATTGTCCAATTCTTTTGCAAGCAGAAGTATAGTCTGAAGGTTTCAGAATAGCTGTATCCCTCAATGGATGAGAGAGAAACATTTTTACTGGGTGCTGCAGGGCCATAAAAAGAAAACGGATGTCACATCCATTATTTCATGCATTAAAGCTGTACTCCAGCCGAATGGTGAAGTCAAGGACTGAGTTAGAAGGGGAGGATGAAGAGGCATACCGTTTTTCCCCGAAAATAAGACCAGGTCTTATATTAATTTTGGCTTCAAAAACCACACTCGGGCTTATTTTCAGGGGATGTCTTATTTACGGTTTGTACAATGACTATCTTCAAATGATTGTAACCCGAGAATAAATATCCTGATCCTTTAAAGCATGATAGACAGCACAGTGCTTGTGCGGTGTCATTTAGCCCTCTCTATGTTCTAAATAGAGAGGGCTAAATGAAACAATAAAATGTTAAAAAAAAAGTTCTCTCCCCCTGTCAGCTCAGAAATCAGCATTATGACATTCTGTAATCCCAAAAATAAACCTTGGATAAAGTCATTGTAAAATTATGTAATCGATTTTGTGAAAAGATTATATAATGTGTAGTGTGTCTCCTTTTGTAACTTTATTGTGGAAAATACCTTATTTACAGTGCCGCTGGGCGCTCACGTGACCCTCTGGAGCTCTACTTTCCCTCTCTGAATACTGCAGAGGTAGGGGCTGAGATCAAGGATTTTACTAGGGCTTATTTTCGGGGTAGGGCTTATTTTGCAGCCATCCCTGAACATCATGCTAGGTCTATTTTCGGGGGAAGGTCTTATTTTCAGGGAAACAGGGTAGTTGTGAGAGACATCCTGTCTCTTGTTAATTATGTGACCCCCTATTGTCCATGACCTCAATGAGGCCCCTGAATTCTGACATTGTGGAAGAGAATTACTCCCTAGAAATGAAGGAGGAAGCTGGCATGACCAACGCACAGGCTGAATGACCCAAGGAAGGCAGAATGGGGCTTCCATTAGAGGAGTGTGTACTCCTGCCATAAACCACTGTACTAACTGCCCCCCCCCCCCCCCCCAGGAGCCAAAGGCTAAATCTTAGCAAATGAGCCCATCAGACAAAAAGGTGGTCTTAAAAAGGGGTACTTACAATCCTCTGCAGTAGTGGAATGAAATGAGGGTTGCCTCTGTGTAAGCAGCTGGAGGCTGTAAACCCAGTAGTATGGAGCGCTATTGCTAGCACTGTGCCCAAGAAGACCATGTGATATGCACTGGCCAGAGTCCAAAGTGGCTCAGAAGGGCAATAAAGGTGCAGAAACCACCTCTGAAATGAGGCTACGCAGGGGCAGTACCAATCACAAGCCATACAGGTCCCTTAGAGTACCATTCAGCTTAATAGAACACAATCCCATACTAGACAATGGCACCAAAATATGAAACCTTACGATCCATGACTTACTGCAACTTTACAGTGGAACAATAGTGGAGTGGGCAATTCCCTGCAAAAATAAATAAGTAGAGGCACCCTGGGATGAACGTTCAGAGGGCTTCCGCAATGTTCTCACTAATTTTCTGCAGGAACAAAAAAGGTACCCTTTTGTGGCTTTGCCCCCCACAATGACCATACCCCTGCAGGGCAGAACTCTGAACCTATAGAGCACCCTGTGGTTAACTCCACACATTGTGCTACATGCTAATGCCCCGTACACACGTGCAGATTATCTGAAGACTTTTGTCTTCAGATTTACCTTTTCTATGTAGTGCCAGGGCCTGCCGGATTGCATACAAATTGAAAGTGTTTAGGTTTGACCTCATATTATATGGTTTTGGTAAAGTCTACAGACAAAAGTCTTCAGATAATCTGATCGTGTGTATGGCCCATTAGGGTTCCATTGCTGAAAGCAACATTACAGGCCAGTGCTGCATCTTCCATGTGGTGGGGTTTGGGTACAGCCACCCACAATGCTTCTGAGGAGTCCACCAATCTAAAAGCTGTAAAAAAAAAGCCACAGGGTCTATGGTGTAGTCAAGGCTTGATAGAAGAATCACCATGAAAGAAAAAACCCATATGAGAAGACAAGCTTCTCTCAGAAAGAGGTCCATCACCTAGGGACATTAGCAAAAAACAGAGGCTAGCTGGGAGGGGGAGGTGTTACATAGAGGATGTCCCAGCTGCCAGTGTCCAATCACCTGAAGGTAACCTCATGTAACCCAGTACTGTACAATCAGGAAAAGTTTTTTTTCCCTCCCAACGCAGCACTGTCGAAACTCGGAAGAATAAAACAATAACATACAATTTCAGAATTTGCTAACTTTTTTGATATTTGCAGACAAATCTGGATATGATGCCAACTTTGCTCATTTTATTATAATATCCTCAAGGCCACATTCTTTCTGCATGGTAGCATTTCTGTTCTTAGAAATTAACTGACCTTAGCATTCACACAGATAGTCGTTTCTCGATCTACTCCGTTATGTTGTCCCATTCAGTTTTCTTCAAAACTACAACAATTGTGCTGTTATTTAGACCCATTTGGTTTTCAAGATCATCATTTTATTAATATAAACATTTGACTTTTGTTTTAAGGGAATGCACATCTGGTTTTTAATGGATTTACCACATCCTCCGGGTCACTTATTCTTCCTTCCAAGACCAAAATTCTTTTCAAATTTAAGTCATATCTAATACAAGACATTTCTCCCTTAATTATGCTCATCTGAGTTTTTTAGTAATGTAATAGAGGAGTCACATTTTTTACTACAGTTTAATAACATCTTTCTGTGCAGAGTTACTAATCATCTTGAATTTGTTCAGACGCACATATATTTACTATGTTGTGTTAGTTCAGAGCTGACTTCTGAGAGGATGAATGACTATCAGAATAAACTGTGGAACCCATGGAGGAAAGGTAGATCAAGATTTCACCTTGCATTGCAAACAGACTCTAAATCATGCATTGCCTCCTTCCCATATTCAAAGGCAAATGTATCCAACCCGGTCACAACGTCCCTCTCCTTCTCAGGTTTTCCAATATCTGGCATTCCAACACAATTGTGATGATTTATTTAGTGCACATACCTCTTTTTGTTCTGTTTTTTTTGCCTTTTTTCCCCAGCAACCAATTATTCACTTTCAAATAATAAACAAAAAAATGCAGGTCTCTAAAAGGCAGGAACACCAAAACTTTGGTGGTAATATGCAGTCCTTACATTCCATCTAATCGGCAGTTCCCGATACCGCCAACACTCCATAAGCATCCCCAAAGTAGGTGATCCAAAGCCACCAATAAGTACCAAACCCAGCACATAAAAAAATGGAGATGGGACACACTACAATCACTTCTTGTAGCTACACCACTCTGGGCACACACGCCTTGGGTAGTAATTAAACACTCTGTACACCTAGGTTAATGGGCCTCATTTTTGGTGGGATAAAAGGTTTTCAGACTATGGTCTGTGCTGTGTACATCAGTATGGCAACTATTTGTTACAATTATAAGAAAAATGTAGAAGGTATGGAAATGGTTTCCAGGTTTAGGGAGACTATGAAATCTATAATCCATTCTTGGTGGGACTAGAAGGCAGGAGTTTTCATTTTTTGCCTGTATAACCCAGTTAGTCTTAGAGCCGGTTCACACTATGGCGACACGACTTCAGGGGCGACTAGCGAAGTCGCCGCGCACCGCGACTTTGGCGCGACTTGCACGGACTTCACATAATGGAAGTCAATGCAAGTCGCTCCGACTTCGGTCAAAAGTAGTGCAGGAACTATTTTCTAAGTCGGAGCGACTTGAGTCGCTCCTATTAGAACGGTTCCAAATACACAGAATGGGCCGCGACTTGTCAGGCGGCCAAGTCGCGGTAGTGTGAACCGGGACTAAAAGCAAATCTCAAACTGCTTTCTGAAGACACACTTTACAAATATTGTGAAATGATCATTTAATAGCTAAAAACAAAGAAAAAAAAATCATTTGTTTATAAATATTTTTTCTACCGTCATGCAGTTAGCATCAGAAATATAACCCTTCCTCAGAATACAATGTATAAGATTAAATTTTACAAGAATCTGACAGCAGATGTTGATTTTAAAGGTTCATCATAACAATATGTGGTACTTTTTTTTAAACTTTTTCTTCCATAAATACAAAAATGTTCATCAAATCACAAAATGTGCAGACAATTGTTCCTTTACAACCGTTGTAAAATGACATGCAGGAGGTAGAAGAGATGTTAATGAGCAATGGCCGTTGTACTGCATGAGGTCCTGAGATTTGGGATGAAAGTCTAGAAGTAATTTGTAGTACTATATGAAACTCTGGTCCAGATTATGAATAAGTATTAGGAAAGCAAGTAAAAATAGTAAGGGAGGAATCTGTAAACATTGCTTCTCATGATTCATTGCTAAACCCAGTTGGATTTAAGGACTGCCACCGCCATAAATCTTCACCTGTAAAAGAGAACCAAAAAAAAAAGATCTATTAGCTCTTGGATGATTAACATTCAGTTACAAATGTGGTAGTAGTAGCCACAATTCTGTAATGTCCATAGAGTTGAATATGACCAACTACTACTGAATAAATAAGAACTTCCACAGACATTCATTTACAAAGCAATGTTGACATTACAAACTTATCTAGCACAGTTTTGGCTGTCAGATGTGGATTTCTTAACAAGTCTATGTATGCGACTTGTACAGTATGTGGTGGCATCACTTGGCAAGTAGCTTGCCTAGTGACACCACCTCACCTGACGCTACAGTCCATGAGGGTTTCAGCTCTCCTTCCTGGATCTCTACAGGACAATGGACTACAATGGACCACATCATATGCCTTTCTTATAGACCAAAATGGGAGTTGCTCTCCTATAGTGTTGTGTGAAATAAAAGTTTTATCAGTGTGCACTTGGAGGAGCCTCTGTCTGCTCTTCTCTTTACATGCTATCAAGAAATTGCTTCCATCTCCCCCCTGAGGCTTGCCCTGAGTCACGGACATTTTAATACTCAGATCTTTTACAGCTAGTTTTGAACCGTTTGTATGTGAGGTCCTGCTTACTCTTCCACTTCTTATACAGATAGTGTTTCTGGAGTGAACTGTTAACAACCATTGTGCCAGTCCTTGTTTGTTGTTTCTCTAAATAAGGAGCAACTGACATACTATAAAGGACAGACTTTCTCAATTGGGGTGCTGCATGAGGAAGATAAACTGTGGGAGAAGAGAAAACACCTGGACACTAGTCAGTGGCAGTGTTCAAAGGTTTATTTGCATTGTAAATATTAATTTATTGTAATAATAAATAAACTTCAAAATTGGGGTTCCTACATGGGTGGAGGCTGCATTACATAAAGCCATTAGTTTAGTTTTACATTTGAATTTCAGAATGGGATGCCTATAGATTGCGCATAATTTAAAAGGGTGTCTTGACTCAAAAAAAAAAAAAAAAAAAAAGAAGGAGGCGTTGTGAAAGGAAGAGATGTTGCCTTTCCCATGGTCTATGCGGTTTCTCTAAAAAGTACCTGCCATGAAATACTCCTCTGTTTCGGAAGGAAGGAAGGAAGGAAGGAAGGAAGGAAGGAAGGAAGGAAGGAAGGAAGGAAGGAAGGGTAGAGAAAAAAGGAAAAGAAGAAAAACGAAGAAGAAAAAATTTAAATAGAAAAAAAAAAAAAAACACAACAAAAGAAGAAAAATGACAGAAGAAAACGGAAAATTTATATCAAATACTTACCGTAATTTTCCTTTCCTGATGGACTCCATGGCAGCATACGTATCGGGTTTGGCCCCGCCTCCAAACCTACCCATAGGACCTCACTCCCATAAATCTTTGCTCCTGTTCAGCACACGTGTTCTGTAACTATCCTCCACAGAAATCCGGGAGGGAACTCCTGCTGCCATGGAGTCCATCAGGAAAGGAAAATTACGGTAAGTATTTGATATAAATTTTCCGTTTTCCTGACAGACTCCATGGCAGCATACGTATCGGGAAATAACTCGCCGTACACACAGGGTGGGCAGGTGCTGAACAGAAAAGTTTAATGCATTTTGTCAAACAGACAGGACTTGCAAACCGAAATTCACAGAAGAAAGAGCCGCTGGCTCAACACAGTAATGGGATAAGAAAGTGTTAATAGAGGACCACGACGCTGCTCTGCAAATAACTTCAGGAGCCACATGTCTGGATACTGCCCAGGAGGTAGAGATGCTCCGCGTCGAATGAGCTGTAACTACTGCTGGAGGGGTCAAGCCCTTAGCCCTATAAGCCCACTGGATGGTCTGGATGATCCAAGAGGAAATGGATCTCGTCGAGGCTCTTGAACCTTTGTTTTTTCCATAGAAGGTAACAAAAAGATGTTCTGATTTTCTGAAAGAGGAAGTGGCATCTAAATATTTCTTAATACACTCTCCAACATCCAGCGGATGAACCGAAGATTCTTCCTCTTCCTGTCTAAAGGTTGGTAATACTGTTTCTATGTTTTCATGGAAGACAGAGGTCCTTTTTGGTCTCGCATCCAGCATGGGGATGAGCACCACTCTGTCAGGAAAAAAGGTTAAGAACGGAAATTGGGTCCCAAAGGACCCAATTTCCGACACTCTTTTTGCTGAGGTTATAGCTACCAGAAACACTGTTATCAGTGTAAGCTCTCTTATGGTCAAAGAATCAGACATGTCTTGAATCTGACTCGCCAGGAAATCCAGAACTAGTGGCAGATCCCACTTGGGAAACCTGGGTTTTCTCTGAGGTCTGATTCTCACTGCCCCTTGGAAGAACTGACGAATTAGGGCATGAGTGGCCCAGGAGATCCCTGTAAAAGCGGAAATAGCCGAGACCTGGACTCTGAGCGAACTCACTGATAGAGGCAAATCCAGTCCTGATTGGAGAAAGCTCAATACATCCTGGATCTTAATTGAAGATTGAGGATCAGGCCTTGTATTCAGTTGTGCAGAAAATTTTTCCCAGATTCTCTGATACACCCTGTTCGTTGAGCTTCTTCTAGCACTAAGTAAAGTCGAGATTGCCGTTTCTGGACAGCCTAAAGCCTGTAACCTCCTCCTCTCAACATCCAGACCCTGAGATGTAAACGGTCTGGGCACGGATGGAGTACAGACCCCTGGGACAACAGATCCGGTCTGAAGGGTAGCGGGATTGGGTCTCGGACACTGAGTAGCGTCAGAAGGGGAAACCATGGCCTGTTCGGCCAGAAGGGAATCACCGCCACTACCTCCACTGGCTCCGACCTGAGTCTCCGAAGGAACTGCAACACAATCGGAATTGGTGGGAAGGCGTATGCCCTGTGGAATCTCCACTGATCCGAGAGTGCATCTATCCCTGATGCTTGTGGATCTCTGAATCTTGAGTAGTACTTCGGCAGTTTGTGATTGCAGGGGGAGGCGAAGAGGTCTACCTCTGGAGAAAGCCCCAATGTTAGGATCCAGTTGAACGTTTCCTTGTGAAGGGACCACTCGTTGTTGTCCAGATCCACTCTGGACAAGAAGTCTGCTTTGACATTCTGGACTCCTGGAACATAAACCGCTGAAAGATTCGAGAGATTTTTCTGTGCCCAGGACATAATCGGCTCCACTTCCCTCAATAGGGACCAGCTGCGTGTTCCCCCTTGTTTCCTGATGTATGCCACTGCTGAGGTGTTGTCCAGGCGCAGCATGACAGGTTGGTCTTTTGTCAGGTGAGCAAATGCTCGAAGAGCTTGGAATGCTGCTCGGAGTTCTAGTATGTTGGATACTATTCCTCGAGTGGAAAACTCCCACCTGCCCTGTGCCACCTCCGACAGACAGTGGGCACCCCAGCCTATGTTGCTGGCGTCCGAGGTAACCACTACCCACGGAGCTGGCCTCAGAGAGTGGCAGTTCAGCAGGTGGTCTCTGCATAACCACCAGGGGAGACTCGCTCTCATTGAAGGGGTTAAGAAGATGCGTTGATCCAGATGCCACGTATCCCATTGCTGAAGGAATCCCTTCTGAAAGGGTCTCATCCTCCACAGGGCCCACTTCACCATGGGGACTACTGCGACCATAGTCCCGATCACCTTCAGGCATTGACGTGCCTGAAGATGAGAGGATGAGAGGGCAAAGCGAATCCTGTCTCGAAGAGTCCCTATCTTTTCCTCTGGAAGAGAGATAGTCGCCTTCTCTGTGTCGAACAGAGCGCCCAAGTAGATCAGGGACTGAGTTGGAATCAGGTGACTCTTCTCCTTGTTGAGTAACCAACCAAACTTCTGGAGAGTGGACACGACCTGCTCCAGATGAACTAATAGTTGGTCTCTGTCTTGGGACAACAGGAGTAGATCGTCCAAATAGTGGTGAAGACGGATACCTTTCAATCTCAGTAGGGCTACCACGGCCAATAAGATTTTTGAAAAGGTCCGTGGAGATGTTGAGAGCCCGAATGGGAGACAGATAAACTGAAGATGTAATCCTCCCACTTCGAACCGGAGAAACCTTTGAAAATCTTCGTCCACAGGGACATGAAAGTAGGCGTCTTTCAAGTCGATGGACACCATCCAATCTGCCGGCTGGACTGACTGCTGTATGGACAACAGGGTCTCCATTTTGAACCTTTCTTTTTTTATGAATTTGTTCAAGAAGGTCAAATCTATTACTGGTCTCCATGATCCGTTCTTCTTTTGGACCAGAAAGAGCGGAGAATATATTCCTTGGCCTCGCTCGGACTCTGGAACGGAGATGACAGCCCCTTGAGCAATGAGAGCTTCGACGTAAGAAAACAAAATCTGACGCCTTTCTTCTAGGCATGGTATGGCAGTAGGCAGGAACCTTGAGCCTGGCCTCTCCTTGAAGACCCACTTGTGGCCTGAAGACACCGTCCTGACGGCCCAGGGGTCCTGAATCGAAGCCGCCCAGACAAACGATTTTCGTATGTGTAACACCCAGTATCAGCAGTGTGTACAAACACAACACTGCTGACAGCTCTGGGGTTTAAATATGGCGCCTGGTGACGTCATCAGCGATCGCCACCGACGCCAGCTTACTGCGCATGCGCCGTGCTTACACTGCGCATGCGCGAGAACCAAGCCTCGTTCCCGAGGCGCCGCACATGCGCAGTAGCGCGCACCGGAGGCCGGTCAGGAAGTGAATCGCTGACCGGCCCCGGACCACTAGCCACCAGGGAAGGCAGGAGAAAAACCAGGTAAGACATAAAGGCACGAGCAAGCAATAATATAAACAAAATAGCTGCCATGGAGGACTTTGTACTCACGGACCGCAGATCACCAGGGATGGATGCACACACCGGACTTATCTCATTCTTAGGGTACCGGCCACCCGCAGCAGCTGGGCTTTTTGGCCAAGGCTGCATACATCTTCGCCCCTACTCCATACCCCGCAGCAGCTGGGGCTTATTGGAGAGCTCCATACCCGACTGGTAGAGCCATCCATCACCCGGAATCCATCTTCAGGTAGGATATCAGGTAATCCTTTGGAGGACAAAAAAAGAACACGTGTGCTGAACAGGAGCAAAGATTTATGGGAGTGAGGTCCTATGGGTAGGTTTGGAGGCGGGGCCAAACCCGATACGTATGCTGCCATGGAGTCTGTCAGGAAAACCACAGTTAAGAAAATGAAGAAGAAAAAAAACAAAGAAAAAAAAGAGGAAGGAAGGAAGGAAGATAAGAAAATTGACAAAAGAAGAAAAAAAACGACGGAGAAAAATAAAAACCACAGAAAAAAAAAAAAAAAAAAAAAAAAACACGGCAAAGAAGAAAACAAAGAAAAAATACGAAAAAAAACATGAGGACCCTTTTTGAATACAAAGTATATAACCAAATTCAAATTGCAAAATGTTGTGGCCTAAATTAATGTTTTTATTTCTTCAAAATATCACTGCAGAACATTTAGTAGCATTAAACTGCATTTTTTATATTCTTTTGCAGATTTTTTTTTTCTTTCAACTTACACATTCTGTCCAAGCCAAATTCTGCCTTCCAGCCAAGGTCCTCTTTAGCCAGGGTTGGATCTGCATAGCATGTTGCAATGTCTCCTTCCCTTCTTGGTGCGATTTTATATGGAATCTTAGACACAAGAACACATTGCATCACTTCTCTTATAAATATTGCTTCTTTCAGTCAAATTTTTTTTTTTTTTTTTGGGGCAACTATTTATATAAAAGTAAAAAAAAAAAAAAAAAAAAGTGCAGCGTGTGTTGCAATACACCGCTGACTATATAGCCAATAAAACCACAGTGCCCTGCACTTACATCAATGATGCAAAGAGTGGTGCTACAGTCATTACATTAGTGATGCTCTCTGCTTCATTGAGGTTTGCCTACTGCCTGAGAAGACAGAGGACCATGCATCTCACACAATTGGCCTATAGACATCTGAAAAAGCAAAAAATACAGCCGGGGTAAAAGCTTGGATAAGTATTAGATTTGTGTATGGATAAAATTATATTTCTATACAATGTCAAGGTTTACCAAGTCAGCTTAAACAGATCAAGGTTTAAACTTCTAAGTTACTGATAATAAAGTTATGAAAAAAAAAAGAAAAATGATAATAAAAAATAGCATATTAGGCTACACAGAGACCAACCTTTTTGCCTGATGCCGTTTCCATGGCCACCACCATCTGCAGTACAGAGTATCCTACTCCAGTGCCCAGATTATATACCTGCAAGGCATAAACCATATTTAGAAAAAAAAAGAAAAACATATGCAGCTTTCCAATTTAAAAGGATACTTTGCTGCTGCTTCAAAATAAGGAACTGTTTTCAGGCAGTTAATGTGTATTTTGTGGGGGCAAGTCTCTATGCCTATAGCCAGTAAATTACTGCTAGACCATTTTTTACTATATATATATATATATATATATATATATATATATATATATATATATATATATATATATATATATATATATATATATATATATATTTATTTATATTTATTTAATTTTTTTTAATACACCATCCTTATGCCGGAATGGCCTGATGACTTGAGCCCTTCAAATAAAAAACATTATTATTATTATTATTATTATTATTTAAGAGGCATTATAAAAAGGGGACAATGGTAGCTGAAAATGTTTTATGTTGTACAGTTTTCATTCAACTGAGTAGCTACAAATGCATTAATGTCATTTTGCAAACAGAGATACAGAGTAATAATAAAACAAGATAATAGCTGCCATAAGCTTGTTTTGACCCACTAACAGAAGTAGGACACATTCTTAGCCATCAAAGGGATGAAATGTAAACCCGCCCACTTTACTGGTATGCACGAACTGTGTCTCCACAATTAAAAATTCCCTGTTTTTTTTTTCTTCTTCCATATGTTGCGGTTTGCAGTTAAATTGTCTGGGACCAAGCTCAAGTAACCCACAGTAAAAATGTGTACAATATGAGCTCAGGGTTAATATCTGTAGGATATGTTAAAGGTCAGTCCGTATAGCTCTTTCAAAGAGGTAGCAAATGTACGATAGGGGGCTGTAATAAAGAGATTCAAAAAGGTCTGCAGTGGCCTCGGTGTGACAGGAAAAGATGACGGCTTGTTTCAGGTCGTTCCTGTCACACCGTGGCCACTGCTGACCTGGATCAGCACGACTCATCCCTACTCCACCGGGATACTCACTTCCCAGATGTGCCTTACTTTCACTGCCTTCTTGTGAGTTCTTAAATTGTTTATACCATCATTCATTGCCAAATAAATATTACACTCAGTGCCCATTCACACTACCGCGACTTGTCAGGCGACTGGTCAGCCTGACAAGTCGCGGTCCATGCAGTGCAATGGGAACCGTTCTAATAGGAGCGACTCAAGTTGCTCAGACTTAGAAAATAGTTCCTGTACTACTTCGAGCGACATCGGAGCGACTTGCATTGACATTCATTATATAAAGTCTGTGCAAGTCGCGCCGAAGTCGCGGTGCATGCGACTTCACAGGTCGCCCCCGAAGTCGTGCCGCAGTAGTGTGAACCGGCACTTAGAGGAGCTTTTCTGTTTTTCTTACAAGTAACCCATACTAATCGATATTGTTTCAACACAGTCTAAACACCGAAGAAGTCATTTGCACTGTAAAATTGTTCTGTACATTTCTTGCATTTGTTTATTTGCCCACAGCAAAACCATGCTGGGTAACAGTTTCTAATGCCTCGTTTCCACTGAGCGGTACGGTACGCAATTTTTGCCGCTTCCATTGTCAAAAGTTGTGAATGGTACCCTAATTCCGAACCGTACCGTACCACTTTTTTGGGACCCTTTCTTAGGGGTACCAGCACATTAGTACCGTACCAACAGAGTGGAACTACACTGTTGAGGTACTGTTGGTGGTGGAACGCAAGCCTGTATGAGGTGTACCGTTCCAAACTGTACCGCTCAGTGGAAACGAGGCATTAATGAGTGTCCTGGTTGCAAGTCTCTTGTACTCCCTGGAGCATCCTGCTTTACGATACCCATTATATATTGCTTGTGGCACCTGTACCTGCAATTTTGTTTCCATACTTTGCTATTCGTACTTCCCCCTATCCAAAATCAACTCTTTGAAAATCGAATAAATCAAACAATTTGTAAAAGAAATGCGACATGGAAAATGGAGACTCACCTTACAGCTACTACTGGTCTGCAGCTTTTTGAGAGCAGCAATGTGACCCTTCGCCAGATCTACTATGTGAATGTAATCTCGGACCCCTGAAAATACATGTCCAAAATGCATAAAAATCAGAATACAACAACAACTGGATTTAGAAGGCAAATCTTCATTACTGTGTAAATAAAATAACTGCCCTATACAACCAACAACAAAGCTGCAGCTAAAAAGTGGGAAACACCTAAAGATACTAAAATAAAAATAAAGCTGCGCTAAATTCAAACAGTGTATATGAAATGAAAAACACTACTGAAAAGCTATTAATAGTGACAATAAATATTAAGTACAAATATTGTGACACAATAAATCCCAATAGTAGTGAAAATTGAAAAAAAATGTCAAATAGAAAAAATGTGCAAAAGATACAGCACAATATAAAAGTCCCAAATCTCTGAGTGTAGGATAGTGAATGAATAATGATTGTCCTCCACCGATTAGATGTAGAATATTCTTCCACGGTGCTCAGTACACAAAAACACACTCATGCGCTTACCAGAGATCATAAGACAAAGAGTCTGATAACATCAATCTTAGTCAGGGCTATCGGATTGGTGGACCTGAAGCAATTGCTGGAAAGGTCTGTATATATGTATATCGCCCTCAAGTGTTGTATGCCCACAACGATGTCCTCAAGGATTATTATGCGGAACACAAAACAGCCTCCATAGCGCGATATTGTAAAACCACCATTTATTATAAAAGTATATAGGTAAACTCGCATATGAGAAGATAAAAGGCGCTATCACAAACAGCCGGCAAAAGAAAACACCGTCGCCTGTCCTTCCGGGTTGTTGCGTCGTGACGTCAGCACGCCGGTTCCGACGCGTTTCGTCACAGATGACGTCTTCCTGGGGGTACAAGCGGCGTGCTGATTCCACCACTTAAATAATGCGAGAGCAACAAGTTACCGCCCTTGTTTGAGCCAGAACATCACACAGCGAGCACCATCTTTGATAATGGAACTGTCGTCAATCTATTAGAACAGCAATTTAAAACACTGTATGTATTATATGGGGGCAGTCATCAAGTATCTTAACAAGACACCCATAAAATGTCCCGATTATTATAATAATTGGCTCATCACAAGAAAATATTAACAAAAAATGACACTGCCAAAAATCAATCACCACGTCATTTAAGTCAAAGTTCAAACCTACACCTATGTACAGTACAGACCAAAAGTTTGGACACACCTTCTCATTCAAAGAGTTTTATTTATTTTCATGACTAGTCACACTTCAAGGAGGTAGTCACCTGAAATGGTTTTCACTTCACAGGTGTGCCCTGTCAGGTTTAATAAGTGTGATTTCTTGTCTTATAAATGGGGTTGGGACCATCAGTTGTGTTGTGCAGAAGTCAGGTGGATACACAGCTGATAGTCCTACTGAATAGACTGTTAGAATTTGTATTATTGCAAGAAAAAAAGCAGCTAAGTACAGGAAAACGAGTGGCCATCATTACTTTAAGAAATAGGAAAACTTTGAAAGTGTCCCCAAGTGCAGTCACCAAAACCATCAAGCGCTGCAAAGAAACTGGCTCACATGCGGACCGCCCCAGGAAAGGAAGACCAAGAGTCACCTCTGCTGCAGAGGATAAGTTCATCCGAGTCACCAGCCTCAGAAATCGCAGGTTAAAAGCAGCTCAGATTAGAGACCAGGTCAATGGCACACGGAGTTCTAGCAGCAGACACATCTCTAGAACAACTGTTAAGAGGAGACTGTGTGAATCAGGCCTTCATGGTAGAATATCTGCTAGGAAACCACTGCTGAAGAAAGGCAACAAGCAGAAGAGACTTGTTTGGGCTTAAGAACACAAGGAATGGACATTAGACCAGTGGAAATCTGTGCTTTGGTCTGATGAGTCCAAATTTGAGATCTTTGGTTCCAACCACTGTGTCTTTGTGCGACGCAGAAAAGGTGAACAGATGGACTCTAAATGCCTGGTTCCTACCGTGAAGCATGGAGAAGGAGGTGTGATGGTGTGGGGGTGCTTTGCTGGTGACACTGTTGGGGATTTATTCAAAATTGAAGGCATACTGAACCAGCATGGCTACCACAACATCTTGCAGCGGCATGCTATTCCATCCGGTTTGCGTTTAGTTGGACCACCATTTATTTTTCAACAGGACAATGACCCCAACACACCTCCAGGCTGTGTAAGGGCTATTTGACCAAGAAGGAGAGTGATGGGGTGCTGCCCCAGATGACCTGGCCTCAACAGTCACCGGACCTGAACCCAATCGAGATGGTTTGGGGTGAGCTGGACCGCAGAGTGAAGGCAAAAGGGCCAACAAGTGCCAAGCATCTCTGGGAACTCCTTCAAGACTGTTGGAAGACCATTTCAGATGACTACCTCTTGAAGCTCAAGAGAATGCCAAGAGTGTGTAAAGCAGTAATCAAAGCAAAAGGTGGCTACTTTGAAGAACCTAGAATGACATATTTTCAGTTGTTTCACACTTTTTTGTTATGTATATAATTCCACATAATTCCACATGTGTTAATTCATAGTTTTGATGCTTTCAGTGTGAATCTACAATTTTCATAGTCATGAAAATAAAGAAAACTCTTTGAATGAGAAGGTGTGTCCAAACTTTTGGTCTGTACTGTATAGATTCGAACTGACCTCATTACATATGTCAATAGAATACAAGCCAATGTAGCAGAAAATATTGAATGACTGATTATTGTTACAGTCAATATATAAAAAGTCAAATTAAAATTTTTATTTTTTTTTCATTTTATATGTAATTTTTACAGATGATCATCAGTGTAGTGACATAAGTGCCGAAAAAAAGGTGACCCCAAAAATCCAAATGTTATGGCTCACACAAGGTAAACATGAGTCAAATATAACTAAATATTAAACAAATAATAAGGCAAAAGGAGGCAAACCAGGCCCCAATATTAGCCAGATTAGAAATGTCCTGGATATATAAAGTTAAAACCTTCACACATTTTGGCCTAAATGTTGATACTGATGTTAACGCTTTTATAGATAACTCTTGATTTTGGCTAATATTGGGGCCTGGTTTGCCTCCTTTTGCCTTTATTTTTTTTTTAATATTAGTTATATTTGACTCAAATTTACCTTGTGTGAGCCATAACATTTGGATTTTTGGGGTCACCTTTATTTTCTCGCCACTTATGTCGCTATACTGATGATCATCTGTTGGATTTATCCCATAGATATTATTTGGTCTGGAGAAACTATGGGATTATTTACCTCCAACCACTGTTTTGGAACATCTCAATATGTTCTGTACGAGTAAAAATTAAAAAATTTTTTTTTTTTAAATTTGACTTTTTATATATTATATTGACTAACAATCCGTCATTCGATATTTTCTGCTACATTGGCTTGTATTCTATTGACATATGTAATGATAACATCCTTGAGGTCAGTACGAATCTATACATAGGTGTAGGTTTGAACTTTGACTTAAATGACGTGGTGATTGATTTTTGCCGCTGTCATTATTTTCAATATTTTCTTGTGATGGGCCAATTATTATTAATAATCGGGACATTTTATGGGTGTCTTGTTAAGATACTTGATGACTGTCCCCATATAATACATACAGTGTTTAAAATTGCTGTTCTAATAGATTGGCGACAGTTTCATTATCAAAGATGGCGCCCGCTGTGTGATGTTCTAGGTCAAACAAGGGCGGTAACTTGCTGCTCTCGTATTATTTAAGTGGTGGAATCAGCACGCCGCTCGTACCCCCAGGAAGACGTAATCTATGACGAAACGCGTCGGGACCGGCGTGCTGACGTCACCACGCAACAACCCGGAAGGACGGGCGACGGTGTTTTCTTTTGCCGGCTGTTTGTGATAGCGCTTTTTATCTTCTCATATGCGAGTTTACCTATATACTTTTATAATAAATGGTGGTTTTACAATATCGTGCTATGGAGGCTGTTTTGTGTTCCGCATGATAATCCTTGAGGACATCGTTGTGGGCATACAACACTTGAGGGCGTTATACATATATGCAGACCTTTCCAGCAATTGCTTCAGGTCCACCAATCAGATAGCTCTACTAAGATTGATGTTATCTGGCTCTTTGTCTTATGATCTCTGGTAAGCGCATGAGTGTGTTTTTGTGTACTGAGCATCGTGGAAGAATATTCTACATCTTATCGGTGGAGGACATTCATTATTGATTCACTAGAGATTTGGGACTTTTATATTGTGCTGTATCTTTTGCACATTTTTTTCAATTTTCTCTACTATTGGGATTTATTGTGTCACAATATTATTTGTACTTAATATTTATTGTCACTATTAATGTCTTTTTAGTGTCTTTCATTTCATTTACACGGTTTCAATTTAGCGCAGCTAAATCTTCATTACTGCATTTTCTATTGCAATAATTTTTAATAATTTCCAATAAAAAAAAAAAATTATAGAAATCTCTCATTACTGCATTTAAACTCTAATTGGGAGTACATGTGAAATACAGTATGTATGTATGTATGTATGTATGTATGTATGCAATGCTTTTCGCTAAAGGATTCATATTTCTTTCCATCCACCCACTCCTGTGATTTATACATCTCTGCCACACAGCATAGTTCTTCCTTACAGGGAAGGGAGAATACATTTTTCTACTGTAGTTTAATGTTCACTTGCAGGTCTCTACCCACCCCCTGCTCTGAGTAGTGAAAGGAGAAGAGACAAACTGATGAGTATCTCTGTCACTCTGCTCTTTCATTCCATTAGCATGTTCTTTGTACAGCAACACAATTGATTGGGTCCTTTGTGCTGCTTCTCCCTCTCCCAGTCTGAGTTCTGCTGTACAAAAGATTACAGAATGCGAATTCCAAGCCAAATTCAGGTGCTTACGCTGTTTCATTGAAATTAATTTAAAATGTATATTCAATGGATTACAAAGTTGCATCCATTTGTGCCTTTTATATATGCCTAAAGTTCAACTTTAAAGCGAATTCACCCAAAAGTGGAACTTCTGCTTATAGGCTTCCTTGCCCCCTCCGGTGCTACATTTGCCACCTTTTAGGGGGGAACGGGTACCTGTTTTTGACAGGTACCCTTTCCCACTTGCGGGAGACAGCGCCGCGGCACTGTCCCTTAGAAGTTTGGCCCCCTCCTTTTTCCTCTGCTGCCGGGCCAATTACATAGTGCAGCGCTTTGCACATGCACATTAGGGCACCAGCAGTGAAGCCGAAAGGCTTCACTGCCAGGTTCCCTTACCCTAAATGGCAGCAGCAGTCCCCGAGAGCTGATACGAAAATCGGCTTTGAGTGCTGACATCGCGGGCTCCCTGGACAGGTAAGTTCTAATATTTAAAAGTCAGCAGCTACAGTATTTGTAGCTTCTGACTTTTACATTTTTCATGGGTTGCAGAATTCCGCTTTAACTAATGTTAGGCTATTACATTATAGTCAATCAGATACTTCAATTGATTTTCTAATTACAACTGACAAAGGAGCAGAAACCATATTGCATTACAAAGGGAAATAACGATGCACCATGCCTTAGCTAACAAAACAGACAAAAAATGTAATCTAACGCATAGTGCTTACCTGTTCCGTCTGGTGTATTGTAGTCATTTCCAAAGACATTCAGGTGTTCCCGTCTTCCAACAGCAACCTGAAAAAAAAACACATAAAATGTGGGTTATGCCTATTTTACTCCAGCTTTCTTGCAGAATTTAAAACCCAAGATGTTTCACCAGCATACAGTTAGGTCCATATATATTTGGACACAGGCACAATTTTCATACTTTTGGCTCTGTTTGCCACCAGAATAAAATTAAAATGAAACAATCCAAATAAATTTGGAGGTGCAGACTTTTAGCTTTATTTCAATTCAAGGGGTTGAACATAAAATATCAAGTACAAATTTTAGGAACTGCAACCATTTCTTTATACACTGTCCCCCCATTTTCAGGGGTTCACATGTAATTGACAAATGAATATAATCATAAATAAAATAATCATTTTTAATAGTTTGTTGAGAATCCCCTACTGGCAACGACTGCCTGAAGTCTGGAACCCATGAACATTACCAAAGACTGGGTTACCTCCTTTCTGATGCTTTGCCAGGCTCTGACCTCAGCTGTCTTCAGCTGTTCTTTGTTTGTGGGTTTTTCTGCCTTTAGGTTTTGCCTTCAGCAAGTGAAATGCATGCTTAATTGGGTTAAGGTGATTGACTCGGCCATTGCAGAATATTCCACTTCTTTTCCTTCAAAAGCTTCTATGTTGCTTTTGCAGTGTGTTTTGGATCATTGTCCATATGTACTGTGAAGCGCCGACCAATTAACTTTGCTGCATTTGGCTGAAACTGGGCTGACAGTATATCTCTAAACACTGCAGAATTCATCCGGCTGCTTCTGTCTTCTGTCACATCATTAATAAACACCAATGACCCAGTGCCACTGGAAGCCATGCATGCCCATGCCATTGCACTGCCTCCACCATGTTGTACAGAGGACGTTGTGTGCTTTGGATCATGAGCTGTTCCAAGCCTTCTCCACACTTTTTTATTCCGGTCATTCTGGTACAGATTATTCTTAGTTCCATCCATCCAAAGAATGCTTATACAGAACTGGTCTGGCTTTTCTATTCTTCAGGCTTATGAATGGTTTGCACCTTGTAGTGAACCCTCTGTATTTGCTCTCGTGAAGTCTTCTCTTGATAGTAGACTTTGACAATGACCCACCTCCTGGAGATTGTCCCCTTGTCTGGATGTTTTGAATGGGTTTTTCCTGATTGTTGAGAGGATCCTGTGATCGTCCACCACTCTTGTCTTCCTTGGATGTCCAGGCCTTTTGTTGTTGTTGACCTCACCCATGCGTTCTCCTTTCCTCAGAATGTACCAAATTGTTGATTTGGCCACTCCAAATGTTGCTGCTATCTCTCTGATGGATTTGTTTAGTTTATGAAGCCTTACTATGGTCTGTTTCACTTGCATGGACAGCTCCTTTGAATGCATAATGTAGGTTCACAGCAATAGATTCCAAATACCACAGTTATAATCAACTCCAGACCTTTTACCTGCTTAATTGATGAAGAAATAATGAAGGATTAGCCCACACCTGGCCATGAAACAGCTTTTGATTCAATAATCCAATTACTTTTGGTTCCTTGAAAAAGAGGGGATGGCTTTTGTTAAGAGCTGTTATTCCTAAACCCTTCTGCCAATTTGGATGTACATGCCCTCAAATTAAACCTGAGGTTGTGTACTTTCAGCCTAAATTCTGTATAGAAATATAGCTTGAATATGTTTTGGTAAACACCTGAAAAAAAAAAAAAAATTGTGCCTGTGTCCAAATATATATGGACCGAAGTGTACATACACTATATTGACAAATGTATTGGGACACCTGCCTTTACATGCAGATGAACTTTAATGGCATCCCAGTCTTAATCTTTAAGGTTCAATATTGAGTTGGCCCACCCTTTGCAGCTATAACAGCTTCAACACTTCTGGGAAGGCTGTCCACAAGGTTTAGGAGTGTGTCTATGGGAATGTTTGACCATTCTTCCAAAAGTGCATTTGTGAGGTCAGGCACTGATGTGGACGAGAAGGCCTGGCTCGCAGTCTCTGCTCTAATTCATCCCAAAGGTGTTCTTTCAGGTTGAGGTCAGGTCTCTGTGCAGGAAAGTCAAGTTCCTCCACCCCAAACCTCACTCATCCATGTCTTTATGGACCTTGCTTTGTGCACTGGTCCAAATTATTTGGTGTATTTATAGTGTATTTCTTTACAACTTTATGTGTGCTGAACAAACAAGGATGGAGCCAATCGACTTCCAAAAGTCCAGAGTATAAATATTATATGTACGGCCACCAGTTCTATTATACTTTTTATGTGTCAGATGTATTGGCTTATTGAGCACATCATATCTATTAGTTTATTGTACGCAACTGTTGCTGAAATCACAGGAAAATAGGTTTGGCAGGTAATCCATAGTCCAACAACTCACACTGTATACATTTCCATTATGTACAAACCTGTGAGACATAGGGCATCAGATTATTTGGAATTCCCTGAGGATCTTCTCCAATACGACCAGATATGTGGGCTCCGATAGGGTTAAAATACCTCAAAAGAATGGCACTCCATTCCTAAAAGACATAGATCATATTGATTTACCTAGTGAAAATGAACCACACAATTTTTTCACTGAAGCCAACTTTGATTATATACTCTAAAAGCATGGAGGCTTTGGATTAACACTTCAAAAGAAGAGGTCAGGTATGGTGAGCTTTGTATATTCTCAGTACAGGTTTCCGTTAAAGCTGAACTCCAGGAAAACACACACACACACACACACACACACTTTGCAAATCCAGGTGTCACCTTGTTTAAAAAAAAAAAAAAAAATATATAGAATAATAATAATATATATATGCAACATCTCTTTGCTGCACATAGCATAGAGAGCAGAGATGTGGGAAGGACCCAGCAGGTCCCACCCACTAAAGACTCGGTTACTCTATTGAAGGCGAGAGCAGCAGTAGTGGCTGGTCTTTATCACAGGAATCTCCGGCATAAAGGCAAAAATTCACACAGAAAAGCTGTACAGATTTGGAAGAAATACAGTGTCTAGGAAAAATATTCATACCCCTTCCACATTTTGGCATGTTACAACCAAAAACAAATGTATTTTATTGGGATTTTATGTGATAGAACAACACAAAGTGGCACATAATTGTGAAGTGGAAGAAACCTAATAAAGGTTTTTCAAAATGTTTTACAAATATGTGAAAAGTGTGGCGTGCATTTGTATTCAGGATCGTTGTCCTGCTGGAAGGTGAACCTCTGTCCCAGTCTCAAGTCTTTTGCAGATTCTAACAGGTTTTCTTCTAAGATTGCCCTGTATTTGGCTCCATCCATCTTCCCATCAACTCTGACCAGCTTCCCTGTCCCTGCTGAAGAAAAGCATCCCCGCAACATGATGCTGCCACCACCATGTTTCACAGTGGGAATGGGGGGGTTCAGGGTGATGTGCAGTGTCTTTCTTCTTGCCACTCTGCCATAAACAGCAGATTTGTGGAGAGCATGACTAATAGATGTCCTGTGGACAGATTCTCCCACCTGAGCTGTGGGTCTCTGCAGGTCCTCCAGAGTTACCATGGGCCTCTTGGCTGCTTCTCTGACTAATGCTCTCCTTGACCAGCCTTTCAGTTTAGGTGGACGGCCATGTCTTGGCAGGTTTGCAGTTGTGCCATACTCTTTCCATTTTCGGATGATGGATTAAAAAGTGCTCTGCGAGATGTTCAAAGCTTGGGATATTTTTTATAACCGAACCCTGCTTTAAACTTCTCCACAACTTTATCCCTGTCCTGTCTGGTGTGTTCCTTGGCCTTCATGATGCAGTTTGTTCGCTAAGGTTCTCTAACAAGCCTCTGAGGGATTCACAGAGCAGCTGTATTTATACTGAGAATAAATTACACACAGGTGGGCTCTGGACTCCATTTACTAATTAGGTGACTTCTGAAGGCAATTATCTGATTCCACCATATTTTAGTTAGGGGTATCAAAGTAAAGGAGGCTGAATACAAATGCACACCACACTTTTCGGATATTTATTTGTAAAAAACTTTTGAAAACCATTTATCATTTTTCCCTCCACTTCACAATTATGTGCCACTCTGTGTTGGTCTATAACATGACTATTGTATTTAGACAATAGTTGATAATGTCAAGAGTTCAGTTTTAAAGGTTTATCACTCACCTTATCAGCTTTGCACTGATCCTGGATCATTTCCTCAATGAAATATTTTGTTTTTCCATATGGATTCGTGCATCCACCGACTGGGTGCTTTTCATCTAACGGAAGGTACTTGGGATCACCATAGACTGTGGCAGAGCTGCTAAACACTATTTTCTTTACACCATGAGCATTCATTATCTGGAAGCAGAATACAAAAAAAAATAAAAAATAATAATAATATTAATTTAATGATCTTTTGTCCCTTAAGAACGTAAACACCAGTCATTTTGCAACATGTAGGTTTTCAGGACAAGGCGATTGTCCTATCGCAGTGTAGAATATCAAAACTTTTTGCCTTCAGATAATTCGTTCCTTTTTCTAGAATAATCAGTAAGCTCTTTTTAAAAGGATCAGTAAATGCAAACGTGATATATAAAAATAAAAAAAAAACACAAACGGAAAGGAAGGTGTTGCAGACCCCAAAAGCTTTGCACAGAGCCCTTACCATTAGACTATGAAAGCTATAAGAAACTGTCAGTTGATGTAAGCTTCTAACGTCCTGGTTGCCCAACCTGTCAACCAGGGGCCTGCAAACATCCCTTTGGCACTTTTTTATGTGGTCATCTGTGCCCCTGCAAACACTAAAATGTGTTTCCCTATTGCCTGGTTATAGCTTTGATTTCTAGCAGTCTCTCGTAATGGGTCTCCAGTCTGTGACTGTCTCCTGAAGTCTCCTTAGTCTGCAACAACTCATCTAGCATATTCACAGTCTCTGACCATCTCTTGTGTCATGCCTAGTTTGACTATAACCCTCTTGTGTGTATGCTGTCCACTGAATTTTATGTGTGGCCCTTTGATGATGTTGAGGACCTCACTCAAGGCCCCCCACATCAAGAAAATTAATCAACACTGCTCTAACATATGTGAATATCAACTTTTTTTTTTATATCAGGTTTTGGAACAAAGTTGAAATAAATCTTCAGTGGTTTACTTGACAAAATGTAGAATAGTACACAACATTTATATTACATCTCTACTCAGACAGACACTTACTACTGCCAAAACACTCACCTCCAAGAGTTGGATTGTGCCAGTAAGATTCACCTTATAATACAACAATGGCTTCTCCACAGACTCTCCAACTGCTTTCAGGCCAGCAAAATGTATAACAGCGGAGAACTTGTGCTGGAGAGAGGATAAAGCACACGTTACATTAACAAAAAGATTGTGGCTCTCAAAAGCAGAGCCCTCCTAACTAGGGATCGACCGATTATCGGCAAAGCCGATATATCGAGGGCCGATATGCAGTTTTCCCGATATATCGGAATCGGCCCCGGAGGTTACCGATATTGCTGATATTTCGGGAAAGTGCATGTACCAGACTGATGCCTGCAGCTAGAAGCATCACCCCGGTACTGGTATACATAGCCGACGGTCGGCTGTCTTGTAGTGACAACCAATGCAGCTGAGAAGCAGCTCGGCTGTCATTACAAGAAGCGGGAGGGGACGTCCCCCCCCCTCCCGCCGCCTTCCCCAGCGCGCCCAGGTCTCTCATCCCACCGGAAGACCCAGGCAACCAGCCTGCATGGCCGCCGAAGTCCCGATCAAAGTCGCATTCGGCTCTGATTGGGTCTCCATGCAAAAACCGGACGTGATGTCATGAGTGACATCACTTCCGGGTACTGTCTGGCGCCAGATTCCAAAAAAATTACAGCATTCAAAACAGCCAAACTTGAGGTTTTTAATGCTTTTAAATGCAGAGGAGGGGTTTGGGGTCTTTTAGACCACCAGATCCATCCACAAAAGTACCTGTCACAAAAAAAAAAAAAAAAAAAAAAAAAGATATGCATTGGCCTTTTAAAATATCGGTATCGGCAATGAAAAACCGATATTGGTCGATCACTACTCCTAACCCTCTTGTATTGAATTGTATTGTAACTGCACTGTCTCACTTTGTAATATAAAGCACTGCGAAAACTGTTGGTGCCAAGTAAATCCTGTATAAAAATACCTTTCCTGTACACATTTTCAAGGTAGTCTCAAAGAAATTAAACCTCAGGATCAGTAAATTGATGCCCACCTATATTATTGATCCTACCACTGCGTCAAACAATATGTGATCACAATGAAGATGTGTGTATAGCTGCCACGTTAAATAAAACAAATAACAGCACATCTACCAGAGTGTACAATATAGACATATATACTGTACACGGTAAATAGTGGCGCTAAAGTAAATCGATATTAAGCAAATATTAACATATGGTCTCAAAGAAATACTCACATTTCATTAGGGAAAAAAAAAAAACAAACAAAAAAATATTATGAAGCTCAAATATCTGTAACATATCTTGTCCTGTCATTATATGCCCTACTGGAACATGTGCTCAGGCATGGTCCCCAATTAACGGAAAGGTGCAGTTTGAAATGGGATTATGGGGGGGGGGAAATAACATACCAACTATTTATGGAAACTAACAGAATCTAAAACAACTCTGCATATTTATAATAGCCAATCAGCTTCTATCTTCAGTTTGTTCAGTTAGGCTTTGAAAATGCTAGAAGCAGATTGGTCGCCGTGCAGACTGCTCCAGTAATGTCTCATCACAGTGCTTTAAATACTACATGTACCTCCAGTGAGGGTTTTGATCTATTGTTAACACTGATAAATAAAAATGTACCTTGTCAAACAAACTGTTCAGGGCAGCCCGGTCTAGCATATCCACCTCTTCAAACTCAATCTTCTTGTTGCCTACAATTTCTTGCACTCTCTGCAGACTTTCAGGAAGACCATTGACCCCTTAAAGGAATTACGAGAGAGTGATTACTTCCAGACGGTCATTAGCTAGCTCAAATATCAAATGAAAAACTGTTGCAACATATTTCTAAAAGACAAACCGAATACTTCTACACAGCATTTAATAATAATAACAACAACAAGATTGATAAAAGAATATTATAGATTTGTATTTAGGATGAGGTTCAGCTTTCCCTAAAAAAAATAAATAAAAATAAAATATTATTATATATATATATATATATATATATATATATATATATATATATATATATATATATATATATATAAATAATATTTTAGGTTGGTCGGAAAGTTTTTATATTTATTTATAGTCTGTGGTGCTCATAGCAGAGCATTTAGTTATTACGGACTATCTGTTGTTGGAGCTGCCTTTTGTTTGCAGCACAGAAAGAAACCTAAACTACCTCACATAACATCACAAATTCACAGTGTCCTCCCTAATCCTCATATATAAAAGTTAGGTGTATGCCTGTTAGATCTATTATCCCCAATTAAAATTGCTCTGCTGCCGGCCAATTTTACACTGCTATATCCTCTAAAAGTATTGTCATTTTAATAGTAAACCCCCAGTTCCTGCTCTTTGCCTCTAGGAAATTTAGGCCTAGCCTTGCTCATTAAAAGTATCTTGCTGCTTGACAATTTTACGCTACTGGATTAACTATTGTCTCCTTATTCTTGTAGTAAAAACCTGCCTGTACTCTGTCTTTAACACATTGTGGCCTATTACTGGAAAAACTGCCCTGCTACTGGTCGATTTTTTACTGCTGTATCATCTGCACAATTTTCATTCTTGTAGTAAAGCCCTAGCCTGTACTCTTTATCATCTCTAGTAAATTTAGGCCTAGCTTTGCCATTTAAAATTGTCCTGCTGCTGTCAACTTTTACACTACAGTGTCATCTGCAGTCTCTTAATTCATTCACATTGTAAAAGACCAGCCCCTATGCTTTACTGTTGTCTAGTACATTTGTGCCAGTTCTTCCTGCTGGAACATTTTACACTACAGTGTAATCTGCAGTCTCTTAATTCACATTGTAAAAGACCAGCCCATATGCTTTACTGGCTTTACTGTTGTCTAGTACATTTGTGCCAGTTCTTCCTGCTGGAACATTTTACACTACTGTGTCATCTGCAGTCTTAAAGTGTTTGTAACCCTAACAAAACAATGCTTGTGCAGTCTAATCTGCCCCTCTCTAAACTGTAAAAAACCTGGATGATCCTGCCTCTTCCTGTGTCTCACTCTGTGTCCTTACCACATTAATCATGGCTGCCAAGCCCCGAACACTGTGGTCCACCTGTGTGCCTCTGTCATCCGCAGCTCTCTTCTATCCTCCTCTCCCCCCTCCCTCACTCCCTTCCTGTCAGCTCCTGTGTCTCTGTCTTCGCACCTCCCATCCTGCTGCTATTAGTAGAAAAAATATATTAGAAATTTGCCTGCCAGCCCCTCTATTACAGTACAGACCAAAAGTTTGGACACACCTTCTCATTCAAAGAGTTTTCTTTATTTTCATGATTATGAAAATTGTAGAGTCACACTTCAAGAGGTAGTCACCTGAAATGGTCTTCCAACAGTCTTGAAGGAGTTCCCAGAGATGCTTGGCACTTGTTGGCCCTTTTGCCTTCACTCTGCGGGCCAGCTCACCCCAAACCATCTCGATTGGGTTCAGGTCCGGTGACTGTGGAGGCCAGGTCATCTGGCACAGCACCCCATCACTCTCCTTCTTGGTCAAATAGCCCTTACACAGCCTGGAGGTGTGTTGGGGTCATTGTCCTGTTGAAAAATAAATGATGGTCCAACTAAACGCAAACCGGATGGAATAGCATGCCGCTGCAAGATGTTGTGGTAGCCATGCTGGTTCAGTATGCCTTCAATTTTGAATAAATCCCCAACAGTGTCACCAGCAAAGCACCCCCACACCATCACACCTCCTCCTTCATGCTTCACGGTGGGAACCAGGCATGTAGAGTCCATCCGTTCACCTTTTCTGCGTCTCACAAAGACACGGTGTTTGGAACCAAAAATCTCAAATTTGGACTCATCAGACCAAAGCACAGATTTCCACTGGTCTAATGTACATTCCTTGTGTTCTTTAGCCCAAACAGGTCTCTTCTGCTTGTTGCCTTTCTTTAGCAGTGGTTTCCTAGCAGATATTCTACTATGAAGGCCTGATTCACACAGTCTCCTCTTAACAGTTCTAGAGATGTGTCTGCTGCTAGAACTCCGTGTGCCATTGACCTGGTCTCTAATCTGAGCTGCTGTTAATCTGCGATTTCTGAGGCTGGTGACTCGGATGAACTTATCCTCCGCAGCAGAGGTGACTCTTGGTCTTCCTTTTCTGGGGCGGTCCGCATTTGAGCCAATTTCTTTGTAGCGCTTGATGGTTTTTGTGACTGCACTTGGGGACACTGACTGACCTTCATTTCTTAAAGTAATGATGGCCACTCGTTTTCCTGTACTTAGCTGCTTTTTTCTTGCCATAATACAAATTCTAACAGTCTATTGAGTAGGACTATCGGCTGTGTATCCACCTGACTTCTGCACAACACAACTGATGGTCCCAACCCCATTTATAAGGCAAGAAATCACAATTATTAAACCTGACAGGGCACATCTGTGAAGTGAAAACCATTTCAGGTGACTACCTCTTGAAGTGTGACTCTACAATTTTCATAGTCATGAAAATAAAGAAAACTCTTTGAATAAGAAGGTGTGTCCAAACTTTTGGTCTGTACTGTATATCTAGGCATAACACACAGGGTCATGTTCTAATAAAACGGGGCTTGTAAATACCTTTTTAGAGCTATCTTCAGGCCGGTCACGTGACTCCCAGCTGGTCTCTTACTCCGATCCAAGGCTGCAGCGGGAGGGGCCGAGATCTCCCTATAATGTCAGCTGGGGAGGTCACATGGTCGCTCAGCCCCTCCTGCTGTAGCCCTGGATCGGAGTAAGAGACCAGCCGGGAGTCACGTGACCGGCCTGAAGATAGCTCTAAAAAGGTATTTAAAAGCTTTTCTTTAATAAAAACACTAACCCTGTGTGTTATGCCTAGATATAATAGCGGGGTGGTAGGGAATTACAGGTTTGTGGTAACTAATTTTTAATGAGAGCATGACAGAATTTAACCAGTGGCAAGATGGTTTTACATCAGTGAGAACACAGAGAGCCACAGTAAACTACTGGCTAATTTCTATCCTCTAGTCAAAACAGGTCTTAAACTTTGTGATGAAAAAGGAATCAGTTTATGATGCTACTGTATGTACCCCAAGCCAATAGTACAAGAAAATAAATACAGTGCATCCGGAAAGTATTCACAGATTAACTTTTCCACATTTTGTGGTTACAGCCTTATTCCAAAATTGATTAAATTCATTTTTTTCCTCAAACTTCTACAAACAATGCCCCATAAAGGACAACACGAAAGAAGTTTGTTTGAAATCTTTGTAAATGTAATAAAAAAACGAAAAAAAAAAATCCCATGTACATAAATATTCACAGCCTTTGCTCAATACTTTGTTGAAGCACCTTTGGCACCAATTACAGCAATGATGGGGAACCTTGGCACCCCAGATGTTTTGGAACTACATTTCCCATGATGCTAATGCACTCTGCAGTGTAGTGGAGCATCATGGGAAATGTAGTTCTAGAACATCTGGGGTGCCAAGGTTCCCCATCACTGAATTACAGCCTCAAGCATTTTTTGAGTATGATGATAAAAGCTTGGCACACCCATTTTTGGGCAGTTTCTCCCATTCTTCTTTGCAGGACCTCTCAAGCTCCATCAGGCTGAATAGTGAGCATTGGTGCACATCCATTTTCAGATCTCTCAAGGCCACTCCTTTGATCCTAAGCACATAGCCAAGATAACATTTTCCTGTTAGAAGATTAACCTTCGCCCCAGTCTGGGGTCCAGAGCCCTCTGGAGCAGGTTTTCATCTAGGATGTCTCTGTACATTGCTGATTTCATCTTTCCCTCGATCCTGACTAGTCTCCCAGTTCCTGCCACTAAAAAACATCCCCGCTGCATAATGCTGCCACCATCATGCTTCATTGTAGGGATGGTATTGGCCAGGTGATGAGCGGTGCCTGGTTTCCGCCATACATGACGCTTGCCATTCAAGCCAAAATGTTCAATCTTTTTTTTTTTTTTAATCAGACCAGAGAATTTTGTTTCTCATGGTCTGAGAGTCCTTCAGGTGCCTTTTTGGCAATCTCCAGGCAGGCTGTTATGTGCCTTTTACTAAGGAGTGGCTACCGCTCTACTCTACAGGCCTGATTGGTGGAGTGTTGCAGAGATGGTTGTTCTTCTGCAAGGTTTTCCTCTCTCCACAGAGAAACACTGGAGCTCTGTCAGAGTGACCATTGGGTTCTTGTTCACCTCCCTAACTAAGGCTCTTCTCCCCTAATTGCTAAGTTTTTCTGGTCGGCCTGCTCTAGGAAGAGTCCTGGTGGTTCCAAACTTCTTCCATTTACACATGATGGAGGCCACTGTGCTCATTGAGACCTTCAATGCTGCTGAAATTTTTTGTACCCTTCCCCAGATTTGTGTCTCGATACAATCCTGTCTTGGAGGCCTACAGACAATTCCTTGGACTTCTTGGTTTGTGTTCTCACATGCACTGTTAACTGTGGGACCTTATAGAGAGGTTTTCCAAATCATGTCCAATCAACTGAATTTTCCATCTCAAGGATGATCAGTGGAAACAGGATGCACCTGAGCTCAATTTTGAGCATCATGGCAAAGGCTGTGAATACTCACAGTATGTAGAAGTGATTTTTCGTTTTTTTTTTTTTTATTTTTAATAAATTTGCAAGGATTTCAAACAAATTTCTTTTACATTGTCATTATGGTATATTGTTTTTAGAATTTTGAGGAAAATAATTATTTAGTCCATTTTGGAACATGGCTGTAAAAAAAAAAAAAATGTGAAAAAAGTGAAGCGCTGTGAATACTTTCCGGATGCGTGGTGTTCTACAGCTAAAAATGCTCTGCAAGTGTATGCTGCTGCTTAGACTGCCTGCAAAAATTTTACTATTAAATGTATTTTCAATCTTACCCTTGAAGCTACATGAAAGACCCTCTCTGCCTTTTTTTCCCTAAAAAAAATTCCAGAATTTAACAAGGTTCACACCTATAGACTTCCATAGGATTTGCCTCCAAGTTCAGGTTCACTGAATTTTGAACAAGATTTGTTGGAACACTTGGCAAATTGATCCCAGGCAGGACCTACACGGCCACCCTTTGACACAGAAACTCTTTCACAAATAAAAACATTGAAGATCCCATTTAAATATATTATGCAAAAAGAAAACATTAAATCAAAAAATAGTTTACTATGGTCTGGCTTACCTCGAATAGCATTGTGGAAATTATCAAGGACTACTGGTTCATATCCAGCTTCAAGCAGTTCTAGGACACAGTGGCTACCTATATAGCCAGCACCTCCAGTTACCAACACCTTCCCAGCCATTGTACTACCTGTTTAGAGACAAGAGAGAAAAAGAGAAAAATTTTTAGAAGGGAGAAACTCACTGAATATATTAACTGGCTCAAGATGCTGGCAGTAAAACCTTAATTAAAAACATGAATCTAGCCGTTGACTCCCGCACAGCCAATAAAAGCACAAAGAAGTAGTGTTCCCTGAAGAAACTTTTACGGAGATGGTTGACCAAATGAAAATCATGCCACACGAAGGATTGAAAAAAAAGAAATTGGCCTACTTAAACAGCACGTACACTCTGGTGAAGTCACTTCTAAAATGAATCACCTACTGTATGCATTACATCCAGCTATGAAGCAAATCTAACCATGGTATGGACCCACCCACACAATAGACAAGTTGTATAATCCATACTAAAACATTATCTCAAAGTTCACAGGGTGGAGTGGGTGCGAATGAGGATTAGGATTTCCTTCCCTGAAAATCCCACTTCTTTCTTGCATGTTAATTGTGTTCAGCAATGCTGAGTCAGCCAACCATTCCTATATGAACAGTTTTTAGCAGGGTAGCCATCAGAAATTTTGGGGCCCCTTACACAGTTTTAGGCCTTGCCCCCCCCTCCACCCCCCTGGGCCTGACCACCAACATTCCGCAGGGCCCACCTACCATGTCGTCGTCCTCCTACAGTCCCATGTCCTCCTTCATTCCATGTCCTCTTCTTACTCCAGTCCCATCTCCTCCATCCCAGGAAAATAAAGGTGAATGGTTCTAGTAAATTCCGCCCCTCCTGTCCAGGGGTGAACAACTGGAGAACAGGGGAGGGCAGGGCCTACAGCTGTGTGTGAGGGCTAGTGAGGGACAGGACCCACAAAATAGTGCAAGTCTGCAAGGGAACGGCAGAGCATACAATTGAATGGCATTGCGAGGACAGGTGGCAACCATACCCGTATTTGGGGCCCCTCGGGATGCCCGGGCCCCCTACATGTGTATGGGCTGTACCCCCCTGATGGCAGCCCTGGTTTTTAGTACAACTTTGGACTCTTCAGGCCGTCGGTTACGATCATGTGTATAGATTACATGATCCAATTTGACAGTATGTTCAATATATAGCAGATTTATGAGTACGGTGTAAAAGCTCAAGGTTAAAAAAAAAATAAAACACAGAAGTTCTCCTTGTAGGAACCATTCAGTTACTTGCTCTAATTTTTTTAGCCTTCAGTAGCAAAATACAAATATAAGGCCCCTTTCACACTTGTGCGACCTGAAAGTTGCATGATTGTGACTGAACTTGAAGCAATGCCTGTGTTATCTTGAGGTCTATGGACCTGAAGTCTCATCAAAGTCAGACCAAAGTAGTGCAGGGACTACTTTGAAGTTGTGCAGATATGAATGGTACTCATTGGAAATCATGGGGTAGACCTTGTCATGCGACTTTGCAGTCCCAAGTCACAGGACAAGTCGCACAAGTGTGAAAGGAGCCTAAAAAAAAGCTGAGCTCTGAATGGCTGCTAGTCGCAATATATAGTACACTACATACCCGTATATTTCTCCCTCTATATCCCTCTAAAAAATAGACTGGTCCGCTGGCTAGCATCAACCATGCTTTACAAATAATAAGATGGATTTCTTGTTTTACATAAGGCCAAAGATCCTAGATAATTATAGGAGTTCTCTATCATATGACTGTCTTATCACCTGAATGGAATGGAACACACCCAACAAATGACCTGGAGAAGATTTCTTTTTAATACCACATCCTTGTGTTAACATCATCAGGTCTCATGCACACAGTCGTTGTGGCCATACAACGTAAATTACAGGGGTGGCTTGTGTGCATCTAGGGATTTACATGCGTGTGCAAGTATGGCATACACCCACATACAGCCGTCCATTACAGTTGTGTCCCTAGGGTGAAGAAATGTAACTTGTATGCATGTGCCTGTGTGCATGAGGCATTAGCAAACATTTAGGCTTGTGGGCAAAATTGCTGCGATTCTGCTCCGATCCCATACCATTGCAAGTCGCAGGACGCCCGTGCGATTCCCGTGACTTGCAATGGAACCCCAAACGCGGCGCGATTTTGCTGCAATTGTTGCCTGATGAATCACAGTAAAATAGCGCAAACAGAATCGCGGGACGCCTGTCGGCCAAAAGAAGTACAAGAACTTATTTTGGGCGACAAGCATCCCGCAATTCTGTTTGCACGATTTTACTGAGATTCGTAGGATGACAATTGCGGCAAAATTGCGCCACATTTGGGGTGCCATTGCAAGTCCCAGGAATCGCACAGGCATCCCGATACTTGCAATGGTTCCGGATCACAGGCAGAATTGCGGCAATTCTTTAACAACTTTTATGTTGTTGTGCAAAATTCCTTAAAGTGTAAATAAACCCATGTGCGCATTCGTTAAAGTAGAACTTTAGGCAGTCCCCCCCCCCCCACCTCTCCCATTTTGGATAGAGTAAGGGATAGTTATAACCCCTGTTAGATTTTATTTTGCCATCTCTTTCCCATTGTGGGGATTTCTCTTCACTTCCTATCTCAAAGCTAAACAGGAAGAAAGTGGAAATCCTTGAAAATTAAGGGAATTCCTTGGGGACCCCCAGGTCACCAGAACTAGTGTCCCCATTGGAAGATTTCCCCTTTATTACTTTCTGGGGATAACCCAAAATTTTAGGATTTTCTTTTACTCTCAATGATAATGGTAAACAGGACAATTACAGAGGTTGAATCTCCTGAATGGGGGCACAGACAGCAATGAAAATTAACAGGTGTTCTAATCAATCTCTGTTCTATCCAAAACAAAAAAAAAACGTTTTGCCTTTAGTTATACTTTAACCACTTCTGGACTGGCTGCCACGGCCAGAGCGACACAGCGGGAGCCAATCAGCAGGTCTGGCGGCCGTGGTGGCCCCCAGGACCCGCTGATCATTCGCAGAATGACAGACCGGTGGTCTGCCAATGTAAACAAGGCAGACCGCTATTCTGCCACAGAGGAAGAGAGAGATCTTATGTTTCACAGATCTATTTTTTCCTCTAGTGCAACCACTCCCCCTACAAATAGAAAGCACTCCCTAGGAGCACACTTAACCCCTTGATCAACCCTGGTGTTAACCCCTTCCCTGCCAGTGTCATTTACACAGTAACAGTGCATTTTTTTAGTACTGATGTCACTGGTCCCCCAAGAAGTGTCACTAAAGCCCCGTACACACGTACCGATCGTCGGCTGAACGATCGGCCGTCTTTTGTCCAGGGCTGTTGTGTCTGTTGAAAACTGCAAAAGACTGCACATGAATTTTGTCGGCCAACAGCAGCCGACTGCAGAAGAGATGTCATGTAATGGTTAACTTTACGTGTGTTTTTTCTTTTCTGAGTATGCCCAGTCTTGCAAATCTGATTGTCGGCCGAAATCTGTACTGACTGGCGAACAATCGGCCGTTCTGGTGTTGGCCAACAAACATTTTAATGCCTACACGACAGATTCTTTTCGGCCGAAAGTGCGCTGTCGGCTGTCGGAAGCATCATACTAACAATCCTACAATCGGCCGATCAGTCAGTACAGATTTCGGCCGACAATCAGCAGATTTGCAAGACTGGGCATGCTCAGAAAAGAAAAAACACACGGAAAGTTAACCATCACATGACATCACTTCTGCAGTCGGCTGCTGTTGGCCGACAAAATTCGTGTGCAGTCTTTTGCAGTTTTCAACAGACACGACAGCCCTGGAAAAAAGACGGCCGATCGTTCGGCCGACGATTGGTACGTGTGTACGGGGCTTTAATGTCAGATTTGTCCCCCGCAATGTCGCAGTCCTGCTTTAAAAAAAAAAAAAAAAAAAAAGAAAGAACCGCTGATCGCTGCAATTACTAGTAAATACAATAAAAAAATAAAAAGTGCATAAATCTATCCTATATGTAGATGCTATAACTTTTGCGCAAATCAATCAATATACACTTAGGATTTTTTTTACCAAAAATATGTAGCAGAATACATATTGGCCTAAATTGATGAAAAATTGATGTTTTAAATTTTTTTTATTGGGAATTTTTCATAACAGAAAGTAAGGGGAGGCTCAGATCTTGATAGACAGCGGAGCATTTTCTTCTTGCCCCGCGGTTTATCATTGCAGTTTATGTGAATGGGTGTACAATGTTATATACATATAGGGGGGGGGGGGGGGGGGGATTTACTAAAACTGGAGCATGCAAAATCTGGTGCAGCTTTAGCCCCCATTCACCTGAAAACGCATGACTTTAAAGCCGCATCTCAGTGCGACTTTGAAGACATCTGTGCGGCTTCATGCACAGATGTCTATTGAAGTTGCACCCAAAATTGCCAAAAGTAGTGCCTGTACTACTTTGAAAACTTAAAGCGGAGTTCCGGCCTCAAAATCGAAAAAAATCGATTTTGGGCCATCCGCTTGCTGAGGGCAACCTGAAAGAGAAATGGATAGTGCCGATTTATTTTTTTTTTTTTTTGGTCACTTACCTTATTATAGAAGAAAATATACTCACCTTCCACTTCCTCCCTCGGCGGCTGCGGCCCGCGCCGTCACTTCCGGTTTGCGATGACTCCTGGGAGCTGAACGTCATCGCTCCCAGAAATCAATGCGCCTGCACCGGCCCCGCTCGTCACTTCCGGTGCAGGTGCGGCATTCATTGCTAAACAGCTTCTGGGCATGCCGTGCCAGCACCAGAAGTGACGAGCGGGGCCGGTGCAGTGCATTGGGGGACTCTGACGTCACGGAAGAGGACACAAAGAGGGACGCTGCGGCTTCAGCTGCCCACACCTGAGATGGCAGCGCTGGAGAAGAAATTTTCAAGGTAAGTATTTCTTCTTACAGTTTAGTGCGACCCGGGACAGTACAGAGAATTATGGAATGTACTAGCCCTGACTATCCCGTGGGTATTTTTAGCTCAAATTGACCCCGGAGGCCGGAACTCCACTTTAAAGAGGTTGTAAACCTCCAAAAAAAAAAACCTTAAAGACGAAAGGCATAATGAGCTGGTATGCATCGCACACTAGCTCATTATGAAACACTTACCTTAGAATCAAGCCCCCACAGTGCCGCCTACTCACCGCTGAGACGGCCGACATGTTCACCTGTCTTCCTTCCAGGCTCGCATCCTCCGGCCACCTGATTGGCCGGAGCCGCAATAACGCCATGCATGCGCCCGTTCACAGCACAGGGCTATGAAGGAACGGCACAGGCAGCCATTCCTCCAGAGCGCATGCACCAGTTATGTCATTGGATGCATGCATAGTAAATATCTCTGAAACAGTGCAGGTTTAGGAGATATTCACAGTACCTATAGGTACGCCTTTCTCATAGGCTTACCTATACGTACAAGGTACAGAGGGAGCTTTACTTCCTCTTTAATTGAACAAGCTGAAGTTAGAAGCTGATTGACTACCAAGCGCAGCTGCACCAGATTCTGTGTGCACCAGTTTTAGTAAATAAACCCCACTGATCTCTTTTTTTTTTTTAAACAACTGGAGTGTCTGCTGGAGCCCCGCCCACCCATTCACATAGACTGTAATAATATCCAGCAGAGCAAGGAGGAAATGCTCCGCTGTCAGTCAAGGTCCTGGAGCTGCCCCAAACGTGACATGTAAAGTGTCATGTGGAGTGGATCTCTCTGAAGGAAATAGAACATTCGCAGCTTTCCTTTGAAAGAATCCCGAGCATGCCCAGAACAAGTGGCAACACACAAGTAGGCAGATCGTCCTCAATAGTGTTGCCACTCTGAAAAGGGAATGGACAGGATCACCAGGTATTTACAGCACCAATATATATATATATATATATATATATATATATATATATAACACACCACCCAAGTCTAAACAATCCATTAAATTTGTATCAGGTTGGACAGGTATTGCATAGTGTATGGTAGATCTAAAGGAGATTGATCAGATTGTATAGTCAGTAAAGTGTGCAGCATCCAATGTTAGGCACAATTCTAGAAGTTGAATCTTCACAGGTGTACCAAGCATCTGGATCAGATTGTCAGCTCTTTGCCCCAGGAATGTGATGTATATGGCTTAGAGAGGGTTTAGCTATGTGCTGCATTGTAACCCCCATCTGGGTGCCCTGCTATGACATTTCTGGGTCCCCTCCATACACACTGCACTTGAATTACAAAATAAATTCTCGGTTCAACCTGATTGGTTCAGAATTGGTTCCCCTGTATACTATATGACTAATCAATGGAAGTTGCCTTCCACAGCAATCGGCTCCCTGTACTCATTACACTTCAATCAGACTTAGATTTTCATCAGCCTGCCTCTAGGTACCAGGAACACAATGTCATAGCTTACCCTTCCTGTGTGTGGATGACCGGCTCACCTGGGTGTCAGATCTACAGCTCAACCTCCAGTCTGTCACTCGCTGCTGGACTCTGTCAGTGCACTCTCTTTACTTCCCGGAGCGGCAGAGTGCTTATTGGTTCGTTTTAGGACAATGGGCGGGGAAATGCATATATTAAGAAATAGAACAAAATTATCCTTCCCTGAGCGAGCCCTAGAATCCCCGCCTACTCACCGATCGCCCCGCCTCCCATTCATTCCGCCTGGCTACGTGGAAGTTACACGTTCCTATGCATCGTCATCCGGCTGCGTCCATGTATATCCTGGTAGATAGAGGATTACAGCGGAGGGCTAGCCAGCCATCTGAGCCACGCCTTTCCTTGTCATGTGATTGTGATCCACACCTCTAAACTACAGTACACCAGGTTTAGTCTGCTCTCTTCGTAATAGGGACCTCAGTTGGGGCCATACAGAATATTTCAGGAATATGTTGCTACAGGAGAATGCCAAACATTGCAGGCATGTTACAGAAGACAGTCAGATGCAGCAGGCAGGCTATAAGAGTAGGGTTACCTCCTCATCCCTTTACACCAGGACACATATGAATTATACAGGTTCTGTGGCTGATTAACCAATTCTGGACCAGAAGGATTTACCCCCTTAATGACCAGGCCATTTTTTGTGATTCGGCACTGCGTTATTTTAACAGACAATTGCGCGGTCGTGCGACACTGTGCCCAAATAAAATTGATGTCCTTTTTTCCCCACAAATAGAGCTTTCTTTTGGTGGTATTTGATCGCCTGTGTGATTTTTATCTTCTGCGCTATAAACAAAAGAAGAGCCACAATTCTGAAAAAAGAGCAATATTTTTCACTTTCTGCTATATAACATTCCCAATAAAAAAAATGTAATAATCAATTTTTTTCATCATTTTAGCCCAATATGTATTCTGCTACATATTTTTGGTAAATAAAATGCCAATAAGCGTATTTTGATTGGTTTGCGTTCAAGTTATCGCATCTACAAACTAGGGGAAAGATTTGTCATTTTTATTTTTTTTTGCTAGTAATAGTAGCGATCAGAAATTTTTAGCGGGACTGCGACATTGCAGCGGACAGATCGGACCCCTTACTGACATATTTGACACTTTTGGGGGGACCAGTGACATTACTACAGTAATCAGTAGTAAAATATGCACAGTTAGGGCTCTTTCACACGGGCGATCCGATCAGATCCGCCTGTCAGTTTTTTAGGCGGATCTGATCGGATCCTCCATGCAGCTCTATGGGGCAGCGGATGTCAGCGGAGACACCTCCACTGACACCCGCAGCCATCCGTATCCGATCCTGTCCGTGAAATCTGGACGGATGGAAACCCTATTTTTCTATCCTTTCAGTAATCGCATCGGATGAGAGCGGACAGGCGGTCCGCTCTCATCCGATCCCCCATAGAGGGCAGCGGGGGCTGAGACACCTCCCTCTCCGCTCTGCAAGCGGAGACGGAGCTGTCATCCACCGGCTCAGCGGGGATCGATCCTACGGAGGCGGACCGTGTGAAAGAGGCCTTACTGTAATAATGACACTGGCAGGGAAGGGGTTAACCCAGGGGGCGATCAAAGGGTTAAGTGTGGGCCTTGGGTGTGTTTTCTAACTGTGGGGGGAGCTTGTGAAATCAATACAGAGACCTGTGTTCCTAAATAGGAGGAACACAGGGGCTCTGCATTGATTCCTGAGAGAACAACGGTCTGCCGTGTTTACAACAGCAGACCACCGTTCTCCCTTCACGGGGGGGCGATTGTGGATGCCCGGCGGCAATCGTGGATTGGCTTTCCCGATGGGGAGTGGGCCCCCAGGATCACTCCTGTGGACTACCATACAGGTACGGTGATTCACAGGAACCTGCGGTCGTATAACTGCAGCGGCTGGTCGGCTGGTTACGGTGGTAATTAAACTCACTCAGTGCATTATATTAGCCCCAGAACCTGTGTAATTAATATGTGTCCTGGATTAAACTGTTGAGGTGACAACCCTCCATAGGAGTTGTTGGAGACAGTCATAAACTGATCAATCTGATTGTACATCCTCCTTTAGATTTATCACCACCTATGTAATATAGGAATCTTCCATATTAGAGACAAGAATTGTTTACACTTGTCTTCATGTAGTTTTGACAATGCCAAATGAGGTTGTACCATCAGATTGTATAGTGTATGGCCAGCTTAGGTCTGCTATCAACTGAATTATCCACTTGCCCTCTACAAGATTGACCCCCCTTCATGACCAGACCATTTTTTTTCTATTCAGCACTGCGCTACTTTAACAATTGGGTGGTCATGCAATGCTGTACACAAAATAAATTTATATCTTTTTTTTATTCATGCAAACAGAGCTTTCTTTTAGTGGCATTTGTTCATCTCTTGTTTTTTTATTATATAAAAGAAAAAAGACCGACAATTATGAAAAAAAAAAATATCTTTTACTTTTTGCTATAAAACTTATCCACAAAAAAAAAATGGAAAAAATAAAACCTCTTTTGGCCAAAATGTATTCTGATACATGTCTGATAAAAACAAAAAATCCCAATAAGTGTACAGTGCCTTGAAAAAGTATTCATATCCCTTAAAATTTCCCACATTTTGTCATGTTACAACCAAAAATGTATTTTACACCTTAAACGTTTTTTTACGTATGTTACAACCAAAAATGTATTTTATTGGGATTTTCTGTGATAGACCAACACAAAGTGGCACATAATTGTGAAGTGGAAGGAAAATGATAAATGGTTTTCAATTTTCTTTTTTATAAATAAATATCTGAAAAGTGCTGCGTGCATTTGTATTCAGCCTCCTTTACTCCAATCCTTCTAACTAAAATGTAGTGGAACCAATCGCCTTCAGAAGTCACCTAATTAGTAAATAGATTCCCCCTTTATGTAATCTAATGTCAGTATAAATACAGCTGTTCTGTGAAGCCCTCAGTGAACCTTAGTGAACAAACAGCATCATGAAGGCCAAGGAACACCCCAGACAGGTCAGGCACAAAGTTGTGGAGAAGTTTTAAAGCAGGATTAGGTTATAAAAAAAATATCCCAACCTTTGAACAGCTCACAGAGCATTGTTCAATCTATCATCTGAAAATGGAAAGAGTATGGCACAACTGAAAACCTACCAAGACATGGCCGTCCACCTAAAGTGACAGGCCAGGCAAGGAGAGCATTAATCAGAGAAGCAGCCAAGAGGCTCATGGTAACTCTGGAGGAGCTGCAGAGATCCACAGCTCAGGTGGGAGAATCTGTCCACAGGACAACTATTGGTCGTGCACTCCACGAATCTGGCTTTTATGGAATAGTGGCAAGAAGAAAGCCATTTTTGAAAGAAAGCCATAAGAATCCCGTTTGCGGTTTGCAAGAAGCCATGTGGAGGACACAGCAAACATCTGGAAGAAGGTGCTCTGGTCAGAGGAGACCAAAATTAAACTTTTTGGACTAAAAGCAAAATGCTATGCGCGGCAGAAAACTAACACTACATCTCCCTGAACACACCGTCCCCACCGTGAAACATGGTGGTGGCAGCATCATGTTGTAGGGATGCTTTTCTTCAGCAGGGACAGAGAAGCTGGTCAGAGTTTATGGGAAGATGGATGGAGCCAAATACAGGGCAATCTTAGAAGAAAACCTGTTGGAGTCTGGAAAAGACTGAGACTCAGGCGGAGGTTCACCTTCCAGCGGGACAACAACCTTAAACATACAGCCAGAGCTACAATGGAATGGTTTAGCTCAAAGCATATTCATGTGTTAGAATGGCCCAGTCAAAGTCCAGACCTAAATCCAAATGAGAACCTGTGGCAAGACTTGAAAATTGCTGTTCACAGACGCTCTCCGTCCAATCTGACAGAGCTTGAGCTATTTTCCTAAGAAGAATGGGCAAAACGTTCACTCTCTAGATGTGCAAAGCTGGTAGAGACATCCCCAAAAAGACTTGCAGCTGTAATTGCAGCGAAAGGAGGTTCTACAAAGTAGTGACTCAGGGGAGCTGAATACAAATGCACGCCACACTTTTCAGATATTTAATTGTAAAAAAAAAAAATGTATCCACCATTTATTCTTTTCCTTCCACTTCACAATTATGTGCCACTTTGTGTTGGTCTATCACATAAAACCCCAATAAAATACATTTATGTTTTTGGTTGTAACATGACAAAATGTGGAAAATTGCAAGGGGTATGAATACTTTTTCAAGGCAATGTATATTGATTGGTTTGTGTAAAAGTTAAAGTGTCTACAAACTATGGTATATATACTGGAATTTTTTATTTATTTTTTTAATACTAGTATCAGGGGCGTTCAGCGACTTATAAGGGGACTGTGGCGGTCAATCTGGCACTAACTGACGCAGGGGGGAAACTAAGTACCAGTGACATTATTACAGTGATTAGTGCTAATAATATGCACTGTCAGTGTACTAATGAAACTGGGCAGTAAGGGCTGAACATCTGGGGCGATCAAGGAATTAAATATGTGCCCAATAAGTGTTTGTGTGTGTACTGTGTGTTGCTTTTTCTAAGGATCTAGTTGGTTTTATTCCCTGCTTAGCAGGGAATGCAAAAACCAACTAGATCTGCTGTCACTGAACACAGCTCTGTGCTGCTTACACTTACAGAGCTGTGTTCTGTGAGACTCCGAGCCAATCGCCGGGTTCTGACCAGGGCCGGACTGGCCTACCGGGATACCGGGAGATTTCCCGGTAGGCCGACTGCCCTGGGGCCGCTTTGAGAGCAGCAGCACTCAGAGGGCCCGCCCGCCCGCAAGTTCCGGCCGCCCGCCCGCTCACAAGTTCCGTCCGCCCGCCCGCCCACAAGTTCTGGCCGCCAGCCCGCCCGCAAGTTCCGGCCGCCAGCCCGCCCGCAAGTTCCGGCCCCCAGCCCACCCGCAAGTTCCGGCCGCCCGCCCTCCCGCCCACAAGTTCCGGCCGCCCGCCCGCAAGTTCCTTCCGGCCGCCCGCAATTCATGGCCGCCCACCCGCAAGTTCCGCCTCGGTGTGACTGGGGGAGTGACCAACATGATCTTCATGAGATCCGTAACAATCCTCTTCAGACAGATGGGTAAGGGTTCAGTGGATGGAGTTTTTGTTTCTATTTGTCTGGATGGTTAATTTACCTCGTTGGTGTGATGAATGCACAGCCACAGGCAAGCCTATCCACTTGCATCTCCATCTCATACACATTCACATTAAGAACCTTATAATGAAGATGTTTTTTGCCAGGATCTCTGCAGTGCATTAATGTCCTTAATGTCATTAATGTAAAGTAACCTTCCTAGCTGGGGGGGAGGGGGGGGGTTGCCTAGGGTGTCAAAAATCTTTCCACCAGCCCTGGTGGCACCCGTATAGTATATGGCTGCAGCTAGGCCAGGGAAGGCCAGTAGTGACGTAATGGCACTGGGCGGTGTCATTTTTATAGGAAGGCACTAATCTTGGTCGGGGTGGTGGCGCGCGCCTTTCTACACCAGGGGCGGGTAAGACTGGACCCCTCTACAGCCTCTGACATCTCCTGTACCATGTCCGCACAGCCATCTCCTGTACCATGTCTGCACAGCCATCCACTGTACCATGTCCGCACAGCCATCCACTGTACCATGTCCGCACAGCCATCTCCTGTACCATGTCCGCACAGCCCCTGACATCTGCTGTACCATGTCCGCACAGCCCCTGACACCTCCTGTACCATGTCCACACAGCCCCTGACATCTCCTGTACCATGTCCGCACAGCCCCTGACATCTCCTGTACCATGTCCGCACAGCCCCTGACATCTCCTGTACCATGTCCGCACAGCCCCTGACATCTCCTGTACCATGTCCGCACAGCCTCTGACATCTCCTGTACCATGTCCGCAAAGCCTCTGACATCTCCTGTACCATGTCCGCACAGCCTCTGACATCTCCTGTACCATGTCCGCACAGTCTCTGACATGTCCTGTACCATGTCCGCACATCCTCTGACATCTCCTGTACCATGTCCGCACAGCCTCTGACATCTCCTGTACCATGTCCGCACAGCCCCTGACATCTCCTGTACCATGTCTGCACAGCCCCTGACATCTCCTGTACCATGTCCGCACAGCCTCTGACATGTCCTGTACCATGTCCGCACAGCCTCTGACATCTCCTGTAGCATGTCCACACAGCCTCTGACATCTCCTGTACCATGTCCGCACAGCCCCTGACATCTCCTGTACCATGTCCGCACAGCCCCTGACATCTCCTGTACCATGTCCGCACAGCTCCTGACATGTCCTGTACCATGTCCGCACAGTCTCTGACATGTCCTGTACCATGTCCGCACATCCTCTGACATCTCCTGTACCATGTCCGCACAGCCCCTGACATCTCCTGTACCATGTCCGCACAGCCCCTGACATCTCCTGTACCATGTCCGCACAGCCTCTGACATGTCCTGCACCATGTCCGCACAGCCTCTGACATCTCCTGTAGCATGTCCACACAGCCTCTGACATCTCCTGTACCATGTCCGCACAGCCCCTGACATCTCCTGTACCATGTCCGCACAGCCCCTGACATCTCCTGTACCATGTCCGCACAGCCTCTGACATCTCCTGTACCATGTCCGCACAGCCTCTGACATCTCCTGTACCATGTCCACACAGCCTCTGACATCTCCTGTACCATGTCCGCACAGCCTCTGACATCTCCTGTACCATGTCCGCACAGCCCCTGACATCTCCTGTACCATGTCCGCACTGCCTCTGACATCTCCTGTACCATGTCCGCACAGCCTCTGACATCTCCTGTACCATATCCACACATCCTCTGACATCTCCTGTACCATGTCCGCACATCCTCTGACATCTCCTGTACCATGTCCGCACAGCCTCTGACATCTCCCCGACCATGTCTGCAACCTCTGACATCTCCTGTACCATGTCTGCAACCTCTGACATCTCCTATACCATGTCCGCACAGCCTATGACAATCTCTTGTCTTTTATCATGTCTGCAGTCTCTGAGGGGGAGTCTGGAGCGGAGTCAGGAGTGGGAGTGCCGCCGGGATGGGGGTCACGGGAGAAGTCAGATGTATGTGGACTGAGGAGAGAAGACTATAGGATAAACCCAGAGCCAACAAGCTGGAGCAAACTGACTGAGCCCTGCACGGTGCACCTGAGAGGAGGTCAGTGACAGCTCCCTCAGACCAGTCTGAGTAGGGGTCAGTAACGTAAGGGGGAAGTGAATACAGTAACGTAAGGGGGCACTGATATAAAGGCCCCCCTTATATCAGTAACCACCCCCTTCTTTCTGTGGAAGGTGGTCTCTGGTCACATTTCCAGAGTTCCTTGGGTTCCCCTTTACATCAGAGTCTGCAGGAATCACCATTACAGTGCAAGGGGGAACTCTACGGACCCTCATGTAAAGACAAACTTTGATTATTTTTTATTCTGGTAATATATCACCATCGCAATAAGTGGACTGTTCTTGATAATTGCTCCACTTTTAACTGGAATTTGCTCTTATGTACAGTATGTATGTATCTATATACATATATATATATAAACACCCTATGTGATTTCATATCTGTCTTATCTACATTTAATACACGCTTCACATGTGCTTTAAAATGCATGGTTTTCCCTTTTAGGAACAGGAAAATAATGACGCTTTGCTGTTGGGTCAGTATAATAATGCTATGGGGCTGGTATGAAATTATTTCCAGGGCTGGTTTTTATTCCCAGTCCGGCCCTGCGGGGCAGTCGGCCTACCGGGAAATCTCCCGGTATCCCGGTAGGCCAGTCCGGCCCTGATAACACACCTATACTGATCACAGTCTTTTCCCATAATTCTCAGGGACTGAACTCCCCAGTAAAGCGTAGAAAAGCCTTCCACTATTAATATTCTGTGGGAGCAGAGGTAGTCCTCTTAAAGGAGACTCAGTTCCCTAATACATTTCAGACCTCAATTCTACATGGCCAATACCCCCAATTCTTCTTGGCTAACGCACCAGATAAGATGTGGGGAGTTGCCATATGTATTGTACTGTATATCGAAAACGGCTCTCTTTTTCACTCCTGAGAATTGTTAGGGACACCAACAACAGATATTTGTTAATGCCAGGGGAAATTGAGGGGGGAACAGGTTACTTTTCTTACTTTCTTTGTGCCTAACACCAACCAGCAGGGGGTTTTACACATACTTACAGCGGCGTTTTCCAGTCTCTTTTCCAAGCGATGTCCATTTTATGGGGAACGTTGTACTAGGGGGTGACTGGAATGTAGCATTGGATTTGATCTTAGATAAGACAAGGCTCCCGGGGTCCCGCATCCTACTATGACCATCCAGGACGGGAACTAAATTTGGGAATTTACTCCATCAATTTGATCTCATCGATGTTTGACGGGAATTCAAAACCTCCACACGTGACATAATATTCTAATGTTCATGAAACCTAGTCTAGGATAGACCACTTCTTCATCCCTTCTCGAAACGTGCCCTTGTTTAGTTCTTCTAAAATATTAGAAGTCACCTGGTCAGATCATTCACGTGTTATAGCCACTCTCACAGCTCTTTGCAAAGCCAACTCAGTTTACTCATGGCATTTACATGAATCGCTACTGAGCCACCCCTCTGTTTGCTTTGATGTTGAGATGCATTTGAAATAATTTTTCACTGTTAACGACCTGACACAGACCTCACCACAAACCAATTGGGCAGCACATGAAGCTTCTGTGCCGGGTATCCTTATTCAGTTGGCCTCAAGATATAAGAAAAATTTGGAAGCCCTCATACGCCAAAATGTGTCAGAACTAAGTGCCCTGCTTAAGGAACATAAACAGAACCCACAACTTGATTTTCTACATTCCGACCGATTGTGGAAACTGCTGGCATGGAAGCTGACTCCAAGACAGCAAGTGACATCAATCCCTAAACATAGATAAATGGACGACTCACTGACTCAGAATCCCATAACTGTGCTTAAAGAATTCCATACCTATTATCAGAATCTCTATACCAACATGCATGCTGCTACCCAAGAGGACTTTGAGGATTTTGTATCTCGTCTTCCCTTGCCCACCCAATCAGACTTGCCTAGGGAGGCCTTGGATGGTGAAATGACTCAGGTCTGAGGTCCTCAGGGCTATTAAGGAGCCAAAGCTGGCAAAGGCTCGAGGACATGATGGCTTCACAGTACTGCATCATAAGTTATTTGCTTTCACACTTGGTGAATTACTTTAATGCGCTCCTAAATGGTGATCTAGTGCAGCCTTTTTCAACCAGGGTGCCCAGGCACCCTGGCGTGCCTCAAGGTTTCTTCAGGGGTGCCTTGGCAAAATGCCTAACAATTGGTCAAATTTATATACAATCCAGCAGATGGATTAAGCCTGTCTTTAAGTTACTCAAAGCCATGGGTTTTCATTATGCACCATTACGACTTTCTAGATACTGGCATCCTAACAACCAATGATGTCATCAGTTGATAAGGAGGATGCCTGTTGCCTCCACAGAAGCCTTGTTTGACCCTCCTCTGTCCCCCTCCCTCAGCACTGGGGTGACATTTGCTGACTGATGGAGAGAAATTGAGGGAGAAGAGAAACATTGTAATACTAGTCAGTACCAACATGCAAAAGTGTATTTGCTTTGGAAGAATAAATCACCTCTAACATTGGGTGTCCTACGTGTGGATGTTACTGCATTGTGTAAAGCTATTAGAATTGTCTTTTACATTTTAAAATTGGGTGCCTCTAGACTGTCCATATTTTAAAGAGTGCCTTTAGATTGTCTATAATTTTAAAAGGAGCTTTGACTGAGAGAAGGTTAAGAAACACTGATCTAGTGGATTTCAACAGATCTTTCATTAACCTCATTCCCAAACCTAATGAAGACCTTAGTGATGTGTCTAATTAAAGGCCAATATCTTTGAAAAACACTGACTTGAAACAGGTATGCTAACAGGCTGAATGGCTTTGTTTCAAGCTTTATCCATGTGGATCAGGTTGGGTTTGTGCCCGAAGGGTAAGCTTCGGAATTAAATTAGGAGAGCTTCTGATCTCATCTCTAATTTACAGTCTTCTTGGGACCACGGTTCACGGAGAGGAAGGCTGCTTTCATAGGATATCCGGAGAGCATTTGACACGGTCTTGTGGGAGTACTTATTACGGATCCCCTCGAGGTGGAGGTTCGGTCCCAAAATTATGACTTTCCTACACACATTATATAGTAATCCTGTTGAGAGGATACCTCTCCGATCCTATCTCTATAGTGTCTGGCACTTGTCAGGGTTGCCCCTTTTATCCTCTCTTGTTCATCATTAAGACTCTGGCCATAGCCATCTGGACCCACCCTGACATCTTAGGTGTGGACAGCAGGCTCAAACAGCACAAATGTACTCTATTTGCCAATGATTTACTCCTCTATCTTTACTCCTCTATCTTACTTCACCATACGCCACGGGAAATACTATAGGGCGGCTCAGATAACTCAATTGACTCAAATCTTCTCTACTTCCTATCGACCTGAGTGTATAGCCTTGAAGGCACAGGCTTGGGCGCCTCTTCCCATCAATCTTTTAATGTGGGTTTCTCCCAATCATCAGAGGGTATTCCTCTGCCCTACGCTGTTACATTCATTGCATTTGTGGGATTTTTTCCCACAAACTGGCTGCACCTCACTCTCCCCACTCTCCTGTAACGCCATTATTTGGGAACCCGGAATTTCCTCCGTGTCTTTGCACATGGAAATTTCAAAGGTGGATAAATAAAGGCCTCACTTTTTAGATCATACTACATATTTTACACAATTGCTTGAGATGCATGACGGTGAGCTTTACTGCTTGCAGCAAATTCTCCATTTTCTCCGCTCCTTACAGCAGAAGACCCTTGGCATTACTACACAAACAGCTTTTGAAAGCAGATGTTTCCGTAGCGAGGCTCAGAAGGGGGCATCTCTATAAGTTGTTTGCCTCCACTTCAAGTAAACTGCCGTATATGCTTGCCTGGGAAAAGTACATTTAGGAGGTAGGCAAGGAGGACTGGAAGGATTGGTCTCTTAGAGGCCATAAAGGCATTATGAATGTTGCCCTTGTAGAGGCAGGCTACAGGGTCCTCTCCTATAGGTATTTAGTCTCGGACCATGTATCGAGAATGTAGCCTGGTTCCTCCTTGCTTTGTTTCTGGGGATATGGGCAAGTGGGAACGGTGTTCCGCATCCACCATGTGTCCTAAAGTTAGAAGGTACTGGATACGAGTTCATTCCCTGATCTTCACGGTTACCATGACTGATTTAGCACCCTCCTAGGTAGGTGCTAGAGAGAGAGAGTATAGTTTTGGAACTTTTCTGCTTATAAGAGAGATTGCCAGGTAAATCTATATGGTTCTCTGCCTACCAGAGAGCAGGATCTGCTAGTGAGGTCTGCTCATGGTGCTCGGGTGCAGCTCAGTTTGTCTGAAGTGTTTCACACTGGTCCAAAAGAGAGGCATATTGGACAGTGGGAGGAAACCTGACAAATGAGTTCACAGGCATTTAATACAGCCCTTGTGATTGGCAGAGGAAAGTGCCTCGGTGCATGCTGGAATACTGTATAAATTTAGAGGGCACATGAGCTCAGGGTCTTTCAGCTGGAAAGGGGGGTCCCAGAGGGAGGGGGCCGCTGCCCCTCCTCTGTAGAAGTTGCCATGTGGCCTCCGGGGGTCGACCCGAGGGCCTGAGAGTCAGATAGAAGCTGAACCTGGAGGTGCTGCAGAGCTGACTGGAAGAGAGACACTGGAAAGTATATGATTCTGCATATAGTGAGTACAGATCTGTGTCATGGGGCCTCTCCTAAGAGGGCCATCCCTTCAGCTAGAAGAGTCAGTGGACAGGTGTCAGTCAAGGGGATGGCAGACTTTGTCCTGAAGAAAATGTAGTTGCGTCAAGTCTGCTGCTACAGAGAGCAAGAAGACTTAATTCCTCCATACAAGTGGCAGTATGGTTAAAGCCGTGTGTCTGTATCCACAAATAACTTGGTGAGGACAAGTGGGAGTTGTTCTTATCAACTGTAAATAGTTCCAGTTGGAGTATCCTACTATTTACTTCTTCCATCCAAGTTGCACAATAAATATAAAACCAAAACCCCTGGACTGTTTATTGAGTAACGAGCCATTGGAAGTAAGGATGGATGTGTGAACTGTCCCTAAGTGACTGTCTGTAGGTAATAGGAGGCCCAAGAGGTCATCATACAGCAGGCCCTATGGGGTCAGTGCTACATTAATATTATTAAAAACCTCAGAACTGCACTGCTTAATGAACCCATAGCTAGAGTTTCCAGATCCACTCAGACCCTAAACTTTTTTTTTGTTCCTGGCAGCCAAAATTGTGATTCTGACTGTCTAGAAGAGTCCAGTGGTGGACTTTACGCTGATGAAACGTAAACTCTTGTGGATCATGACCAACGAGAAGATGGTCAGCCTCTTACATGATACCTCCACCAGGTTTGAGAGAATCTGGAGCCTGTGGATTAGTTACTTGCAGACTTCATCTTAATAACAAATCCTTTCTCTTTGAAATAAATGGGCCTGTGTCGCATAGGTGGATTATGTCTCTCTCTTTACTCTTCCTCTCTTACTCCCTTTTCCTTCCTCCTATTCTTCTCTCCTAATTTTGCCCTTTGATGGATTAATGTCTTATTATGACTTAAAGACAAATCTTGTAGCCCCCTCTTCTTTTTGTGCCTGCTATCTACTGATACAAAATGGATCTGAATCAGGCTCTGGTCCACTTGCGCTGCTCTCGCAGAGTTAACATGTACATGCCCTTTTTCCTGTTTTTGATTTTCTCAGCTATCTACCAATTTCGATATTTGGGTTTGCGGCACCTATCATGCACATTGTTAATGTATACCTTTTTTCCTTATATCTCGCCTGCGCTGCAAGCTCCATTTACGTTACCAACAAGGGCTCATTGCTGTATTGCCATCTATTTGTATTTTAGCCTTCAAAAAAAATATTGAAACTAAAATTTATAAAAATCTTTGGTGATGTTTTTCTCCCAGAGTTATCTATAATAATGGAAGCTAAAGGACAGGGCAGACTCCCTCAATCTATGTATGAAGCAATTTCTGTGCTGTTACTGAAAGCAGGGGAGGATCCGACAGTGGCAGATTCTTATAGACTAATTTCTCTGTTGACGACAGATCTTAAAATTCTGGCTAAGGCGCTGCTAACCGCCTGTCTAAAGTTATAACAAAGCTTGTGCATCCAAATCAATCGGATTTTGTTCCTGATATTTCAACAGCGGTTAATATACATAGACTGCATCTTAATCTTCAGATTTCACCTAGTAATGTTGGTATTGGTAACAGAGCTTTTTTGTCTTTAGATGCTGTCAAGGCATTTGATAGTATGGAGTAGGGTTATTTATGGCAGGTTTTGGAGAAATTTAACCTAGGAGAGGAGTTTATTGCATTGGTTAAGTTGTTATATCATGCGCCAACAGCTCGTCCTAGAATCAACAACACTTTATCTGCCCCATTTAGATTAAAGAGAGGCACTAGGCAGGTATACCCTCTGTCTCCCCTAACTTTTGCTTTGGCATTTAAGCAGCTGGCTGTAGCTATTCGGAGTGAATTTTGAATAGTGACGTTTCGGAGAGGCGAGATGGAGGAGAAATTGGCATTGTATGCAGATGATGCATTATTATTTTTGGGTGATACATCTACATCTATATAAGGCCTGATGTCTCTTATTAATACCTTTGGGTCCTTTTCAGACTTCAATATAGATTGGAATAAGTCCGTTCTCCTGCCAGTTGACCACCTCAGAGACCCCTTGCCACCAATTTATTGCTGCCAATTTCTTGCTTCTCAGAAGAATTTGTAAACTTGGGGATAGCTGTACATTGGGTTGTCTCGAGGTATGCAGATTTAAATATTAACCCACTGTTCATTAAATTAAAACAGCTATAAGTTGGTGTAAATGCTTTCAATAGCAGGGAGGTTAAACCTGATTAAAATTATATGGAGGCCACAATTATTATGTTCTTTACATAATGCTCCGGTGTGGCTCCCTACGTCTCTTTTTAAACAGCTGGACACTATACTCCGCTTGCTTATCTAGAAAAAGCGTAATCCATGCATAAAATTAGAAAGTTATATATAAGCTAAAGATAATGGGAGGCTGACCATTCCAAACCCATTCTTATATTTGTTTTATCAACGCAGCTCCAACATTTAAAGGGTTGGGAGGAAGACGTGAGGATTGATCCAATTGGGAAAATATTGCCTATCCTATTTTTAGGTGGTTGTTTAGAGGTGGGCAAATTCAGACTACCAGGCAGTTTCCCACTTTACCTATGATAGACAAGGCCTGGAATAGGATTAAAGATCATTGCCAATATAAGGGGTATCCTGATTACACCCGAATTTTGCAGAATTTCAACTTTCCGGAGCTATTAAAACTGCAGGGATTTAATTGCTGGTCAGAAAGAGGCCTTGTGTTTTTCCCACAACTATATCACAGTCAACATTTGAAAGATTTCAGGACCTTGCAGGAGGAGTTCAGTCCGTCTACTAAAGTTTTTTCCAATATTTGCAGCTCAGGCATGCTATCCAAATCCAGTCTAGACAGATGCCCTGGGTTTATGTAGCACTCACAATTCTTAACCAAAGTCAAGCAGCAACATCTAAGAGGGGACAAATAACAAGGCTTTATAATGTACTGCTACAAAACAAGGTCAAAATCAAATTCTCAGAGATGCAGATCATATTGGCAATTGAATATCGCCCCCCCCCCCCCCCCGAATGATGAGGAGTGGTCTGACATTTTTTATAACGTAGATAACCTAGAACAGGTATCCTTTTCTGCATCTCAGAGGCTTACCATATTATTTGTTATACACCGGACATATTATACCCCCCAGAAACTTTTTAAGTGGCATAAGAGGGAAACTGCTCTATATCCACGATGTGAAAGTGATGTTGGGATACTGGTGCATATGATGTGGAGATGTCCTAAACTGGTTAGATACTGGACCGGTGTGTTGGACACTATTAATAATGTGTTTAACGTTAATATTTCCATGGAACCCAAGATATGTGGCTGAACAGAGAAGTATATACTCCTCAGATCTGTATGGCAATCTGTCATCTGCTATTTATAGAGCAGAAATGGATCTCCACGGCTCTCCCAACTCACTTTTTATGGTTAAAAACAGTATATTAAGCTTTACAAAGAGAATACATGTTTTTTAACTTTCAATGGTTTTTATTGAGTTTTCAGAGAAGATAACAATAGAACTGCATAAGAACAATCAAACAAACAGCAAGGTTCGCATAAAAAAATGTTCAACATAGCAGAAGTATCGCATGTACAAACTGACATTCTTCCCACAATTGAGGCAGTAGCAATGGCCTAACCAGAAAACGTAGGGAAGTCAGAACGCCAAACCAGTGGGAGGGGGTTAGTGGGGCTGACGTCTAGGAGGAAGAGCGGGAGCCAGTTCAACCGGGGCACCCCTAAGGGGATCATGCTGTGCCCCAGAATGAAGCAGCTGAACGAGGTGTAATAGAAGCGAGAATGATGCCAGTCCCCCAAGAACTGGAAATAAAGATGTAGTAAATAATCTCGTTTGAGAAAAGAATACATGTTTTTTTAACATAAGGGGTGTCTAGATAAATTTACAAAACTGTGGAGCAACTGGCTGGACGTACCAGGATTATTTTCAGGACATTTAGTAAGGCACAGGTTGCCAGGGCAGAGCACATAAGGGGATATTTTTATTTCATTTTTTTTTTTGTATGGTAGATAATATTTTAGAATGTAGTCTAGTAGTTGAGGGATTAAACACGAGCTGTCACTTGAATGTTGCATGAAGAGCATGAATGTTAACCTTGGACTGCTAGCTGTTCATCAAATACCCAAACCAGAAACTTTAGGCAATTGTTTGAACTGTAAATCACTATTAACAGCACTATCCTTATCATGCTATCAAAAACACAGTGTTACTGCCATGCACATCCTTATTACTTATGCATCTATGTGAAAAAACACACAAAATAAAAAGTCCCAATAAATTCCAGAGAATGTCTCTTGCAAAGCGTCTTGTGCTTAAAGTGCTCCACAATATGTCATCAGAGACATTCTCTGGAATTTATTGGGACTTTTTATTTTGTGTGTTTTTTCACATAAATGCATAAGTAATAAGGATGTGTATGGCAGTAACACTGTGTTATTGCTAACATGATAAGGACAGCACTGTGAATACTGATTTACAGTGGAAATTATTGGATGAACAGTATGGGGTTGTCACAGGGGTCAATTGGGGTGAAAGAATATATTGCACTTGGAAAGTTGAATGTTCCATTAACAAGTAAATGGAATTTTAGAAAAATCTCTCTCAGACATTGGAGTGTTAAATAAATGGTGTATTTAATTAATGTGAGAAACACTTAGTAATTATTTGTTGAATATAATATAATTTAAATTTGAAGGAACTGGGTCTCAAGACAGGCAAATTGAGTCTATTTCTGTTGAAAAAGATATAAGTATACAGTATATTGTAGGCTATGAAATAATTTAAAACTAAGAAAACTGGACTCCAAAGTTTGGTGAATGTGAATTGTGTTTTGTGAAAATGGAAAAGAAAAATTTTTATAAAGATGATCTGATATAAAAACAAAGTGCTAATTGCCGCCATCTAGTGGATGAAAAAAGTTTTGCATTCTCAGTAACAATTCATAGTGTTACATACATAATGTATACAGTGCAAAAGTTTAAGGCAGGTGTGAAGAAATGTTGTAAAGAATGCTTTAAAATATATATATATATATATATATATATATATATATATATATATATATATATATATATATATATATATATATATATATATTGTTTGTTTTTTATCAATTTACAAAAATGAAAAGTGAGTGAACAGAAGAAAAATCTCAATCAAATCAATATTTGGTGTGACTACTCTTTGTCTTTAAACCAGCATCACTTTTCTAGGTACACTTGCACACAGTTTTTGAAGGAACTCAGCAGGTAGGTTGTTCTAAACTTCTTGGAGAACTTACCACAGCTCTTCTGTGGATGTAGGCTGCCTCAAATCCCTCTGTCTCTTCATGCAATCTCTAACAGACTCAATGGTGTTGAGATCAGGGCTCTGTGGAGACTAAACCATCACAGCCAACATTGTTCTAGCTATAGGGGGGCTGAACATTCACTGAGGATGGAATGCCTGTGGTATGGACACTCTAGCCTCAGTGCCTTCCCCCTCCATTGGACATATGCATTTACTGGTTTCTGACAAGTACATGGTTGTGTCACGAATGCCTGCAGCCAACATTTGTCACGCAGAAGAAATTGAGGCCAATATGGATTGTATGATGAGGAGATGCCGCATTCAGTATTTAATCAAGTGGAAAGGTTATAGTCCTGAAGAGAACTCGTAGGAGCCAGAAGGTAGTGTTCATGCCCCAAGACTAGTGAGAACGTTTTTTCAAGCCCATCCTGCGAAGATATCTCAGATGGGCATCCAGAGGCTGCCCTTTAGGGGGGCAATGCAAGGTAAACCAGATTTCTACCACCAAAAGGCCAGTGCAGATTTGTGCTCATGCGCATGCACATTGCACATGTGCTAATATTGATAAGCGAAAGATCAATGTCACTTCTGCATTGCCAGTTCATCACCCACATATTTGTGCACATGTGCAAATTTGTGCGCGATAGAATGCGTGCACACATGCACATACCAATTAGCACTTGGCGCCCAGTGGCCTATTTAAACTGCTCTATTGATGTGAGCACATGCTGAATGGTCTACAGCTCGTTCCTGCATTCCGAAAACCTGATCCGTTGTTTCTGCTTACTTGTGTATGACCCGGCTTGCCTTTAGAATTTGCCTCTGCTTGTGCTCTAGCTCTGGTACCAACTACTCTGACCTTGGCTTGTTTACTGGATCTGATCTGCCTGCTTGCCTTCTATCCCTACCTTCAGGGGTTGTTTGGTGGGAGGTGCAAGAGAGGCCTCCACAACATTCCAGTCTTCCCCAGGTACGTGATAAAATCGCTAAAGAAGTATGCTTAATGATGTATATATATATACAGTATATATAAAGCAATGACGCGAGTAGATGAACACCCCAGATAATGTCTTAGCAGATAAAATGTGTCGGGTCCATATTCTATCCATGCCATTGTGTTCTACATGTCGTTTTCCTGTTGGAGTTTTTGACAGGCTTTTCATCTGTGGTTATGATGTAAGTGTTCTACTTTTTTTAATAAGTACAATATATATGGTTTTACACTATGTGGAGGCTTTTCTGTGTTTTTATGGTCCAATGGAATGCACAAAATAATTGAATGAGCAGCTATCCTATCCTATCATGAGGTGATGAAGTGAGACTCCTTTGAATTGCTTCTGTAACCAGGATCTGGATTACACACGCTTTGTTGATTCAGTACCACGGTATCTGAGTCTATATGTTCACGCAAAACCCATTTTTGGTGGTTGATATTCACGTTTGGGTGTATCTACACTGCCATTTATAATAACTTTGAATACACTGGAACCCCTTCACTTTGGGACTTTTTGTTTACATATATGAACTGATTTTTTTCCTTTTTTTTTTTTTTTGATAATTAACAATTTGCATTTCAGGTTTTATTGACAAAGCTTAATTGAACAAGTTAGAAGCTGAGTGGCTACCATGCACAGCTGCACCAGATTCTGAGTGCTCCAGTTTTAGTAAATTGCCCCCATATTGTCCAATTCCAGACTTTCTGAGAAAGGTGCTTGCCTGCTGACATCTCTATGCTAGATAGCCTCTCTAATTCGTTACCATAGCAGCATATAAACAACTCCAAGGTCCACCAGACTGCCTCACCAGAATGAGACATAGCACATATTCAAGTGGATACTGCTGGCATCATTTCTCTTGGATCAAATCATGCGACATATTCAATAATACACATAATTACAATATCAAAAATATACAAATAGAAAATACCAAAATTTAATTAGTTCCTCCATGTATGACCCGGCTTGGCTAACGACTCTCCTGGCTCTCGACCCCGCATTGGCAGATGACCCGACATCGGTAGGCTAACCGCTTCTAGACTCGACCCCGGCTTGGATGACTACCCACTTCTTGACTTGACCCCCGCTTGGATGACTACCCGCTTCTGGACTTGACCTTGGTTTGTTCCTGCTCTCCCTTCCTCAGCCTTGCCAATGCGTTTCTTGTTGTCTGCTCCAATAAACTTCTTTATTTTACCTGTATCCCCGTGTGATCTGCTTTCCTGGCACGCTGACAAAACCCCCAGGCATTTTAATCCCCTGGGGTGCCTTGTGTGGTATCTCCTGAAGTGTAGGGAAACATTGTTTTTCATTTTCACTTTTCTTAATATTGCAGATATGCTTCCTCACAATTACTTGAAGGACTCTAGTAGTTTTATCCACATACTGTAGGCCACATGGGCACTCCAGCATGTAGGTAACCCCTTACAATTTACAAGATATAAAATCTTTAATCTGATACCTCTTTTGTGTGGCTGTTGCAATAAACTCTCTTTTCTTCCTAACATTACTATTAACCGTATTGCAGGCCATACACCCTCCATATGCAAAGAAACCGGTAATCCATGAAAAAGTAGGGGTCTTTTCGCTAGTGGGTAAACAACATTTTTAATTAGTCTTGTTTTTAGATTGGGAGCTCTTTTATAAAAAAAAATGTAGGACCCTCCAGTAATACTGGGCCCAGAGCATTATTCTGCTTTATAATGCCCCAATATTTCCTAACAATATGCTCCACTTGTTTTTACTGAACATCTTACCCCCAAATAACTGGAAACTGAAACTAAGCTTTTTGGGGGGTTGTAGACAAGGGAAATGCAGTTAGCCCTAAATAAATGTTTACATTTGATACATTCATTGGAATTCAGAAGTTTGTGAGGGCATTAAATGTAAAAAGGTACATATTAACTAATCCTGCAACCCAGGGAGTGGTTAATAATAATTGTTAAAGTAGTACTCTGTGCAACAAATCAGTGTTTAACCCACCGAACCCACAGAATAAGGATAGCAGACATGTGGATCATTTTAAAATATGGTGCTAAAGGATTTGGATGGTTTAAAGGTTAAAGAAGTGGCTGACCCAGATTGGATTAGAAAAGGTATTAGGGATTTGAAAAACAAGAAGGATTTGGTTATCTACCCAGCGGACAAGGGAAGTGGTGTTGTTGAAGTGACGAAAATGAACTGTAATAAGGAGATGTAATGCATTTTAAATGATAAGAACAATTATAAAATCCGAATAAAATTGGCTTTAAAAATTAGTGAAGAAAGGGCTAAACAAAATCATTCTTATTAAGAAAGAGGCAGTCATTATGTAAGGTGTCTATTACATAACAACTCCCAAAAATACATAAGAGTACTGTGAACCCACCAAGTACAGTAGGTCTATAGTTATTGGAATTGATGATATTACTCATAGTTTGGCTCAATAGATTTTTTTTATTCAACTGTTGCACTTCAGTTCCACAGAAGCCTAGCGCAAAAATACAGAGCACTTTTTGTAAGTTTTAGAGGAAACAATTTGTAGTAATTCTTGTGTAGCACCCTCCTAGGTAGGTGCTAGGAAAACCATAAGGGAGGCCCAGTCTGCTTATCAGGGGGGCCTGGTTTGTTCAGCTAGGTTGTTGTGTGTTTCCAGGGGTGACTGTTGTGTCTGGGGAGTCTCCCCACTGTGTCCAATGAGGGCTGTTATTGGACAGTGGAGGAAACCTGGCCAATAGCACTCCAGGGCTTATATCTACCCCAGAGGGCAGAGTCTGCCGCAATGTATCCTCGGGTAGGGTATAAGACTGAGTGGAGCACATGACGCAGCGTCTTTGGCGGGAAGCAGAGTCCCAGGAGGAGGGTGACGGCTGTCTCTCCTCCTGTCAGCGGTAGTGAAGGTGTTCTGGGCAGTCGGCCTAGAGGACAAAGGTTAAGCTGGGCTGCAGAGAGGGATCCAGAGTGCTGTGGACTGAGTGGGGCTGCTCGGCAGAAGTTTCGGGGAATACCAGTGTCATGAGTTCTTGAAACCGCCCAGGGGTCTGCCTAGAAGAGGGGACCACTCCAGAAGTTCAGAGGGATCCAGGAGCCAGTTAACCAGTAAAGTAGGCTTAGTGTAGCGGCCCCTTTGGCATCAAATAAATAACGAGAGGAGAGCTCCTGACGGGTGCAGTACTTTTATTCTTTTGCATCAAAGGTGTGCAGGAGGTTTGAACACCACCAACGTTAATCTCATTAACACCTTGAGCACCGTAAACCATAAGCACCATGAGCACCGTGAAAACTGTAAAACTACATACAATACATTTGTTTACAGTGATCACCAAAAAGGGGGTTACAAGGTTAATTACAAATGTGAAGTTACAAGGTGGATTTCAGTTGTCTGCACAATTACATTAAACATCTAAGGAAACATGACTACATGTAAAATGATTTGGATTATCTATAGCATATTTTAACTAACAGCATGGACACAATTTATGTCTAAGAACATATATACTTTTATATATAATGCACTTTTACTGCATACCTCGCTCCGCTTGCCAAGGGGTGCAACTTTAAACCTTAGAAATCCTCTATAGCAATCGCCTTCCCATGAGGTTCTGCTGACATGCTTTGCATATAAAATCGGAGTCACAAAAAAGCCTTCCCTCTACACTTAGAGAAAGGAGGAGTGGTCTGGTGATTAAAACATTCCCCAGGGAAACAAGAGGAAGGCAGAAAGGTTCCACCTGGCAGTAAGTGCTGAACAAAGATTTAAAGTGATAAGTAGGGATGATCGAACGGTTCGGGTCGACCATCGGTTCGACCCGAACATTGACTGTTCGAAATTCAGCCGAATTCCGAACTTTATGCGGTAAAAGTTCAGAATTCGGCACCAGAACCGCCCAAAAGGCAATGGGACAGGAACTTGGCTTTAAAAGCCTGTGATTGGACCAGAAACGTCAGTAAAAGCCAATTGAGGGGGCAGGAGGATGCTAGGAATGTGATTGGAGTGACTAGGGGGTCCAGAGGCCAATCAGTAGTGAATACGCCCCCCTGTATATAACATAGCCCCGCCAAATCTCTAGCACTGTAATACAGGGGCTGTGGAAGAGAGTGGAAGCAGTTCTGTTACTCCTGCTGCAAAAGTGTCATTTAGCAATTATTAGTGTGAGGAAAGGGATATCTAGTGTAGTTAGGGTACTATATACCACTATAGTTAGATTCAAAAATATAGTTTCTGTAGGGAAAGTGTTAAGTGTCAGGGTGACCGTAGTGTAGTTTACGGTGAACTGACTCTGACTGCTATGCCACGGTGACCGAACTCATCCATGTCAGGGTGACCGCAAGAAGAAAAAGATAATTTTTCTTAGAATTTTTAGTAGAGCAGGGATGGGGTTCCGCTCCTTTCACAACTGGGCGTTTTTGTTTCAGGCGTTTATTGGGCTTTTTTGTGGACGTCTTTGGAGGCAGGCATGACATCTGAACTTCTGTGTAGGGGTATATATACACACACACATATATGTATATATACACATACACACATATAGGTGTGAAAGGAGCGGAACCCCATCCCTGCGCTAATAAAATTATTTGCACGTCATCTGTGACATGAGGGGGCGGGGCCTCCCGATGACGTCATTGGGGGGCCACGCCCCTAATGGCTATATAATAAGCTGCAGAGACCGGAGACCGGCATAATCACCGGAGACGTCGTCGTCGGAGGACCGGAGGAAGAAGAAGAGCCGACAGCAAAAGAGCAGAAGAGCAGAAGACCGGAGAGGAGAAGAAAAGAAGAGCGGACAGCAGAAGAGCGGACAGCAAAAGAGCAGAAGACCCCGGAGAGGAGAACACAAGAAGAGCGGACAGCAAAAGAGCAGAAGACCCCGGAGAGGAGAAGACAAGAAGAGCGGACAGCAAAAGAGCAGAAGACCGGAGAGGAGAAGACAAGAAGAGCCGGATGAAGATTTTTAATAAACTTTCCAAAACGTCTCCTGTCGTTATTTCCATACACTGCCTTTTATGTGGTGAATGAGTAGGGGTACAGTGTACCCCATATCCATTCACATAGGGAGGGGGTCCGGGATCTGGGGGGCCTCCCTTGTTAAAGGGGGCTTCCAGATTCCAATGAGCCCCCTGCCCGCAGACCCCCACAACCACCGGCCAGGGTTGTGGGGATGAGGCCCTTGTCCTCATCAACATGGGGGCAAGGTGCTTTGAGGTGGGGGGTGCAGAGCTCCCCCTGCCCCAAAGCACCAACACCCCCCCATGTTGAGGGCATGTGGCCTGGTGTGGTCAAGGGGGGGTGGGGCCGCTCGTTTGTCCCCTCCCCTTTCCTGGCCTGCCGGGCTGCATGCTCAGATAAGGGTCTGGTATGAATTTTGGGGGGGACCCCACGCCGTTTTTTCGGCATGGGGCTTCCCTCAAATTCCATACCGGACCCGAAGGGCCTGGTTTGGAACCTGGGGGGGACCCCCACACAGTTTTTTTCCCATTTTTGGCGTGGAGTTCCCCCTCAAGATTCTCACAGTGCAGATCCGACTTGCGGTGCGACTTCCATTCAAATCAATAGGTTCCCATAGGGAACCATTGATTTTGAATGGAGGCAGAAAAACGCTGCTAAAAGCAACGTGGCCAAACGTGCAATAACGCAAATGGAAAAAGCTACTGAAAGCACGTTTAACAGCTGCTTTTTCCCGGCATCAGAAATAGCTTTGCAGGACGTTTTTTCTAACGTCCAGTGTACATGGAACCTAAGGGTGTAAGGCAGTATGTTGGCTTCCAAATTCCCACTCTATTAGACAGCCCCTTAAGGATGTTACTGCCAGTGGCTGAAGAGAACTGTATACTATGTATCCATGGTTACCAGCGGGGAGGGTATTTAGCATGATGCGTCCATCGGCTCTGTTTACTGCTGAAGAAGTCCAGCCTCCAGACGTAACGTGTAAAGGTGGGCGGAGACAAATGCAGATTATGTCATCACACTCAGAGACTGGGGTTGTTGTGTGGTGAGACCAGTACAGTGTTTGAGCCTGAATTCATGTTAAAGAGTTACTATACTCACCTGGGCTCCAATGTGGCGTCTCTAAGCTCCCTGCCCAGTCACTGACATCTTTGGCTGGGTGGGGATGTTGTGACTCTGCAGGATTGTCAAATTTTTACAGTGAGCTACATGTGCGCAGCTTACTGTAGAAGGGCAGACAGGCATGTAAGCCAAAACATGTCTCTTCTTCATTAAAATTCCTGCCTATTACCATATTTAACTGTGGCCCAAAATCTCACTTTAAGCGCAAATGATAGCACTTGGTTGTGCTGTAACCTTTTGTGAGTGTTTTGATTCTTTTTATTCTGTCTTTTAATAAAAATAGTGAGCACTATCAGCTCCTTCTTTTTTATGTCCTAAATGTGGTGGGCCTTACCTTTTTGATGAGCTGGAAGAAAGCCATTTAGAGAGCGATGCAAGGAGGTAAATCTTACAGGGGACACATACTTATTGTGGCAACGAAAGATTAATGCTTTATTTTACCTCAGAGATGATATTAGGTCAAATTACAAGGTGAGCAGATTGTATAACTACGCGATAGCGAGCACGAGTGTTTCAATGATACTTATTGAAAAGATTTACAAGAGCACATATTTTATCCTGATATTGGGAGTCACTCTTGACATGCTGAATTTTTTTTCTTTTTATTTATTTGTCATGATTTTTTATTGTGCATGCTGAAGATTTGTGATGGTATACATTGTATTGTGTATATGATTATGTGCGCACAAGTGTGTGAATAATTAAAGCTGCAAGCATAAAGTGGAAAAATCACTTAAATGCGTGGCCGAGGTGTGGCTTCATGACGCTGTGAAAGAGAGCTACCAACTGCACTATAAGTTGTTTTGCGCTGGATATCTTTTTGCTTTTTTACATATATCTGGAACTCCTTCCTCTGGTGATTAGGAGCGCTGGACTATACTCTAACATGATGGGATGCTATTGTATAGCATAGAGTGTACCCGTGATCAGATTTAGCAAAGAGCTGTTTTTTGTATATATTTACATCAGTGGTTCACATATGTGACCCTGCTTTTCATCCATGTGTTGTAGCTTAGTCTTTCCCTACTCCTAGGCTGTGTGCTTGGTGATGTGTTTTCTTGCTACTATAGTAATAACTGTGATCTTCTGGCTCCTGCTGGGGTTCTATGTGAGTTGCTTCCCCTTCAACGCATACAAAGCTTTCTTTGATTGGATGAGATCGAGCCGAGGAGTGATGTGATGATTCATTGAAAAAAAAATAAAAGGTGTTCTATGAATGACAAGAGTGCCAAACGAGTGACCCTCTGTGTCCTGTGTGCAGAATAGATTGGGTAACTTGGAGAACAAAGAAGGGTGACTTCCTACTATATCTTGCCCTTTCCAGAAACATAGTGCTACTTTACATTCAACATGCTTTCAGGTCCTTTCTATAAAAAAGGTAGTCATGTGTTTTCAGTTCCTAGCAGTCTGCAATAGCAGCCAGTTTCCAATTATACACAAATTGTTATTTTCATTTTTTCCCCCAAACTTTACCCTTTTCCAGTAGTGTTCTGTTCTGTAGGACACATGTTTGCAGATGTCTAGCTCTTCTATTGTTTCCTCTCTTCTAAAAGAGGCACTGAAAGAACTCTAATCATATATCTGTGTTGTGACAACCATTGCCTGATGAGTATACATCATCAACAAACCACGAGATGTCACTATTCCTTCACAAATATTTCATGTATGTAGGGATTTAGCATTTTTCAAAATTCTCTTGTTCTATTTTGTGATCTGTTAAGAGTTGCAATAAAAAAGAGATTGTGCAGCACTTAAATATAATAGTGAAACAAAAGTCCTGTGATGTGCAATAAGTAAAAAAAGTCCAGTTATTGAAGTGTAATAGAGATCAGAAGAAACTCTTCAGTGTATCTAAAAGGTTGCTCCAATAATTAGTGTGAGGTGTCATAACACTCACCAGAAATAAGAAAAATTTCAGCATAAAATGAGCACACTTCACCGAAGGTGCATCAGATGATCTTCCACAGTGATATACCTCCACCAATCTAAACACTTACCAGTTGGTAAGTAATGACAAGCCTTGAACTGTTGTTATACAGGTGTACAGGTGTCATACTCTGGTTTGTTGACTGCGTAGTAAGCCCCAGTGGGATCAGGCCCTGTATAAAAGAAGCTCACCAGTGGGAGCCCAAATAGTGCACTAGAACACTATAGCCACAGGCAATAATCACATGAAAAATCCGACATGCTGGTTGTACCTAAGTCGATCGATCCCCAGGTTAACCGGCCAAGATTCGAACTGTCTAAGGCCGGCTTAAGAAAGCTATTTGGACTTTTTTGGTTGCACTACAACAATTATTTCATATTTTGCTTGTTTAACTATATTTGTTTGTATGATTTAATGTATTTTATTGTATTTAGTTGATATGATGACTTCATTCTCCATTTAAACTTAAAGTGATATCACAGCATATTTTGGGGAATCACATCTGTGGTGCCAAATTTGCACTTGTGCTCCACTGAAAATTGTAGACCCCCTTGCTGTTGTAAAAGATAGGACTTGCAGTTTTTTCATTCATAACATCCTGTGAATGAATGATGCAACTGTGTGGATGGAGCCTTTAACTCAGTTTCCATTTCTTGCCAGAGACCGGCATGATGTATGTGCAGGTGTGCAATCCCACATATAATCAAAGGCTTGACAGCAGGTCAAAGCTTCCCATTAGGAGACTGATGTGCTCTGCTCAGGAGATAATACTCCATGCTGGAGATAGAACTCTAGACCCTTCTACTTTATTATGTACCCACAGATACCTCCTACCTATAGACTCTTCTTCTTTATAATGTGCTCACAGCTACCACCTACCTACAGACTCTTCTCCTTTATTATGCACCCACAGATATCACTTACCTATACACTTTTCTGCTTTATTTTGTGACCACGGATAACACTTTACTATAAATTCTCCTCCTTTATTAGGTGCCCACAGATGCCATCTACCTACAGACGCTTCTTCTTTATTATGTGCCCACAGATACCACGTACCTACAGACTCGTCTCTTTAATTAATTATATGCCCAGAGATACCACCTACCTATAGACTTTTCTCCTTTAATATGTGCCCAGAGATACTAGCTACCTATAAATTATTTTCCTTTTTCCTTCTCCTTAATTACATTTCCATGTTCTGTGTACTGTGGGAGACCAGCTATAGTGAATGCAGGGTCCTGGGTTTAGTAACATTTTAATATGTGCCCAAAAATACCACTTACCTAAAGACTATTTTCCTTTATTATGTGCCCATAGATATCACCTGCCTGTAGACTCTTCTTCTTTAATATGTGCTCAAATACACCTACCTACAGACACTTCTTCTTAATTATGCACCCACAGATGGCACCTACCTATAAATTATTCTCCTGTCTTTTGTACCCACAGATATCACCTACCTATAGACCCCTTTCCTTTATGTTGCAATAGATACCACATACATATAGACTCTTCTCCTTTGATATGTGCCCAAATATCTCCACCTATAGACTCTTCTTCTTTATTATGTTCCCACAGATTTTTCCTTCCCACAGACGCTTCTCCTTTGTTATGTACCACCTACCTAAGCCTTGAGATAGATGACACTGACACCAGCACTTCAAGGCTCTTAATATATGCAATTTATACAGTTCAATTATTTCGCTTGAATAATTTTTTCTTTTCCATTACGGGCATGAGTGGGGCCTCATATCTAAGTTATGCCTAAGGCCTCACAAAGCTTAGAGCTGCCTCTGAGGGGTGGCAAATTGACACCCAAGATGATTTTTTTCCAGCACTTTTTTTTTTATCAGTTTGCGGCGCGGCATTTACCCATCTCATACTCATGCCTGTTTTTTTTTTTTTTTGTGAGGGGGGGGGGGGTGAATTCCATTCTTGGACCCAGGCAGCACGAAGTCTTGGGCCAGCCCTGTCTAGTGGAGATCATAGCGTCATCCACCCATTTTAAGTAACTGTATACTTGGGTGGAAAGCATTGCAGTCAGTTGCTAGTGCTATGTCCATATTCCTTTATAAATAACTTATCCAATCAGAGACAAAGGAAGCCTTGTATTTGTAGCACTGTCCCCGTAAGGCTTGCTGTGTGATGACTTCTTGGGTCTCCCTCTGATTAGCTGCAGACAATCACT